>NW_027325362.1:32341700-33556075 GCF_036924035.1 Leuresthes tenuis | reverse complement strand
AACAGCACTCGTAATTTCTTCCCATTTCTTCATTTTAGCAGGTCCCGTAATTCCCCTGCTGACACTGCTAAAAATGACAGATTTTCCTTTTTGGATCTCTGAAAGCAGAACTTCAGTCTCAGAGCCAGTAAAGTTGTTCTTTTTGCACCTTGGTGCCATTCTCATGACTCAACACTTCCTGGCACAGGAGAGAGGAAGCGTAGCCTTATATGGTATTACTTTGGGCGTGGAGTATGTTTTACTAAATTTACTATCTTCGTGCACGTGCACTTTAAATATGCACGGGTGGCATTCATCATTTACGCAGGTCGTTTGCACCCCTTTTTCCGAAGTTAAGAGCGTTTGTTGAATCTGACGTGCCGTGTTCGTACGAGACCTTACGAAAAAAAGTGAGAGAAATTTAGAATAAATTACATGAGGCCCAATGAGTTCAACTTAGTGCCAAGAATGTGGACACAGCTTGGGTCGGTTATACAGAGACCGGATAGCTCCTAAGAGAGTCTCCAGTACCCCATATTCCCTCAGCACCCCCCACAGAATCCCTTAGGGATCACGTTTGTAAGCCTTTTCTAAGTCTACAATACAAATTTAGACTGGATGGTTAAACTCCCATGATCTCCTCAGTAACTCTGCAAGGGTAAAGATCTGCTCCACTGTTGCACGACCTGGGCGAAAACCACACTGCTCCTCATGAATTTCAGGTTTCACAATTTTTTGGAGCCTCCACCCAACACCCTGGAGTAAACTTTTCCTGGGAGGCTGAGTAATGGGATCTCCCTGTAATTGGAACTCAGTCTCCAGTCTTATTTTGGGTGAAGTTAGCTGCCATCTTTTTCACTGACCGCGAAACATTCAATTCATCCTCCCTGCCAAGCAGGTAAAATACTGGCATGACCTCTTACATGTCCCCACTTACACTCGTCAGCTAAAAGTCAACTTGGTGTCACATTAATAACAGTCGATTTCTTGTTTCCGTGGTTACTGATATTAGGTCTGTTAATTTGTCTAACTTCTTCAGTTTACAGATTGCATGTAGCTAAACACACACACACAGGCTGAGCAGTATTACCTCATGGAACATGTGATCATGAGGTGGTCCTCTAGCATCTAATCGGATATTCCTCATGATACAGCAGATTCTGCTGCCTGTGTTGATAAAATGAGACCAAATTCAGCAGAGTACTTAGCCCATGGTGGTCTTCAGATTTGGGTTGACTTGTAAAGACCTCTGTTGAGCAGAAGTCAGTGAAGTCTTTGCTTTGGTTCATCATTTGTAACCATCATGCCTTTCTGTGTCAGACTGTAGAGGAAGCTGTGAAGATTGCACAAGATATTGGTAAGTTCTACACACACAGAGTTTACATTATGCATTAGTGAGTAAAACAGACTCTCACAAACTCATGCTGAACTTATTTAAGCCCATTCACTTATTTAATATTCGGGATCTTGATAGTTGCAGGAGTGATAGTATTAAACAAAGTTGCTTTTATATTGGGAAAAAGTCCCCAAATATATTAATTTTGTTAACATGTCCAAGACATGTCAGCATTAAAATCAACCGTTAGTCCTGTGCATTTTTCCAAAGCTATAAAGTCCTTCATTTCATTATAGATTGGTAACCTAGTTACCAATAAAAGTGTGTTTTAAGAAGCAATTTAAAAGAAGACACTGACTGCTGACCTGATTTCCTCAGGCAGCTAATTCCTAGGAGCTTTGACTGCAAATGATCTGTCACCTCTGGACATAAGCCAGGGCTCTGGGACAAGTAAAAATCCTCTGCCAGAGGATCTCAGACTACGTGAAAGCTCATATTTTACTAAGAAGTCAGATAAGTAAGAAGGTGAAAGACCACGCTCTAAAAGTCTAAAAGTAAAATTTTTAGCAGTTTTAAAACCTGATGAGAGCCAGTGCAAGGAGGCTATAACAGTAGTAACGTGCTCTCTTCTTTGGCCCTTGTGGGCAGCTGTCTGGCAGTGAGGTCTGAGCAATTTTGAGCTGATTGAAGGATTTTTGATTGAGAAAAAAGAGGGTGTTACAACAAGGCGTGAGGAAATGACAGCTTGAATAATAATGTCTGTCTTTAAAAGATAGGATATATTGTATTTTAAAAAATAAGAAGTTGGCACTAGTTAAGTAGACTAGAGTTGGTGTGTTATGCTCTAGTTGCAAGAATGGCAAACATGACATGTTCTGACCTTCACAAATGGGCAGCATCAGACAGAAATAAAATCAAGGGAAAAAAAGATGACTTTAAACTGAAAAGATGACTTTAAAATGATTTAAACTGACCAGTACTGGAGGAAGAGTGAATATGTTATGGACGACTGTCTGGATTTTAGGCCTGAGTGAGGGACTGACAGTTAGGAGTGTGATGATGACCTAAATTACCTAGTGTGGAAAAAGAGGTTAATGTATTGTTGAGCTAAACATGAAGAACTTTAAAAACAAACTCTTAAAGACCGTGTAAAGTGAAAATAAATGGGCCGTAGCAATGGGTGCTAGGGTTAACAACAGCATGGCAGTGACCCAGTTCTACATGTTTGAGCCATCAGAGCCAGACACGGACTCTGAGTCAGACAATGAAAATGCACAACCTCGTGCCTCACAGTCTGCAACAGAATGGTAACGTAGTTCTCCTATTTATGCAAGTTAGCAAAAGTGACGGTTAGTGGCGGTGATGACGGCACCCGCTGCTGGCGGGATGAGAGGACGTAAGCCGGGGAGGGAGACGGTCGGTACGGCCCCCCTGACCAGCCTCAATGGACTGTTCAGGAATCCAGACTTTACCTGGTGAGAGTTGGTTAAACTATCGGGGATAAAGTGGACAGAGACGGGTGGTGGTGATTATTAACGTTCCACAGTAGCTCCTAACAAAATCGATCCGCCCTTTCTTGATGCCGTTGTCAGTTGGAACTTTAAATAAAGGAATGGAGCCACTACCCTGGTCGCTGTGGCATCCAGGGAAGATGAACGAGGAGGAGACATGACGAGTAAGTTACAGTTGTTAGCCAGCTAGCTGCAAACTACCGTGCTATGCTATCCCAGACTCGAGACCGAGCGGGAAAACCACCGAGGCTGAATGTATTAATGCTACTACAGCAGCAAGGGCGGGTTAATGCTAAACACTGATTTTAGACCCGCCCATTAAATCCAGACACAAAAATGTTGAAACACAGTTTGTGAAGCTTAGCTCCACAATTCCAATCTAAATGGTTGAAATGCTTTTTACACATTGTTGACAAATACATTTATGACCTATTTAATGTTTTTAGAAGAAAAGGACTCAGTGGGTCTACATGATGAGATTAACTGGATTACAGCTACAGTTGGGTTCTGCTCCTTATCTGAGGTTAATTATCCTTGAATATATGGCGGTGAATGCATGGAATCACTTGCACAAAGCAGGTCATACCCCGGTACCATAGGTGGCGCTGTACTCATTTCAGCTATCGCTAATAGAGCCACTTCCTGTTGACGTCTTCACCACCAACAGCAACAAACTCAGGCATTCAGAAAGATGGCGAACGCAGAGTGAGATGAAGCTGCGTCCCTCTACATCTGTGATGAGCTGATTATGGCACAGACGATGCACAACGGCGCATTCTCCATCATGTTGTTTGTTTCTTTCTGACGGCGGCGACAACAACAGTAATATCGTCTCCTTCCACTTCTGGGTGACGAGCGAGGGAAAAAATCTGGAGCATGCGCAGAACGCTCGATCCGATCCACTGTCGTCTACGTGCACGTTCAGTGGGCATTTGGATCGAGTTATCCCGGGGTCTTAATTCGATCGCAAGTAACCCGATCCGATTCGATTTCTTGTCAGATTAAGATGTCTACATGAACTGAATAACTCAGTCTTATTGTAATTTAGCCATTAATCCGATCTGATGGCCCACATGTAACCCCACTGACTGAATTCACTTTACACAGTCTTTAAAATCAATCCTTATCTGACTGGCAACCACAGCTGCTCAGAACAGGAGTGATGTGTTCTCTTTTCTTTGTGCCAGTCTGACAGCTGCATTGATAGATAGATAGATAGATAGATAGATAGATACTTCATTAATCCCAATCCAGCAGCTACATAGATGCCCAAAGGCAGGTTAGTATCAACAGCAAACAAAAAAATCAGTTGGTAACAACATACAGTAGGATATAAGTATCTATAAAAATGCGCAATGTGCTCATGTGCAAACAGATATGCATTTGAATATGGGATAAATCATAATCCTCCCTGGTTACCTAGTGCAGCTCAGGGACAGCAGCCTGCTGCTGAACATGCTCCTCTGTCTTATCAGAGTTTGGTGTAGTGGGTGTTGTGTGTTTTCCAGGATGGACAGTCTTCTCCAGGGTCCGTCTCTGCCACTGAAACCACAGGGTCCAGCTCTGTGCCCACCACAGATCCAGCCCTCTTCACCAGTCTGTCCAAACGTCCAGCATCCCACCTTTTAATACTGCCTCCCATGCCTCAGGAGACCACTTCCGAGCGGGTAGTTTGGTTGGCCCTTGAGCTTTGGTTTGTACAGGGGCTGTAGGAACACCAGGTTGTGATCCGACTTTCCCAGTGGGGTAGGGGGATGGCTGAGTGTGCCTCCTTAGAGTTGGCATGTAGGAGGTCTATTGTCCTGTTCAGCCTGGTGGGGAATTCAACAAACTAGTGGAAATCCTGAAGTGTATTAGAAGAATCAAGGCCTCAGGGTGCTGGGTTTGCAGCCTCGACATGACAGAGTGAATGATGTCACACGCTGTGTCCGCGTGAGCTCGCGGAGGAATGTAAACAACAATGGCGATGGCGTAGGAGAACTCCTGCGGCAGGAGACTCACCGCTAGCAGTTCAGTGTCCTGCGAGCAGAACGTCTCCTTCACAGTCACATGGCCCTGGGTTCTGATACAGTGCCAGTCCCCCTCCTTTCCTCTTGCAGCTTTGTTTACAGTCCCAATCAGCTCTAACCAGATGGAAACCGGGCAGCTCCGCATTAGCATCCACTACGTTGCCGGTCAGCCATGTTTCAGTGAAACACAACAGGCTGCACCCCCTGTAGGTCCTATCATTTCTTACCAGGGCGGCCAGCTCGTCCATCTTGTTTGACATAGAGTTCACATTCCCCATAATCATGGAGGGAACTGCAGGCTGATACCTCCACCGTCTCGTTCAACGTTTAGCCTTTAGCCTAGCTCCGGCTCGGCAGCCTCGGTACTTCTGACGCAGCTCCTCAGGTATGGGGTGAACATACCCGGCATTGTCCGGAGCTCGAGCAGCTTCTCTTGAATAAACAAGCTTTTTGCTGCTGTTTTCTAGTTGGAAGTACTCCATATCCATGGGATATATATTAACAGGCAACTTGCAAAAGTTGAAAAAGGACAGACAACGTAAAGTGTTGTTAAAACACAAAAAACACTTTGACGCGGACAGAGCTACTGAATTGGCTGCTGCTCTCGTCAGCACCTGAAGTGGATGAGAGTTGTGAACTGGCTGTAATCTGGAGAGATTAAACTGAGCTCCACATACAGGAAGTTACAGTAGTCCAGTCGAGAGGGAAGCAGAGCATGGATCAATGTTTCCAGGTCCTTGTGAGATAAAACTTTTTTTAATTGTGAAAACTGCCTTCCACAACACTACTGACTTGTTGGTTAAAAGTCCAGGAAATTGCCAGGAGTTTTTACTCTGTAATGCACATGGTTTGTCAGCGGGTCGAGTTTATTTTGGAGTCTGTGTATGGTTTGGCATAAACCATATCTGATGATATCAGTCTTATTTACTCATAGCTGAGGGAAATAGCTTAGATAGTATAATTAGCAAAGTGTCATTGGATTTCATTGCAATATAAAACTGATCCTGTACCACATAACAGTGGTTGGAAATACTGTTTTTTTTGTTTGTTTAATTTAGTTTTTTTAGTTTTTCTGTTTGTTTTTTTTAATTGAGCAAAAAGGCAGGATGGTACAACAAGAATAAAAGGGGCCCAAAAAGCATCTGCTAAATTGATTTAAACAGATGTCATTAAGAAGCAAATATGTTTGACAGGTTATTTCAACAACTATAAACTATAGATCACAAAAGCAACTAAAGTGTTTAAAATGCCCAAAGTGCTGAGTGCACGTCTTGATTACTGCTACAAAAGCACCTTTGCAGTTATGAGTCTCTTCTTGCTTTGTTGCTAGGCTACCCAGTGATGATCAAGGCCTCTGCAGGAGGAGGTGGAAAAGGAATGAGGATTGCCTGGAATGATGAGGAAACTAGGTAATGTGGCACCTTATTACTCAGTGTCACATCCTTACTATAATATAGTGCTTTGTAGATTTGATTTAAAATGAGAATTTTCTAACATTGTGAATAGTGTAAATATGTCTTTTAAATACTTCCTCTTTTTCATATAACAGTTGTACTTCATTCAGTTTGTTTTTGTTATCCATAAGCTGCAGCAACAATATAAGAACCCTGCTTCCTTTCTTCCGTTTTTCACCAGTGTGTTGTTTCACCTCTTCTTATAACACTGTGATTGTTTTTGGGAGCCAATTATTTTAAGCAATTCTTTGGTAATTTTTCAGCTGCTCAATAGTTTGAACCCCCTTTCTCAAAGTTTTGTTTCCTAATGCACCAGCTGTTTTCATTGGACAACAGTGGAATGGACTGGACTTGAATTTAGACAGGCCAGTTTAACGCCTGGCTCTCTTTTTCATGCGTGAACACTGCGGTTTGTCTCCTCATTGGCCTTTCCTATGAAAAAGAATGGTGTTCAACATTTTTGTCATGCTCATGAACCTCCCTTCATCAGCAGTATTGGATGTTGAACTTTGAGCTCATAACTAGTTGGATGCTTAGAACCCACAGTTTCCTAAAAGAACGCAGCATTATGACTTGTCAGTTTCACTTAGAACTTTGCTTGTTGAATTGACTGTAAGCTTACCCATGTCTGTTACAGACAGATGCTTCAGTATTTTATTATGTTAAAAAGTATGTGCCCATTCCGCACAGTTTCAGCTGAGGCATCCTTTGCTAGGCCAAGCCTGCTACAATTAGACCTGCTGCAATTTCTATTTGATTGCATGCATAAACACATGTTGTAAGATGTAAATAAAAAGATTGCAGTGATTTTAAACCCCATGTTAAATTAGAAATGGTAAAGACACATACTACTGTTAAACCCCACTTGTGCCCTAACAGGGAAGGTTTCCGTTTTTCGTCCCAGGAAGCAGCATCCAGCTTTGGAGATGATAGGTTGCTAATTGAGAAGTACATCGACAACCCCAGACATATAGAGATTCAGGTACGATACATTTGCTCACAGTACTAATGGAATTTATAAGTGATAATATTAGTGGAGAAAGCAGTGAAGTAAAACATGTAATGTTTTAGCTGAAATCCTGTGTTTTTGCTCCTACAGCTTGTAAAAGAGTGCCAACAGTCAACTGTCTTGTAACAGAAGTTTAAGAGAATTTTAAGCGCTGCCTTACTTTCAGAAATTCTGAGATTTGGGAGAGTTACAGGGGGCGGGGCCAAAAACCACCAGAGACTGACCTTCTCTGTGAGCTGGATACCAGTGTATAGGAGAAATAAGTGCACCGGCTCAACAGCAGTGAGCTCAGTGCATCACTGTTTTCACGTGAAATACCTTGTTGATGAAAAAGGCCTTAGGAAAGGAGCAGGTACAGATGAGGCACAGCCAGCAGTAAATTAACTGTTTTATTCATATATTTTTTTCAAAGAAGATGTGATAAGTGTGCTATCACATCTGTGTTAGATGAGCAGTTTTCTGTGTAAAACTCATTTTCCCTCAGTGTCTGTGAGCAAACTCCATCTGCCTCTTGGACAAACCATACCTACTTTCTGTTTAGGAGTTTTCAGAAGAGCCTCACAAGCACAAGGTGTTGTTTTTCCTCCGGAACTCGATTTAAAAATCGTGTTTCGACATTCAGCCTAAAAGCAGCAAGATCATATTTGCCCATATGGCCTGTCGCAGCTGACAGATCTCAGATTCCTGGGACCAGTGAACCTGTTCACTGATTTTTTTTATATTTTTTTTGTCCTCCACACTGTTATAGGCAGACAGAGTGGCGGGTTTGGTAAAAATACAAAGTGCCTAAAATAATCTGGGTGATGTATGCATGTTCTAGGTGTTGGCTGATAAACATGGTAATGCCCTGTGGCTTAATGAGAGGGAGTGCTCCATCCAGAGGAGGAACCAGAAGGTGGTGGAAGAGGCTCCCAGGTGAGTGAGATTCAGGTGAGAGGGGACTTGCTTAATGTACAGCAGCAACAGCCAAATGGTGTTCAAAAGGCTGTGACTGTCATGAGGTCAGAGGCCAGTTGTGCAGGGTCTGGCTCTGCTGAGAGGACACACATATGAAAACCTGACGGTCATGTATTTGGTTCTAGATTTACGTAGTGTTACTAATGAGTCATCAAGAGCATCCATCCATCCATCCATTATCTACTGCTTCTCTGGGGGTCGGGTCGCGGGGGCAGCAGCTTTAACAGAGAAACCCAGACGTCTCTGTCCCCGGCCACTTCCTCCAGCTCTTCTGGGGGGACCCCGAGGCGTTCCCAGGCCAGCCGAGAGACATAGTCTCTCCAACGTGTCCTGGGTCTTCCCCGGGGTCTCCTCCCAGTGGGACGTGCCAGGAACACCTCACCAGGGAGGCGTCCAGGGGGCATCCTAACCAGATGCCCGAGCCACCTTATCTGGCTCTTCTCATTGCGGAGGAGCAGCGGTTCTACTCCGAGCCCCTCCCAGATGACTGAGCTTCTCACCCTATCTCTCAGGGAGAGGCCAGACACCCTGCGGAGGCCGCTTGAATTCGCAACCTCGTGCTTTCGGTCACTACCCACAGCTCGTGACCATAGGTGAGGATGGGAACGTAGATTGACTGGTAAATATAGAGCTTCGCCTTCTGGCTCAGCTCCTTCTTCACAATGACGGGTCGGTGCAGAGCCCGCAACACTGCAGACGCCGCACCGATCCGCCTGTCAGTCTCCCGTTCCATTCATTCCTTACTCGTGAACAAGACCCCGAGATACTTGAACTCCTCAACTCAGACCCAGAGACCCAGAGAGAGCATTCCACCCTTTTTACACTTGATTGTGAAGTAATCAAGTGTAAATGTGGACCACTGCAACCCACATTATGTTAAAAAATGCCTCAGTGTGACCAAATTGGACCGGGTGCTGAACTGAGATCTCCAAAGGGGATATTACCTGTGGATTAATGTTACATTCAGGTCAATAGGCCCTTACAGTAGTTGCCTGTTGGCCTTGAGTTTGCCATAATAAACTTTCAGCATGTTTCTTTTGAGAATGCTAAAGAATGCTCTGGACAGTATTTGTCAGGACAATTTGTTTTGGATTGTTGTAAGAAAAAATATAATGTGCATAAAGCAAGTTGAAGTTCTGAACAGCATTCGTGACATGCTGATGGAATTCAACGCTCTCTGGAAATGAGTTTGCCTTACTGCTGGAAACGGAGAGCAAGCCCTATGTATGGCTGTACAGGAACTGAATGGCCTGTAACAGGGACCCTGTACCTGGAACACACTCTGTAAAGAGCAGTCCAGAGACACTGTCCCAGACCTCCATGCAGTAAGCATGCAACACGTCCTGTAAGACAGCAGTGTGAAGGTATGGGACTGCACGGCCTCCAGCTGCATTAGTGTTTACTGATGAAACGGAAGGCAAAGGCAGCAGGTGATACAGCAGGTTCAGCCTTAGCTAAAGTCGTTTTAGCTAAAGTCGTTTTAGCTAAGGCTGAGAACCGTCTCTGCAGAGATGGTTCTCAGCACTATATAAAATCAACCTGTGGGTTTTTAAAGGTACAGAAGTGGGAAAAGTCTGCCATGGCCAAGTTGGTCACCTCATTTCCAACTCACCATTCGATTAGCTGAAGAACTATTTTTCTGAAGAAACTAGGAACATGAGATGAAACCCACATGAGACCTTCAGTTTTTCTTGTAAATGACTGACTTCGCCCTCATGTTCGTCATGATTTTTTTAAATGAAAATGTTGGTTCAACATAAGTGCGTCTCCTGGCATTTGTTGCTCCAGGTCATTACTGGTCAAAGCTGAGAGTCTGAGCTTTCAGCCCATGTTCAGCAGATTTCTGAATACATTTAGGTAAAAAACAAATATCAGAAATTCCATCTCCAAATACTTCTGGACCTATCATTTAATTCTGTTCGCACTGAGAAAACTATTTGATGTTTGTTTGCAGTGTGTCCTTAGCGTGAATAAGAAAATGATTTGCTGTGAGATTGTCGCTCCTGTGGACAATGCTTATTTTTTCATAAAGCTGACTTATAGTAGAAATCCCTAAGAGACTAATGTGCCTTGGTTATTTGATACATGTGTAATAGACTATTTCTTTTTTGGAGTTTGTATCATGTGCCAAAAGCTAACACTGGATCAGCTTCCTACTGGTCCTACTCATCAGTGCGACAGTATTTAATTTTATGAAGATTAACTGTCTGGACTTAAAACGCTGATGCAGCAGTTCATCTGTGCAGTAATCGGCTCTAAAACAGCTCACTTTTTTTTTTATACACAAGTGTTTTTTATTTAGAATAGATTCCCAAAAGGTTCAGTTAGTTGTTTTTAAATTAAAAATCAAGTTGTTGAATTTGCTTGTGCAACACTACTGGAATTCACTTCCATTAGACCAGTGAGATGGTCTGATTGTCTGTGTTGTTTCCTCTTCAGTACTTTCCTTGACCCAGCAACACGGCGGGCGATGGGTGAGCAGGCTGTGCAGCTGGCCAAAGCCGTGCAGTACTCCTCTGCTGGCACTGTGGAGTTTCTGGTGGATTCCAAGAAAAACTTCTATTTCCTGGAGATGAACACGCGACTTCAGGTCTGTGTTGAGAGCTGACTGAGGGTCATGACTCATATGGCTTGGATAAAGAACTTGCCTTGGAGTGCATTCCTTTAATGAATGTCCTTACGAATAAGTCAGTAAGTCTTTTGGTGTATTCAGAGCAAATGCAAGGTGCAAATTTGCCTTGCTCTCCTCACGGAAATCCAGCTGGTGGAGTATTTTTGTTGCATTTTATCATGACAATATTTGTCTCTGGGTCATAGATGGCATGCACATGAACCACACTTAATTTCCACCATTGAGCTGGTTTGTGCCTGTGAGTATCTTAAGTGAGTAATCTTAACTTAAAATGTGTGTCCAATTTAAATAAATCTTCTGATTCTTGCTCCCGGTGATGCTGGAAGAATGCTGTTTGGCTGTCATAACAAAACATCAAGTTAAAAGGTTCCAACTCATGGGGACACATTTTGGTATTGCTTCCCTTTGCAATATTACACACTTAAGTCTGGAATTCCAGAGCTTTTATCCACAACTGATCAAATCTCCTCATTAAAACCCTCATGATCAACAAGCAGAGTACCAGCATGCTATGTTACCAGCAGAAACTTGGATTTACTCTTCTTTTTTTTTTTTTCATTTTGACCACAGGTGGAGCATCCCATTACTGAGTGCATTACTGGCCTGGACCTAGTAGAGCAGATGATCAGGGTTGCCAAGGGTTACCAGCTGCAGGCCAAACAGGAAGACATTCCAATAAACGGCTGGGCGATTGAGAGTCGAGTTTACGCAGAGGTGTGTGTGTGTGTGTGTGTAAGATTCTTGATACGGCATCTGAACAATTTTGTGACAAAAAAGAAACAGAGAAACATCTGCTGCATACTGAATCAAACCAAACAAGGGTTTTAACCCTAACTTTAGTCTGTAGAAGCCCATGTAATATCAATACCATTTTATGGGAGTGATGCTTCGCTTGAACACTTTCTACAAACCACTGGGGGGTTCCCACTCGGTAGAGCGTTACCCCAGCACAAGCAAAATGCATCAGAATTGGATCTAAACATGATTCATGCAGCACCTTGAGCATTCATCTGTTGGCAGAATTTCTGATAGCCACCCAAAAGGTTCATCTGATAGTAATAACGTGGGACACCGATCTCAATACTTAAGTATTTCTATATACACAATATTGATTGTTCAGTGTGACTGTTCAGTGTGTGAATTGACTACAAGATTTTGTCACAGTACAGAAGTTTTTTATGCAAAATTATAGCCGTTGTGCAGTTTTTTTTGCTCAGTGCAGAGTACTGCAGCTGAACATTTAAAGGTGTTGAAACCACTATCAAGGTTCAGTGTTTTTTCTATTTATCCATTTCTTTTTCTGTTAGGATCCCTTCAAGTCTTTTGGCCTTCCCTCCATTGGACGGTTGTCTCAATACCAAGAGCCCCTTAACCTCAGCAATGTAAGTGTGTGTCAGAGACTGTGCAGCCATTTTCATACATGAACATCTGAGATGTTCAGGAGAATATTGTGCCAGCTAGGTCCAATTTTTTTCTCTCATCAGAGATTTTTCTGCTGGAGATGTGCTCTCAAAGCTGTAAATGCTAGAGGGTGCAGAGGAACATCTGTTTAAAGCGCACAAGATATGATGTAACAAAAAAGCTGTGAAAAGTGCTTTGTGATGTTCCCTGTTTTTGTCTGGGGCGATGAGGGAGGGGAGGAGTCGGTTGATATTGCGTAGGTGAAAATATGCAGACCAGGTAATGTCATTGATATGAGAATGAAAAGATAGAGTACTGTCGCGGATGATACCCAGACTCTTAACCCGTAGGCAGGGGGAGACAGTGGAGTTGTCAATGGTTACTGAGAAACTGTCGGTTTTGGATATTGTTGATTTAGAACCAATAAGAACCTCATTTTGTCTTTGTGTACTTCATGGATCTGGCCATATTTAACTGTAGGAAGGAGCGATTAGAAAGCAACACACAGGTCTGCATGAAAGAATATGAAGCCGTAACTCTTACCAGCACTCACAGTAAATGCTTCAGGAGATTTGTTGCATTTTTGTCCACAAGAAGTCTTTAATGCTGCAGACATGTCAAACATCTCTAGAAAGTTTCAGGACTATAGTGCGTCTGTGGAAATGGCTTGTGAGAGACAGGTGTACTCTAAAGGCCATTTATATCTTCACAGAGCAATCCCTCTCAGCTCCCTCAGGCAGCCATTTTTCAGTTCAGACACACATGGGCTGTCCTCCCAAAAGCTAACAACACAGAGGCTCCAGAGAGGGGCTGACAACAACCATATTCATAAGAAACTGGACAAGGCACCCAAACGCCTAAATTGCAAAGAGGGACAGATGAAAAGCTCAGACAGCAGCTGCACTGGACAGTCTACATAAGACTTAGTTATATTCCATCATAAAGCAGATAGAGCACAGCTAAAGGACGAAACAACAGCACCAACACAATCAAGAGCTGGCCACAGCTCAGATTGTTGGACATGAAGGAGACTACCCCCAGCCTTTCAGTCTTAAAGCTGCCTTAATGGATGATTCTGTAACACAGAACCATGGAGCAATTTCACATGATGCATATAACTTGTTTTGATTCATTTTGTATTCTCAGATTCTATTCTCTTTCCATATGATTTACTGAATCTGAATGATTAGCTTTCAAATATGAACACCGTCTCCGCACTCTGTCAGGTCCGTGTAGACAGTGGCATCGAGGAGGGAAGTGACATCAGTATCTACTATGATCCCATGATCTCTAAGGTCGGTGATATGTAAACGGAGCTTCTTGTTTAAAGAAAGAAATTGTAAAAATAAGAATATTAATTTCCAAATGCTACCATTCCACACAGGTTTGTTGTTCTTCAATAACTTCTTTGAGCATGTGTTTGTAGTTGGTTACCTATGGAGTTACACGAGCTGAAGCCCTTGCCAGAATGGAGGATGCTCTGGATAACTATGTGATCAGAGGTATAACAGATATTTATAGTGAACAGGAAGGACACACAGTCACCTTTTAAAAGGATATTAGCTTGGTTTTCACTCCATCTTCTTTCCAGGTGTGACCCACAACATTCCACTCCTGCGGGAAATCATTACGCATCCTCGATTTATCTCCGGTGACATCAGCACCAACTTCCTGCCAGAGGTTTATCCTGATGGCTTCAAGGGACATCAGCTTGATGTGGACAAAAGTAGGGAGCTGTTGGCCTCAGCAGCAGCACTTCACATCGCTTCTCAGCTCCGTTCACAAAACATCCTTGGAAGTCCGAGGTAAGAACATACTATTATATGATATTGCGACGGGCTACTAGGTTCAAGGTTGCAGACAATTTGCTGTTATTTGGCAGTTTTCTTGAAAAAGATGATGTGAAAACCCATGGTGGGACAATATATGGTAAATGTTATAGGGATAGTCAATGTTAGTCAGTCAGCTGTCAGTGGTACCATAACAACGTGGAAGCGATTGGGAACGACAGCAACTCAGCCACGAAGTGGTAGGCCATGTAAGATGACAGAGCGGGGTCAGCGGATGCTGAGACGCATAGTGAGCAGTAGGCTGGGTACTGAAGCATTTAAAACGGTACTATACTGTCCTTGGATGAGAACGGTACTTCTTTTTTTTTACGTCGCTGTGTGATGTCACCACATCAGCTGAGGTGAGCCAGCCGGAGCAAGCTAGTGAGCAAACAGTGTGGAGCAGCAAACGGAGCAGGAGTCTGGCCACAGAGAGAGATAAAGGAGACAGACAGAGAGTGGAGCAGGGAGAGCATGGCAGCTGCTGCAACCTTCACTACGCCGCAACTCGTAGATAAACCAGGTGCGCGAAGTGCTACATGGAATCACTTAGGCTTTAAAACAAATGAACACGGTGAAGCCATTAACACCGAAGCACCACCGTGCAAATGGTGTTACAAAACATGTCTGGCCAAGGGTGGAAACACTTCCAACTTGGCAAAACACTTTAAGGACAAGCACCCAGACCTGCTTAAAGAGTTCAGAGAACAACAGGTAATAACTTTTATACCCATGAAAAAAGCAGCATTCAGTGCTACTTCACTCTATTCAGTTTAGAGTGAAGTAGTGTTCCTGAGTTCCGGTGATAGACAGTTCCAAAGATGAGGAGCACAGCGGCTGAATGCTTTGCTCCCTATGGAGGAGAGACAGGCAGGTGGGATAGAGGAGGAGCAGGATCGGATAGTACGGGAGGGCGTGGCAACATGGAGGAGGTCGGACAGGTAGGGAGTGGCGAGGCTGTAAATGGACCTAAATGTTAAGAAGAGGATTTTAAATTGAATTTGAAATTTTATTGGGAGACACTGGAGCTGTTGTAGGACAGGGGTGATGTGGTGGATGGAGGGGGTCCTTGTGATGATACAGGCAGCTGAATTCTGGACTAGCTTTAGGTAGGGATTTGTGAGTGACACCGGAGAGGAGAGAATTGCAGTAGTCCAGGCGAGAAGTGACGAGGCTATGAAAAAGAATAGAAGTGGTATGGGGGATGAGGGAGGGGAGGAGTCGGTTGATATTGTGTAGGTGAAAATATGCAGACCAGGTAATGTCATTGATATGAGAATGAAAAGATAGAGTACTGTCGAGGATGATACCCAGACTCTTAACCTGTAGGGAGGGGGAGACAGTGGAGTTGTCAATGGTTACTGAGAAACTGTCGGTTTTGGATAATGTTGATTTAGAACCAATAAGAACCTCATTTTGTCATTGTTGAGATTGAGAAAATTGGAAGAAAACCAGGATTTTATATCTGTTAGACAGTCAGCAAGGGATGAGGGTGGGAATATGGAGGTGGGTTTACTGGAGAGGTAAGAGTGAAAACTGATGTTGTACTTACGGAAGATATTGCCGCGGGGAAGAAGGTAAATGATGAAAAGGAGGGGCCCCAGGACAGAGCCCTGAGGCACACCTGAAGTGATTGGAGAAGGCTGGGATGAGAAGGTATAATAAGTATAATACCACTAACAGCTGACTGTGGAATATTTAATCGCGAGGAAATTTCACGACTAGACTTGTTGCACAGGTGGCATCTTATCACACTGGAACTCACTGAGCTCCTGAGAGCGACCCATTCTTTCACAGATGTTTGTAGAAGCAGTCTGCATGTCGAGGTGCTTCAATTTATACACCTGTGGCCATGGACAAGACCGAAACACCTGAATTTAATTATGTGGATGGGTGAACCTGATTTGTATTTCTCTCTGAGCTAACAGCAATAGTCTCTTCTCAACCATCAACTTGTATTTTAGACCCAATCCCAACCAGACTGTTCAAGAAGGTTTTCCCCTTAATTGACACTTCCATATTGGATTTGATCAATCGGTCTTTGTTGACAGGATATGTACCTCAGACTTTTAAGGTTGCTTTAATTAAACCTTTACTTAAAAACGTACTCTTGATTCAGAAGTGTTGGCTAATTATCCACCTATATCCAATCTCCCTTTTTTGTCTAAAGTTCTTGAAAAAATAGTTGCAGCACAACCTTTGTGTTAATTTTCATAGAAATAATCTGTTTGAAGAGTTTCAGTCAGGATTCAGAGTGCACCATAGCACAGAAACAGCACTGGTGAAAGTTACCAATGATCTCCTCTTAGCCTCTGATTGCGGACTTGTTTCTGTACTTGTCCTGTTGGATCTCAGTGCTGCATTTGATACGATCGATCACAGCATTCTGTTACAGAGACTTGAACATGTTATTGGGATTAAAGGAACTGCATTAGGCTGGTTTAAGTCATATTTATCTGCTAGATTCCAGTTTGTTCTTGTAAATGAAGAATCTTCCTCACACACCAGAGTAAGTCATGGAGTTCCTCAGGGTTCTGTGCTTGGACCGATTATTTTATTTTATACATGCTTCCATTAGGTAACATTATTAGACAGCATGGCATAAACTTCCATTGCTATGCTGATGATACTCAACTGTACTTATCTATGAAACCAGATGAAACCAATAGGTTGGTCAGACTACAAGCATGTCTTAAAGACATAAAGACCTGGATGACTCAGAACTGTCTGCTTCTAAATTCAGACAAAACTGAAGTTGTTCTCTTTGGACCTGAGCGCTTCAGGGAGAAATTGTCTAGTTATATAGTTACTCTAGATGGTATTTCCTTGGCTTATAGTTCTACAGTGAGGAGCCTTGGAGTTATTTTTGACCAGAATTTATCATTTGACGCACATATAAAACTGGTTTCTAGGACTGCCTTCTTTCACCTTCGTAATATTGTTAAAATCAGGAACATCCTGTCTCAGGGTGATGCAGAGAAACTAGTTCATGCATTTGTTACTTCAGGATTGGACTACTGTTATTCCTTATTATTGGGCTGTCCCACATATTCTCTGAAAAGCCTCCAGCTGATCCAAAATGCTGCAGCCAGAGTTCTGATGAGAACTAACAGGAGAGATCATGTTTCTCCAGTTTTAGCTTCTCTTCATTGGCTCCCTGTTAAATTCCCCAAAATACATTTGACTATGGTGTCTCTGATGCCATGTTTCTGTCTATGAAATGAGCAATTATGAGGGTTTCTTTTTTCAACATGTGTAAATGGTAAATGGATTGTTCTTGTGGTCTAGCTGACCACTCACAGCGCTTTTAACACTACATTCCACATTCACCCATTCACTCACACACTCTTACAGACAGCACGTCTTAGTCGACACAGCTACACAGTGCTTCCTACTACATTCACACACATTGATACACTGCAATGTGGGGTTCAGTGTCTTTGCCCAAGGACGCTTCGACAAGTGACCCAGGGAAGCCATAGTCGAAACACCGACCAAGGTAGGCAACTGCTCTTCGTCCTGAACGAAAGCCGCTCCACAGGTGTGGAGAATCGATTGGGAACGTGAACAGGTTGGTGTTGAACCACAGGCTTGAGTTTAGGGCAATTCAGACTGTCACCCACCTGTCTTGGCAACAGGGAGTCTGGTTAGGTACAGCTAATAGGGTCAGTTTAGCAAGGTAGCACCACGCCTGCTGTTTTCATTGGCACACAACAGTTTACAACTCAGTGTTTTGCCTTTAAAGCTACAAAAATACAACATTTGTCACATGTACTGTTTTCATTAAAACAGCGTGAGGTATATGTAAATGTCTGCCAGCTTAAACAAATGTGCTTGAGTTTGTTGTTCTGTTCTTGTTTACTTACCTTCTGGAGACCAGACACTGGTCCTTATGGGAGAAAAAATCCCATAAGGACCACTAGAGTGTAATTTCTAAAGGGAACTAAAGTCCTGTTTGAGATGTGCTTTGAATAAGCTTGTGTTTGTATTTGTTTTTCTGTATTCTATATCTTGTGGTCCAAAAACAGGGATATAAACCCACTATATTTGAGGGGTCCAACATGTTTTGTGGGGACAAAATGGTGCCCCTACATGTTTAAAGGGAGTTTTGAAGAGGGACAAAACTTTGTCGTAATGATCATTGTTAGAATTAGGGTTACAATAAGGTTAGGCATTTAGCTATAATAGTTAGGGTTATGGCAAGAAGGTGGATGACCATCGGAGTTGCTGTGTCAATCGCTGTAAGATTGATGACTTCAAACACACATTTTTAAGGAGGACAAAGTAACAAATATGTGTCTTTTAATGTTTGACTGGATGGCATGTGGCAAGACTGAGCTATGTGTACCATCTGCCCCTGCATCAGAATTTATTTGATTCTGTGCTCTCTCCGTGTGGGTTTGCATTTGTGTATTAATTTATTTAGTTTGGACACTGTAACTACAACTAGAAAACTACATAGCACCACCAAGTTAATTTTTTTCATTTTAAGATGTAGTACTACATGCATCTGGGGCACGTTGAACTAACAAGAGCACTGACCTTGGATCACCTTATTGTCACAAGCAATTATTTTTAGGATATTGGAAGTCCTGAAGCAGAAATCATCAGGTAAATTTGCCTTTGTCAGTTAAAGAATTCAAGATTAACTAGAAAAATAGTATTCCTAGAACTAAAGGTATTCAACATGAAAAGCTTATGTAGTACCTACTGATATAAAAGAACCTGTGCTTGTGTTGCAGGGTGTCACCAACTCCTGTGGAATGCACACGCTGGGAGCTGTGTGTGGAATTGGGGGAGGGACGCCATGATGTGGAGGTTACAAAATCAGAGAATGCTTATACTGTGAGTATTTAATGTAAATCCATGAACTTTTGATGCTGCTCTACTGAAGAAACAAAAACGCAAATTAAAGGTGCGAAGTCCATAGTAGTGCTGGGGATCAAGTAGGAGCTTGATTAGTTATCAGCCAATACTAATTATTATTAATATTCAGTAAAATTCTTAATGAAAATGATTACCTTCAGGGTACCACTTAATTAAGTCAGAATTGAATAACTAAAACCCAGTGTCAGTCTTAAAATATGTTGGCCTGTATGTGTCAATCTCGGACAGATATTACGCATACAGAGCAAATATGAAGGGTATGAATCCAAGCACTGACATTCACAACCAGCAGTTCTCACAGTGAAACATCCACAATGATCACAAACAACTTCTCCTTTAAAATAGTACAATAGAATGTATTTAAGTTGGTACTTTTCTTTAATAAACACTATTGTCTACAAAGCAATGCTAGAAAGACTGACAGATGTGAATTTTAGAAGAGGGGAAGACACTCAGACAAAATGGCAGCCGTGATCATATGATGGTGAGGGCACAAGATGGCAGCTGTGACCATGTGCTCAGTAATTCATGTTTTAGCCAGAGAACCTACAACAATGGCGTGTGGCCAACATGTTACCTGGAGATCCTAGGTCTCTTTGTCTGTGTGAACACTCTAGCCAGCATCTGAAAGCTAACAGCAAAAATGATAAACGACAGAAAGACCATGCAGAGCGTGATGTTCAAATCCCTGTCTGGGTGTCCAGATCTGGTTATCAAAGACTTAAACAAAGGAGGATGTGTAGTGACCCACAATAAGGAATTTAGGAGAGACATTCACCAGAGGGCTTGTACCTTTAAGAGCAAGGGCTTATGGGATATGCCAGTTCCGGATTCTAGATAGTTTACATATTGCCTAGCAACAACAAGAGTTTCTGAGTTACGGTTGTTGTTCTGAGATATATAATTTGTGGGGAGTAAACGGACTCGACTCACCTCTGTCTCCTGTCTCGTCAATATTATTTACGTCACCACAATTGGTGACCCCGAGAAAACGAACATGTCTCACGTTGAACGAAGCGAAGCAGACACAGCCATTGTATGTGGTATGTGGAGGTGTCTTTTGGTGGGCGACGCTTTGGTTCGGACTTCGTTATGGCTGCTGTATCTGCGCGACTTTCCTCTTTGATTTCAACCTGTTCGTCTATTTCACAAACTGCCACCTTATCGATGCCCTTTCTTTCGCATCATACCCCTGCACACTCAGGGGGGCTGGAGTTTGGAACACCATATTGCCACACCCAGTTTATGCACGGGCCCGCTGCCTCGATACAGCCAAACTGTCGATCGCCAGGGAGGAGTTCGCTACTATGGAGCGTCTTGGCATAGTGCGCCGCTCCAACAGCTTATGGGCCTCCCCTTTATACATGGTAACTAAAGCTGATGGTAATTGACGCCCCTGCAGTGATTTCTGTCGCCTGAACAATGACACAACCCCTGACCGATACCCTGTCCCACACATACGGGACTTCTCTGCTCACTTAGCGGGTGCCATCATCTTTTCCAAGGTCAATCTGGTGCGCGGATACCACTAGGTGCCAGTCCATCCACAGGCTGTGCCCAAAACAGCTGTAAGTACACCCTTTGGCCTGTTCGAGTTCCCTACGAATGCCTTTCGGCCTCAAAGGGGTGGCACAGACATTTCAGCATCTGATTCTGACACTGCGCTGTGAGACATGTCATTCTTGTTTGTTTACTTGGATGACATTCTCAAAGCAAACAAGTCTTCGGAGGAACATCTGACACACCTCTAGCAGCTTTTTGAAAGCCTCAGCGATCACGGGCTTATTGTCAGTCTTGCTAAGTTCCAATTCGGACTGTCGTCCATCACCTACCTGGAACACCACATCACTCCCCAGGGAGCAGTTCCACTTCCTGCCTGAGTGGAGGCAGTCACCGGTTTCCCACGCAGGCGGACCACAAAGTCTCTTAAGAAGTTTCTGGGCATGGTGAACTTTTATAATCGCTTTCTTCCACATGTCCCTGCGAGGCAAAAGAGCCAATAATGAGGTGGATTGCTCCCCAGAGAGGGACAAAGCCTTCTGTGCTACCAATATTGTACTGGCCAACGCTACTCTGTTGGTGCACCCGTCTCCCAGTGCCCTGGTCGCCCTCACTACAGATGCCTCTGACTATGCGGTGCCCTATGGTGCGGACTGGCTGGCGATGCCGGGTTTTTGACACCATCCACGGCCTTTCCCATCTGGGTGTCAAAGCCTCTACCAAGCTAGTAGGATAGCCCGGTTCGGCACACCTTCGGACGTTACCTCGGACAGGGGCCCACAGTTCACGTCGGAGCTCTGAACTGCAGTCGCCGAGCACCTGGGGGTGAAGCTCCACTGCACTACGGCCTACAATCCGCAGGCCAACGGGCTGTGTCAGAGGTTTCATCGTGCCATGAAGGCTTCCCTACAGGCCAGCCTGACAAGCAGCAGCTGGGTTGACCGCCTTCCATGGGTTACGCTCGGGCTTCGCTCAGCACCCAAACCAGAGCGGGTCACAATAGATCGTCTTAAGCCTGCTCATTTGGACATGGAAGTGCCCATTAAGTTGGCCCGGCCCCCACGGCAGGGACGCCCCCCGGTTTTGGAACCCCACCCCCCCTTCTCTAAACCCCCCTCTTACTAAGCGCAGACGTTTTGGCCGCCAAATCTGCCCCCTACTCTATTGATGGTTTCTCAAAGACTGTTTACTGTTTTGTGTTGAACTGTGTTATTGCCTGTATGTTCCATTTTTTTGTATGGGTGAATTCTGGAGGGGCCTGTGTAGTGACCCACAATAAGGAATTTAGGAGAAACATTCATCAGAGGGCTTGTACTTTTAAGAGCAAGGGCTTATGCCAGTCCCGGATTCTATAGTTTACATGTTGCCTAGCAACAACAAGAGTTTCTGAGTCACGGTTGTTGTTCTGAGATATATAATTTGACTCACCTCTGTCTCCTGTCTCGTCAATATTATTTACGTCTCCACAGAAGGTTAGTTTGCATGCAAGATCACAACTAACATCAACTCAACTCAAATTAATCTTACTTTCGAAACATTATCACCACAAGACTTTGGAAAAGACAGGTCAACACAATGTACTTTCTAAACAATAGATGTCCTGATGCAACAGGATGCTGATGCCCAGTGTGTTCTATTGTCATTATTATCCTTGAAGAAAAGGGCTTGAGATGGTTCTGTGTCCAGTCAAGGTCCAGTCTTTGGTGTTAATCCCTTGTGCTCTCTAGAAGAAGGATTCTGGTCGCTTCTTCTGGTCCTGTTGGAGTTAGCCCTCAAGCTAACTCTGGGTTGTACGCTCGTCTCGACTTGGTCAGCTGAGAAGGGGTCCATGCAGACTTTGTGTGTTTCAAGTTAGAAACAGAGAAGTATATGGGCCAAATGCAGGCCGCACTGATCCTGTATGCTGTGAGAGCAGGTTAGCAGGCTTTTCTTGTCCCACCACACGGAGGGGGGGAGGGCTACAGCAAAAAGAGCTGGGAGACCTCTGTCCTCAGAGGTCTGGCAAGAAAGAGAGGAAGGTGCACGCAGTCTTACTGATTTTATTGAGTGGATCAGGGGTGTGGCTACCTAGTAAGGAAGTCATGGACTTTCAGAGTAAAGTCTAGTTTCCTGAACAGATGTGTCTAGTGTTGGAGATAGAAATTCAAATTAGTATGTAGTGGAACGATTGCTGAGTAGTCATGTGTTTCGAATTTTCCAAGTGGTCCAGCATGGGTTTGGGATGTGTAGCTCAGTAGAGCAAATAGCACAACTGTGAGGTAATGCTGGCCTGGACTTCATAAACCGCTTTTATTTTTTACCCTCAGTGGTAAAGAGAGTTCTTTGTACTCTGAGCAACTTGAAATCTCGTTTTAATGATAATCTTAAAACTGCTGAACAGGAGATGGCATGATATGTAAACTATAGTTAGCCAGACAACAAAAGCCAACCAAAAAGATGGTCCAGAACGCGTGTCTGGTCTTCAATCAGTCTAAAAGAGCATACGTCACCCCTCTGTTTGTTGAGCTCCACTGGCTACCCTTAACTGCCTTCATCAAATTCAAGTCACTGATCTTCACCTACAAAGTACGAAATGGAACGACTCCCATCTACTTGTCTACTTGAATGCTCTTGCAAAGGCTTATATAACAACTCGGTCACTCCGGTCGTCAAAGGGTTGTCATCTAGCAGTGCCTACACCCCGCTTAAGATGATCCACACTCTTTTCATGTGTTGTTCCACAATGGTGGAATGACCTACCGAGCGCTACCAGAACAGGGGCGTCCCTGTCTATTTTCAAGAAACTCTTGAAGACCCAGCTCTTCAGAGAGCATCTCCTACCCAAGCACTTACCCTGTACTTTTCTCTACCCCCTCTACTGCACTTTCTCTTTCTGTACTTCCCTCTATGCCTGCACTCTATCTATACACTGTCACCTCTGACAGAGTCTGACAAGTGGTTTTCCTTCTATGTAGCTTATTGTTAGCTTTGACGTTAGCTGTAATGTTGTATCCTCATTTGTAAGTCGCTTTGGATAAAAGTGTTTGCTAAATGCAGAAACATAAACATAAGCTCTGGTTGCCAGGTGTATGTGCTTGAGTGTTTCACAACACTGCAAATATATGTCTTGCCAAGCACAACATTAACTCCAGAACATGGATTCTGGCCTTGTCTTGGTTGCACTGGAGATCTGTGTTTCGTGACAACACACATGTAGTGGTTTTGTATTAGTTTTTTTTTTATATATCTCTAAAATATTTAGGCTTGCAAGATTGATGCAATTAATATCTTGAAAAGTTAAGAACTTTTCTAAAGAGCAAAAAGACATTTCAATCTGGAACTTATACGTTTAAACCTTTGCTTAATAGACAAACATAGTAGAAATGATTTTCAGTGTCTTTACTGCACAACTTCATCGATGTCAGTAACACACAAAATTTGTTTATATGGTCAAAGAAAGACAGAAAAATTCCTATAACATACAAATGTTCTGGAAGATTTTATATTCAGCACATTAACTGATGTCAGGTGAGTTTTCATTGGTACAGGTAGAGCTCATCAACTTTTTGAGTTACATTTGCCTCCAAATGACAGGAATACCAAAAACTGCCTCATAGACCCCAAGAAAACGAGAGTAGGATTTTCAATGAAAAACATAGTGACTGTTTTGCACTGATTCATGTCCACATTATCCACATGCCGGGCTAATTTTGTTGTACTTATGTATAATGACAATAAAGAAGATTTGATTTGATTGACATTCTGTACACCATTAACAGAGACGTGACACAAATGTTTCGGCAAAAGTCATGCTCAGTCATTGCCACAGGTGGGCAAAATTCACAAGGTACCTCTCAGAGAGACCTAGGGAGATAGACAGACAGGTTCTGATGTTGTGTGTGTGCATGTGTCTAGTAGGTAGATTTATTGAGAACAGATGAGGTCCAGTTGAATCATATAGTGACACAGAGTTTCTGTACTAATTTGGTACCGGGGTACGGAGCTGGCAGGCGAGCAAGTTGTACCTGACATCCGATGTGTACAGGGTGAAAAGAAAAGGAGCCAAAAACAGTACCCGGCGGAGCCCCAGTACTGCATTCCAGCATTCCAGAAACACATCTCCCCATCCTGACATACTGTGGTCTGGCATTCAGATAGTCTATAATACACAATGTCAGGGAGGGGGCCACACCCATACCTAGAAGCTTGTCTTTCAGTATGGGAGGTGGATGTGCAGTTGGGCTCAGGAGGACTGGTGGTGAAAGCTGCCGCAGAGGTGGATGTGCAGCTGGGCTCAGGAGGACTGGTGGTGAAAGCTGCCGCAGAGGTGGATGTACAGCTTGACAGAAGAAGCCTGTTGCTGAGAGTTCTTCAGTCTGTATCCAGTGATAGTCCTCAAGCCCCTCCACACCTCCTTCATTACCAATTTATAATGTGTTCATCTTGATTTCAACCTACAAGAGCTGCCACGAACGTCTTCCGTAGCCACTGGCTGTAGCTTAGCCTACCGGTAAGGTACACTTGACGTTAGTTTCTTTACTTGACTCAGTTTGTTTAGGGGCTAGCAGATGAGAGGCTGACCAACTCCGATCGATCCGGCTGCCTCAGCTCAGGTAAACGAAAAGAAAATGATCTTTGTTTTATCGAGATAGCAAGATAATTAGTTTTTATCACAAGATAACAGTGCACAAAAAAATCCATGGCTGTTCTCGATTTCTCGAGATGTATGTATATATATATATATATATATATATATATTTTTTTTTTTTTACCCTTGTCCTGTCCAGTATTATGATACGATAGATACAGTTTGACAGCTCTTGTAAGTAGACATTTCATTAAGAGCTAAGCCCATATTTCAGAAGGTGAAAGAAATCAGTCAGCTTGGAAGAATTAGAGTTGCCAGAATTACTCTGTACACCTTCAACAAGATGTCACCATGTTTTGATGACGTATGAGTCTTCAGGACTTTCATCTGTTTGTGTCGTCAGGTGGAGTTAGACGGAGAAAAGATTGAAGTCACTGGACTGTGGAACCTGGCCTCCCCTCTGCTGCCACTAACCATCAATGGTACACACAAGATGCTCCAGGTAACATACAAAGGTTATGAAAGAAAATACCTTGTTTTTAAATTGTACACTATCCATAGATGTGATTAAGCTGATCAGTTAAAAAGAAAGTTGTTGTACAGATGATGTATTGCCTCTTTTCTTACAGTGTATGTCCAGAGAGGCTTCTGGAATCATTGTTCTGCAGTACATGGGCACATTGGTAAGATTACAATTTGTACAAAGGCTTAATGTATCAGCCTGTGGTGTATACCCAACCATGTTCGCCCACCATCTTGATAGCGACTGTGGAGAGAAAAAAACTCCCTTTTAACAGGAAGAAACCTTTGGAAGAACCAGAATCAGGAAGGGTGGCCATCTGCCTCGACCAGCTGGGGGTTGAGAAGACAGAAAAGAGGGGACAACAAGCACCATAACACCATTCAGGATTACCTGAGCCATCCCTAACTATAAGCTTTATCAAAAAGGAAAGTTTTAAGCCTAATCTTAAAAGTGGAAAGGGTGTCTGCTTCCCGGACATTTACTGGCAGCTTATTCCACAAGAGAGGAGCCTGATAACAGAAGGCTCTGCCTCCCATTCTGCTTTTAGAAACTCTGGGAACAACAAGTAAACCTGCAGTTTGGGAGCGAAGTGCTCTGTTAGGAAAATATCTTACAATGAGATCTTTAAGATATGATGGAGCTCGGTCATTAAGAGCTTTATATGTGAGGAGAAGAATCTTAAATTCTATTCTGAATTTAACAGGGAGCCAATGAAGAAAAGCTAAAACTGGAGAAACACGATCTCTCCTGTTAGATCTCATCAAAACTCTGGCTGCAGCATTTTGGATCAGCTGGAGGCTTTTCAGAGAATATGTGGGACAGCCCAATAATAAAGAATAACAGTAGTCCAATCTTGAAGTAACAAATGCATGAACTAGTTTCTCTGCATCACCCTGAGACAGGATGTTCCTGATTTTAATAATATTATGAAGGTGAAAGAAGGCAGTCCTAGAAACCAGTTTTATATGTGCGTCAAAGGACAGATTCTGGTTAAAAAAAAAACAAAAAAAAAACAACAACAACAAAAGAAAACTTCAAGGTTCCTCACTGTAGTACGAGAAGCCAAGGAAATATCATCTAGAGTAACTATATAACTAGACAATTTCTCCCTGAAGCGCTCGGATCCAAAGAGAACAACTTCAGTTGAGTGAAGTTTAGTGTCTGCTTCAATTTAGAAGCAGACAGTTCTGAGTCATCCAGGTCTTTGTGTCTTTAAGACATGCTTGTAGTCTTACCAACCTATTGGTTTCATCTGGTTTCATAGATAAGTACAGCTGAGTATCATCAGCATAGCAATGGAAGTTTATGCCATGCTGTCTAATAATGTTACCTAATGGAAGCATGTATAAAGTAAAAAGAATCGGTCCAAGCACAGAACCCTGAGGAACTCCATGACTTACTCCAATGTGTGAGGAAGATTCTTCATTTACAAGAACAAACTGGAATCTGTCAGATTGTTTCAAAGTAATTAAATATACAATCCATTAGTCAAGCAAACTTGATTTGAATAACAGCGGACTATTGATGAAACTCCTACGACAGGTCTGGATCACTCGTAAATTCTGTTGGTACCTGAAAGAAAACTTAAAATACGTAATTAAGTAATTTTATGGTGGTCGCATCTTACTCACCCGAGGCCCCTCAAGGATAATTGTACATTGTATAGTTCTATTATATGATTAGATCAATGTTTTTATTGTTACTCTTCCATCCTGTATCGGCGTATGTCCTCTTCACTTGTTTCTAGTCTCCTCTTCCTCATTTCCCTGCTCTGGTCCACTGGCACGCTGCCTCCAGTCTCTGTATCTGTTGTGTCCTGGGTCCGGTACCTGCCATCCTCTCTGCCACTTTGCCCTCACTGCATCCTGTGCGCTGCGGTAAACTTGGACTCGAACCAGTGGACCCTCAGTGTGTCCATTGGTGACTGGAACCGGTTCTCCTTCTCTTTAAGTAGTCTCTTGAGCCCCGCATATTTCTGGCGTTTCGCCGCCACTTCGGCTGCGTAATCCTGGGAAATTGAGTGATTTCTATTAGGCCCGGGACTTTAACGCATTAATTAAGATGACTTAATTACGGAAAATGAACGCATTAAAACTTATTTTTGCACCGCGGAACGTTTCTCACTGGATGAGTTTCAGGCATACCTGGAGAACCAACTAACATTCATGACTTCAGACAACAACAAACCACAGTGAACAATTGTTAAACATGAACGAAGAAGCTGATGAGACCGCTTTGGTTGGCCCTGTGGATGTGAAATTTTGTTTTCAAAAAACTGATGGGCGGGTCAGTAGCGTAGTAGTGGGTTGTGCAGGCACCTCGCTGTTGGCCCTAGTTCGAATCCCACATCAGACGGCCTTTTACTGCGTGTCATTCCCCCTCTCTCTGCTTTCTGTCTCTTTTTATCTGTCATGTCCATTAAAAGGTATAATTTTTTTTTTTTAAATCTGACAAATGGATGGAAGTGTCAGTAAGAGCATGATTGGTTAAGTACATCCTTGATAAAAAAATAAACAATGTTTTGTTGCTTAAGCTTATGTATTCAGTCATTATTCAATGGTATACTAAAATCCATGTGAAAAAAATTCTCACTGTTCTCAGGTCAAATATTTATATGCGATTAAAATGTGATTCATTTCGATTATTTAATTAATTACAAAGCCTAATTAATTTGATAAATGTTTTAAATAGAATCCCGGCCCTAATTTTTAACAATCGAAGAAGTCCACAGAACTCAAGCTAGGTAACAGGAAGTAATGCAATACACCTTACCGCAAAGCGTCAAAGCGTCCGTTCAGCTGATTCTTCAGGACCGGCCTTACTTTTTGTAGGTATTCAATGGTCACTGACCTCCTTGTGACCTCCTCAAGGTTTCCATTTGCCTCTAAGACCCAGAGGTATTTGTAGCTCTTATGGTCTATCTATTATGGTGCCCTCTGTTAGTTCAGTCCCTTCAATCGTGATCACCTTGCTTCTCTTTGATATCATTTGATTCCATTCATCAAGTCCAAATTCAATTAAATTTTATTGATATTGCGCCAATTAAAACAAATTGTCTTGTCAAACTACTTCAAATGACATGTTTATATATGTTGTTTATATCTTTATGCATTTAGCAGACGCTTTTATCAAAAGCGATTTACAGATAGGCAGATAGGGTAAGGGGGTCTTGCCTAAGGACCCCTACTGGAGACAGTACCTTTCATGGAGGGGATATGAACCCAGATCTCCCACATGAAAGGTGGCAATCATACCACTACACTATCAAGTCGCTCAGATCTAGACATAGGTTAACCGGTCTGGTCCCTTCCATTAGCTGGCTTTCATGGTGTGCAGTTAGTCTTATTAACCAGTAGATGGGAATCATGCCCTCATACTTGAGACTCTTTCTTGCATGTCTTGGATGTGGTTAGCTCTCAGATACACTAGCCATGGAGCACTAGTGTTATGTGATGCTTCTTTCTCCCGTATGTTCTTCTTATATTCAGTCTTAGGCCTGGGTGGGTCTAGTATCACTTTATGACTCTGCCACTGAGAATACCCAGTGGATGGTTCAGTGGAGAACATCCTGTTTTTTCTCCAAGCTTCAGGTTCCATGGTGTACTTTCTCAGGTGGGTAGCCAGAGCTGTGAATATTTGTTTGACTGTTTCCAGTGCTTATTGTTCTCTGTTATGGTCCCAGTTGATGGAGTATGTGATGCTGCATTCACACCTTCTAGCAGACTTTCAGAAGATATCTTGTCTCTTAGCCTTTCAAAGGGCCATACAGACCCTAAGTATCCAGTTCATCCATGATCCTCCATCTCAGGCCAGCTCCCCCTTGCTTTTCCATATTTCTTTTTCCACATCAATCTCTAATTGTCATAGCAGAGTCAGTTTCTGAATATTAGAACATTGGATCAGATGTTGGTTTTTTTTGTTAGTTTAGATGTTGGGCTTTGAAGTATCCATTGGTCCGTTCGTTCGTACGCTATTGATCCATCTACCCTGCCATCTATCGATACAGATAGATAGATATACATCCTATTATATATGTATGTGTGGATATACAAACATTAGACATATATATATATATATAAACCATTTTCTATTTTCATCTTCTATTTATTTTGTATAGTTTAAGGTTCGAGTTCTCTCCAAGCTGGCTTCGGAGTTAAACTCATATATGCCAGAGAAAGTTCCAGAAGACACCAGCAGCATCCTGCGTTCACCTATGCCAGGCACAGTCGTGGCTGTGTCCGTCCAACCTGGAGATACGGTAAAGCATCACCACATCTTGAGGTTTACAGAAATGATTTCTTTAATGTATCTAGTGTTTAAGCAAGAGGTGACAAACAGGATGCTCAGATACATTATAACACAAATTTTGACCAAAAAAAAAATACAAAATTTGAAGGTGAGAGAAGTTTTTTCATCTACTTACCTGGATTATGCAACGTAGGCTAGGCAAACTACACTGTAACGCTCAATACCGTTACTTATAACTCTATCAACATCTTGTGATTTACTGTGATTTTGCAGTGCTCAAAAGCCTTAATGCAGTGTCATGCCAAAAAAGGGAATTTGCCTTTCGAGTGTCTGACCTCAACTCCATTCACCACTTAAGAATAAAGACTTCTTCAGACCTGTCATTTGACATTGGTGTTTGTTCCTTCAGCTGCTCTGGTGTCTATAAAAACAAGACATTACAGATAGGTTCCACCAGGGAGAAAATCAATTACCTCATTGTAGCAGGCCTTGATTTTTATTCGTAACATGTGGGTGGCATGTTCAGTTGTTTCTGTACTTGTACTTGTACTTGTGTTCTGAACAGCTATTTCATTTGGCAGCATAGTCAATTTAGAACAAATGTGGCCAAAATGTCGAGGATATTGTGAAGCCTTACAGCTCTACCCATTCTTATTTTTGCTTCTCTGTACTAAAGTCAAATTGTAGATGTTTTTAAGAAGAATCTTTACACTAAGCTATTGGTGTTGTCAACTCTGGTCATGTGTGGCTGTAGGTTGCAGCTGGTCAGGAGATCTGTGTGATTGAAGCCATGAAGATGCAGAACAGTTTGACTGCTGTTAAGCAAGCAAAGGTAACCATATGACAGTTTTCATTAATAGCAGTAACTACTTCATGAGTGTGTTTCTAAATCAGCAGGTGGGATTAGTGCATAACTCCTAATGAAATAAAGACAAATCTTAGACCACAGAAATTAGGCATATGCTGTTTATGGGTGAATTTAGAATTTATCCTGGATACAGTTTTATTTAAAGTTGGTGCTAGATTGTATCAGCTTTGGTGACAGATTGAACCTACCCTATCCACAAATCACAGCAGAATGGGGATCCAATCGACCTCTATTCAACCAAGTTGAATAGCAAAGCATACTGTGTTTGTTCAGATTTTAAGTAGTGTAAAAGTTGTTAACCACGTGTGTCCATCCTCTTACCCTCCAGGTTAAGTGTGTCCACTGTAAGCCGGGGGAGACCGTGGGAGAGGGAGACCTGCTTGTAGAACTTGAATAAATCACAAATGTTGATCTGGGATGTGGACATGGATTCCAGAGGAAGATGCAACAGACAATATGAGAAGCTTGATTTTTCTTTCTGTGGTCAGTCTCTGTAGTGGTGCAGAGAGGAGTTTACCCTGATGGTGACTCAGAGCACATGTGTATGAACAGTGTTCTCCACATGTCACACTTCCTTATGTGTCTTGTGCACAGCTGATTGTTGTTAATCTTTGGTTATGTTTGTTATTTTGGTAGTTTTTATTAAAGAATCTGTTCATCCTCATTCCCCAACATGTTTTTTATTGGTTGATGTGCCAAACTGTTGAGGGAACATGGGAATCCTGCAGACTTGTAACTTTAGCCATGACTTGACTTAAGATTCAAAAAGAAACTTCCTTTCACTTCTGTTTGAGTTGTGACAGACCTTTCAGAGACAGATAGTTCAAACCTCCATTTGGAAAGAAAACAACCCGACAGCTGGGATAGGCTCCAGTCCCCCGCGACCCTAAATTGGATTGAGCGGGTATAGAAAATGAATGGATGCTAAAGTATTCCTTCTCCACAGAGAATATCTCTGTCTGACCCGACCTGCTTTCTTCATCAGAGATGAGTCACAAAGTAATTATTGTTCTGTGAAGTATGGATTTATTAAGTTATGGATGACAAAAAAACCGGTGAAACAAGCAACCAGAAAATGACGCATTTTTCTCTTTTGTTCATGCCACCAAAAACATTTTGCCTCGTAACATTAGACCAATAAAATGAACTAATAGTTCACAGTGGTCCAACGATATTGTACAATAAATCAAACACACTCACATTGCTAAATTATTATAAATCGGTCATTTGTGTTCACCTTCAACATGGAAAACAAACAAAGAAATGCATATGATGCAGCTTTTAAATTAAAGGCGATCTATCTGAGATGAGACTGAGAGAGCGACAACAAAGAGACTGAAGTGAGTGACGAAGTTCTGAAGCTGTTCAATTCAGACGCTGAAGAAGATGACTTTGATGGTTTTAGTGCGCAGGAGGAAGATGAAGAAGGTGATCAATGACTTTTCCTGGTAGGAGACTGTCCGTTTATCTTCTCACCGAGAACAGTTTGGCGAAAGTCAGCGTTCATCAGAAGCTATTTAAAAAAACTCGCAATCGGCGTATATCCATATAACGGAGTGAACGGGGCTTAGAGGATGCAGCCTCTAAATAAGGCATTATCTGTCTTTATTTCACCAATACTTTAAGAAGAATGAATGAATGAACGTGTGCTATAGCTCTGTTAGCTCATAGCTGCTGTTATGTGGCTACTTGCAGCTATAGGAGAGCTAACGGAGGGATTTCTACACAGGCACTCTACTGGGACAACACTGGAAAAGGTGGCTCAGGAGTTGGGCTAGATGGAGCAGACACTGCAAGGTCCAAGTGTCCTCCAACCAGCAAGACCAAAGGCAGATCCTCGGCACACTTTTAACTTCTCTAAAGTAGGGAAGGTTGATTTTCTTTTCAGAATTAGAGGGTGCGGCTTATATTCAGGCGCTCTCTACAGTCTGGAATTTACGGTATTCCTCTTCCAAGAGCAAGTGACAGATCCAGCAGTTTACTGCAGCTTTGCATCTTTTTTCTTTTTTGCTTTGCACCACACAACCACTATCAGGATTTACAGAACAGGCACAGTGAAAAGTGAGCAGTGAGCAGTCAAAAGGTATGACCACAGTTCTTTTTGTGGCTGGTCTGAGTGCATTTCTGTTTGTACGTGTGCTATTTCAGACTGCTAAATTTGATGTAGTGTATTTAAAGGGAAATATGATACAGATTACTGGTACAGAAATTGTTTCTCCACCTAGGAAGCTCCTTTACCTGTATCATACACCCACACACTGATGAACATATTGGGGCAAAATTAGCCTCAATATTTTGGCAAAAGCAAAGGGCTCAAACCAGCAAACCTTTGGTTGGAGGACTCTATCACCTGTGCCATGGCTAACCCAAAACACAATATCCACACCACAGTGATAAAGACGCATAAGGATCACTCAAATGATGCTTAATCGTTTTTTAAAATCAAAAATTTCTTTGGCTTCCTATGCATTACTTGTGGTTAAGACTTAAGAAGAATTACCCTCAACACTGGAGAAAGTGACTCAGAAGTTGGGCTAGATGGAGCAGATGGAGCCGGAGTGATTCGACCCTGGCTAAAGTGTTCCTCTCTGCGTTGTGTCATGGAGAAAGGAAACGAGGACAACGTCTGCTTGCCAGGCAGAAGAAGGGGGGTGGTTTATTCTGTATGTAAACAGAGATATCAACAGTACAGCCACTTCACCGTCTCTCACACACACCATTCCTCAGCGATCACAGAGACCAACTGAGAGGATCGGCACGAATTCAACAAAACGATAAGACAAATCGTAGTCATCGCTCTACAAAACCATTCTTTCTTATCTCCCCCAACCATTAGCTGCAATTTTATTCATTTTTCAGATGAACATTGTATCAGCAACAGCTGTATGAACATACACAATCTGCATAGTATGTCAAGACAAATGATAAAAAGCTGAATACAATGAAACTAAAATAAAAGGGAGCTCACATACCTGTATGTTAACAAAGATATCAAAAGTACAGCCACTTCGCCATCTCTCACACACACCTTTAAAAGAGATGGGAAGACCGCAGCGGTTTGAGAGGCTGTCTCAAACCTTTATATTTGAAGAGCCAAGAGTAGCGCTGTTTATTTAAAAACTGGCTCAGTTTGGGCATACGTCATCAACAACATGCTCTGTCTAAGGTAACTAACACACACATGTTGATGTTGTTACCGTTCGTGAGTCAGTCAGTCTCACCAGTCACTGGAAGAGCAGCACATCAAGCTAAAAATGTAGGTGGAGAGCAGTTTAAGTGGTAGATGACTGTGAAAAAAAAAAAAGCATTTTAATGTGGAGATATTCTTATTGCAGCCCAGGAAACATGAATCAAAGTTTAATTTTGGTTAACTCAGTCAGCACCGGTCGTCAATCAATTTCCACCGGTTGAGTCAACACCCCCATTTTTACCTCAAATTTCAAAAGCTCCGTCCCGCCCTCAAGGTTTTTTAAGATTTCTGACACATCTCAATACATAATGTTGAAATGGCATCTTGTTTTCATTTCTATCAGTTTAGTATCTGACTGTGTTTATATTCTTCACTAAAGGGAAAACAGGATAAGGAGGAAAAGGCTGAGCCAAACCAAGCTCATCTTTGGGCCAAGCAGCAAGAAGAGGAGCAGTGATAGAGGGAGAGCAGGTGCTATAAAAGGAAGAGACTATGCCAGTCCTGTATACGTTTTAAAAGTCAGATGTATAATGCAGGATGACTGAAGTATTGTGTAAGATTATAATAGAAATGTGTTCAAAAGCTGGTTTTCCTTAACAAGAGTGAACAGATTAGGCACTATCAGCAACATGATAGTGTAATAGGGCTTGGGTATCTATTTTAAATACTGAAGGAAATATGAAGCAACTCATTAATTATACGGGAATGTTTTTTGTGACACATTTCTAACCACTTGTAGATGGAAACTTCAAAAGAAAGATGACGTACAAATCAAGTTTACAAGTTTATAATGTCTGAAATGTCTGGCAGGGGAGACAGGAGAAGAGGAACAGAGAAATGCACAGCAAGGTGTTATTGAAGATGAAGAGGCAGGAAGAGAAAAGGGAGAAAGAGAAGGCGCAAGAGAAGAGAGAGAAGGAGCAGGTGCTGCAAAGGAAAGAGAGGGAGACAGAGAGCATCAGTTCTGCAAGAGAAGAAAGACGAGAGGAGAGGAGACAGGGAGAGACAGAAAGAGAGATTTGAGGAAATAGAGGAAACCTGCATGATTATGACCCAGGAAGTTTTAAGGAAAGACCAATCAGCTGAGTGATGAAGAAAAATGCTGTCCTCTCCAAAATAGATGGTCACAAGCAGAGTATACTTACCCCCAAAGAAATTTTGGAGAGAGGCGGTTGCTCTACAATGTCCAATGGGAAAAGAAAAATGCCTGGCTAAGGTACTCCCCATCAGAAGAGTCAGCATACTGTGCTATTTGCATGACATTCAATAAGCTAAAGGGATCCAACACCACATTCATTAGTCATGGTTTCATGGACTGGAAAAATGCTGTTGGTGAGGTAAGAGGGATTATACCAAAGCACGACAGCAGTCCAGGGCACCTTAAAGCTTTAGAGCTGGCCGAAAACTTTCTTGCTGTGGTGAGAGGGCAGAAGAAAGATATCAGTTCAATTATAAGTCAGGCATACTCAGAGAAGGTCGCCTTAAACAAAAAAACTCTGCTCTCCATTCTCGATATAATAATCAATCTGGGCCAAAGAAACATTGCATTACGTGGCAATTGGAACGGTGAATGTGAAGATGGAAATTTCACACATTTCCTTTCTTGGAAATCAGAATTTGACTCTAACCTAAAAAATCACTTTGAGACTACATCAAAATGGGAAAAATACGTGTCACCAAGAATTCAAAATGAATTAATAGTTTGCTATGAAGATGAGCTCAGAGAGCAGATAGTCAAGAAAATACAGAAGGCTAAATTCTTCACAGTGCTTGCTGACGAAACGATGGATGTGAGTGGGATAGAGCAGCTGTGTATCTGTATACGTTACATTACCAATGGAACTGAAATTTGTGAAGACTTTTTAGGGTTCTGTCCTCTCAAGCACCTGGATGCTGCATCCATTACAGAAGCCATTCTCTCTCAGTTGGAGAAGTGGGGTCTCCAAGCTACATTTCTTCGTGGCCAAGGCTTTGATGGAGCAGCCACAATGAGCGGACATGTAAGTGGAGTCCAACAGAGAATAACAGCTTTATCCAAAGGCACTGTTCATACATTGCAGGAGCCACGCCCTGAACCTTGTAGTTGATACAATGGGCACTATTGAGAAGGTTGCCGTTTTCTTTTCAACATCGGCGATCAGGAAAAACATGCTGCAAATCCAAGATGTCTCTGCAGAAGGAAGTAAGGTGTCAGACGGAGACAACGTGGAAAAAAAAACAAGAAGCATCCCACAAATGTCAGACACAAGATGGGGGTCAAGAGGCAAGACGGTTGGTGCATTTGTTGAGAATTTTGGTCCTGTCCACTCTGCATTGCAAGAAATAGAGTCAGGAACATCACAGAGTTCTGAAAAAGCCAGCAGGTTGTGTCACAGCATCGAGTCATTTGACACAATTGTCACCTCAGTGATGACAAACAAAGTTATTGGATACTTACAGCCAGTGACAAAGCAACTCCAGTCTCCCAAAATTGACTTAATGAATGCCCACCAAGAGGCAAAACAGGTGACTCAGTGCATCGCCAGCCTACCAAATGAGGAGAGCTTCAGTTCAATATATCAACAATCAAAAGAACTAGCTAACTCCATTGAAGTCGTCCCTGTGAAGAAGAGGGTGGCAGTGAGACAGCAGCATAGAGGAAACACACCCTCCCAGTCAACTCAAGAGCACTACAGGTTGAACTTGTTCTATCCCTTCATTGATCACATAACCAATCAGCTGAAGACAAGGACTGCTGACAGAAGTGAATCAGCTCTGCTAGCATCTTACTTGGTGCCCAACCGACTGTCTAGGCTGACAAAGGACAGGGAAGAGCAACTGATATCTTGGTACAAAGACGACCTACCTCATCCAGAAACCATCGACCAAGAACTTCACAGATGGAAACATTTCAAAGCCAAAACGAGGATGCATTGCCTGCAACAGCACAGGACACTTTACAGAAACTAGAGATGGAGTATTATCCGAACATCCTCTGTATTTTAACTTTGTTTCTCACCTTACCTGTGACCACCTGTTCTTGTGAGAGCTCTTTCTCTGCGGAGGCTCAAAACATGGCTTCGCTTGAGCATGTCTGCTGAGAGGCTGACTGGCCTTGCCATGATGCATGTCCACAGACATATAAAGGTGGATCCAGAAAGGGTCCTCAGGCGGTGGGATGCCTTTTGACCAAGAAGTCGACCTGATTTTCATAAAATTACAGACTGCATAATTGTTCTGAGATATATGTAATGCAAAAGCAGTTTTAAATTAGAAACCAAATATTTGAATGTTTTTGGGATTTGTGTAGTGTTCTAAAGGACTGACCTAAATAGGGATCACACACAGTTAACTGTTGTCTTTCATTTTAGTGAGTCAGGACCAGGGACAGCTCCCTCACTGTGGTGGATTGTCACTTCACGGAACCAACCTGTGTCAAAGTGTCTAAGAACATTTGTATGAGCACACGTGAAGCACACCTACAATAGTCTTAGCATGTAGCCTAAAGACTGCAGAGGGAGACCTGTGTGTGTAACTTCTGTGTACTTTTGTTGTATGGAGCCTATCTCCTGTCATATTTTATATGTCAAGTCTGTGATGAACCAATAAACCACTCAGCCTGATCTGTGTGTGTCAGTGTAACTTCATACTTTTATTGTTAGTAAACATAATAAGCTATAAAAGGTGTCAAATGAAGAATGCATATTTGAGGCATATGAATAAGAAATTATTCATATGAATATAGTAAATTATTCATTTCATTCATTATAGCCTAATAGTGTGTCTATTTAGAACACATCTACACTAATATAATGTTATTTTTAAAGATTTATTTTTGTCTTTTTTACTTGCTGGCCCTTTATGATCTGAAAACGTAGGTACTATAAGTTGCAGTACTAGTTAAAGGGATATACCACTGATTTTCAACATTTGTGTATTTCCTTTTGTGTGTTTCCTTTTGATTCCTAATCCATGACTTGATGAAATTAATTCTGCAGTTTTACAATGGGACTCATTTGCAAATCATTTAAGATGAGGGTGATGTTCTCTGATAACAAACAAAGCAAATAAGCCTATTCAAAAGTCATAATGATGTTGTTTTTGCTCCTTAAGACTCTGAAAATGGCCAGATTTTAATAATGGAATTAAAAAAAATTCCAGGGAGCATGCCCCTGAACCCGCCTAAAAGTTCTGACTCATGACCTCACTACTTTTTGGGCCCTGCATAAGGCCCTGCACTGCAGTTAGCTCAACTCTCTCTCAACTCTCAACTCTTAACTGACGAACTGCTAAGTGCTATACACAAATATCTTTATACATGCAAACACATACAAATACAGCTCGCTAATAAAAGAATAAACAATTGTGACCTGCGCACAGTAACATTAACATCTCAATTTATCATTTTTAACTGATTTCAACAACTTATATACAAAACCACTTTGTCATCTCACCATTCCTCAGATCACAGAGACCAACTGAGAAGTGATGTGTTCGATATTAACTAATCGTTTATATGACTCGGGAGTAACAAGTAGTTTCAGTGAGTGATTCGTTCGTTTTCACGCAGTACCCTTCCTCCCCATATGGCAGGCGGCTGCTGCATAAACTCAGTCAGCACGACAGGAAACATTTTTGATTCGTTCTCCTCGCACAGGAAACAGTTTTGATTTGTTCACGAGTCAACTCCTCGGGTTATGGCTCCTCGCACAGGAAACAGTTTTGATTCGTTCACGAGTCAACTCCTCGGGTTATGGCTCCTCGCACAGCAAACAGTTTTGATTCGTTCACGAGTCAACTCCTCGGGTTACTGCTCCTCGCACAGGAAACAGTTTTGATTCGTTCACGAGTCAACTCCTCGGTTTACGGCTCCTCGCACAGGAAACAGTTATGATTCGTTCTCCTCGCACAGGAAACAGTTTTGATTCGTTCACGAGTCAACTCCTCGGGTTATGGCTCCTCGCACAGGAAACAGTTTTGATTCGTTCACGAGTCAACTCCTCGGGTTAAGGCTCCTCGCACAGGAAACAGTTTTGATTCGTTCACGAGTCAACTCCTCGGGTTATGGCTCCTCGCACAGGAAACAGTTTTGATTCGTTCACGAGTCAACTCCTCGGGTTATGGCTCCTCGCACAGGAAACAGTTTTGATTCGTTCACGAGTCAACTCCTCGGGTTATGGCTCCTCACACAGGAAACAGTTTTGATTCGTTCACAACTCAACTGCTGGCGGCTAAAAACACTGTGAGATCGGGATGTAGCCTAGCGACAGGATGTCAATAAATGATGTGGAAAGGAAGCTCAAAGAAGGTCTTTACAGCACAAAGACAAAGCAAGGCAAGTGTGATATTTGGAGAAGTTTCTCAATTGTCCGTGAATCTCTTTATTAATAGCCTAAAAAAAACTCTCCTGCGGGACGGGAGAAGACACAAAATCAATGCATTTCTATTATTGTGTGCGGGCATAAATTCTCAAAGTTTTGCGGCTGCGGGCGGGAGTGTAACACACACGTTGCGGTGGTAATGGTCAGAAATTCAGCGGGAGCGGGGTGAAGAAAACAGTCCCGCACAGGACTCTACTGTAGACAGAGAAACGAAGGAGGAAATGAATGATGTCTGATTTGTTATGTTCATTCATTTGTCATGAAATCATAATTAATTAGTGGTCTTCGGTTCTTGTAGATATGTATAGTGTTGAGTGTAAATAGATAAATGATAATGTAATAATGTGAATAGATACTTTTGAAAATTATATCAACATATTGATTTTGTGTTATACTCTACCATAAAATAATATACTACTAATAATGATAATAATAAGACACAATAAATGCACTATGTAACATTTTAGGGAACTTATTGTTACTTTTTTTCTCACTTAATTGTGTTACTAATTGTCAAAATCAATGTGAGTTTTACATTCCCTTGTTCTCTACCAGCTGTCACGTGACAGGGCTGAACGGATCGTTCTCGTTCGTTAATTTGTCACGTGACAGCTACTGAGTCAGTGTCGGGCTTTAAACAACAATGGCAGGGAGGATACAGACAGAGTCACCTTATTGTGTATTTGCTTTCCCAGGTTTTCACATGGTTTGAATTGTTTGTGGCATTTTGTGTATTGTATTTTGTTAGCTCAGCTGAAGCAAATTATGTTTCCTACAGTGTTAAGTGTTTAGAACCGTGGCCGTTTTGTGCAACGCCCACGGTAGGGTTACAGCGCCACCTGCTGGAAAAATGAACGAAATGATTCGTTCAAAGATTCGTTCAATTTACTGTTCGAGAGTTAAAGATCCGATTCAGCCAAAAGACTCAAAGTTCCCAACACTACAACTGAGAAGATCGGCGCGAATTGACAGGAAGTGACATCACCAATAAGTTACCGGTCGCGCAATAAAAGCTAAATTTACAAAAAAAAAGCTCCCCATAAAAAAATATTACAAAAACAAATATTTAATTTGAAATCAACAGCAAAATGTGAGTAAGAGAAAACTGGATTTATGGTGAAATTAACAAAAACTAATAATATCGGTTACACAGACACTGCAAGGTCCAAGTGTCCACCAACCAGCAAGACCAAAGGCAGACCCTCTACAGTTTAGCTTCTTTAAAGTAGGGAAGGTTGAGTGGATGAGTTGGGACATGTTGTTGGAATGATTTGGTCTTGGTCATGGTTTGGAATGGTCCATGTTCATGGATGGCATGGGGGCCTATTTTATCATGTTGTTGATAAACTGCATCTTAAAAACATTAAAATTTTTAATGAATAAAGATCTGGGTTCAAATCCCCTGCATGAAAGGTACTATCTCCAGTAGGGGTCCTTAGGCAAGACCCCCTTACCCTACCTGCCTATCTGTAAGTCGCTTTGGATAAAAGCGTCTGCTAAATGCATAAACATAACATAAACATAACATATATCAGAATTCCCACATTACAAAAACCTTTCCAGATTGAAGTGAACTGGGGTCACAGTTGGTATACAGTGAAGCTGTAAACTTAGATAGAGCTGTGAAATGAACTGCTTTGGAGAAACGTTCAAAAACGGTTTTATCTTGGGACGGGAAAAAACCAATGACAAAGTCCAGAACTATATGTGACCATCCCTGAATCACAGTCAGTACAAGCCAACGCAAAAGAATGGGTGTCTGCTGCTGAAAGGACTTCTGGAGAAAGGTAAATGTGGTTAGGACAAACAGGTAATTGGGTGCTCGATAACCTGGGTCAGGTTGCTCCTTATCTTTGTCCTCTATCTGGCATGAAATGATGGCAACAACACAGGAGGATGGAAGGATGGTGCCTAATTTAGAGTATTCTGTCGTGGTAAACTGTCATGACAGAGGGTTGGGCTTGACGCTACGTGAACCAAGACGATAAGGGATAATGAAATCAAAATTTGAATAAACAAAACAAAGCCCAACAAGCTTGACAAGAATTTGGGTCATTTGGCAGATCTAAAGTAAGCTACGTTCTTATGGTCAGTCAAGACAATGAATGAATGCTTAGTGCCTTCCAGCCAGTGCTGCCATTCTTTCAAAGCAAGCTTGATGGCGATTAACTCCCGATCGCCCAAATTGTAATTCCTTTCCGCAGGATTCAACTTTCAGGAAAAGAATGCACAAGGATTAAGTTTCTGGTCCTTAATGGAATACTGAGAGAGGACATCTCCAACTTCTACATCAGAAGCATCAACCTTTCCATATCAATTGTTAAGAGGTATCAGCCAAAACAAAAACATGACTTTAATTCATTGAAAGAATGTTCTGCTTTAGTGATCCAAGCAAAAGTGGTAGAAGGAGTCTGTTAAGATGAGACACAATACCACTGTAGTCCTTGATGAACTATCGGTAAAAGTTTACAAAATCTTTGTAACTGTTTTCTCGTGGATGGTGTTGGCCACTCTGCAACTGCTTTTACCTAGTCTGGATCCTTTGATCCTGCCCTGCTGAACAATGTACCCCAGGAAAGTTGCTGCACCAACGTGAAACTCACATTTTGACAAAGAGCTTGTTTTCCAACAAGCGTTGGAGGACCCGAGGGACGTGCAGAGAGCTCTTCTTGGATCCAAGAAAATATGTCGTCAAAGTAGACAAACATGAAGTGGTACCAAAAGTCCATGAGAATGTCACAGATGAAGGCTTGGAAATCGACAGGAGCATTAGTGAGGCCAAAAGGCATGACAAGTTATTCAAATTGGCCAAGAGGAGTGTTGAAGGTGGTTTTCCACTCATCGCCTTCATGGTTATGAACAAGATAGTAGGCGTTTCTCAGGTCCACTTATGAGAAAACTTGGACTCCTTTGAACATTTCAGAAGCAGAATTGAGCAGTGGGGGATATTTTTATTTTTTTTACCATGCTATTATTTAGCCCTTGGTAGTCAATGCATGGTCAAAGAGTTATATCCTTCTTATCAACAAAAAAGACCACTCCTAGAGGAGAGGAAGAGTGTTGAATGATGCTGGCCACCAAGGGATTCGGTAATGTGCTTTTCCATGGCGGCTTGCTCGGGATTAGTGACGTTAAAAAGTTTAGTGGGTTAAGGAGCCCCAGGGAAAAATCAATGACACAGTCGTATGGTTGATGAGCAGGTAAAGATAACACTTTTTCCTTACTGAAAACTTCAGCCAGGTCATGATAAATCTCAGGTACAGGAGATAAGTCTAGAGTCTTAAGGATAGGTTCCATAGTATCTGGACAACTGGGTGCCAAGAGTAGCCTAATACCAAAGGTGAAGATGGGGAAGGCATGAGATACAGCGTGATTTCCTCTAAATGGTTAATTTATTCATTTTAACTAGCTTAACAGGATCTGTGGTGTGAGTGACTTTGCCCAGAGTTTTGCCCTCATGAGCTTTACCCACTTGAGGTCGTTAAAAACAAACAACAGGTATGTCAAAATCAAAAATGAATCCCTGGTCAATAAAAAATTAGCCTCTGCCATAGAATCAATAAAGGCTGAAAGAGAGAAAAAAAACTTAATGAGAAAGTGTGGCAGGGATTGATAAATGTAAAGGAGGGGAACTGTTAGCAGAAACTTTGCTCATAAGTACCCCTGCACCTACTGACAAGCTGGCTTGTTTAAAGAGAGCTGGCGTTTCTGACTGTTACAGATTCTAATCAGGTTCCCCACATTCTCCTCTGGGTTTAAACAGGTGTGTCCGAACTGCACGAGCAGCTCCTTTGAGTGTTGAGGTGAGTTTTCAGGTGGTGTAAAGGATGGTAGAGAAAAACTAACAGCAGGGCTCTAAGTAGGCTGAGACTGATGTGTTGATCTTTCCCACCTTTTTTCCCTCAGATGATTGTCCAACCCGATAGCGAGTAAAACTAGAGAGTTCAGATCTGGTGGGACATCACGTAAAACTAGCTCATCCTTGGAGAGGTTACTGGTGTGTGAGCATTGAAAGCTTCTGCCAAAACCAGAACTTTCAAGTTTTTAAGCCACTGACAAAGGATGAGCCACAGGTGAGAATAACAAGGAATCAAGGCACCCCAGCTGCCACCAGGAAACAGGAGCCACACATACATTGGGAGAGAATCATGGGGAAAAAAAACAAACAACAAACTATGAACACTAACAGTAAATGATCACAAAGTTGAGTTGCAACAATTTTTTTAAGAACTGAAGACATAAAAAAAGAGATTGAATAAAGATCTATAATTAGCTAACTGTCCTGGATTACAAGTAGGTTTTTAAATGTATTTTTTTTAAGTGTGTTTACAGAAGACAGGACCAGACAAAACAACAAAACCACACCACAACAAGCTGGGAGTAGCAACACGAAAACCCAAACAACAAGATCAGTTCCGAAAAAAATGCATGATCGATAAATGTGACAGGAACATTATACAACACAGAGTGAAATACAGTGGGAGCTTAACACGGAGAAATAGCAAAAGCAAAAATGAATAATATAGGTTTTATACAAATGCTCTCGTCAGTATAGCAGAGATATTTACATTAATATAATCAAGAAATGGTTTCCACCCACAAGGTTGTGTCCTCTCCCCCTACCTGTTCTCTCTGTACACAAATGACTGGCTCTCCAGGCACTCATCCATCCAGCTGGTCAAGTTTGCGGATGACACCACGGTCCTGGGCCTCATCAAGGACGCCAGTGAGACAGCGTACAGGGACACAGTATCACAGCTGGCAGCGTGGTGTACACGCAACAACCTGGAGCTCAACACCAACAAGACGGTGGAGATGGTCATGGACTTCTGGAGATACCCACCCTCCCACCCCCCACTTCTCATCAACAGCTCTGCAGTTCAGGTGGTGAGCTCTGTGAAGCTCTTTGGGCACCACCATAACCAGCGACCTTAAGTGGGAGACACACTCTTCCAAAGTCATCAAGCGGGCGCACCAGAGGATGTTCTTCCTCAGACTGCTCCGCAAGATGAATGCCTCCCCAAAGGTTCGCTCCCACTTCTACAGAGCCACCATTGAGAGTATCCTCACCTCCTCCATCACTGTGTGGTACCCTGCATCCTCTGCCCACACCAAGAAGAGACTGGAGCGCATTGTGCGAACAGCAAGCTGTCTCACGGGCCTAGAACAGGAGCCTGTGTGTGTTCTGCATGATGGCAGATCCCGGCAGAAGGCCAGGAGAATAGTGGGGGACCCATCTCACCCAGTTCACTCCCTGTTCACTCCCCTCCCATCAGGTCACAGGTTCAGGTCCATCAGAACCAAAACAACCAGGAACTTGAACTGTTTTTTCCCCCTAGCCAACCACCCTCTTAAATAAGGACATCTCAGCCCCCCAGCCCTGCCACTTCCACAGTCACTTAAAGATCAGTTAATTATAACATTCATTCCTGCCATTCTGTGCATACTCCTGGTCAACTAACTGTATTTCATTCTGAAAATTCCATTCATTCAAATTATACATATTGTACTTACCATATTTTTTATTGTTATTTCTAATTTCTTGTTTTATTGCTCTGTGGCGCTGTTACCACGTCAAATTCATGTGTACATTGTACATTTGGTGAAATAAAGCGATTTCTGATTTCTGATTCTGATGTTCTTTCACAGGCATTAGTTTTGGAGAGCAGAAGACAGGAGAGAAAGTCCAGAGGTATGTATTCCATTATTGTCCTGTGCCATCCCACCACTGAGGGGGCCTTTTCTGTGATCCATTGCTTTTTGCCTGTTTATTAGAAGATTTTAAAATGTCACTACTTTTAGGTGACAGAAGGAGAAATGTGGCCCAGTCAAAACACAGAAAGTTGCACTCAAAAAGATCTTTAAATAAAGTAATCATACCTTGTGTGCCACAAACTGCTCCCAAACACGAGGGGGCAAATAATACCTCTAAAACACTTAATAAAATGTTAAATTAAATGTTAGGTCTTTAACTGGGAAAACATTCTTAATTAATGATTTTATCACTGAGCACACCCTGGATTTTATGTTTCTAACTGAAACTTGGTTGGAACAAAGTAACAGTGCTGTTGTTCTCATTGAGTCGACCCCTCCTGGTTACAGTTTTATCAGCGAGGCCAGAGTGAGCAGGAGAGGAGGGGGGTCGCAGTCTTATTCAAAGAATCATTTCAGTGTAAGCAGTTATCTCCTGGAAGTTTTCAGTCCTTTGAATATACGGCTATACAGCTGAAGGCCTCACCCAGAGTCCTGTTTCTGAATGTTTACAGGACCCCTAAATACTGTGCAGATTTTTTCTGACGACCTCAGTGAACTGCTGTCTATGATCTGTGTTGATTTTGACTGTATAATTATTGTTGGTGATTTTAACATCCATATGGACAACCCTCAGGACAGAGGGACTAAAGACCTGAGTAACACTCTGACACTTTGAGCTGACTCAGCATGTAACAGAGCCCACGCACATTAGGGGGCACCCTCTAGACTTAGTGATCTCTAAGGGTCTGAGCATTTCAAAGATTACTGTGTCTGATGTGGGCCTGTCTGACCATTCCTGTGTTTTCTTTGAGAGTACGATTTCAGTGCACACAAATGTCTCAACAGCAGTGATCTCAAAACGGTGTATAACTGAAAACAGTAGTGAGACCTTTAACCAGGTCTTCTCTTTAACACCTGCCCTGGGTTCAGTCTGGTGAGTGACTGGTGAGGTTCAGTCAGTGAGCTCGTCAGTAGCTTCAATGCTAAAATGTTAAATGTTATGGATACTATTGCTCCCATTAAGGTGAAGGTTATCTCTGGAAGTAAGAAGTCTCCCCGACGAAATTCCAAACCGGTGAAAAATGGGAAAAGAGAGTGTCGGAAAGCTGAGCGCAGATGGAGAAAAACAAATCTCCAGTTTCATTATGACATATATAAAGAGAAACTTCACTCTTATAATTTACAACTGAGGAAGACAAGGAAGTCCTACTTCTCTGACATCATCACCAAAAACAGTCATAATGCTCGGGCCTTATTTGCTACAGTTGACAGGCTAACAAACCCTCCTGTGTCAGTGGGAACTGAACTCCATTCCACCATGGCCTGCAATGACTTTGCCAAATTCTTCATAGACAAAGTCCAAAATATTAGACAAGCAGTTGGTACCTCAGCAGCAGGTTCAGCATATGTACCGTGTCCACCGAAAACCGGTTTAAACACCATGACATTGTTTCAACCCATTAACAGTAAAGACCTGGAGGACATCTAACGTCAGCTGAACTCCTCCTCTTGCTGTTTAGACATCCTGGGGGTCTCAAAGATTTTGGAGTCAGACCTGTTACTGATCATGAACTTGTCCTTAACGTCAGGTGTGTTTCCAGAACCACTAAAAACAGCTGTAATTAAACCTCTGCTGAAAAAGGACAATCTTGACGACGCAAATGAACAACTACATGCCCATCTCAAATCTCCCATTTTTAAGTAAGATCATTGAAAAAGCAGTTTTTCAATAGCTTAATTACTTTTAAAAACAAAATAACTGCAATGATACCTTTCAGTCAGGCTTTAGACAGCACCACACCACTGAGACTGCTCTGTCCAAAGTGTTTAATGACAAATGTCTGAATACAGACGGTGGAAAAATGTCAGTCTTAGTTTTATTGGATCTCAGTGCTGCTTTTGATACAGTTGACCACAATATATTACTCAAACGACTGGAGAACTGGGCTGGTCTTTCTGGAACTGTACTGAACTGGTTCAAAACATACTTAGAGAACAGGAAGTACTTTGTGTCAATAAGTAGCTGGGACCTCTTCTGTTTAACATCTACATGCTCCTGCTGGCAGAGATTATAAAAACAAACAACAAAACTACCATAGCTATGCAGATGACACGCAGATATATATTACAATGTCACCAGGAGACCGAGGCCCAGTACAGGCCCTTGGTAAATGCATTGAGGAGATTAATGACTGGATGTGCCACAACTTCCTCCAGCTAAACAAAAACAAAACTGAGGTAATTGTCTTTGGAGCCAAAAATAAACGATTGAAAGTCACCACAGAGCTTCAATCTATAAATCTAAAAACTACCAACCAGGCCAGAAATCTGGGTGTAGTGATGGACTCAGACCTAAATTTTAGACTACAGCGTCTTTACAGGTCTACCTAAAAAGTCAGTTAGACAACTGCAGCTCATCCAGAACTCAGCTGCTCGAGTCCTCACTAAGACCAAAAAAGTGGAGCACATCAGTCCAGCTCTGAGGTCTTCACACTGGCTGCCTGTCCATCAGAGGATAGACTTTAAAGTTCTGATGCTGGTCTATAAAGCTCTGAATGGTCTAGGACCTTCCAGACCCCTCAGGTCATCTGGATCCTGTTTTTTATCAGTTCCCAGAGTCAGAACCAGACATGGAGAAGCTGCATTCAGCTTCTATGCTCCACATGTCTGGAAGAAACTCCCAGAAAGCCTCAGATCAGCTGAAACACTCTGTATTTAAGTCCAGGTTGAAAACAGCTATTTTCAGCTGCATTTGAATAAGCTTGAGTTTCAAAACGGAATCATATTTTAACTACTGATTTTATCTTTCATATATATAATTTTTTCTGATTTTATCTATTGTTCTTCTTTCTTTTGTTTAAATTTTAAATCATGCTTTTTATTTCTTCTGTTTTAATGTCTCTGTAAAGCACTTTGAATCACCTTGTCGTTGAATTGTGCTGTACAGATAAACTTGCCTTGCCTAAAGCGGCTGATGAGCCACTTGTCCTCATGTGCCAACAAATCATGTCTGTCTCTAAATACACGCTCTCTCCTTATTGCACGATTTGCTATGTCTTCCAACACCACTAAAGCAGCCATTGTTTTTAATAGCATGCATTGCACCACTTTGCGCATACTTTTATATCCACTCGTATAATTGCAGACACATGGGTGTGTTAATTGTTTATCAGTGATAATTGTTCATGTTTCTCAAATGTGCAAATCACTCATTCTGAGGACAAATTGTGTTCACATTTATTTATTATAACAGTTTCCCAACATGACCTCTAAGTGTCGCCAAAGAATCAACAGCTGTAGAAAAGTGCGTACGACAGCCCTGAAGTTGGCGTGAGGCACCATACAATTCCACGGTCATTTCACTCTTGATACATCTGATCGCTGACGTGAAAAGGTGTGTATGCCACTTTTTTGTGCGAACGCACCCTTTGTACATGTGACCCCAGGTGATTGTTGACTCCGTCTGGGACCCAATCAAGGACTTCTCCATGGCAACCTGCTGTGGTATCACGATGACATCCTGTGAACCGAGTCACTGAATGAAAGCCAGACAAAGCAACTCTCTGGGATTACCCCCATCCCATGCCTTCAGGTTTTTTTGCGTTTTTACGTGTGAAACGGGCAAATGTTTGCTTATGTTTTGAGTTCAGTGTTGGATGGTGAGCTTATGTTTGCTGTTCTTGATGTTGCTGAGGTTTTTTCCCGGTCCCACATTGTAGTCCTCCCCTCTCCTCTTGAGTCTAATATAGAATTAAAGTTAATATTTAGGCTGTCATTTTCAACATCTACATGAATATTAAAGTCACCCACTACAATGACTTTATCTGTACTCAGCACCAATTGGGATAAAAACTGAGAATTCAGACAGAAACTCGGAATAAGGTCCAGGTGGACGTTATATAACAACCAAAAGGTTTTTCTTTGTCTCTGTGTGTGACCCTTAATTGGATTAAGCAGGTATAGGAAATGGATTCCCTGGTTTTCCAACATGCATTTGGTTAAAACACATGACACTGAAGTGGCATTTAAATCTATCGGGCAAGTATTTTGTAGTTGAAGCCAAAATATCTTTGTGGAATTCCACAGATCAGCTCGTTTGCCTTGTTGCAAGGTCCAAACACAGAATAAGTAATACAATTAATGTCAATTATAACTCTTAAGTACATATCAGTACTTATCAGTGCTGAACTAACATTGCACAAAGTACAGCGTTTCAAAAGACATGCAGGCTATTTTTTTACCTGTTGGTATTCACCTTTTCTAAATTGTGCCACCCAAGTGCATCTTTTCTGCTGCCTTATTTCTTTGTGCTACTATACGCTCTCCCTTTGTACAACACAGCTGGTATGTGTCAAGCACTCCTTTCATCTTATATATTTTCCTACATCCTATATTTTGTTACGAAAGGAGACAACTGCTAATTGGTCACCATATGATGATACACGTCTTTCTATTTGTTCATCTGTCGTAACTGACAGCACTACCTTATCAATCTGCAAACAGAAAATAATTGAAGAAATACTTGAAATACGTTCTTTGAACATGATGAACATACATACACACAGAATATTTGCATTGTTTTAGTTGGCAGAACTTTCTTGCCCTTAATATGTCAGAGGCGACTGAAAAAACACCAACAGCAAGGCAAGTTGGCCGGTTATTGTCACGGCTTGAGCCCAAGCCGTCAGGAAAAGAGTCTCCAATGCAGACCAGAGGGAAATAAGGGAAAATATTTATTAAACAAGAAACGCTAGTGGTGGGAACTTCCAGGCACAGGAGGATTCTGCAGAGGGGAGGAGATGGTTAGAGAAATCTTCCTGAGATGAGGTGAATAATCCGAGAGAGAGGAGTAAATAGTCCTTACTTGGAAGGAGTGAGTACAGGCTGTGCCGGATGGGGTCTGAGCAGTGGCTTGGTGGGTAGGCAGGTGTAGGAATGTGGCTGACGCCTGAAAACATTGTTTTGGCAAAATTACAAACCGATGCAACATTAATTTTAGTGACCTCCAATTGGCGTAACCGGGTGTCATTACCGCCGACATGAATAACTATTTTACCGTATTTACGCTTATCGTTAGCCAGCAGTTTTAAATAGGATTCTATGTCTCCTGCTCTGGCCCCTGGAATACATTTGACTATGTTCTCTGGTGATGCAATACGTCTTACTGCAAAGTGTCTGCAAAGCCACAAATTATCCTTCTTGTATTTTAAGCAAATTGTTATTATTTTTTTTCCCTTGTCCTGTCCAGCATTTTGGCAGCAAAATTGTAATCTGAATACCGTTTATGCCGTTTAAGTTTTATGAATGTAAAGCTCCTCTTGATGGCCATCAACTGCTTATTTATTTACTTTTGTTACCATACTTAACATGTTATAGTGCCGAACCGGACCAGGGGACAGGGAAAGAGGAAGTGAAAAGAAAAAGAAATGGAACAGAAATAGAAAGAAAGAAACAATGAAAACCCAGACAACCAGCTGCTACACCTGTAAAAACAAAACAGACGACAATCCACAGCCTCTGTGGAGAATCCAGCCTTAGAGTCACCAGGAGCACCTGAAAGCAGACAAGCAGAGAAAAAACCAACACACAAACAAACACACAAACAAACAAAAACAAGCACAAGTAGCAGCAATCACATACAACACAACTGTCGATATACATCAACTGCTTAGTGAGCATGCTACTGGGCTAATGAATGTGTGTGTGTGCGTGAACATACGATACACAGATGGCACAGGTCCTACATGATAACCGTGCTCAGTTATAAGTGTATAGGGCAATGGTCCACAGCCACCCAGCAATCAGAAGCAGGCAGAGAGGGCCCCAAAACCCAGGCCACTTGCAGCCCCACGGAGCGTAGAACCTGGGAAGCCCACCGCAGGGACAACCATACATCCACCCAGAAGACTGCAGAGGAAGCCCCCGGACAGAGGCCCCATAAGTATAGGGCAGAGGCCCCCGAGAACCAGGGTCGACAAGCCCACCGGCCCTGCCAGGCCCCCGCCACTCAGACATGGGCCGTGCATTGGATCCGGGCCCAACGAGCCCTAAACCCCATGGGGTTTAGAGGTCAAATACTGGACAGGGCCAGGCGCCCCAGACAGCCAAACATAGTGCCCCTGGCCAAGTGCCCCAGGAGTCAAAGCGTGCCCACAGGTGGGTGCAGCCGCGAGCAGTGGGAAGAGGCAATACTCAGTCACTGCCAACCAAGTACAACCACACTCCCACATAAATCAGATAAGGAATATTTTTTAAAAAAATCACTTAAAAATAAACCCACACACAGCACACACATCCACTCATGGTCCCCCTCCCTGCTGTTTTTTCGCAGCGGACACATCTGGGGGCCAGCAGCACCCCAGCAACCACAGACCCCGAATCAGCAGAATGACTGCTCCCACCCCAGGCAGCAACCAGGCACCCCTCCCCTCGCCCACCTGGCTTTTCAATATTTGAGTGGGTTGAGGGCAAGTATGGAAGACTCCTCCCCCCGATGATGGACTAATGATGGACCCTCAATGTCTAATAGTATAATAATGATAATTACAATTGAGGGGCAGGCAACCTTGTAGAACTGGAAGCATACCCAGACAGCCCCGCCCACCAGATACCACTCAGTGCTGCCACCCCCCAAGACCTAATGTGTGTGTGTCTGATAAGTAGTATTGTCTAAGGTGTAATTAAAACAGGGGCGGATTAAAACGTGGTCCCATCCACTACACCCCACAGAACACACGTGTACAGGAGCCAGAAGGGAGAGGGGTGTGGGATATAGACCGGGGGAGAGACGAGACTGGCTGCAGGTCCCGTTTTCTGGGACCTGCCACAAGGCAGGAGAGCCTGATGTCCACCAGGTCCGGGGCCTGCAGCCTGCATTCCAAGCATATTCTAACAGTTGTCTGTTGTGGTGAAGAAGGAGCTGAGTGGAAAGGTGAAGCTCTCAATTTACTTGTCCATCTTTGTTCCAACCCTCACCTATGGTCACAAGATCTGGGTAACGACTGAAAGAAAGAGGTCATGCGGTTTTCCAGTCTTGCCGACCATTCAAAGCAATTTCAAACAACATGCCACATTCACCCATTCACTCACACACTCATACAACATGCTACACAGTGCTTTGTTTGAAGCATTTACATTCACACACACCAAAGTTCATGCATTTGTTACTTCAGGATTGGACTACTGTAATTCCTTATTATTGGGCTGTCCCACATATTCTCTGAAAAGCCTCCAGCTGATCCAAAATGCTGCAGCCAGAGTTCTGATGAGAACTAACAGGAGAGATCATGTTTCTCCAGTTTTAGCTTCTCTTCATTGGCTCCCTGTTAAATTCAGAATAGAATTTAAGATTCTTTTCCTCACATATAAAGCTCTTAATGACCGAGCTCCATCATATCTTAAAGATCTCATTGTAAGATATTTTCCTAACAGAGCACTTCGCTCCCAAACTGCAGGTTTACTTGTTGTTCCCAGAGTTTCTAAAAGTAGAATGGGAGGTAGAGCCTTCAGTTATCAGGCCCCTCTCTTGTGGAATAAGCTGCCAGTAAATGTCCGGGAAGCAGACACCCTTTCCACTTTTAAGATTAGGCTTAAAACTTTCCTTTTTGATAAAGCTTATAGTTAGGGATGGCTCAGGTAATCCTGAAACATCCCATAGTTAAGCTGCTATAGGCTTAGACTGCTGGGGGACCTCATCTGTCACACCTTTCCTCACTTTGCTCTCTTTTTCCCCCCGTTTAATTTCTCAAATGATATTATGTACATGTGACATTATTGTGGTTATTAACTTGTGTTTCCCTGTTCCAACAGGTATCCTTTGAATGGTGTTATGGTGTTTTTCCCCCCTCTTTTCCCTCTTTTCTGTCTTCTCAAACCCCAGCTGGTCGAGGCGGATGGCCACCCTTCCTGGTTCTGGTTCTGCCAGAGGTTTCTTCCTGGTTCTGGTTCTGCCAGAGGTTTCTTTCTGTTAAAAGGGAGTCGTTCCTCTCCACAGTCGCCTCAGGCTCAGGACGGGAGATTGGACTGAAGACAAGTTTCGGTGCAATCTGTTGGTTTCCTTAGCTAGGATATTATTTTTTTTAATTGGCTCTATCTGAATGAATTTGATTATGATTACAATGAATTGAATTCCAATTTGCTTGAATTGGACTATATTACTTAAGTGCCTTGAGATGACAATTGTTGTAATCTGGCGCTATATAAATAAAATTGAATTGAATTTAAAATTGAATGGACGCATCGTGGGCATCGTGGGGTTCAGTATCTTGCCCAAGGACACTTTGACATGTGGCTTGGACAACCACCACCCATTCCAACTGGTAGGCGAGTGCTCTTCCTATTTAGCTACAGCCGCCCCTAGGAGGAGGTGGACAATTGCAATACAATACACACACATACATACATATATATATATGTATGTTTGTGTGTCTATGCATGAATTGCTTCACTGAATAAATGCTATGTTGAAGAAAGCGTTAAAATGTCAATATCTCAATTGCTTAAGCCTGACCTAATAACTCTCCTCAACCTGACTAGTGTGGTGAAATGAAGCAGATGAAGCAAGGATGATGAGGTTTGGTCAAACCTAGTTCTTTCTCTCATCATGGATCTCTGGATAATACTTCCTTCCAAAGGCTCTCTGTTAAAAATAAACATGCAAGTCCATCCAAAAAATGACAAATAAATGCAACTAACTCAATACCAGGCAAAGAAACACAAGAGGTGGGCTGGAAAGACAATGGTCAGAGACAGACAAAGAACAGAGAAAGTAGTACAAATAAACTACAGACAGAACCAGGTATAAGTGAAACTTAAAGACAGGCAGCGATAAAAATAAAGAGAGCCCGTCTTCCACTAAGATCAATGCTATATTTAAAATTTTTTTAAATGAAAGTGATCCTGAACTGAAGTCAGTTTGATGGATTCTTTCTTTGCCTGTGCTTTAACCCAGCATCAAGTACGATGACATTTGGCTTGGTAGATTCTGCACCAACAAACAATGGCCAATGATGACATTCCTCCACTTCATTTGTCTTGGCAAAGGATCAAAGACAAAGAAATGATTAGAAAATTATTAAACACAAACATGAGAAATGAAAACATGAACCAAAACTGGGATGAGTCTCCAAAAAAACATGACAACAATTGAGTGCAGAACAGATCAAGGCATTTATAGGACGAGGCAAATCACATTACAGATATTGTTCAATTTACATATTATCCCACAATGGGCCTTGTGACATATTTATCACAAGATGAAAGCAGCAACCTGAGCAGTGCCATTTACAATTTCTTTCTCCATCATGACATGAAAAAAAGAAGAAAAACACCTCTTCACTAAAGACAGATGCTTCGTACAGATGGAGTCCTGGCAGCTCTAACCTGCTCGGATATGGTTATTTTCTGCAAGTTGTTGCCTTGGGTTGTTTTCTTCTTCTCAAAAGAGATGCACCCCTCTCCCTGAAACCAAGGATGGGCACACATGCACACACATACACACCGGAAAGGAGAAAGTTAAGAAACATGATTGGCTCCCCTTTCCACAACAATCAGCTACACTTTTCCTTTAATTAAACACTAATGGCCGTCCAGAGCTTGAAAACCATTATCTTTTTTTTAATGTAACAAGGTGATGAAGTCTCGCGCCGAACAACCTGAAACTTCATTGCGCGTTTGATCAGTCTGGTTGCAACACCTGTGTATACTTGTGCTGTACATGTTCTCCTGAAAATAGTTTTTTGACACTGAATCAGCATGAAGGCGAGTGAATCGAGATAGTCCACCTTCTGAGAGCTGACCTGCAGACGAGTTAAAAAGTGTGTGAGAATAAAGCTGTCAGTCAAGTATTTCTCTGTTTTAGATGTTTGTTGTGTATGGTAGTATTTGCTCTCTGATTTGGTACTGTATGCTCAGAAAAGACATTTTTAAGGGTTTCTGAGTGGAGTTTATGACCATGGTTACATTTGCCTGGATCGCAAAAGGAGGACCCCCCACTGATGAGAGGAGAGTTTTACTGCAGCCCCTAAAACAAGCTGCTTTGAACAGAGCTGGAAAGACAGCCCTGCAGTGGTACTGTGACCAAATCATGTCTCATACATTTCATTAAAAGATATAAACTATGGATTTTTTACAGTCTAATTCTGAAATAGTTCCATTTCCCTCGTCAGTAGTTGGGACCATGGACAGTTGCAAAGCTACTGATCCCTCTTTTAGGTGCAATCTTGGCCCAGCTTGTTAAAACAGGCACCACAGAACGTAATGGATGGTGGTGGCTTAATAACACCACTGAGAAGTCATGTTGTTCCTCAGTCACGTATATATCAGCTCCATAAACTCTGGACGTTGGTGTCGCTCCGTTTTTCTGTTTTAAGTTTGTAGCAACCAACATTGATTGATGTCTGTTGTTCTTACTGTTCTTACTGTACTTAAGTACAGCACTGTTCTTACTGTGCTGCACTTAAGGTGCATTCAACGACAAATAGGAAACTGGAATTTCTAATTTCCCACTGTTAAAAACTAAATAAAGCCAGGCAGATGTCAGATATAAGACCTAAAAAGAAGTAATGATAGAGCATTGTTAGCTTGTTTTCTTTGCTTAGATCATTTTTGAGGGATTTTTTTTGTCTCGTTTCATTTTGTTTTCTGTACCATACAACCATGTTCTGGTTTTCTTTTGGAATAACTTTAGCTCGTTTAAAGGAAAAAACAGTAAACAAATGCGAACTGGAGCTACCTCAACCACCAGCTGGAGTCCCTCACACCTAGAACCATAAAGTGAGGGTGGGAATTGAACAATGATCATTTCCTAACACAATGGTGGTGACCGCAGTTTTTGCTCTTCAGGGATGTTATTAGCACTCCTGCACAACAGCTGCTGCAGATCCCACCCGCAGCGGGTCTCCTATGCCATTCAAACAGCGTTCTTAGTTTGGTTCAATGAAAGAGGTCTGGCAGCTTTAACTGTACAACAGCATGGGTCCAGCAACAAGAGATGTGCAATATTGCATGTCTATTGGTGTACATCTTCTTTAAAGTGTCTCAAGTCCATAAGAGTGAATAGGAGGCCCTCCATGTGTTGTGCACTGGGCATCTCTTCATTGTGCCTCACATATCACGAGCAACAAAATTGATCAGGCAAACATTATCAGTCCTGGTCTCTATTGTGGATGTCCCGAGTCCATTTGATCATCGTCTCTGGAGATCGATAGAGGAAGATCAGTTTGGAGTAAAGTTCTTCTTCCAATGTCAGCTCTCCAGTCTCACGCACCTTAAAAGACATAGACACTATTTATTTGGGAAAGCGGATTTAATTCATGCTGCAGAATATCTCCAATAACTGTGTGCTGTTTTTTTAATATCACATGTATTGCCTGGCCAAGAAAACTCACACTCTAAAATCTTTTTAGCGTTGATTACAGCACATCCTCTCCATCACACCTTTCAACAACATTCATTTCTGTCATTCATTCATTAATTTTTCTCCAACATCTTGCATTGATGATGACTGCTGTGTAAAGCCTTTCCAAAGACTCTCAGTGGTGTTAAGGTCTGCAGTCTGTGGAGTAAGGATGTCCCTGCTCCCTCAACCACTCATTCACAATCTTGACACTTTCACCTTGGAATATGCCCGTACCATCAGGGAAGAAAATATCTACTGCTTATATTCAGGTGGTCAGCTGACCTCATTTTATGGTCTCATAGCATTGTTGAATCTGGACCAGACCAACTGAAACTACAAATTAAATCCAGGCAGTGGATTTTGAAAAGGATAATAATAATGTTTCTAGATTTAACAGTTTCGGATATGTTTGCTTGAGACAGAATTCAGACAGTGTGTGTTAACATGCACACGCTAACCAGGAAGATATCTGTGCAGAGCTTCAGGATGCGGTCCACACAGGGAAGCTCCTCAAACATGATGGAGTGGGAAATCTCACTGAAGAAGCCACGCACAAACTTTCCAATGACCAAGACCACCGACACATACAGACCCATAATACTGAAAAGAAAATTGAGAGAAAAATATTTACACTCAGGAAGGGCCAGAGAGAACAGAAAATCCATCACTATCAGACAGAATCATTATCTTCTCATCCCAGGTTCGTGGTGCTCTGAGCAGCCCCCTCACCCTGCTCTCTTTGTATGTTTCTACCATTTGTGTTGTAATGAACAACAGCGCCTTTCCCTTTTTTCTCTTTCCCGTGACAGGGGCCACTCTTTTCTTTGTACATTGACTCAGTATGAACTGAAGTGAACTATCTTCTAATTGGATTGAATTAGACTGCATCTTATTGGACTTTGCTCTGGACTCGTTTCATCCTCAGTTGTCATCATAGCCATTTTCACACACGAACACCGGAGGGCGGACAATTTGGTCAGTCATTTTCAGCAGTTGCTGTTCACACACGCACATCACAGCAGGTGCAGAACACTGAAGCAGCAGTGTTTAATGACACAAGAAAGATTTTTCCTGCACTTCCCAGCTAACTCTGCAACAATTAATGTGCACTTAGAGCTTGGTATATTCCAGAGTCTCTGAGTGAAGATCATTTTTTTATTTGGTGTATATCCACCCTCCCCTACATGTTTGTGATGGTGTGTTTCTTACCCATATCCAGCCAGGAAGCCCAGGCTGGGTGGACTGACTTTGTCGTTGAATATGACCATGGGCAGCACACTACACGAGGAGGGGACACAGCCTGCAATGGCAATGTCCCACCACTCCTGGTTCCCAGTGCTGTTCAGTGACCTGTCACTCTTCAGGGACAAGGTTATATTCACGTAACCATCTTCATTACCTACAAAACCAAAAAATGGTAAATGGACTGTACTTGTATAGCGCTTTAACACTGCATTCACCCATTCACTCACACACAAACAGCACGTCTTAGTCCATAGAAGTGCTTTCTTCTACACATGCACACACACATCCACCAATGGACGCACTGGTTGGCAACGTGGGGTTCAGCGTCTTGCCCAATTGGAAGCCGGGAGTTGAACCACCGACCTTTCCGATTGGCAGACAACTTCCTCCTGAGCAACAGCCACCCCGAGAGTTAAACACATAACAGACACAGATGCAGATGTTCCAAATGAGACGAAGGGCTGAATTTTCACATAGTGCCTTGAAAGGATGGTATGAAAAGGATTTTTGGATATTAACACTTGTCAGTTTGTGATTCACACACACATGATTCTATTCCTCATTCTATTCCAAACACCAAACAGGCATTTTCACCCAGTTGCTCAAAGATACGCATTGAAAAAAAGCTTTTCTCAAGTATATTTGTTTAATTTATGAATGATAATGCCTCCTGACATTTGATCGTTTCCATTGATTCTACACTGAGATTTAACACTGTACTGAAACAGTTGACTCTCTGGGTGTTCTGCCTTCCCCTTCCATGGTTCTGTAGTCTGACCCAGAATATGATTTTAGTATTTATTTTGGCACCCTGAAACATTTCTTGTGTAAACTCTGACCTTTATAGAGCTGACTGACTGGTTTAGCCTCAGCTCCATTAGGGGCACGGATGTAGTTAGGGAACATATCAGGAACAAGCCTGGGAAAAGGAAGAGATTAAACCTGTTAAATACAACTTCACGGTTAAAACCATATAAATCCTCCCTCTGTTGAGTGAAACTTACACAGGATCAGTGCGATTGCCAACCAGTAATGATGCCAGATCTGCTCTGACTGGGTTTCCAGGTTCTAGATCGATAGAATGTTTGTCAAAGGTGTGTTCAACTGTCCCACCTTTACCCAGGTCCCTGTCACATGAAAGATTCAGAGAGACAATGACTTTTAAAGATTTCCTGCATTTACCCAGTGTCTTCATTGATATAAGAAAAAAACTGCATTAGGGCTCCTGTCTACTTGGTACTACTTTCAGAGCACCAGTTATTCCCAATGAGGAGAGATCGTGTGCAGCTGCATTTGGGAACAGTGATGTTCCCAGCAGCATTTTTAATAGCACTCTTTTGTGTCTGCTTTGAGTGCTTGAAGTATAATATCTCAGAACTTTTCAAAAAAGCACTGGTGTCATCATGGTTGCTTCATTTTCTGATGAAACAGTGACACTCAGTGGACATGGGCCCTTACAGAATGCAGTGGAGAAAAAGTAAAGGCTATCACAAATAACAGCTATGCATAGAACACATCTTATACGGCATTCAAGCTACAGTATGTAATAAAGTAAGTCTTTTAGATCTCTATAAAAACAAAGGTTTGTCTTGGGGCCAGTACAGAAGGTGGTGTTTGAGCTGTCACTTTATAATGTGGCCACTCAGGATAAATCCCACTTCAAAGCTCCACCTTGTCATAAGGTTAAGCATGCTAATGCTAGAAGTTGGCAAAGAGATGGCTGATTGGAAATAATTCAGCAAAACTGACAAAAATACACAGCAAAAGTCTTACCTCTGGAAATTCCAGGCGAGGCGGAGTGTGAGGTCAACTGGACTTCCACGTAGTTCTTTAATGAGTTCCTGGCGGCTGGGGGGACTGATCCTCCAAACCGATCCCGAACTACCTTCAATCATGGCAGTCACAATATCTTCATAACTGTAGAGAGTGATGAACTGCATGGCAACCTGATCACAACGATACAAAAAAAAAAAACTCAAAAGAGATTTCAATGTTTAGTGTTTTTAATCAAAAGTGAACTTAAAGGAGAAGTTCGTTTTTTAAAACCTGGACCTTATTTCTGGCATGAAACATTCATCTTCTCACCGAGAACAGTTTGGTGAAAGTCAGCGTCCTTCGGACGCTATTTAGATCACTCGAGATCCGCATATATCCATATAACAGAGTGAACGGGGCTTAGACGATGCAGCCTCTAAATAAGGCATTATCTGTCTTTATTTCACCAATACTTTAAGAAGAATGAATGAACGAACATGTACTATTGCACTGTTAGCACAGAGCTGCCGTGTTGTTGTTATTGGGGGCTATGGTCAAGGAGTTTCCAGTCAGAAGAAAGTTAGAATCTCTCCAGCAGGTTCTGGGCCCACCCCAAGACCTTCTCCTAGTGGGTTGTGTCAGAAAGACCTGTCCTGGCAACCAGAAAAGCATCCTGAGCAGATGCCTGAACCACCTCAACTTCTGATGTGATGGAGGAGCAACTCTCCTCTGTGGAGCTCTTCACCCAATCCCTAAGGGTGAGCCCAGACACGCTTCTTTTTTCAGCCACGCCAACAGCATGTGACCATAGATTTTTTTTTAATTGACTCTGTATGAATTGGACTAATTTAAAATCTAATTAATGTGATTTGATTGTATTGCCAAAAACATGCTTGTTAGGTTAACTGGTGACTCTAAATTGTCCTTAGGAGTGAGTGTGTGTGGTTGTTTGTCTCTGTGTGGCCCTGTGATGGACTGGCGATCTGTCCAGGGTGTACCCCGCCTCTCGCCCGATGACCGCTCGGATAGGCTCCAGCCCCCCCGTGACCCGACCGACGGATTAAGCGGGTATAGAGGATGGATGGATGGATGTTTGTATTGCAATGAATTGGATTGTAATTGGCTTGGACTGTATCTTTGAAGTGCCTTGACATTTGACTATATAAATCAAACTGAATTAAACAGAATTGAATTAAATTGTTTAAGTGGTTTTCTGAGGTTGCACTGACAGAAAAGGGTGGACAGCCCAGCCATCCAACAGAAAGAAATACACATCATAACAGTACATTGAGAATATTTAAATCAGGCAGATCAATACGCACAGCATTGTTTGCAAACTCTTTGGTCAGTTGGTCATATTCAGGCTTTGTAAAAGGCTGGATTGACTGCTGCTGCACACTCATGGTGAACAGGGGCTGGAACATACAGAAAAAAAACAATGTGTAGATTATGCACATTTTGCATTAACATTCTAAAAATAGATAATTCCTTTTCATACTCCTAATAAACCCTAACACAGCAACAAGCAACTACTTGCTAAGATACAGAAGTGTGTTGATGATCGTGGCAGACTGAGCAGCCTGTGTTTACTCTGCGTTTACAGTTATAGGAAAGCTGCAAATGCATGATCATGAAATAAATAAATCTATAAATACTCAGATATTGCTGATTACCTCATATCCTCCCAGTTTGACAGTGACTGTGACATCAATGGGGTGGTTAACTACACCCACCACTGATCTGACCAATGAAATGAAGAGCAGGGGAAACCAGATGATGCAAATCAAGAAGAAGATGATAAGTCCACCCATGCCATATTTCACAATCTTCTTCTTCTTCTGTCCTTTAGGTTGGGGGTATTTCTGAAAAAAGAGAGATGACTTCCTCAGCCAGATGTGTAAGGTTTGGGTTTTGACGAGTAGACTTGTGAGGTGGGTACCACGTTTTTATTTCATTTCAGATTTTTTGACGTTCACCATGGAACAGTGGATCCTTACATCTTTTATTTGGACTTGGAGAGGAAACTTATAGTTACCATGAACTCTGTCAACATCTCATTCATTTTTGTTTTTTGTGCTATATGCTGCAAATAAAACTTAACTACATTCTCTTCCTTTAGTAACTGGATGGTTCTGTGAGATCCTCTTTGGAGCGACGCACAGAGGGAGAAATCAGCCAAAGAGGATCAGATACAGGAGACGTGCTCCCAGCAGCTTGTTGCACAAATGCAAATGTTTTGGTTGCTTATTATCTGCTGCACCTGGATTTTCAACAGTGAGACATTGGGCCTCATGCAAGAACCGTTCGTACGCACAGATGTGTTCTTAAGTCGTGCGAAGAAGTTATTTAAGAGAATTTGCGCATTCACCAATGTTTTTGTATTTTAAGTTTTCTTTCAGGTAGGAACAGAATTTATGTCATCCAGACCTGTCGTAGGAGTTTCATCAATAGTCCGCTGTTATTCGAATCAAGTTTGCTTGACCAATGGATTGTATATTTAATTACTTTGAAACAATCACAGATAAATATATACATTATACCCCATGGGTAAAATGGTATTTTTAAGCCATATTTCATATCAAACCATTTCTTCTTTATTTCAGTGACATTACAAACTACAGGTCACACGGAATTAACAACACTCGTAATTGCTTTCTTCGCTTCAGCAGGTCCCGTAATTCCCCTGCTGACACTGCTAAAAATGACAGATTTTCCTTTTTGGATCTCTGAAAGCAGAACTTCAGTCTCAGAGCCCATAAAGTTGTTCTTTTTGCACCTTGGTGCCATTCTCATGACTCAACACTTCCTGGCACAGGAGAGAGGAAGCGTAGCCTTATATGGTATTACTTTGGGGCGTAGAGTATGCGCATTTACTATCCTCGTGCACTTAGATACACACGGGTGACCTTCATCATTAGGTCGTTTACACACGATATTGGCACATGTTATTATATACCTGATGATTACTGTTTGACATCTAATTTGACATCTGATTTGACTCCAAAAAAGAAAGTAGACTTTTTTTTAAGGAAATAAGGACTTGAGTAATTAACCAATCACTATTTAGTTGTGTGTTGTCAGGTTAAATTATGCAACTCAGAAGACTTTGCCTTCTCTTTCTTTTTGACCAATCAGAATACAACATCTTCAGCAGTCCTTGCAGTGACCCTTTTTTTCCAGTTCTACTTCACTGCTGTCATCTGAATAATTTGGATTGGTATTCTTTGTCTTCTCACAGCAAAGACAAGATCATGCAAAGCAACAACCTCACAAAGGGAGTTGCAGTTGCTGTCCTCATACCTTCTCATTCTCCCGGCTGCATTTGATGATGAAGATGTTGGCATAAATGTCTTCAACACACATCCAGTTTGACAGAGACAGAGTGGTGTCAGTCCAAACCCAGTCCATCACCGCTCGCAGCTCCACCAAGAACGGCACCAGACGAAACCTACACACACATACAAAGTGAATCTGAGCCTTGCATGACATGGTACTGTCTGTGTTCTGCCCAGAACAGCAATATGTACAGACACAGACACCTGTGGCGATTCTGGGGGGTGGCCTGGGGTGGCCACCCCAAATCTGATAGGAAGTTGGTCCAGTTTGTCGACACAAGAGAAAAGCTGTAAATCAATGATGACAGCAGATGGGCTGATTTAGGGTCAGTTTTACATTTCTAACTAACGCAGTACTGGTCATGGTGAGGCTGTGAGAGCTGATTTCCGCTCAGCGGACGTTTGGCCAATGGCCATACACGCTGCATCTGCGTGCTGCTGCTGCTGCGTGCTGCTGCCGCTGCTGCTCCGGTGAATGAAGACGACGGTTACAGACAGCGTCACCAGCCGCTAGAGAAAAACCTGTCGATTGAGAGGTATGGTCATTTAATGTTTGGTTATGTCGTGGTTCCCTCTGAATGTGGGAACATTTTATGTAGCACAAAGTAGCAGCTAAAAGACGAACTTCACTGCACTAGCTAGCTTAGCAGCCCTGCCCCGGTCCCGATAAGTAACTTGGCGCTACTCCCGATTTTAAAGTGAAATGCATTTTATAAACTGTGTCGGGCCGATTTCAGGAGGAGTGGAGTATTCCAACCTCTACCCCAGAAAAGCTCCCTCTTTTTCATAGCCCAGTATGGGCAGGTATGAGTTAAGCATTTAACAATAGCGGGGTTTTATTGTTTGGACATGAACTATGAAACGTTTCTGGACTGAGGGTGTTTTTGCAGATGTGTGTGTTCAGTATAACTTGTTAAATTTTTACCAACCAGTGTGTTGAAATATAGTGTGACAGTCTGATGTAAGTAGCTATAAGACAAGAACAAGCTGTGGTTCATTTACTTGCTCTATGATTTAAGGGCTGTTTAAAGGCTTTTTTTCTCTTGGAGATAAAGGACTTCTTGTTTGTATCAATTAGCTCATCTTCACAGTTCACATATTTATAGGCGATTTAATAGGCAGAGGGTAGAGTAAATTGCATTCAAATGCCACAAATGTTTGAGATGCAATATGTGTTAATTGTGTTATTAAAAGTGATTTGAAGATATTATAAATAGACATCATTTAGGCTATTATTTCAAAGTGAATAGACTGACTGGTTGATTGATCGATTGAGTCATAGAATTACATTTCCCCCAGGGATATAAGGGGAATATGAAGAGAAGCAGAAATATTGAGAGCTTCTTAAAAAAAAAAAAGACAACAGTTTGAGCCAGCCCAGCCACTACCAGCAGCAGTTAGGCCCAGACAAGCCAGCAGTCCAGGTTCAGCAACCAGGAGCAGTCAGCTCCCCCTGCACAGGATGGTAGGTCATGCTTGGATAGTTTGAATTTACCATGTAGGCTCACATTCAAGTTGTTTGTCACTCCAGTTATACAATTACAACTGTCTTAAACATCACGACACACAGTTAACACAGTTGACAGAAGTTAATGCATAATACATAAATACACAAACAAACCTATGTATATATGTTAGGGCTGCCACAAACGATTATTTTAATAGTCGACTAATCACTGATTATTTTTTTCAATTAGTCGACTAATCGGATCATACATACATTGAATGTAAGACTTATAGCTTACTTTTTTAGGTTTTTCTTGCCTTCATTTGTCTCTGGCATCAAACATAGCTGCATTTAAATCAAATGAAGTAGGCACCTGAAACTCAGGAATTATTCACTAAAAGTTTTGGTCTCACTAACTCAAATATAGCACCGACATGTTCAATATGGACTCAGTCAGGACATTTGCTTGCTGAGGTGTGCATGTAGCTAGCTTTGTAACAAAGCCGTCCATTGAAGATGAGCGTACTTTTTTAGCACTGAAACATAACGTTAGAAAACATTCTAACGTTCCTATTCAAACACATCACTGTTATAACGTTACAGAAAACACATAAAATATGTGTGCTAAGGCTAATTAATCACATTGTCATCGCTAATGTTAACGTTTACAGCTATCAATATGAGAAAGTAGCAGCTAACTAGCCAGTTAGCTTACCAAAATGACGTCCCTCTTCATAATGAGCCACAACAACATGCTTCCTTTTCAGGTGCTCGTGCATCGTCGTTGTGCTGCCGTGGAAGGCAAGTTCTGCCTTACAGATATTGCATTGCACACATTTGTCTTTAGTTTTCTCAAAATGCTCCCACACTTTTGAGCTCCGTTGCCGGGTAGCCGCGATACCAGAGCCCGTCTGGTTTAACTTCCTGTGACATCACGGCTGAGCCCGGTTACCACTACTGCGCATGTGTGTCAAGGACAGAAAGGCAGACGCAGCAGTGGAAGGTGCTGCAGCAGCTTTGAGAGAAGAACAAAGTTTAAAAAAAAAAACTAAAAAAAACGACGTATCAACTATTAAATTAGTCGATGAATTTAATAGACGACATAATCGTGACTAGTCGACTAATCGTGGCAGCCCTAGTGCGTGCGTGCGTGCGGCCACCCCACATTAGCTTTGTGTCCCATCTTGGCCACCCCAGTAAAAATGTCCTGGATACGTCACTGACAGACACCACTGTGGGAGAAATAACTATGTTACCAAAACTTGTTTTGTGTCCATACCCTTGGAAGAGAAACAGGTTGAGATGGTTGTATTTCTTGGTGAGGAAGTTGCCAAGGATACGAGTTGGGTAACCACAGCGGATCTGATAGGCTGACAGGCCAAAGTAAATACACTTCACAAAGTACCAGAGCTGAGCCACAAAGTTCTGATTGAACATCCTAAACAAACAAATGAGAAACAAAGATGATTAAGTTCCTTCAATCTGAGCCACAACAGCTGATACAGTCATGTCAACTTGTTTTTTACATTTTCTCAGCAATTTGACTCTGGGTGAAGCTTATGTGACATATACAGACAATTTACACATTTAGTTGAATCTTTGTAGTGATTTCCTTCATTTAAATAACTCAGCCATATAAAAAAGTAAGTACATTTGTCACATCTACTGGAGTGGTACGATCCAGTTCAGGTGCTAATGATCACAAGCTCCTTTCACAAGGACATGAGACTGGACTTATTCAACCCACTGACACTCAGAATGTAATGTTAGTTCTATCAGAGATAAATAAAGTATAAAACAAGTAAACCCATATTTATACTCAAACTGTCAGGTTGCACAATTAAAACTGATTTTTGGTTTAGCACAAAGGAAATATATAATCTAAATTTTCATTTAATATTCAAGAATTTACTGGAAATAGAAATACGTTGGTGTAAGATGCTTCTTAATCATATCCATCCATCCATCCATAAATAAATAAAACATAGTGATCAAACAACAAGTGTTTTCAGTAAGAGGCTTCTTCAGCTCCACTGCAACAAAGAACAGTACATGAGATAGTTCATGCCAACAGCAACAGCTCTACACAATGACTAATGTTGTTGACCTTTATGAGGCGAAAATAATTTCTGTTCCTTTAAAATTTAGTGTAACAAAATTTAAAATGAAAGCACAATTTAACATGGTTTAAAACTTCCGATGTACTGATACTTTTGCCACTGTTTGAAATCTCTGTTCAGACAGAATGTAATAATTCCCACAAACTAAAATGAAAATAATTGAGCCAGCCCAGTAGTTGGTGTTCTGTCTACATTAATGACACATCAAAATACATGAGAGGAACATTTTAAGCACGCCCAGTCGGCTCATTCTCCTTTAGCGAAAACTTCAGAACCAAAGCAGTCATTGATGCAATGGTGAAACTGAAAGACAAATGTGATTCATTTGTATAAACAGACACTAAAGTAGAGTTGATGCTCAATATGACATCACAGTACAAGGCAATGAAAGCCCAGGAAAATATCAAAGTACAGGAAAAGAAAACCCTTTCAGATGAAGAGCTGCTGACTAACACTGAAACATGGAGGTGCATTTGCTGATGGTTTGTTTTTCAGTCCCTGGGCAGCTTGAAATCTTGCAACCCATAAAAGTAAATAAGCCATTGGCCTGGTCGACCAGAACTGGACATGTCATAAGATACTGATCCTAAGCACTAATAAATCGCCAAAAAGGCAAGGAAAATCTTCTGTATTGTCAGTGTCTATAATGTGTGTATCACGCTTAGTGTTGTAGCTTCAGGGGCCAAAGGGGAACTGACTTTTTCCTCTGCAGATGATCACGTCAGCTGATATGCTCATTGATTAAATCATATTGAATACATACCAAGGACATCACTTTTGTCTGCTTTTTAAGGATTGATTATGCTCCTTTTCCAAAAAAATCATCCCTTTCCAGGGGATGTACATATCTTACTGTAAAGCATTAGTATAATGATATTTTTACAGTTTTTTTCTAAAAAGTCCAAATTGCTTATATAAAATAAACCACTGGTGATGAAATCATTGAATACAAATGCTGCAACGAAAACACAATTTGATCTGACAGTACCTTTCAGTGACCGCAGGCAGGATGAAGAACATCCATAAGTGAATCCCAAAAACAAGGATCACCTGGAGGGAAAGAATGATGACATTATGATAAACAGATGGATGTATGAAAAAGAATACTTACAGTTCATAACTGTGCAATGCAAAAGTGTTTAAGTTGATGAGTGTAGAAACTCATCACAGTCCATAGACTGATCCTCATCCTGCAAGCCATTCTGAGCCTTCCTAGTTCCAGTAAAATTTCAACTCTTACATTTGCGCCAAGTTGGCAACTAATCAGATAGAGTTTTAAATGAAAGCTTTTGGGTGGTGAATCTCAAAGGGTTGCAGAAACACTGGGCTAAAAATAATCTATTGTACAGTACTTATGATGTCATGAATGAGGAAATCTGGAACCAGACAAACATATGCGTGAATGCTAATAATTTGTATATGTGACATGAACCTGAAAGAGGAGCTTTCCCAGGACAGCCTTGCGCAGATACAAAGCTCTGTCAATGATCATGGTGCTGAACTGGATGAGCAACATCACGAGGAAGGCCTCAGGTACCTGGTCCTCTGACAGGGTGGAGGCTATATCAGCTGCTGCACTATGTTTCTGAAGGAACAAAGACAATCACACCATCACTGTCCCTTTAGCTCATAATCATGTTCTGGTTTGAATACAAAATAAAGTTTCATATTAAATGTAGTGACTCATTATTAAAGGTGCCATGGCCAGTAGTCTACTGTTGGAAATAATTAAAGTTTTTGTACACATAATGCGATTAACATAATGTAGTAATCAAAGGCCTCACAAATGCAAAATTACAACTTCCTGTCAATTTCTGTCATTTTTTTACCCCAAAAGCCCAGAAGCCGAAGATGATGATGACAAAGTCAATGACATCAGTCAGGAACATTAGGGCATAGACATCAGTGGCAACCCGATACTCGTCTTGGATAATTTTCCTGAAGAAACCTTGAGCTGGCCTTTTCACACAGCGAATGCTGCAGAGGAAAACAGCAAGCATCAAAGCACTGAGAAAGTAACATTTCACTAATTCACTACAGCTCTTTTAAGTTTTCGTGTGACTGCAACTAAATAAATTGTATAAGCCTTTCTTTATTTAACCACTAACATGTAGAATACACTGTAAATCTATTTTATAGAGTGAAAGTGGTAACTTGTGCCTAATAGTGACATTTTAGTTTCTATATCTGTCTCACCCAGATGTGAAGATCTGCTTTATCTTGTGTCCCACAGCCATTACTCTCAGTCTGGCTGCTTCTCTCCTCTTGCCTTTAAGCTTCTTCTTCACTGGTTCTTTACTGGATTCTGCAGTCTCAGTTGTCGTTTCCACTAGAAAAGTATGAGGCAAAACTAAAGTATTAAGAAGAATTAAGTCAGAAATAGCAGCAAATCAATTAAATCCAAAGACAGGTCACATTTCTCACTCAGGCTTTTCTGTTGTATATTGCTCCACTTAACAGCATCCAAAAAAAATTAAAAATTATCATGCATCATGTAGTACAAAAGAATGCTTTATCTAGCAGTGATTGTCTCAGGAATCTTGCATAAAATTACTGTTTAATTTTTGGGGAACCAGCCAGACAGGAGACTTTCCACTCTCAACATCCATAACTAAATGCTGTACAAGCCTTTATTGAAATACTTTTGAAATATATGCTATACGGGGCTGTCATTCAACCATGCACACTCACACTCACTCCTAAGATCATTTTAGAAACATCAATCAACCTAACATGCATGTTTTTGGACGGTGGGAGGAAGCCGGAGTACCCAGAGAGAACCCACGCATACACGAGGAGAACATGTAGACTCCACACCGAAAGAACCAGCCGGGAGATGAACCTGGAACCCGCTGCTATAAGGTCACAGTGCTAACTATAAAGGCAAAAGAGAAAAACATTCTGTGGTTTTACAAAATCTGAAACCTACTTGTACTTAATCTTGTACTTATCTGCTGTGGTCAGCTGGAAGGTCGTAGCTCAACCAGTGGTTACTTCCTGTATCACATCTGGTTTACAGTTACTAATTGCCTCACCTGCTCCCTTTTGTAATCAACTCCTTCAGTATATTATCCTCCAAGTTTTCCTTTGCTCAGAGCCTCGTCATAGCTCGCCTCAGTCTGTCACATCTTCACTCGAACAGTTTTGTTTTCTTGTTGATCCTTGATGATTAGTACCCTGATTGATCTGCCTCTGCAGTGCCTTTTTAGTTATTTCGACATGTTTTCCTCACCTGCCTGTCTTCTGCCTGTAAGTCCTGCATTTCTGTCCTTTTCCTCTTTCTGCTCCATCCACGGATCATGACTACAAAACATCATCCTGGAGAAAGGTGTTCCCCTGCCCGAAGAGATATATAATCCCTCAAGCTTCTTCTGGGTCTGCCCTGAGCTCTCCTCCTAGATGGATGTCAATGACAAACCTTCAAAGAAAGACAAGCCACCTCAGCTAACTTGTCGCGATTCCAAGGAGCAGCATGACCATAGTTGAAGATTGGTTCGTAGATGGACCAGTAAATCAGAAACTTTGCCTTTTCGGCTCAGCTCCTTTTTCACCAAAGTAAAAGGGCACAAAGCCTTCATTACTGCTAACAAAGCCCCAACCCATCCTTTTTGATCAAGAGCCTGAGATACTTAAACTCTCCTGCTTCACGCAAAGACCCACCTCTGACAAAGAGAACACTTTTCCTCAATCTTTTCCAGTTGAGAACCATTTGAAGGCGAGGATTTTCATGGTGGCCACTTCACAATAGGCCACCAATTGCTCCAATGCACGTTGGTCCATTATTCCACAACCTGAATGTTGGTTTGAAGAAGCCAATAGAACCACATCATCCACCAGTGGTGTCCAACATGCACTGTAAACAAGCTGGTGCCAAGGATGAAGACACAGCTCTTGCTTAAGACCAAATAGTATGCAATAGATACTCTGGTATCCCATACTCCTGCAGCACAATAGCAGGATGCATGATAGGTCAAGCACATTCTCTGGTCAAACTTTTTGAAAACTGAGGCCCTGCGACACTGAAGAGGCATGTCAACCGCTCAACATTGTCCACAGTTTTCAGGACTCAGGGCAAATCTCTTATACAGCCAATGCCTTACCACCTGGAAGCTTTTTAAGCTTTCTAACTATGTTAGCAACCTCTGGCGAGGTCCTGAATCTTCAGACTCTGCGTCCTCGGTGGTGGACATAGCGGCTGGATTAAGGAAATCCTCAAAGTGCTTTTTCAAATACTCTTCAAAATCCCCAATTCGGGTGGGCAATTTCCATCCAGACTATGTACAACCTGGTTTGTGACCAGGTGGCCCACTAGCACAAGCAAGCTTGAAAAGTGTCCTTCTTTAGCCTAATAACTTCTTTCACCACTAGTGTTCACTCGTGGATCCTCCTGTTTCCGCTACTCCATGCACAGTCACCCTTCTGGCCCTAGCTCCTCATATAATAAGAGATATAGAGACAGCTTGAGTTAATGAGAAAAATAAAAATCTTTCAAGTCAACCTGTTAAGTTATAATGGTAAATGGACTGTACTTACAGTGTGCTTTTGTAATCCATTTGACTACTCAAAGTGCTTTTACACTACAATCCATACTTACATACACACTCAAACAGCATGTCTTAGTCTATACCGTGTACAGTGCTTTTTTTTTTTTCTATCACAAACCTAGGGATGCATCAGAGGTAGCATGGAGTTCTTGCCCAAGGACACTTGGACATGAGGTCTGGTGAAGCGATGAATCGAACTGCCTCCATTGCCTTTAAGTGTTCGCCAGCTTTCACCGGAATCTCTAGAGCCAGGATGGAACATAAAGTCTCACCACTCTGTGCAAATGACCTTTTACTTTACGTTTTCAAGATCGTGGACACTCTACAATCATTTAGTACTTTCTCAGGACATAAACTAAATTATGATAAAAGCAAATAATTCCCTTTTATTAAGGCAACAAAGCTGATCCAACCTGAGGTGTTACCATCTTATGCAGCGTCTTCTGGCTTTCGATATTTAGGTATTCATATTTCACACATCCTCTCCACTATTTATAAACATAATTTCTTGAAGCTCTTTAATGAGATCAGAACAGATTTACAACGATAAATATTTCTTATAGCCACAGCAGCACCAGTAATCTAGTATTTCTGACATAGCTTTGCCATCATGTGAGCTCTACCACTATGGCCGACCTCCTTATGCAAATGCCTGACGATAATGTCAGAGATCTGTAGATCCTTGGCCAGTTTAACTGGATGTTTTGACTCTTCAGGCATAGCTGCCCTACTAAGCCTTCCTCTAACTCTCAAGACACCGTCTTGAAGCACAGGATTGAGTTTGTATATCTGGCTTGTCCGTTTCACATTCTGTCCCTTTTACAGGCTGTAAAACTCCTCTGGAAATCTTTTCTTCTGACAAGATCTGATTATTTCCAGCTCAGCCTGCCTTAGCTCCTCCACAGAGAGAAAAACAAAAAAACAAGAACAAAAAATTCATGACACTTTGCAGCTCTTTCTTCAGAATATTCTTCCGTTTTCTCTCATCTGAACTTGAGTGAGCCAACTATGCCTTAACCTCCTGTCTCTTCTTCCATTGACCTATGAATAGGTTCTTGAATATTAGGATCCAGCCCATCACTCTCTTCAGATGACTCCAGGATGAAGCATTATTGATCAACCGAGTCACTGTGTCATTCTCTTCTTTGACACAAACCATGCTTTTTTTTTAACCTCAGGATCATCTTGCTCTGCTAGCTCTCTTACAACATCTGCATTTGTAGGCCATTGATCCTCTGGCAACATCAGAAATTGTGGGCCAGATATCCATTTTGCATCTTTGAGGAATGACTCTGCTCCAAGTCCCCTGGAAGCAAGATCTGCAGGGTTGCATAAGGTGCTCACATATGTCCACTGAGCTGCCTCAGGTGTTTTAAGGATTTCTGTGACCCTGTTCGCCACAAATGCTCGAAATCTGGAGGTCTCATTCTTTATGTACTTCAGCACTGAGGTGCTATCAGTCCAAAACACAGAGTCAATCAGCAGCATCTGTAACTCCATCCTCCACAATCTGTCCATGTGTGCTGCTACCATTGCTGCTGTTAGCTCCAGTCTAGGGATGGTAACTGGCTTTAAGGGAGCGACCCTGGCTTTTCCCATGACAAAGGCGCTACACAGCTGTGCATTGGCGTTGCGCAACAGCAAGTAGATAACTGTTTCACACCTGACCTCACTTGCATCTGCAAAATGGTATAACTGAGCAGAGGTCACAGCTTCAAAATCCATAGGCTTGAAACATCTGCTTACTTTGAAATCCTTCAATAGGTGGAGCTCCTGCATACATTTTGTCGACTCCATCGCAAATAGGTGCAGGTATCATGTCATCCCACCCAAGACTGTTTCTGCACAGGTCCTGCAAGATCAACTTGGCCTTCAACACCACTGGTACCAGTACTCCAAGTGGGTCATAGATTGAGCTGAGATAGACAGGATCCCCCTACAAGTCAAAGGTTGATCCTGAAGTGCTATCTTGAACTTTAATGCGTTGGATTGCACACACCATTGCACTCCCAATGCGCTTTCCACAGGAAGTATGTCATTGTCCAGATACAGCTCCTTCACTTCCTTAGCTCTTTCCTCTTCAGGTACTGCAGCCAGCACATTTCAACTGTTGCTTACACACTTTTTTAGCTGAAAGCCTCTCTGGCACAAATTGCTCAAAGTTCATGATAGAGAGCAACAGCCTGAGAATCTGATGCCACTGAAGCAAGACAGTCATCCACGTAAAAACTATTCAAAATAGTATCCACTGCCTGCTGACTGAATGAGTCTCTTTCGTAGAGCAAAGTGGGGGGGGGGGGGGGGGGGGGGTGTATGTGGAAGTGGAAGTGGGAGTGGGAGTGGGAGTGTGAGTGCGTCACCTGGGTGTGGCGGTGGTAATTTAAATCACCTGTACCTGTTTGCAGTGTTGTTTGTTTGCAACAGAGGGGGGTGAGTAGGGTACTGTGATTTTCTGTTGACTGCAAACGCAATCGGATAGCATGTCGGACAGATCACCCTACATTAGCGTCTTGGCAGCTAAATTTTGCGCTGGATAGCCCTGCCACATTGTCAACAGAAATTCGGCCACAGTGTCCCTTTTGTGTTCAACTTTGTACATGTAATCGATGGATCGCTTAGACACTTTGGAGGCGGACTGAATAAAACTTTGATAAATGGAGGGATCACGACACTAGCACCTACGGTATGTGTAACTCAGTTGGTTCATACTGTGAGTTTGTTTTACTTGGGCACAGTTTGAATATGGTTACCGCCGTGGTTTGCTCATGCAGTGTTTGCTGATTATTGCATTTGTTGCCATTGTTCAAGTCGGAGTTCAGTGGATCACACGCTTGCTTGATCAGAAGTGGAGTAGATACTGAAAATGTCAAAAGGACAGTCACTCTTATGGAAAAGGCCTTAGCGTGTAAAATTGAAACGCTTTAGAAAGAACGCCAGTCCAGAGTCAATAAAATAAAGGGTGTCATTACTGCTTTGAAACAGCTCATGAAAAATGATGACAATGCTTTACAGATGTAAGCTGTCAATCATGGTGAAGAGGTAGCTGAGCTACTCGAACACCTTTGTACCAACCCTCACCTACGGTCACGATATCTGACAGAAAGAATGAGGTTGCAGATACAAGTTGCGGAAATGGGTTTTCTTTGGAGGAAGGCAGGACTCAGCCTTAGAAATAAGGTGAGGAGCTCAACCATCCAGGAAGAGCTTTGAGTAGAGCCACTGCTCCTCTGCATCGAAAGTAAGCTGAGGTGGTTTGGACATCTCGTTAGGATGCCCTTTTACGAATACCTTGGGGTCCCCCAGGAGCTGTAGAGTGTCACTGGGGAGAGCTTGGTTTCCCTCCCTTATTTGTTGCTTCAGTGACCTAACCTCATATTAGCAGAAGATGATGGATGGATGGAATTTTGTTGGACCACCTTTAGCTACAAGCAAAAATTCTCTATATTATCTCTCAATAAGCTTATAAAATGTCCCTACATTTATTTCCATCCAGAATGGCATTTATTTTTCACCAGCAATATCGATTATGGAAAGTTAGACCACTGCATAAAGAAAATGACGCAACATTATTAATATTAATTATTAATGTAAAAACCTAATCAAGTCTGGAGACAAGATTGCCCTCAGTGCAGCTAGGGCAAACCTGAACCGGGGCATGAGAGCAGCAAAGCGTGCCTATGGACAGAAAATCCAATCTCACTTCACTGACACAAAAGACCTATGGCAAGGCATCCAGACAGTAACTAGCTACAGGCCCACCCCTCCACCCTGCGAGGATAGCACAGACTTTATCAACTCACTCAATGTATTCTTCAACCTGTTTGAAGAAAACAACACCACCACTCCAACAAAAGCCCCTCAATGCTCATAAGATGCAACACTGCAACTGGACCCAGCTGACGTGCGGAGAACCCTGGGAAAGGTGAATCCCAGGAAGGCTGCAGGCCCGGACAACATAACTGGGCGTATGTTTAGAGACTGTGCTGACTCACTTACAGATGTTCTCACAGATATCTTCAACATCTCCCTAAGCCTAGCCATAATACCAGACTGCTTCAAAGCCACCACCATCATACCGCTACCCAAGAAATCTCCAGCAACATCACTTAATGACTACGGGCCCATAGCACTGACTCCCATCATTATGAAGTGCTTCGAGAGGCTGGTCAAGGCTCACATAACATCCAGCCTACCCACCACCTTTGACTTTTTTCAGTTTGCCTACCGTCCCAAGCGCTCCAAGCGCTGATGACACCATAGCAGCAGCACTTCAACTAAGCCTGGCTCATCTAGAAAACAAAAACAGCTGTGTGCGGATGCTGTTCATTGACTTCAGCTCCGCCTTCAACACAGTCATCCCACAACACCTGGTGGACAAACTCCAAACCATAGGCATTAGCACACCACTCTCCAACTGGTTACTGGACTTTCTCACAAACAGACCACAGACAGTAAGAGTTGGAAAAAACTCATCACAGACCGCCATCATGAACACAGGGGTCCAGGGGTGCGTGTTAAGTCTGCTGCTCTTCACCCTGATGACCCATGATTGCTGTGCCAGATACAACACAAACCACATCATTAAATTTGCTGATGACACAACAGCGGTTGGCCTTATCAGCAACGATGACGACTCATCCTACAGGGAAGAGGTGCACCATCTCATCAACTGGTGTGAGACCAACAACCTACACCTTAACGTCAACAAAACAAAGGAAATAACAGTGGACTTCAGAAAGAATCACAAGCCACATACACCTCTCACCATCAACGGCAATGCTGTGGAATCAGTGAAAAGCACCAAGTTCCTGGGAGTGCACATCACTGATGACCTGACATGGACCACCAACACCACCGTCCTCGTCAATAAAGCACAGCAACGTCTCCACTTTCTGTGCAGGATGAGGAGAGCCAGTCTCCCCCTTCAGCACTCACCACCTTCTACAGGGGAGCCATTGAGAGCATACTCACCAGTAGTCTCTCAGTCTGGTATGGCAGTTGCCACATTGCCGACCAGAAATCTCTACAGAGGGTGGTGAGAACAGCAGAGAAGATCACAAGATCAGCACTACCTCCTATTCAGGACCTGTATCCATCCCGTTGTCAAAGAAGAGCCATCAACATCATCAATGACCCTACCCACCCCTCACACACACTGTTCACCCTCCTATTTTCGGGCAAGCGCTACAGCAGCATGCGCTGTAGAACCACCAGACTCAGCAACAGCTTCTTCCCACAGGCCATCAGACTGCTAAACTCACTCCAGAGGGCAAGACCTTAAACCCCCCCCAACACACACACACATATGCACACACACACTCACGCACACACAACCAAAGGACAATCACTCTATACACACTGCCCTGCATCAAGTTTGTTGTAACTCAATACTATTGCACTGGACTCTTGAAACACTGACAGTCTAGGATCTATGCTCGCAGTGTCTGTTTGTTGCTTGTTATATGTTATATATGTCTACTGTTAGCGATATCTCTATCATGCCTGATATCTGATATCAATTGTACTTTATGTTCTAGTGTGTTGGAAGTCTCAATACAGTTATACCTCAGTTGTATGTCAAATTTTAACTCGTGCACATTTGGAGTTAGATAAACGAAATTTCAGTCTGCTTGCAATGTACTGTTGTAAGCTTGATTGACAAAGTTTGCTTGGACTTTTGACTTTGACTAATCAGTTTATTACTTATTACCCTGTATTACAGAAGTGCAGTACAATAGTGCACAGCTGGTGCAGCACTTCATCTGCCATTCTTCCAAACCTGGTTCTCCCATCACTCTGGAACAAGGTCAGTCTCACTGCTCCAGAAATCTTTCAAGTAATTGGAAGCCTTTTTTTTTATTTTCTTAAGACCACACAGCTCTTTAGTCCCAATAATTTGAGTTATTTTCACATTTTGTGTGTGTGTAAGTGCTATGAATAGCACTGTTAAACATTGCAGTGATTTCTACAGTTGATTTTCTTCAGATTCCACTTTAGATTTAAATAATCCCCTAACACAATCATTCAAGATTTCTTTCTCAAAGATGACTGTTCACCACTGTTGTTCCAGAATTTAATAATTAGGCCTAACCCAGCTTTAGTAGTTTCAGCCATCTCCTTAGTTGTATTATTTAACCGTTAGGTCATTCCTTTGGGTCCTTCACCTCGATACCTCATGACAGTAGACTCTGGACAAACATTGTTCCAGCGGATCTCGGCAGCTACAATAAAAGATTTTGAGGGGGTTTACTAGGCCGCTACGGCGTACGATGACTGTAAGGTTCCTGGACCTATGATGGAGTCTGTAGAAGCTCTGCCAGTTGCTGTTCCTCTTATGGGGAAGGGTTTCTTTAATTTAATATTTTGACTTCTTGTAGTAGGCATAATAACTAGCATCACTAATTTTAACCTGTAATTTTATGTGTCACTGAAGATGAAAGGACAACACCAGGTCAATAGATGTGATTCACTGTAAGGGAATACAGTGGTGATAAAGTCAGGAGTTACACTTTGACATTCCCAGTATTTAAATAATGAAGTCACAAACCTTTGTTGCAGTGTTCTTTGGGTTGTTTATTTTTTTTGCGAAATCGAATGCTACTGTATTTCTTTGGGACTTGCACTGTCACTTGTTCACTATCTCGCTCCGTGTTTTCCACTGGATCCATCTTCCTCTTCCCAGGCAGCATTTCCTGTCCACATCTTGGTCCTGTGGACTCTGGTTCAGCAGCACAGGGCTGTATGGTAGCAGTAACTGAGCTTGTACTTGGTTCAACAAAATCCAAATTGTCCTACATTGAGGCCAGGAATAAAATTTAATAAAATTGTAGTACCTTTAAAAATATGTGTCCCAATATCACACCGAGATCTCACAGCTTTGACCAAAGTAATAATTATTTGCGCACCGACCTTTGCAAGCTGATTCATGTCAGTGATGTCCATGTTTTTCTGGGTGGACACAATGTCGGCGATGTGATCCTCTCCATTTACTTGTCTTTCCCCCTTCCTCCTTCCATCTTCATCACCTTCTGTAGTGTTTTCCCCACTCTCTGATGAAGGAGTCTGCTCCTCCAGAGGGCCCTCATGATCCCAAAGACCATATCTCTGTGCACAGGGACACACACACAGTCACGGACAATGAAAATATGACTCAAAAATAGGCTTAAGTTATGTTGACTACACATTTTTGCTGCTTAAAAAACTAACTGAATTAGAATCACATGTTTGAAATGGGATGTAAATGAATTCTGCAGTTACATGGACTGGGGCCCATTTAACACCGCCTATGTTCCTACACAATGTCGCAACCTCAATGTTGGAACAGGCCATTTTGCAACATGGGCATTCTTTGGTTGAGAAAACAGTGATTAAAGTAAAAAAATACAGAATGTAGCTTTTGCTGGAACTACTGGGAAACTGACGCTTTGTGGTGAGTTGTATTGACCCTTTAGCAATAATGGTACATGTAACTTTTTTTCTAGTTTTGGAAGTGAGGTTATGCGAACTGGAAGCTTGGCTCTGCACCGCTGAAAACCACCCAATATCTAGCAAGGTCCCTTTGGTCAGTGCGGAGCGACCTACCGCACCTAGCATAGCTAACCCCGCTACCTGCCCTTGAGCAGAACCCAAGACTGACTGTGAGCCAGCCAGACTGGCTGTGTGACTGTCAGGAAGAGGAGGAATAGCCCTAAAGTCAAGCCTGTGGTTCACCATCAACCTGTCCACGTTTCAGACTTTCCCCACTCAACCACACACCGGCTGAGGATAAAACCCTGGTAATTGGCAGCTCTATAGTCAGAAACATAGCATTAGCGACACCAGCGACCATAGTCAAATGTATTCCAGGGGCCAGAGCGGGCGACGTAGAATCTTATTTAAAACTGCTGGCTGAGGATAAGCAGAAATACGGTAAAATAGTTATTCACGTCGGCGGTAATGACACCCGGTTACGCCAATCGGAGGTCACTAAAATTAATGTTACATCATGAGTGATTTTGCCAAAACATTCTGGGACTCCGTATCTGACCAGTGATGACATGTTTAGCCGCATGTCCTCCAATCGCTGGTTGTCTAGATGGTGTCCAGCAAACAACGTGGGCTACATAGATAATTGGCAATCTTTCTGGAGAAAACCTGGTCTGATGAGGAGAGACGGCATCCATCCCACTTTGGAAGGAGCGGCTCTCATTTCTAGAAATATGGACAAATTTATTAGTCATCCAAAAACATGACAACCCAGGGTTGAGACCAGGATGCAGAGGTGTAGTCTTACACACTTCTCTGCGGCTTCCCGTCTGATACTACCCCCCCCAAAAAAAAAAAAAAAAAAAAAAAACACAAAAGGAGCAAATCCTCTTGTGCAAAAAAAATTTTTAACAAAAACTTTAACTGAACAAAAACATCAAACTATTAAATGTGGTTTGCTGAATATTAGATCTCTCCTTTCCAAGTCTCTGTTAGTGAATGATTTGATCTGTGATCATCATATTGATATATTTTGTCTTTCAGAAACCTGGCTGCAGCCGGAGGATCATGTTAGCATTAATGAATCAACTCCCTCTGACTATTTAAATGTTCACGTTCCTCCAACCACAGGCAGAGGAGGAGGAGTGGCAGCTATCTTCAGATCAGGGTTACTAATCAGTCCTAGACCCAAGATTAGTTTTAGCTCTTTTGAATCTCTGATTTTCAGTTTTTCCCAAAGTGGAAATCACAAAAACCTTTTGTGTTTGTTGTTGTGTATCGTCTGCCTGGCCCTTATTCTGAGTTTCTGTCTGAATTCTCAGAGTTTTTATCCCAGTTAGTGCTGAGTACAGATAAAGTCATTGTAGTGGGTGAAGTTAATATTCATGTAGATGTTGAAAATGACAGCCTAAATATTAACTTTAATTCTATATTAGACTCTATTGGATTTTTTCAAGGTGTTCACAGACCTACTCACTGCCTTAATCATACCCTTGACCTTGTGCTGACTTTTTCAAATGGCGATCGTTTTAAGGTGATCTTGAATTAATTTAATGCCATAAGATGGTTAAGAACAAAATCTCTAGAACCTGCGCTTTACTGTGTACTTAAAGATGTTTCTCATGGAGCAACATGTCTGCATACAGAGCCCTTTGATCTGTGCAACTGAGGAGTGAATATTAAACTTTTAATAACTCTCCTTCGCCAGATATCTTGGAACAGCTGTTGTACACTGGGTCCATCTTTCGCTGCCTTGCTTGTATTTGGTTGATTTTGCAAAAGCTGCCGATATTGTGGGCTGCTGAGATGCATTTGTGCTTAATCCGGCCGCAGCACCTGATCTTGCTGCAGTGGTTGGGGGTATTTTTATTTTTTTTTCCACATTTCTTTATTCATTTTCTGCAGACAGTACAGGAAGGTGACTCAGCATCATCCTACATCAGAGTTTCTGCCTTAGAAAAACAGAACAAGACAATACCCCGACATGAACCCCACTATTCCTCCCGACAACCCATGTCAGATGCAGTCACAGTACATTGTTACATAGCAACATAAGTAGATAATCTAAGTACATTTGGACACAATAGAGTAAAACATTTTTAGCTGGTGGAAGACCAAAAAGAGCAGTCAGGGGATTCGGTTCTAAATTTGTTTTGAGAGCCTGTTTGAGAGTTTGGAATATATCAGACCAAAAGTTAGTCAGTTTTGGGCACGTCCAGAACACGTGTGCATGGTCGGCTGGGGACTGTTTACAACGGTTACAGGTATCACCGTGATTAAGATATATCTTAGCCAGTTTAGCATTAGTGAAGTGGGCTCTATGAAGCACCTTCCACTGCAATAGACCGTGCCTGGCACATATAGATGAAGAATCAATCAATTTTAAAATGTCCCTCCACTGGAGCTCAGTTATATCCATCCCCAAATCCTTTTCCCTTGCACTTTTAGATGATATAGTTGAGGCTTGACTCAGCAGAGCAATCTTATTATAAATCACAGTCGTTTCTGTTGTAAGTTTAGAGACAAAAATTGGTCCATTTCTGCTTCAAGGGGCGATTTGGGAAATGTGGAAACTGCTTTTGAATAATGTATGTCATTTGGAGGTACAGAAAAAAGTGGCTATTGGGGAAATTGTATTTGTCTGAAAGAGATGCAAAAGACGTGAAAACACCTTCGTCATAGAGGTCATTAAGTGTTCTGAGGCCCTTATCTGACCATACACAAAAAGTGGGGTCAGAGCAGGAAGGAAGGAATGCATAGATATTCAAAACTGGGGCAAGAGTTGAAGCCCTATGTAAGCCATGCTGCTTCTTAAACTGGATCCAAATTTGAATTGTATTGGTGATGACCCGAGTAGGCAAAACCTTATGGGCACTTATGGGGCTGTGAGCAAATCATAGAATGCAAGGAGCAGGAAGAAGAAGCTATCTCAGTGCAAGCCCAGGGTGGACAGGCATCTGTACCTTCACTGTGGAGCCTGTAGAAGCCATAGAAGTTTATCTGTATTGCAGGCCCAAAAGTAGTGACGTAAATTTGGCAGTGCTAATCCCCCTTCAGGCTTAGAAAGTTCGAAAACATGTTTCTTAATACAGGCTGGTTTATTATGCCAAATAAAAGCGTTAAATTGTTGGTCAAGATTAGTAAAAAATTATTTATTAAGACAAATTGGGATGTGTTGAAAGAGATCTCGGAAGAATAACCATCTTAATAAGATGAACTCGGCTTGCAAGGGACAGGGGGAGGGCAGCCCATCTGGACAAGTCTGATTTGCACTTATCTAATAGTGGCTGAAAATTCTTCTGGAAAAGTTCCCTGGAGGAGTTAGTTATAAAGACTTCCAAATACCTGAATCCCTCTTCAGCTATTTTAAAAGAAAATATGGATTGTGGGAGTGACCTCGCTAAATCATTTACAAAAAATAGCTCGCTTTTCTGAATGTTCAATTTATATCCTGATAAGTGCCCAAACTGATTTAGAATTGACAAAACTGAAGGGAGAGAGACTGTGGGGTTTGAAATAAATAAAAGAAGGTCATCGGCATATCAGGAGAGTTTTTGGGTTAGACCGTAACGAGTAATGCCTTCAAACTCATCCTGGTTTCTAAGCCAGATGGGTAGTGGCTCGATGGCTATATTGAACAGCGAGGGTGAAAGTGGACAACCCAGCCGGGTCCCACGTTTAAGAGGGAAGTATGGTGAATGGACACCGTTCGTATTTACAGAAGCGGATGGGGTTGTATACAGAAGTTTAACCCAAGAGATGAAGTTAGAATTAAATCCAAATTTCTCTAAGCTAAAAAACAGAAAGCTCACACAAGAATCACACTTTGGAGACAGAGGGCAAGAACCTTAGCCAGAATCTTACAGTCTACGTTTAAAAGCGAAATTGGTCTGTAGTTATCACAGGAGGTAGGATCTCTGTCTTTCTTCAGAAGCAATGAAATGGATGTCTCGTACAAAGTCGCTGGTAATCTACCTTCAGTAAAGGAATCATTGAACATCCTCACAAGGATGTGGGCTAATAGCATTGTGTATGCCTTAAAGAACTCGACTGTAAAACCGTCGGGTCCCGGAGACTTCCTGTTTAGCATAGCACTGATTTTCCCATGCACCTCCAACAAAGAGATGGGTCTACCCAGTTCTCTGGCAATATTCACAATATATATATTATCAATTTGAGGATACGTTAACTGGTCTAAAACGGAAAAAAACAAACAGAAAACACAACAACAACAATGACAACATTCGTGACCACCCTGAGGGTTACACTCAAAACACGGGACATCCTCTGAGCTCTCCAGCTCACGACTAAGCTCAGCTTCCGGGTTCTTTTCTCCTGCAGTAACTATAGTTGACCCTTTAAGTCACAGAGAAATACTTAGGTAGACAAAAAATGAAGTACTATATTCCAGACTAGGTGTGCAAATCAATAAAGATGAACAAAGGTAAATCCGGCCGGTGAGTTATGTTCAAAAGTCTTCACAGTCAAAATACCAACTCTCAAACTGAACAGACAGGAACACTATTGCATATGACGCGGTCTGCCAATTAACTCCGAGCCCATCTAGGGCTTGAAAAATACACAGTTATACAGTTAGCATGAGGTAGCACTCATTTCAACGGGCCGATTTGACGAGCTTCTTCGCCGTGTGCAGCCATTAAGACCGGAAAAAGCAACTGCCAGAAATTACGTTCTGAGCGGACTAATCACAGCCCTTACGGTCCGCGTCTATGTGACGTGTAGTTAGAATTTTTTGGAGGTGCATGTCAGGCTACAGCGTAGGGGTTCACGTCGATGCCATAGCGATTGTCAAAATGACGAGAAGCATAAACTACACTTAAGACATGCTGTATGAGTGTGGGTGAATGCGGAATGTAGTGTTAGAAACACTTTGAGTGGTCAGCTAGACTAGAAAAGCGTTACACAAGTACAGTCCATTTACCATTTTCTAGCTTTTGCTACTCTACTAGCCAGAGGATTGATTGTCACCAACTGAAAATACCACCCTGTTACACCTGTTGGATTAGACACATCCTTTATTTTCTCATCAGACTGACTTTAGCTGGCCGCTCCAGTAAGTTTTGTAAAATATGGGGCCTATTCTTTCAGTTTGTCAAGAAGACAGATCTCTCGCTCACTCCTGACTGACGCGGTTGAGGCAGCCTAAGAGGAGCGGTTGTGATGGGGGTCATGTGTCACTGCTCTAATTTTGGTGTCTGTTGCCATCTCCTTTCTAGCCTAATATTGTAGTTGTTTGAGTATGCAGAGTTACCTTGATGATCACTTCTTTAAAAAAAAAATTCTGGACAGCTTCTGCCCAGTTGCTCTCTCTGAGCTAACAACAGCAAGAGCCTCTTCTAAACCATCAACTTGTATGTTAGACCCAACCAGACTGTTCAAGGAGGTTTTACCCTTAATCAGTACTTCCATATTGGATTTGATCAATCTGTCTTTGTTGACAGGATATGTACCTCAGACTTTTAAGGTTGCTGTAATTAAACCTTTACTTAAAAAACATACTCTTGATTCAGAAGTGTTGGCTAATTATCGACCTATATCCAATCTCCCTTTTTTGTCTAAAGTTCTTGAAAAAATAGTTGCAGCTCAACTTTGTGATCATTTACACAGAAATAATCAGAATTGTCTGCTTCTTTTGAATTTCCCCCACTGGGGGATGATTAAAGTATTTTTCTATTCTGTTCTATATTCAGACAAACTGAAGTTGTTCTCTTTGGACCTGAGCGCTTCAGGGAGAAGTTTTCTAGTTATATAGTTACTCTAGATGGTATTTCCTTGGCTTCTAGTTCTACAGTGAGGAACCTTGGAGTTATTTTTGACCAGAATTTATCATTTGACGCACATATAAAACTGGTTTCTAGGACTACCTTCTTTCACCTTCGTAATATTGTTAAAATCAAGAACATCCTGTCTCAGGGTGATGCAGAGAAACTAGTTCATGCATTTGTTACTTCAGGATTGGACTACTGTAATTCTTCATTATTCGGCTGTCCCACAAATTGAGATGACATTTGTTGTGATTTGGCGCTATATAAATTAACTGAATTGAATTGAAAAGAAACAGACTCTGATGAAGAGAGGGTCACAGAGTGGCACAGAAATTTCATTTGGACTTAAAAAAAAAATTTGGTCAGCTTGTGAAAAAAGGACATAAGAAATCATTGAAAGGTCGGTTTGGAACTGACCATGAGAAGGGATCTGTGGAAGAAGAGAGCCAGCAGCTGAAGAAGATCAAATCTGATGTAGTTGTCAGTCTTCTCTAGGCCAAAGATCCGTGGTGGGAAGAAAGGCTTGTCTTCATTCAAGGTAATCTCATAAACACTGTTCCAAGGAAAGAATCCAAACTGGAAAATGTATTTTATCACCACCATCACCTGGAGAGAGGCAAGTACCAGACACTGGATTACAGAGGTGAAAGGTGTCAGTCTGATAATAACTCACCTCGTCTCAGTGTAGTTTAAACAATCATATACAGTAAAAGAGTTAAAGATATTCAGATCATATTTATGGCTTTATCTTAGAAAGGTCACATAATGCAATTATTCTATTGTCTGGGTTGTTAGACAATAAACTAGTTATGCTTTTTATGAAAATGTAGAAAAATACAAATTAATAACAAATCACTATAAACAACTAATAGTGTCACTCTTACAAAAAACTAATGTGTTAGCAATCACTTGGAGTGACATTTGTATCAACCTGATGGAAGCCTCATCTCCACACTCCTTTAGAAGCTGAGAAAATCCCCAGAAAAAATATCTGGTTTGTGTCAGACATGATAGAGTCAGAGTCAGTCCCACTTTGTGGTGCATGTAGAGTAATTCTGAAAACATATACCTGTAGTGGTGTATAGTAAAGAAATAAAACAGTTATGAGTGTGTGTTCATACCTCTGTGTATACAATAGCAGTCATCCAAAATCTCTTAGTTGGTCTTGGAAACACCAGCATAGCCCATAGAAACACCAGCATTGGCAGGACCAGTGATATAACAGAGGCACTGATCACATTGTTTAACACTATGATGAAATAACAGACCAGCTCTGAATTGGCTGACAGCAGGGTGTACATGGAGAGCAGCAGCTTCAGCAGACGGTTCTGATTATTAAAGAACTCCCTGCTCTGCTCCAGCTCCTCGATAAAAAAATGCCTAAAGACAAAGAGGAGAAAGTTTATTACTTCTTCATCAGACCTTAAACAGCTGAATAATCAATGACGAGATAGAGAAAAAAGAAAAGATAGATCTGAACTACTGTTGTTCTTGAGCCCTATCACTGTTGGCTCAATAGTCCTGAATGTTCACCTGTCTGACAGGAGCTCGCTGGCTGTTCTGGAGCATCTGTGCTGTTTACATGGATCTGGCTGCAATCCAGTGCTGTTCAGGGGTTCTCCACTCAGGAGACTCCCAGAGCTGTTGAGTCTGGGAGTAGACTGGCCTGCCACATTCCTGGTCTGTATGTAGCTGAAACACACACACAGTAAATTTCATTACAAAAATAAAGAATCCATGTTGCAATAGGAGCAATCTTGTCATTGTCTCACATAAAAGCCTAGCTCTGTCGCAGTGAGAAATCACACTCATTCTACGACTGTCACATGCATCACCATACATGTGTGGCACCGACACCACACCCACCTGTTTCTGAGGGAGTTTTCTTTATCAGCCTCATCCAGGCAGGTCTCACTTGTAGAGTTTTCGCTTGCCTGAGACACGTGATCACCGCTGGACTCTGCTGCCGCATGATGCTGCCATGATTAGTCAGACACAAATTTCATTAGGTGATCATTACAACAATGTTTCAAATGAAAACTACAGTGATGTTTGTGTGGGGCTGTATTTACCAGCTGTACTTTGTGTATGATGAAGTAGCGTTCGTTGCACAGAACAGTAGATGTATCTCTGTACTGTTTTGTCAGCAAGTTGAGCCACTGAGTCAGTCCATCCACCATGGCCAACACTATGGCCCACAAAAAGTGCAGGATATCCAAGACCTTCTGAACCATTTCACCATGAACTTCAAGAGACATTGAGGGGAGAAGAACAGATGATAAGACAAACAAAGTGTCACAATGTGGAAATTTAGCAGGACAATGAAAAAACTATGCTTTTTCTGATACAATTTCCCTTTAAATAAACAACATATGTAATATCCTTGTATACAAAAGTTAAAAAATGATTACTTTACAGGCTTTATGTAGCTATTGAACTTTTTGTTCCAAGAGGAATATACTTTAAGCTACTCCACTAAATGCAAACACGGGTAGAAGCTGTTCATCTGGTGTGCCCTGCAGACTGGCCACAGGCACTGCATGTACTGTGAGTGACACATCCTCCAGAGGGACGATCAGACACAAAGTAATCTCACCCGACTCTTCTTCCTCAAACTCCTCCTCCACCTTATCCTTTACGACAGTCTCCTCAAAAACATCGTCCCCATGAGCTAAACACAAAAATAATTCACAATTGAAATACCAGCATTAATAGTGTGTGTTCATTTCCAATCAATGACTTTTCTTTTTTTAAAAGAGGACATTGATACCTGAACATGAGCACGTTTAAACTCTATATTTCATGGAAAATAGTATGTGGAGAGACATGTGGAGACATTTTTATGAATGTGAAGCCAGCAACAGAGTGGCGGCTGTAGCTCCACCAATCGGAAGGTCAGTGGTTCGACTCTGGCTTCCCCGGGCTACATGTCAAAGCGTCCTTGGGCAAGACACTGAACCCCACGTTGCCTCCTGATGTATCCATCAGGGTATGAATGTGTATGAATGATTAGAAAGCACGTAGTTATGTGCATCTTAAGACGTGCTGTATGAGTGCTTCGAGTGGTCAGTTTGACTAGAAAAGCGCTATACAAGTACAAGTCCATTTACCATAACAGAGTAAGGGCTATTTTTTCAAATTCTATACAGTTTCCTAAAGATTGTTTTGGAAAATTTGTTCTTGTTCAAAGTAAGAAGTAAGAAGATGTAACCTTTGACTGAGGGAGCCTCCTGACATGAATCCACTTCTTCCGGTCTCTCTGTCTCTTTGCTCTTTCTGCTCTTCAGGTGCCTCTGACGTTCTCTTAGAGCGGTTTTCACACTCGTCACCCATGCCTGGTATGCCAACTGGGATAGACATTTATTTTCTTTTTTAACTGCAAATTTATGAATGAATGTAACATTCGTCCACTGAACAAAGTGCAAGTGTGTCTGACCTGGCAGGCTGTTTGTTTCTGAGGCTTCTTTTCATCAGAATTCAGCTCCTCTTCGTCCTCACTGTCTGATTCAAATAAGTAGTACTCTCCTGAGTGGAGGACTGTGAGTAGAAGAAATATCGTGTTACGATGTTTAATTTCATTATACTATGAGTCATTAATGTTGTTCATATGTAAAACATTTCAAACAAGAAGGTTAACACTGTCACGATTTCACTTTAACTCAAGTTAGGACCCAAATGCCAGGCTATAGAGAGAGGCGAAGACTGGCAGATGGTCTTTGAGGCTTTAATAAGCTAAACTGAAAGCACTGCTAGAGCAGGACAATTGAAAAATAACAGAAAGTACAAGAACTAACTAAATGAACAAAGTAGAATGAATGAATGAAGAGGACCGCCCGAAAAAACACCAACAGAGCACCAACAGAGCATGACTAAAACAATGAGTTGGCACGAAACAATGAAAAACCTGGAGGATATATACTGAGGGAGGTGATAAGAAAGAAAGGTCAGGTGTGGCAATCAGAAACTGAAGGCCTGGGATGAAACAAGAGCGGAAAACTCAACACAATACACAGGGGGAAGCTCATCAAAATAAAACAGGAAGTAAGAAAACACGATGAAAATAAATGTCTGACAAGAATGACCTGGAATACAAAACATAACACAGCATAGAAACTAATAAACCAAAACACAAAAACACGGACCATGGCAGATACATAGTTATTAATCCATGAAGACCCTTTAAAAAGCAGACTAAAACCTGAGCCAGTTTGAGAACAGCTTCCTAAAACCCAGATAAACTGTTACTGTCCACTAAAATCTTTGTCAGCCTGTAAAATTGTTTGAAAATGATTGAAAAAAAGAACACTTGAGAGGTTGAACATTTGCCCCTCTGTTTATTCATTGAAATATCTGAACTCAAACAGATGTTGTTTTCTCAGACAGAGTTTGAGTGTCAGCGAGTCAAACTCAAACTGCATCAGATGATGTCTGTACATCCATGTTCATTTGAACTCACATCAACTAAAACCTTTTTCTGGAACCTTTTAGAAGCCCAGTAACAGAAAATGAACTCGGACATGTCCAATCAGCCTTCTGACTGTTTTTTCTGTTTGTTGCAGACAGACTAAAACTTTCTCACAATAATCCATCTTCAACACATTCATTTAATAAAACAGACAATCGTAAATCATCACATCGTCTTCTGCTATAATGAGGGGATATTGATCAGATTATTGATGAAATCATTCACAGAGTCAGCCTTCTTTTGGCTTTTTTGTCATTTTCTGTGTTGCTTTTCATTCTGACAGAGATATATTTAATAATATATTATATATATGTGTGATTATATTTGCTCATCTGATGCCAACTCCACCTGCTATAATGTTTTACATGAATATGTACATATCCAGTCAGAAAACCTGGTTTACTTACCAAGTTGATAACCATGGATGTAGTAACTGAGACCTCTGCTGTCAATTAGTTAAACCATATAAGCGAAATTTGACCTGGGCATGTTGAATCTGCTTTGTCAGCTGACCCCTGATTTGTCAGCCCTATCTGGTTGTCTCAGATCTTTTTCTCTGTCCAGTAACTTCATAGTTTTGTAAAAGGTTTGGTTTGGACCCAATAGCAGCACAAACACAGGCAGGTATAGTTGGTAACAAACATTATTAGCACACGTCCAGGAAACAATGGCAGCAGGCAAAACAGTCTGTCTTCTGGCCGCTGGCCTTTAACAGTCTTTAGTGAGGATTGGAGGTTAGGCCCAGCCGACCCAGACCAGGACACTGGTGAGTAATGTCTGTGAAACTCAGTCTTGTACTCACTCAGTGAAGGAATAATCTGTAGAGCTGAATCAGGTAATCACCGGATAACCAAGGGAGCATAATATTTGTCCGAGACGTCCATCTCCATCCCCTCATCCCCGACAGTAGGGAATGTGTCGTCCGCATCAAAGAGGGTGTTATCGCTGCACCCATCAGCATCAGACTCGTCATCCGATGGTTCTAATTGATGGGATGGTCGGGGGGGGGTGGAGTCTGTGGTTTGGGGATATAATTGGTTCTGGTGGGTTGATCGGGGTGACGCTGATGAAAGTCCCTAATGAGGTGGTGATCCAGTATGTCTCTGGCAGGGACCCAGGATCTCTCCTCTGGACCATATCCCTCCCAGTCCACCAGTTATTGGAGGTTATGAACGCGCATAGATCAGGGGAGTTTGAGTCTCACCGCTGCCAGGTTGATGATCTTGACCACCTCGAAGGGACCAATAAAGCGAGGGACCAGCTTCTTTGACTCCACCCTCAGGGGAAGGTCACGGGTGGAGAGCCAAACCTTTTGACCTAGCTGATATTCTGGAGCCTGGGAGCGGTGGCCGTTGGAGGCAGAGGCATAGCGACCAGCGGCTTTGAGGAGGGTCGCACAAGCTCGGATCCAGGTCCTGCGGCAGCGGCGGATGAAGGCCTGGACGGATGGACAGCAAGTCTCTCTCTCTGGTCAGGATGCTGTGGGAATATTCCACCCACAGGAGCTGTTCGGACCAAGACTAAGAGGATTGTGATGTCATGCAGCGGAGTGCCGTCTCCATCTCCTGATTCTTGAGAGACTGACGGTGGCCCCCAGGAGCGAGCAGAGTTCTCTCCAGAAAACAGAGGCGAACTGGGGACCCCGATCAGAAACCACATCCACTGGGATATCATGAGACGGACCACATGCTTCAGCAACAGTTTAGCAGTCCCCTTGGCTGAAAGGAGCTTGGGCAGGGGCACGAAGTGTGCCATTTTGCTAAATGGTGGTGTTGTCGCTGGACGGTGGTAGACCGGTAACAAAGTCCAGGGAGATGTGTGACCATGGACAATGAGGTACAGGTAGCGGGTGCAGCAGACCAGCAGGAGCTTGGAGCCTTGGTTTATGTTGGTTGCAGGTGGGGCAGGCGTTGACAAAGCTCCGAGTATCCTCAGCCAGAGTGGACCACCAGAAGCGATGCTGCACAACCTCCTTAGTCTGCTGGATCCCAGGGTGGCAGGTGAGTTTGGATCTGTGAGCCTACTGGAGGACCTTGTACCAGAGGTCAGATGGAATGTACAGGCGTTCTGGTGGACAAGAACTGGGTCCGGGCTGGTCCTGGAGGGCGGTTCTGACTCTCTCCTTAACCACCCAGGTAAGTGTGGTGATGAGACGTGAGGCTGGAAGAATGTATCGGGTTCACCAGCCTCCCTCTCCTCCTCCTGGAACTGTGAAGACAAGGCATCAGGCTTGATGTTGCAGGACCCCGGCCGATATGAGAGGGAGAAGTTGAATCTGGTCAGGAAGAGTGACCACCGGGCCTGGCAGGAGTTCAGTTAACCCTAACCCTCTTGGATGACTGGATGTACTCCAGGTTTTTGTGATCTGTCCACACCAGGAACGGCAGTTTGATCCCCTCTAACCAGTGTCGCCACTCCTCCAGAGCCAACTTCACTGCTAGTAACTCTCTATTACCAGTATCATAGTTTCTTTCGGCTGGGGTCAACCGCCTGGAGAAGAAGGTGCAGGGTTGTAGCTTCTGGTCGATGGCGGCCCTTTGAGACAGAATGGCCCCAACTCCCACATCGGAGGCATCCACTTCGATCACGAACTGTTGTTCTGTATCAGGCATTATGAGGATGGGGGCTGTCGTAAAATGTGTCTTTAGGGACTGGAAAGCCTCATTGGCGGCCGAAGACCACTGGAAGGGCATCTTGGAGGAGGTGAGGGCAGTGAGGCAGGAGGCAGCCACCATGCCACCCTCTGATGAACCTTCGGTAAAAGTTGGCAAAGCCCAGAAAACATTGAACATTGCTGCTTACGGGAGTCTGGCATGGGCCAGGAGGTGACAGACCTTAGCAGAGTCCATCTGGACAGTCCCCCTCCCTATGACGTACCCCAGGAAGGAGACGGACGGAACATGGAATTCACACTTCTCAGCCTTGACGAAAAGTGAATTCTCCAAGAGGCGTTGGAGAACTCTCTGGACCTGATGAATGCGTTTGTCCTTGGATCGGGAGAAGATCAGTATGTCATTGAGGCAGACGAAAACAAACTTGTTAAGTATGTCCCTGAGTACATCATTAACAAAGGCCTGGAAGACGGCAGGAGCATTGGTGAGGCCAAAAGGCATCACCAGGTACTCATAGTGGCCTGTGGGGGTGTTAAACGCCGCCTTCCATTCGTCTCCCTTTCGGATCCGGACCAGGTGGTAGGTGTTGCGTAGATCGAGTTTGGTGAATGCTGAGGCGATGAGGGAGAGTCTGGTGCAAGCATCCAGAACAATCTGGCAATGAGTAAGTGTGGAGCTGGGGCTTAAATACAGCCAGAGCAAAGCAGAGAGCACAGGTGACTGGAGTTGGCTTGATGAGAGGGGTGTGTCTGATTGGCTGACTGAAGCAGGCAGGTGCAGAGTGGTGAGGCAGAGATGAACTGTGACAAGTCTGGATTTCATGGCACTGTCCTTTGCCTTCCACCATGCTGTTTCCTTTATCTACCCACCTTCCTGCATTTAGATTCTCTGTTACTCATAAACATAACACCCATGTACATCTAGATCTGAATGACTTCATAGATAATCCACATTTGACAGTAATTCAGAGCTCAGACAATAGACTAGCTAAGATTAGGTGCGTGCTCTCCAATGGAGAGAGCTGTTCAAAAGCGATGTCTGTAATTCTATGACTATGTAATGGTTGTGTTCGATAAAGACATTTATTATTCTACAGTATATGTTTATGGGTAGCTTAAGTACTTTGATCTCATAGAGATTATTGGAGAGAATCAGATAATTCTAAAGACTTTAAACTTTTGTCTTATGACAACATATGGACATGATCTGAAAGTAATACATAGATGAGAAAGTAATACAGTATGTTTTTCAGTTGTTTGTCTTCATGTTAATTTATGGTAAAAACACACTGTCATACCTGTAGCATGGTTCCAGTTCCTCTTCCTCGGTTCATTCTCATCACTCTGAGTTTCTGAGGGAAAACAACATGAGCTTTAGATTGCAGGATGTGCAGCTCTTACAGTGGTGTAAATGCAAAATGAACTGTATTTATGGCACTTTTCTAGTCCAACTGACCAGTCAAAGTGCTTTTACAGTACAAGCTACATTCACACACACACACAGAAACACACAAACACACACACACTCTCATACAGCACATCTTAATCTGTACAGTGTTACAGGTTACACAGTGCTTTTCTCACACACATGCACACAATGATCAACGTGGTGTTCAGGACGTGGACACTTTGACATGTGGTCTGGGGAAAACAGAGGTCAAATCACCAACCTCCAACTGCTCTTCTTCCTGAGCAACAGACACACCTCGACTTTTACTCTTGAATAGTACCATTAGTGAAGATACAATTGTGTGTAATGCAAGACTAAAGATAATTGTGTCATCAAAAATGCAAAGATTTCTTATTTCTATGGAAACGTAAATCGATCAAATTAAATAAAATTGTCTATAAACTTATTTGATTAACGAACAAAAAAAATACAGATAAAAGAAAGAGGACAGAAGTAAGGAGGGAGTGTGCAAAAGTCAATGAAACAACTTTCCCTCTATAACGTGTAATGTTTGTGACTTAGACAATGTGTGAATGACTCCAAGAGGTTTATGTCCTACCATCACTCTGGCTTTCAGTGGAATTTCCACTTGTTTTCTGCCCATCTCTGTACTTCTGCTGCTTGGAGCGAATTCTCTCCATCCTGAGGGAAGAGAGCAGGAAGAAATGAAGACAGAAAAACTGAATTTCAGATCTCAGTCTGTACACTCCAAACAACTCATTAAGATTCTGTAGCTTAATTTATAGACCCTTTGAAAGATTTGGCAATGACTTTTCTTACTGCAGCTAATTTCAAGCGCTGTGCTCATCATGGAAAAACTTACGATCTTTTAAGCTGTGACAGGGATTTCCTCTCAGACTGTTGGTGGAATTCATTGTTCTTCATTATACTGGCTCTGAAGAGGTCGAACCCTCTGGAAGGAAAAAAACAGCTCAAATCAAATTTATCAGCAACTGTCTTCTGAAAGTAACTTCCATCTGCAAGTTCCACGGCAGCTTCATTTCAATACATGACTCGTGTCAAGGGTCTATGCATTTTCTGTCATCTTTTATCCACAGGAAGTTAACCTAATTTTTCATTTTCAATGTCCGTATATGGGGTACTGGACAGGAGGCAGGGTACTCCCTGGACAGGTTGCTGGTTCATCACAGCAGAAATAATGTGAGTAATATATACATGATAATTTTTTCAGCGGCAGCTCCTTCCTGGTTCATACTCAAACATACTAGGGTGCAGTTTCACACCTCAACTGTGGTCATATTAAAATGTGGAGGACAGGAGAGGAGGATAAAGAAACTAACATGACTGAAGATGTATCTACTGCGTTGTAAAGCCATGTCAAAAGAGTAAACACTACCTGCACCCAAGAAATTCTGCAAGAAAGACAGGGTGTTAGCACACACCTCAGTCCATGTTATTAAGCGTTATTAAGAACTTAGAGAGCTCCAAAGGGAGCAATACCACCCCCCTTTGCAGCTATGATACATGAAGTTATGGATTTTGTTACAGCAGAGGCTAAGTTGCAGTTAGTTTGTTAGCCCTGAAATGGGAAATGCTACATGTCAGTGCATTTGACAGTATTTTGTCCCCTCTGGATATCTATAGGACAGTTTCAAAGAAGAGAGAGAGAAAGGGATTCATATCAGTTAAATCTGTTTAAATAATGAATAACATAGGTGAGGGTTGGCACATAGATGGATCTTTATGTGGAAAGCTTTGGCATTCAGCTCAGGTCCAGAAACAGACTGGTGCAGTGACAGTCCCAGTCCATCTGTCCATCTCTGTCATGCCAGGTCTGTGTGTGTTCTTTGTTTCTGCTTTATTTTGGTAGTCACTTCCTGTCATAGTATTATTGACGACAGTTTTGCTTTTCTCTGTCGTCATCCTTATTGTTTTCACCTGTGCATCATTGTCTTCCCCTCTGTTTAGTGTATTTATACCCCAGCCTCTTGTTCGTTGTGTGCTCGTCTTGTCATTTGTCAGTCGTCCAAGCCTTTATACCAAGTCTAGTTTTGACATTTTTGACCCCTTTTTTACGACCATAAATTTTGCCGGCCGATTTTGTACCTTTGCCTTGTCTATTCTTGCCTGCCCGTGTATCAGACCTTTGCTTGACCGATGCTGATTTTGGAAAACTGTTCTGTCTGAGCCGTGCGTTTGAGTCCTCCAGTTCAGAATGTGATAATATCACCCCATCATATCATCACTTCTGAACGAGATTCTCCCCTGCTTATGCTAAGGACTCATTTTAGGGAGCACTCTACCTTGTCAGGCTGGCCTCAGATGTGGAGTGGCTGACTTTCATCTCAGCTGCTTCACACACAGCATCAAAACACTCCAGTGTGTGTCATGCCAGTGTGGTTCTTCTCAACACCAACAGAACCACCTCATCCACAAAGAGTAAAGATTAAACCTTTAACCTGTGTCGGATGATTGTCTCTCGTCAACGTTACACGTATGCCTGTTCTTTTGCTCAGCCAGAAATGAGTGTCCTGCCCAGCCTTCAACCGAACCAGCCAGCAGCCTGCCTCCGAGCCTCTCTTCATGAGCCCCTACACGGAATCATTGGGGCACGAGACCCACTCACCACACGAGCCCTGCACAGAATCACCTGGACACAAGACCCTCTCTCCTCGGATCACGCACCCAGACCCTGAATCATTTCCTCGCCTCCTGGTATCCTAACTCTCCCGTCCCTAAAAAATTCCTATTTTACTTCTAACCATCTGTCTCCTGTTCGCTTTTGGATCCAGTCCTCACCCGTCTTAACACCATGAATACCACAAAAAATATTGGTAATAAGAGTCCAGCACACACTATAAACGAGCTCAACTTTATGTTGAAGATGTGGACACAGCTCTGGATATACAGAGACTTAATAGACCAACAGCGGGTCCAGTACACCACACCCTCACAAGACAAACAGAAAACAGAATCCTTGGAGGAGCACAGTCATAAGCCTTCTTGAAGTCCACAAAACACATTTAGACGGGATGGTCAAACCCCTATGACCCCTTCTATAATTGAGCAAGGGTAAAAGTCTGGTCCACCATTCCATGACCCACACAAAAACCACATTGTTCCTCCTGAGCACAAGATTCAACTGCCAGTTGTTGCCTCCTTTCCAACACCTTGGATAAACTTTTCCCCCGTTGTCCACAAGCAGCACCGAGTACAAAAATGAAGGTGTGTGTTGAAGATCTCACACACAGCCTCCACCAGACATTCCCGGTTCATTCACTACTTGTTTAGGTTTACCAGTTCTGTTCAGCACTCCTCCCTGTCACTGGATCCCTACTACTGGATCCAAGTTCTGATGAGATCTAACAGCAGAGATCATGTTTCTCCAGTTTTAGCTTCTCTTCATTGGCTCCCTGTTAAATTCAGAATAGAATTTAAGGTTTTTCTCCTCACATATAAAGCTCTTAATGACCGAGCTCCATCATATCTTAAAGATCTCATAGTTGGATATTTCCCCAACAGAGCACTTTGCTCTGCAGGTTTACTTGTGGTTCCCAGAGTTTCTAAAAGTAGAATGGGAGGCAGAGCCTTCAGTTATCAGGCCCCTCTCTGTGGAATAAGCTGCCAGTAAATGTCCGGGAAGCAGACACCCTCTCTACCTTAGGCTTAAAACTTTCCTTTCTGATAAAGCTTATAGTTAGGGATGGCTCAGGTGACCCTGGAACATCCCATAGTTCTGCTGCTATAGGCTTAGACTGCTGGGGGAGCTCCCATGATGCACCTCTCCTCCCTCCATGTACATATGACATCATTGTTGTCATTAACTTGTGTTTCTCTCTCTCAGCAGGTATCTCTGGCCTGATGTTATGGTGTTTGTTGTCCCCTCTTTCCTGTCCTCTCAGCCCCCGGCTGGTCCAGGCAGATGGACCCTTCCTGGTTTTGGTTCTGATGGAGGTTTCTTCTTGTTAAAGGGAGTTTTTTTTCTCTCCACAGTCACCTCGTGCACGCTCAGGATGGGGGATTGGGTCAAAGAGAAGTTCTGATGCCACCAGGTGGCCTCTATTCACCCAAATGACCAAGACATTTAGCTGTACTTTCTGATGATGCAACTATAAAATCAGTCTTGTGTTTGAAGACAATATATGACACGCACAGAAGTCCAATAGCAAAACGGCACTTGGGTTCACATCAAGCAGGCTATTCCTCCCAAAAACACCTAACCAGGTCACTCTTTCATTGCCCACATGGATATTGAAGTCTGCCAGGAGAACCATAGAAGCACCAGTTGGCACCTCCTCCAACAAACCACCCAGGAACTCCAGAAAGGCTAGGTACTGCAAACCACAGCCAGAGCCTTTCTTTCAGCGACTCGCACCGGCAAAGATGAAAACCTTTCCCTCACTGGAGAGAACTCCAAATCTGAGGGGCTCAGCCCGGGGCTAGTACATACTTACACAGTTACATCCTTGCACTCTATATACACTATGCAGCACTACAATCACACACCAATGTTGAACATATCCGAGAAATGTGGGGTTCAGTACCTTGCCCAAAGTGGACATGTGACAGGTTGGGAATCAAACAGTTTTTTGCCAGCAATGGCCAGTCCAAGTGTGTCTATTGTCTAACAACAAACTCTACCACAAATCATGTAGAGAATATTCAAAAGATCTCCGCCAGCATTCACACACTAACTTGTGAAACACAACTTTTCATTTGGGGGAAGCTTGATTAGTTTTAGGACTTCTGGCAGAGGGGCTGTCATGCACGACTGAGTCACCACCAACTTTAAGTGGCAGTGGTTTAGGTTTAACTCATACACCTTGTTACAATGACTCCATCCATCCATTTTCTATACCCTCGCAGGGGGGCTGGAGCCCATCCCATCGGGCGAGAGGCGGGGTACACCCTGGATAGGTCGCCAGTCTATCACAGAGACAAACAACCACACGCTCACACTCACTCCTAAGGACAGTTTTAGAGTCACCAGTTAACCTAACATGCATGTTTTTGGACTGTGGAAGGAAGCCGGAGTACCCGGTGAGAACATGCAAACTCCACACAGAAAGGCCCCAGGTGGGGATCAAACCTGTCACCTTGCTGTTAGGCGATCGTGCTAACCACCCCACCACCGTGCAGCCTGTTACAATGAGTCTAACTTTAAAATGTTTTATATTACAATTAATGATGAGATTATGAGATTTTAAGCAGTGATTCACATTTTATTCAATGTCAGCGCTCTGTCAGCTTTCTGCTGCTTTCTGCATGGGCTGTTAGAAAAGTGCATGACTTAGGTCACTAAGGAAATCTACATCGTCTACACACCACACATGAACGACCATGTCCTCAACTATGCTAAATTATGCTGTCAAATAAAACGTCAGGACACTCAAAGTCTTGTATTGTAATTACATGAATAATGATATTTACATGTTAATCATGTCACCTGTCAGTGATATTTATGTTTTGGCCCTTTGGGACACCACATATTTTCTGTGTCTTCAAAAGAGGCAAGAACAGGGTGATACATCATTCAGTGTTGGTGGTTATGACTTTCCTGGAGGAAAGTCATAACCACCAATATATTCCCATTCATACATACAGTATAACAAATAACACATTATTTGGTCAAACTGACTCCTAGGTTACACCAGACCAACTCTATTAACAGAGAAATAAAGTCAGCTCAGAAAAGCTAGTGGTTGGACATTTCAAGAATACATTTTTAAAGACACTTCTACTCCAGCTCCCTCCCACCGTCCAAAAACAGCTTCTCCGGTTCATCAGAGACTCTAAATTGGAGTGAGTGTGTGTGTGGTTGTTTGTCTTGATTGTTTCTGTGTGGCCCTGTGATGGACTGGCGACCTGTCCAGAGTGTACCCTGCATCTCGCCCAACGACTGCTGGGATAGGCTCCAGCCTCCCCGCGACCCTCAGATGGAATAAGCGGGTATAGAAAATGGATGGATGGATGGACTTCTACTTATTCATTCTGTAGTTTTACCTTGTGTCAATAAAGTCTGTCATCTATACACTGTGTTTTTACCTTGACGCCTGTTTGGCAGAAGCCTGTAGTTCTGCTGTAACATGCAGGAAGTAGAAACTGAGGAAGACCCGCCTCTGCAGCAAAAGGCAAAAAAAACAGAAACTGTCCCAAATGATTCCTGCTTCCTCTACTGGGAGGGAACATGTGTTGCTGCTCACTGCATTTGCTGTAAGAAAAAAAAAGAAGAAAAAATAAATACTGCAAATCACATCTGTCAAAGTTTCTGTCTGGACAAACTGTAATCAAACAGCAAGTAAATGACATGTTTATTTCAAAGACAATATTCTGTATCATAACACTCAGAAACAGCAAAAGCCATTTACAGTAATAACCAAAACGCTGAGCAGAAAAAGGAGACTCAAGCTAAATTAGAACTAGCTAGTACTTACGATCATAGTATCCCTTAACTGTGCAAACCAAGCTGAAGAGCTGAATTACCCAACAGAATCCTTTCTGCATCTCAAAGACGAAAACACACGCCAGGATCTGTTACACACACACATATAAAGATACACAGTTTTCCAGAGCAGTTTTTTCCCTTTTGAACACATGAATGGAAATTCCACTATTCCATAGTCTTATAGAGGAAACAAAACATATTTGGTGTGCAAAGGGAAGATAAGATGCAGTGAATGTGGTCCTAACAGCCCACATTAGACCAGTGCATTACATGACTTAACTATGCATTATAGCACATGCCTATATCTCTTAGTAGTGGCTGAAGAAATTTCTCTTGTTTCAGTGCTTAATAGGAGACCTCTCAAATGCAATTAGCAGATTTAGTTGATTCTATCAATGTAGCAGAGTGGGTGTCAGTAAAGAGGGTTTGCAGTGTGTGCATCTTTACTGTGTTAGGGAAAAACAGAAGATTACTGAGAATGCTTTCACTTACATCTTATTTTGACATCTACACATAGAAATGACTGAGATTAGTCTAACTGGATTTTTAAGGAAGTGCACATTGGCTGCTAATTTGCTGACGTGGCTTTGCTGCACTACTTTGCCATAAGTCTGCATGTTCTCAAACAACATATTGAAATTTTAACCGTAACCCTAGCTAAAGAAGGGTTTCATACTCACAGATAAAACATTTTTAGATATAATAACAGCCACATTATAGATGATGAGACAGTCCCACAGGATGAGGCGGATCCTGGAACGTTTGACCAATAGTTTGGTTCCCAACAACAGAAAAAAGAAGGAAGCGAGAAGGTAGCCCAGTCCGAAGACAGAGATCCTGGTGGCCCCTGTGATGAAGACCACTGACAGCACAAACCAGAAGAAGTAACGGAACACCAAAACTTGAGCCATGTCCAGGTAACTCCTAGAGGAGGACAGGAAAAAAGCCACATTTATTGTTCAAACATACCACATTTGGACAACAAAGAATCTGAGGGAAAATGAGCAAGAGAGTGCAGGTCTAATCGTGTCCATCTTTTTTGTTTTTTAATCTGAATATAACAGAAGAAATACAAAGATTATATACACTGTGCAAATGGTTATAGAAGACAACTTAGACATACACATTCTAATATTTATTTATTCAGTGTCTTAAATTTCAGACCCTCTTCATACCTAAAATTCACCCGAGTCTCTAATGAAGCAGACAGCTGAGAGTTTACACCTGTTGTTAGGATGTGCCTTCATGTTCGGCTGGTAACCAGATTTCATTGAATCTCGCTTCTACTCTTTTAATGCAAATTAACGCATTACTCACCACATCTTACCACATATGTCCACACCCACACAGCTGAGTGGATTAGTGGAATTATAGACAAGTCAAATGCAGAAAATCCCACTAGCTGACTTAAAAATAAAAGTTCTTAAAACATATATTTGACAATGGAACCGAACCTTTATCAAACATCTGGTCATTGAAGTGTTAAAGACAAGCTATTTTTGTTTGTTTAAATGTACTTATTAAATTTGTCAAGGAGCCATTTTCTTTTCTTTTAGGTACTTCTATTTGCATGCAGGATGTATATTTGCTCATCTTTGTTAGATATATTATAACCATACCTATACTAACATTTATCTTTCTAAAGTTTAAATGTCTTCTATGAAATGTGGTTCCACAACATACTGATCAAGATATCTTCAGAGACAGAGAATGGATGAAATTACAATATTTTTTATTTACTATCTTATTTACTTATCTGGCGGCTTTGCTTTGCGGTAAGACGTATTGCATCACTTCCTGTTGCTTTGTGTGTGCACTGTGACAGTTCTCGCTCCTCTTGAACTACTAATAATCACCTTATTTCTCCCTATAATTTACACATCTTGCATAGTTAACTCTATCCCATACTTGTTATATTCTAACGCTCACTCTTACAGATCTTTAGTTTTTATTTTTCACTTTTTAGTGACATGTCAGGACTCGTCCCCCCACCCGAAGGCGGAGGGAGGCTACCCTCTCGTTCACTGGGGTAAACCCCAATGTACTGGCACACAGCCGGGGGGCAATAAGTATGCCCACACCTGCTCTGCGCCTCTCACCACGGGCAACTCCAGAGTGGAAGAGAGTCCAACCCCTCTCAAGAGGACTGGTTCCAGAGCCCAAGCCGTGCGTCGAGGTGAGTCCGACTATATCTAGCCGGAACCGCTCAGCCTCGCACACCAGCTCCGGCTCCTTCCCCAACAGAGAGGTGACATTCCACTTCCCAAGAGCTAGCTTCAGTAGCCGAGGATCAGACCGCCAAGGCCTCTGCCTTCGGCTGCTACCCAGCTCACATCGCACCCGACCCCCTTGGCCCCTCCCACGGGTGGTGAGCCCGTCGGAAGGGGGACCCACGTCATCATTTCGGGCTATGCCCGACCGAGCCCCATGGGCACAGGCCTGGCCACCAGGCGCCCGCTGCCGGGCCCCACCCCCGGGCCTGGCTCCGGGGGGAGGCCCCGGTGGCCCATATCCGGGCAAGGGATCACGAGGTCCAAATTTTTTGTTCATCATAAGGAGTCTTTTGAGCTGTTCTTTGTCTGGTCCCTCATCTAGGATCTGTTTGCCTTGGGTGACCCTACCAGGGGCTTAAAGCCCCGGGCAACATAGCTCCCAGACTCATTGGGGCACGCAAACTCCCCCACCACGATAAGGTGACAGCTCAGGGGGGAGTCAAACAGCAGTTCAGAGTACCCACCCTTTTTGGAGTCTCTGGGGGAGGCACTGGAGAATGCTCCTACCGGAGACTCCCTCGTTCTGCTGGGGGACTTCAATGCTCATGTGGGCAATGACAGTGAGACCTGGAGGGGTGTGATTGGGAGGAACGGCCCCCCCCGATCTGAACCAGAGTGGTGTTATGTTGTTGGACTTCTGTGCTGGTCATGGACTGTCCATAACGAACACCATGTTCAGACATAAGGGTGTCCATATGTGCACTTGGCACCAGGACACCCTTGGCCGCAGTTCGATGATCGACTTTGTGGTTGTATCATCGGACTTGCGGCCGTATGTCCTGGACACTCGGGTGAAGAGAGGGGCGGAGCTGTCAACTGATCACCACCTGGTGGTGAGTTGGCTCCGCTGGTGGGGGAGGATGCCGATCAGACCTGGTAGGCCCAAACGTATTGTGAGGGTCTGCTGGGAGCGTTTGTCAGAATCCCCCGTCAGAAGGAGCTTTAACTCCCACCTCCGGCAGAGCTTCAACCATATCCCGGGGGAGGTGGGGGACATTGAGTCCGAATGGGCCATGTTCCGTGACTCCATTGCCGAGGCAGCTGATCGGAGTTGTGGCCGTAAGGTGGTCGGTGCCTGTCGTGGCGGCAACCCTCGAACCTGCTGGTGGACACCAGTGGTGAGGGAGGCCTTCAAGCTGAAGAAGGAGTCCTATCGGGCCTTTTTGGCCAGTGGGACCCTGGAAGCAGCTGATAGGTACCGACAGGCCAGACGGGCCGCGGCTTCGGCGGTTGCTGAGGCAAAAACTCGGGCCTGGGAGGAGTTCGGTGAGACCATGGAGAACGATTTCCGGACGGCCTCGAAGAGATTCTGGTCCACCATCCGGCGTCTCAGGGGGGGGAAGCGGCTCACAGTCAACACTGTTTACAGTGGGGACGGGGCTTTGCTGACCTCAACTAGGGATGTTGTGAGTCGGTGGGGGGAGTACTTCGAGGAACTCCTCAATCCTACCAACACGTGCTCGGAAGAGGCAGAGTCGGAGAGCTCGGAGACGGGGCCTCCCATTTCTGGGGCTGAGGTTGCCGAGGTGGTCAAAAAGCTCCTCGGTGGCAAGGCCCCGGGGGTGGATGAGGTCCGTCCTGAGTTTCTCAAGGCTCTGGATGTTGTAGGGCTGTCTTGGCTGACACGCCTCTGCAGCATCGCGTGGACATCGGGGACAGTGCCTCTGGACTGGCAGATTGGGGTGGTGGTCCCCCTCTTTAAAAAGGGGGACCGGAGGGTGTGTTCCAACTATAGGGGTATCACACTCCTCAGCCTCCCTGGTAAGGTCTATTCGGGGGTATTGGAGAGGAGGATCCGTCGGATAATCGAGCCTCGGATTCAGGAGATGCAGTGTGGCTTTCGTCCTGGCCGTGAAACAGTGGACCAGCTCTATACCCTCGGCAGGATCCTGGAGGGTGCATGGGAGTTCGCCCAACCAGTCTACATGTGTTTTGTGGACTTGGAGAAAGCGTTCGACCGTGTCCCTCGTGGAGTCCTGTGGGGGGTGCTCCGGGAATATGGAGTGCCGGACCCCTTGATAGGGGCCGTTCGGTCTCTGTATGACCGGTGCCAGAGTTTGGTCCGCATTGCCGGCAGTAAGTCGGATACGTTTCCGGTGAGAGTTGGACTCCGTCAGGGCTGCCCTTTGTCACCGATTCTGTTCCTAACTTTTATGGACAGAATTTCTAGGCGCAGCCAGGGCGTTGAGGGTGTCCGATTTGGCGACCTCAGAATCGGGTCTCTGCTTTTTGCAGATGATGTGGTTCTGTTAGCGTCGTCAGGCCGTGACCTTCAGCTCTCACTGGAGCGATTCGCAGCCGAGTGTGAAGCGGCTGGGATGAGAATCAGCACCTCCAAATCCGAGACTATGGTTCTCAGCCGGAAAAGGGTGGAATGCTCTCTCCGGGTCGGGAATGAGATCCTTCCCCAAGTGGAGGAGTTCAAGTATCTCGGGGTCTTGTTCACGAGTGAGGGACGAATGGAGCGGGAGATTGACAGGCGGATCGGTGCGGCGTCTGCAGTGCTGCGGGCTCTGCACCGACCCGTCGTTGTGAAGAGGGAGCTGAGCAAGAAGGCGAAGCTCTCTACTTACTGGTCAATCTACGTTCCCATCCTCACCTATGGTCACGAGTTGTGGGTAGTGACCGAAAGAACAAGATCGCGAATACAAGCGGCCGAAATGGGTTTCCTCCGCAGGGTGTCTGGGCTCTCCCTTAGAGATAGGGTGAGAAGCTCAGTCATCCGGGAGGGGCTCGGAGTAGAACCGCTGCTCCTCCGCATTGAGAGAGGCCAGATGAGGTGGCTCGGGCATCTGGTTAGGATGCCCCCTGGGCGCCTCCCTGGGGAGGTGTTCCGGGCACGTCCTACTGGGAGGAGACCCCGGGGAAGACCCAGGACACGCTGGAGAGACTATGTCTCTCGGCTGGCCTGGGAACGCCTCGGGGTCCCCCCGGAAGAGCTGGAGGAAGTGGCCGGGGACAGAGACGTCTGGGTTTCTCTACTCAAGCTGCTGCCCCCGCGACCCGACCCCCGGATAAGCGGCAGATGATGGATGGATGGACTTTTTAGTGATGTGTCGGGTTCTCCAGCTTAGCATGTCTACCAGTTCTCTTCCTCTATCTCCTGCTTTCACCTGCTCTGTGTGTCAGATGTTTAGTTACTCCTCTGCCTCCTTTAGTGGTAATGGTACATGTAACAAATGTAGTCTTTCTGTAGTTTTGGAGGCAAGGTTATCTGAATTGGAAGCTCGGCTCTGCACCGTTGAAAACCACCCGATAGCGAGCCAGGCCCCTTTAGCCAGTGCAGAGCCACCGAGCCTAACTAGCTCTGTTAGTCGTCCCCGAGCAGATCCCGAGCAGCCGGGACCCTAGAGTGGCTGGGTGACTGTCAGGAAGAGGAGTCATAGTCCTAAAGTCAAGCCTGTGGTTCACCATCAACCTGTCCACGTTTCAAATAGATTTTCCCCACTCAGCGACACACCGGCTGAGGAGAAAACCCTGGTAATTGGCAGCTCTATAGTCAGAAACGTGGCATTAGCGACACCAGCGACCATAGTCAAATGCATTCCAGGGGCCAGAGCGGGCGACATAGAATCCTATTTAAAACTGCTGGCTAAGGATAAGTGTAAATACGGTAAAATAGTTATTCACGTCGGCCGTAATGACACCCGGTTACGCCAAACGGAGGTCACTAAAATTAATGTTGCATCGGTGTGTAATTTTGCCAAAACAATGTCGGACTCCGTAGTTTTCTCTGGACCCCTGCCAAATCTGACCAGTGATGACATGTTTAGCCGCATGTCCTCATTCAATCACTGGTTGTCTAGATGGTGTCCAGCAAACAACGTGGGCTACATAGATAATTGGCAATCTTTCTGGAGAAAACCTGGTCTGATGAGGAGAGACGGCATCCATCCCACTTTGGAAGGAGCGGATCTCTTTTCTAGAAATGAAAAACTTTAACTGAACAAAAGCATCAAACTATTAAATGTGGTTTGCTGAATATTAGATCTCTCCTTCCGAAGTCTCTGTTAGTGAATGATTTGATTTGTGATCATCATATTGATATATTTTGTTTTACAGAAACCTGGCTGCAGCAGGAGGATCATGTTAGCATTAATGAATCAACTCCTTCTGACTATTTAAATGTTCACGTTCCTCCAACCACAGGCAGAGGAGGAGGAGTGGCAGCTATCTTCAGATCACGGTTACTAATCAGTGCTAGACCCAAGATTAGTTTTAGCTCTTTTGAATCTCTGATTTTTCCCACCCAAAGTGGAAATCACAAAAACCTCTTGTGTTTGTTGTTGTGTATCGTCTGCCTGGCCCTTATTCTGAGTTTCTGTCATTGTAGTGGGTGAAGTTAATATTCATGTAGATGTTGAAAATGACAGCCTAAATATTAACTTTAATTCTATTTTAGACTCTATTGGATTTTCTCAAAGTGTTCACAGACCTACTCACTGCCTTAATCACACCCTTGACCTTTCCTCTTTTTCCCCTTGTTTACTTTCTCAAATGATATTATGTACATGTGACATTATTGTGGTTATTAACTTGTGTTTCCCTGTTCCAACAGGTATCCTTTGAATGGTGTTATGGTGTTTTTCCCCCCTCTTTTCCCTCATTTCTGTCTTCTCAAACCCCAGCTGGTCGAGGCGGATGGCCACCCTTCCTGAGTCTGGTTCTGCCAGAGGTTTCTTCCTGGTTCTGGTTCTGCCAGAGGTTTCTTCCTGGTTCTGCCAGAGGTTTCTTCCTGTTAAAAGGGAGTCGTTCCTTTCCAGGACGGGAGATTGGACTGAAGACAAGTTTTGGTGCAATCTGTTGGTTTCCTTAGCTAGGATATTATTTTTTGAATTGGCTCTATATGAATGAATTGGATCATGATTACAATGAATTGAATTCCAATTGGCTTGAATTGGAATATATTACTTAAGTGCCTTGAGATGACAATTGTTGTAATCTGGCGCTATATAAATAAATTGAATGTTAAAGTGCCCTCTTGGGAGCCAAAACACATGCTAAATTGCCCCCTCAGGAGCCAAAACGTGTTTTAAAGTGTCCTCTTGGGAGCCAAAACGCGTGCTAAAATGCCGTCTCGGAAGCCAAAACGCATGCTAAACTGCCCTCTTGGGAGTCAAAATGCGTGCTAAAGTGTCCCCTTGGGAGCCAAAACGCGTGCTAAAGTGTCCTCTTGGGAGCCAAAACGCGTGCTAAAGTGCCGTCTCGGAAGCCAAAACGCATGCTAAACTGCCCTCTTGGGAGCCAAAATGCGTGATAAAGTGTCCCCTTGGGAGCCAAAATGTGTGTTAAACTGCCCCCTCGGGAGCCAAAACACATGCTAAACTGCCCTCTTGGCAGCCAAAACGCATGCTTAAGTGCACCCTTGGGAGCCAAAACGTGTGCTAAACTAACCTCTCTGGAGCCAAAACGTGTGTTAAAGTGCCCTCTTGGGAGCCAAAATGCGTGCTTAAGTGCCTCCTTGGGAGCCAAAACGCGTGCTTAAGTGCCTCCTTGGGAGCCAAAATGCGTGCTTAAGTGCCCTCCACTGCCCTCTTGGGAGCCAAAACGCGTGCTTAAGTGCCTTCTTGGGAGCCAAAATGTGTGCTATATTGCCCTCAACTGCCCCCTTGGGAGCCAAAACGTGTGCTATATTGCCCTCAACTGCCCCCTTGGGAGCCAAAACGCATGCTAAACTGCCCTCAACTGCCCTCTCGGGAGCCAAAATGTGTGCTAAACTGACCCCTTGGGAGACAGATTGCGTGCTAAACTGACACCTTGGGAGCCAAAACGTGTGCTAAACTGCCCTCAAATGCCCTCTCGGAAGCCAAAATGTGTGCTAAACGCCACTGATTAAGTTGTTATTACATCCTGTTCAGACTGCATTTTTAAGGTTCATGTTTCTGTGAATGTTCAATAAATAACCCCTATTTGTTAACTAGTCGTGGTTGAATGCTTCTTGAAGTAATTTCGGTCTATTCAAGCGAGAACTCCTGAAGAAGCACTTTGAGACTGAATCTTAATTCTTTTTCCTCCCTATTGACCGAGAGGTGGTGCCCCAACGAAGGTAATGAATATTAAATTCATTCAATCGTGAGAACGCTACAGGGATGAAAACAGTATTTTTCAATTTCCATTTCAAATAAGGTTTTCCTTCCCTTGCATAACTAATCTAATTGGTTTGAGAAGCTTCAGACACACCCACATACAACTTTTAGTTATATGAAACAACTGACATGCAGCTTGTCTTTGTTTTGTCTCTGTGATCGTTCCTGTCAATAACATGTTTTATTCCTATTCTGTTCTGTTCTCTTTGTCCGTGTTTACACTTTTTTGCTTTCTTGCAAGAAAAAAGTACTTACAACGTTTCTAGTCCAGTAACTTTATGCCCTCTAAACAGCCAGTTCAGTGTGACCTCATTTACCTCCAGCTACTTCCTCACGAGACAGTTTCATTCATTTTGGGTTGTGTAGCCTACATCCAAAGTTGCAAAAATCGCCAGATTCATCACTAACCCCAGAGCTGCAAGAGCTAGAAAGACAGGGCCCTCACTCCACCACAGGCAGGAACAAAGCTTGGATGTGTTAAACTTGTGAATTTGGTGGTATCTGGATCCTTCCCAAAACCAGAAATAGTGAATAAGTTTAAATTCTTCAAAAGTGTCTACTTCTTCACACATATTTCATGTATATAATACATATAAATAGGATATCTGAAACAAGATCAGCAATATTTCTGACTATACTGAAAAATAGTATATAATATATTATAATAAACATTGTTATCTTAGTTTAGGACCCCCTACCAAACCCACATCTATTATATGTGGTAGAAATAATCAAAGCTTTTACAAATTTCTGTTGTACAGAGCATACAACTGAATCTGAACTTTTCTGTAAATTGGTTTTTCCCTCAGAAAAAGGGGAGTTTTGTCACAGCTCATGTTTTGTTAAATCTTGTTTTCAGGTCATTTGTTATGTTTTCAGGTTTTTGTCATGTTTTTAGATTCAGTTCTTGTCATGTTTCTCCCCTGCCATCAGCTTCACTCACGTCACCTGTTTCATTGTCATCAGCTGCACTCTTTCACTAATCACTCCCTCCACAGCATTTAGTCTCCTGGTTTCCTTTCATTCATTGTAGAATACTCACTTCCCTTTCATGCCAAATTCACGAAAAGCTAAGTCTGGGTTCCTGCCTCATAGTCTTGTCATAGCAAATCATAGTCCATTATTCATAGTCATAGTCTTATTCAAGTATTAATTCATAGTTTTGTTTAATATTAATTCACAGTTTAAGCATTTTTGAATCTGGCTCTGCCGCATCCTCTGGTTTGCCTTGCTCCCTGTTTTTGTTTTTGGAAATAAACCTTTTTTTGAATTGAAAGAGCTGCATCTGGGTCCTACCTCCTCCACCGTTCCTGACAAGTTTTTCCTGAATAAAAACCAAAAAAACCAACTGTAGACACAAGGAGCAGGATGGACCATCGGGGTCTTGTGTTGTTCCAGTTCCCTAAAAATTCCCATTAGCTCTTGACATCTGTTTCCTATCTGCCCATTAAAAGGACTTACAGAGTCTTTAACTAGCTATTGGGGAGTCAAGTTCATGTGGCCATTTTCTTCTCTTGTGCACAGTTTGATAATTACGTTTGTAAGATTTTGATCAACAATGTTTCAGATAACTCTTGAGTATGCATTGAGACAGATCGAATTATCTTGAATTATCTCAATCTGTTTGTAAGCAGTAAGTGTAAGTAACTTAAAGCTTTTGACAGCATGAGTGCAGCTGTTTCAGCTGTGAGGGACAGACACAGAGAAACACTGCATTTACCTGCAGTTGATGAAGTTAGGTGCAGGGTTAAACAGTCGACCCTCCATTGGTTCAGGTGCGTCGGTGTTTTCTCCTGCTAGAACCATCCACTCCTCTGTGTGCTCAAACTCAAACACCTTCCACTGTTGGGATGCACACATCAGCAGCACAAAGTCCGCTGTGGAGAAAAACAACTCATCATCCTCTTCCTGGAACCCTGGTTTATGCCTCCAATCTCAAACTCTATCAAACTACCAATACAGAATTCAGCTTGTGATAGGAAGCCGAGTCAAATATCGAATTAGTCAGATTGGTGTGACAAACTGTATTTCCTCAGAAAGGAAAGCACAGACATTGTATGATGTGTTTTATTGATGGAAGTACTTCTTTGTGAATGCACACCACATCGGCAAAGACTGAAAGCAAAGATTAGGTTGAACAGCACTTTGCAAATATGTGCAACCATAAATGGGACTTAAAAACTGAGACCTGTTCTCACGGATGACTCACAGATACTGTATACAGGCACACATACTGACCTATAAGATTTTTGGAGTTAGGCACCGTGTAGAAGTCAGGCAGATAGATCCATTTAATGAGAGCTGAATTCATCAACACTTGTGTGTTCCACCGCCACGGGTAGTCTGCAGGAAATAAAAAAAGTATTAGTACAATAAGCAGAGCTATATAGTGTAGTTTATATAATAGTTTACCATGGCAAATTATTATTGAATTGAATAGTTTTCTTTTGAATCAAAATAATGAAAAGAATAGTCCTCACTGTATCTACAAATGTACACTGAAACATTGTCCCTTCAAAATTAGCTCATTCTTGATCATTTTCACATACAGAAGCTAACTACACCATATAGTATCCATCAGAGGAAACTGAAATTCAAAGAACTTATTCATTATTATTATTCATTCATCATGAAAATTCTAAACCTAATTTAGCTTTTTCTAAATATGCCCAATACCCAGTGTGCAGAAAAGATGAGGTAAGTGGCTTCTATTTTCTGATCCCAGTCTATGTTAATGTGGTCTCTGTGAATTAGGTGAACTAAATATTTAATATCATGCAGTATAGTCCCAATTTAAGCATCAGAAGTGGCCACAATCACCTGACTATTATAGAGGCCAATACCAGCCTTCTTTGCAAACCATCCTGTGGTTCAGCTGGTTGGGTCATACATTAAGCTTTTTAAGATGCCGATGATCAAACCTTCATGTTGATGTCTGACCTGGGGCTGTCTGTCCTCCTTTTTACCGTCAGTGATCTCCATCCTACACTACCCCACCTGTCTGACTGACGGGCTGTCTGTCTGTACTGCCTACTGTACATTTGTGATGAATAAAAAGGAAGATTATTAAATGCTGCAGGAAGCCTTGATATCAAAACAGTTTTTTCATGTTACAGATATGAATTACTGTTTAAAACAAATATTTCCAGCCCCTTTGGACAAGACTTCAGAAAGCCATAGTTGTGATAATTGGGTATTTGGCCCACTTACATGAGTCATGACATTTGTGGTTGTTAATCCAGAGGTCTTACATTAACAGCAGGGCATGCATCCTTACACTACTCTCCTGAAATCAGGACAAGCTCAAGATTGTTTGAGAATGCAGTTTATCTCTTATCTAACTGCTACAATCTTTACAACATTCACAGGTACGGCTGTGTGCTACCTGTAGCTAAAATCACATATTAGCTTTGTTTTCATCAACGTTTTTTAATGCACAATTTAAAAGGTGCATCTCAAGGTTTGTTTGTTTTCACCTTTCCAACTGTAGCGTATATCAAAAGTTACGTCACAGCTGTTGGTGCAAAGTCCAGTATATTCATGTGGCCATGCCTCAGTTAAACATAACACTGCTGACATTCCTGCTGTGTATGCATCTGCACTCCAAACTCATCTATTTTATTTGTCAGGGGTCTCGTATTCCACATTACAAGTCAAGTGAAGAAATGCCTTTGATTTCTTCTTCTTTGCTCTCCGTTTGTCATCAGGCCTACATGCGCAGCATCTCTTTGGGGTCACAGTCGAGGCAGGGCTGGGGCTCTGAAAAGTGCAGTTAGCTACCCCTGTATGTAAATAACACTTTAGCTGCAAAGCATGTGTTACTGCACCCCAAGCACTCTGGCTTAATAAATCAATAAACTAATGACCTTGAAATAAAAATATAACAACAAATGCTGATTGTACCCTAATGATACTGAACGTAACAGAGTCACACATACAGTATACCTACAACTTTACCTGAACTAAAGTGGATTTGTGGGAACTATGAGAGGGCATACTTGACATGTTTCAAACATTAGTTGGGATTTTGGCCAATAGCACTGCTGGATCATCCTTCTCGAGACCTGGAACATGCTATGGATGTGAACCATAATCTCTTGATGCAACTGTCTTGTTGCAGGGAAACGAGCTCAGGGCTCCAATTCATTCAGTGATATTGTGGACATGCGATGTTCACATTCATGCAAGGATAATATGTGCTGTGTGAATTATGTTTTATAATTTAGACAAGAAATTAAAGAAATGAGGACTTACCGAGACAAAGAACAGGCGGTATGCCCACACACAGCAGATACTGGTAAATCATGAAGATTGACAGAAAGAGACAATATTTGGGCCAGATCCTGGAAATAGCTGCTCGCTGCCGCCTCACCAAGATTGCAACCATCCAACAGCCATGGATTATAACTAAAAAGTTCATTCTCTGGCCAATCACGTTCACCGTCATCAGGAAGCATATCTTTTATTAAAAAAAATGGATAGGATAAGATTTGAATTAAATAAAAGCATAAAACAAACATGATGCTCTAGAAAGTTTGCAAGATTAAATCCTAGTTGCATGTCATCTTCTTCTGAATAACATGAAGACAACTGCTGGAGTAAACTCTTTTAGAAGGTATGTTAAATAGGTTTCTATTATCTTCTGATTCAAACAGTCAAACTTTGTATCATGAAGCATTTACCTATCTACGTCAGTATGAACACCTACCTCTAATCCAAACTTGTAAAAGGTGAAGTTGAGTAGGTACTTGAAACAGGGTATGAGCCCATCGTGTAACGTGTCTCTTGTTGCTGAGGGGAATAGACACGGTATGGATGGGGGGGATCGCTGGAGCTGACGGTAATGGTGAGTTTGGTGACGATACACTGTTGCCTCAAAGACCAACAGCATCAGCACAATTAAATGGTTCTGTAAAAAAACATTCAAAATCCAAATCAATAGACGAACTGAATTAAAGGAATGGGTTTGTTGTCTAGCGATGCTGGGGGTCGAACACCACCTCCTGAGCCACAGCTGTTTTTAGATTTGCTTTGACTTGTGCTGATCAACACCACATGTGAACTGTTAGCTTTTTTTTTAAATCATCTTAAACAGCCAACAGTTCCCATTTGGCTTTAACGGAGTGACAACAAATAAATCTGATACAACTGAAAATATCACATCATCTTGTTCACTATTCTTTAAACAAAAATATAAATAGGCAAAACATTTTTCTGTAGAAAAATGCATCCATGGCCTCAAAATCTTTTATTGCATCCTTCAAAAAAAGATACACTCAAGTGGGTACTGTTCAACAGTCTGAAATTCTTGACCACTCTTCCAGCCAACAGCTGCATGATGTCTGTGTATTCTAGAATGTTGTGCAGATTCAAAATCCCTTCACAACATTTTAATTTGGCTCAAATCCATGCCTTAATTTGATCATGTCATATTCCTCTACTTCATTGACATCAACAGTTAGTTTTCTGTAGATCCTTGGAGCAATTTTTTAAAGACTGTTGAGGCTGCCACTCCTGGACACGTTAGCTGTGGTTCATGTTAGAGTAGTCATCTTCATGTTAAAAGATCCCCAGCCCCAGCCAGATTCAGTGGCACTGGGAAGCTTTTTCCAAAACAAAACAACAAAAAAAGGAAAAGGAAAAGTTTTGATCCGCTGCTCAGCAAGCTGTAGTAGGAAGAATGTTTTCAGCAACTACATCAGTTTGAACCAGTCAGGCCCATGAGAAGCAGCTCCCAGAGAGGTTCAATACTTAAACAGGACATCAGTGAAGGGTTAGTTTCTGTATGTTTGTACGTTGGCTATCGTGTTTATGTATGTTATCTGTCATCAAAACTTGGACATCTGCTGAGATTTAATGCAGTAACACAGACATAATGAAGCTGTTCCTCCAGTCAGACCAGAAACACTCCAGCTCTATATATAGATACAGATAGTTACTGTATTGATCCCAGAGGGAAAATAGTTTAGCATGTAGCTTTAAGTTAGCAGCAGATGCTAGCAAACAATGCTTTCTCATCAACGGTAATGGACCAAGCCGGAGATGTGCACAGCGTAACTCGTAGTAATGCATGAGTACCGTTAATTACTGCGTTTAAACATTTTGGATATATTAACCTCATTAAACAATCAGAAACATGCCGATAATGTAATGTTAACACACCGTGAGCGGTACACATCGTTCAATGTAGCAACGAGAGTGAGGAGAGGACTGGTGTTGTGGGTTCCCCCAAGTAACTTTGGTTAGAAAGGAGCAAATGTGTTCAAATTCACAGGAATGGTTGAGTATCATGAGTGGAATAAATGACCAAAAACTTGAGATGATTGGTTCCTCTTTGTCCGAGATATGGGGGGAACAGAATATTTCAAAAGGTGAAAAACAGGCTGGCTTAAAGACACAAAGCACATTAACTGGCATTAATGATTAAAAGTCATGGTAGCTACTGGAAATCTCTTTAATTTATCCAGTAATGTCTTACATTTTACATCAGAAACGTGGTTTACAGGAATAACATAAAACTTCTTGTAAGTTTTATTTTCATGTCCAGCAGACTGAGCTTCCAGCCTTTTATATCAGCAATAAGAGGAAATAAACACGATGTGTGGGAACACACAATGACTGACTTATCTGTTAAACTATCGTTCAAGTGAACATGACTCAAATTGGAAAAGATTATGGTTCTCTCAGCGTAAAAAACCCCACCAAACTGAAAAAACACGTTTTATACTGGGAGGTAGTGATGTGTCGTTCGCGAACGATTCGTTCGATATTAACTAATCGTTTATATGACTTGGGAGTAACGAGTAGTTTCAGTGAGTGATTCGTTCGTTTTCACGCAGTACCCTTCCTCCCCATATGACAGGCGGCTGCTGCATAAACTCAGTCAGCACGACAGGAAACAGAAATGATTCATTCATTTCCATGCAGTACCCTCTGTCGCCACATGGCAGGCGGCAGCTGCATAAGCTCAGTCAGCAGGACAGGAAACAGTTTTGATTCGTTCTCCTCGCACAGGAAACAGTTTTGATTCGTTCACGAGTCAACTCCTCGGGTTATGGCTCCTCGCACAGGAAACAGTTTTGATTCGTTCACGAGTCAACTCCTCGGGTTACGGCTCCTCGCACAGGAAACAGTTTTGATTCGTTCACGAGTCAACTGCTGGCGGCTAAAAACACTGTGAGATCGGGATGTAGCCTAGCGACATGATGTCAATAAATGATGTGGAAAGGAAGCTCAAAGAAGGTCTTTACAGCACAAAGACAAAGCAAGGCAAGTGTGATATTTGGAGAAGTTTCCTGCGGGACGGGAGAAGACACAAAATCAATGCATTTCTTTTATTGTGCGGGCATAAATTCTCAAAGTTTTGCGGCTGCGGGCGGGAGTGTAACACACACGTTGCGGTGGTAATGGTCAGAAATTCAGCGGGAGCGGGGTGAAGAAAACAGTCCCGCACAGGACTCTACTGTAGACAGAGAAACGAAGGAGGAAATTAATGATGTCTGATTTGTTATGTTCATTCATTTGTCATGAAATCATAATTAATTAGTGGTCTTCGGTTCTTGTAGATATGTATAGTGTTGTGTGTAAATAGATAAATGATAATGTAATAATGTGAATAGATACTTTTGAAAATTATATCAACATATTGATTTTGTGTTATACTCTACCATAAAATAATATAATAATAATAATAATAATGATAATAATAAGACACAATAAATGCACTATTTAACATTTTAGGGACCTTATTGTTCCTTTTTTCTCACTTAATTGTGTTACTAATTGTCAAAATGAATGTGAGTTTTACATTCCCTTGTTCTCTACCAGCTGTCACGTGACAGCTACTGAGTCAGTGTCGGGCTTTAAACAACAATGGCAGGGAGGATACAGACACAAGTCACCTTATTGTGTATTTGCTTTCCCAGGTTTTCACATGGTTTGAATTGTTTGTGGCATTTTGTATATTGTACTTTATCAGCTCAGCTAAAGCAAACTATGTTTCCTTCAGTGTTAAGTGTTTAGAACCGTGGCCGTTTTGTGCAACGCCCACAGTAGGGTTACAGCGCCACCTGCTGGAAAAATGATTGAAATGATTCGTTCAAAGATTCGTTCAATTTACTGTTCGAGAGTTAAAGATCCGATTCAGCCAAAAGACTCAAAGTTCCCAACACTACTGGGAGGCTGCAATTTCAGAGATAAAATAACAACCTTGACATGATAAATTTTGTCGTTTTACCGACAACTTGATTAGAAATGACGTACAGACTATAAAATCTGCCTCTCCAGCTGTTGTACGTGCTCCCAACACCAGGTGAACAGAATATTTCAGGGGAACAGAATTTCGCACAACCGGTGTTGTGTTGGAAACACACCTTATCCACACAGCTGCAGGTTGTCTGAGTTACAGAACGGAACTGTTCAGCTAGAAAGCTTCAGTTAACAAAGTAATATTGGAACAATAATGTTCATCTTTCAGAAAGGAACAGCAGTAACTCCTTAGAAGTTGGTGTATGTCATCTTCATTAGCTAAGCTGTTAGTGTTAGCTGCTGCTAAAGGAAGAAATAAATCAATAAATAAACCATGAGGGATTATTTCTCAGATGCTTCCATTTCCCTGCTCTGAAGTTCAGGCTCTGAGAGTTGGAACTGATCCTCTTTGTGGCTCAGTTCCTTCAGTCCAGCGTTGAACTGGACCAAGTTGTTAAAACAGTGGGATGAAAAGTGGCTGCTGCACATTCACATTCTTTAGCTAACTCTGCTGGAAAATTAGCCTCAGATATAGTTTATCCAATGGGCTCTTATATCCTCTGAGGCTGCTGCTGGATGGAAGATGCATGCTCCTCAGTACAGCTGACAGCAGAACATTTCCACCAGAAGCTGGCTTCATCCGTCCAGCAGGGTGGATGTGAGTGGGCGGGGCTTAGCGGAGGAGGCGGAGTCAACTCAAGGAGTGACGTACTTTAGAAATGAAAATCAGAACGGCTCGCTAAATGAGAAACTTTCACACAATTTATTTAGGGAACTAAATAAATTGTGGTTTTTACACCTGCTGGTGACTTCAGACGACCTGATATATGCTCCCAGGAACAGGAAGAACAGGATTTTTACACAAAATGTTACCTTTAAAGGAATTTTGGATTATTTAGTTGTAAATGGTTGATTATGGCAAAGATCAGATTCACTATAATTTTTTATATTTTTTTCAAATTTGATTACTGATTTCTTTGAGAACATATGTCTTTATTCAACTTTAAGACTATGACTTTAAATAAAAGCAGGAATGGGGAGAATTACATTATAAAGTGTGTTCTTTATGGATAGTAAGTTGCTGTGGCAAGAGTTAAGGAGCTTTTAACTTTTTGTGAGTTTTGTACTTTTATTGCTTGACCATAGACCACTTTCAGTTCAAATGGTTGAATTTATTTTTTTTGGCCTTGTGGTTCAGCCACTATCATGTAACAATTAATTTTTTATTTTTTTCCCCCAAGGCCTACTCCTCAAAACCAATTTTCTTTCCAAACAAATACATTTGTTCCTTCCCCCCTTACTGCCATCTGAGTTGACACCTTTCTAAATAACTGTGCCGTCGTTCTTCCTTTAGAAGACAGAATGCCTGAAGCTAAATGTGTCACAGTCAGTTGATAATCAGGTTAAATCTACAAAAGCTTTCAGCACTTTCAATATTATCATTCAAAATAAGAAATTTAAATCTAATGACTTGGAAATTATCAGTCATTTGTACATATATCATGTTCCATGGGATGTCTATACTTTCAAATATCTCTATGCCTCACAGAGGCACACAGAGAAGCACACAGAGAGTTCTTTGGATTTCATTAGTTTCCTACCCTGATAGTAAATGTGACCTTTTTTAAAACTTTCACAACCTTTTATAACCACCTATGAGCAACCTGTCTGATTGGTGACTCAACTCAAACTCAAGGCACGTTGACATAATTAAGACTGACAGTGTGCAAGTGACAGCAATTTGGTTGAGGAAAAAAACTATCTCAGTGGCATGCACTGCATGGTTATTAGTGCCACACTGGCAGGTCAGAGTAACTGAAACTGCTCATTTTCATCAATGAACTGATCTAACATCTTAGAAAAGCATCTTAAAATGTGGACATCCCACATTACAAATACTGATTACAAGTACTGCCAAGGAAAACTGGTGCTTACTAAAAAGACAAAGAGGATTACATGAAATAAAGTGGCTTGCAAAAGTATTCATACCCCTTGAACTTTATGCATGTTGGCATGTACCTTGGCATTTAGGCCAAAGAGTTCAATTTTGGTCTCATCTGACCAGAGCACCTTCTTTCACATGTTTGCTGTGCCCCCAGCATGGCTTCTGCAAACGGGACTTCTTAAGGTTTTCTTTTAAAAATGGTTTTCTTCTTGCCACTCTTCCATAAAGCCCAACAGTCGTCTCGTGGACAGCTTCCCCCGCCTGAGCTGTGGATCTCTGCAGTTCGTCCAGAGTCACCTCTTGACTGCATCTCTTATCAGTGCTCTCCTTGTTCTGCCTGCAAGTTTAGGTGGCCGGCCGTGTCTTGGTAGGTTTGCAGCTGTGCCATTCTGGATGATGGATTGAACAGTACACCATGAGATGTTCAAAGCTTGGGAAATCTTTTTGTAGCCCAACCCTGCTTCACACTTCTCCACAACTTTATCCCTGACCTGTCTGGTGTGTTCCTTGAACTTCATGATGCTCCCCAATACTCTCTTAACAAACATCTGAGGCCATCACAGAACAGCTGTATTTGTACTGATATTAGATTACACACAGGTGGACTCTATTTAGTCATTAGGTCAACATTCGTTGAATATTGAATATTCGTTCAATGATTCAGCAACCATCAGGCAGCTTCTGAAGGCAACTGGTTGCACTCAAGAGAAATACGGGGCTGAATACTTTTGCACACCGCACTTTTCAGTTTTTTATTTGTAAAAAAAATTTAAATTATATATCATTTTCTTTGTACTTCACAAATGTGTGCCACTTTGTGTTGGTCTTTCACATAAAATTCCAATAAAATAGATCTATGTTTGTGGCCGTAGCATGACAAAAATGTGGAAAAGTTTAAGGGGTATGAATACTTTTGCAAACCACTGTAGTTTTGTGGAATGTTGAGATGTTTAGGACTTTTCTTAACAGCTTTATCAAGGTAATGTTTATATTGTCCATTCATGGATCTACAAGCAAGGTATATCAAATGTGAATTTAATTTACCTTACTATATCCCAGTGCAGTAGCATCTTTCCTGATGCCAAACCATCTGGCTGGATCCACTGGCTCCTTATATAGTGAAGAGTTCATCATCTCCTCTGGTAACAAGTTAGTATTGTTTGTTAGAGGCTGTAAAAGAAAAGCGAAATCAAGAAATTCATGATTAGGATCACCAGACAAGACAAGACAGTCCTTTATTAGTCCCACAGTGGTGAAATTCACAATGTTGCGGCAGCAAGGACAGTAAGATAGAAAAAACTGGCATATACATAATTTTATGCTTGTGAATGTTCAGAGATTGTGTTGTATTGGTTATATAAAAAATAATTATGTTAATGGAGTTTTGTCACTTTGCAAGTCCACAAAGAGTGCAATTCTGACTCCATGGCAATACTTGTAATTGAAAAAATAGAAAAAGGAGGCTGTCAGGACAGTGATGGAAATTAAATGACCTGTTGTCTTTTCTTTTTTATTCCAAACATTTTATACTAAAATTTAACAGAAGATGAGCTATTGTCTATAAACCAAACAGAACATCCAAATTGTAGTTTGTATCTGTTGTCTTGTAACTTGCACTTTTTTCTGTCTTTCTTAATTCTTTACCTTGTCAATTCATTCATGGGACAGGCTGGGTGTTCAATGCATAGGTTGTAATGACATATAGAGGCCATGACTGTAAATTACAACCAAATGATTACCCCCACCTCCAAACTACAGTGGCAGGAAAAATACTAAAGGCTGACTCCTAAGCCAGTATTTTCTGTTTTTTTTCCTGTCTTTACATGGTGGTGCAGCATGGTGGAGGGGTACCTGTATGACCTGTGTACCATAACTATTAGTACATACAGAACTGCACTGATGCCTACATGATATTATCAAAAAACAGAACTTATAACAGAAATATATGTGAACTTTATAGGGAATACAGTCACATTAAAATGCAGCATATGTGAGCATACTGCAGAAGTAACTGTTAGCTACATTGTCCAACCCTGGCACAGATGCACTTCATTAATAAAAATTTAATCAAGCTATGTAAAATGAACTTATTTGGAATGGGAAATTTGAATAAAAAAATCGACTGCTGCAAACAGGTTTCTAACTGTATTGAAGATTCAATAGTGTTCCTGACTTGTAAGTCACTTTGGAAAAATCATCTGCTAAATTACTACATCCATCCATTTTCAATACCCTCTTAATCCCATTTAGGTTGCAGGGGGGCTGGAGGCTATCCCAGTGGTCATCGGGCGAGAGTCGGGGTACACCCTGGACAGATCATCAGTCCATCACAGGGCCACACAGAGACAAACGAGACAAACAACCACACATGCTCACACTCACTCCTAGGGTCAATTTCGAGTCACCAATCAACCTAACATGCATGCTTTTGGACGGTGGGAGGAAGCCAGAGTACCTGGAGAGAACCCACGCATACACAGGGAGAACATGCAGACTCCTCAATGACAACATGCAAATCACAAATAACCACTTTTCACTGCAAGTTATGATTTCATAGGTCTAATAACTTTAATCAAACGAAACAAGCCTCTTAAAAGTTCAAAAATATCTGCGCTACGGTGTTACCAAAATAGCTGCTGAGGGATGAGATTTTGGTGTCTTACCCTGCTACAGTTACGGGAGTACTCATCGGGGTTGACAACACTGAGTTGGTACAGCATCTTACAGACAATGATAACGCACACCCAGACAGTCGATAGGCAGGATGCCATAGGCCTGAAGCGACAATAGGGCATAGCCAGAGACCACAACACCACCAGGACCAGATTCATTACAGATGGCTGCAGAAACATAAAGAAAAGGAACAACTTTTAAATCAGAATGCAAAAATATGAACAAAGGTATTCGGTCATTTGTTTATGTGGTTCAAAAATAACCACGGGAATGTCCTCTAAACTAGAGCCCACTTTCATTTAACATAGATGTGACCATGTTGATCTTTTTATCTTCAAATATGACTAAGGCAAGCCACAAAGTTCTCTAAGGAGGACAGTGGAGCCAAGACACACTGGTTAAACCATGATATTACATTTTTTTTCATTCCTTCCTTCTTTTCTCTGGGTTTCATTCACCGTTTACACGTCATGACAGCTTGGTTAGGCAAAACGCTTTCCTGGTTTAGAGCACTGACTAAAACTATTTAGTTACAGCTAAAAGGGCTGGGATACATGTTTTGAACAATCCTATCATTATGTCACAGTACTCCTTTTAGCAGGATGCCGAGCTGATGTGTCAACACGAGTTTTCAAAGTGCCCTTAACTATTTGAACGACAGAAGTTGCAAATTTTTTAAAAAGAAATAAAGGTAATAATTGCTGCATGAACAAATGACCTGTACAATCAACTTTTGTTGGAGGACAGTCTCCAAATATCACATATATGTACACTGCATCTCATTCATCTCACAGCCTAACAGCAAAAAGGAGTTGTACAACAACAAAAACAGAAATTGATGGCTGTGTGGTGTTTCATTAATTCTTTGTCTGCTACTGTTCCTTCTGTACTTCCTGCTATTACCTCTTCAAGTGCAACCCACACAGTAAAAAAGGCCACCATCTTGAGGATGTGAAGTTCCAAAAGCCTCCAGAGAAACAATTGAACTCTGGCAAGAACGTTGGAGAACCTCCTGGACAAGACCAGTATCCTGTCCATCACCAGACCCCATTTACTGGGCATCAACTCCACTGAAGAAGAGAATGAATGGATTAATCAAAAGAGCAAATGGGCTGGGATAGACAGGAAAAACACACACACATGAACAAAAATCATACAAAGTTTCAAAAATATTTGCAACGTTGAGTGTACTCGAAAAAGAGTACATGTGGTGATTATTCATTTTCACGTAATTTATTTTAGTCTAAGGCCTAGATTTAGTGAACTTGTGCTGATCTAGAACACGGGCACAACCAGCTCCTTTCAACAGTGACCAAAGCAGTCGACCAGGAGCAGCACAAACACCCAGACCTGCTAATAATCAGGAGGATATAGTTCTCAAGCCCCACAGGCAGCTCGTTTATTGTTAAAACACGAAGCATGTAGGCATGAATCTGATTACCTTCTCAGGTATATGACTTACTCCCACTCATTTGACTTCTATCAAACTATCATTGGCATTAGCTATTGATTTTAAATGTGGTGTTTAAAAGACTCCAGATGTCTTTGTTTTTATAATATCAGAGAAAATTACTTCACTTTTATTCCACCATAGTTGTACACACTATAATGCATAGCGATGTGTCCCCCAATGGCTTCACATCGTAGTGGAATAATATAACTTCTGTATGGCCCTTTCAATTTGAATCCATCATGAAAGGAATTACTGAAAATGCACACCAAGATGAAGTCAGAGACAGGGAGGTGTGAGTGGGGCACAGTCAGAGTTTGTTGTAAAGAACTCCACCCTCTGGCATTTGCCATTCAAGGTAAGCATATTAAATATGCCATTTACATCACGAGATCATACGGTATTACACAAAAACATTATCAATATATTTACAGATATCCCGTGGATCACAGAACATTTTATGCAGTGTGCCTCAACAGATATCTTGCATGGGCTGCCATCATCAGCCTCCATGACAGTCAGAAAATTGACCATAATCACTATTAAAATCTCCAAACATACTGTATGTCATAGACTGTGCACACATTTATGAACTGCAGGACTGTCAGCTCCCTCCATTATTAGAGCTCTATCCGTTGGCTCTGCTTCAGAACTTGCATCTGCAGGAGTAGGTTATGTGGATCCTGGCAGCAAAGCAACCAACATCTCCTGTTTTTTGTACTTTTTAATGAAGATTTCACTTGACATCCAACATCATTTAGAGTCAGTGTGAGAGAAAAAAGGTAGGAACAGCATCTCTTCTTTAAAAATTAGCACCAGTGAGCTGTTTCAATGACCTAAACATATCAAATACATCCAGGGAGAAGTGGTGAGGACATAGCTAGGGAACTTTAGGAAGATTTCTTTGTCCACATGCAATTTGGCACGCCTTTCAGATTTTCTTATCAGGAGGAAAGTCGTAAAAACTAACTGAAACATTTTCAGGACCACGTTGCTTGCCAAGAAAAATTAACTACATCCACTAATCCAAGATTGTTGGGACTTAACCTAACATGGGAAGCTTATAGGAGATCAACTTACTTTTTAGTGTCAAAATAAGGGTTTTACACCAGGTGCAAATCTGAGTAAATCTGGGCATTAGTGTGGACTCATACATGCCTCTTAGATCTTACACGGACCAGCCACAACATTAAAACCACTGACAGGAAATGTGAGTAATTCTGAACATCTTGTTTCAAAGCAATGTCCTGGCACTCGTGTGGATGTTACTTTGACACTTTTATAGTTGAGAATTTTTCTTCTTTCTCTTTTTTTTTTTTTTACCTTCGTCTTCAGTTTCCTCATCTGCATTTGTCACCAGGTTTTCCTCCTCAGCATTCAGCATCACATTACTAGAGCTAACTCCCTCAGTTTGTTCACGGTTCTTCTTTCTGTAGGTAGATTAATTAATTAATACTTGTAAAATGTCCAGGTAACATGTGATGATGAGGAACAGCATATCAAAAAGCAGACAGGAGAATATATCTGTAGATGTCGGAAACATTGGACATCATGCAGAAACATTCAGCACATTGAGACGGAACACAAATCTTAGTTTCAGAAAGTCTGCAGTAAAATAACATATGTTGGTTTTTTTTGCTAGGTTATTTTTTTCTGATTTGAAATGAATGGTATAAATGTGTATGTGAATGGATGAATTAGAAACACACTGCAAGGTGCTTTGAAAAACCGAGTCAAGATTAAAAAGGTTCCATAGAAGTGCAGATCGTTTACCACTGGTTGGATATTTCAAGTGGTTCTCAACATGTTCATACAGCAATGCACTTTTCTATGGTTGAAAAGATATAAAAAGAATCAATCACCAGCCAAAGGTTTTGTAATCAATCACTGTCTTCTCTCTAAACTAAACCCTGCAAAAATGTCCTATTTCTATTTGAAATATATCAGAAAATCAATATGACTAACATTTTGTAAAGATGCTCATACAGTGCCTTACATAAGCATTAATCCACCTTGTCTTTTTGTTTTCTTTGGGTTTTTTTTTCATTAGAACCTGTAATTCAAATGGACATTCTTTTAGATTTCATGTAGCTGACTGCTGACACTAAACTGTCCAAACTGTTGAAGACTGTGGAAGATGGATTTCTGTCAGATGGATAGAACCCAACACTTCTCATCAGCCTGAGAACACTGTTCCCACAGGGTAAATGGTAAATGAACTTGTACTTGTATCGCTCTTTTCTAGTCTAACTGACCACTCAAAGCGCTTTGAGTGGTGGCAGGGTGGTGGCAGCATCATGCTGTGGCTATGTTTTGCATCAGGAGGGACTTGATAATGGAGGGAAAACCTGTTTGAGTAGTCCAGAGAGCTGAGACTGTGATGGAGGTTTACCTCTCAGTGACCCCGAACATACTGCCAAAACAACACTCTGGTAGTTTAAGGGGAAACATTTAAATGTGTTAGTAAAGTGAAGTCAAAGGTCTGACCTCAGTCTGACAGGAAATCTGTGGTATGACTTGCTACATAATTTGTCTATGGGAGGGCAACAAAAGGGGGGGCTAATACATTTGCATCCTTTCACTGTATCTTCACACTGCACTGTGCAATAGCAACATGTAGCAACCCACATAAAAATAAATCAACTAAAGCAAAAAGTAAAGTAAAAAGCTTTTAAGACGTTGTCTTACTTGTGTGTTGGGGTAACATGATCCAGGTCAGTGATTTTCATGAAGGGCTTGTGGAAGTAGTGCAGCTGCAGAATACAGGCGAGCAGGAAAAAGCCTGGGATCAGAATACTAGTGAAGAGTTCAGACAGAGCAAATGTCTCCAGACCGACAGCTGCCAGCCTAAGGATCACACGTGAGGAGCAATTATACTTTTATTCATTCAACTTTTGAGATGTGTTTCTTAACAACTCAATTACTTATTTCAATTACCATACATTAAATCTGAATTGGCAGACAAACTGCATATGCTGCTTGCAGACAGGATGGAACAGTGTTGATATAAAACTATACATTTTACCCTAAGGAAAACACTCACTAAAGTAATAATAAGGCTAATAATAAGGCTTTTGGTAAAGCACATACTGGCCATCTGTGAAACCAGTTAAGTTTTTCCAGTATCCAGGGAAGTCTTCAAACTGGTACGTGTAGATGGAGATCAGCACCAGCATGGTGTAGGCCACAACAAGCCACCAGAGGAGCTTTAACAGGTGTCTCCAAAGAGAATAGTACACCTGAGGAATATGAACAAGCCACTTAATATAAAAGATAATACGAATCTATAAACAGACATTACTGTGAGTACAGATGTGAAGACAGCTACAACACTTAGGGGATCTACCTGAAACTAGGTATAGAAATTGTCATGACCTAAAAGGCCTTGTCCACACAAACAAATAATAATATCTTTACATGAACCATTTTTTTGCTCTGCTGGACTTCCCATGATGCACCTTGTAACTGTCATGTCATTAACTTGTAAATGGTAAATGGACTGTACTTGTATAGCGCTTTTCTAGTCACCAGTCAACGCACTTCCATGTCACATTCACTCACACAGCACACAACACAGTGCTTTTTGTTCTAATTATTCATACACATTCATACATACCAATGGACGTATCTGTAGGCAACGTGGAGCTTAGTGTCTTGCCCAAGGACACTTCGACATGTGGCCTGAAGAAGTCTGGAGTCAAACCACCAACCTTTCGATTGGCAGACGATTGCTCTTCCTCCTAAGCTACAGCTGCCCAAAATTGTGTTTCTTTTTCTCAGCAGCCATCTCTGGTCTAGTGTTATGGTGCTTATTGTCCCCTCTTTCCTGTCCTCTCAACTCCAAAACGGGAGATGTCCCTCTCCACTGTTGCCCACCCGTCTATGCAAACTAAGGCCGGGGGATTGAATCAAACTAAAGATTAAATGTAGTCTGTTTCCTTTGCTAAGCTACTTTTTATGAATTTGCATTATATGAAAACACTCAGAGCTTTGAGCACTGACAAGGATACAGACACAATATTTGGAGTGCAGTTTTATAGGTTTTACTGATTGCATGAATATATTCTGGACCCCAACACCTCTCAACCCCACTTTCAAACTAGATGGGCAGACAAAGACTGCAGGTAGAGCAGAGAGAGTAGAGAGATCACAGAGCTTGTTCACAACAGACTTTCATTTTTTAAGATTTCTTCATGTCGCAGGACCTGGATTTTCTACTTATTACTGAAACCTGGCAAAGTGTCAGTGAGTTAAGCCCATCGTCTGCATTGTGTGTGTCTGTGACCCCTAACTGAAACTTCTACAACAGGTTGCAGCATTTAAAACAGTTTTTAACTTGAATTTTGCACAAGGCATCTCTCTTTCTGGTGGGAGGGCTGTCCCTTGGAGACATTCCAGGTATACAGACCACCTCATCCCCTCAAGTAAGTCAAAAAAGAGGAAAAAAAATTGTCCATGTAACCAATTGGGATTTTACAACCAGGGACCAAAGGTCAGATAGAAATTAAATTGTGGGGGAGGGACTTTGTTGCAGCTACTTGACTCTCTTGGTTGTGTTGGACCTCACTTGTAGAGAGTTGTGACATAATTGATGTTGCAGGCATTTTGGGACAGGGCAAAGTACTTACTGACTTCACTGGCCAGAACTTTGAGAACCCAAATCTTCTTATTGTGAGGATGTGGATATAAGACATGCTTTGTGAGGCTTGCGGGGGATTTACCTCTCAGTACGCATGATTATCCACTGCATCCTCTAGATTATAATTATTTTAGAACTTTATTTTTGGTCAAATAAAACTTATTTTCACAGGTGCCCATGTAATGCTACAGCCTTGAAGTGACTGCTATGACCAAACCAGACAATTAATATAACTGTCCATGTTAATGCCAATTCTTCAGTTATTCCTGTCTTCATGTCAAAACTGCAAAGAGTTCTTCAAATATTTTCACTGAGGAATGACTTTTCCATGAGGTCTTCCTTCAGTGACTTAAAGCTGTTTTTGCATATCGGTGAAGGCTAAAAGACATATTCTAATAGCTGTTTATGTGTGGACAAGGCCTAACACAAATAAATGGAGGCTGAGCATCTTAATCACAGCATGCTCAGGTTCAAGTCCCTTCTGTGGCTATTTACTGCATATCATCCCCTCATCTACCAGCTTCTGTCCTCTCCACTGTCAAAGGCCACTACAGCACACAAAATGGTAAAAAGAAGACAGATTCTTCTTAGAATATAGCCTGAGATAGAGGTCACTGTGTTTGTTCCTACCTGGTAGAGACATAGGCAGAGCAGGAACAGCAGCATGTAGATAATCTTGTATGCAACAAGTTTTCCAGCAAAGGAGACTACAATGAACATCCCTCCACACACATAGATCCAGTATTTGGCATAGCAGCTCATCACCATGCCTCCCAGCACCTTCAGGACTGAGTCACCACTATCTCCATCTTCTAAGGGTAAAGAGGTTAGAGGAAAAGAAAAGGAGTTAGACGCAAATGGTAAAACAGGGTTAAAAATAATCTGTAATATTGGTAAGAAGGAATGTAGGAGAAAAGTCACCCAACACACATCATATATGTCGAAAATATATGTTTGTGTGCAAATCAGTCAATTTACCTCAAAAGAATTAGAAAGTGCATAGTCCATATTTTGTATGAACATATTTTGTGTGCAGAGCAACTCTCACAACTGGTTTCCAATAAGGTCAATAATTTCATGACAGAAACACTGAATTTTTACTTTCAAACATTTAATATGACCTGTACAGTACATCAATTTGCTCTCTTGTACACTGGATGTAGGTAGTCCACATTTATGTAGAGTCTTTCTAACCATATTTTTACAAATGTCTCTCATTTCAACAGAGTATTTTTTTTCTCAACCAAACATGGTCACTGAGGATGGAACTGCTGACCGTCTGGGTGGAAGACAACTATAGCAGCTGAGTCACAGCCACCTCTGTAATTCATATGACTGCAGCTCAGTTACAAGTTCAATCTATTACAGTTAATATAAACAGTCCTTTAAAGTAAGTTGGGCACATGTAATTTGTTTTGTTTAAGGTGTGTACTTTTGGTCTTACTGGATCTGATTGTGTATAGGTTAATCTGCATTGGACAATCCCAGTGGAAGAAGTGTTTGTGAGATCTCTTTCCTCCATTGATTTATATCATCAGTAATGTTGACATAACCAATACAGATACCTGTAAAAATAATTTGGGTGAATGGGAACAGAGTATATATATATATATATATGTACAGAGAGAGAGAGAGACAGACCGACTTGGTTGAATACCAAGTTCTGCCCAGGAACATGGCTAATTAAAAATAGACAAGATATTCAACCCTACACTCCTCTGAAGCGTTCATTGTTGTGGGCTTCTATGTGTGGATAGATTAAAAAGAGAATCGTCTTGCAGTACCTAGCTATGGTTAAATGCGTAATACAGGTTTTAACTATTTATAGGTTTGATTCTTAATCATAACTTAACAGTGAGCAAAAAATAAAATTATTTTTTAATAATTGAATAATTAAAACAAGAAATTGAAAGAAAAAAAGCAAGTAATTGTCCCAGACTGGTTTTGAACTCAGACATCATGATTCAAATTTGTGTGGTTAATTGCAGTCTCCTCTACAACCTACTTATAAAGACCTTATTCATGAGAAAATGTCCAGAATGACTCTGAAGTGTCATGATATCCTCTCAAAACTGCAATATTTCAAAACCTGGTGCAAACTTTGGTAGTAAAATTTGTGTGAGTTCTAGTTTTTGTAACATCAGTAGGACTTTTTCTGGTATGAACACTGACACTGTCATGGGGACCAAAACCAGTGCTAATATGGCAGAATGTCATTTTCTGGGTCTTGGTAAAGGCTGGGGTGTTAACTGAAGTGACGTTGAGCTTAGGCTTAAAAAAGAACAAGTAATGGATGAGGGAAAAGACATTAGGCTATACAGTGAATGGAAGCCAATGCAATAACCTAATGAGTATAGCTGTGTGAGTGTGTGTGTGAGAGAGTGTTGACCTGTTGTAGTGACTTCTTGAAGTGGTGTGGCCATTTTAATCTTCCTCCTGAAGTTTTCCTTCACAGACTGACGTACCAACAGCCAAAACGTTAAGACAAACAAAAGCTGGAGAGAAAAGATCAAATAAATGTATGACTGTTTTTCTGAAAAGTTGACAATCTTAATACCAGTAATGAATATTTCATTGTCTCTGTTTTTCAAAGACACTTGATTTAAAACACAGAACAATTTAGAATTTACCTTATTATTGCATTTGAATAAAAATAGATTGTTCTGGCTTAATTTGAGTTTGAAATTACTTTCAAACTATCAATTCCAAAAATGGATATTGCTTTGCATAATGAATTCATTAATCATAAAAAGTTAGTTCTGCAGAATCCTTGTTGCTATCAAGAACTACTTCCTATAATGTTCTTTGTTGCCTTTGCCTTCCGATGAGGAAGCAGAGTCGGGGAGCTCGGATGTGAGGTCTCCCATTTCTTGGGCTGAGGTTTCCGAAGTGATCGGAAAGCTCCTCTTTGGCACAGCCCCAGGGGTGGATGAGGTCCGTCCAGAGTTCCTCAAGGCTCTGGATGCTGTAGGGCTGTCTTGGTTGACACGCATCTACAACATCGCATGAACATCAAGGACAGTGCCCTCTTTGAAAAGGGGGACCAGAGGGTGTGTCCCAACTACAGAGGACGTCGGATAGTGGAATCTCTGATTCAGGAGGAGCAATGTTGTTTTCGTCCTGGTCATGGAACATTGGACCAGCTCTACACTCTCAGCAGGGTCCTAGAGGGTGCATGGGAGTTCGCCCAACCAGTCTACATGTGTTTTGTGGACTTGGAGAAGGCATTCAACCGTGTCCCTCGGGAAGTCCTGTGGAGGGTGCTCCGGGAGTATCAAGTGCTGGACCCCTTGATAGGGGCTGTTCAGTCTCTGTATGACCGGTGTGAGAGTTTGGTCCACATTGCCGGCAGTAAGACAGATGTGTTTACGGTGAGGGTTGGACCCCATCAGGACTGCCCTTTGTCACCAATTCTGTTAATAATTTTTATGGACCTCTGAATCTGAACCTCGGTTTAGCGACCTCAGAATCGGGTCTCTGCTTTTTGCGGATGATGTGGTTCTGTTAGCGTCGTCGGGCTGGGATCTTCAGCTCTCACTGGAGCGGTTCGCAGCAGAGTGTGAAGCAGCTTGGATGAGAATCAGTACCTCCAAATCCGAGATGATGGTCCTCAGCCGGAAAAGAGTGGAATGCCCTCTCCGGGTTGGGAATGAGATCCTTCCCCAAGTGGAGGAGTTCAAATATCTTGGGGTCTTGTTCACAAGTGAGGGACGAATGGAGCGGAATATTGACAGAAGGATTGGTGAGGCGTCAGCAGTGATGCAAGCTCTGCATCGGCCTGTCACGGTGGAGAAGGAGCTGAGACAGAAGGCAAACCTCTTGATTTACTGGTCTACGTAATCTACGTTCCTACCCTCACCTATGTTCAGGAGCTGTGGGTAGTGACTGAAAGAACGAGATTGTGGATACAAGCGACTGAAATGGGTTTCCTCCGCAGGGTGTCTGGGTTGCTCCCTTAGAGATAGGGTGAGAGGCTCAGTTGTCCGGGAGGGGCTCGGAGTAGAGCCACTGCTCCTCCGCATAGAGAGGAGCCAGATGAGGGGGCTCGGGCATCTGGTTAGGATGTATCCTGGACACCTCCCTGGTGAGGTGTTCCGGGCACATCCCACTGGGAGGAGACCCCGGGGAAGACCCAGGACACGTTGGAGAGACTATGTCTCTCGGCTGACCTGGGAACACCTCGGGGTCCCCCTGTAAGAGCTGAGGGAAGTGGCTAGTGACGGGGGTGTCTGGGCTTCTCTGCTCAAGCTGCTGCCCCGACACCTGACCCCCGGAGAAGCTGCAGATAATGGATGGATGGATAGATGGTAATCCAGGGTTTATCACTGAGCAAGCACTTTACTGTCCTTCACGTGGAAGTTAATGTAGTCACAGTCACGGTATTTATATAATCTCCATGGGGCTCACAGAATGCATTGCAGTCTTTAGCCTCAAATTACAAAGACTTTTGTTATCACAGGTTGCTGTCAGATTGAGTTCTGATTTTCCTAATGGAGGACAGGCAGGAGCTGTATGATTCCCTTACATTTACACAGAAAAAGCTAACGGTAAACCAGCATTACCTCCACCTTTGCTTTTGCTGCCACATCTGATGTGTCTGTTTGTATTATCGTAAAGTCAAGTAGAGTGCCATTTCAGTTCAGTATGGACCCCTGCAGCCATGTCTTCGTGCAACACATAATACTGAATTCTCTTAATTATTGCTGTATCCTCATCACCACGAGTGATGGGGTACTCAATTCCTTTTACTGACTCGAGTTTGTATGAGTCACTCACTAAAGTGAATCGGGTTTTCGAGTCACTTGAATCAGTCATCCAGAGTGTGCGCCACGCAATGTACAAACAAGTTCCAAACCACTCCAGTCCCCAAATCATTGTGAAAAAGGCTAAAAATCAAGAAACATTTATTTTTCTCTCTAAATAAATGCAAATAACCCAAATAGACAATAAATTAACATTCAGTGCGAAATAGTGAAAAATTATAATAAAATGTATGAAACTGTGCACAAATAGAACATTTAAATAACCTAAACAACAGTGCAAAAATAATAATATTCTAACAATAAACAGTGCACAATTAGAATAAAATAATTATGTACAGAATGAATGAACTCCTGCTTCCTTCAAAATGAGGCTGAGAGAGCGAGTAAGCCGTGAGCTGCCTGTGAACCACAAGTCGGGTATGAATCATGAATTCTGAATCGTGCGAAGCAGAGAGTTGGCGAGTCTCTCGGGTAAGGGAGCGGATCTACGAGCTGGGAAGGAGAGCGAGTGAGCTGGAGCAGAGCCGTTGCTTCAGCCACGGAGCTAATACAATTCCATCCATCCATTTTCTATACCGACAGTCCGTTAATCGGGTAGCGGGTGAGCTGGAGCCTATCTCAGCAGTCATCGGGCGAAAGGCGGGGTACACCCTGGACAGGTCCTAATACAATTCATTCAATTCAATTTATATAGCGCCAGATACAACAATTGTCATCTCAAGGCACTTAAGTAATATAGTCCAATTCAAGCCAATTGGAATTCAATTCATTGTAATCATAATCCAATTAATTAATATAGAGCCAATTAAAAAAATAATATCCTAGCTAAGGAAACCAACAAATTGCACCGAAACTTGTCTTCAGTCCAATCTCCCGTTCTGAGCGCGCCTGAGGCGACTCTGGAAAGGAACGACTCCCTTTTAACAGGAAGAAACCTCTGGCAGAACCAGAACCAGGAAGAAACCTCTGGCAGAACCAGACTCAGGAATGGTGGCCATCCGCCTCGACCATAAGTCAGCTTGATACGTTTACGCAATTGCAGTTAGAATAACAGTGGTGTGGCATGTCTGCTCTTTGCAGTTAGCTGGCAGTAGCAGCGGTGAGTCAGTGAACGGGTTAATGGAGACAATGACTCATAACTCCCGAGTCAATAAAAAGAATCTCGAGATTTGAACGATTGACTCATGAATCGCACATCACTAATCACCACTTCAAGTTTCCATTTAATTAGCTAATAATCACACATTTTTCATGATTAACGATGGAAGACATGGTTCCTCCAACTATAGTATATCAGATTTATATCACTTAACTTCATAGACAATCTACTTTCTCTGTCAACAATGGCCCATCAGTTATGGCTTGAAAGGCATGCATGAAAATATATTATGCCAAATCTTACCATAGCTCCTAGTCTTAGACAGGGGTACTGGGCTCTGTCCAATCCTAGTTGTTTAAGGCTCATGGTTCCCACAGTGGTGGGCAGCTCAGGCTGTAGTTCCATGGCCCAGATGTACTGCAGACAGCACAGAGTCAGGCTGTAGAGCAGGATGAATGGAGAGCACAATGTGGCTGCATGTCGTCTGAAAGAAAGGACATCTGCTTGATCAGATCCATTGTATGAAACAACTCACTACTGCTGTCAAAAATAAAACTAATCAAAAAGTATTTCAAATTTAAAGATGTAATCCAAACATGTTCAAAGATACTGTATTTTAACAATGTGAATACATTTTTTTCCACATTTTCTTGTTACTCCTCCAAGGTATATTATTGGACCAGAACAGAAAGGTACATTTAGCCATTTAAAGTGTAGAATTGTGTTGTTCTTTTAAAAAAGACAGAAAGGTAGAGTATGCACTAATTTTGAAGGTACGGGGCTTGTACTCTTCTTGCTGGACCAACAAAGCTTATGTTTGAATTTCTTACAGTGAAGTACACATACTTAATCAGATTAGCATAGGAGGGACATTTCATAGAAAATCAGACTGAAGGATTCCAACAAGGAGGTGAACGGGTGACATACATGTGGTTCTGTAAATGAACAGAATAGTATAGAAATGAGATTGCTACAGTCTGAGTAAGGGGTTACATGCTCACAAAGAAGAATGCATTCACCTGCCTCCTCATATATGTACACATATGTATGTATCGAAAAAAAATGAAAAGGTTTCAATGCTTAATCATCTTTGAGAAGCTCTTTTAAGAGGGAAGTGTTCCTATTCACATACTTTACATTCGGAAAAAAAAGAGAGGGAGACATCCACTGTACATCTTGCTCCTAACTGAACAGATCTGGTCAGAAGTCCACATGTTCAGCTCAGATTTGATGTGTGCTCAGGGAAAATGTTAATTTTCCGCAGAAGAATGTGACAACAGCTCTTCAGTTTTAAACATACAACATTCTGCCCCATCAACTTAAATATCATCCAAGAGGAATAACAATGTATGAAGGGACGCTTTCAGATTTAGTTTTAAACACTGACACTGTCCACTTTAAATGCCCAATCAAAGCTGTCACATGAAATGGTAAACAGGCTGTTTATTCAGCTCCCCATTTGTTACGACAATAAAAGTTAACAGTACCTGGCACGCATGATCCAGATGAGACAAGCCCACAGCAGCAGTACAAAAGTTAGCCAGCTGTGGTATGTGATGCTCCAAACCTAAATAACAAGCAGAAAAAGTGCAAAAGAACATGGAAAAATATAAACTGTGTGATGTAATACTAAAAATTCAGAGTAACTAATATCATGAAAACACAAGAGTGCTGAAACCAGTCTGTTTAATATGTGTATTAAATCATGGTTACCATCATGGCTATGAGAGCACAGACATAACTCTGCTGCATGACCACCTTTCCCAGCAATAAAAATGGGCTTTCATTCAACTGTCCAGTGTTGGCACCTCTAACACCTGTAAAAAAACAACATATCAGCAGTGAGTCACACTAAAGTTGCAACTGACATTGATGAATAATTGCATTGACACTTTGTGGTTGTTTCTACATCTTTTGCAAATTACAAATCTTTGTTACAAATTTAACACATTTCAAATGGAAAAATATGAACTTGTATAAATTTGGATGATTGTATTTACCTTATTTAAATATCATTGCAGCAGGTAAAATAAAAAAAGGCCACATATACAGGTGATAAGATATTAACATCTCAAGACAACCAAGATACCATTTTTACACTGTGGTGTATCAGTTCCCACACTTAGAGTTTATAACATTAGTTATTAATATTGTTATCATTATTATTATTGCTATTAGTAGAAGTGGTATCATTTAATTCATATACAGCATAATTTATATACAGCATATTTCACTTAAAAACCTGAAAGCTCATAACATTTTATCAAATTATGCCCACAACTCCAGAACCTGCAATACCTCACCATGGGTGGCAATGCAACAATTTTTGTAATTATCTAAAGTCGTAGTTCTTTCATTATCTTTAATAACTTATAAGCTCCTCCTACATTCATCTTAAGTTGTTAAGAAATTTTCAAGATGTTAATCTGTCTTTATTTTACAATCCAATGCATTTAAGCCAATTTTTTTTTTCCAAAAATTCAGAACAACCCATTAAAGTGTTCAATCTGAATTTTGAATGTAAAACATTTGCATCTCAAAATTGGCTACATGTACAGTCAGGGGTCATGACATATCAAAGTCACAGTGGCTCTCAAACCTGCACTGTTTGAGTCTAGCCAATCCCTCAGCATGCCCACTGGCTTGGTAAGAGGTTCTTTGGAGCGCATTCTGAGCTAATGCCAAAAGCTTTGATATCTATGCTGCCATGACCACTTACTGAAAAAAGCAGCCAACATGATCTATAATGCAATCCAACAGAGCAAACGTCAACTCCCAACAAGGCACAATATCCCTTTTCTAAGAGTGGGGGAAAAAACTACAGGGGAATTGCAGGGTCTCACCTGAGCTACCAGCCTCAGGTTATAATTGACAGCTAAAGGATACCAGGCAAGGCCTTAACTACCATAACTACCATAGAGGACACCGAGGTCGTGTCCTCGGTATTTTTTCTAAAAATGTTTTTGCTTAAATTGTGGTGATTTTATATTTGAAGAGCCAAGAGTAGCGCGACCATTTAATAAAACACTCGCTCAGTTTGGGCATACGTGCTGCGCGTCATCAACAACACGCACTGTCGCTAGGGTAACTACCACACACAAGTCGGACTTTGATGTTACCGCTACCGTTAGTGAGTCAGTCAGTCTCACCAGTCACTGGAAGAGGAGCACATCAAGCTAAAAAATATAGGTGAACAGCAGTTTAAGTGGTAGATGACTGTGAGAAAAAAGCATTTTAATGTGGAGATATTTTTTATTGCAGCCCAGGAAACATGAATCAAAGTTTAATTTTGGTTAACTCAGTCAGCACCGGTCGTCAATCAATTTCCACCGGTTGAGTCAACATTCATTTAGCGATTGAAATGTCAGCGACGTCTTCGATTGAAAATGAAACGTTTATTCAGTGTTGATTTCTCAGTGTTGGATGCTGAACCTGTTATATATTTCTGCCGGATGCCGGAGCACAACGCAGCAACACGGCACAGAGCGGATCGTGCGGGACAGGAAGTCGTGCGCAGAAGCAAAATAAAACACCCAGTTAATTTTCAAAATAATAATAAATAATTTTCTATGGTAACTTGCCCTTACTTCATGAGTCACCATAACAGTCCTTCAAAAAGCCTCAGAATGCCCCATTTTTACCTCAAAATTCAAAAGCTCCGTACCGCCCTCAAGGTTTTTTAAGATTTCTGACACATCTGAAAACATGATGTTGAAATGGCGTCTTGTTTTCATTTCTATCAGTTTAGTATTTGACTGTGTTTATAGATTCAAGATTCAAGAGTTTTATTTGTCACACACATAATCATACAGTGCAGTGAAATTTTCTTTTTACCTGCTACCAATAATCAAGGATAAGAATTTAAATATTAATATGTCAAATAAAAAAAACCTCGGCACAATAATTCCACACAAAATAAAAAAAATGCTTAAGTAAAAATGTGTAGGGTATTAAAATGTGTACAATATTAACAATATTATTGACATTAGCATTAAGGTGCAGGTGAGTGAGATAGTCATCTTTGGGCCAAGCAGCAAGAAGAGGAGCAGTGATAGAGGGAGAGCAGGTGCTATAAAAGGAAGAGACTATGCCAGTCCTGTATACGTTTTAAAAGTCAGATGTATAATGCATGATAATTGAAGTATTGTGTAAGATTATAATAGAAATGTGTTCAAAAGCTGGTTTTCCTTAACAAGAGTGAACAGATTAGGCACTATCAGCAACATGATAGTGTAATAGGGCTTGGGTATCTCTTTTAAATACTGAAGGAAATATGATGCATTTGTATATAAATAAATGTGAACATGTGAAAAAGTGATGATGCTTATGTAGTTTGTCTTTGAGGCAGGGAGGGCATTTTTTTAAAATAATTTTTATTAAAAAGCAGTTAGAGCAATTACATTGTTTGGATGCAACTTCTCCAGCTTTTGAAAAGACCCGCTCACATGGCACTGATGAGGCTGTGCATAGCAATTGTAGGGACCTGTTACTGGACTTGAAATCTGTTATTATTTTGGCACAGACGCATCCCGTTCACCGTTCCCGTTGGCAGATGCGTTTCCTTATAAACAGTTTGGCACCTCAGTCACAGGCAAAACAGCGGCTGTATCGGTCACGTGACTTTTTCTTAAAGCTATACGTGCACTGACATGGGGTTTCGCTCTATGAGCTCGGCACATTCACCGATGCATTTGCATTGCCAGACCCATCACTATTTTCCATAGTTTAGGGTTTTGTATTCCGGATCAGCTGCACTTTTGTTTGAATTGTTTAAATAAATCAAGTTTTACTTTTGAAATATCTACCCCCACCACGCAACACACCACCCTACATGACACAGTGAAAGGAACTCTGAATGCTTCAGCATACCAAGAGATTTTGGACAATTTCATGCTCCCAACTTTGTGGAAACAGTTTGGGGATGGCCCCTTCCTGTTCCAACATGACTGCGCACCAAGGTCCATAAAGACCTGGATGAGCCAGTTTGGTGTGGAAGAACCTGACTGGCCTGCACAGAGTCCTGACCTCAACCCGATAGAACACCTTTGGGATGAATTAGAGCGGAGACTGCGAGCCAAGCCTTCTGTCCAACATCAGTGTCTGACCTCACAAATGCGCTTCTGGAAGAATGGTCAAAAGTTCCCACAAACACACTCCTAAACCTTGTGGAAAGCTTGTCCAGAAGAGCTGAAGCTGTTATAGCTAAAAAGGGTGGGCTGACGTCATATTATACCCTATGGATTAAGAATGGGACGTCACTTAAGTTCCTATGCGTGTAAAGGCAGATGAGCTAATACATTTGGCAACATAGTGTATAAGCCACACCACAACAACAACACTTTTCCTATTTGGGGAAAAGCAAGTAGGATTAATGTCAACAGTCTAAGTTGGGGAAAGGTATTGACTACATTTTTATGTTCTGTCCAATCAGAATTAATCGATACATGTTCCACTGAAATGACACGCAGAAGCTGCATTACAGATATATACTATTCTATAAACTGTTCTAGTTACTTGAATGACATCTGTGGGAAAAAAAAGATAATTTGGTACCCAGATCTGTCGGACTTTCCCCGGTAACACTTTCTCCTTGACCTTCTGTTGGCATAGACACAAGCATGATCTGAAAAAAAAGCAGCACACTTTGAGTTACAGATACAACTCTTAACTCTCGATGTACAAATAATTTGTGATTAATCAAATAGGTTTTTGTCTCATAATCTGTTGCAATTCTAACCATATGATGGATTTTTAAATCAAAAGATACTAAATTCTCCTTTAAAAATGTTTTCGCTTTTTTCAATTGAAGGGCCCATGACATGCTTTTCCATGTTTTCTGGCTTATCTGTAGTGTTAAAATGCTGTATTATCAACTTAAACATCACCAAATCGAAAAAGAGGCATGTAGAAGAAACATATGATGGCATTTTATCGAGTAGTCTCAAACTCTCTCTTGTGAGACTTTTTTTCAACCCCTTTTTCATTCACATGTTCCTTGTATGGTAAAAAAGTAAGCACCCATGGGAGCTAGAGCATCCATGTTATCCTCCGCAAGCAGATAACAGAACCCTATCACAATGTAGGGAATGAGTGATCCTACTTAGCTTGGTACCGAGTTTTGCTTCAGAGATTCCTTAAGAAAATGTGTTTTTGGTTGTGAGGGCATTTTGACTCCTTTCAGCTTCATCTGTTCACTGCACTTCATAGATGACAGCTTTATGAACAAGAACCAGTACAACACTTCCTTTCCAGAGAGACTGGAGCTGAAAGTGTACATGCAGGGTGCACGCTCAATCAAAAATTACATTCAACGTCAGAAGAGAGCCCCCCCCTTTAGTAAAAAATTACTTAAAAATGTGACTGCTGCTCATCACCACGCTGATTTTATTGTGCTCATGCACAACACAGAGTTCTGGAAGGCGTTGGGTACCTTGGACACTACAATAGCTTTGCTAGATTTGTAGGTTGATTTTTTACTGAACAATGCAAAGGATACATGCCATCAGAAGTAACACTGTTGGTGTTAGATGTGTACTTGGAGAGCACTCCTCCCCTACTTTGGGGCACTTTTCGGTCATTTTGAGGCACTTTGACAGAAAATGAAAGAGGCCACTCTCCTTCCACTTTGGGTTACTTTTCGGTTATCTTGGGGCACTTTGACAGAAAATGAGAGAGGCCACTGTCCTTCCATTTTGGGGTACACCACACTGATTTTATTGTGCTCATGCACAACACAGAGTTCTGGAAGGCGTTGGGTACCTTGGACACTACAGTAGCTTTGCTGGATTTGTAGGTTGATTTTTTACTGAACAATGCAAAGGATAGTCTGCCACATGCCATCAGAAGTAACACGGTTGGTGTTAGATGTGTACTTGGAGTGTGATACAGTCATCTGAATATACTCCAGTGATAACTAACCTCACTGATTCAAAGAGTAAAGAGCGATTTCCTCTTCCTTATTTTCTTAGTCACTGGCAAACAATGGTGTGGTTAAGTTTCCACTGTCAGCTGGCGTGGAATGTCAGTTAGATGTTTTAAATGCCAATAAAATTAGAATATGTGAACATGTTTTTTGTTGAAACAGTTGCAAGAATGGTTTTGATTTTAAACAGGCATATGTAAATATCATACTGTTATGCTGACTAGAGTAAATGCACATAGTGATATCTGCTGTTGGAATTAAACTGTTGGAGTTAAGGCAAAGGTAATGGTGCAGTAATTAAGTACAGTACAGTAAATCATAAATTTGTTCTGTTGTCAGACCATTTTTTGCTGACGACCTCTCCAAGGGAAAAAGCAGGTCGGACATGACAATATAAAAACTGAAAGAACAGAGCGTGTGTACATTTCAACATGTTGACAGTAGAGGTATCCGGAAAAGGAAGGTGAAAAATGAGCAACACTTAATACCAATAAAACAGCTGTAAAGAGCCACACAGATTAAATCCTAATATATAGCCAACAGGATATCTCTACCTGTGTGTCATCTTCAGAATTGTTTCTCTGTTGATTCCAAGACCTTAACTCCACCAAGTCTTCCTTCAACTCGTTTTCCTTCTGTTGCTCAACCTGCCAAAGTAAAATACATTTACAAATACATATCAAACCTGACTTTTTTTTAAAAGAAATAATAAATTCACTACACATGATAGTTTTGATTGGTCATTGTTCTGTCCCTCATATTACATTTTGCATTAATACTTTGATAACTGATAGTTCGTAGTCATTTGTTCAATGATTAAGTTAGTAAATGTGCCTTCAACGCAAATACAATGATTCTAAGTCTATTCTGTAGTAAATGTCACCATCTAGTGGTAACATGAGTAGCAGCATGACCACCCCCCCTTCATTTTGGGAATTTTTTTGGTGACTTTGGATCACTTTGGCCGAAATGACATAGGCCACTCCTCCCCAACTTTGGGGCACTTTTCAGTCATTTTGAGGCACTTTGACAGAAAATGAAAGAGGCCACTCTCCTTCCACTTTGGGTTACTTTTCGGTTATCATGGGGCACTTTGACAGAAAATGAGAGAGGCCACTCTCCGCACACTTTGGGGCAATTTTTGGTCATCTTGGGGCACTTTGACAGAAAATGGAAGAGGTCACTCCCCTTCCATTTTCGGGTACTTTTTGGTCATCTTGGGGCACTTTGGCCGAAAGTGACAGAGTTGACTCCCCCCCAACTTTGGGGCATTTTTGGTCATCTAGGGGCACTTAGGGAAATGCAGCATGTAAACAAAGGGTTCACTTTGGAACACTTTCGTCTTTGAAAAAGAATTGGACTCAATTGGCGGATGGTCCAATTTGGCACACTTTTCTGATGGTACAGGTGGCCGAAAGTGAATACTTGCTCAACCTAAACGCCACCTGGTGTTGTTAAAAGAGAAAAGTGGCTGAAAGAGCACAGAGGGTTCCCAAGCCCTAAGTGTCCAGAGGGAAATGCCCTATGTGCCCGAGCAGTCAGAGGGAAACGCCCAATGTGCCCGAGCATTTTGAGGGAAACACCCTATGTGCCCGAGCAGTCTTAACGCCCTATGCGATAAGGAATATTGCATCACTTCCTGTTACCTTGATTGTGTTCTGTCGAACTTCTCGATCCAATTGGGCTATTTAAAACCACTCAATTTCTCCTTATAATTTCCACATTTTTGCATAGTTAACTCTATCGCATACTTGTTATATTCTAAAGCTCACTCTTACAGATATTTGGTGTTTATTTTCACTTTTTAGCGGTGTGTCTGGTACTCTAGCCTTCCATAGCTACTAATTCTCTCCCTCCATCTACGGCTTTCACCGTGTGTCAGATGTTTAGTTACTCCTCTGCCTCCTCTAGTGGTAATGGTACATGTAACAAATGTAGTCTTTTTGTAGTTTTGGAGACGAAGTTATCTGAATTTGAAGCTCAGCTCTGCACCATTGAAAACCACCCGATAGCGAGCCAGGGCCCTTCAGTCAGTGCAGTGCCACCTAGCGTAGCTAACCCTGTTAGCCAATACTTTGCAAAACCCGAGAAGCCTGGACCCCAGACTGGCTGGGTCACCATTGACCTGTCCACGTTTCAAACAGATTTTTCATCTGTAATAGTGTTAAAATCAGGAACATCCTGTCTCAGAGTGATGCAGGATTGGACTACTGTAATTCCTTATTATTGGGCTGTCCCACAGATTCTCTGAAAAGCCTCCAGCTGATCCAAAATGTTGCAGCCAGAGTTCTGATGAGATCTAACAGCAGAGATCATGTTTATCCAGTTTTAGCTTCTCTTCATTGGCTCCCTGTTAAATTCAGAATAGAATTTAAGATTCTTCTCCTCACATATAAAGCTCTTAATGACCGAGCTCCATCATATCTTAAAGAGCTCATTGTTGGATATTATGTTGGATGGTGAGCTAATGTTTGCTGTTCTTGATGTTGCTGAGGTTTTTTTTCCCAGCCTCACATTGTACTCCCCATGGAGTATAGTCTGGTGGCTATGTTTTTTCCCCCTCTCCTCTCCTCTTGTCCCCTGCTCCCGTTTTTTTCTCGCTGAGAAACATGTTCAGCTGATTGTCTTCGTCCATGCTTCCATCAGTCTTATCCCCTTTCACCTTAAAGCCTGTAATGTCAATCATCCCATACCACACCTTTCAGGTTGTTCTGCTATAGCTTTCTTTTTAGCTTTTTTCTGTACACCTACTTGCTCTCTGTTATTCTTTTTTCAGCTGTTTTTGAACAGTTCCCTAATAACTCCCTGTCTCCCTACCTAAAGACTTTCTTCTTCATGTTCAGTAGTTTTTTCAGGTCAAGTGCATGGCTCCTACCCTCGGGGTAAAAGTTCTGTAGCATCCATGTCAAAACAGCTAGACACCAGAACAGCTTCTTCCCTCAAGCTATCAGGCTGCTGAACTGACCTGTATTAACACCAGGGCTCTCAAGGCTCACGCTCACATGCCACACATGGTATTTCTCACGCTGAAAAAAAAGTATAATATAAATTTCTTTGGTGCACCGCTGTTGCTATGCAAATGGCAGGAAACAAGCACGTCTCCCATGAGTCTGAGCAGAGCAACACTAACAACAACACTAATAATAATACAAGTAATTAAAGACCTGTCCAACAATACCCCCAGCCACCCCACCCCTCCTCCGTTGGCCGGGTCGCAGGAGTGGGGGGGCGGGTTTCTCACTCTTGCCTTCATTCAAAACTTGAGAGCCCTGATTTAGACAGCTTCTGTCTAAATACAGGTCAGAGGAGCAGAAAGACCGCAGAGGATCAGTTAGCTATCAGTGGGGATGGACACAAAGTAAACTGTATGTTATACTAAACTGAGTGTTTCTCTGTATTTTCTGGGGTCAGTCTGAGCTGAGTCTCAGCTTGGGAATGAGCACTAGCAGAATCCATGAAAGTCCAGAGCTCAGTGCTGGGTTGTTGCTGAATCGTGTGGAATGGAGAAAAAACAAGCCATTTTCTGTTTTGTTTGGTTTGATTTTAATCCCAATAATGAAATTCTTCTTTGTACATTTGTTTAATAATTAAAAGGATGCATGAACATGAATGTAGCACTGGATGCCAGGTATATGGATACAAGGTCACCACTGTCCACAACATTATGTTTGTACAAGAAACAAGGTGTCACAGTGTAGTTGTAAAATTAGTGGCTTCTTTTCAACAACAGTTCTGCTTGTTTGCACCCTATGCAAATTTGTGTTGGTCTTTATTTATTTTATGTGTCGTGTAGAAAAAAGAGCTTATTTCCTATCTATCAGGGGGGTATTTTGAATAAAAAAGCAGGTTATTTAACCCTTTCTTGGTTTCGATAACAGGACTACGTTATGCAACGGTTTCAAGATGGAAAAAAACTTGTTTTTCTTAAACCTTTCCAATAATTTACTAGGTAAACCCAAAGTAAAGTTCTTTTATATAAACTGAAATTAAAACACTGAAGAACAGGCACATGTTATTGCCATACTTTCTGTTTAATACATTCAGTACCAATGTAAAGTAAAACATACCTGGTTAGGAGCTGAATGACATCCTGTTTTAAGGACAGCTGCAACAGTAACATAGAGGAAAAAGAGTATTCCTGGGTTGACGTAAACTGGCCAATCATGATTAGCATTAAGGATGAGCTCATCAGGTAGAGAGCAGTTTCCTGGTATGATGATGTCCTTCAGACCAAAAAGTCTAGACAAAAAACACAGATGAAGAGGCAGAGAGAAGAGCTGAGTCATAAAAGAGCAGCCAGTTAATCAATGGCATGCAAAACAATGGTTTGTATGCAATTATAAAAACAATGATGTGGTGTGGATAAAACGTTAAGATTAGATGTGAAAAGGTGGAAGCAGAAACGGGCAGGATCCTTATAGCTCACAACAGCAACTCTTGTACCCCGTACAACCACAGCAAGTCGCTCAGAATCGCTCAGAAGACCCAGCCATATGCCTTCTCCAGGTCCACAAAACATGTAGATTGGGTGGTCAAACTTTCATGATCCCCTCAGTAGTTCTGCAAGGTCTACTGTTCCACGACATGGCAAAACCACACGGCTCCACTTGAATCAGAGGTTTGACAGACAACTCAGAGCCTCCTTTTCAATATCCTGGCATAAACTTATCCAACCTTGTTGGTTAACCCACTAAAATAATTTTAACTAAAACATTTCATAGCTTCATGCACAGTGTGTTACAGTCTTACCTGGCCCACAAGCTGTGTGGTGGGAAGAGGGCCTGGGCCAGTAAACTCTGGTACATGTACAGACAAACCATGTGACCTGCAGTGAAGAAGCCAACCATCACACAGAAAGCATTGAAACCCAGGTGACTGATGGGGAGATGGCATGCCCACCATGAGCACACACCAATGAAAAGCAAGAAGTAGATGGCTGAGAAGGCAGAGGGCAGTGTGATGCCTGGGTAGAAAAGGTGAGAGACACATATTAAAATATGTAGAAAGCCATATCATCACATGCAACTTGTGTGTTTTGAATTTAATTAAGTTGGATATAATTGAATCTTGTTAAATCATAATATTTAAAACAGAGAAAGTCAAAATGTGGCACTGAAAAACACAACCCAAACTGAAAAATATAACGACGGAGCGAACAACAATCGAAAAAGTTTCACAGAAAAATAAAATACAATCCTGACAATAAAAAAAGTCTTCCATTCAACTTCCATTCAAACAGTTTATTTTTGCATGACTTTTTTTTTTTAATTAGTGTTTTTCACTTTCAGAATTTATCAATGTTTTGGCATGGGGTAGAGCTAGTAGCCTTCTTGTGCAGCCGACTGGTTATGTTTGATGTTACGAACCAGGGACACTTTTATATGTATCCCCAATTCCGAAAAAGTTGGGACGATTTGTAAATCGTGAATAAAAACCAAATACTATGATTTTCATAAACCAATATTGTATTCATACAATACAATATAACAGTTACCATGTCAAATGATGATAGTGAGGTATTTTACTATTTCATTAATATGTTAACTCATATTGAATTTGATGGCATCAAAAACGTTGGGACAGGTCCATGTTTCACACTGTGTAGGATCCCCTTTTCTTTTATCAACAGTCTGTATGTCATGATCTGTGTTATTTTGTATTTTTCTGGTTGTCTAGTTCCTATGAGTTTAGTCTGTTTAGTTTAGTCTTGCCATTTCTTGTTTTCCCCAGTTCCCTCCTGTCAGTAACCAGTTCCACTCCCATCGCCCGTGTTAATTCCCTTCAGCTGTAGCATATCACTAATCACTCTCTCCACAGTATGTAGTCTCCAAGTTCCTTTCAGTCTTGGTCAGATCATCGCCGTCTTCACCGTCTCTATGCCCATGCTATTCCTTCCGAGTTTTGTACAGTTTAGTTTTGTTATTTCTCTCAGGTGTTTTCTAGTTCTTTAGTTTCATGTTTTTCCAGCGTTGCTGTGATTTTTATTTATATACAATAAACCCCTTAAGTTTCTCTCTGGCTCCTGTCCCGTGTCTGCATCTGGGTCCTCCTCCTTCGTCTCCATCGATGACCGTGACACTGTAAATATCTGGGAACTGAGGAGACCACCTGCTGGTCCTTTGGGAGAGGAATGTTGTCCCATTTTTGTCTGACATAGAATTCTGCTGCTCAACAGTCCTGGCTCTTCTTTGTCATAATTTATGTTTAATGATCCTCCAAATGTTTTCAGTATGTGAAAGATCTAGACTGCAGGCAGGCTAGTCCAGCTAGTCCAGACTTTTCTACCCTTTTCCCCTTCTACTACGAAGCTATGCTGTTGGAATAGATGCAGTATATGGCTTAGCATTATCTTCCTGAAATATGCAAGAATATTGATGGGAGTATCTGGATGGGAGCATATATTGCTCTAAAAACTGTATATACCTTTCAGCATTGGTGTTGTGATCCATGGTAGAGAAGATTATGGTGGACTCAAATGCATGCACAGGTAAACTAGTGATGAACCAAAGAAGTCTATTAAACAAACCAAGGCAACAGAATATCCAAAAACTTACCTAAAAAAGAACCCTAAATAAACAAAAAGCAAGCATAAAGAAACAACAAGACTGGGAAACACTATGATAGAGACAACAACGAAGACTAAAAATAAACTACAATACAAAACCAAAATACTAAAACCCTAGTAGAAGAGGGTCTGGATGAGGGACCAACCAGACAGGGCTAAGTGTTCAAGAGGGCATCCTGGAGTCTGATGGAGTGATCTGCGCAGGAATCACCATAGATGTAGGGTAAGCCTGACAGACATGACAGAAGAAAGACAGACAAGGTGGAGGTCGGTTGACTAGCAGACAGGACAGGCAGAAAGAGACTAGTGAAGGAGTAACCTAGCAGGCGCCCTTGGATACATGTGGAGAAGCCCCTTTCTGGGCCCCCTTGGGGATTTTGAGTTGAGGGACTAGGGTCGTGGTGTAGTGCCGCCAGATCCCAAACCAGTGAGAGGAACAAGTGGGGTGACATCTGTAGACCCTAGTGCAGGAACAGGAACTGGAACAGGACTTGGCAGGGTGTCGTCTGCAAAGCCCCGAGCAGAAAGTGTTATGAATCTCCAGATTTTGCAATCTGCCCTTCTGTTTTACTTTCCCTTCTCCTTGTGTGTGTTGTTTGTCTTGTCTTACCCTGCGTGTGTGTGGTGTGGTTGTGGCCATGGCTGGCTCTCTGCCCTAGCAGGGTCCTCAGGCACAGCTGCTCCACATCAGTTCTGTAACGATCATGCTTGGCTGTGCTGTTGTTTTGGTTTCTGAGTCTTAGGTGGGATTGGCAGGATCCAAGGAACCCTGGGGTCTTTATAGGAGCTGCAGGAGCAACTAGTCTTCGCTAGAATCACTCACTTCCCATGTGGTAATTCGGCTCACTCCTATGTTTAGCAGCAAGTTTATCCCTAGGGATTACCTTGTCTTTTGTCTCCTGCAGTATTGCTGCTCATCTCCCTCATCCTTTCTCCATGCACTAGTGTCCTTGTAACTGTATCATCATCTTTGGTTGGATTCCGTTCGTCTGCCTGCTCCTCTTCCTGCCTGCTCACCAAGCCACCGACTCAGGACCTTACACCACAGCCAGCATCCCTCCTCAGACTTGGAATGCCTCTGTATTACACGTAAGGACAGAACTACCACATTGGACAATTCACCAGCCGGTCTCCCTCCTCCCACCCCTACCCCTTGTGTACAGTGTTCTTGACGGCTAGTCCACTAGCCGTGACAAGTTCGTCAAGCTCGGCCACATATCTACCCCAGTCTTACTTTCACTCAGCACCAGATTGTTGTGTATTCAACATTGGTACTCCCAACCAGATTTCCTAAGTCTTGTTCTTACCTGACTCTGCCTTGTTCTAATCGTGTCTTCTCTAAGTCCTGTAGGAAGCCTGCCATAACACGAACTTGCTGCCATTCAGAATACAGATCCCAACTTCGGCAAAAAAATGTAATTCCTGGACTACTCATCATAGAGCCATGACCACAACCACAGAAGACCCGAGGTGATCATCAGAATTCTTATTATTATTATTGGATTTCCAAGTCTGTAACACCGCTCCCCCAAGGAACACTCACATGTCTGCCTGCTCGTCGAACCATCCACTCACCTAAGACCTCTCGGACTACTATTGATTAATCCCTGTACCTAAACTCTATCTGTAATAAAATTGTTTACACTTTTACTTCTAGTGTTCGGTCTTCTCACAGGGTCCAGAACCTTCCTTGTGACAGGAAATGGTGGAGAGGCAACATCTGCAAACGCTCCGGGCAGAAGCTGTGGTAGCTTTTTAGGCTTAGCATGCTTAGGCAGCAACGTATCCAATGGCAAAGGTGAAAACTGTGGCTAAAACAAAAGCTGTAAAAAAAAGCATAGGCTCTGGCAAAAACTGTGCCCCAAGCAAAACAGAAAACCAATTCTTAGGGCTAAAACAAGAATACAATAGAATCTAACACAGAGGATTAAAGACTAAGGGTGATTTCACACTGGCGCTGTTTGGTCCGGACCAGAGTTTGTTTCCTCGGATAGTTTACTTCTTTCGGGAGGTGTGAAAGTTAATATGTAAATGAAGAAAAAGTTGGAAAACATCTTGTTAGCAGATGTGGAGTAGTGAGAAGGTGTGAATTGTGAATGGCAGAAAAAGGCTGAAAACAACAGATTTCCATTTTTGGTCCGAGCAAAGCAATTTCTTCTTGCTCATGTTTTTTTCCCTCACTAGTCAGTGATCATTTTAGGCATTAGCACCCCAAACAAACAGCTGTTGTAACTGTATGATTGTCCAGACAGTTTGATCCTATTTCAAAAGTGCAGTGTGAAAGTAAACCAAACCAAATAAAGGTGTGAAAGCGCCCTAAAACAGAATACAGAAAGAATAAGGCTCAAAGAAAATAGCAGAACTCAAAACAGGAACTAAACCAAAACATATAACAGAAACTTAACCATGACATTAAGAATAACTGAAACAGAACATCGGACAAAAACCAAATCAATTATGATAATCAGATAAATAAAGTGAGCATAACATGGGAAACCTAGAGACTAAAAGTAAAAGAGTAAACGAGAAAACAAAAACCCATAAACTAAAACCCATCAACATAACAAAATCCACAAACCCTAACAGATGGGGCCTTTCCAGATGTGCAAGTTGCCAGGTGACCCTGATTGTTGCACTAATGCAAGTTGCACTAATGCACCCAAGCAATACCATCTTTACATAAAGCTGATATGAATAAAATCCCACATCCTCAATGGAATAAAACCCATAGAAACAGTGTCATTGGCATGGTTGTATGATGGCCCAGATATTTGAGTGAATACCTTAGCAATAAAGGTTCACTGTTGACCCTCTGGCCTCTAGACCTTAATTGGATGTCATTACCCTGCTCTCTTTTTCTAAATGTCCCCACTGGTCTGATACAGTCAAACCACAGATAAATAAAACTGGTGAATACTGCCCATAGATGTACACAGCCCAAAAACACAAATCTGAAGGGAAATTTGAAATGTTCACCAGATCTTACCAGCCAAGCCCAGCAGGCTGATGGCTGAGATTCTCCCAAGGTCACCTAGAACTTTACGGGCTGTGACCTTCAAACGTTCAGCCAGTTGCTTTGCTTTGGTTGCTGTGGAAACCTCATCAGGGTCACCTTGCAATGACTTATCTTCTTCATCTTCATCATCTGATGTCTCTTCATCCTCCTCATCATCTGTTGTATCTTCTGCAGGATCATTTTCTACCTAAGGTGTGAAAGGAATAAAAGCAAAGCTAGAGTTACTACATTACAGTTGAGTGGGTTTTCTTCAGTTTCAGATAGTGCAGGTGTTGGGTTGGGTCATAAATAGTCTTTTAAAATCAGAGTAATTCAGAAATAAATCTAGACACTCACTATGTCGTATCACAAAAAAATTACATTATAAACCACTCAGCAAAACATAAATGATTAAAGCAAACATCAAGTAAGTAATACTGGGTATAAAAATAATGTCAAAATCAAAGAAAATTTACTTTCTTCTCCACTAAAGACCACCTATTTACGCATCTCAGATCAGCTTCCATTCTGCTTATATCTGAAATTGCAAACGCATGTGGTGGACGTAAATATTTTGGTTACTTTCTTGGACTAAGTTATCAACACTGTTGATTTGAAACCGGTGTTCTCGTGGTGGGTATGTCTTGGGTGCAGAAATTTAGCCAAGAGCATACAGCAACAGCATGAGCATGCCAGCAGGAAAGTGAGAAACTTTGTCTAGCTGGTACAGCAGTGTATCTGTTATTCCCATCTATCTCTAGTAAATGCTTGTAAAACTTTCAAGTGATTAATGAGCTGGCGGTAACCAAGAATTCCTCATCACAACATATCTGCATAAAATCAATCCACTGAGCATCCACTGACTATAGTTACTCCAGAACCTCCAATTCTCTTAAGAAACGTTCAGCCCTGCAACCACCACAGTGCTGTTTTTGCGCTTCACTAAACAAATCCACGGTGTTTAACTCCAGTACCTATACCTAAGTCCTTTAAACACCACAGTACATGGTTAACTTTCCCTTCAATTTATTGCATAGATCTGCTTCTCAGAGCTGACATTTTGTCAGATTAGTAAATTCCACATTTCTGCTTTACTTTACACTAAATGAATCCAGCTTTTCTTAAATTAAATTTACAAATTAAATAAATAGCAAGTAATTCAAATTCTAGCATCAAGGTAAGATTCATTTCCTGCTGATAAAATTGAGCAGCACAACAAAGATTACAGCAGGAAATCTCAGTTTGGTAACAATGCTCAGAACTTGCTTGTATAAGTAAATTGATGTTTCTGAGCAGTTGGAGAAGCAAAAAATGGATACGTTCAGTTGCCTTGTATATCTACTCATCGGGGAATCTCCACTCGCTCAGCCGCCTCTGTCAACAGACGGACCGATGCGCAGTCCACGCGGCGCTGATCAACACCAGATCTCTTACAAATAAGACATTCATTTTGAACGACTTTTTTACATCCAGCAATCTGGACTTTCTTCTGCTGCAATCACCTGGCTAAAACCAGGTGATTGCAGCGCCTTCTCGGAGCTCCTCCCACCCAGCTGTTCCTTCCTCAGCACGCCGCAAGCTGTCACACGAGGCGGCGGCCTGGCTGCTGTATTTAAGGAGAGCCTCCGATGTCGAATGATTACCCAAAATAATTATTCCAGCTTTGAACTGCAGATGCTTGTGGTTGATCTCACTTGCCCTGTACTGTGTGCCATAGTCTATCGCCAGCCTAAGATCAATAAGTACTTTCTTCCAGAATTCTCTAAACTTTTATTAGACCTTATTATTAAGGCTGATAAAATACTGATTTGTGGTGAGTTTTATATTCATGTCTGTTGTGAAGCAAACCAACTGGCTACTGAGTTAAAAAGCCTTTTGGACTCCTTTGGCCTCACTCAATCCGTCACTTCACCAACACATGATCACGGGCACACACTTGATCTCATCATTTCACATGGGCTCTCAATCTCCCTGAGAGAAATTGTTGACATAGGCATATCGGATCACTTCCCCATTCTTTTTGGTTTTTCTGACCCCCCACCTGTCAGCAAGCCTGTCTCCCTTGCTCGCAGACGTCGCATCTTCTCCACAACAACAGCCGGAGATTCACTGCTGCCTTTAGGGACTCCCAGCTGAGCGCTGATGCAGGGCTTCCTCCTCCTCCCCTCCATCCAGATCAACTTCTTTCCGCCCTCAGTCCCACTTGCTCTGCGATTCTGGACTCCATCACCCCATTTAGATCAAAAAGCTCCAAGACTAAGACCAATCCCTGGTTGAATGACCACACTTGTCGGCTGAGACAACAATGCAGGCAGGCTGAAAGGCAATGGAAGAAGGACAGACTACATGTATCTCTGGGCTGGTTAAGGGACAGTTTGGCTGCCTACCAGAGAGGTTTGAAGGAGGCCAAATCCAAATATCTCTCCACCATTATAAATAATAGCTCTCACCATCCAAGACTGCTTTTTAACACCATTGACTCTGTAATTAACCCACGAAAAGTGGGCTCGAAAAGTTCCAGTCCGGTTTTAGATCCCGACACAGCACTGAGTCAGCACTTTTAAAGGTGCACAATGACATCGCCCTGTCTGTGGATGCAGGGAGTCCCACTGTGTCGTTGCTCCTGGACCTCACAGTCGCCTTCGACATAGTTGACCATGCAGTACTTATCACCCGCTTGGAGCAGTACGTTGGTGTCTGAGGCACCGTCCTCCAGTGGTTCAGGTCAAATCAGACCTTTTCTGTGATGTTTGGTGACCACTGCTCTTCTCAAGCTCCCCTTCCCTGTGGGGTCCCTCAAGGATCGATTCTTGACCCTATCCTGTTCTCCCTGTATTTGCTGCCCTTGAGTACGATCATAAAAAAACATGACCTGTCCTTTCACTTTTACGCTGATGATGAGTAATTATATCTACCATTGAGACACAACGAAAGCTTCGCACTCACCAAGTTACTGGAATGTCTAAATGATGTAAAGCAGTGGCTAGGAAAGAATTTCCTGCACCTTAACGACAGCAAAACGGAATGTATCCTGTTCGGTACATCTCCACTGTCTAGCACTTTTGCTGAAAACTCGGACATCCTGGCCCCTTCTTTTAAAACAAACATAAAAAATCTTGGTGTGATGTTCGATTGCAGGCTAGAATTTGACAAACAGATTAGTACTTGGCCAAAGTGAAGCCTTTTCCTAATAGGCAGGACCTTGAGAAAGCAATCCATGCTTTTATCAGCTCTAGACTGGACAATTGCAATGCCCTGTATGTTGGTCTTCTATTCGACGTCTTCAACTGGTACAAAACGTTGCTGCCCGATTTTTAAGTAGCACATCCAGATGCGAGCATATCTCCCCTGTCCTTTCGTCGCTCCTCTGGCTTCCAATCCGTTTTAGAATTGATTTTAAACTTTTGATGTTTGTTTTTAAGGCCATTAACGGCCTGGCGCCCACTTATCTATCCGAGATCCTAACCATCCAGGACCCTGGCAGGGCCCTACACTCCTCAGGCCAGCTTTTACAGGATGTCCCCAGATCTAAATGTAAACAGTGGGGTGACCGCTCTTTCATCGTTGCAGCCCCCAGATTGTGGAAAAAACTGCCCCCTGACATTTGCACGGCTACAGACCTCAACCTTTTCAAGTCAAAGCTGAAGACCCACTTTTTTAGTCTAGCTTTTAACGGGAGCTAGGGAAGTTCTTTCCTCAGGTCATTTAATATGCTTGCTTATACTGGTTTTATGTTTGGGGTTGGTTTTATGTGCCATTTTATGTACTATTTTATCAACTATTTTTATGTCTTTGTTTTGATATTTATTTTATGTCGGTTACTGTTTTATGAGTTGTATGTAAAGCACTTTGGGTACCTTTTGGGCATTGTAAAGGGCTATACAAATAAACTTGATTTGATTTGTATATGAACTTATCAAAACAAAGTACAATTACGATAAGATAAGATAAACCTTTAGTAGTCCCACAGTGGGGAAATTCACAATGTTTCAGCATCAGATACATACATACATACACATTAACCCCCCTAGCTGTCTTTCACTCTCTGTAACCATGACGTTTTTACTAAAATCCGTTCTTACCTCTAATGCCAACACAACACAGACATTTGAAACAGTTTCACTCTCCACTTGTGGTTCAGACTTGTGCCCTTATAGTGTTATAGTCTTATAGTGCCCTCATTTTCAGTTTAAGTCACCCTACAAAGCCAATTTCATACTGGTTCATGTCCGAAAAGCAATTTAAATTTTACTTGCATGGACATCCTTGATTTTGTTGCACCTTTTAGAACAAGGCACATAAAAGCATGCACAGAACCGTGGCTTAACGACTCCACACGTACTCCCAGGCACTCATGTCTGAGAGAAAGTGGAAAAAAGATAAGCTCCATGTCTCTAAAGAAGCTCTTCGTGAAAGCCTGTCCGTCTACCAGAGTGCTGTTAAGGCTGCTAAAATGGATTATTTTCCAGTCTTGTCTCTTGCAATAGTCACAAGCCCCAAGTTGATTTGATTTGTGATCATCATATTGATATATTTTGTCTTACAGAAACCTGGCTGCAGCAGGAGGATCATGTTAGCATTAATGAATCAACTCCCTCTGACTATTTAAATGTTCACGTTCCTCCAACCACAGGCAGAGGAGGAGGAGTGGCAGCTATCTTCAGATCACGGTTACTAATCAGTCCTAGACCCAAGATTAGTTTGAGCTCTTTTGAATCTCTGATTCTCAGTTTTTCAGATTGGTCGCAGATACAGATACAGCATCCCCTCTCGTCTTTTTAGGTATTCAGTACGGTGGGCTCTGATATACTTTTATCTATTAATTCCTGTCTTAGCTCTGGATGTGTTCCAGCTGCTCTCAAGCATGCTGTTGTGCAGCCTCTTATCAAAAAGGAAAACCTGGATCCCTCTGTGCTGTCTAACTTCAGGTTTATCTCTAAACTGCCATTTTAATCCAAAATTTAAGAGAAAGTGTTTTTTTATTCAGATCCAATCATTCCCAGTGACTGATATCTATGAAAAGTTTCAGCCTGGCTTTAAACCATCACATAGCACTGAGACAGCACTGCTGAGAGTTTTTAATGATCTAATGGTAACCGTTGACTCAGGAAACCCAGCTATGCTAGTGCTCCTTGATTTGTCTGCTGCTTTTGACACTTTGGATCATGGGATTCTCCTAGCACGGCTGGAGCAGTGGGCTTGTTGCAGCACTCTGGAGCAGCACTCACCTCTGGCAGGAGGCTGCAGTTCATCAGGACCAAAACCTTATGCCACAAGAACATTTTCTTCATCAAGAACTCAATGGGACTGTGGAAAACAACCCTGGAGTCCAATTCCAAACCAGTTGCACAAGTTACAATCAAGTATCTACCAAGGAGATCATCTGTCCTCTCTGCTGTTCTGCATAGGCCTGAGCCCTCTCAGTCTGATCATCACAAATAATAGCTATGGATACCCTTCTGAAGTGAAGCAACCATCGGCCACCTCTTCTACATGGATGACATCAAACTGTGAGCAAGGTCTGAGAGGCTTCGACTCACTGATACATCTCACCAGGCTGTACAACAAGGACATTGGGATGTCATTTGTACTACTGTAGATAAATGTAGATGAATGGTAACTGAGGCAAAATGATCACAACTGAAGGGTTGAACTACCAGAAGGCAACATGGGAATACATCAGGAAGATGGCCCTCAATGCGATGTGTGTGCCCCATGCGACTGAAACCCAGTGAATGAGAGGAAGAACCATGATGGAAGGTTAAGCCTCTGCACAGCATGTACCACAGACAGAATGAAGAAGCAATGATATTGAGAAGTCCTATCAGTGGCTAGAAAAGGGACCTCTGAGACATATACATGTCATATACTGTCATATACTCTGAGGCTCACACAGCATACATGGAATGTCACAACCAAGTTGGAAGTACCAAAATCAAAGTGAAAGATACCTCCAAAGGTGATGGAGAGTTAAAGAGCTAAACCCCTGAAAAACCAAAACCAAAAGAAAAAATTAAACGTGGACGATGGGTTATCTCCTGAAAATACAAGTGAAACAGACAATCACTGATGCTCTCGACATGCCCCAAAGACGACTGTATGCTTGGTGCGTCAAAGCCCTGAAAGTCTTTATGTAATATGTAATATGTATGTAATATTTTACATACTTATGCAGCAATCATGGACGTTCATGATAATAGGAACTGCTTGTCTGACTTAAGGTATAGTTTACTGCATATTTTAAAAAAAGCAGGTTCTGTATTCTGTAATTCTATTTTTTCCTTTTACAATTCAAACATCAAAACATTCACATTAGGGAAGAGCATTTTAAGTGATTTTTGAGGTTGACTAATCAAACCAATTGAACTCAATTAGAAAGTCTCTCCATTGTCTTTCTGTCTGGTCTTTTTGCTCCTGAAGGTCAAAATATTTGTGATGGTTTAGTAAGCAAGTCCTCGTTGCGCTGGTAGAACTGTGGTATACTATCTTAATCCTGTATTATGTGCATTCAACTTTGTTGTCCAGTTAATTAAATACTGCCATGCTAAATATGCTTTAAAAAAGTAATCGCCATTTTGACAAATTGATTAATCATTCACATCCATGTTTGAAATTATGTTATATTATACACAGTAAGGTTATTAAAGTGAGTCATGTTAACCCAGCTAAATACATCTTGTTGTATTACTATAATTTTGTGTTTTAGATTGTGTGAAATCCATCAATCTATTTTCTGTCCCCGCTTCATCCAGCTCAGGGTCTCTGGTTGCTGGAGCCTATCCCAGCTGAGTGAGAGGCAGGGTACACCCTGGACAGGTTGCCAGTCTATCACAGGGCCACACAGAGACACACAAGACACACAACAATGCACACTCATAATCACTCAATTTAGGGTCAATCTATAGTCACCAATTAACCTAACACACATGTTTTGGGCGGTGGGAGGAAGAGAGAACCCATACATACACGGTCGGGGAGAACATGCAAACTCCACATAGAAAGGCCCCAGCTGGAATTAGAACCAGGAACCCTCTCACTGTGAGGCAATGGTGCTAATGTGACAGCAAAAAGTTTCTTATGTAAGTTTTTTATTCAGTTTTAATCTCAAGGCAATATTGTCATTACACAAATAAAAACTAAAATCTTTTATTAATTTAAAATTCCTCAGCAGTTATCTTAAACAGTGCTGTCAACAGGAAGTTTCATTCCTCTGCAAATATGTATCAGAGTGAAATACAGAATGCATGTGCATTTGCATTTGAAGTATGGAAATATGAAATATGATTATTTATTCTTTGTAACATTAGTGTTATGTGACAATCAAACTGAAGATCTACAATTTTTTAATATTATTTGTGAATAGGGCTGCCACGATTAGTCGACTAGTCACGATTATGTCGACTATTAAATTCGTTGACGACTAATTTAATAGTCGATGTGTCGTTTTTTTTTCTTCAAACTTTGTTCTTCTCTCAAAGCTGCTGCAGCACCTTCCACTGCTGCGTCTGCCTTTCTGTCCTTGACACACATGCGCAGTACCAGACGGGCTCTGGTATCATGGCTTCCCGGCAACAGAGCTCAAAAGTGTGGGAGCATTTTGAGAAAACTAAAGACAAATGTGTGCAATGCAATATCTGTAAGGCAGAATTTGTCTTGCACAGCAGCACAACAACAATGCACGAGCACCTGAAAAGGAAGTATGTTGTTGTGGCTGATTGTGAAGAGGTACCGTTATCTTGGTAAGCTAACTGGCTAGTTAGCTGCTGCTTACTCATATTGATAGCTGTAAACGTTAACATTAGCGATGACGATTGGATTAATTAGCCTTAGCACACATATTTCATGTGTTTTCTGTAACGTTATAACACTGATGTGTTTGAATAGGAACGTTAGAATGTTTTCTAACGTTATGTTTCAGTGCTAAAAAAGTACGCTCATCTTCAATGGACGGCTTTGTTACAAAGCTAGCTACATGCACACCTCAGCAAGCAAATGTCCTGACTGAGTCCATATTGAACATGTCGGTGCTATATTTAAGCCAGTGAGACACAAAATTGTTTGTTGCAACAAGCTGCATATTTCATCAAAGGGTTAATGAACAATGATATTAATTGTCTTTTTTTTAGTTGGCATATACCTTAAACACTCCAAGCTGAAAGATAATGATGGTTATATAAGAGCAGCTGCATCCTGGTGCGATAAGTTGTATGTTTTACATTCAATATACGTATGTCGATTAGTCGACTAATCGAAAAAAATTATTATGGTGATTAGTCGACTATTAAAATGATTGTTTGTGGCAGCCCTATTTGTGATAAATAATAAAATCAATGTATTAAATGTATTAAATTACTTGGATTTTGAGTTTAAGTTAAAAAGCCACTGACCACATTTTCAAAGTCTCAACAAAACATTGTACAAAAAATTACCACACTTATGGATTGAAAGAAATCATTTTAGTATTTGTAAGTCTCAGTTAGAAACATAAAGAGGCATCTTTGTAGTCTAGCATATTAGCTTTAGCTCACTTGGCAGCTTCCAACTGGTTGGGTGGGGCTAAACACCAACCTCCTCTGTTCGCTCAACTGAGAAACCTCCTTGTTGCCCACTTCTGGAGAGGCAGTTCAGCAGATGTCAGGTACTGTCAAGATGGCTGCAGTCAGAGCCAACCTTTGAGCTTTAAGGCTGCTCTTTAAAAAATGTATAGGTGATGTCGCAGGGGGTTTATCCATCTTTATAAATAGTCAATGAGTTTGACAATATTGACAATACAACTTTATGGGAGGGTGATCAACTCAACTGGACATGAAACTGGTCACGAGTATCCCGCTTTCTCCTTTTTGGCTCTTTTAAAGTTAAACATTAAAAAATGGTATTGACTTACCATTGTTATGTTGGCAGCAGCCACCATTTCTCTGTTCCTGACCAATCTGCTGCAGAGGATGATTGTTACCAGGGATGTCACACACACGCCTACATCAGGACACAGAAGGCGTAACATGTTCCAAGGATCATCCAAGGGAAGCCTACAATACACAAACATGCATGGTAAATTCCCAAAAACAAAATATTCCACATTTCATTTGCTGTTTGTATATTTATTACTAACTTAAAGTATGTGGCTGTCTTTCTATCTGCAGTGACCTGGGGCCTCATGTACAAAGGGTACGTACGCACAAAAAAGTGGCATACACACTTTTTCACGTCAACGATCAGATGTATCAAGAGCGAAATAACCGTGGAAATGTGCGGTGCCTCACGCCAACTTCAGGGCTGGCGTACGCACTTTTCTACAGCGGTTGTTTCTTTGGCGACACTTAGAGGTCATGTTGGGAAACTGTTATAATGAATAAATCTAAACACAATTTGTCCTCAGAATGAGCAATGTGCACATCTGAGACACATGAACAATTATAACTGATAAACAATTAACACACCCATGTGTCTGCAATTACAGTTAGAGTGAATATAAAAGTATGCGCAAAGTGGTGCAGTGCATGCTATTAAAAACAATGGCTGCTTTAACGGTATTGGAAGACATAGCAAATGGTGCAATAAGGAGAAGGCGTGTATTTAGAGACAGGCATGATTTGTTGGAACATGAGAACAAGTGGCTCATCAGCCGTTTTAGGTTCCCGAGGGCAATCCTTCTGGAGCTATGCGCAGAGCTGCGGCCGGCGTTGGAGCGCAACACAGCGAGGAGCCATGCGCTGCCTGTTCCCAAACAGGTGATGACCACGTAGGGGTTCCTGGCAACCGGGGCATTTCAAAGGGAGCTGGCCGACCGATCGGGACTGTGCCAGTCGACCCTGAGCCGAGCCATGCCAGCCGTGTGGGACGGGATTTTCCACATCTCAGCCAGGTATATCAAATTCCCACAATGCAGCTGAACAGGCCAACATTAAAGCGCAATTTGCAGCGACAGCCGGTTTTCCTAATGTAATCGGAGCTATCGACTGCACACACATTGCTATAAAAGCGCCATCACAGGATGAATTTGTGTATGTCAACAGGAAGCAATTCCATTCCATCAATGTACAGATAATTTGTGATGTGCAAATGCACTTAACTAACATTGTGGCGAGGTGGCCTGGTTCAATGCATGACTCATACATTCTGAGTAACAGCATTGTTGGGAACAGACTACAAGCTGGCACTGTAACTTTATCCATGTAATTGTCCTAATATTATTCCCCGTGACATGCATTGAGCATGTGCGCCGAAATTTTCTATCCCGTCTTCACAGCATCATAGTTGGTGGTTAAAGTTAGTAACTTGCTGTTTTTTTGCTGGTTAAACAACAGCTTAAGATCTTTCTAACAAGCCCCTGATCGTCTCTGTGTGCACATGTTAATAACCCCGTGCTTGTGAAATGTCTCAATGAGTCTCAACTTTTCCCTGGCGCACTTCTGCACTGATTACTGTATGAACACGTTTGTTGTGAGTTACACAAATACAGGTATTTATCTTGGGGGTAATCAGAGTCACCCACATTCCCACACCCACCACCCCTGAGAGAGCAGTGTCACCCATAGCTGTGTCGACTCTCTGTTCAACTCCTCAGCATTAAAGGCCTCGCTCACGCTCTCCCACCCCCTCCTCTTATGTTTGCAGCTTATATCGTAGGCCAGCGTGCCAAAGAGCACATTTCTGCGGACCTCCACTTCAGAAAGTAGCACCTCCATCTCACTTTCCGTTAAGTTATTCTTTTTTCCGTTTTACGCATTCTTTATTCTTTATTTTCTGATCGTGCAGAGAGGGGAATCGCAGGTGCAGGGCTCATTTAAATATGATTTGCATATTTAAGTAGGGGCGTGGAAAGAGAGGAGTCGGGTACTCTGACATGTGCGCTCAATTCCACGTTGATTGGGATGTACAAAGGAAATGTGCTTGGATTCATGCGTACACACAGATTCATACATCCGGATATTTTTGTACGTTGGAGGGCATTTTGGTTTGAGCGTAAGCCATCTTTCAGTAGGAAATTCACGCAAGTCTTTGTACATGAGGCCCCAGGACCTTTGCCTGTATTTTTTTTTTTAACTTTGCTGTGTACTTAACAGTGGTAGATGCATCCTTGAACAGGGAATGAGGAGCCACTACCAGCAGCACCCAGCAAAAAAAACTGGAGTAACATTTTACACAGTATTTCTCATTAATACACCATTCAAACAATTAATCATATAAAAAAATAAAAAATACACTTGAGTAGAGTTGTCACGATACCAAAATAAGTAACCACGATACTATACCAGACAAAGTACCATGGTTCCGGGTATTGTCACAATACTGCGGCCTTTTATTATTATTATTATTTTTATGAACTGCTATGTATTTGTAAGTTATAAAATAAATAAATAAGTTATAAATACTTATTAGTTACGTATAATGTTGTTTGGTGCATGATAAACATAATACTAATATAAATAATCAACTTAGGATAACAAATCCACTGTCTTTTAAAAAAAATTATTTGACAATAATGTTTCTTCTCCAACATAATAAACCATAGAGGACAAAATTAGTTGATTCCCTGTGAAAACTATATTTCTTATGCGTTTTCTAGGTGCTTTATACTTTGACATCCTTTTACTCTTCATTCCTGTACATGGAGCAAATAGCCTAATATTAGCCAATGAGAAAATAAACAGGGCATGCTAACCTGGTTTTCTAAATAAATCTGGGTGACGACACTGCAGGTGTATTATGAGGTTGCATGTGTTCCCTCTTTTGGCTCCTATAGCTTGGTGGCAGCGCCTGCACTGTGGACGGCCATTGTCTAAATGCCTTGTTTAAACTCAAAATAGTTCCAAATGTGGCTATTGGAGTTCGTTTTTTTGATTAGTGGTGCCACTGACGAGCACGCCACGGCTCACGACTCACCGCTCGGGCCAGGTGCTTCTGCCATGGTGAGTGTGTGTGTGTGTTGTCACATCTCGGCGAGACACTTACCTTACCTTCTTATTTTTCTTTAGTGCCGCTTCCCTCATCTATTCTCCTCACTCTGGATTCCCATGCAAAGTACTTAGCATTCGTTGTTGGATTCCTGTTTCCCCTACCTGCCTGCTCGCCCTGCTGCCGACTCAGACCCACAGCACCACAGCCAGTATCCTCCCCTTCCATTCTGGAGTCCCAGCTGGATCTAGTAAGAACTGATCATTACCTTTGTCTGGACAAATTACCTTATTGGCCCTCTCCATAACCATCTCCCTGTTCTCTCAGAGTTCCACGTTTATCCGGATCCTCCCTCTGGCTTCCAACACCATGCAGCTGTAAATAAATTCTGTTCGAACTCTACATCTTCCAGCGTTCTGCGTCTGCTCTTGGGTCATTTTTCTGAGCTGGCTCGGAACCTAGCTGTGATAGCACAATCTGGCCTAAGAGAAGGACTCGGCAGATGCCTTCCGTCCAGTCAGCTCTGACCAAACAAGGAGTTATACTCGGAAAGCATGAGAAGGCTCTACACTCAATAAAAACTAACAACAGGGCTCAAATAACCAACGTCTCAATCAGGTTTTCGATTTTCTTCAAAACATTCATGAGCATCTGTCTGCTTCCCCTCTAGGCACATTACCACCAGCCAAACCTCCAAGTCCGCTCTCAGCCAGCTATGACGTTCCACTTGAGTCAGTCTTCCTTGACACTTCCTTTCCCACCCCAGACCACTTCTCTGGTGATATCAACAAGTGTGGAGGCTGGACAGGCCTTGCCAGAATCCCCCTATCAGGGGAATTCCCCGAGCCCCAATCTACTGTAGTTCCAAGAATAATCTCATTGCATCCTGTCCAGTGTGGCCAAAAGACAGTGTCCACCAGTAGAGGCAGGATTACTGGTGGGCGGTACTAAGAATGATTATTCTCCTCGCAAAACACTACCTGTGATCATCCATATCAGTAACTCCACTGAAGAACTTTTAGCACTAGTTGATTCAGGAGCTGAACAAAACGTCCTCCTGAATCCTGGTGTGGCCTCTTAGCTTCATCTTCCCCTGGAACCCCTGGTCTTGGTTCTGGATGGAGGTATCTTAACTGCTATCACACACAAAACTAAACCCATCACCGTTGTGAAAAGATTGAGTTCTTTCTGCTCCCCGTCTCTAGTGCTCCTCTAATCCTTGTTTTTCCCTTGCTCACATTACATAACCCGCACATCCTCTGGTCTGACTGCTGGATTGAGAGTTGGAGTCTCTTCTGCCTCTCTAACGTCCTTAAATCGACTCAGTCCTCAAGTTCACCACCACTGGGTACCCCTTTTTCCCCAGTGGACCTGTCTTTGGTTCCTACTGAGTAGCATGACCTTGGCACTGTTTTTAGCAAAGACAGGGCCTCGTCTTTACCTCCTCATCACCCTTACGACTGCACCATAGATCTATCATAGAGCACCCCTACCTTCTAGCAGATTGTACAACTTGTCCAGTCCTGAGCGCAAAGCCTACATTGGTGAGTCTCTTGCAGCTGATAACATAAGGCCTTCCTCTTCTCTGCTTGGAGCAGAGTTCTTCTTTGTACAGAAGGAGAAGAGCCAGAGACCCTGCATGGATTGTAGGGGATTCAATCAAATCTCTGTAAGAAATAAATATCATGGGGAGGAAAACCATCTTCACTCTGCTCGATCTCTGCAATGCTTACCACCTGGTCCGAATTTGTCAGAGAGATGAGTTAAACGGCCTTTCACACTCCCTTATGTCACTTTGAGTATCTGGTCAGGCCTTTCAGTCTCATAAATGCTCCAGCAGTATTCCAAGCCCTCATTAATGACATTTTGACTATTTAAACCTATTCGTGTTTGTATACTTTGATGACATCTTGATCCTCTCTAAATTCACCGCAGAAAACAGGCAGCATGTCTGTCATGTACTTGAGAGACTACTGGAGTTCTTCTCTAAATCAAAGCTGAAAAATGTGAGTTTCATGCACTTTCTCCACCTTCTCTTGACTTCATCAAATAGGCCAGGCAGGTGAAGGTGGCCCTGGACAAGATTAAGGCGTGGTAAAGTGGTCCACTCCCATCGACCGTAAGCAACTCCAAACATTTCTTGGTTTTGCAAATTTTTATTGCAGATTTATCCGCAACTATAGCATCATTGCATCTCCCCTAACCAAGTTAATCACTGTTACAATCATCTTTCTCTGGACCCCTGAAGCAGACCTGGCATTTGTTCTCTTGATTTGTTACCTACATTCCTGTTGAAATATGTCTCTCAGTCCATTCAGTCGGGTTTGCATAGGGCTCATTTAACTGAAACAGCCCTTCTTTGAGTCTCCAATGACATCCTGATGCGGAGTGATGCAGGAGAATGTTATGTTACTGGCGGCTGTAGTCGCCTATCAATCGGAAAGCTGATGGTTCGACTCCCGTCAACCCCTGGCTGCATGTCGAAGCAAAGACACAGAACCCCACGTTTCCTACCGATGCATCCATCAGTGATTGAATGTGTATGAATGCAAAGAATAAAGCACTAAGACACAGGATTCACTGCTGTGTGGGTGAATATGCCATGTAGTCAGCTAGGCTAGGAAAGAGTTTTATAAGTACAGTCCATGTATCACTACCAATGTTGGACTTGACCTCGGCCTTTGATAGCGTTGACCACCACATCATGCTTGATAGGCTGAAATACTGGGTCAGTATCGGGATCTGCCTTGAAAATGGTTTTCCTCATACGGTTTCTGTCTGGACCATCGTTTTCTGTGGCCGCTGCTAAATACAGGTTCTCTTCCTCATCCCTTAACTAATGTGTGCCACAAGAACTATTGTAAGGACATCTCTTATCACTGCTATGCAGAAGATATTCAGCTATATATTCATTTTGAACCCTATGATGTTTATAAGGTACAGATCTTGCTCAGGTGCTGAGATCCTGTCAGAAGTTGGATGACTGACAATTTTGCAACTTTCTGTAATGAGAAAACTGAAGTTCTTACCTGTGCCCCTGATATTGGAGACTCTCATTTGTTAAACCCTCAGTTAGGAATCTCGGGGTAACTCTTGACTCAGCATTGACTTTGGGTGCTCATGTGAAATCACTGATTTGCTCGTTTTTTATAATTTAAAAAATATTGGCAAGCTAGGTCTCATTGTCTCTGAGATGGAAATGATCATAGATACTTTTATTTCATAGCATCGAGATTATTGTAATTCAATAATCACTTGTCTGAGTAAAAAAGAAAATCACTGGAATGTCTTCAGGTTGTACAGAACGCTAATGCCAGGCTTCTGACAAAATCTTCCAAAAATTCTCATGTCACTGTGTAAGACTCCATTGCTAACTCAGCTGCACGGGCTGCCCGTCCACTACAGAGTACTTTTGAACATGTTGGTTTTAACATTTAGAGCTCTACATGGACAAGCATCAACTTTTGTTTTCAACTGTGTGCTGCACAGCCAGCAGGCGGTATGGCTGCAGAAGTTCTCTGACTTGAGTTACGAATGTAACTACGGTTCTATGAATTCTGGATGACCGCCAGAGGGCGGTGCTTTAGCGCTGGATATCTCCATCTCAAATATGTGCAGGTTGAGTTATTATACCAACAAAGTCACCTGTGACCATGTGATGAGGTAGGGTGCACGCCCCAGTATAAAAGCCCCACGTCATCACGCAATCTGTTCCTACAGAATCTTCTTGCCCAGATTTCAAATGAAACACGGCTCTGGCTGTCATCCAGAATTCATAGAATCGTAGTTACATTCGCAACTCTCGTTACATTTCATTCCTCCTGACCACCAGAGGGTGGTGCTTTAGCACTGGATGACCACTGAAAATCTGGCTGGGGGGGAGCTCGCCGGCGCTGAACATAATGCCCCGAATAGTGAGAGGAACTCAACTGTGCACCTGGGCGAGCAAGTGGATGAGAGCAGCTGGGACCAGATGGCAAAAGACCCCTCTGCCTTGGGGCCTGAGCTGGGCCCAGACGCAGGCCTGCAAACTGCTGCCTGGTCTGGTCCACTTGGTTACTGTGCTCTAGTGCCTGCTGAGTAGCTGGCCCAAACATGTGTCCTGGAATCACTGGAAGAGAACGGAGAGTACGGTGAAACCCTTCCGACAGAGAGGTCTACGCCTGTCACCATTGACATCAACCTTCCCAGCTCCCTAGACATTAATGCAAAAGTCTGAAGGGATGCTGAGGGTCTGAGCAGAGGAAAATACACCAGATTCCTGCAGGATCTGAGACAGGCCCAGGATAAGGTGGGAAAAGGAATTACCAATACGGTCCATGCGTGCCGCTATACTATAAGTCCTAACAAGGAGATCATCGGTCAGCCGGCAGTGAAGACGGGGACAGCGGGCATCAGGTCTGAGAGCCTCATCGGCTGAGACTATCAAAGAGGCAATGGTAGGATAGACTGGGGCCATACGATCCAACCCATAACTGCCTGCCTCCTGCATGGCTGCTAAATTCCTGCAATCACTGGTGTGATGGGACAATAATTTTGAATCTGCCCAGCAGCGCTGGAGCTCTTCAATATAGAGTTTCGAAGGAGGAACCGAGAAAGCTGCAGGCTGCGGTGTCTGCCTAAGAAAAGCACTTGAAGGAGCTGCTGTGATGGGAGCGTCATCCAGCCCCAGGTGTACTAAAGCCATTCGATTTGCTGGTTTCATTGTGGCATGGCCAGCTTCTGATCCACGCAATGAACCATCAGACCCTTGTGACAAATCATCAGAGGCTCGAGAAACCGAGTCTTTATCCTCGTCCTGTCTGTCCCACTCATCATCAAACAAACTGCAGGAAGCTGCAGTTGACCGCACATCAATATCACGACAAGGTGAGCCCCTTGTGGCGGAGTCACCACTGGGAGCTGATTCCCTATCATCAGTCTGCAGATTGAGCAGAAGCTCCTTAATCTGAGCAAACTCAGATGAGAGAGTCCCCACTTTGCGAGCCAAAGTGTCCATCTTCCTAATTTTCTTAGGAGGTCCCTATGAGGCCGTAATGCATCTGCATCCTCGTCCCCTAGGTGCTGCCGGGTGAGCGCTCCCACTAGCGGAGGCAGCGCAGTATCCCCTTCCACCACTGCTATTCTAGCCCTTCTGACTGACAGTGGTATAAACCTACAGTTCATGCATGGGTTGTCAGACATAACTGTCCGCAGGTGTTCAACCCCGAGAAAGGCTGGACACCAATCGTGGCCATCCTCAGGTTGGAGGTGGGGCCATACAAGAGTTACAGACATGCGAGCTCAACATGTCATTAAGTGGGACAGTCTCCAGTCCCAGGTGTGATGAGAGTGTGATGCTGTAGTGTCGCGAGATTCTGTGAGACTATCGGCAGATTCAAACATGGTACACCTCTAATCGAGCAAACAATATAGTAAGATTATAATTACGCCAATAACTATTGTTCAAATAAATATATTTTCAGGTTAACAAAAACAAAACACTGGAGTACAGTGAAGAAAGTCTTGAAAGCCTTACGGATTACATCGACGAGTGTTTTGACAGGATCGTCATGGGGAAAACCAACCAAACCCCATCTGCCAGCAAAACGGCTTCTACTTCCAAAATAAGTTGCAACGGAGAGTCACCCGGTGTGACGTCTCCAGCTGGTAATGATTCGACTGACATTTTAACATAGATTGATAAGAAATTATCTAGTTTCGACGCCCGTATGTCTCTGTTAGAGATTCTACATAGAGAGTTTCAGGCATTACGGGAGTCGTAGGTGTTCAGCCAGCAACAGGTGCAGACACTGGCTGCCGAAAACGCAGCCCTCAGAGGATCGGTGAAATCACTCACCAAAGGAATGAGCCGGATCTCTGATGAAAACAAGAGAATGAAAGAATCAATTATTGATCTCCAGACTCACAGTATGAGGGACAACCTGGTATTTTCTGGAGTCCTGGAGCAGGCAGACGAGGACCCTGAACTCACAATAAAAAACTTTATCCAAGCACATCTGAAACTTCCAGAAGATGCAGTGAAGAACATTACTTTTCACCGAGTCCACCGGCTGGGAGGGAAGAGACCTGATGCCCGCCGACCAAGACCCATTGTGGCCAAGTTTGAACACTACCAACAGAAAGTTCAGGTGAGGGGAGCTGAGAGGAATGGACTTCAGCGTCCACGACTAATTTCCCAAAGAAATCCTGGAAAGACGCAGGGTCCTGTTCCCCATCTGGAGAAAGTTCATGGAAGGAGGCTCCCGAGTTGTCATTGCGGTGGATAAATTATTAATCAATGAGCAGCTGTACCGCGACCAGGACACCACTCCTTGGCTCTTCTAAACTCCAGGTGATCTGAATTCATGAACTTGTATCAATCATATCACTGTAGATGGAAATATGTAACTCTGAAATAGTCTACCCAATTCAAAGTTATCTGTCAAAATAGATAGCTCACTACCAGTCTCACTAGTATAGAATGTTATGCAGGTCACATTTGTTTATTTGGGTTTGTTTTAGGCTTTTTTCTATCTCACACTTCCACTCTTTCGCACTGTTTTTCTATTCTGTCTTTCTTCTCCAACCCGCTGTGTTTCCACCTTGATAAGTAATGTTAACAAGCATAGCGCACATAGAGTTTTGAGCAGAGCACGCAATCAAATACCACTCAGCATTGACAGCGCGCGTACATATTGTAGCAAGCCCATACTGATGAACAGAAACACAAACAATGGCATGTTCATGGGAGCATATATGCACACACACGCACAGGATGCTTTTAGCAAGCATCCAGCACTCACTGCGTTAGTCTGAGCATGTCCATGCTGAGGTTTATTTCATGGAATGTGCATGGAGCTGGGTCCAGGGAGAAGAGATTGAAAATCGCCAATAGACTGAAGGATCTACAGGCAGACATTGTTTTATTACAGGAGATTCATTCATCAAAGACTGCAGCTGATGTTCTCACCACAGCACAGTTTCCTCATGTGTGCTCAGCCTGTTACAACTCCAGACAAAGAGGTGTAGTCATTCTGATAAGTAGAAGAGTAAATTTCACCATACACAACACTGTTATAGATCCAGAAGGTAGATTTCTAATAGTTAATTTATCTATCCAAAATAGGAATTTATGCATTGCAAATATATATGGCCCAAATGTTGATGACCCCTCATTTTTTCACTCCTTTTTCACTTCACTCTCTGATCACTCAGATAACACACTCATCATAGGAGGGGACTTTAACATGGTTTCTGACTCAGGAGTAGACAGACTCAGTACTACAGGAAGTCAGCGGAACTAGCAGTCCACAAATATTGTTAAACAGTACATGAATGATTTACGCTTGGCGCTCCCACCACCCCACTCTTAGAGAATACACCTTCTTCTCACCAGTACACCACTCATATTCAAGAATTGATTATTTCTTAGTAAGCAGTTCCTTGATGAGTGATATTTCAGACACCAAAATCCACCCCATCACTATCAGTGATCACGCTCCAGTTTCTATCACACTGAAGAATAACACCACCAGCAAGGAATAGGAGATTTAATACATGATTACTAAAAGACCCTGATTTTATATTATTTTCTGTATATTTAGAAAATAATGACCTGCCAGGAAGGTCAGCGTGTATTCTCTGGGAGGCAGGAAAAGCAGTTATGAGAGGCAAAATAATCTCTTTTTCATCAAATAAGAAAAAGAGGGAAAGTTCAAGGATATCAGATTTAGAACTCAGGATTAAATCATTAGAAGTTGCCTACAGTGCCTCTAAAGAGGAGCACATACTGAATGAATTAAGAAAAGCTCAACTTGAAAAAAACAAAATTATTGATAACAAACACAGTTTCTGATACAAAGACTTCGCTTGGAGAATTTTGAGCATGGCAATAAATCTGGTAGGTTCCTAAGCAAATCAGCTAAAGATAAACAAAGAGAAAACAACAATCACTCAAAAGGAAATGTCACCCATGACCCTGATGTAATCAACAATGCTTTTAAGGACTTCTATAAAACCTTATACTCAGACAGTAACATAGATCAGTTTCTTAGTAACATCAACCTTATAAAATTACAACTCGAACAGGCCATGGCTCTGGATTCACCTCTCTCAATAGGAGAACTCCATGAAGCCCTTCAACATATGCCTCGTAACAAAGCCCCAGGACCAGATGGTTTTCCAGCAGAGTTCTACAAAGAATTTTGGACTGTTTTGGCACCTACATTTTACAAAATGGTATTACAAGTTAAGCAGAATGGCAGATTATCCCCACACATGAACTCTGCTAACATTATCCTGCTACAGAAACCAGGAAAAGACCCCATACTTCCATCCAGCTACCGCCCAATATCTCTAATAAATGCAGACCTCAAAATAATTTGTAAAGCCCTCGCCAAAAGAATAGAAAAAATAACTCCCCTTATAATACATCCCGACCAGACAGGTTTTTATAAAAGGGTAGACACTCATCCACTAACACTCGCAGGCTAATTAATCTCATAGACTATTCTACCATCAACAACTTGGAAACCACAATCGTCTCTCATCTCTCTAGATGCAGAAAAAGCATTTGATCGAGTTGACTGGAAATTTTTATTTGCAACAATTTTTATTTGCAACAAATTTGGGTTTGGGTCATACTTCATCAACTGTATAAGGATATCATATAGCTCCCCAAATGCTAGTGTCAGGACAAAAGAGCAAACTTCTCCAAGCTTCAGTCTGCAGAGAGGTACAAGACAGGGTTGCCCACTTTCCCCCTCACTTTTTGCTATTTTCATCAAACCTTTAGCAGCTGCTATCAGACAAGATAGAAATTAAAGGCATCCAACCCCAAAATATTGAGCATAAAATAAGTCTTTATGCTGATGATGTATTATTTTTCCTTCAGAACTCACAGACGTCTCTCACTCACATGATCACACTCATAAATAAATTCTCAGCACTTTCTGACGACTCTATCAACTGGTCTAAGACCACATTTCTGCCCATTAACTGTAGGGTCCAGAATATACCTGCGATCATTTTACAGTCAGGAAACATTAGATATTTAGGCATAAACATTTCTGCGAGGCTCTCAGAGCTAACAAAGCTAAATTATGTGCAATTATTAAAGACAGTAGAGGACAATCTCACTCGTTGGAAGTCATTACCCATATCACTTATGGGGAGAGTTGCAACCATTAAAATGATGATACTACCAAAAGTTAACTACTTGTTCTCAATGATCCCCATAAAACCATCTGCTACTTGGTTTAAGTCACTAGATTCACGTATCTCTAAATTTCTGTGGAAAAACAAACCACCACGTATTAGTTTAAAAACCCTACAGAAGACCAATCACTGTGGTGAATTCGAATTACCAAATTTTCAGCACTATTTCTTAGCAAATAGGTTACAATATATATCAAAATGGTTTAAACCTAGCCCACTAGATGAACCATGGATAAATATAGAACAAGCATTGTGTGATAATCTGGAAATCTCCGACCTGCCACTTATTAGTTAAAATGTAAAACATCACAAATGTTTCAAAAGCATTAACATCAGCACCTCTCTGACAGCCTGGTGGGAATTTCTTAAAATTATAAAGTCTTCACTTCTCCTGTGTAAGCTTCCACCCATTGGGAACAGTCCCGACATTCTTCAAAACAAAAAAATGCTAAACTTTACTCTGTGGAAGATCAAAGGAATCAAACATTTGGAACATATAATCCAAAATGGAAATTTTATTTTATTTGATGAGCTCATATCACAACATGGGATAGGCAGCAATAAATTCCTAGAATATCAACAACTTAAGTCTATAAAAACTAAGAAATATATCCTCCAACAACCAGACTTTCAACTCCCCATTAGGGTAGCATCTGCACCCCAAAACTGTACGCACAGTGTTATGTATCGCAAAGAAAACTATTCTCATGAACTGCAAACGAAGAACAATCTGTGTATTAACCAGTTTAGAAATGTTCTTTTAGATTATATTAGCATGGAAACAATGTCGGCCTCCTCAAAACATCAACTGGCTGAATTTCTGGTCCCTGCTGATTAGCTTTATCTAATAGTGGTGGTGGTGGGTTACTGTCCCATCGCTCTGGGCGGTTGGGTTTGTGCCAGGGGGGTCTTTGTGGCTTCGGGTGTCTGGTGGTCTCTTGGGTCGTGGGGACCAGGTTGATCATTGCTGGGGGGGACCGTGTGTCGGGCTTGGAGGGTAGTGTTGGGGGCTGCCCCACCCCAGAGGGTGGGGCAAGTGGTTGCCTTCTGGGGGTACAGTAGCTCCCCAAATACGGTCACTGCAGGCCCCTAACCTGGTAGACATCAGGCCCTCCTGCCCTGTGGCAGGTCCCAAGAAACTGGGGTGCCTATTGTAGCCAGTCTCTGTCTGTATCCCATACCATTCTCCCTTCTGTCTCCTGTACACAGCACACACTCACACATGAAGGGTTTTGGGGGCGTGTGTGTTCTGTGGGGTGTAGTGGATGGGGCCATGTAGGTGGTCCCCTTGGCTGCACTCTGCAGTTCCCTGCCCCTGTTTTAATTACACCTTAGACATCACTACTTATCAAACACACACACACATACACATTAGGTCTTGGGGGGTGCTAGCACTGAGTGGCATCTGGTGGGCGGGGCTCTTTGGGTATGTAGGCTGCGCTCCCTGTTCTATGAGGTTGACTGCCCCTCAATTTTAATCGCTCACTATTAGAAAATATTGAAGAGCCAGAAGGGTGAGGGGAGGGGTCTTCCCCCACCCCTGTTGCCTGGTTGCTGCCTGGGGCAGGAGGGGCCAGGAGGATGAATTATTCTGCTGGTTCAGGGTCTGTAGTGGCTGGGGGCCTGCTGGTCCCCTGGTGTGCCCGCTGCGCCACACCCCAGCGGAGTTGAGGGAGGGGAACATGTGCGGATGTATGTGATGTGCAAGTGTGTGTGGTGATGATTGGGCCTGGGTCTGGGACTTGCTGTCCTCTGGCCTGCTTGTGCTGTTCCCGATGGGGGGGCGGCGTTGCTTCTCCCCGCTGCTTGCGGCTTCACCCACCTGTGGGCACGTCTTGACTCCCGGGGCACTTGGCCAGGGGCACTGGGGCGTGCGCTGGCCCACTGTGCTTGGCTGTCTGGTCCTCTTGGGTATTCGGTGTGGCCTCTGCCGGGGGGGTTGGGGGCACTCGGGCTCCTGGGGCCCGGGTCCAGTGTACGGCCCATGTCTGGGTGGCTGGGGCCTGGCGGGGTCGGTGGGCTGTTGTCTTCCGTTTTTACAGGTTTAGCAGCTGGTTGTCTGGTTTTTCTCTATATTTTTGTTCTGTTTCTTCTTCTTTGCTCTTCCTCTTTCCCTGTCCCCTGGTCCGGTTCGGCACTATTACTAGTTAAATATTGAAACACAAATCAATAAATAAGCAGTTGATGGGCATCAATTCAGAGTTCAGATTCAGAGTGCATCATAGCACAGAAACAGCACTGGTGAAAGTTACCAATGATCTCCTCTTAGCCTCTGATAGCGGACTTGTTTCTGTGCTTGTCCTGTTGGATCTCAGTGCTGCATTTGATACGATCGATCACAGCATTCTGTTACAGAGACTTGAACATGTTATTGGGATTAAAGGAACTGCATTAGGCTGGTTTAAGTCATATTTATCTGATAGATTCCAGTTTGTTCTTGTAAATGAAGAATCTTCCTCGCACATTGGAGTAAGTCATGGAGTTCCTCAGGGTTCTGTGCTTGGACCGATTCTTTTTACTTTATACATGCTTCCATTAGGTAACATTATTAGACAGCATGGCATAAATTTCCATTGTTATACTGATGATACTCAGCTATACCTGTCTATGAAACCAGATGAATCCAATAGGTTGGTCAGACTACAAGCCTGTCTTAAAGACATAAAGACCTGGATGACTCAGAACTGTCTGCTTTTAAATTCAGACAAAACTGAAGTTGTTCTCTTTGGACCTGAGCGTTTCAGGGAGAAATTGTCTAGTTATATAGTTACTCTAGATGGTATTTCCTTGGCTTCTAGTTCTACAGTGAGGAACCTTGGAGTTATTTTTTACCAGAATTTATCATTTGACGCACATATAAAACTGGTTTCTAGGACTGCCTTCTTTCACCTTCTTAATATTGTTAAAATCAGGAACATCCTGTCTCAGGGTGATGCAGAGAAACTAGTTCATGCATTTGTTACTTCAGGATTGGACTACTGTAATTCCTTATTATTGGGCTGTCCCACATATTCTCTGAAAAGCCTCCAGCTGATCCAAAATGCTGCAGCCAGAGTTCTGATGAGAACTAACAGGAGAGATCATGTTTCTCCAGTTTTAGCTTCTCTTCATTGGCTCCCTGTTAAATTCAGAATAGAATTTAAGATTCTTCTCCTCACATATAAAGCTCTTAATGACCGAGCTCCATCATATCTTAAAGATCTCATTGTAAGATATTTTCCTAACAGAGCACTTCGCTCCCAAACTGCAGGTTTACTTGTTGTTCCCAGAGTTTCTAAAAGTAGAATGGGAGGTAGAGCCTTCAGTTATCAGGCCCCTCTCTTGTGGAATAAGCTGCCAGTAAATGTCCGGGAAGCAGACACCCTTTCCACTTTTAAGATTAGGCTTAAAACTTTCCTTTTTGATAAAGCTTATAGTTAGGGATGGCTCAGGTAATCCTGAAACATCCCATAGTTAAGCTGCTATAGGCTTAGACTGCTGGGGGACCTCATCTGTCACACCTTTCCTCACTTTGCTCTCTGTTTCCCCCTGTTTAACTCAAATGATATTATTTACATGTGACATTATTGTGGTTATTAACTTGTGTTAACAGATATCCTTTGAATGGCGTTATGGTATTTTTCCCCCCTCTTTTCCCTTTTCTCTGTCTTCTCAAACCCCAGCTGGTCGAGGCGGATGGCCACCCTTCCTGGTTCTGGTTCTGCCAGAGGTTTCTTCCTGTTAAAAGGGAGTCGTTCCTTTCCACAGTCGCCTCAGGCTCAGGACGGGAGATTGGACTGAAGACAAGTTTCGGTGCAATCTGTTGGTTTCCTTAGCTAGGATGTTATTTTTTGAATTGGCTCTATATGAATCAATTGGATTATGATTACAATGAATTGAATTCCAATTGGCTTGAATTGGACTATATTACTTAAGTGCCTGGAGATGACAATTGTTGTAATCTGGCGCTATATAAATAAAATTGAATTGAATTGAATAGAATTGAATCAAGGGAAGCTTTACATTCATAAAGCTTCCCTTTGCAAAGCAAATCTGTTTGGCGTAAAAGGTATTCAGATTACAATTTTGCTGCCATAATGCTGGACAGGACAAGGGAAAAAAAAAAGTGGGACAGTCTCCAGAAAAGCACGAAAAAGTAATACAGCCAATACTATGATGCACAATTAACTCATAAACAGTGTAAGACAGTCACAGTGGAAACACTGTGCCGCCCACACAAAAATAAAGTTCAAGTACGTCCACACCGGAGCGTTATTTCAATGAGTCAGTGCACTCCACACTGCCCGACAATTAAAGGTAAGACGTCTAATGGCTTGCTTACTGCTGCTACAAGCTACCGAAAACAGAGAGTCAAGCAATGTAGCGTGTAATATAACATGTGGCGAAAACACCGCTGTTTAAAACAAATACAAGCCCAACGAGACGCCGGCTCTTACTAACAATTAAAGCAATTTAGCTGACTTACCTGTCTGCAGTAATTCAGTATGAATGTTAATAGCAAGGTCAGCGCTGTTCGTCCGAAAGAAACAGACACACTTGAAAAAAACAAGTTGCTTGCCACAGTCTCTGGTGGACGAATAGTGGAAGCACCAGCCCTCAGGTTATGAGACTACCAGCAGCGAGCCCACTGACCTGCTATCAGATTTTTCCTCAAATGCAAGAAGATAGAAGGAACAGATTGCGTGATGACATGGGGCTCTTATACTGGGGCGGGCACCCTACCTCATCACATGGTCACAGGTGACTTTGTTGGTGTAACTCGACCTGCACATATGTGAGATGGAACTATCCAGTGCTAAAGCACCACCCTCTGGCGGTCAGGAGGAATGAAATAGAACTAAAAGTGTCAGACCCTTTATAACAGTCGCTCCCACTCTGCGGAACTCCCTCTCTCTTTCTCTGAGCCTAAGACCCGTGACTTTGTGATCTCTCTTAAAAAGCAGCTGAAAACTCATATTTTCAAACTTACTTTTGATTGGTTTTTGTTGTTGTGTTTCATGTTTCCTGTATTTTTTTGTGAAGAACTTTGTGATTTTTATCTTGAAAGGTGCTATATAAAAATGTTTTACATGCATTTACTCACTACAGGAGTCTTTCCTTAGGCCTGTCTGAAATCTGGGGTTGAACTGGTAGGGAGGTGGTACTTTCAGACAACCCTGAACCTTTAAGGTGAGGCTTTCCAGCATTTTTATTTCCACCTGTTTGCCTCCAGTCATGTCAGACTGAATTTTCACCACAGCTCGTAAAATCAGTTAACTTTTGTTACTAATACAAGTTGTACTGTAGGGACAGTTGTTACAGTTTAAACACACAGTATTCATGGGGGAAGAACTGCTGATAACAGCGGATAACAGTGGCAGCAGCATAAAGAGAACAAAGATGTAACACAAATGGTTTGTGATCTGTTTTTTCATATTAGTATCTTCAGACAACAATTTTATTTTTTCACTATCTGAGAATGGGTAACAAGGCCTACATGGGCAGGTGATGACAGAACATCATGAATAAACTGGATTCCTGTCTGTGTGGCCCTTTGCCAAGCCTAAATGAAGAGGTATCCTCTGGAAGTCTGATAGAGGATGTAACAGCAGCACTGGATACCAACTAGGACCACACTTGAGGCCCCAGGGAGGACCAAAAAAAGCATTCCAGCTTTGCTACCCATCTGAAAAGGTATACTAGTGACGCAGAAGCCAGGAGAATAAACAGGATCTTTCTGCTGAACCAACCAAGGTGTGCTCTCGGTCAATATAAAAAATGTACAAGAGAAAAAAGTACCAATATCCATTGGTAGGAAAATTTGGGCATAAAGTGCTTTAGAGTGCTATCACACTGAAAGCAACAAATCTGTCTATTAGAAACATATCAGCTAATAGTGTCATGTAATATAGTCCAACTTTTGCCACATGAAAAAGTTGCAGGACTCACCCCAATGCTGTATTAAATCACAGCCAACAGGTTTGCTTTTACTAAATAATGAAATCCACAAAAATAAGATAAGTTGTTTTTCTGCTAGTGCCAACAAACGTTGGAAAGAGTACTGCTGTCACATCAGCCTACCATGAGATCTTTGAGATGTAACAAGCTGCTTAAATAAATCACATGCATTATTTATCGGTCAGGGCAAAAATTACAGACCCAGGATTCTCCTGAAATCTACCAGGATTAAGCTGACAAAAACTTCATTATTAAACTCATATTCAGCTCAGAATAATAATAAGCAATAGTTCCTATTCAAGGGGAAGTTCTACTCAGTAATAACAAACAAAACAAGAGATATTTCCAATCTAAAAAACAACAACCTGTCATTCTGTTTTGCTTGGTTGATGACAACTACGTGGGGATTTCATAGACTGATGTTTCAACCATTGGACTGAACGAGATTCTCACTGCAGCAATGTTTTGCCCAGTTTAAGCCTTGGACAGGCAAGTTGCAGATCTATAAAATTCTAAATGGCTCCAGGTAATAATAATCTATTTACTTTCTGTTTAATAAGATGTACAGTGCGCAGAGGTGCAGTGATATCTGTCCTTGATAATTACACTGTACTCTCCTCTGAAATAAATGAAGAATAAAACAGTGCTGAGGAGACTGCACAAACATTTCAGAACTAGCAGGTTTTATTAGGAGACTGTACTTTGAAGTTCTGGATCTACTTGATGCTTAATTGGAATGATACTTTGAGCAGAGAGACCTGCAGGTGGCAGCTGACCTGGAAGTTTGTGTCTGCAGAGATTACTGGTTTCCCATTATCCATCATAGCACTTTACAACTTAACTCTGTGTGTGTGCATGTGCATGTGCGTGTGCACATGTGCGTGTGTGCGTGCATGGCCTTTGACAGTTAGCACGGCAGTTAGTGTGTCAACAGTACGGAAAGAGCCTTCAAGAGTTTTGATGTTCTTTTCTTACTGTTTTTTTTGTTTGAGTTAGCTTTAATATATCAAATGAATGGACAACACATGTTATGTGTTGCTCAGGAGGAAGAGCAGTCGCCCACCAATCGGGGTATGAATGTGTGTGAATGCTTAGAAAAAAGCACGTAGTTATGTGTATCTTAAGACGTGCTGTATGAATGTGTGTGAGTGGGGTGAATGTGGCATGTAGTGGAGCGCTTTGAGTGGTCAGTTAGACTAGAAAAGCGCTATACAAGTCCATTTACCATTTACAACTGAAAGAAGGTGCACTTTCTTTTTCACATGACTCTAATGTCTAAATAAATTATGCTCTTTCAAAGAGAGACACGTTGTTATAAAGTTCCTGTTTGTTACAATATAAAGTGAGCTTAGGTGTGAAAAGTCCAGAACACTACTCTCAGGGGAAATAATAACCCTAAATGTTTCTAGACACATGTGGACCATCAAAACTCACTATCGTCCTCCGTGGGTTTAACTGTATGACACTATCATGTGACACGCTCCTTCATATAGCAGCATAAGATAATACTTGTAGCTAGACTGATCATGGGTCTGAATGTATTTGATTCTAATTCTATACAGTTGAAGTTTAATAACTTTGAAATAATTTCCAGTTCCCCCCTTGACATTCTCTGGGTCCGACCCGCCAAGCTCTGTTGGATGTTTGTTAAGAAATTATACGGATCAATATGTTTGATTATATCTGGTGTTATCTTCAATGCTAATGCTGGTTGTTATCCATCATATAACTGTCAGGGAGGTATCTGACGAGTCCCAAGGTTACTCTGCAGCACAACAACATCATACAGTACAGCTAAACTCAGAAACACCTATCTACTGTCCTGCAACAGAGGCAAGGTCCCCACAGAGCCTTCATCTCAACCTCATAGAACGAGTCTGGGGGATTACACAAAGAGCCAGAGAATGCTAAGGTAGTCTAAATCCACAGAAAACTGTCATTTCACTAAAGTGTTGGCAACAATGGGTGCTTTTTTAAGTAAATGGTGTCTACACCAAATATGGATACTTTTTTTTTCTTCACTGCTCTTTGCATGAAATTGCTTCTTAAACTAATTTAAATTGCCAGCTTTCTTTGTCAAACTATTCTCTCTGCACAAAATTTTACCAAATGTTAAATGTTTTACAAATTACTGTACATTTAATGTGCGCCATAGCAGATATTCTCAAGTTAAGCATATGGATCTTGTTTTTTACAACTTTACCATCAATCAATAGACATCAATAAAAATGACAGATATGACCCAGCTTTGAAAAACCAGATACATACCTGGAGAGTCCTATATGTCTGGTTATGGTATCCCATTGTGAACAGTTATCACCGATAGCGATGTTGAGGGGAGGGTAGGTGTATAGGACTGTCTGGAAACAGATATGAGCCAGTACAAACAGCAGACTGGTGCAGAATACTGCTTTGATAAACCGTCCTGTGTGACCTGGAGGTAAGACAGACAAAAAAAATAGACAAAAAAAGGGTTTTTGAACTTGATGGAACGTGATTTTGGGAGGATAATGTTCCTTGTTTCAATGAATGAATGAAATGGAGGGATATTCAAATTTTAAAATCACATGTTTGTAGAAATCTGTACTGCTGTAATAAGCAGTAACCCTTACAGTGTTACAGAAGAGAAAACACTGCAGAGAAAAAGAGAATATAGTTTTAAGTTTACTGGTTGAGTGAAAACAGGCAGTGTGTGATAGTGTGTGTCATGTGGCAACATAGCAGTAGCCCAATCCTATGGGATTCTCCCTCCTGAAATCCTGGATGTATATGAATGAAAATATAGCAATCTAATATGGGGCAAATGTCACAGAAGGACCCTAGAAAATACAATCTCTCTGGCATTTCCAAAGGTGGTAGACCTTGTGTTCTGGTGGTTTAATGGTTGTTTGCGCTGATGTGAAATTCAATTTTTAACAAAAATGGCAAGATTTATTTTACACTTTTTACATTTACACAAAGGAAAGAATAATGTGCACCAATGTGTAACTACTCATAATAGTGAGCATATTTTCATAATCCAATTTTTCTTTATATCATACCTTACATCACTTAGAAAGACATTTTTCTTACATCAGGGCCCAGCTGCATAAATAAAAACTAAAACTATGCGTGCACCTTTTCCTGCTTACAAACTGATCTGTAAAGGCAGCGGGACTGCACCTCATACTTGTTTTTTTCTTTTTTGTCTTACAGAAAACTGCAAACATCCCATGATGCATCCTGATATTCTCCCCACAGTCTGCATACTGTACGGGCTGAATGTTCATCTGCTGCAGATCAAACAGGAGCTGTTGGTCCCGATGTGACGTGTGAGCCGATGGTTTATGATGCCACCATTTCATCAGATCTGAACTCACTAAGCTGATCTCTTGTTATTTATTATTTTTATTTATAGAAGATAACCTTACAAGCACATGGTTTTATAATCTGGAGAGAAGAATGCACGCACATGAAACTTCACACAGTTTTACGCATCTGGGTCCAGCTCTTTTTCTTTTCAGGAATGTAAGAAAGATGTATTTGTGGCCACAGACACACTTACCTCTAATTGAGTATTTATTTGGACATAGGAACCATGGCAGCAACAGCAGGTAGAGGAGGTACACCAGGGACAGCCCATTGAAGCGAAACAGACAAGCTGCAAAGATACAAACATGACAGTCAAACAACAGCCTGTAATTTGAGACACAGTTAAAGAAAATCCAAAACATGATTTGGAAGATGTAAGAGGCACTTTACATCTGGTGCTTACATGCACCCAGGGTGGACAAGTGGACAGCACCATGTACAGGTGTAAATGCACTCTGGACACCACATTTAGGGTTAGTCGTGAACATGTCTGACACGTTCTTACTGTGTGAACACACTTTGGGCAGATATTCAGATGTCTTCAGTGCCAACAGGCTCAAGAAGTCTGGCTTCTCCAAACATGCTATCATCAATAAAAGACGCAACTACCCATCTGGCATGACTCCCAGCAGACATTGAAGTTTTCAATGGGAAGTTGTTCTTCTGGTGTCCAGAAAATACTTAATTCTATGTAAAGCTCAGTCCAAACTCACAGGACAGTACATTCAAAGAAAACCTCATGCTCCACTCTTCTATTGACTGCTACAGTAATGTGAACGAAACCACTATGAGTGTTTTTTTTCATAATGTGCAACAATGGAGTACAAAGTGCACACAGCCCGTGGATGTATTACAGCTAATGAAGTTAGGTTTTAATGTGAGCAAAACTGTGTTTCCACCTTTTCTGCAAACACCAGTATCCACTGAAAAGACCAGTTTGAATGCTTGTAGAGAGCTGACACTGAGCTGAACGTCACAAATCTTTCATTTCATGCTCCTTTTACATCATTCTCACACAATATCTGCTACATAATAAAACTTGAGGAAATATTTGGTCAAACAGTAAAAGGTCTACACAGACATAACATCACTTTAACCTGGTCTAGATTAGACAAAAAGTTATTTACCTTTATTTTTAATTTACTTCAAGTTCAAGTCAGGATGCATAAAAATGTTTAGATCAATGAATATGATTTGGCATTTTGCATTTATTTACTACTGATGTTGTGTTTGTTGTGTAGAAAACAAGCTTATTTACATCTACAGCAGGAAATTACATCCAAGCACAAGTGGTCACTTGAGACGCAAATGGAGATGCAATCTAACACTAGGTGTAAACACACTCACTTAGACTGCCCATGTGTGATCAGATCAAGCAGCAACCATATGAGTACCTGGAGGAAACAGCCTCTGAACTTGGAATCGAATGAAGATATTCAAGTTTCAGGGGTGGTTGGGTGGATGGGAACACTATCATGTCTTGTGGTGTAATCAGAACTGTGATGCTGTCTGACATTATCACAGTAAGCATGAATCATGTGACTTCAGTTCTATACATCGACTATATTCACTTTGTCCTGTAGAGGGCAGAAGTGGGCTGAAGCTTATCCTTGCTGAGTATGAACAGGCTATACTGCACAGGTCAAAGCATGTTATCCACACACTGAAAACCCCAGCTGACAAGCATGTTTGAAACTAGAACTTTGTTGCTGTGCAGCAGCAGGTCTAAACCCCCCCCCACCACTTTGCAGCTTATGGAGATTGAAGATATATTTACTTGTAAAATCCTTCACTCGCGTAAGAAGTGAACAGGGCAGACGCAGACATAGAGGTGTGCCTGCAGTGCTCATGATTGCTGGTGCAACAAGATGAAATTAGCAACAGCTAAATATCCTGAAGTGGGAAGAAGTATACACTTATCTAATCCCACGCTTTTCCTGCCATCAGTTATTATATTCATTTAAGAGTATTATTCACAAGGTATCATTAATCATTGAGTATCTGAAAAAACAGAAACATTAACTGAAACATTAACTGAATTCTGTTTTCTAAGGATCTTTTGTTTATAGATTTTTTTTATAGTTTTATAACTGAACACCTCTTCACCTCCACACAAAGAAACACCAAAATGTTTTCTTGTAGTGCACACATTAACTATTTAAAAGTTCCGAACACTCCTTAAATTCTAACTTCCTTCCTTTCCAGAAAACATGCTTAGTGTATTTGTCGGTAATTTATGTTTTATGCTCTGAACAACTGTTCTCTAGTTCTAGTTCTAGTTATGTTCTGGCTTAGCATGGCTACCAGTTCTCGTCCTCCATCTCTTATTTTCACCTGCTCCATGTGTCAGATGTTTTGTTACTCCTCCACATTTGCTGAGAGAACTGAGGTTAGTATCTCCATTGTGAATTATGTTTCACTTGTCCTGCGCTAGTGAAGGACCAGCAATGTCACCCAAAGTGGAAATCACAAAAACCTCTTGTGTTTGTTGTTGTGTATCGTCCACCTGGCCCTTATTCTGAGTTTCTGTCTGAATTCTCAGAGTTTTTATCCCAGTTAGTGCTGAGTACAGATAAAGTCATTATAGTGGGTGACTTTAATATTCATGTAGATGTTGAAAATGACAGCCTAAATATTAACTTTAATTCTATATTAGACTCTATTGGATTTTCTCAAAGTGTTCACAGACCTACTCACTGCCTTAATCATACCCTTGACCTTGTGCTGACGTATGGCATTGAGAGTGAACAGTTAACAGTGTTCCCTTGTCTTGTCTGACCATTTTTTAATAACTTTTGAATTTACATTACTTGACTACACAGCTTCTGAGAAGAATTCTACATATAGAAGGTGTCTGTCAGAGAATGCTGTAACCAGATTTAAAGAGTTGATTTCATCATCCTTTTCTTCACTGCCATGTGCAGATATGACAGAGGACGGCTACCTAAACTTTACTCCAGTAGAACTTGACTCTCTTGTTGACAGCACTATAGCTTCAATGCGTACAACACTGGACAATGTTGCCCCTCTGAAAGGGAAGGTAATCAGTCAGAAGAGGTTGGCTCCTTGGTATAATTCACAGCTGCTTTAAAGCAGACTGCAAGAAAGCTGGAGAGACAGTGGCATGGACAGTTTCTGCATGGACAGTGTAACTACAAGAAAACAGGTGAAAATGTTCTCCAACCAAAAACCCTGGTTTAACACCAATATCAAAGCCAGGCCAGGGATTAGGCCTGTGCTATTAGGCCTAGCACTGAGATCGAGAGACAGGGAGGCCTACAGGGAGACAAGAGCAGACATGAACAGAGGCACCAAGGCTGCTAAAACAAAGTACAGAAAGCAGATAGACACCAATTTCAAGGAAAACAACAGGCATCCACATCATTACGGACTGCAAACTGTCCCCCACCCCTCACCGACACTTCTCTCCCAGACCAGCTCAACGCCTTTTTCTCCCGCTTTGAAGAGGACCGCAGACACACAAGTGACACCATCAAAGCATGACCAGCCCCCCACCATCCAACAACATCAGGCACTGCGAGTCCTGCGTGGCATCTACATCAACAGAGCACCAGAACCGGAGGGGGTCCCAGGGAGGGTGCTGCGATCATATGCCCATCGGCTTACATGCAGTATTCAGTTAGATCTTTAACAATTAGCTGCAGCTATCCACAGTCCACACCTGCCTGAAAACTGCCACCATAATCCCCATGCCCAAATCCTCCGCCATCACAGGGCTGAATGATCACTGGCTTGTGGCTCTGATGCCAGTAATCATGAAATGGATGGAGAGACTGTTACAGCATGTAAAAGCCCATATCAAACCCAGGAAAGTTGTTATAACGTTGCACAGAAAATAACTATAAATACGTGTATGCATACATACAAATATAATATATATATATATATATATATATATATATATATATATACACACTATATTGCCAAAAGGATTCACGCGCCCATCCAAATAATTAAATTCAGGTGTTCCAATCACTCAGACACGAAGTGATAGGCCACATAAAATGACAGAGCAGGGTCAGCGGATGCTGAGGCGCATAGTGCGCAGAGGTCGCCAACTTTCTGCAGAGTAAATCGCTGCAGACCTCCAACCTTCATGTGGCCTTCAGATTCGCTCAAGAACAGTGCGTAGAGAGCTTCATGGAATGGGTTTCCATGGCTGAGCAGCTGCATCCAAGCCATACATCACCAAGTGCAGTGGAGACGCATTATCTGGAGTGACGAATCACGCTTCTCCATCTGGCAATCTGATGAAGGAGTGTGGGTTTGGTGGTTGCCAGGGGAACGGTACTTGTCTGACTGCATTGTGCCGAGTGTAAAGTTTGGTGGAGGGGGGATTATGGTGTGGGGTAGTTCTTCAGAAGCTGGGCTTGGCCCCTTAGTTCCAGTGAAAGGAACTCTGAATGCTTTAGCATACCAAGAGATTTTGGACAGGTTCATGCTCCCAACTTTGTGGAAAAAGTTTGGGGATGGACCCTTCCTGTTCCAACATGACTGAGCACCAGTGCACAAAGCAAGGTCCATAAAGACATGGATGAGCCAGTTTGGTGTGGAAGTCCTGACCCCCGGTAGAACACCTTTGGGATAAATTAGAGCCGAGACTGAGAGCCAGGCCTTCTGTTCAACGTCAGTGTCTAACCTCACAAATGTGCTTCTGGAAGAATGGTCAAAAACTCCCATAAACACTCCTAAACCTTGTGGAAAGCTTTCCCAGAAGAGTTTAAGCCGTTATAGCTGCAAAGGGTGGGCCGACGTCATATTAAACCCTATGGATTATGAATGGGATGTTACTGAAGTTCATATGCGTGTAAAGGCAGGTGAGGGAATACTTTTGTCAATATAGTGGATATACACATACATGTGGGTGTGTGTGTGTGTGTGTGTGTGTGTGTGTAGCATAGCATAACTGGTAAGCATTAGCTATGGACTGTGTTACTGTTTAATATTTGCTACATATCAAAAAAGCCATTAACATGCACTTCACACAACCACATGGGGTTATTATGTAGGTAAAATATTTGTAATGTTGAGAAGATAGATTTATACACTCTTTCTGGCCTAGATAGTAGATAATAACTACATGATTGTAGAAGTGATTGCAAGTAATAACAGTCATTTAATGCGTTAATACGTTTCAAAGCAGGTACCTGCAATGCTCTATGATTCTTGTTGAGGTTACCCCCTGATAATCCAAGGTACAGAGGAACACAGAAAATAGTACATTTCTGTGTGTGGAAGTAATCTGGCCCCTAAAATGACTTCAGGTCTCCAGATGCTTGGCAATGAAGGAATATTCTATCATTATAATGATCCAAACTACACTCTGAGGAAAAACAAAAGGAAAGTAAGACCTGAACCATTACACTGCATGTTTTGAACCACTTTTGGGCTATTTTAATGAGGAGGGGGAACAAACGAATCGCTCATGTCAAGGAGCAGCTGAAAAAATACCTCAGAAGAATTCCTGAACATCTGTCTAGCAAAAATATACAGCATCGGTATGTTCCATTCTGATAGAATAAGAAATGACTGACCTCTGGCTGAGGTCCTATTGTGGGGCCTATAACTCTGGTTTAGAAAAAATACATGCTATGTAGTCATTCTGAAGCTATGAAAGTCATTCTTTTCAGAAATTTGGAATGATTTTTTCTTCAGAGTGTAGTAAAATGAACTACTACTAGCTTTCCGTTACCATCCTGATCCTGTCCTGATTCTGTTGACCACTGAAGGTGTCACAGCAGAAGCCACATTTCCTTATTCATACACCAAGGTGAATATCACAATCTGAGTGAGGCATTCTCTCTGAGCCATTACATATAATGGTCGTCTTTCCTTGAGAAAGAGAACAGAGGAATACATAAATGGCATAATACCTGTCCTTCCTATTCCCAATTTCATGATGTATTACTCTCTCTTTAAACAAAATACCACCTCTAAGTACCTGTATTTTTTTTGTTTGAACATTATTATCGAATAATATTATTCCCCAGAGGTATCTGAAAAAACAGGCCTTTGTGAATTCAGAAAGGAAGAGTTCCACACTAGCTCTGTGAGTTTTCTGGGTTACATTATTCAGGGTGAGCAAATCTAGATATGCATAAGAACTTTTCCTACGTTTAAGCTGCCTGGACTCCTGTCAAGCCTGTTGGATATTATATGACCAGATTTCTCTGCTTCACTCTGTTCATCCTTATATCCTTATATCGAATTTGGCCACAATTCCTTGACTGCCTGTTCCTACTATATGTTATGTTGAGTGTTAGCTGTGTTACCAACCACATCTGTTTTTCCTCACAGGAACTATCCCCACCTACTCTCTCATTTCCTTTAAGGGTATCTAAGAACCATTGTACAGGGGTATGAACCAACACCAGTTAAGCATGCTCTCATTCTCCTCATGTGGCTGAGGCAGTTGGAGAACATATGGACATGGATGCAACAGAGGTTTGAATAACTGTTGCTGCCTTATAAATTCTCACAGGTCTCCAGTGGAATAGTGTTTCAAATAGAATATGCTTAGAAATTATACCTCTCATTGGATTTAGCTTGTTGTGAAAGATTTTACAGTGTCTAACATGGTGAACTGGGGTTGAGCTCTGATTTCCAAATTCACTCATTTGGGTGTCTGTAATGAGTATTTTTTGGAGTCAGGGAAAGCTGACCTTAGAGAGCAAACCCGAGGAGGGGGGCAAAGTCTGCTGGCATACAGACAGTAATCTTACAAGGACAGAGGAGGTTGTTTCCATTTCACAATAAGTGAACTGTACGTACACGACCAGCCTGAAAAGCGGGTGCATGTTTTGTGCACTCTTTTCCATGCTTCTCCCAGGCTAATTACTATTAGGGGATGCTTAAATAGCTATTTTATTCTTGACTTTAAATTACGTATGACTATATCAGAGTGTAGTGGTGTAAACTGATCGCGTAAATAATGTAATATATTTGATGTATCAAGTGCAGCAGCTTTAGAAGTATCTTTAGAACCTGATTTGTATTTAGATGGCTTCTGCCCAGTTGATCTCTCTGAGCTAACAACAGCAAGAGCCTCTTCTAAACCATCAACTTGTATGTTAGACCCAATCCCAACCAGACCATTCAAGGAGGTTTTCCCCTTAATTGACACTTCCATATTGGATTTGATCAATTTGTCTTTGTTGACAGGATATGTACCTCAGACTTTTAAGGTTGCTGTAATTAAACCTTTACTTAAAAAACCTACTCTTGATTCAGAAGTGTTGGCTAATTATTGACCTATATCCAATCTCCCTTTTTTGTCTAAAGTTCTTGAAAAAATAGTTGCAGTTCAACTTTGTGATCATTTACATAGAAATAATCTGTTTGAAGAGTTTCAGTCAGGATTCAGAGTGCATCATAGCACAGAAACAGCACGATCTCCTCTTAGCCTCTGATAGCGGACTTGTTTCTGTGCTTGTCCTGTTGGATCTCAGTGCTGCATTTGATACGATCGATCACAGCATTTGCTGTGGCTCGCAACCTGTTAAATTCAGAATAGAATTTAAGATTCTTCTCCTCACATATGAAGATCTTAATGACCGAGCTCCATCATATCTTAAAGATCTCATAGTTGGATATTTCCCCAACAGAGCACTTTGCTCTCAGGCTGCAGGTTTCCTTGTGGTTCCCAGAGTTTCTAAAAGCAGAATGGGAGGCAGAGCCTTCAGTTATCAGGCCCCTCTCTTGTGGAACCAGCTGCCAGTTTGGCTTCAGGAAGCAGACACCCTCTCTACCTTTAAGATCAGGCTGAAACTTTCCTTTCTGATAAAGTTTATAGTTAGGGATGGCTCAGGTGAGACTGAAACATCCCATAGTTAAGCTGCTATAGGTCCAGCCTGCTGGGGGAGCTCCCATGATGCACCTCTCCTCCCTCCATGTACATATGACATCATTGTTGTCATTAACTTGTGTTTCTCTCTCTCAGCAGGTATCTCTGGCCTGGTGTTACGGTGCTTGTTGTCCCCTCTTTCCTGTCCTCTCAGCCCCCAGCTGGTCGAGGCGGATGGCCACCCTTCCTGGTTCTGGTTCTGATGGAGGTTTCTTCCTGTTAAAAAGGATTTTGTACGCTCAGGACGGGGATTGGATTGGAAAGTTTTGATGCAATCTGTAGGTTTTCTTCGCAAGGCTACTTTTTTTTAATTGTCTTCGAATAAAGTCTAATTTGGATTAGAATTAACTGGATTTTGCTGAATTATAATTAGATTGAATTAAACTGTGTTTTACAGTTCCCTGAGATGACTTTCGTATGACTTGGCTTTTCATAAATAAAACAGATTTGAACTGAATTTGGTTCATCTTGAAGCTTATGAAGATGATTTGTGTAAGATTACAGCAAAGTTTATCAGTTCATGTTTTTTTTATTTGGATAAATTTACTAAGATTATCATATAACATCAGTAGAGAAAAACGTACAACTGAAACTCAAAATCGTTCTTAAGAACAACATTAAGTAAATGTAGTTTTACTACCGGAGACTCCCTCGTTCTGCTGGGGGACTTCAATGCTCATGTGGGCAATGACAGTGAGACCTGGAGGGGTGTGATTGGGAGGAACGGCCCCCCTAATCTGAATCAGAGTGGTGTTATATTGTTGGACTTCTGTGCCAGTCATGGATTGTCCATGACGAACACCATGTTCAGGCATAAGGGTGTCCATATGTGTACTTGGCACCAGGACACCCTTGGCTGCAGTTCGATGATCGACTTTGTGGTTGTATCATTGGACTTGCGGCCGTATGTCCTGGACACTCGGGTGAAGAGAGGGGCGGAGCTGTCAATTGATCACCACCTGGTGGTGAGTTGGCTCCGCTGGTGGGGGAGGATGCCGATCAGACCTGGCAGGCCCAAACGTATAGTGAGGGTCTGCTGGGAGCATTTGTCAGAATCCCCCGTCAGAAGGAGCTTTAACTCCCACCTCCGGCAGAGCTTCAACCATATCCCGGGGGAGGTGGGGGACATTGAGTCCGAATGGGCCATGTTCCGTGACTCCATTGCCGAGGCGGCTGATCAGAGTTGTGGCCGTAAGGTGGTCGGTGCCTGTCGTGGCGGCAACCCTCGAACCTGCTGGTGGACACCAGTGGTGAGGGAAGCCGTCAAGCTGAAGAAGGAGTCCTATCGGGCCTTTTTGGCCAGTGGGACCCTGGAAGCAGCTGATAGGTACCGGCAGGCCAGACGGGTTGCGGCTTCGGCGGTTGCTGAGGCAAAAACTCGGGCCTGGGAGGAGTTCGGTGAGACCATGGAGAACGATTTCCGGACGGCCTCGAAGAGATTCTGGTCCACCATCCGGTGTCTCAGAGGGGGGAAGCGGCTCACAGTCAACACTGTGTACAGTGGGGACGGGGCTTTGCTGACCTCAACTAGGGATGTTGTGAGTCGGTGGGGGGAGTACTTCGAGGAACTCCTCAATCCTACCAACACGTGCTCGGAAGAGGTAGAGTCGGAGAGCTCGGAGACGGGGCCTCCCATTTCTGGGGCTGAGGTTGCCGAGGTGGTCAAAAAGCTCCTCGGTGGCAAGGCCCCGGGGGTGGATGAGGTCCGTCCTGAGTTTCTCAAGGCTCTGGATGTTGTAGGGCTGTCTTGGCTGACACGCCTCTGCAGCATCGCGTGGACATCGGGGACAGTGCCTCTGGACTGGCAGATCGGGGTGGTGGTCCCCCTTGGTGTGTTCCAACTATAGGGGTATCACACTCCTCAGCCTCCCTGGTAAGGTCTATTCGGGGGTATTGGAGAGGAGGATCCGTCGGATAATCGAGCCTCGGATTCAGGAGGTGCAGTGTGGCTTTCGTCCTGGCTGTGGAACAGTGGACCAGCTCTATACCCTCGGCAGGATCCTGGAGGGTGCATGGGAGTTCGCCCAACCAGTCTACATGTGTTTTGTGGACTTGGAGAAAGCGTTCGAACCGTGTCCCTCGTGGAGTCCTGTGGGGGGTGCTCCGGGAATATGGAGTGCCGGACCCATTGATAGGGGCCGTTCGGTCTCTGTATGACCGGTGCCAGAGTTTGGTCCGCATTGCCGGCAGTAAGTCGGATACGTTCCCGGTGAGAGTTGGACTCCGTCAGGGCTGCCCTTTGTCACCGATTCTGTTCCTAACTTTTATGAACAGAATTTCTAGGCGGAGCCAGGGCGTTGAGGGTGTCCGATTTGGCGACCTCAGAATCGGGTCTCTGCTTTTTGCGGATGATGTGGTTCTGTTAGCGTCGTCAGGCCATGACCTTCAACTCTCACTGGAGCGATTCACAGCCGAGTGTGAAGCGGCTGGGATGAGAATCAGCACCTCCAAATCCGAGACTATGGTTCTCAGCCGGAAAAGGGTGGAATGCTCTCTCCGGGTCGGGAATGAGATCCTTCCCCAAGTGGAGGAGTTCAAGTATCTCGGGGTCTTGTTCACGAGTGAGGGACGAATGGAGCGCGAGATTGACGGGCGGATCGGTGCAGCGTCTGCAGTGTTGCGGGCTCTGCACCCACCCGTCGTGGTGAAGAAGGAGCTGAGCCAGAAGGCGAAGCTCTCTATTTACTGGTCAATCTACGTTCCCATCCTCACCTATGGTCACGAGTTGTGGTTAGTGACCGAAAGAACAAGATCGCGAATACAAGCGGCCGAAATGGGTTTCCTCCGCAGGGTGTCTGGGCTCTCCCTTAGAGATAGGGTGAGAAGCTCAGTCATCCGGGAGGGGCTCGGAGTAGAACCGCTGCTTCTCCGCATTGAGAGGAGTCAGATGAGGTGGCTTGGGCATTTGGTTAGGATGCCCCCTGGACGCCTCCCTGGGGAGGTGTTCCGGGCACGTCCCACTGGGAGGAGACCACGGGGAAGACCCAGGACACGTTGGAGAGACTATGTCTCTCGGCTGGTCTGGGAACGCATTGGGGTCCCCCCGGAAGAGCTGGAGGAAGTGGCCGGGGACAGGGACGTCTGGGTTTCTCTGCTCAAGCTACTGCCCCCATGACCCGACCCCCGGATAAGCGGTAGATGATGGATGGATAGTTTTACTGACAGACACTTTTAATTGTAAAAGGACTGGTCAATTCAATTCACTTACCTTTGAAAGCATTGTGATAGTAGTACTAATAATAGTATTATATTAATATAATATAATTAATAATAGTATTATTATTAATAGAAGGTGTGATGGGTCGGGTGTGTGTGATGCTGTAGTGTCGCGAGATTGTGTGAGACTATCGGCAGATTCAAACAAGGCGCGCCTCAAATACAGCAAACAATATAGTAAGATTATAATTACGCCAATAATTACTGTTTAAATAAATATATTATCGGGTGAAACAAAAACAAAACACTGGAGTACAGTGAAGAAAGCCTGGAGAGCCTCACGGATTTCATCGACGAGTGTTTTGACAGGATCGTCATGGGGAAAACCAACCAAACCCCATCTGCTAGCAGCAAGGCTTCAACTTCAAAGAGAAGTCGCAATGAAGAGTCACCCGGAGCGACTTCTCCAGCTGGTAATGATTCGACGGACATTTTAACATCGATCGATAACAAATTATCCAGCTTCGACGCCCGTATGTCTCTGTTAGAAATTCTACACAGAGAGTTCCAGGCATTACGGGAGTCGTTGGAGTTCAGCCAGCAACAGGTGCAGACGCTGGCTGCAGAAAACGCAGCCCTCAGAGGATCGGTGAAATCACTCACCGAGGGAATGAACCGGATCTCTGACGAGAACAAGAGGATGAAAGAATCAATTATTGATCTCCAGGCTCGTAGTATGAGGGACAATCTGGTGTTTTCTGGAATCCCGGAGCAGGCAGACGAGGATCCTGAACTCGCAGTAAAAAGCTTCATTCAAAATCAGCTGAAACTTCCAGGAGATGTAGTGAAAAACATTACTTTTCACCGAGTCCACCGCCTGGGAGGGAAGAGACCTGATGCCCGCCGACCGAGACCGATTGTGGCCAAGTTCGAGCATTTCCAACAGAAGGTCCAGGTGAGGGGCCGCGGCAGGGAGCTGAGAGGAACGGACTTCAGCGTCAACGACCAGTTTCCCAAAGAAATCCTGGAAAGACGCAGGGTTCTGTTCCCCATCCGGAGAAAGTTCATGGAAGGAGGCTCCCGAGCTGTCATCGCGGTGGATAAGCTATTCATCAACGGGCAGCTGTACCGCGACCAGGAAACCACTCCTTGGCTCTTCTAAACTCCAGGTGATCTGTATTCGTTAACTTGTATAAATCATATCACCATAGATGGTACATAAGTAACTCTGAAATAATCTATCCAATTCACAGTTATCTATCAAGGCAAAATATATAGCTCACTGCCAGTCTCACCAGCATAGGATGTATGCAGTTCATATTTGTTTATTTGGGTATGTTTTTTTGTTTTTGTTTTTCCTTTTTCTATCTCACACTTCCACTCTTTTGCACTGTTTTTCTATTCTGTCTTTCTTCCCCAACCCGCTGCGTTTCCACCTTAATAAGTAATGTTAACAAGCACATAGAGTTTTGAGCAGAGCACATAATCAAGTTCCACACAGCATCGACAGCGCAAGTACATATTGTAGCAAGCTCATACTGACAACTGAAACACCAACAATGGCATGTTCACGGAAGCATATATGCACACACACGCACAGGATGCTTTTAGCAAGCATCCAGCACTCACTGCGTTAGTCTGAGCATGTCCACACTGAGGTTTATCTCATGGAATGTGCATGGAGCTGGGTCCAGGGAGAAGAGATTAAAAATCTCCAATAAATTAAAGGATTTACAGGCGGACATTGTTTTATTACAGGAGATTCATTTATCAAAGACTGTAGCTGATGTTCTCACCACAGCACAGTTTCCTCATGTGTACTCAGCCTGTTACAACTCCAGACAAAGAGGTGTAGCCATTCTGATAAATAGAAGAGTAAATTTCACCGTAAACAACACAGTTATAGATCCAGAAGGTAGATTTCTAATAGTTAATTTATCTGTTCAAAATATGAATTTATGCATTGCAAATATATATGGTCCAAATGTGGATGACCCCTCATTTTTTCACTCCTTTTTCACTTCACTCTCTGATCACTCAGATAACACACTCATCATAGGAGGGGACTTTAACATGGTATTAGACTCAGGAGTAGACAGACTCAGTACTTCAGGAAGTCAGCGGAACTGGCAGTCCACGAATATTGTTAAACAGTATATGAAAGATTTTGGTCTTTGTGATGCTTGGCGCTCCCACCACCCCACTCTTAGAGAATACACCTTCTTCTCACCGGTACACCACTCATACTCAAGAATAGATTATTTCTTAGTTAGCAGTTCCTTGATGAGGGATATTTCAGACACCAAAATCCACCCCATCACTATCAGTGATCACGCTCCAGTTTCTATCACACTGAAGAATAACAGAGTTACATCACCAGCAAGGAATTGGAGATTTAATACATCATTACTAAAAGACCCTGATTTTATTAATTATTTCAAAAGGGAATGGTCTGTATATTTAGAAAATAATGACCTGCCAGGAATGTCAGCTTGTACTCTTTGGGAAGCCGGAAAAGCAGTTATGAGAGGCAAAATAATCTCTTTTTCATCAAATAAGAAAAAGAGGGAAAGTTCAAGGAAATCAGATTTAGAACTCAGGATTAAATCATTAGAAATTGTCTACAGTACCTCCAAAGAGGAACACACACTGAATGAATTAAGAAAAGCTAAACTTGAATTAAACAAAATTATTGATAAACAAACACAGTTTCTCATACAAAGACTTCGCTTGGAGAACTTTGAGCACGGCAATAAATCTGGAAGGTTCCTAGCTAACCAACTAAAGAGAAACAAAGAGAAAACAACAATCACTTCTGTTAAAGACTCAAAAGGAAATGTCACCCATGACCCCGATGTAATCAACAATGCTTTTAGGGACTTCTATAAAACCTTATATTCATCACAAAATGATCCATCAGACAGTAACATAGATCAGTTTCTTAGTAATATCAACCTTCCAAAATTACAAACCGAACAGGCAATGGCTCTGGATTCACCTCTTTCAATAGGAGAACTCCATGAAGCCCTTCAACATATGCCTAGTAACAAAGCCCCGGGACCAGATGGTTTTCCAGCAGAGTTCTACAAAGAATTTTGGACTGTTTTGGCACCTGCATTTCACAAAATGGTATTACAAGTTAAGCAGAATGGCAGATTATCCCCACACATGAACTCTGCTAACATTATCTTGTTACAGAAACCAGGAAAAGACCCCATACTTCCATCCAGCTACCGCCCAATATCTCTAATAAATGCAGACCTCAAAATAATTTGTAAAGCCCTCGCCAAAAGAATAGAAAAAATAACTCCACTTATAATACATCCTGACCAGACAGGTTTTATAAAGGGTAGACACTCATCCACTAACACTCGCAGGCTAATTAATCTCATAGACTATTCTAACATCAACAACCTGGAAACCACAATAGTCTCTCTAGATGCAGAAAAAGCATTTGATCGAGTGAACTGGAAATTTTTATTCGCAGCATTAAACAAATTTGGGTTTGGGTCACACTTCATCAACTGGATAAGGATATTATATAGCTCCCCAAATGCGTGTGTTAGGACAAATGATCAAACCTCTCCAAACTTCAGTCTGCAGAGAGGTACAAGACAGGGTTGCCCACTTTCTCCCTCACTTTTTGCTATTTTCATCGAACCTTTAGCAGCTGCTATCAGACAAGAAAGAAATATTAAAGGCATCCAACCCCAAAATATTGAGCATAAAATAAGTCTTTATGCTGATGATGTTTTACTTTTCCTTCAGAACTCTCAAACGTCTCTCACTCGCACGATCACACTCATAAATAAATTCTCAGCACTTTCTGACTACTCTATCAATTGGTCTAAGACCACAGTTCTGCCCATTAACTGCAGAGTCCAGAATATACCTGCAATCACTTTACAGTCAGGAAATATCAGATATTTAGGCATAAACATTTCCTCCAGGCTCTCAGAGCTAACAAAGCTAAATTATGTGCAATTATTAAAGACAGTAGAGGACGATCTCTCTCGTTGGAAGTCCTTACCTATATCACTTATGGGGAGAGTTACAACCATTAAAATGATGATACTACCAAAAGTTAATTATTTGTTCTCAATGATCCCCATAAAACCACCTGCTACTTGGTTTAAGTCACTAGATTCTTACATCTCCAAATTTCTGTGGAAAAACAAACCACCACGTATTAGTTTAAAAACCCTACAGAAGACCAAGGACAGTGGTGGATTAGATTTACCTAATTTTCAGCACTATTCCTTAGCCAATAGGTTACAGTATATATCAAAATGGTTTAAACCTAGCCCAATAGATGAACCATGGATAAATGTAGAACAAGCATTGTGTGATAATCTGGAAATCTCTGACCTGCCACTTATTAGTCAAAACGTAAAACATCACAAATGTTTCAAAAGCATTAACATCAGCACCTCTCTGACAGCCTGGTGGGAATTTCTTAAAATAACAAAGTCTTCAATTGTCCCATGTAAGCTTACACCCATCTGGAACAATCCTGACATACTGCAAAACAAAAAAATGCTAAACTTTACTCTGTGGAAGATCAAAGGAATCAAACATCTGGAACATATAATCCAAAATGGACATTTTATTTCATTTGATGAGCTCATATCACAACACGAGATAGGAAGCAATAAATTCCTAGAATATCAACAACTTAAGTCTATAATAACAAAGAAATATATCCTCCACCAACCAGACTTACAACTCCCGATTAGGGTAGCAGAATTTCTAAGCATCTGCACCCCAAAACTACTATCAAAAATATATAAATTATTGTCTAAAATAGATGACACAATGTCTCTTCCATCCTCAAAATGGGAGGCAGATTTATCCATCAGTTCTAGTCATAGCTTCTGGCCACAAATATGTTTGAACACCTTCAGAATGACTCAGAATTCTAATTTACAGCTCATACAATACAAAATCCTTCATAGAACACACTATACAGGACAAAGGATGTTCAGGATGGGTCTAACACACTCGAATATCTGCTCACATTGCACAGATAACACACCTTATGATTATGCACACGCTTTGTGGTTCTGTGCGCCTGTCCAGAAGTTCTGGCTTGAAGTCTGTGCGGACCTATCAACATGGCTAAAGTGTAGCATCCCTGCATGCCCCACACTGTGCATACTGGGTGATTTAGACAACATCAACATGGAAATTAACTCAGCACACATGGTTCTCACAGTGTTATGTATCGCAAAGAAAACTATTCTCATGAACTGGAAAGCGAAGAACAATCTGTGTATTAACCAGTTTAGAAATTGTGTGATGGTGGGTCTCAGGCCCGGGCTGCTGCGACTGGTGTGACCGGGAGGTTTGTTTGTTGTTTGTAGAGGTCCTCCGGGGTGGGGTGGGGCGGGATGGATACCTTCTGGGGGTACAGTAGCTCCCGCAATATGGTCGCTGCAGGCCCCGAGCCTGGTGGACATCAGCCCCTCCTGCCCTGGGTTGGCTCCCAGGTAGCGGGGATGCCTATTGCAGCCAGCCCCTGGCTGCCTTCTCCGGGGGAGAGTAGCTGCCCCGGTGTATATCCCCATACCCCTCTCTCTTCTGGCTCCTGTACACAGCACACACTCACACATGAAGGGTTTTGGGGGCGTGTGTGTTCGGTGGGGTGTAGTGGATGGGGCCACGTAGGTGGTCCCCTTTGGTTGCACTCTGCAGTTCCCCGCCCCTGTTTTAATTACACCTTAGACATTACTACTTATCAAACACACACTCACACACACACATTAGGTCTTGGGGGGTGGTTACACTGAGTGGCATCTGGTGGGCGGGGCTCTTTGGGTATGTAGGCTGCCCAGAGGGCCGCGCTCCCAGTCCTACAAGTTGGGCTGCCCCTCAATTTTAATCGCTCACTATTAGAAAATATTGAAGAGCCAGAAGGGTGAGGGGAGGGGTCTTCTTCCCACACCCCTGCTTCCTGGTTGCTGCTCGGGGCGGGAGGGGCCAAGAGGATTAATTAATTGTTCTGCTGGTTCGGGGTCTGTGGTGGCTGGGGGGCTGCTGGCCCCCTGGTGTGCCCGCTGCGCTTCACCCCAGCAGAGTCGAGGGCGGGAGGATGTGTGGATGTATGGGACGTGAAAGTGTGTGTGGTAATGATTGGGCCTGGATCTGGGACTTGCTGTCGCCTGGCCTGCCTGTGCTTCTCCCGATGGGGGGGCGGCGTTGCCTCTCCCCGCTGCTCGCGACTTCACCCACCTGTGGGCACGTCTTGACTCCCAGGGCACTTGGCCAGGGGCGCTGGGGCAGGCGCTGACCCACTGCGTGGCTGTCTGGGGCACTTGGCCCTCCTGGGTATTGGGTGGGGCCTCTGCCGGGGGGTTTGGGGGCGCTCGGGCTCCCGGGGCCCAGGTCCAGTGCACGGCCCATGTCTGGGCGGCTGGGACCTGGCGGGGTCGGTGGGCTGTTGCCCCTGGCTCTCTGAGGGCCTCTGCCCTATGCTTATGGGGGCTCTGTCCGGGGGCTTCCTCTGCAGTCTTCTGGGTGGATGCGTGGTTGTCCCTGCGGTGGGCTTCGTGGGTTCTGTGCTCCGTGGGGGCTGCTGGTGGCCTGGGTCTTGTGGCCCTCTCTGCCTGCTTCTGATTGCTGGGGGGGGGGGCTGTGGATTGTGGCCCTGTACACTTATACACTCATAACTAACCACGGTTACCATGTAGATCCTGTGCCATGGGTGATGCATGTTCTCACGCACACACACACACACATTTATTAGCCCAGTAGCATGCTCGCTAAGCAGTTTATGTGTTATCCTGTGGTTTCAGGTCATCTCTCCACAGCTGTGTTGTATGCGATTACCGCTTCTTGTGCTTGTTTTTGTTTGTTTGTGTGTTTGTTTTTTCTCTGCTTGTCTGCTTTCAGGTGCTCCTGGTGGCGCTAAGGCTGGATTCCCCTCAGAGGCCATGGATTGTTGTCTGTTTTGTTTTTTACAGGTGTAGCAGCTGGTTGTCTGGTTTTTGTTTCTATTTTTGTTCTGTTTCCTCTTCTTTCCTCTTCTTCTTTCCTTGTCCCCCGGTCCGGTTCAGTTCTATTACATGTCATATATTGTAAACAGAAATAAATAAATGGGCATCAAGGGGAGCTTTACATTTATAAAACTTCCCTTGGCAAAGCAAATCTGTTTGGCATCAAAGGTATTCAGACTACAATTCTGCTGCCATAATGCTGAACAGGACAAGGAAAAAAAAAAAAAAAAAAAAAAAAAAAAAAAAAAAAAAAAAATAGTATTTTACTGTACTGTAGTATTTTTTCATATGTACAAATAGTGCCTTCAAAGGGTTCTGGATGTTTTTTTTTCGACTTTACAGATAAGTAAAGTGGCTACTCCTGCACCATTGATTACATAAAACTAAATGCACATATTTTCAGTGTTTTAAATAATGCCGTCACTCCACGAGCACCTTGCTGACTGTTCTAAGGCCCGTCTCTTGACAGTTTCCCGTTTTGGTCCTTGTAACTTCTCTGACATTTGCAGAGACCAAGTGAAGGGAACTCTGCAGCTGTCAACTCAGCCAAAATGGTTAACTATGTTTCAGTCAACCTGCAGAATAACAGCACTAAAACAAAGTGACGAGAATAATCTACCAGGACTGCCCGGCTATAGAGGGCCACTAGAGGTACTGTGAACTTTAAAACAAAAGACCCAGTATGCAGCATCTGACGTTCATGAATTCTGCCTGAACTGTAACTTAAGTGAAAATTCTGGACAGCACGGTCCAGTGCAATTCCCACCAGGCCGTCATTGTAAAAAATATCCATAGAAATTATGAACACATGAGATACGTGAATTACAGATATCTGTAAGTGAATTACGAGTAGTCATAATTCTAGTTACAGATATCTTTAATTCACCTCAATTAAAGATATCTACATGTCGCTTTTCAGATATCTTAAATTAAGTTTTGACTAGTCAAAATGAGGTTGCAGATATCCGTAATTGCGTAGCGGATATCTTTAACTGAACTGTAGAGATCTGTAATGACAAACCCCATACACATGAAAGGCAAAAGTGACGTCATTTGTCCTAACAAGAATGTAGTTGTGGATATCTCTATATTTCGTTACGACTCGTCACAATTTACAGATATCTTCAATGAAAAGTCCAACTATTCGAAATGTAATTACGACCAGTCAGAAAGACATTGGTGATATCTACCAATATCACCAATGCTCTGGGGCACTCATGTTCTGGGGCTGTTTTGTTTCTTTAGGTACAGGGAATCTCCAGCGTGTGCAAGGTATCACGAATTCAATTAACCACCAGGAGATCTTGCTTGTAAATGTCATGCAGTCAGTGACAAAGCTGAAGCTTGGGAGACGTTGCAGACGAAGTGCTGGAAGATTCTGGAGTGGCCATCACAATCACCTGACTTAAATCCCATAGAAAATCTCTGGTGGGACTTGAAGAAGGCAGTTGCAGAACGCAAGCCCAAGAATGTGAATGAACTGGATGCCTTTACCCATGAGGAATGAGCTAAGATACCTGTAGATTGCTGAAAGAAACTTGTGTCAAGCTATGTTTCACGTCTGAAGGAGGTTATTATTGCCAAAGGGTGTTGTACTAAGAACGTATGTGACTAATTGACTCAATGAGGTAATCACAGAAAGGACATTTGTTGGTATATTACAAAAAATATTGTTGTAACTTAAGTTGCATTTGTCTATTTTACAAGTCCTTATTTGATCTGATTATAAACAAGATAAAAAAATGAATGTCAAACTTGCTGAAACACCGTAATGGGGGTTGAATCATTTTGAACACAACCACAATGATGGTTAAACCTTGGTCCTGGTTTTACAAACATGCGATCCAGTGTGTGATAAGGTTAACTGGGGTTCAGCTCAGGCATTAGGGGTATGATGGGTCACTTTCTATTTTGGTGCCTGTAGAGTGGGTAAAAGGCGTCTGTCTGCAGGCAGGGAAAGCCAACCTTAGACAGCTAACCTGAGAAGGAAGGGAGAATGTTCTGAGACAGTCTGTTGATATACAGACCGTAATCTTGCAAGGACAGAGGTTGTTTCCATCTCACCATAAGTAAATGGTACACACATGACCTGTCTGGGTGCACATCTTATGCTTCTACCATACCTCTTCCCAGCTGAGATGCTGTATTGTAATAAAAGTTTTTTTTACGCCATGGTGTCAATGTTGGCCTTAACAAAAATACACAACCCCTCCTCCTCTCTAATGCCGCTCACACCATCTAACTGTGTTACAGTGTTACAGAACTGTTATGCGCAAAGTTCTTCCATATTCTCGAGTATCAATTCAGTGCAGATCTATAAGAAATAAATATTACTGGAAACTTTTACCAGTGTGATTTTTATGAGACAGAAAGAAACCTTCCAGCTGACCTGCAGTCTGTCTGTCAGATTATGTTCTGCAACACAAACAGAGAATGTACTTGTCATGGGCTATGAGTCATGACCCGTGTGAATCTCACTATTGCAATAACACACTTGACAGTAGCATGAGCTTTTAAAAAATGCCATCTTGTAGCTTTTCAGCATAGAAGAGATTAGGAGGAATGGGAAAATGATTCCCCAAACCACGGATGGAAGAGCTTTCTCAATCACAGAGGAATTTGTGACAGCAAATATGTTAAAATGATTGCATTAGTTTGAGTTTCAGGTTGTAGCCCACATACATGTTGAGTTATTGAAACTGCAACAACTGTCACACATATACACACTTTAATTCTAGTTAACTGTATGTTTCTCTTTCTGCTTTCCCATAGCAGGTGCTATTCTGTTCAGTTATACATCCCTTCTGCTGCGGCACTGTGTTTTACTTGTCTCCAGGGTTGAAATACAGTATTTAGTTTAGCTGTTGAACATATGGTAAGCTATAAGAACAGTGAGATGAGAGCAGGGTATACAGAGTATGGAAAACATATTCAGCATGTTACGAAAACTGTCTGTTAGCAGCTAGATATGAGACATCCCCATGTTAAGATATGGAATGAACGTTGTGCTTAGTGTCCCTGTTGAAAGTCAGAATGCAATAATGTTATAAATGATTCAGCCTACCACAGTTCATGACAAACTTCTCCAACTGATGCTGGTTCTCCTTATCGAAAAGTTTAGAAACAAAAGGAGAGATGCTAAATGAATTCATTCATTAATTGTTGCACTCTACACAGGCTTGTTTGTGCTTTAAGATAAGTTTTGATTCAGTAAAAAGCCTCTCTGTGAGCAGCCCAAACAGTACATGTGCTTTAAACAAGCTTTTTAGAAATCTGTCATTTCATAGTTCTTTTAATTCACAGATTTTTTAAATACACATACATCATTATTTCCATGTCTAATAATGACTCTGTTTAGTTGCATTTGAATTTTCTTGTAGATTCAGATGAGACTCTGTCAGTGTATGGATAAGGTTAGATCTGCTCTATAATTTTGTTTGTACTATGTAAACTGACATGGAAGCCATGACAGTATTTGCACACCATTTGTCCTTCACTGCCTTCCTGGTAAGCTGATTTCATACATTAACACCAGAAACAGGTGTTCTGCTGGAGATTTTGACTTTGACATCATGAAATATGAGGGGGGAGGTGTGGGGGAGAGGCTACCTACAATGTACAGGAGGCAGGACATGACATTTATTAAATGTTACAGCTAATGTGTATGTTGCTTTTTAAAACAGTGTTTTTCTTTGGGAAGTTTAAGCTCCAACATCATACTCTTTTAGATCAACATGTGTTTGCATCATTGCTGCCCATCATTTGTATTTAAAGTCCAAACACAGCCAATTCAGAGATCTGAGTAGAAACAAGTTACATTTGTTCAACAATAGTTGCCTAAAACATGTCAAAAAGCTAACAGCAGTTTTTAAAGTTGGCATCATTTTCAATGATTTTCTGCTCAGGACATCCCAACTCTGTGATGCAGAGTGATGGCAGTGAGTAACTAAAACCTGCCAAAGGACCTCGTTGTCCAACCATGGCGTTATCTCAGCCTGAGACAGTTGTTGACAGTGAGGCATGGGAACAGCTGCCGACACAAACAGGAAATCGTCAGTAGGCTAAACCGTTGCATTTCACTGACACTCAGGACAAGTGAGGGATGCAGCTCCTGAACTGGGGAGTGCTACAGTAAGTCCCCTCTAACCAGTGCGAGTGAGTTACGAAGAGGCGAGGTCCCGTTCATGCAGTGATTACCACACGGTCACATAAAAAAGCTGTTCAGCTGAACTCTGATGGGCTGAATGCAGAAATCTCACAGACTCACTCTCTGAATATGGTGGAACCAAACTGTTCATGGAGGGATATCACTTAAGGGAAAATGTTTTCTTTTCAGGTTTATCAAATGGCTTATTATTTCTCACTTTGGTCTAGAGGACGGTAATCATTATGTATGTAGGGAAAAGATACAGGAGCCTCCGCACAAAGTCAGCCAGAATGCTGCAGAACTGTTATTATTATTATTATTACTATCACTGTTGCGGTTTTGAAAAATGGACCAGTGCTTTGTGAGATCCCCTATGATGGACCAAGAGTGATCCAGGGTAACATACTTCACAGTTTCTCTATCAATAATCTTTAAGAACACGGGTAAAATATAGTGCTTCAAGCTGAAAGATGTAAATTCTATCAAAAATCAAATATGGAAATGTATTCATCACACTTACTGACCCCAACTGAAGTCCTTAAATCTGACTTTAGGTCGTATTATCTTGACATTATTGCTCAGAAAGTTAACTGAGACTGAATTTCTTGGTTCTGGCAGCACTTTCTATCAGCAGCTTCCACTTCACAACATTTTCCATGAGCTGGAAATGGCCTTCATTTGAAGGGTGCTTTGAAGGCCTTGAATAATAGACAGCATTAAGACACTGAAAAAAGAAAATGCAAAAAAAAGACTGAAAGAAGGATCAACTTTTATAAACTATAGAAATTATAACAATAAGCCCATGCATCAAAACAGCACTTTAAATTGAACAACTCCAGTACCTCAGACTGAGTGTTGAGCAGCTCCACCCTGCTTCCAGCTAATCATGACGTCCGTGGTCACACACGATAAGACATTCGTTAACCACACCACCTATCTCTTTCCAGCACACTTATCTCTGCATGTAAAGTTTTTCTTTTATCTCATTTATCTCAGCTTTTTGAATCCGACTTGTTCCACAGTTGCAACAGGGACCATATCTTTAGCAATGTGATAGGACACCACTTTAGTTATGGTACACCACTTTTCACAAGGCACACTGCGGGAAAATGAAGCTTGCAGTGAGCTTTGTTTTGGAGCTCTGAGCTTTTTCGGGTTGTGGATGGCTTGCAGCCGGGGCTTCTGCAGTTCACAGTTTCACACATTCTTGGTACTGCAGTTTGTGCCACTGTTTCAGGTGGTGAAAAAGACTTGTAGTGCTTCCATCCATGACTGTAACTTGTTTGAGGCTCTCCCTACATACCATCTCCAAATACTGAGCCACTGCTTTTTCTTTTACTGACCAATTCCTCCGCACGCTCCGCAGACGTTGCTGCTCCCGCCATGTTTGTTGAAGAGTGCCGGAGTGTCTGTTCCTCCCACCCACCACCGCCCCTCCTCGGTGCATGAAGAGGAGGGGGGGGGGGCGTGGCACAAATTTGAACTATAATGATAAATGCGATAAGGGCTAATTCCATATCCCATTTAAAAATATATCAATATATATATTTATATCAATATATCGCCCAGCCCTAGGTTTAAATCTTACTGAACAGAAAGAAGCTTTTCTGTCACATCATTATCATCAGCTTCTCTCACATGTGGGGTCCCCCAAGGTCCATTCTGAGTCTAGCACTTTTTCCCATTTCTGTTAGGTTCTATTCTTTCTATTTAGGTTCATTTCATTGCTATGCAGATAATTCAGATATTTACTAGCTCCTTAAAACTAAATCACAAGTCCTCCAGAAGCCTTGCTGCTCTGCCTTGATGACATAAGATGGTGGATGGCACTAAATATTCTCTACCTATTTTTCAAACCTTCTGAGCCTCGCTCCTCCTTCAGTGAGGGTTGCAGCCCCTCAGACAAAACTATATCAGACAAAACCTAGCCTGATTTTGACAGCTTTACATTTGATACACAAATAAATGCTGTTATCAGAGCCAGATTCCTCTAACTGACCAACCCTTGCAAAGGTCAAGGATGTTCTTTCCTTCACTGACTGAGAAAGTGATTCATGCCTTTATTTCTCTGTGTGTAGTGATGGACTCAGACCTAAATTTGGAAAATTACATTAAGGCAACAACAAAGTCAGCCTACTATCACCTTAAGAATATATCAATGTTAAAAGATCTGACGTCTCAGCAGGACCTGGAAAAACTAGTCCATGCATTCATCTTTAGTTGGCTTGATTATTGTAACAGCATCTTTACAGGTCTGCCTAAAAAGTCAGTCAGACAACTGCAGCTCATCCAGAACTCAGCTGCTCGAGTCCTCACTAAGACCAAAAAAGTGGAGCACATCAGTCCAGCTCTGAGGTCTTCACACTGGCTGCCTGTCCATCAGAGGATAGACTTTAAAGTTCTGATGCTGGTCTATAAAGCTCTGAATGGTCTAGGACCTTCCAGACCCCTCAGGTCATCTGGATCCGATTTTTTATCAGTTCCCAGAGTCAGAACCAGACATGGAGAAGCTGCATTCAGCTTCTATGCTCCACATGTCTGGAAGAAACTCCCAGAAAGCCTCAGATCAGCTGAAACACTCAGTATTTAAGTCCAGGTTGAAAACAGCTATTTTCAGCTGCATTTGAATAAAGCTCCAAATAAGCTTTATAAGAAGATAAGTCCAAATAAGAGTTTCAAAATGGAATCACAATTTAACTACTGATTTTAGCTTTCATATATATAATTTTATTACATATTTATTCAATCTTATCTTTATTTTGATTTTATCTATTGTTCTTCTTTCTTTTGTTTAAATTTTAAATCATGCTTTTTCTTTCTACTGTTTTACTGTCTCTGTAAAGCACTTTGAATCACCTTGTTGAATTGTGCTATACAAATAAACTTGCCTTGCCTTTATTTCATCAAAGCATGATTATTACAACATCTTTCTTTGGGTATCAACCAGTCCCTGCTTTCTTCTCTGCAACTTATCTAAAATGCAGCAGCTTGACTGTTGGCATGCTTCTTTTCAATGGCTCCCAGTTGATTTGAAAATAGATTTTAACATGTTACTGTTAGTTTTTAAATTATCAAATGCGTTAGCTTCATCTAACCTTGCTGATCTTTTAACACTACATACACACTCCCAATGATGGTTTAGGCCACACTGAGAGGCAGATTAAAGCTCAGAGGAGATCAGGCTTCACTGCGGTTATACTTGAACTCTGGAACAACTTGCCACTTCACATCACTTTCAAAACCCATCTGAGAACTTTCTTTCATTCTTTGACACCAGACTGCCATTTTGATGAGTTTTCATTTTGTGTCTGTCTTTTAGTTTGAATTATTTCTGCTGGATTTACTTCAACAATAGTTGTCTTTTAAATGTGCTTGGAAATAAATCAACTTGACATGTTAACCTGCTGACAACTACCCAGCTGTGACAGTCAAGTGTATTAAGATAGAATTAAATTAATACAGAGTGACTTTGTCCTGTGCAACAATTCTCCAAATGCCAGAGTGAAGTAGGATGAATTTCTAAGAGAATATATGGAATGCAAAACAGGTGTACCATGCCAGCTTTGGGATACTCATTTTGCTTGACCCAAAGGCACAACTATGGTGTAAGAGTAGTAGGAAAAACTGAAAAAGGAAAGAGAACTGCACTGTTAAATATTTGTTGTGTTTAAAATAATTTCCACTCATTTTAAACAATGTAAATATTTAAGACTGACTGACAGTGAACTACTCCAGGGCTGACACATTGTTAATAGAATAATATAAATAGAAAGATACACCAGAAAGGCTATTCCCAGTGTATCCATCAGCAGGGAGGCAGCTGCCATGAATCCTGAATCACTGGTGCTCATGCTCACTTGTTCAGAGGCCAACCAGACTGACTACAAAGCATGTGTGAGGGCACACTGTTAGTGGGGCCTAACCCTAAACCAACACATGGGCTAAATATTTTGATGCATTATTCTCTGTAAGCGAGCATAGTGGCACATCTGCAGTGATCAACATTTTCTGAAATGACTCTAAACATGCAGAGAGAAGAGAGCTTATGTTCATCAACACATTCAGGTGATGCTGTTCCATGGTCATGCTCCAACTGAACAATTCAATTCACTTTGAACCAGTAGCCTTTATCAGCCTTCATACTGGTTATTCAGAAGAGAATTCCATTCGGATGGCACCGTATTCAGGACAACGACTACAGAACATGTAGGGGTATCCAAAGAGAAGCCTAGAACACTAACCCTAACCTTTGAAGAAGACTATGCTATTTTAGAAGCAACAGCCAAGGGAGGAGTTGATCGACACCTGCAGACAATCATCGTGAGCCAAGAGGTTCAAGCAGGAGGAAGAGAGAACAACAAAACACCCAAAAAAGATCCAGCACATCAGATAGGAGATGGCAGTTTTTCTCTGCAAACACTGGAGCTCCTGACTTTACACATGTAACCCGGAAGACCCATGTCTGAAGAGAATTCATCAAAAAAAGTTAATGAAGATCAGCAATTTGTGTCTGCATGACAAATTAAAACCCTGAAGAGGAGATATACTGCACGTGCATACATGTCCTTGATAATGGAGCATGAGATAGAGAAGTGCTAGCCTAATTTCATGAGGTTCATCAGCCTAATCATCTTATAGAAGATTTTGAAAACGCCACTAATATATTACAATATCAAACTAATAGTAAGTATACTGAGGAACATGCAAAAAACATTTGCAAATCTTTCCTCAGAACAAAAACTATAACAAGAAATGGCCACATCTTTAATGTCGTCCTATACAGAGGGAATACGTTTTACTTGGTGTACATGTGTTTAAAATCTACTCTACATGTCTAAAATGTCCACTCTGGTTATCAGATATTCCATGAGTTAGTCCTCTATGGCAGACAGGCTTGTCTGAACTTTGGAGAAGTTGCTGTCCTGCCTCTGAAATCTCCAGGTGTGAAATCTTTTGGACATTTTGGCAAAAACAAGCTTTGGTAGAGCTCTACCATTAAAACTAAGTCATTTGGAAAATCTGGCTTACCACTGCAAAGTAAAAAATATGTAGAGAAAATCATTAGAAAGTTCAGTGAGTGAGTAGTTAAAAACTGATCATCAGATCTCCTGCTCTGTGCTACACACCCTCACCACAGCTCACACACACTCTGAGTATTTCTCACTGAGTCATGAACTCGGGTGGAATGGCATCAGCTTATCAACTTTCACATCACAACTTTCTTAAACATGGTCAGTTTTTTATTGTTATGACAAACACAGATCTGAAACAAACCCAGATTCTGACTAAATAATTACACTTTTTTTCTTTTTGATTGGGATCATTATACAGATATTATTATGTGCAAGCTCAACTGGAACTCTAATTACTAATTCTACTCTACTAACTCTAACTAAAGCTCATATCTTGAATTCAAGGGCATACTAAAGAGAATATTCCTTTAAAAACAGTCCATAGCCCTTCAGCCATGTCTTATGAGCCAATAGAAGCATATAATAGTATGTTTTTCTGCAGAGACCCACATGTATTCCCCTTGTTTCTTTTTCTGTGTACACTCACACACACACAAACTTTTTTTTCTATCATTGTGGGGATTTACCAAAGGCACAATGCATTCCTGTATCCTAACCATCACAGCTGAATTCTTACCCCTAACTCTTACTCCAGCCATAACCTAAAACCAACCCTAACCATAAAACCAAGGTCTGACCCTCAAAAAATCCTTTAAACATGTGAAGCTCACCATTCGGTCCACATGAAACACAATGAACACCACAAGTAAAGTGGGTTCCTTGTTTTAGGACCATATGAATATAGAAAAACCATGTAAGCATACACACACACACAACCACTAGGACTGCGAGAGAAGTATCTGAATAAGACACATTTCAGATGAAGTCATCAGATACTGCAGTGCTGTGACTTTTGTTGCTTTATATCATAGATAATTTTCTATTTGAATTTTAATTAAATGTTTATTTATAAAAATGCTTTTAATAATTAGAAAAAAATACATATTTCTTAATTTCACAAACCAAAATAAAAAGGCTGGAGGGAGTGGCTCACAAACAGAAGACGCCTCAGCGTAGACATCCTAAGACATGGCACACAAAAACAAGACTGAATCCAAAATACAACCACAAACAAGTGACACCAATACGCAGGTACTGAAGTCAAGGTCAAGTTTGTTCGTCAGTGTTCAGTAACACAGGAGCTCCACAGGGGACCGTTCTGTCTCCATTCCTGTTCACCCTGTACACCCCTGATTTGCAGGACCACTCTGAATCGTGCCACCTGCAGAAGTTCTCTGATGACTCTGCAGTCGTCTTGTGTATCAAGGATGGGCAGGAGTCGGAGTACAGGCCGTTGGTGGACAACTTTGTGGACCAAGGAGATGGTGGTCGACTTCAGGAGGACAAGAGCCATGACCAAGCGAGGAGGCTGGAGTTGCTGAGGACTACAGATATTTAGGTGTACACTTTAACAACAGACTGGACTGGACTACCAACACCAACGCTGTGTACAAGAAGGGGAGGAGCAGACTGTATTTCCTGCAGAAGCTCAGATCCTTCAATGTGTGCAGCAAGATGCGGGAGATCTTCCACCAGTCTGTGATGGCATCTACTTTGCTGCAGTCTGCTGGGGAGCAGCATCAGTGCCAGGGACGCCAGCAGGATCAACAAACTCATACGAAAGGCTGGCACAGCTATTGGACTGAAACTGGAGACGTTCGAGTCAGTGATGAGCAGGAGAACACTGAACAAGCTGCTCTCCATCATGGACAATCCTTCCCCCCATTAAACACTGCAGGGACAGCAGAGCTCATTCTCCAACAGACTGATTCAGCTCAGCTGCCACAAAGAACAGTTCAAGAAGTCTCTCTAACTGTTCACCATCAGACTTTTCAACAGCTCTCCTTTGGGCCACAGATGAAACAGTTTGTAAGCACAGTTTAATATTGGTTTGCACCAATCATATCGCATTACAGTTTCATAATCAGAATTATTCTAATTCATATTTATTCTGTGAATACATATATTTAAACTACGTCTTATTCTCTATTTTTCTTGCCTATAGTATAACTTGGTTTATGTGTGCTTACTGTTTGCTGCTGCATCAGAAGAACGTTTGCGGGATTAATAAAGTACTTTGATTGATTGATTGGTCGGTCGATGGATTGATTGAAGGCCTTTCTCTCAAGCTTTTCAGGCCAGGACTGAGGCAGCATGGGGGTCGGAGGTTTGCCCGATGGTATTGACTGTGGTAGTAGCACTGGTCATGTCAGGGGGGGGATCCGGGGGTTTCTCAATGAGTTTCACATTCCTGTGCCGGCTTGCTCGGTGTATGCTCAGATTTGAGGTGGAATTTTTCATTGTAGAGAAAAATTTTCTTCTCACACAGAGTGTACAGCGGACATTAATGTTTTTGTCACTTTTTACCGAGTCAAACTCAAAGTAAAGTCGGTGCTTCCAAGCATTAAACGCTGCACGGTCCTGCTCTGTCCCGCACTCCATCTTATCTCTTGTTGATCTGCACACGCACCGACGCCGCACCGCTCATACGTGATTGTCACGAGACCCTCTCACAAACAAAATCACGGTTTAGTAACGCAGCCTGCTTGCGGGAAAGTAACAGTAATCTAATTACCGTTTTTGCAATTGTAATCCATTACTTTACTCGTTACTTGAAAAAAAGTAATCAGATTACTTCTAACTGTCGACGTGAAGTCGTCATTGAGCATTCGAAGTTCTGCATTGAGGGAACGCGTTGCTCTGCAGTTCACCATGCCGGTAGGGGAGGTGTGGCTGTATGTTTGTGTGGTTTCAGGGGTTATAGCCGAATCCTTGCTTTTTCTTCCGGTCTCAGTTAACAACAGTAAACAATGGCAACTGAGGTGGAGCAGCTGTATTTGCAGCTGGAGCTCATCAATATGAAGAACAAACGCTTATATTGCAAATGTTGAAGCGCAAGCGACGGAGAAGACGTTTGCGGAGGTGGTCTGTGTGACCGGTCGAGGCTGAACGGGTGAATTTACAAAACTGGTTCACCCACTGAGAACCTGGATGAACAAATGTACTTTCGATACTTTGGTATGTCAACGGGCCGATTTGACGAGTTTCTTCGCCGTGTACAGCCATTAAGACAGGAAAAAGCAACTGCCGGAAATGACGTTTTAGTGGACCAATCACAGCCCTTATGGTCCGCGTCAACACGACGTGTAGTTAGGATAGTTAGGAAATAACAGAGAAGTAGAAACTACGCTTAACACGTTACTGTCCATCACTGGGTACTGGCATGGTTCTATTCTAGCCACGTGATTGGTTCAGTGCTGCGTAACTCGTTATCATTGGCTATTCGTATTGTCTGTCAAAAGATGGACGAATGTAATCTATCTAAAGCGTATCGACCATGTTTCATATCTCTATCGAGGGAAAAGTTATTCCTCGATAGCAATCGTTATTGTTTTATCGCCCAGACCTAACAAACACCTAACATTAACATCCATCCATTTTCTATACCGACAGTCCGTTAATCGGGTAGCGGGTGGGCTGGAGCCTATCCCAGCAGTCATCGGGCGAAAGGCGGGGTACACCCTGGACAGGTCGCCAGTCCATCACAGGGCCACATAGAGACAAACGAGACAAACAACCATGCACACTCACACTCACTCCTACAGACAATTTGGAGTCACCAATTAACCTGACATGCATGTTTTTGGATGGTGGGAGGAAGCCGGAGTACCCGGAGAGAACCCACGCATACACGAGGAGAACATGCAAACTCCACACAGAAAGGCCCCAGGCAGGGATCAAACCTGGAACCCTCCTGCTGTGAGGTGACGGTGCTAACCACCACACCACCGCGCAGCCTCCTAACATTTCTCCAAAACAAGCAACACTTTTACAATGTGTCGAATGAACAAACCTGAAGACAAACTGATGCCATGACCTAACAGGCACCAGCTCTGTTTGACTTTCCCGATAACCCAAAGCACACGCTTTTCTAGGTGAGCATTCAGTTTTACCTTAATAAATACTGTTTCTAATACTTCCCCCCTCCTGGATTAGGACTGTATTTAAGATCAGATAAACTTTATTGATGGACTGGCAAAATTCTCTCATGAGAAAGGCTTTCTAAAGTATGAAGCATGAAGGCTTTCTAAAATACCACTCCACAACTTTTCAATGGGAGAGACTCCCTCCGTTTTATACATAATGCACCTCTGTATGAGAATTCTGAAAGGAAACAGCTGACAGACCTGTGGTGCTGGAGTTCACCACCAAACTGAACTAAACAAAAGACAACATATCCTAATGTTTGCTATATGGGAAGTGGCTCAGCTTTGGCTCAAAGAGCATAGTTTGGGTATCATATGTACCAAGAAAACAATGACGTTAGTAATCTTCAAACTAAATTGACTGAAACAACAACAAAAGTACACTCATTGCTTTTCTGTTACTGATATATTAATATTGCTAGATAGGGGAAAAATCTAAGGAAAAAAAGTCTTTAATAAACAGTAATTTGCTCACCACCTGGATTTAACTAAGCAAATAGGTGAGAACCTCCCATTGGAAATCACTGCAGTGAAGGTATTTCAGCTTCAAGTTATTTAACCCAAACTGACACAGTGAGGAGCTTTTCATCCCTTAAACAACCATGTTGAGATCATAAATACAAACATAAGGATTCAACTTTCTTTTTTTGGTCTCAGACCATGCAGTTACTCACTTAGAAATATAACAGCAGCTCAGACTGGGACAGAGGCTGCAAGTGTTTCTTTATATCGATAAATTCTGGGACTCCAAGCTCTTCCAGTCTTATCCCAAAACAGTAAAAATGAGTGACCACAAAAGCAAAGATGGCAAGAGGGTTTTCTGGGGAGAAAAGGGGACATCCGTAGGAGCCAGAAGAACTCCTGATAAGAGATGATGGAGAGATGGAGAGACCATGAGGAAGATATCTACCCAGTCTGATACAACTCCTGGCACCCTCGGCTGACCAGAAACAAGAAACGCAGCGTACGCAGTTGCAACAGTGACATGCTGTAAAAAAAATTTAAAAACATGTAGCATTCTCTGAACTGCTACAAAATGTTTTAGATGGTGAAATCTGGCTCTTCTTTTGACCCTGCTCTCAGCAGCTGTTAGCTTTCCTTCTCCAAACAGAGAACTCTGACCTCCGTACTGCAGCTAAACTACTTCAAACTTTCCCTTGAAAGTGACCAGTGGGACAGCTCGAATTGACTGAAGTCTTTAAATTCTGTTGATCCCAGCGATGCTGCTGCAGTCAAGCTGTGGTTTTTCCTCTGGTGCCGCACAGTTTGCTTATGGAAGCAGTCTCATACAGTACATGCAATGTTGAAAAGTGTACCTAAATTAACCTATTTCTAATTAAATAAAGATAAAACATATTTCCACATTTGTTTTCATATCCCTTTCTAAATAAATAAATAAATATTTTTATTTCCACACTTATTAATTCATTAATTATCCTTATATAATCCATATATTTCCTCATTCATTTTCTTCCTCTTTTTCAGACCTATTCTTTTTTTCAGTCACACCACCGGAACATTCTGGAGGAGCAGCATGTGTGAACACAGTGTCTGTGACATTGGCTCCACGCTTGTTGCAGACTCTTTCATGCCAGCCAGCTTTTAAGTAATTCCTCTGTAAGATTGTTGAGTGAAAGGATGTGTGAATGCAGCAGTTGAACGTGGGGAGCATTTACTGATGTGTGTGTTCTGCTTTCAACTCCTTCCTGCCGACCTCTACATTGCTTCCCACTCCTTTTTAGATGTTGACCAAGAAGCTGACGGTACAGCTAACATTAGCTCTCAGGCTGCTGACGGCTCCCTTCACATCTGCTGCACAGGCAGGATGATGAACGGGTGAATGAACATCACCCTTCTGTCACAAATTTAAAAAGGCTTGCACCCGTCTGAAAAGTAGCAGATGCACATTTCAGTTGGGTCAGGTTACTTTTATAGTCTGGTATAAACTATATTTTAAAGATATTTTAAAAAGCAGTCTTCTGAGATGGGGAGGTAAGATGATTTAGAACTGTCAAGTTGCTTTTTGACATTCTCATTAGTTTACTGTTGGATTCACTGTCAGGAGCCAGTAAAGACACTTTAACAAAAGTTTACTCTGTTGTGGATTTCAGATGGTAAAAATCTGTGATGTATACTTGTTTCCTCGTAGAAATTTGGGCCAAGAATTGATAACGGAACTGATGACTTGATAAGAGGCATTGGTATCTATGAAATCTTATCAATTCCCATCCCTATCAGTGAGATGTCAGGCACAGCTTTTTTTAAATAAACGCATTATGATATATTTAGCTGTGAAGCTGCCAGCACTCAGTGCGGTTACATCCGTGCCATCGGATCGGATTAATGGCTAAATTACAATAAGACTGAGTTATTCAGTTCATGTAGACACCTTAATCTGACAAGAAATCGAATCGGATCGGGTTACTTGCGATCGAATTAAGACCCCGGGATAACTCGATCCAAATGCCCACTGAACGTGCACGTAGACGACAGTGGATCGGATCGAGCGTTCTGCGCATGCTCCAGATTTTTTCCCTCGCTCGTCACCCAGAAGTGGAAGGAGACGATATTACTGTTGTTGTCGCCGCCGTCAGAAAGAAACAAACAACATGATGGAGAATGCGCCGTTGTGCATCGTCTGTGCCATAACCAGCTCATCACAGATGTAGAGGGACGCAGCTTCATCTCACTCTGCGTTCGCCATCTTTCTGAATGCCTGAGTTTGTTGTTGTTGGTGGTGGTGAAGACGTCAACAGGAAGTGGCTCTATTAGCGATAGCTGAAATGGGGACAGCGCCACCTATCGTACTGGGGTATGACATGCTTTGTGCCAGTGATTCCATTCATTCACCGCCATGTATCCGAGGATAATTAACCTCAGATAAGGAGCAGAACCCTACTATAGCTATAATCCAGTTAATCTCATCATGTGGACCCACTGAGTGAGAAGTAGCGAGTGATTCTGAGCAGCTCGTCGGATTTGCTTACAGACAGTTAAAGTATCTCTTAAACTGGTCGTATTGGATCGATTTCACCTTCATCTGCTGGATGAAAACAGAACAGAACAACTAGGTTCATGTACACGGAGCGGTGTGCACGGTGCAGACCAACTTCCAGCCGCGTAGCCTCAGAATCTGTGAAGGTGTGTGTGTGTGTGTGTGTGTGGGGGGGTTGTGTGTGTTTTGGCAGTGTGTGTGTGTGTGTTTTGGAGTGTGTGTGTGCGTGTGTGTTCAAACATTCGAGCAGTAATGTGTACAGTTACATTTTGGGGACCATCCTCTCTGCAGCCGTCACACTTTAGGATGAAGACAGGGTGAGTCGGGTTGGGTAAGTAGTTGTTTGTCTCCAGGAAGTTCAGACAATGTCTCTGACGGGATGGAAACATGAGTGTGTGTGTGTGACAACATGTTGGCAACTTTACTCGATGTGACTCAACAGAATGACATGAGCAGGTAAAAGAAAACCAACCTGAAAGCTGTAACAGGTAACATTCAGTCAGGAGACGTCTGTCTCACACACACAACCTGATCAAATGTGGAACATTTCATAACCGTGACCAAATATTTCCCCTCCAATACAATGGTGTGAGTTTGTGTGAGTTTCCTGCGGGTTAGGGTTAGGGTCAGCTGTCTTTGGGCTTAACACAACTTAAGCCAAACAGGTCAGATATCAAATAAGAGCAATCTGGTTATCAACCAGACAAATCAAAGGGGACTAAAACAGGCCTCATTTCTGTTTTATTCAGTTCCAGACCACCCGGTGGTCCAGTGGAGCAGATGCAGCTCTTCACAGACACATGGCTGGGAACACTTCTGTGGCCAGTGATATCTGTTGCCACATTTCTGTAGCTCACTTTGAGGAACAGCTTTTATTGTCAAGAGAATTTCTTTCAGTGATGACGCAGTAAACACAGAAGTTATTCCATGAACAACTGAAAAAACACGTTGGCACGATGAAGCGGCTTCCATGCTGAGCCACACTGCACTGTGTGTCATATACACAGGAAGTGAAAAGAAAAGCTCAACATTTTCCACAACTTCTCCCATGTTGCTGCTGGGCGTGTCAGCTCTCACCACCACAGGAAACATCAATGTTCAGCAACAGTGCAATTGACCAATATCTTCCTTCACTCTTTTCATCTTTAACTTAGAGGAAAAAGTTTGATTCAAACTCCAGTAATAATCCTCTCTTCCAGTCGTGTTCACAAATCATGCAGAAAACATTTCCTTCAACTTAACCTTTGATGAACCACAACCAGCCGTCCTCAGCTTCCCTTTAACGGCAGCATCTGTTTTCCAGTGCTCGGCAGCACTTCTGCACAACATGTCAGCCCACTCCAAGTCATCTCATTTCCTTTTTGTAGTAACAGATTTAGACATGTCCGTGCACTACATAAGAGCAAACAGGTCCAAGAGAAAGAAACCTTTAAGAATCATCTCCAACAGTACACAGTGGCAACGTGCAGCGAGGACACAGTGCTGGAGTGCTGGAGCTCAGGCTCGTGTTTCTGTGGGTTACTTCAGTTACTGCTTGCTATCAGTCACTGTCCTTTCATGCATCATAAAGATGGAACTCTGTGCTCAAACACACTAGCTATAATTTTGAGGGCTTCCAACGCAGCTACTGCTTAAATGGGAGTTTAAAAAGAGCTCTCTCATTGATAATCTAGCATTAAACAGCTAAGCTACAGGTGTAAGGCTCAGAGATCCTTTCTTTCATTCAGAGCCATCACATGTCAGAGCTCGTGTCCAGCTCATTTGCTTATCTGGAGTCTTGTATTTTGATGAGGACTGTGGTAACTTCCTGTCAGTATCAGGGGGCTTCTGCTGTACAAATCTGCTGGTCCTTTAAGTGATTTGGTCATTTAAATCCAGAAATCCACAGAGCCCCCCCCACCCCCCCACCCTTAATGCTCCTGTTTGCAAAGTTCCAATCAAAGATGACTCAATGTGTAAGATTGTACAAGACCTATGGGGACGGCAGCTGAATTCACTGCTCAGACGCCGTCAGATGGTCAGAATAAGTGAGCTGACACTCTCTTAACGGGCTGATTTTAGTCCCAGTTTCTCACAAAAGAAACAGAAAAATCTGTGAATGAGAGCAGCTTTATGGGGAATAAATTGTTTTTACTAAAAGACGCAGAAAGATGGCAGTTTGGAGCCTGAACAGAGCAGCTGGGACCATCTGCGTCCAGCTGAGTGTTTCCATGAAGGAGCTGGGTCATCTGGGGGTTCTGGTCCAGACTGACAAACTGGATTTGGGTTGGACTAACATGTTTACATGGGCTTTGGAATGAGACAAACAAACCAAACTTCCATTTATCTCATTTTATAGCAGGTTAAGGAGACTCTCACCTCCTAATTTGGAGAAAATTCAGAGCTGTCATATAATCAGATGCATTGGAGTCCCACTGGCTGAAAGACCCCCAAAGCGAATGTGTTCATGTGTAAATTGTGTATGTTGAGAGGAAAGTGTGAGCATGTGAGAAAGTGGCTAAAAATTCAGAGTCATGACATTATTAAACTCTAACCTGAACATTCTGTGATGTCAGAAAAACGGTAAAAGATCCCAAACTACCAGCTGAGAAAGCTAAATCCATGTCCTCGTGCCTCATTCAGACTTTGACTGTTTCTACTGTAAAGTATACTCAACTCTGTGCTCGGGTTATACGTTCCTAACAAAAGCTGCAGCACTCTCAGCCCAAGGTTTCACCAAAAACATTCTGTGCAAAAGCTGCGGAGGAAGTCACCCCGAAAGTGATGACGGAAACCAAAGAATAAGTGGAAGAAACATGGCGAACCGCAGAAAACGTCCCCGGTGATGATCTAAGAGTTGTAGGCTCGTCTCTGCTGGGACTGAACTTTCTCCTGACAAGCTGAAACAAGATGAGCACAGCGGAAGGTTTAACCCTTCCTCTGACAGCAGAGGTGCCAGCTCTGTTCTGGAGCGCGCGCACACACACACCTAAAACACGGCTCTGGTGTCCTTATCTGATCTGATAAGCTCGTGTCCGCTCACAGCGCACCTGAGGAGCCATCACAAGCAACCTGGGCCCACCTCTGCCCAGCAGCCAGCACGCGCTCATGTCCACATTTCTTCACTTCGTTTCGTCACGTGGGCCACAAAGTGACAAACAGGGCTGACTTTAGATTTTCCCCGTGGGGAGTGCTCGTGGCGTGGACTTGTGGCTGAGCTGGGAGAGAAAACTTGTGTTCCAGCAGTTATCCCCCTGCTACACCGAGCTCCCCGACAGCACAAAGCCCCCCCCCCCGTGAAACAGTTGGCCTACCTGTTAACAGGACGGATGGCAGCACGAAGCAGTACAGCAGCCAGACCACCACCTGAAGATCCATGACCCCCACTCCCCGATAACTAACGATGACAGATCAGCCGAGATTTGAACAAAAACTCTGATCGCTATCCTAATGACTCCATCCAGATCGACTGATTAAACATGATCGTTTTCCAACTGCGCCCATCAAAAAGACGAAACAAAGTTTCAAACAAAGTTCGTCGTGTGTTCTGAGTCCAGCTGTGACGCGACTGAAGCTGCGAGACACGAACAAAACCTCTGAGCATGCCTCCCTCGGAAGGGCCCAGCCTGACTTCACTCCTCTGAAGGTGGAAAATGTGATTCACACGAGCGAGTCAGTCAGAGGGGCGTTCATAGAGGCGCTATTCTCCACCGAGCAGGCTGCCGCTGGGCGGCCGCTGGGCGGCTGCTGCTGCGGGGCTGCGGGGCTGCTGCTGCGGGGCGGCTGCGGTCAGCGCCTCGGTGTCACCCGCTCCGGCTGCAGCCACACCTGCTCCGCTACCCCTCATTATTGCCTCTGTACCGGCGCAGCTTCATGGCTTTTACTACCTGTTTTTTCTTATGAAACCAACTAAAAAGAGTGCAGGGGCCACACTTTATTCGCTGCCACACCTGACCTCGAAACAGATGTTATAGCGCCCCCGTACGTCCAAATAATAATAAAAAAAATGTGTGTATGTGTAGATATATATATATATATATATATATATATATATATATATATATATATATATATATATTGTGTGTGTGAGAAGGAACAGTTTCCAGACTAAATATGAATAATGACACTAATCTCGATTCTTGACTTGAGGCTGCTGTTAATCATGGACGTTTCTCAGCTGATCTGCATTGAGAGGCCACTCAGAGGTTGAAAGAACTCATTGGACTGAGAGGGACTCCACCATCATTGTTAAGTATTTGAATCAATCAGTCTTTATCATTTCTGTAATAACATCAATGCTATTTGTTTGGACTGAAAAATATTAAATGTAAACCAAGAATAGCACTTTGTTCCGGTGACCAAAGACACAATGATAGAAGAACTTTTAGAGTTATGGAGAGAAATGAACATGGAGACAATGAACTATTAATCCTCTGAACTATTAATCATGACACGTGGCTGATGGTGACAAACAAAAATGATTAGTCACCTTCTCTCGCTTTGTTTTTGGTTTTTTTCAACACTTTGAGTTCAATTCACAGTATCCCAGCACACAATCAAGGCTGACAAAAGTTGTGTATTTTGATTAATAGCTGTGATTAATCAGAACAGTGGCGTGCACGTGTCAAGTGCCCTCTCGGGAGCCCGAATGAATCACAATGATGTTACCTAAGACATGTTGCTTAACAACTTGGATTTATTCAGATATAATGTGATCAGAAACATTGAACGGCACCACCCAGGCCCAGCCTGCTGTCACTTTAATTACGCATCCCTTCACCAACACGTCACACGCCTCCCTGAGGACGTAGACCGGATGGGGCGTGGCTTAAAGTGATTTCGCGCGAAAAATCTTGTTTCTTCCTGTAAAGGTCGGCAGCTCCAACCAGTCTCATTTAGAAACTGCGGATCCCCGTGGATTGTGTAGTAGTAGTCCAGCTCTGTGTCCGGCGGCAGCATGTCTCAGGGTCGAGTTACGGATTTCTTCTTTCAGAGAAAGAAAGGCGTCGCTGGAGCAGCCAAGCAGCGCGGTGCGGGAGCTCCCAGCACAGGGACAAGATCCACTGTAAACAAAGACACTTCCATATGTTCGTCCCTCGTCCACGAGGAGTTTGTCAGAGTCATCGACGAGGCAGTGGGTCTTAATGAAGTGGAGTGCGTCGGCAGCAAACCTGCTGAAGGGTTCCCTTCCAGCCCTCGGACACCGAAGCGGAGCTCGGCTGATGCAGAGTTTGACCTCGGGGCAGCCGTGTTTTCGGTCACCGTCGACCGCTGCACGACCAAGAAGAGACGGCAAGCGGACGGGGTCACACACGCTAAAGCTAACATAGCGGCGAAAACAACTAAGAAGTCTGCCAGGAAGAAACTTATCCTCCCGGAGGATATTCCAGAGGTAAGCAGGGTTTCTGTGCTGGCGAACTAATACATTCTGTTCAGTTTCTGTTCAGCTCAGAGTCACGAAGCGATCTGAGCTGAACCAAGCGTGGGTTCTGTTTGTGTGCGCGTTTTCCAGCAATCCGACCTGAAGCACACTGCGTTCTGCTCACACGGATCATTACAGTCTAACTTCAGTTTTAGTTGAGAAAAGCGGTCCCAGAGGCACACCAGGCGACACAAGGATAATTCTCCCCGTTATGATAGATTTCTACCAAAGGCAGGGCAGGAGAATCCAAAGAGTGCGAAAAGTTCCTGAGTAAGTCACACAGCCTAAAGTAGAGCTTTATGAGTGAGTGAAATGAAGGCTTCCTCCAGTGTTTCTCTGCCTGCATGAACAAAAATAGAATTGTCCGCCATTTGTTTCATATTCCACATGATATTTGAGGGAAGAGACGGTTTATACTTCCCCATCCTTTCTCTTCATTTGAGATGTCTCCTCTTCCACTCATACCTGGGGACTCATTCATGGCATTACTTTATCTTTGGAAAGCTCAATCACATGTTAACAACTTTCCTGTTGCCATGGATAACATCACAACAGATGTAAAAAAAACATACATTAAAGATACCAAACCGACCAGCAGAAATCATTCCAGCGTCACACAATCCAAGCCAGTGTAGAACAAATGTTTGAACTGTGACGTACGAAAAAGTTCAGTCACATTTATATTGCTGCTGAGGGCAGGACAGGAGGAGGTCGCTTTCACCATGAACTCAGCTTTTTTCTGATTTGTTCTGAGTTTATCCTCAGTGATGCTTCCTCCAGCTGATGTGTTAAAGCTTGAATGAAACGGTGCAGTTTTGACAAGGACAGCTGCAGTCTGTTCCAACAGCTGCCCTAGAACCCAGTAACCACCATCACTTGCAGCTGATCCAGTGAACATAAACGCAGCAGTCTGTATCAGTAGATGATAACCCATGCAGGTTTGTGTGTGTGCGTCTGCATGAGCAGGAGTCGTACAACGTTTGGTAGAGCCTGGGTAAGGTTGAATAAGTGTGGCTCAGAGAGGACCATGCTGAGGAGGACAGTGCATTGGTGCAATTCCAAATATCAGGCCAGCAACAAGGTGATTTCCGGTTTTTCACACCAGGTTATGTGGGCACAGTTCATTTATGATGAGATGTGAACGTAATGCTTGATGTCTCAGAGGTGACATTTTCATTCTTCCATCTGATTAGAACATTTTCATTTATAGGTGGACTCCAGGTCTCTAAAACCTCTGTTACCAGTTTGATCACAAATGCTTAAAGCAACACTAGAGAAACTTGTGAACCTTAAAACTATGTACCGCTGACTCATGTTGAAGTGCCCTGACCTTTGTGATGCCCAAAACTGCCCCAGAGCACCCGGGAGCGGAGATACGGCCACTTTGGTTTCCAGTCGGGCACGACTCTGAGTTGCTTTACATTTTTTGTGGGATCTTGATGGTGTGTATGGCTGTGCATGTGCAGGGTTCACAGTGAGGTTTTGTGGCAGTGGTGTTACATCCCACGACTGTAAGCACATTCTCTATTTTAGCCTTTTAACCTCATCGCACTGAAAAACGTCCTTTGATGCTGATTTACACTCTGCTGGTGTTTGACAGGCTCTCTGCAAGGAGGACATTGCAGCTCTCAAGTCTCGTCTTCAGGGGATCAAGAAACGGGTGGAGGAAATCCCCGGACCTGCTTCCTTAGCATCAGTTTCCACATCCCCCACTTCGTCCTCTCTACCCCCCCCTCCTCCTTGTTTTAACAATGCTACCTCAGCTGTTCCCAGCACCACCACAGCTTCCTCTACAGATGTTAAGGCCCTCAGGGCCTCTGTGGCACTGGCCAAAGAGCTGGCAGCTAAAGCCCAGAGGAGGAAGGAGGAAAGGGAAGCTGAGGAGGTCAAGAAAACTGAAACACACACTCAAGACAGGTGAGCAAGTCGAGTCAGAAACATCATGAACTCATGGTGAGTGTTTAAGTCAAAGCCAATGTAGTTGTTTGCTTCCCATTGTCCTGTCCAGAAGTGAGCAGCCAGCATACCAGCGGTACCACACTCTGGCTCAGGCCGTGGCCCCCGGCCTGTCGCTGCCTCACCAGTACAGAGTGCTGGCTGAGATGTTCAGGAGTATGGACACTGTGATCGCCATGCTGTACAACCGCTGTGAGACTGCCACCTTCACCAAGATCAAGCAGGGGGTTCAGGACATGATGCACAAGTAGGTGAAATGATGGACGGGTTCTGGTAGCCTTGGCATGTAGCAAAGTTGAATTTGCTGGTGTTGTTTCCTGCTACAGCTATGGAGAAGTGTGTGTGCAACGTTTGCTTCAAAGGACATTATCCAGTTCAATGAAACATAAGAATTAAAGACTGAGGTCCAGTTGATTTGATAGCTCTGAGCTGACGGGAGGTCCTGACGGAGGCTGTGTGTCGGGGAACACACTGCAGTGAACACAGGGAACACCCTGCGGGGAACACACTGCAGGGAACACACGGCTGAAGCAGGTTGTGTATGGTCAGAACTGCCTGATGTGTTCGTTTTCATCTCTTTAAGGCGATTTGAGGAGAGCCACATGGGTCAGATCAGAACGGTGTTTCCTGATGCATACGTGTTCAAACGGGAGAAAAACATCCCAACATTCAGCAACAGCATTCTGAGGGGCAGCTACCAACTCACTGTGGAGCCCATCATCCACTCCAGTAAGAACCGACTTACTTACCCCCATCAGTGGTCTCTGACTGATTTCATCACAACTAGAATCAGTTAATCTTTAGTAAGCCTTGTTTGTCTTAAGATACTGTACTCTTGACGGTGGCTAATGATTTTCTCTTAATTGTGTGTGTGTGTGTGTGTACCCTTCAGACCAGAAGGAAGCCCGACCTGTACTGTCGGCCTCTCGTCTCTTGGAAAGAAGACACATCTTCCACCAGAATCTGATTTCTTTAGTCAAACAGCACCACAAGGTGAGCATCTGTTCTAAGTTTACAAGGACACTAGAGTTTGATGTTTTCACATCTGAATGCTGGACTTTACGGCGGGGGGTTCTGTGCTGGAGAACCATGGGGCAAACGCACTGACCGCCAGCTGAAGTTTCCTATCTATCAGTATCTGATTGTCATTGTGGCACATATTTGAACAGTTCCACAGTACATTTAAGTCAGTGGGAAATGGGGAAACTTTGATATCTCTATTATAGTGACCAAATTATCACGGTTAACGATATTATGGCAGTATTCTTAATTGCTGTACAAATGTCCAAAAAACACACATTGAAATCATTTCATGAAAGCTTGTGATTCTCTTATCATACTAAAACATTTGAAGCTTTACCGTAATACCGGTAACCGTTACAAACATCAGTCAGGTCAGCAGAGAAGACATCTTCTGCCAGAAGTCCACAGCAACTGTTTTAGACATTTGTGTTCTCACCCACAGTCCTTCCAGAACATGTCTTCAGAAGAGCCGCACATATGTGAAATGGTTCCAGAAATGTTCCAACTTGTTTTTGAACCCCGCCTCTGTCTGCAGGTCTTCTTGTCCTCCTTGGTTCCTCCAGTATCTGTTCCAGAAGACAAACTGACTCGCTGGCACCCTCGCTTTAATGTGGACATGGTGCCAGCTGTGCAGACCAGCTCACTGCCTCAGGTCCCTCAGACAGAGAAGCTGGTTACAGCTCAGGAGGTCCTGGACAAGGCCCGTTCACTCATCACACCCAAGGTGCTGTTGAACTCATTCTTGGCACTTTAATGTTCTTTTTTTACAATACCTCTAAATGTCACACTTTGACTTATGAACTTATGGGACTTTTTCTTGTGTGCAGATGGAGAGGGCTCTGGTCTCTGTGGCCCAAAAGACAGAAGACAAAGATGCAGAGATTACAGAGTCAACATGTCAGCAGGTCCCTCCAACATCAGCTGCTCTAGCAGCGCAGCTCCCAACCTCCCTGAAGGGGGTTTCCCAGTCCCTGTTGGACCGGGTGCGTAAAGCAGCTGGTGCCGGGATCAGCACTTTCAAAGCCCTTTTAAAGTTAAAAGTACCTACATTACTGTGTTGGGTGCTTGTATTTATTTATTCAATTGTCTTTGTCCAGATTCGGGCAAAAGAGGCCCAGAAGCTGCAGGCAGCCATGACTCGAAACCCCACCCAAGAAGACCGCCTGCTGATGATGTCACGGCTCGGAGAGCTGGCAAGGATCCTCCGCAATGTGTTTGTTGCAGAGAAGAAAGCAGCTTTGATAATGGAAGTGGCATGTAACAGGATGGTGGCGAGCTACAGATCTGCGCTCAGCCCAGGTTGGTTCAGAAACGACAGCAGCTCTGTGTGAATGGAGCATTTATGAGAGATGCACTGTCGTTGTTTTCTTGGACACTTACAGAATCAGATTCCCTCATGTTTTAAAGCCTTACCGGCTCATTACACGTTGGCAACTCACCAAAAAGCTGACAGTAGCTTTTCCTTGAATGTAACTGCATGTTGGTTATAAAAACATTATCTATGAAATGATTCCAAACTGCAGCAGGTCACATGACCTACTGTTTAATTTCACCTGTGCATCAGTCGTTGAGAAGGAGTTCCTTTTGATTGCGAACACCTTGAAGCAGCCTCAGTACACATGCTTTGTGGAGAGAGGCTGCTGTGCTCGGTTTACACTTATGTGCATGAATTGTCCAAAGTGTGAGTAAAAGGAAATGAAGACGGGTGTACTGTACCTGCAGCTGAGCACTGATGATGCATCCATCGGCTTGTTTTGGCGTGTTTGACACAGTCTGACACTGAGCATGATTCAGTGCAAAGCTTAGCTTGTCATCTCATGCAGTAGCTTCAGCTGTTAGAGATGCAGGCCACACAGACCTGCGCCCCTTGCAGCAGTCTCTATGAGCTCGCCACATCCAACCACTGGGATTTCTGTCCATTTTTCATAGTAAGACTGCTCCAGCTCCTTCAGGTTCCATATGTTCTGCTGGTGTACAACAGTCTTTACGTCATGCCACAGATTCTCAGTCTGATTGAGGTCTGGGCTTTGACTAAAACATTCAACAAATGTAAACATTTCCCCTTAAACCACCGAGTGGTGCTTTAGCAGGATGCTTGGAGTCATTGTCCTGCTGGAAGGTGAACCCCGTCTCCAATCGGTGGAAGAGAGTTTCGCAGTCCCTGCTGTTAAAAACCTCCCCACAGCATGATGCTGCCACCACCATGATGTTCTTTGAGTGGTGTTGGCTTTGTGTCAGACCTTTTCCTTGATGGCCAAAAGTTTAACTTCAGTGTCATCTGACCAGAGGACCTTCTTCCGTATGTTTTGGAGTCTCGTACATGCTGTTTGGTGAATTTATCTGTAAGCAGTGGCTTTTTCTGGTCCAGCTGTGTGGAGATTACAGCTTTTGGTGGTTCTGTGGGCATCCTGAGGAGCTTTCCAGCTTCTTCAGGGTTACCTGTGGCTCTCTCTTGGCAGGTTTGTTCTGGTGCAAAATTCTTTCCACTTTGTCGTGATGGATTCAATGCACACGTAGGTTTTCAGATATTTTTGCTAACTCTGTTCCTGAGCTGTTCGGAGAGCTCCTTGGTCCTCATGGTGCCGCTTGTTTGTAAACTCTACACAGAACCAACCAGCTGAGATTAGAACAAGAAACCCTACTTGCTGTGAGGAGACGGTGCTAACCTCCACAACACCATGCATGCTACGGTCTTCTGAATGAAAGTCTCAGCCCTAAAACAGGAGGCAGTTTTGCATGGATGTAATGAGGCAGCATCTATATCAGCCAACGTCTTTTGCTGCCTGTACGACAGAATGTGAGCCTCCTCAGTTGGATGTGCCTGACACAATCAGCTTTTTCTCAATGATTTGCATTCCATGAACTAGCGGCACCATTTGTCTCAGAGCTCATTAATATTTGAACCATTATGCCAGTGATTGAGGCTGAATAAGTGATTTTTTTTCCCCATGTATTTGTTGCAGGAAGTTGTTTCGAAAGGCACTGATTTGCTGTTCTTTTCCTCAGGTGAAATGGAGAAACACATCCGTCTCTTGGCAGAAGTAGCTGCTGATTGGCTTACTATTCATCCAATCCGGAAGGACTTCTATCTCAAGTTAAACAAGAAGGTGGAGCTCAGCGTTGTTCTGGACAAGCTTAGCAGCCGACTCAAAGAGGAGGAAAGGTTCTGAGGTGATAGGATGACGACCAGGGTTGCTTCTCTTCGAACTCCTCCCTGTAGGTGCATGAGCTCACCAAAGTCTGGTTGTCCAGGAGCCAGCGGGGGGGAGGTTCTCTGGTTCATCAGCAGGATTTTGTTGCTGAGAGAACGGGCACAGCTGAAGGATAGCAGCTTTTTCAAGAGTCGGCACGGCATTGGACAGGCTTGGTGTTGTTGTGCCGCTCTCTGTGCTGTGAAAAGGTTTTTTTACCGTACTTTGTTTGTAATTACTTTATTTTATTTTTATTTTTTTTTAAAGGAAATGTTGGTGTTCTGACCTCTGGTTGGTTAGGAATCCCTTTTCAATGGTGATGTACTGGTGAACATTTGGAAGATTTTTGTTACTGTTTCAGAAATACAAGATTTCATCAGAAGCAAAGTGCCGCTTTATTCTGTGAATAAACAGAACAATGAATGAACTCTCCAGTGTCTGAAGCTGAGCTGTTTCCCTGACAGACATGATTTAAGTGGGGAAAAAGAAGAAAAGCTGTGCCGACGACAGTTGCCACTTTAAGATTTTGAGGATTTCATCTTACTTGAGAATTTGCGGACAAAGCAAATACACAGAACACACTGACATTAATGTAAATGGTTTAAATGAGTGTGCATGAGAGAACAGAACGGGTAAGAATGTGACTGAAGTATTGCTTCAAAAGGTTTTCATATGATGTGTGACATGTACAGTAAGTAGAGGTGGGTCAGCTGTTCACAATCAAGTGTGTTAGCTTGCTTTCTTCTTTTTTTCTTTTTTTTTTTTATTGGCACGTTTTATGACACTGAGTTTTAGTCTGATCATTTGAAATATTTAACTCGCATTCCAACTTTGAATAGATTCTTTCACTCCTCAGCTCTGTGGAGCACACTGAGCATTGGTTTGTAGTTAAATCCTCATTCAGCTTCTGATCGTTGAACACTGTGATGTTCTGATACCTCATTCATTACCAAGTGCACAGTGTTGAAATATAAAGAGTAACAGACCAGATTTTCAAAGGAATATGCTATTTCCGTTTAAATGTAGCCGGTAATCCCAGCCACAGCAAACGCACCGTAGTGTTCGTGTTCCCCTGACAAGCTTATCTGTGCGATTCTGTGTGGCTTTCATACGTACACGTGTGTTTGGGGTTTATTGGGCTTTGTATCGGTCAAATAAATGTGCGGAAACACTTTAAGAATTAAATAAAATTTCTATGAAATAGAAATATTGTGTTCATATTTATCCTACTCAAAGTGGTCAGCTTTGTGCAAGTTTAACTTCAGCTGCTACACTTTGATCATGGTGGACAAGGGTCCACTTTGCAGACATTAAAGGTTTAATACTGATGTGATCAGATGCTTTGGGAAGACCAGCTCTACTCCCACCTGCACAGACGTGCACGATTGCTCTTTGTTCTTAGCGAGACACCACATCGCCCGTGTGAAGCATTGTAACACTGTATAGACTTAAGACAATACAGTCAGAAGCTACATTCGTGCAGGTTTTGCCAGTAGAACATTGCATTGGATCAAGATGAGAAGTGTTTTTAATGTTATTGCTGATTGGTGTATATGGTCCTTGGCAGCTTCTCCGTGTTTAGTTCTAACTGTGGGGACAGAAAGCGAACCTGTTCCTGAAGACCTGAGAGGTTCATCACGTACCAGAAGATCTGACATGAAACCATTTTGAAGCGACAGCAGTATTCTAAAATCAGCGTAGAGGCCTCAGGATGGAGGGATATGATCCACTTTTCTGGTCTCAGTGAGCTTTCTGAATCAGCTGCAGCTGTCTGATCATCTTTAAACAGACTCTGTTCCAGCCGTCAGGTCTGCTGGGGATAAATGCCTGGAGCAGCTTTTCTAAATCACTGACACGTTAATCCTTGAAATGTTCTCCAGGTGATAGATTGATAACTGACTTGATAAGGCTGTTGGAGTTCAGGTCTGAGTCCATATTAACACCCGGACTTCCAGCTTGGTTTGTGGTTTTTAACGACACAGACTGAAGCTGAGCTCAGATTTGAACTGTCCAAAGACAATTACCTCTGATTTGTCTTTGTTTAACTGAAGGAAATTCTGGATCGTCCAGTTGCTTGAGGCACTTAATGAATGTTTGTAGGAAATTATGACCTATAAATTAACAAATTATAACGCTGAGCAATAGGGTGATGCAGATTTGTGTGTTGTCCATACGACTGAGGTAACAAATGTTACTGTGCATAATCTGAGCCAGTGGGAGCATGGAAATCCAATCCTATTTAACTAAATTTATAAAGCACTTTGTTTCAAGTCCTGTACAGATGAAATCAACTGAAATAAATAAATCAAAAGACAAAACATAAATAAAACATTTTGTAATACAATAAAAACATTAGAATATACTAAAAATAGAGGTAAAAAAAAAAAAAACGTCAATAAGTTACAGGGTGCTGAAAGTCAAAGAGATTAGTTTCAGGTAGGATTTAAAAATCAATGTCCTACTGTTCTGTCCTACCCATCGAGACATCCTGCCAATGCTGACAAAAACGTTATTGCCTACAAATTAGTTCTACCATCAACCTCAGCATTTCAAAACAGCGGTGAGACTTTAGTGGTTCAAAAAGCGATGCGTATTAATTGTTCGTACAGTTAATGCTTCTTTAAATTATTGCTCTTCTAATCAGTGTGTGCCACCCAGACGAGGAATAATATTAGCAAAACATTTTGTCACGGTATAGCTGTTGTTTTGGGGGCCCCTGATCCATAAACTGAAGAGTTCTGATGTATGTAAAGTGAGGAAGCAAAGAAGAATGCAGGTTGTAATCCGGACACAGTGAAGAGGTCGAAGAAGGTAGCCAAGGATCTCGAAAGAGGCAAGGTTACACTGGGGAACACAGGTAATGGCACAATAAGTCATAGGAAGGTTATACGAGCAACACTGAGAAGCACTGGTGAGCCTGATTACCAACAGAGACTGTAAGACAATATTGCAAAGTCTGGAGCTCCTGCAGGTCCTTCAGAGTTCATAAGGAGTGCAGACGAGCAGCAGGTGTGCTGGAAGGAGCAGTCCAGACTCCTGTTTTGTTCTGGGCCTGGAATTCAGAACAAAACTACAACTGAGTGCAATCATGACAACACACACACACACATATATATATATATATATATATATAAAATGTCACTTTACCACTTTTACAATTCAATTTAAGGTTCCAGTTACGCTGGCATATTTATCCCATTTCACCCTTTAGGATGTTTTTAGCAAAATTTCAATACTTTTCACTTATTTTCATTCTACTTGAAATCATTTTGTTGTTTTGAACCATTCAGCTTTTCTGTGCTGACAATTTTGCCATTTTTTTTCTTTTCCAGTCATTTAAACAATTCTGGTTTTTTTCCTCAGCTTCAAATCGTTTCAATAATTTCTTTTTACCTTCAAATTCCTGCAACCAAGACTTCAGCAACGGGTTTTCTGCTAAAATTTAATCATTTTAGTGTGGTCAGCTATCCCAATCAAACTTCATCAGCATTCTCACTGCTGTTTGGCAGGAAAGTTTTATCTAGTTTAAGTTGCAACTTCAAACCTGTACACCATCAGCCAGCAAGCACCCTACAAAAAATATCAGTACTGTCTGAGGTAATGTTCATTGTTGTCACAGTCCCCAGAGACGTTTTAATCATAAATGTGTTGCCTTATCAGTCAGTTACTTTAATTTTGTTCAATAGCACCTCCTGCTGTTTGGGTTTGTATAGCGGTAGTTTAATTCAGGTAGTCTGTGTCTCTAATTGATGATGTCATCAGTAAGTGTCGAGGCAGTTTTCTATGTCAGAGCAGAGGGAAAGTTTGTGCCTTTTTTATCAGTATCAATTTATCAATATCTTGTCTTAGGCATATTGTATGCCTCTTCAGGAAGACCTCAGATGATTCTACATGGACCTGCAAGGGGTGGCATCATTGTGGAAGACCATACACAGTGGAGGAACTCATTCAGAGCAAGAAGGTCATCATTCGATCTGTGCAGCAGGAAACTTGTGCTGAGGAAATGGAATGTATCAGGACCCAAAGAGAAATCCCCAAGGACAGTCCCTTGAAGATGCTGGATCCCTTCATTGATGAGGATGGCCTGTTAAGCGTCGGAGGACGCATACAGGCATCACAGTTGGGATATGAAGAGAAAAGGCCCCTAATCATTCCTGGAACGCATCACGTTGCATCCCTCTTTGTGCAACATCACCACACCAATCACAACACCAAAGACGCCATTTTACTGAGGGCGCTGTTCACTCAGCTGGCTACTGGATCATGGGTGCCAAAAGGTGTGTGAGCAGTTTAATTTTTAAGTGCATCCCATCTCGTAAGCTCCGTGGGACTTGTGAAGTTCAGAAAATGGCTGATTTACCATCTGATAGACTCAGCATGGAGCTGCCTTTTATGCAAGTTGGCATTGATGCATTTGGACCCTGGACCATTTCTGCTCGGCGTACAAGAGGTGGCTATGCTGATAATAAAAGATGGGCAGTCCTTTTCACCTGCTTAAGCACCAGAGCCATCCATCTTGAGGTCATAGAGTCCATGGACAGCTCAAGTTTTATAAATGCCCTGAGAAGGTTTCTAGCTATCCGTGGCCAGTCAAACAAATCCGTTCTGACCAGGGAACAAATTTCATTGGGGCATGCGAGGATCTAGGAATCTCCTCCAATATTGATGAAATGTGGTGAGGAGGAACCTTTCAGAAAAGGGCTGTACGTGGACATTCAATCTGCCTCATTCCTCCCACATGGGTGGGGTATGGGCGCGAACTTACCCGCAAGATCCTCCATTACATGCTTCTCCAGTCACGATCTTCTAGACTCACTCACGAGGTTCTCACCACCTTTATGGCTGAGGTCATAGCTATTGTGAACAACAGACCGCTAGTACCAGTGTTAACGGATGCTCAAGATCCATTCATCCTCACACCTGCCACGTTGCTTACACAGAAAAGCGGCCCTCATCCTATTCCTCCGGGTGAGTTTGATGACAAGGATCTGTACAAGCGACAGTGGTGGCAAGTGCAAAGCTTTGCCAACACATTCTGGGACAGATGGCGGAAACAGTACCTGTCTACCCTGCAGTCATGAAGGAAATGGACATCTAGTAGGCCGAACATCCCACCAGGATCCGTATTGCTCATGAGGGATTGTCAGTCCAAGAGGAATGACTGGCCTTCAGGAGTCATAACTCAGGTTTTCCCTAGCAAGGACGGAAGGATCCGTAAGGTGGAGGTGAAAATCAACGGACGGGCTGGAATGAAGCTGTTTCTTAGGCCAGTGGCAGAAGTGGTCTTGCTGTTCTCTCCTGAGGAATAAGGACGAGGGCCTTCTTCATTCTGGCCTGAGCTCTTTAGTTATAACTTGTGGTATCTTGGGATACCAGGCGGGGAGTGTGTTGCCTTATCATTCAGTTACTTTCAATTCAATTTTATTTATATTGCGCCAAATTTCAACAATTGTCATCTCAAGGCACATAAATAATATAGTCCAATTCAAGCCAATTGGAATTCAATTTATTGTAATAATAATCCAATTAATTTTTTCAAAGGTTTACCTTTTTCAAAGGTTTAATTACAGCAACCTTAAAAGTCTGAGGTACATATCCTGTCAACAAAGACAGATTGATCAAATCCATTATGGAAGTGTCAATTAAGGGGAAAACCTCCTTGAACAGTCTGGTTGGGATTGGGTCTAAAATACAAGTTGATGGTTTAGTACTAAACAAGCTTTCATCCAATAAGCTTTCAATCATCCAGTTAAAACTGTTGCAGTAACTTTACTGAATCTGCAGCCCTGAGTACAATAGGCTCTACTTATATATATGTACAGGTTATTGCTTGGGAAATATGAGCCATAAATTGTTTTACACTTGTTTGTATTGTATACTATAGCTATATTATAACTGTTTTACTGTTTTCTCCTGCCTTAGACAACAGTATACTGCAGATCCTCCAACTGAAAAGTCGTTTGAATGTGGTACTGGGACATTTGGGCCCTGTGACTTGTGGGCGGGAATCTTTATGGCTCGGGTTGATTCCCACAGAGCCATCATATAAGGTCTGTGGTTACACCTCAACTCACAATGACAAGGACTTCAATAGCCAATATCATCCTTCTCAGGTCAGGGATGGGGAGGACAGTTTGAAGCTTGCATTTACAAACTGTGACCACTAGGTGTGCTGCTGAGCCAACTGGTTCCAGTTGACAGAGACGCCATGACTAAAGAATGTAAACCATCAATGTCTGTGTAGTAATTCATTTTTATTTATTCAGGCTTTAATTATTAAAGGAGTAATACATGCATATTAATGAATTCCTTCATTGAAATTAATATTGTGTCCTTCACCACCATGCTTATATGGCTAACAGAGCACTTCGCTCCCAAACTGCAGGTTTACTTGTTGTTCCCAGAGTTTCTAAAAGTAGAATGGGAGGTAGAGCCTTCAGTTATCAGGCCCCTCTCTTGTGGAATCAGCTGCCAGTATATGTCCGGGAAGCAGACACCCTTTCCACTTTTAAGATTAGGCTTAAAACTTTCCTTTTTGATAAAGCTTATAGTTAGGGATGGCTCAGGTAATCCTGAAACATCCCATAGTTAAGCTGCTATAGGCTTAGACTGCTGGGGGACCTCATCTGTCACACCTTTCCTCACTTTGCTCTCTTTTTCCCCCCCGTTTAATTTCTCAAATGATTTTATGTACATGTGACATTATTGTGGTTATTAACTTGTGTTTCCCTGTTCCAACAGATATCCTTTGAATGGTGTCGTCCCCCCCCCCTCTTTTCTGTCTTCTCAAACCCCAGCTGGTCGAGGCGGATGGCCACCCTTCCTGGTTCTGGTTCTGCCAGAGGTTTCTTCCTGTTAAAAGGGAGTCGTTCCTTTCCACAGTCGCCTCAGGCTCAGGATGGGAGATTGGACTGAAGACAAGTTTCGGTCCAATCTGTTGGTTTCCTTAGCTCGGATATTATTTTTTGAATTGGCTCTATATGAATGAATTGGATTATGATTACAATAAATTGAATTCCAATTGGCTTGAATTGGACTATATTACTTAAGTGCCTTGAGATGACAATTGTTGTAATCTGGCGCTATATAAATAAAATTGAATTGAATTGAATTGAATATGTGATGATGACAACAGGCCCCTCACACAGTCAGTCCTTGACCTGAAAGTTGTAAAGTTTTTTTCTCTTTAAATTTCATGTACCAACACCTTGTGTACTGTGGTGGTCTGCTTTAAATTCTCCCCAATATTTGTCCAAAATCAAAGCTCTTTGCAAAGGGCATGGCTCATTTGTAAAAGGAGTATATCTGAAAAGTGACATTTACTTTTTGAATTTCAACCTCATCAACTAGCTTCACCATTACTGCAATAAATAGACAAGATTTGCTGTCATGGATGAAAAAACGCTAAGGAGCTAACTGCCTTTAACTGTTCTTGGTTGAAAGGATCTTTATTAAATTTGGCTGAGATATGCTGCATTATTTCATATAACTGCACACAACTTTCATTTTGAGCTTTGTCCTTCTGCTGATGGAACGTTAAGGTTTTTGATTGATTGATTTCTTTTATTTTGAATACAGGGAAAAAAATTTACAAACAAAAATAAATAAATAAAAAATATATACTGTATATATAAATGCCAAATGCATTCAATATCATGTTTGAAAAGGAGCAGGAAGAAGTAAAAAACGTATTAAATCCTACCCCTAGTCTATATACATACCTACACCGACACGTGCACATATACACATAGATCTACACAATACACACATCTATCTCTATATACATATATATCCGAATATGCCTTCGGTCTCACACAAACTTTTTTTTCCCTCCTCTCTTTCATTCCTTTTCCCTTCAATTCATAATGGCAGAACCACTATCCCCAAAGTGCCCCAAACCCTCCTCAAGCCCCCTCCTCCCTGTATCTTGTAAAAAGAATTTGTTTACAGTTGTTTTTGAACTGGTTGATGTTGGGACATTGCTTCAGTTCCATGCTCAGTCTGTTCCATAGCCTTACTCCGTTATTTGTTATGCAGAATCTTTTCATTGTAGTTCTATATCTTTGGATCTTAAAATTAAACATTTCCCTTAAATCATACCCTCCCTCTCTTTCATGAAACATATTTTGCAAGTGACTTGGTAACAGATTATTCCTGGCTTTGAAAAGAAATTGTGCTGTTTGGAATTCTATCATATCATAGAGTTTTATTATTTTAGACTTTCCAAATAATAAACTGGTATGTCCCAGATAACTGACTTAATGAATTATTCTGATGACTCATTTTTGCAGAATGAATAGTGGCTCTAATTAACTTTTATATGTGTTTCCCATACCTCTGTGCAGTAATTTAAGTAAGGTAAGGCCATAGAACAGAACAGAGTGTGGAGTGATTTGTAATCTTAAAAAATGTTCTATACCAACCCCCACAATCTGTACCCATGCATGATGACTTCTTTTTTTGTTACCAAATATATATTTCATCTTGCTCAGATTTAGTGAAAGCTTGTTTTTAATCAAACCAATGTTTAATTTTGGTAAATTCTGAAGTAATAATGTACTGCTGTAGTTGCAGTAAATTCTCACCTGATCCAATTATATTTGTGTCATCTGCAAATAATTTGATGTACATGATGAATAGTTTAGGACCCAACACAGACACCTGTGATACACCACACACAATGTGCAAACATCTTGACTGATAAACTCCCATTTTCACAAAGAGTTTTAAACACATTACAGTAGTGGTGTGTGGTCATCTAGAGCCTATAAAATCCACAGTTCAGTGATAATTCAAATACATGGTGCATATTTAATAACCCATCACCTGCAGATTTAAACATGAGACATTGGTGTAAGTGGTGAAATTATGTGATGAAAGGGTTCATTTTAATGGGAAAGGGGAAAAACAAATTTCGGCAGAATCAAACCTTTTGTTTGATTGTCCAAAAACTTTTTATTTGGTAAAAAATTATCGATACACGACATTGTGATCTTTATGGGATCACATTTATTTTTTTTAAACTATTTGTTACACATAACTTTTCTTTTTTCTAATTACTGTAAATGTGCAAATGTTGACATGTTCATTATGGCGCAATCTTTCCAGGCTCTCGTTTGTCAGATCCCACCACCTGTGGTCTTGAGGCCAAGACACACTTCTGTTATGAAATGAGAAAAATATCTTTTAAAAACGTTTGGAGCATATGTGAAGGTAGTTTTGAGTTTCTACCCATTTCTGGGTGACTGTATCTGATAAAACTGATGAAATGTGCTTGGTAAATATCTGTCCTCATGAGCAAAATGACAACATGCTAAATTTGTCAGAGGCCTTTTTGAACCCGACTGACCCTCTGTAAAACTGGCTGTAGTATGAGGAATAAATTTGTCATGGCTTTAATATTTGGGATACCTCAACATTAAAAGATTGACTCAACGTGGAATGATCCGGTAGCATCACATAGATGGCAAAGTATGGGCAAGTCACAGAAACACTTTCTCACTCTTAAACAGTCACACAAATACAGCGTTTTGTTCAGAAGAAACATACAGATGAGGCGAAATTGTACTCAGATCATTATACACGAGAAAGATTAAATGTTCCATCCATCCATCCATATTGTGGTCCTAATCTACCCCCAAAGATCATGTGAATGATGCCGAGTCCCTTCTGTAATCCTGAAGCACGAGAAAAGGTCCAGCCCCGAAACCCGAGCGATGACAGTGTTCTTCTGAAAGCTGAAGATATTTCTTGTTTTCTTGAACTCGCATAACCAGATTCAGAACAGAATTTCCTGTGTGGTGGCTGCAGTGGTCCTCAGTACTGAACCAGAGAGTACACTTTGTGTGGTTTAAGTCGGTCGCTGCCGTTTAGCTCTTTGAGCTCGATGACCACCATGCAGCCCAGAACATCGGCCTGCTGCCTCCTCATCAGCTCACAAGCTGCGTACAGTGTTCCTGCAAAGCACGCACACACACGTCTGTGCTAAACATCAACACAGAGACGATAAAATAGCCAATAGAAACTGGAGAGGGTAATGAAGAAACTGTGGAGGAGACGTTAGTCGGGTTGCTAGGCAACATGAGGAGAAAGTTTTGAGATTGTATGAACACCTTTAAATCATGAGAGAAATCTGTCAAAATATCTTGTTGTCAGTGGGCTCACTGTGCTGTGCATGTACACAATCACACAGCAGCTCTGTGCACGTGAAGGTTAACTGACACACAAGGCTTTCACATTCAAGTTCAGCCTCCAGACTAATGGAAGGTGGTGCAGGTCCTGGAATCTACCTGGTACAGGACCTCCTAAACACCAGAAGAGCCCAGCAGCACATCACAGCGGGCTACATCACTGAGGTCATAGATGGAAATCTATACCCCAATCAATTCAGAGAGGAATTAACATTCTCAGATACAACACTGTGCCTAAATTTCTATATTTGTTTCAGAAAATTTGGTTGCTACCCCCAACCAACTTTCTCTTAAACTTGAGAAAATGTTTTCACCTATCACTCCCTTTGATAGAGAAGGACTTTTCTCTGGTACCACCGTACAGCAGTGCATTATTTCACAGTGTTTATCCATATCGCCATTATCAAGTCTAGAAACCACAGCAAGAGGGCTGCTTTGGGAAAGGTTTCATCTCCAGAGTGTGCAGTCTCATGGTTCAGGCCTGGAGATAGGACAGCATCTAATCTGAAGAATGCGTGAAAGCACAGCCGGTCAGTCCAAACAGCAGCAGAAAAACTGGTTTACGAGGACATGTATGACACCAGAGAGGTTCTACGGGTTTCACAGTACTGTCTCAGATTCATGTACAAGATGTGGAAACCTTTTTCACCGTGTGTTGAAATTTAATTGAAAGGGACTCCAACTTCAAGTTTTTTATGTTAGGATTATACCTTAATGACTATCAAGGGACGATAGAGCTGCTTTGAATCCATGTAATGCGTGCAAAAGGAGTCATCTCCATCCACCACTTTTTTAGAGAAAATATTACCTCTGTTCTTATAGGAAAACAAGCTCCCTATTCGAGCATTTGGGCTCTCTTCATGTAATACCTGAAGAGTGTGGATTTTTTTTCCTTGTAAACGCTTGAATTAATGTTCATTACCTTAGTAATCCAGTGAACAAAGTGGTTACAAAGCAGTTCTCACCTCCAGTAGCCAGAAGATCATCAATGAGCAGAATCTTCTGCCCTGGAGCCACTGCATCCACCTGGATCTCTGCCTCTGCCTAAAGGAAAAGAAGCACATACTTAAGAAAACCAGGGGCTGACACAAGGACACAAACTGGGTTGGTCTGTTGAACATGCACAAAAAATAAAGATTCATATTCCAACACGAGAGATACAGCACCAGATTCTGCACTCATCTCAACCACCTGAGGAAGATAGACACCTGGTTAGAGAGTTACAAAAGCAGACCATAGAGTCATGAATCATGAATGGAACTGAAGTTTCCCTGGAGGCCAGCAGGAATGACAGAGTCAAATCTGAATCCTTGAGACAGGCTCAGACTGCAGTTCAGGCCTGATTTATTCCCATGATGTGACCAAGTCCATATCTATATTTGGCCCAAACTCTTGATGTAAAGTGCCCTAAGATCACTTTTGTTTTGAAGCTTTGCTGTATGTCAAGGAAACTGATATCCCATTCTCACAAGAGTGTAAAATGCTGACGTTTTCTGCATTCCACTGAAGGAGCCTTCCTGTGTGGAAGACAGACTGTCGGTGGGATTGCCTGTACTTTCAGGAGGGATGGTGGTCGTCAAGACACCTCCTGTGTCTATACGGCAGGGAGCTTTCCCAGGCTTCATGTCTACGGAGGTGGTTCTGCTAGCGATAGGTGAACCGGTGAGACATGACAATCTATCCGTCTGATCCCTGCTGTTGAAGAGAGCTGGACGCTGAGGTTATGACAAGGAACTTTTCCTACTGGAAATCAAGAACATGGATCTTCCTCTCTCAGTTCTATTGCTGAGACCTGCAGGCATGGCAAACTTTACGTTTCACACAAACACCCAAAGAGATTCTGGGCAAGTGGGTGCCTTCATTTAACACCTTCATCAGGACTCAAACCCTGCACTCTGCCATTTGTTACAACATCACCTCTGCCAGACTGATCCACAGGGTGGTGGAGGAGAGCCACGCTGCTCTGCCACAATCCAACTTTGTGTGACCAGTGCTTTCAGGGTGACGAATATAGTTTCCCCTCCCTGTCTGTTTCCCCAGCTGTGGGAGAGTGGAGGGACGAGGGGGGAGTCAGTTGCTATCCCTCAAAACTCCTCGACTGGAAGGTCTTCACTTTACAGGTATGCATACAAGCAGGCTGTTGAAAAGCGAACGGCAGACCTCCAGTGATGGGCCAATAGCTTCGAACCAATACAGAGCATTCCCAGCTTGTCACATTTATTTGTGCTTTTAAAATTCTGGTTTCAGGCCCTTGGAAAGATTTTCTCTTTTCCTCTGTTCATCTATGGACCCAAGTACTCTGCAGAGAGAAAGGTGGTACATTGTCTGTGGAACTTTATATCTGGTTCTGCAAAACTGGCCATACGGCTGACCAGAATGATACAGATTCAGGGCTCTGGTAGCGTAGCCGGTTTCAGTGTTGAAGGGAATTGCAAAGGCTAGACTGAGGGAGGGGCCTTGTGTTTGGTGGGAGCGGATGGGGTGCTGGTTCTGAACTTTTGAGAAAGTTTTCTTTTGTATTAAGTCTAAACTGTAACTGATATATTTTCTCCAGGCAATGGTTAACAGAGAGACTTTTTAAACCCCCACCCTCTCTCTCTACACACACACAGACTTTATATGGGACTTTCAACTGCCTGTAGTGTTAGACCAACATATGAGTGTGTTGGTGATGTTCCTTACCTTGCCATACTCCAAATCATAAGCCACAGATACTGTGGCTCCAGGCAGTTTGCCTTTCTTTCTGACCAGGACAAAGCCAATGCCCAATCTCTGGGCGAGCAGAGGCCCAAACAGGAAACCACGTGCATCTAAACCTGAAAAAGGAAGGAAAAAACCTAAATGAGTTGGCAACAATAAAACACACCATGAGAAAGCCTTGTGTAAAATACAGGTGGACTCTCATGACAGTTAAGATCTACTACAGTGGGATGTGACAGATGCATACATCAATATAACAGCGCATGCAACCGCACATCACTGGATCATGTGGACCAAGTTCATGTTCTGCTGACGGTGCCTGTAAAGCTCAGCCTGTAACCTCTTTGCTGCAGTCTAAATATACACGAGCAAAGGTTGCAGCAAACGTGGCAGGATCAGAAGAAAGTGGAACATCACTGGCAGGGTCTGCAGAGAAATACACCATGCACACTTTCAGAGGGTCATAAGACATGACTGAAGATTATATTCATACAAGTCTCTGTGTTGTTTAAGAGCATTCAACTTAGTCTGTCTTTTGGATGGGCGTGTAAATGTGACAGGTCTGATTTCCTTTTCAAAATTAATGAAATTTCTTCTGTAGTTATAGCTGCCTCTCAATCTGTAGTTATTACCTCTGATATCTTTGGTATCTAAATGTCATCTAGAAAATTATTTTGCTCTTGTGCCTTATGTATCATATGAAACCGGCATAGTTTTTACAGGCTGTAAAATTTCAGCATGGGCTTGCAGGTATTGTTCATCAATCCTGTAAATTTAGCACTTATGAGGGAAATTCCCACATGCATTTAGAGTGATATTATTGAACAGTGTTCTGAACTGATTCCACAATTGTAAGGTATAAAAGGACACAGGATGAATACGCCCTTTGGGTTGCTTCCCACAGATCCATCAGATTAGTACTTGAGGAGTTTGGCGGTTGGATGAACACCTCAGACTCTTAATGTGTTCTTTGAGCATTTACTGTGGAGACCAAAGCTGTCTGCCCAGTGTTTTGAAGTCAAGGAACATTTCTCCCAGGGATGTGAACAGGAGATGGCAAGATTCTCTAAATCCATGATTTCCTGATTCTGGAAACACTTCACCAGGAAGATCCCCGCAGAATTCCCATTCAGAATCCTGGCCCCATACTGAACGTAGACTATTGCATAATTACATCTATGCTAACACGGTTAAAAGGTTACATGTAATACGACATGTCACAGAAAATAATATTGAGTCAGCACTGATTAACTCCCAAAAAGCGTTTGATGCAGTTTGTTAAAAAAAAAAATCTATACATTTGTATTTTATGAGAACTTCATGAAAGTGATTAAAGCATTGTACAAGAAATCAAAAAGAATGGGGACCTTGCTACTTTTTTTTTTGCAGACAGTATTCTACAATACTTAGAACAGGGCACACAACCCTGATTGATGTGTTGTATAGAGGAATATGGCCCAATGTCCAAAAACATAGCTCGAAAGAATCAGCTAAAATGTGATATCCACTCAATAACACACTTGGGTGTGTACTTACCCACAAATTTAACAACCTCGTTTAGCATTAACTTTGGGCTCCAAAAGAAAAGCAGATGTCAGAAGGTGGAAAGTTATTCCTTTCTTAAATTTAAGCTCCAGGGTTGAATCAGTTTAAATGAATATCCTGCCAAGAATATTGTACCTTTTTCAGACATCGCCTGTGGAGGCAACAAACCAACAATTTGTTCAGTGGGACAAGCTCATATCTAGGTACATATGGAAAGGCCGGAAGCCAAGGATTAAATATAAAAGAATACAGCCCATAAAGGAGTATGGAGGAATGGCGCTTCCATGTTTATCAGAGTAGTACTATGCAGCCCAGCTACGGCCTCTGTGTCGGTGTAATCCTGGGTACTTGGCCAAGTGGAAGGAGCTTGAGTTGGCCATGTCTAGGATCCCACTCCAAGCAACTGTATCAGATGACATACTAACGCAGCACCTTCTAGACAGAGCGAATTCATTTATATATATATATATATATATATATATACACTCAGAAACTGTGGAACATACAGAAAACAACATCATAGAGGTGGTGCTCCTTTGACAGCAACCCCCCGACCAATCATAAAAGATTTAGGACGCGGGCAAAAAATGGCATTGCTGCTTATTGCACTCTGACACACAAGGGATCATTGAAGACTTTCCAGACCATGAAGGAAGAATACAACCTTCAACACCAGGCTTTCTACAGTCTCCCTAAAATGTGCCATTACCCTGAAATACTTAACAATTTGCTAACCTAGAGGGAGAAATTATAAAAATCTTTATATCTGCTTATAATTCTGAAATTTACAACTGATTCATTGTATGTTGAGGAGAAATGTAATGGGGAGGGTGATGGCATTCTTTCTGAGGATCAATGCTTGTCAAATACAATGGAAAACCAAAAGTTCTTTGGCTCGTATATGTCTAAGACCCCAGGCTCCACTAAGAGATGATTGGATAGACATGGTTTATGAAATAAAACAAAATGGAGACTGACATACTCACACAGACCAACTTGTGTTCTGGGTGGGTTTTCTTCATAGGTTCCTGAAGATTTATATGAGGTAACATTCTCAAATATTACCATTCCTCCCAGTTCTATGCTTTACATAGTTCTGTTGTTGGTACCAGAGAAATCTTCCAAGTAATGGCGAATGGATGAGAAATCCTGAGACACACTCTGTTTAATTAGGCAATTAGGGAAGTCATTCTGCGTTTTCCTCAGTTTTTATTTTTTTTAATCCCTTGAACAATACAACATGTAAGGATTAGGGTGAGTCTTTTCTCCCCTTCCCTTTTTCTAAATGCATCTCCAATATGTCTATTTGATATTCCTGAAATGTAATGGCTATGATAGTCCAACAACATACTAGTTTTCTCTGAAAAAAAAACAGCAAGAACTAAACCAAAACTTGAAAAAGCTGATGTAAATCATTAGATGAAGCAAGTCAGCCTGAAATGAGTGTGTAATTAAAGAGGTACTCTGGCTCCTGTTGGACAGCTCCTTTAAGACTAAATAAACATGAATAATAGGTTAAAGATGTAATTTCTTACCAACGATCAGATCAACCTGCTGATGATTGCTCCTAACATGTTCTTCAAACAGGTCGATTACGGCTGTAAGAGCAGCAGCATCTTTCAGGATGGGACATATATCTCTGCAAGACAATACGGCAGTAACTTTTTTATCAGAGCTCCCATGATGCACCTCTCCTCCCTCCATGTACATATGACATCATTGTTGTCATTAACTTGTGTTTCTCTCTCTCAGCAGGTGTCTCTGGCCTGGTGTTACGGTGTTTGTTGTCCCCTCTTTCCTGTCCTCTCAGCCCCCAGCTGGTCCAGGCAGATGGACCCTTCCTGGTTCTGGTTCTGATGGAGGTTTCTTCCTTCTCCACAGTCGCCTCGTGCAGCTCAGGTCGGGGGATTGAATCCAAGAGAAGGTCAAGATCAATTTGTTGGTTTCCTTAGCTAGGCTACTTTTTTCAATTGGCTTTATATGAATTGGACTCATTTTGAATTCAATTAATTGGATTTGATTGTATTATGATTACAATGAATTGGACTCATATATATATATATATATATATATATATATATATATATATATATATATAAAGTTGAATTTAATTGAATTCCAAAAGGGGGCATTTCCATCCAACTACCAGCCAATAAGCTGCCTCTGTACATATGGGAGCTCCTGTCAGCTGATACAAAGCTGTGGTTTTCACCTCTCATCCAGAACCATGACACTATACACTCCTGCCTCTGTGAAACAGCTTAAGGTACAGTTCATATCAAATATTCATGAGGCAGAAATAATGGCTTACTTTTGTGATCTTTTTATATAAATTGATGTTATATTGCTTCAGAGATGGTTACTACTTAATAAATTAACTGTAACACCACATGCATTTCTATCATAAGAGCAGAAAAGTGACATAAAGTCAATATGTACTTCATAGAGATGCTATATTCTTGCAGCAGAAACAAAGTATGGCTGAAAATGAACAACTTTTTACAGTCTGGTCATTCCTCCACCGAGATAAAGCCTTTTTCTGCTGAATGCACTCATTCATTTGTTGACCACATGCTGTGGTCTTGTGGCTCACTCTTTGAACCGGACTATAAACTGAATCACATGTCACCACTGCATTCAGCAGGTGTGGGTCCAACACTGCACGTGATGTACTCCATTTCTCCTTCACACGTTAAAGTCCACGGACCGCTCACACCGCGTGGACCCTGTGCTCCAGGTTTTCTCACCTGAATTCGATGCCCTTCTTGGGAAAGTCGGGGAAAGCTCGGATGTGTCTGCGAACCAACTGCAATTTGGACTCGAAATCAGTGGTCATTTTTAAAGTCACGATGTGAACCGAGCACTTCTCACTGAAAGCTCGTCTCTTCCCGAAGGACTTCTGCTTCTGCTTCTTCTTCTTCTTCTTCTTCTTTTTTGATTTTTAATGGCAGCTGGCATCCTTGATGTTGCATATGCCGCCATCTACTGGCCTAAACTTCTTTCTAATTCTTCTTTTCTATATTCTTTTAATTATTCCACTAGACACCAGGAATCCTATAATTATTTTCATTCTTTCTTTAGATTTACCAGATTCTACTATCTTTTTCAGATTACATTATCTTATTCCTGCCTTCTGCAGCCCTATCTTCATTATTTCCCTCTCTCATATTTGGGACATGCTATCATTATGTTCCACTGTCTCCCTCTCCCCACAGCTACACCGCCCAGTTGGATGTTTCCCCCTTATTTTAAGTGTATTTTTCAGTTTACAATGTCGTATTCTTATTCTGCTCAGAATGACTTGTTTTGTTCTGTTCTGTCCATAACACCCTACTTCTCCTGCTACACTTTGTAATGTATATAAATGTCTTCCTTTTTCCTGATTCTTTCAATATTGATTTCACTGTTTATTTCTTTCCACACTAAACTTTTCCCCTCTGTTTTTGATCATTTTACTTTAATTTCCACCACCTCTTTCTTTACTGCCTCCTTAGCAATCTGCTTTTTCATTTCCTTTTATTCCTACATTAGCTGGTACCCACATGATCACTATTTCCCTCTTTAACTGTATTTCATATAAAATTTCCTTTTTTTTCCAAATTTGCTGTTCCGTTTTTTAATACTTAAGAGTGATGAAAATGAATCACTACATATAACTATTCTCCTATCCCTCACCCCCTCCATCCATTCTATTGCTAGCAATATTGCACATAATTCCACTGCATATATACTTAAATTATCCAGTGTTGTTCTTGAAATTGTCCTATTATAAATGGGAACCACCATTGCTGCTGCTGTTACTCCTGTTGCCTGTTCTTTGGACCCATCTGTATATATATACACATATTCTTTATATTTTTCCTCCACATAGTTATAAAATTCCTGTACTAGATCTGCTGTTTTATTTCTTTCCTTGATGTTCCACATATTTAAGTCTACATTTGTTTATTGTAACATCCATTTTGGTTTCGTTGTCCAAAGAACTGTTGGGCTTAATTCCACATGTTGTATTTTTAGTTGTTCTGCCAAACCCTCACTGACTCACCCAAAACTATTTTTTTTCTTTCCCCTTTTCCCAGCACATCTCCAGAACTCTCTTTGCTGGATGTTCACCATTGTATCCTTTTAAATTTATCCAGTAATCGGCAATTAACTGTTTTCTTTTAAGCCATGACGGCATTTCTCCTGCTTCAACCTGTAGTGAACATATTGGTGCTGTTTTTATTGCTCCTAGACAAGTTCTTAATGCTCTAGCTTGAATTATGTCTAATTGCGGAAGAACTGATTTTGCTACCGATCCATATCCCACACTGCCATAATCTATTCTAGACCTTATTAATGCTATATATATATATATATATATTCCTGCTGGTATACTGTCGAATATATCGTTTATCATTATTGTAAATAACGTTGGACTTATCACACTCCCCTGCAGCGTACCATTCTCTACCATATAGCTCTCTGACACCTCCGACCTTATTTTAACTTTTATAACTTGTATATCCCTTAAAAATCAATAGTCCAGTTAAACATGTTTCCCTCAATTCCCATTCGATGCATTTTAATTACCAATCCCTTTCTCCACAACATGTCATCTGCCTTTTCAACATCAAAAAACACTGCTGCCACCGTTTCTTTATTTACTTGTGCTTTTCTTAAATCATCTCCGAGGCACACTACTGGATCCATAGCACTCCGACCTCTTCTAAACCCACTCTGATGTCTAGTTACCAATCCCCTTTTTTCTATATAATACATCAGCCTTTCATTTATCATTCTTTCCATTATCTTAACTGTATGTGATGTTAGTGCTATGGACCTGTAATTTATTTTTCTTACTATGATCTTTCCCCAGCTGCCTAATTGGTATTATAATTGCCTCCTTCCAACTTTGTGGTACTTTCCCCTCTTTCCAGACTTTACTGAATAATGATAATATCTTTGTTAATCCCCCCTCACTTAAATGTTTGCTCAAAGTGTAACATATCCCATCTTTGCCTTGCACACTCCTTCTTGTATTTTCTATTGCTCTTTTCATTTCTCTACTTGTAAATGGGACATCTAATTCATTTTCTGTACTTTCCTTTCCTTTTAACACCTCCCTGTTTTCATATCTATTTTTCTTCCTGCCATTTCTTCCCTCCTCAGTTAAATTATTTTAAGTGTGCACCGCAACAAAAGTTTTAACCATTAATTCCGCCTTTTCTTTATTAGTTATAGCCACTTCCTCTCCAGAACTCAGGACTGGATAAGTCCAATCCTTCCTATCCCCACCCATTTTCCTCAACAATCCCCATACTTCTCCTTCACCATCTTCATTTAGCTCCCAATCGATCCACAAAATTTCCTCCAATACGACCTCTTTGCTTGTCTTATTGTTTTCCTTACCATTGCTTGCGCTTGCTTATATTGAATCATGTGTTGAAAGTTATGGTATCTTTTAACTAACTTAAACGCTTTATTTCTACTCTTTATTGCCTGTTTGCATTTTTCATCCAACCATGGTACTAACTTGTTTTTCTTTCTTCCTGAACTTTTAGGTATACATCTGTTCGCTGCTGATATGAACCCCTTGCTTTATGTCCCTGTCCATCATTTCCACCTCCATGTTATCACTAACCCGAGCCAGATTTTTTCCAATTTCCTTTGTGAACTCTATCCAATTTGCATTTTCTAAGATCCATCTTCCCCTTCCTCTCTCCGTGTCCTGCACTGTCGCTATATTTATTTTATTATATATAGGGTAGTGATCACTTCCTATGGTCCCTTTTTGATACACATTCCAGTCACACAGTGGTGCTAATACATTGGTCACTATCAGGTCTATAGCCGACTCCTTCCCACTATTTACATCTATCCTTGTCCCTCTCCATCATTCACACAGATCAGATTCTGTCCTTCTAACATTTCTTCCACTACTACTTACTGTCATTCTTCTAACTCCCCCACAATGTATTATGAGCATTAAAATCTCCGTACCACACTGTGTTTCCACTGCTCTTGCCATTTTTTTCCAGTTTCTTTATATCCAACTTCCTGCATGAGTTATAAAAATGTATTATTGCTTCCTACAACTTCCTCTTCCCTATCCATAGTTCTATTATAATAGTCTCTATTTCAACTCTAATATCAATAACCCTGTAGGAATGCCCTCTTTTACAAATGTGACACAATATATAGTGCACTACATTTATTTCCCTACATAGGGAGTAGGGAATGAGTGAGTGATTTCGGACACAGCCTGTGACTCATAAATATTTAAAAAAAAAAAATTTTTATTAACCTTTATTTATACAGGTAAAATCTCATTGAGACCCAGGGTCTCATTTGCAAGAGAGACCTGTTTTAGGCAGCAGCAATACACAAAGTTACAGATTAACTGAACGTACAAGAGACAAAAACAAAACAGGAACATATGATAATTAGTAATAATAAAATTAAAGAAAAAATGAACTAGTTAAGTACAGTACATGTGCAGACCCCCACTGATTTTCTCACCAGCCTTCCTTTAAGTAATTTGAAGTCCTCTAATGAAATAAAACTGGACAGCTTCAGCTTCTGTTGGAGCCTGTTCCATGTTATAGGCGCAGCATAGGAGAACGCCTTTTTGCCAAGTTCAGTACGGACTGAGGGGATGGCAAATGTGATGAAATCCAGGGACCGGAGGCTATGATCAGACTGTTTCCGTGTCAAGTATGTGGACAAATAGGAGGGGAGTAGTCCAATGATGGATTTGTAGATAAACAGATACCAGTGGGTGGTTCTGCGCATGGAAAGTGAAGACCAGTCAGTGAGAGAGTACAAAGTGCAGTGATGTGTAAGGGGTTTACAACCAGTTATGAATCTCAAAGATCCGTGATATGCAGCATCCAGTAGATGTAGGGAGTGAGCAGAGGCATTCATATAAACAACATCACCATAATCCAGGAGTGGCAAGAAAGTGGCTGCAACAATACGTTTTCTTTATTAAAAGAAAAACAGGCTCTATTTCTGAAGAAAAACCCCAGTTTTAATTTAAGTTTCTTCAGTAATTGGTCAATATGGCATTTAAAAGAAAGGCTATCGTCCAATGTTATGCCAAGGTATTTATAATTCAATTCAATTCAATTCAATTCAATTTTATTTATATAGCGCCAGATTACAACAATTGTCATCTCAAGGCACTTAAGTAATATAGTCCAATTCAAGCCAATTGGAATTCAATTCATTGTAATCATGATCCAATTAATTCTTATAGAGCCAATTCAAAAAATTTATATCCTAGCTAAGGAAACCAACAGATTGCACCGAAACGTGTCTTCAGTCCAATCTCCCGTCCTGAGCGTGCCTGTGGCGACTGTGGAAAGGAACGACTCCCTTTTAACAGGAAGAAACCTCTGGCAGAACCAGACTCAGGAAGGGTGGCCATCCGCCTCGACCAGCTGGGGTTTGAGAAGACAGAAAAGAGGGAAAAGAGGGGGGAAAAACACCATAACGCCATTCAAAGGATATCTGTTGGAACAGGGAAACATAGGTTAATAATCACAATAATGTCACATGTACATAAAATCAATTGTGAAATTAATCAGGGGGAAAAGGAGAGCAAAGTGAGGAAAGGTGTGACAGATGAGGTCCCCCAGCAGTCTAAGCCTATAGCAGCTTAACTATGGGATGTTTCAGGATTACCTGAGCCATCCCTAACTATAAGCTTTATCGAAAAGAAAAGTTTTAAGCCTAATCTTAAAAGTGGAAAGGGTGTCTGCTTCCCGGACATTTACTGGCAGCTTATTCCACAAGAGAGGGGCCTGATAACTGAAGGCTCTACCTCCCATTCTACTTTTAGAAACTCTGGGAACAACAAGTAAACCTGCAGTTTGGGAGCGAAGTGCTCTGTTAGGAAAATATCTTACAATTAAATCTTTAAGATATGATGGAGCTCGGTCATTAAGAACTTTATAAGTGAGAAGAAGAATCTTAAATTCTATTCTGAATTTAACAGGGAGCCAATGAAGAGAAGCTAAAACTGGAGAAACATGATCTCTCCTGTTAGTTCTCATCAGAACTCTGGCTGCAGCATTTTGGATCAGCTGGAGGCTTTTCAGAGAATATGTGGGACAGCCCAATAATAAGGAATTACAGTAGTCCAATCTTGAAGTAACAAATGCATGGACTAGTTTCTCTGCATCACCCTGAGACAGGATGTTCCTGATTTTAGCAATATTACGAAGGTGAAAGAAGGCAGTCCTAGAAACCTGTTTTATATGTGCGTCAAATGATAAATTCTGGTCAAAAATAACTCCAAGGTTCCTCACTGTAGAACTAGAAGCCAAGGAAATACCATCTAGAGTAACTATATAACTAGACAATTTCTCCCTGAAGCGCTCAGGTCCAAAGAGAACAACTTCAGTTTTGTCTGAATTTAAAAGCAGACAGTTCTGAGTCATCCAGGTCTTTATGTCTTTAAGACAGGCTTGTAGTCTGACCAACCTGTAGGTTTCATCTGGTTTCATAGATAAGTACAGCTGAGTATCATCAGCATAACAATGGAAATTTATGCCATGCTGTCTGATAATGTTACCTAATGGAAGCATGTATAAAGTAAAAAGAATCGGTCCAAGCACAGAACCCTGAGGAACTCCATGACTTACTCCAACGTGTGAGGAAGATTCTTCATTTACAAGAACAAACTGGAATCTATCAGATAAATATGACTTAAACCAGCCTAATGCAGTTCCTTTAATCCCAATAACATGTTCAAGTCTCTGTAACAGAATGCTGTGATCGATCGTATCAAATGCAGCACTGAGATCCAACAGGACAAGCACAGAAACAAGTCCGCTATCAGAAGCTAACAGGAGATCATTGGTAACTTTCACCAGTGCCGTTTCTGTGCTATGATGCACTCTGAATCCTGACTGAAACTCTTCAAACAGATTATTTCTATGTAAATGATCACAAAGTTGAACTGCAACTATTTTTTCAAGAACTTTGGACAAAAAAGGGAGATTGGATATAGGTCGATAATTAGCCAACACTTCTGAATCAAGAGTAGGTTTTTTAAGTGAAGGTTTAATTACAGCAACCTTAAAAGTCTGAGGTACATATCCTATCAACAAAGACCGATTGATCAAATCCAAAATGGAAGTGTCAATTAAGGGGAAAACCTCCTTGAACAGTCTGGTTGGGATTGGGTCTAACATACAAGTTGATGGTTTAGAAGAGACTATTGCTGTTGTTAGCTCAGAAAGATCAACTGGACAGAAGCTGTCTAAATACAATTCAGGTTCGAAAGATACTTCTAAAGCTGCTCTACTTGATGATACATCAGTGATAATAATGGGAAGGATTCCATTAATCTTCTCTCTGATAGAAACAATTTTATTGATGAAGAATCTCATGAAATCATCACTGCTGAGAGTTAAAGGAATACATGGCTCAACAGAGCTCGGACTCTTTGTCAGCCTGGCAACAGTGCTGAAAAGAAACCTGGGATTATTCTTATTCTCTTCTATCAATAATGAGTAATAAGCAGTTCTAGCTTTACGAAGTGCTTTCTTATACGTTATTAAACTATCTTTCCAGACTAATTGAGACTCTTCTAAATTAGAGGAACGCCACTGTCTCTCTAGCTTTCTTGTCGTCTGCTTTAACGCACGCAGCTGTGAATTATACCAAGGAGCCAACCTCTTCTGACTGATTACCTTCCTTTTCAGAGGGGCAACATTGTCTAGTGTTGTACGCATTGAAGCTGTAGTGCTGTCAACAAGAGAGTCAAGTTCTACTGAAGTAAAATTTAGGTAGCCGTCCTCTGTCATATCTGCACATGGCAGTGAAGAAAAGGATGATGAAATCAACTCTTTAAATCTGGTTACAGCATTCTCTGACAGACACCTTCTATATGTAGAATTCTTCTCAGAAGCTGTATAATCAATTAATGTAAATTCAAAAGTTATTAAAAAAAAAAAAAAGTGGCCACAGACTCAATATGGGTACCCTGAGCAGACATAATACCGGGTAAAACAGCAGGCACCTTCTTTTTATTTGAAAAGAACACAGACTTAGTTTTACCTGCATTTAGAACCAGCCTGAGATGAGACAATTGTGCCTGAATGGTGTCAAAAGCAGACTGCAGTTCTTTGAACACCTGCCCAGGTCATCTATTGTTGCGCATCTTCTGTCGCCCGACAGAAGATGCGCAACAATAGATGACGGTATCATCAGCATAAAGATGTACAGATGCATTTATGTTTTGGCCTACCCCATTCACATAAATAATAAAAAGAGTGGGTCCTAAGACGGAACCTTGTGGCACACCATTTAAAGTGTTTAGGAACCCGGAGCTAAGACCATCGGACTGCACACACTGCTTGCGGCCGGAAAGGTAGTTGGAGAACCAGCCAACAGCATGGTCTGACATTCCAATGGTATACAGTCGCTGACATAAAATACTCTGATCGACTGTATCAAATGCCTTTGAAAGATCAATAAAAAGGGCAGTACAGTATTTCTTGGCATCCATGGCTTCCACAATATCATTTATCACCTTAATGGCAGCAGTTGCTGTACTATGCCGCTTCCTAAAACCTGACTGAAAGGGAGATAAAATATTGTTCCGGCTCAGGTAGTCCTTGACCTGGTCATTCACCAGCCTTTCAAGAACTTTTGCTAAAATCGAGAGATGGGTCTATAATTATTCAATAAAGTGGGGTCACCCCCTTTCAGGAGAGGGAGGACATGAGCAGTTTTCCACACATCTGGAATGACGTTGCTCTGGATAGAAAGATTAAAAATGTGAGATACAGGCTGAGCTATAATACGTGCGGCCAAACGTAAAAATAAGAGGGAAGATTATCAGGTCCTGCTAATTTTCGAGGGTCTAGGTCTTTTAAGGCTGTAAAAACCTCTTTAACAGAGAAGGGGGTGAAAGAGAAATTTTGGTTACCTGTGGCTGGGCTGACAAGGGGGAGAGTGGGTGAGTTACCATCACATGAGGAGTCAAACAAGGAGCCGGAGGCTATAAAATGTTTGTTAAAACAGTTTAGAATCTCAGATTTATCTGATATAGGGGTGGGATCGACAACAATGTTAGGCGGCAGCTCTGAAGAGCAAGTATTGTCTGAGAGGGATTTTATGGTATGCCAGAATTTCCTAGGATCGTTTAAGTTGTCGGTGGTCTGCGATAAGTAATACTCCCGTTTAGCTTCCCTAATAGCGGTAGTGCAGCTATTCCGAAAAAGTAGCCAATCAGCCGTAAGGCCTGACTTCCTTGCATTGGCCCAGAGCTGATTTCTCTTATGTAGGAGATTAGTCAATTCAGCAGTGAACCAGGGGCTCTCTCGTCCCTTCACCCTGAACCGACGAAGAGGAGCATGTTTGTCCATAAAATAGCTAAAACTGTCATGAAAATATTCCCAAGCAAGATTTAAATTACCAATTAATAAAATACTGTCCCAGTTAAAATGGGAAAGATCATGAAGGAAAGCTTGTTCAACAAAGTGCTTAAGACTTCTTTTATGAACAATACGAGGCTTAGTGCGAGGGATTTTAATGTCTCTAACTGCACCGATCACACAATGACCACTCAGATCATTAGCAAAAACTGCTGTGGCAGAATATTTATGTGGCATGTTAGTTATTAAAAGATCGATAAGAGAAGATTTGCTAAGGCATTTGGGGTTAAGACGAGTGGGGCTTTCAATAATTTGAGTGAGGTTAAGAGCCAGACACTGTGCCTTAAAAGGATCAGGTACTTGTAAAAGCCAGGAGGATAATCCAGGAGGCGAAAAACAAATGATCGTTTTAAACTCGAAGGAGGCGGTAATGCTACAAAAGACTGCCAAAAAAAAACAAACAAGAGGAGGAAGAAGAATGATCCACACTGCACACCGGTGGGTGGCGGTAATGCAAGGAAAAAGAAGACGGAAAAGAGAAGAAGAAGAGTCACTACCACCATCGTCGCTATCGTCGCTACTCCACGGCTCTTGCGTAGATAATGTTTGCTGTGAAATGGCAACTCCCGGTGGTTCCGTGCTGACCACGTTTGTGAGGTTTGAGTCTGCTCGCCGTGCCGTGGCCCGGACTCTTTGTGCTGGATATAAGAGAAGGGGGAAGTTAGCTGTCGGGAATCAGACCAGAGCACACAGCGTCACGCAGCAGGTGGCAACAGGTCGGTATGGGGCTCGTGGGTTTCAGCTAACTGGCACAAATGTTACTTTTCTTCATGGTGTGGCACGGCTCGGCACTTTACTTAGTTTTGACGGTTTTCTATTGTAGGTAGGGTTCATTGGTGCAAACAGGAAACCGTTGAGGGAGAAACTTCCTGTTGCTGTGTCATGAGGCTCACCTGGTTCCTCTCCTTTCAGGGTCCGGTCAATGGTCTGTTTTGCATAGAAATGTACCTGACTGAATACACCTACCTGGAAGTATCTGAGCTCTCTGAATTCTTTAGCATTTGATACATCAGACCACCCTTTTTGACACAACGGAGGTAATACCGTCCCACAATTCCTTGCGGGCGCAACTTTCATAAGGATGCAGCCTAGCGACATGATGTCAATAAATGATGTGGAAAGGAAGCTCAAAGAAGGTCTTTACAGCACAAAGACAAAGCAAGGCAAGTGTGATATTTGGAGAAGTTTCTCAATTGTCCGTGAATCTCTTTATTAATAGCCTATAAAATGATGTGTTTTCTCCTGCGGGACGGGAGAAGACACAAAATCAATGCATTTCTTTTATTGTGCGGGCATAAATTCTCAAAGTTTTGCGGCTGCGGGCGGGAGTGTAACACACACGTTGCGGTGGTAATGGTCAGAAATTCAGCGGGAGCGGGGTGAAGAAAACAGTCCCGCACAGGACTCTACTGTAGACAGAGAAACGAAGGAGGAAATTAATGATGTCTGATTTGTGATGTTCATTCATTTGTCATGAAATCATAATTAATTAGTGGTCTTCGGTTCTTGTAGATATGTATAGTTGTTGAGTGTAAATAGATAAATGATAATGTAATAATGTGAATAGATACTTTTGAAAATTATATCAACATATTGATTTTGTGTTATACTCTACCATAAAATAATATACTACTAATAATGATAATAATAAGACACAATAAATGCACTATGTAACATTTTAGGGAACTTATTGTTACTTTTTTTCTCACTTAATTGTGTTACTAATTGTCAAAATGAATGTGAGTTTTACATTCCCTTGTTCTCTACCAGCTGTCACGTGACAGGGCTGAACGATCGTTCTCGTTCGTTAATTTGTCACGTGACAGCTACTGAGTCAGTGTCGGGCTTTAAACAACAATGGCAGGGAGGATACAGACACAAGTCACCTTATTGTGTATTTGCTTTCCCAGGTTTTCACACGGTTTGAATTGTTTGTGGCATTTTGTGTATTGTATTTTGTTAGCTCAGCTGAAGCAAACTATGTTTCCTTCAGTGTTAAGTGTTTAGAACCGTGGCCGTTTTGTGCAACGCCCACAGTAGGGTTACAGCGCCACCTGCTGGAAAAATGAACGAAATTATTCGTTCAAAGATTCGTTCAATTTACTGTTCGAGAGTTAAAGATCCGATTCAGCCAAAAGAGTCAAAGTTCCCAACACTAATAACGTGGAAGTTCTTCACTCAACCTGTCTCTAGCAGCTTTGGTTAATCCAAAATAGTGAAAAAAGGGGGGTGTTCTCTGATGACAGGCTTTTACCTGTGAAACGGGTGCTCTGAAAACACCCCCATTAGCACTTGGTACTTTCCTCCTGATGAAATTAACCATTGAAATTAATGCGGCAAAAAAAAAGAACGTATCGACCAATAAGTCGACCAGTTGACCAAGACTTTGCAGCTGCAATTAACACAGCGTTTTATTTTATTATTTTAAGTACAGACAGCATAACTCGCTGTCAATATAAACTGACGTTTTCAACTGGCTATTATAAATCTCCCCGTATGTTGTTCCCAACGTTAATGAACATGTTTACTTTATTTCACGCTGCTTACATTGTGTGGGCTCCGCTCAGTGGAGCTGACAGTAGACTGGCTGCCTTCGGTTCCGTTTCGTTTGGAGACACTTAGCAACACAGCTGCTAACACGGCTAGTAGCTGCTAAGTGTCTCAAAACGAAAACGGAAAACGTCGTTGCATTTTAGGAGGATAGATACTGCTCGAAGCTTGGGAGAATTAGATGAGGCTCTTATTACATATCCCAATAATCCACTGTGATAATGAGATTGATTTAAACATAAACTTTAATCTTTATCGCGTAAAATTTCACCACGCTTTACCGTAATACCGGTAACCGTTACAAACCTAATATGTCACGTGCTTCTGAGGTTGGATTTAGCTAAAATGAAGACTTGTTAAGGACCTGCCCCCCCCCCCCCCCCCTTTTTTTTTTTAGGTAGATACTTTATTAATCCTGCAAGAGAAATTGTGTTATTGTTATGTTCTGATACTAAAGCACAGAGATGAACGATGGCAGACTAAAGTGTGGATTTTGTGTTATCAGCCCTAGTTCAAAGTATTTCTTACAAGAAGGATCAGCATATGGCATCAGCATAACCAATAATGTGATGTCAACGAATGTGGACGCCATAGGAGGTTAACATAGAAAGGCTGCTACACTAACATTTTGTTATTCTCCTGATAATGCTCCAGCTGTATACGGACTCATGAAGCCTAATACTAATTATTCTATATTATATACTATTCGCTAATCTCATTAGCCCATTTGTGATGTGCTGCACTTGAAACTAGTCTTGTCAGGATAGCGTCCTGTCCAGAAACAACTGGAAGGTGCCCCAGGAGCCTGAGCAGAATGCTGTCACTTTAAAGATGCAGGAGCCAGCAGTGTTACTTGTGCCACAGCTGAAAAGAGCTTACGTTCCCCCCCACTGTATTGACAAACTCACCTGTACCCTCCACCTGGTGTAAAAAGTTTCCCATTGTTTGTCTGTAAACTCAGAAGTTTAGACATAGAAAGTCGGTGACTCAGAGTGGATCTTTATGTCAGTACTGTGATAAAAGAAGTAAAATTAAAGGTAAAAGAAAGAAGCAAATGACTTCTACCTTGTTCATCTAATGGTACATCTGAACTTTCTCGTGGAAGAACTTGGGCATCTTTAAGGTCTAGGTCACATTTATTTATCTTTGTCATAATAAGTTTTTCCCTCTTGAAATGTAAAAGCTGGATCAAACTTGTCAAGCTGCTGACGCACTGTTGTGTCTGTGCTCTCTGTCCTTCTGAACACCCTGTAGCCTGTTGACTAAAGAGAGGCCAGTAGTGACAGTTTTGGGAAAGGAACTCTTATCTCACTATGTTGTCTTCCTTCCAAGGAAAGTTGGTGCGGAATGAAGTCGACAGGAAAACTGTGGTGAGCCTCCACTCTATAATCTGTAGTCTGAGATTTCCTTTTCATTGCGTTCATTCTTCACAGCATATAGTAAATGCTTACTTCCATAGCTGGTAGCTGCTCATCTCATGTACATTATTACCTTCCTTATTGTGAAAATAGAATTCATTATGCTTCACATTCTAAAATGGCAATTCTAAAGTCAGATCATAGTATTTTCCATTTTCTTCCTATAGAAATGCCTGTTGTATCGCTCTTACTGTCCCTGTTTTCAGATCTGTGTCGAGGGGAATATTGCCAGTGGGAAGACGACGTGTCTGGAGTATTTCAGCAAATCAAGTAATATAGAGGTACCTAAAGCAAAGTTGTTACACAGAAAATTTGACATTCTTGTGTTTGCACTCCCACAGTGATGTACACTGCTCAAAAAATAAAGGGAACACTAAGATAACACTTCCTAGATCTCAATGAGTGAAATATTCCAGTTGAATTCCAGTTATTCATTACATAGTGGAATGCGTTGGGAACAAAATAACATAAAAATTATCAATGTAAATCAAATCATTATCCCATGGAGGTCTGGATTTGGAATCCTACTCAAAGTAAAAGTGGAAAATCACATTACAGGCTGATCCAACTTCAGTGGAGATTCCTCAAGACAAGTCAGAATGAGGCTCAGTAGCGTGTGTGGCCTCCACGTGCCTGTAGGACCTCCCTACAACGCCTGGACATGCTCCTGATGAGGCGGCGGATGTTCTCCTGAGGGATCTCTCCCAGACCTGGATTAAAGCATCAGTCAACTCCTGGTGCAACGAGGCGTTAATGGATGGAACGAGACATGATGCCCCAGATGTGCCTGATTGGATTCAGGTGTGGGGAACAGGCAGGCCAGTCCATAGCATCGATGCCTTCATCATGCAGGAACTGCTGACACACCTCAGCCACATGAGGCCTAGCACTGTCATGCATCAGAAGGACCCCAGGCCCCACTGCACCAGCATATGGTCTCATAGTGGGTCTGAGGATCTCAACTGGTACCTAATGGCAGTCAGGGTACCTCTGGCTAGCACATGGAGAGCTGTGCAGCCCTTCAAGGAAATGTCTCCCCACACCATTACTGACTCACTGCCAAACTGGTCATGCTGGAGGATGTTGCAGGCAGCAGAACGTTCTCCACGGCGTCTCCAGACTCTGTCACGTCTGTCACATGTAGGGATGGGTGATATAGCGATATAAAAATATATAGCGATATATTTTTGAATTGGATATGGCATTAGCCCATATCGATATAGTTCGAATTTGTGCTGTGATCCTCTGCAAGCTGCTGAGTCGGAGCGGCGGTGGTGGGTGGGAGGAACAGACACTCCGGCACTCTTCAACAAACATGGCGGGAGCAGCAACGTGTGCGGAGGAATTGGTCAGTAAAAGAAAAAGCAGTGGCTCAGTATTTGGAGATGGTATGTAGGGAGAGCCTCAAACAAGTTACAGTCATGGATGGAAGCACTACAAGTCTTTTTCACCACCTGAAACAGTGGCACAAACTGCAGTACCAAGAATGTGTGAAACTGTGCACTGCAGAAGCCCCGGCTGCAAGCCATCCACAACCCGAAAAAGCTCAGAGCTCCAAAACAAAGCTCACTGCAAGCTTCATTTTCCCGCAGTGTGCCTTGTGAAAAGTGGTGTACCATAACTAAAGTGGTGTCCTATCACATTGCTAAAGATATGGTCCCTGTTGCAACTGTGGAACAAGTCGGATTCAAAAAACTACTGAAAACTATGGACCTGAGATATGAGCTTCCCAGTCGCAACTACTTTGCACAAGAGGCCCTGCCACAAATGTACACAGAAGTCAGGCAGAGCTTTGCTGACCGGCTCGCTAACGTGACCCATTTGGTGTTGACCAGTGACATGTGGTCAAGCAGGACATGTGAGCCTCATAGCGGTTGAGTTGAACGAGTGGCTGAGGATGCAGTGCTTCGGTCACAGATTACACTTGGCTATTGGTGAATGCAGTGTTGTAAGGAGTATTCAGATATTTTACTTTCAGCAAAAACATCTACTATCCACTATTGTTTTCCTGTTTCTCTTTACTATTATTATTCCGTACATTTTTTTTGTCCGCTAACTACTTCTGCAATCTTTCACCGATTTCTACAATTTTGGTATCAAAACATTCAGCTCGTTCAGGAGATGTGTGCTATATATTTTGGTGTTCATATATTTTACACTTAAACTATTCAACTTTGATTACATTTTTTCTCATTCAAATAAATGGAAAGTGCTTTCAACTCTTCAAAAACTTCTTCCTCTTTTCAACCTAACTGTTTCTGCAGATTTTTAGCTAGAGACACCATTCCAACTTTAAACTGGTCACAAGACATTCGGCTATTACCAATTGGTGCAGCTTTTTCAAATATTAAGCCAATATTGAAATATAACAGTTTAAAAAACCTTCTCAATTTTTTCAGCCCTTTCATCAAATTTTGTGTACTCCACTAGGTTTAAATCATTCCACTATTGTTATTTCAAATTCAAATTCTTTCAACCAAGACTTCAGCAACTGGATTTTCAACAATTGAAAGATTTTCCACTTTTTTAGTATTGTCAGCTATCCCTATTCAACTTCATCAGCATTCTCACTGCTGTTTCGCAGGAACAGCTTTTTCTAGTTTTCCTTTGTGTGTCTGTCTGCAACTTTGTGATTTATGCTGTCTTGGCCAGTTCTCCATTTAAAAATTAATTGTTGAATAAATTTATAAAACAGAACATTTAAAGTGCTAAACCTAAAAAATCACTTACAATATAGAATGTCAAATTTGAATGGGATTAGTTGACCATGCTCAAAAAGCTGACTCTAGTGAAAATTTAGCAGAAATTAAGTGAGTAATAGTTAAAATGGCTTCTGCTCCACTCATTCATGAAAATCAAGAAGGAGCAAAACATTTTATATTTTTGAAACTGTCATATTTCAAAATTGACTTAATATTTGAAAAAGCTGAATCATTTGGTAATAGCTGAATGTCTTGTGCCTGTTTAAAGTTTGAATGGTGTCTCTAGCTGAACGTATGCTGAAATAGTTGGGTTGGAAAGAGGAGGAAGATTTGAAAGCATTTCCCATTCATTTGAATGACGGGAACAGTTGAATAAAAGTTAAATATTTTAAAAAGTATAAAAATTATAAACACCAGAAGTCAGAGGAATAATCTCCTGAAGGAGCTGAACGTTTTGATACCAAAATGATTGAAATCGGTTAAAGTATGCAGGAGTAGTTAAACGGCAAAAAACGTACGGAAGAACTAAGATGCTGGAATAATAAAGAGAAACAGGAAAACATTAGTGATAATGCCTTAAAGTATTCTCACAATTAGTGATGCATTTATGTGTTTACCACTTTAATGTTACAGCTGGTAAAGGTGAGGTAATTATGACTTTAAAATGCTGGTTAGCCTGTTGATATCATCAAGGTAACAGACAGCTATTATACGCTGAGCTATTACGGATCAAAAAACTCACGGATCAGATCATTTTTCGGATCAGCAAAAACAAACAAAAAAAAAAAAGACAAGACAAATAAACATAAGTTTGGTCTTTTTTTTTATTAACACTTACATTATTAAATTAAAATATATAGAATCATCTTAATGTGCACAACACATGATATCTTCTTTTTAACATAATTAATGAAAAACATAAAAAGGCATATTTCTTTCCTTTAATAGAATAGCCTCATGTCTGCACCTACAAACACACCCATAGCGTTTGTGATGGTCGGATTGTGCAACAAGGGGCTGCATAACTGCCGCAGTGATATGCGCTTGTTGAGCAGCCTTCGTTTTCTCTCCTGTCAGTGAAACACCGGGGTGATGTTGCTTCAAATGCGTGGACATGCCTGATGTGTTTTCTGTCATTGGACTTTCTTGTGCCACAGTGCCTCCACACCGTTACGGTTTTATCCACTAACCTCTTTTCCCCATACAGGGGACTTAAATGACATGGGGCGTTCAAGCTCCTCCGTTCCTCGACTCGCCATGACCGCGCTGTGAGTGGACTGAACTTTTTTTTTTTTTTTTTTTTCATAAATCACGTGTGTGCCGAACTGAAGATATTGATCTGAACGGATCAATGATGATCCGTTGCACCACTATAGACTATAGTTTCATTTTCATTCATTTAACTGTTCAACTGAAATAGCCGGTTTCAGTAAAACTAATTGTGACATGTCATATTTGGCTTTGACTGAACATTTGCTCTCACTGTGCAGAAAAAATATCCGCATATATATTGTATATCGAGATTTAGCTAAAAGATATTGAGATATTATTTTTGGTCCATATCACCCATTTTAGTCACATGTGCTCAGTGTGAACCTGCTCTCACCCGTGAAGAGCACTGGGTGCCAATGGCCAATCTGCCAGTCTTGGTGTTCTCTGGCAAATGCCAGTCGCCCTGCACAGTGTTGGGCTGTCAGCACAAGCCCCACTTGTGGACATCGGGCCCTCATATCACCCTCATGGAGTCTGTTTCTGAAAGTTTGAGCAGAAACATGCATATTAGTGGCCTGCTGGAAGTCATTTTGCAGGGCTCTGGCAGAACTCCTCCTGTTCCCTAGGTGTTCTCTTTATTTTTTTGAGCAGTGTACTTTATTTGGTGACGCTGATGCTGGCTATGACTATGACATGGCTTCCATTTGACATGACAGATTTGAAGCTGAAGGTTGGACTTCTGCTAGAAAATTTTCACACCTTTACCTTTATTCCATGTTCTTTCATTCTCTGCCTGACTACTTTGAGGCCTCCACCTATCTTTGAAAATAGGACTTTAAAAAAGCAGAAACAGTCACATTTCAAAGCCAAAAGCTAATTGCTGAATATAAATGATGATGAAAATTGAGTTTGTTGGCTCCAGTGTTACTGTTAAGCAAGCCCAAAAATAAGAACTGTTTTTGCAGACATTCCTGTCTTCTCTCATGTTTCCCAGGTCATCACAGAACCAGTCTCTAAATGGAGAAATGTCCGCGGACACAACCCTCTGGTAATATACACAGCTGTGTTGTTATTACCTTATCATTACACAGACCTGATATCAGACTGAAATTAAGATGAGATCTAACATTATGATAATGAGTAAGTAGCTTCTAAAATAAAAGCTTCCCTTAAACGCTGTACAAAGATATGTAAAAATACTCCACTTAATTACACTTTTTTTAAACACTTTTTGTCTCCATTTAAAAGTTAGAAATTCTTTATGACATTGACACCTCCTCCCTTACTGCATAATTCTAAATCTATGACTTGGCTAATCTATTCCATTTAAGAGGTTTAACAACACGATGCAATGTATCTTCTCCATCACTGAAAGTTAATTTTTCATTTATAGTTTATAGTCTGCAGCTCTGGTCCGATTTATAAAGTGAAATAATAAATTATATTATTTACTCCGATAATCTAAGGATGCAGAATTCTTAACGACAAGAGCTTGTGGTATTCTCTTATACGTCTTGATAACATTCTGTGCGTACGTGGCCAAAATCCAATCTTTGTCCAGTACCACTGTCTGAGATTGCCACAGCATCTTCCTTAATCACCGTAAACAGCGAATATTCTGACCCTGAATAATATGTGGTGTGAGCAGTGGCTCCCTCCCACAGGACATATCCAAAAATGCCTTCAGAAGGTATCCTGACCAGATCCCAACCTTTCGACGCAGATGAGCAGGAACTCTACTCTGAGCCCCTCCCTGATATAGTGTAGCTCCTTACCCTGTTTACCCTGTTGTGAACCCATACACCCTTCAGAGAAAACTCATTTCTGCCACTTGTTTTTGTGATCTATTTTTTTCTGTCACTACCCACAGCTAACCGGTCAGGGTTTGAACATGCACTATACTGCCAAAAGTATTCCCTCACCCATCCAAATAATTAAATTCAGGTGTTCCAGTCACTTCCATGGCCACAGGTATATAAATTCAAGCACCTAGGCATGCAACCTGCTTCCACAAACATCTGTGAAAGAATGGGTCGCTCTCAGGAGCTCACTGAATCCCAGCGTGGTACCGTGACAGGATGCCACCTGTGCAACAAGTCCAGACATGAAATGTCCTCGCTACCAATATATTCCACAGCCAGCTGTCAGTGGTATTATAACAAAGTGGAAGCGGTTGGGAACGACAGCAACTCAGACACGTAAAATGACAGAGAGGGGTCAGCGGTTACTGAAGCTCATAGTGCACAGAGGTCGCCAACTTTCTGCAGAGCCAATCGCTAGACCTCCAAACTGAATCCTGGCATAAATTTTCCCTGGCAGGCTGAGAGGTGTGGTGCCCCTGAAGTTGGAACCCACTCTCTGGGGGATATTCCAATCACAGCGTTGGTCTGCAAATTTAGCAAATTTCCAGAAAAACTAGAAATATAAATACTGGAATCACTATACAATTTACCTTCTAAAGCTAATACCTGCACAAGTGCAAATAAGCGAATGAGTGTGCAGTTAAAGGAGAGCTCTGCTGAAGCTGCTGATTGGCAGGAAACGTGGTCCCAAGCAGAGAGCTGTCAGTGGAAACAGTGGAAAGGGTTATAAACCTCCTTCAACAAGGTAATTCAACTCAGTGTGGCAGAAGATGTTGGATGTTCAAATAATAATGAATCAAATAATGAAAAATTGAGATTCATTATTTATAGAATAAATAAAGTAAGAGATATCTACTCTTGAAAGTAGCTAACAGAATACTGAAAAAATATGCCTTTGTATCAACAAAGTAGCTAAGCTAACGTTAGCAGTAACTTGAAATAAAAAATTTCAAGCAGCTCAACTAACCAATTTATTTACAAAAATACTGTATAGTCATCGCGCTCCATGGGTGAGCTGATTGGTTGTGTTGTAGGTCGCGATCTGATTGGTTGTTGTTGGGTCCTTGTGCAGACTCCCAGGCTGAGCAGCCTGACCAAACTTCCGGGTAAACCCGACCAATTAAATATTAAAATCAAATTCTGTCCCCGTGCCCCTCTTTCCATTTCATATTTTTGATCTGAGCCTAAAAGTGAAATATGAAAAAACAGGCATTTTTTCGGTTTTGGTGTTATAATAAAAAACAATTATTTGATTTCTGATTTGCAATTGAAAATGGAAAGAACAAATGATACCCTGATTTAAAAGAAGAAATCGAGTGATTTTATTGTGATTTTTATCGAGTGAAATTTTTTTTTTTTTAAAAAAATTTTAATAACCCAAGAAGAGCAAGAAGTTCAACAAAACACAAACAAATTAACAGGAAGTGATTCAATATGTCTTACCACGAAGCGTCAGACCGTCTCCACTTTGGCAGCCCGCTAGCACCAAAAACAGTCCATGGAGTACCCAGTCTTTATCAGAATTGTGCATTTTCACCAAACGTGTCCATGGCAAATTCCATGCTTTGCCATGAAACAGGAAATCCTTACAGCTCAAACATCCAAGCTTCACTAAACATTGGATGTTTGATTAAAGTAACACCCTGAATACAGGCCTATGCAAATACTCTGGGGTTGGGGGAAAATGTCTCCGCTCTCTACAATCTTACAGAAATTTAGCATTGCCTCCTACTTTAACCCAGAGGTATGAAAATTGCCACATACATCAATCAGCCATAACATTAAAACCACTGACAGTTAAAATGAGCAACACTTCTCATCTTGGTCCAACGCAATTTTCTGCTGGTAAAACCTGCATCCCGGGATTTCACTTTGGTACCTATCTAAACAGTTCTGCAGACCAATCGTCCCCCACAGCCATGCAGTATGGCAACGCCACTCCGCTAACAAGCAGCTTTGTGCAGAAGGACCTCACTGACCCTGCCAAAAACAGCTTAAGAAGAGCTAAAAGAGCCTAAGGTGTTCCCCTTACCTCTAAACTCTCCACATATCAATCTGATGGGATCCATGGGAAGCAAACCCAATACCTCAAGCCCAAGACCCTCCCCACAACCCACAGGCCCCAGAGGATCCTTTGATAAGATCATGCCATATTTTTTTAACCTGAGACACTGCGTGTATCTGGCCGCCTGAGGTTAGCTCTGCTCTTTTTTTTCTTTTTATTTATGACATCATAATGAAGCATTTTCATCAGCTCCTTTCATAGGCAAATGTGATCAAATTGCCTTTGATATCAGTGGTGACAACACTGGTGCACTAACCATAATCGGACGTGAAGTGGAGGGCTGCAAAACAAAATTGACACACAAAAACACTTTACACACAGTGACAGCGTTAACAAAACTAACAAAACTGTTAACTAAGCTAAAGCCTGTAAATCATGTTAAATGTTCCTGATACAGCACATTTTTCATGTTCTTCACTCAATGTGTAAAAGCTCAGAATGCTATGAAAGCAACCAAAAATGTATCTAATATTTCAACTCAGACTTTGTTATGGATATGAGCCTTTCATGTATTAAGTCTTTATTTTAAAATATATTACAAAAATTACAAGAGGCAGCAGGAACATTTCCTGATTCCAACCTGACAAATTCAGAGAAGTTCATGTCAGATAAATATCATTATTGTTTTGAAAATTCACAGTTTTTATACCAAAAGATACAAAAATGTGTTGTACATTGACTGAGTTACCAGGGTTTTATGGTTGGGCGTTTCATTTAATGGATCCAAGTTTAGCCTCTTCAAGTAAGGTGGTTGAAACTCTCTAAGCCATCTTTATCCCTGCAGGCTCTGATGTACCAGGACCCTCAGCGATGGGGCATCACGCTACAGACCTATGTTCAGCTCACCATGCTGGATAACCACCTGTCAGCGATTGCAAGTGAACTGCTATACATCAACGCATTTGTGGCACTGTAAACCAACAGCCATACAGTGTGGTTACTGAATACGGTGTAAATGTTGCAAATTAACAGAATAACAGCAGCTGTATGTACTCACAGTATCAATGGTTTCAGTGTGCTCCTGTCAGGATGATGGAGAGGTCGATCTTCAGTGCCAAGTACATCTTTGTGGAGAATCTCTTTAGAAGGTACTAGTACCTGGGCTTTAACAGACTTCTGCACCAGGATCAGGCCAAGTGTATATTTGATACATCTTAAAGCTGGGATATCCTCAGTGAGGATTAGTGCATTCATTGTTCTCAGTAACGAACAGTAATTATGGAGGGTATATTACACAGTTTACATTGCAATACTGATTTATTACAATATATCATATATTTTTTTAAATTTCAGTAGGGACCATATACCTGAAAAGCTACTTCACAACATTCATGCAACTTTGTGTCTGGTCCAGCGTATTGCAGTCTGGCTGGCCCACATTGACCTAATATAGTTATTGTAATACTGTCACTACATCTGATGATTTTCTGTTGCCACCCCTTGCCCCTCCCCCAGTGGGAAAATGCCAGAGGTGGACTATGCTGTTCTGAGCGAGTGGTTTGATTGGATCACCACAAATATGTCCATCCCAGTTGACCTGATTGGTAAGAACATCCAAAGCAGAAAAATGTTTGCTGAAGGTTATGATGAAGACAGGCATTCTGAATGGCAATGCTTTACTCATGTGCTCATTTATTTCCACCTATATTGTAGAGTGAGGTTATGTTTCTGTCTCCTTACACCTGCCTGCCCCACAGTGTCCTCTCATAATCTAAAAATATTCATGTTCCCGTCTGCTAAATCTTCAGCCACATTTTCACTGCATTGCACCATTGCTACGGTGGAACTATTAAGTTTGTCAGAAAAACAAAAAGACATTTTAAGCAGCTTCCACATATGTGATATATATCTCTATCTATATCTCATATATATGATACTGTAGGTGCTGCGCTCTGCTTCCAAACCCATACATGCCTGTGTGGTGCATCACGTGAACAGATCTGTGCTGTGCTGAGTTTGATGTAGCACCAGGTTGGTGTGCCATCTGTTGTCTGTGCTAAAGTTAAGTTTAACATGGGTACAGAGCTCTGTAGTGACATGTTCAGTCAGAGGGAATCAGGGAGATCTGACAAATCACCACTGCAGACGTTCTACAGAGTGATTCTGCCAGATGGTACTAGGGCTGCCATGATTAGTCGACTATTAAAATAATCGTTTGTGGCAGCCCTAGATGGTACTTTGTGTGTCTCAGTGTGACTCTCCTCTTCCCCACTCAGCCTGGAGTAGTACCGGGAGCAGGCACTGCAGGTGCATCTCCTGAAGTAGCCTAAACTCTTTGTGCTATGATGCACTCTGAATCCTGACCGAAACTCTTCAAACAGATTATTTCTATGTCTATTTTTTCAAGAACTTTAGACAAAGAAGGGAGATTGGATATAGGTCGATAATTAGCCAACACTTCTGAATCAAGAGTAGGTTTTTTCAAGGTTTAATTACAGCAACCTTAAAAGTCTGAGGTACATATCCTGACAACAAAGACCGATTGATCAAATCCAATATGGAAGTGTCAATTAAGGGGAAAACCTCCTTGAACAGTCTGGTTGGGATTGGGTCTAAAATACAAGTTGATGGTTTAGAAGAGACTATTGCTGCTGTTAGCTCAGAGAGATCAACTGGGCAGAAGCCGTCTAAATACAAATCAGGTTCTGCAGAAGCGTCCAAAGGTTTCACAAGCTTCATCTGCAGTTTGTTTATTATGAACCCACACCTTCTTAGCTGCTGGACTCTTCCTTCTCCCAATCAGTAACTGTAGTGTAAGCGCTTTCCTCCAACAGCTGGACAGATAAGTCCTGGATCCAAGACAACAGCTGGAAAAATCCTCCACTTCCTGGGTAGCTTTTCAGTTGACTTGCAAATGGCACTGAGCTTCACATCGAGCACAGCATATACTGTATCCTGTGTGAAAGTAGCTTTACACTTGTAAAACAAAACAGGAAAAATTACTATTTTAAACTATCGAAACATTTGTCACTGTGCCCATGTGCTAATGTTAGCTTGTTATACAGTGATCTAACGCAGAGTTTCAGGTATTCCAGTTTACTTGATGACATTAGCGACTGAATGTTCAAACGAACCTTTTTACAAGCCACCAATAGCTAATTGTAGAATAAGGAGCATATGCAGAACAATATTTGGATGCAAAATTAAAGCAGGATGAAGTCTCATCTGAGGCTCTAACAGTTTTCTCATGTGTTCTGACTTCTTCTGTTGCTCCAGTTTACCTGCAGACCTCTCCTCAGACCTGCCAGGAGAGGTTAAAGCAGAGATGCAGGGAGGAGGAGAAAGTCATCCCATTGGTGAGGACGTAACAAAACACAGCAAGCTTGTCAGTCTGGCTAATGAATGACTTTTAGAGAGCTGGGAAATTCCCATCATATGTCCTCAGTTCTCTTTCTCTCTCTCTGTCTGTGCGTGTTCACCAGGAGTATCTGGAGTCCATTCATCAGCTGTACGAGGACTGGCTCATTAAGCGTTCCTCCTCTCCTCTTCCTGCTCCTGTTTTGGTGAGTACTGTACTTTTGGTGAGTTGGTCTGTACTTTGCTTTGTGCAAATTCCATAAAAATAGAACAATCCCTTGCATGCGGGGGGGGAGGTCAGGGTTCCAACTCCAGTCACCCACATGAAGGGCGGCAATCTTAGCACTACGCTATTGCTAAAATATATGAATATCATAAACAGATTGATTTATAGATCCATACAAAAGGACTGTCAGAGGGATAAAGGGCTGTCAGAGAGAAAGTGTATCACTTCCACTCTGTCTCTCTGTTTCAGGTCAAGTTATCGCAGGTGTCACAGTCACCAAATACATTTTTACTAAATATTTAGTCCTGCTCTATTTTTTTTTTTTAAAGAAAGATTTTAAGGCAAAATGTGTTTCCAGGTGATTCCTGCGGACCATGACCTCCAGAGCATGCTGCAACAGTATGAGGAGCACCGGGACAAGATCCTCACATCGAGCTGCCCGTCATCTACAACTAAAGACACGTCCCTAGATGAAGACAGGAGATTATAACAAGATGTTTACTTTTCCTTTTCCACATCTCACTTGAGTTCAATGTTTAAAGTGAATTTGTTGTTTTTGAGTCATCTTCCCACACGAGGCAGTTTTGTACCAATCCATAATACGTAAAAGCGTCATAAACAACTTCAGAACAGGTGAAACATTCCAGGGACTGTCAGCTTCACCTCAGACATGGTAGTTTTTTCAAATCAAAGACTTTTTGACGGGCGTTTGATTCTGCACAGCCTGCTGTTGTTGTACTGGTTTAGTCTATGCTTAACTGCCCCGTGTGTCACCACCTCACATTCTACACTTTTTCTGTTTTTATACCTTTGTTAAATCTTAAAAAGTCAGAACAGTGTAACTTCATAGTGGCATGAGGGTTTTATTGGTAATCAATCAAACCTCAGTGGTGTAGGCATCTTTCCTACCAACATCTGATGAGGTATTCATTAGATAATTATCCAGACGTAAATCGGGGAAAAGGGATCAATGATTGAATATAATTAACGACTAATGAAACATTATTTAGTATATACAATGGAAAAGCATGATTAACCTTTCAGATAGTCTCTTTTAAATACACTTTTCAAATTGAATTGGTGGTGGAGTAAGAAAAATCCAGTTTAAGTAATAGTGTTACCCAAAGTAAAAAGCATTTCTCGTGTATGTTTGTATGTGTATATACATTTATAAGTATTTGAGGATCTTGTGTATATATTTTATCTGTAAAAGGACCACAAGTAAATGTTTGAGCATCTGCATATTGTCAAAGATTTACTGAGGGTTGCAGTAAAAGAAAAATCACATTGTCCTGTTCTCTCTTCTCCCAGCGCAGAAATTTCCAATCATGTGGTGAGGATCCCGGCTTGTGCATGTTTTTTTTTTATAACCAACTACGTGTCATTCACTTAAAAGCTTAAACCTTTTTTTCTTTTTTTTTTAATTTCATTTAATTAGTGAATGTGATGCTGGTATTTAGATGAAGAAAAAAATCCAATCTACCAGTGAAATGCTTTTCTGTGACGACAGGAAAAGATCTGGGGTCACATGTACAAAGGGTGCGTCCGCACAAAAAAAGTGGCGTACACACTTTTTCACGTCAGCGATCAGATGTATCGAGCGAAATAAGCGTGGAAATGTGCGGTGCCTCACGCCAACTTCAGAGCTGTCGTACGCACCTTTCAACAGCTGTTGATTCTTTGGCGACACTTAGAGGTGATGTTGGGAAACTGTTATAATAAATAAATGTGAACACAATTTGTCCTCAGAATGAGTGATGTGCACATCTGAAACACATGAACAATTAAAACACCCATGTGTCTGCAATTATACAAGTGGATATAAAAGTATGCACAAAGTGATGCAGTGCATACTATTAAAAACAATGGCTGCTTTAGCGGTATTGGAAGACTTTGTAAATGGTGCAATTGGAAGAGAGCGTGTGTTCAGAGACTGAGAGGATTTGCTGGCACATGATGACAACTGACTCATCAGCTGTTTTGAGGGAAATCCTCCTGGAACTGTGCGCAGAGCTGCAGCCGGCCGAGCGCAACACAGCGAGGAGCCATGCGCTGCTTGTGCCACAGGTGACGTGCACACTGGGGTTTAAGCATTCCAGAGGGAGCTGGCCAACCGATTGGGACTGTGCCAGTCGACCCTTAGCCAAGCCATGCCAGCCGAATGGGCTGCATTGAGCATGTGCACTGTTAAATTCTATCCCGTCTTCACAGCATCATAGTTGGTGGTTAAAGTTAGTAACTTGCTGTTTTCTGCTGGTTAAACAACAACTTAAGATCTTTCTAACATGCCCCTGATCGTTTCTGTGTGCAAATGTTAATAACCCTGTGCATAAAGTGTGAAATGTCTTAATCAGCCTCACCTTTTCCCCGGCACACTTCTGCTCTAGGTTACTGTATGAACAGTTTGTTGTGAGTTACACAAATACAGGTATTTATCTTGGGGGTAATCGGAGTCACCCACACTCCCACACCCACCACCCCTGAGAGAGCAGGGACCCATCTCTGTTCAAACAGCCTCCCCCGCCTGTTTTGGCCACACTTCGGCGGTGGGCAGCCAGTCTCCGCTTCACATCCACCTTATTATCAGACCACTTCTTCTTCACCTCTGCTGGTGTGTGCTTCTCAGACCCCACAGCATGAAAACCCTCGCTCACGCTCTCCCATCCACTCCTCTTACGTTTGCTGCTTATATCGTAGGCCAGCGTGCCAAAGAGCACATTTTTGCAGGCTTCCACTTCAGAAAGCAGCACCTTCATCTTGCTTTCCGTTAAGTTATTCTTTTTTCCGTCTCACTCATTCTTCTTTCTTTATTTTCAGATCGTGCAGAGAGGGGAATCGCAGGTGCAGGGCTCATTTAAATATGATTTGCATATTTAAGTAGGGGCATGGACAGGGAGGAGTCGGGTACTCCGACATGTGCGCTCAATTCCACGTTGATTGGAATGTACAAACGAAATGTGCTTGGATTCATGCGTGCGCACACATTGATACATCCGGATATTTTTGTACGTTGGAGGGCATTTTGGTTTGATGGTACGCCATGTTTCAATAGGAAATCCACGCAAATCTTTCTACATGAGGCCCCTAGACTGTATGTTTGGTGCAGGAGACACTGCAGGAGACACGCAGTGTGTGAACTTTACCACGTCATATAGTATATGATTTTGTATGACAAAGTATTATCAAATATTTCATATACTCTTCATACATTTGTGTTGCAAATGTATGTAACTGTAAATAAATCAAATTTTTCTGAAATGTACTACGACAAAAGGAAAATTCATCAAAAATTGGAAACACTCACCACAAGTACCCCAGCAGAAGAAAAAGGTATTTACGGCCCATATTTGTGCGTTACCGATAGGTATTTAAGTTAAAACCATCTGTGTTACAGGCACTGTTCGGGGGAAAAAAAGCATTCACGCCACATATTTGTGCGTTACAGATAGGTATCTTCTGAGATTTGTGTTTTCGTTAAATATAAAGCTCAAATAAGTTTTCCTTTTTAAAATGTTTTATTTTAAACGCGCCAGTCTTTTGATTTTTGGTAATTTTGAGTCGGCACCGGTCCGATACCACTCAGATTCAAACTCTTGCAGCCAAAAGGGACTGAGAGATGTAAGCCGGCACCACCTGGGCTCTGGCATGGAAAAACGCACGCTGAAGCAACAAAGCGCCTTTAACGCCAGTGAAAACAGCCGGGACCCAGAATTATCAGCTTGGGGCTCCACCGTTCTGACCACGGAAAGAATACTTTTAAGTTTTGTGCTGTGGTTGGTGCTAAGACAGGTGCCGATTTCATTTAACCAATATTTTACCCACCTTTAATAAGCTATCCCAGTATTTAGTACGAGACCCGTATTAGAAGTGATATTAAGACAAAAGGTCCCATATCTCTCCAATCCTTGTCCTTTGCTATTAACCAAAACTGTGGTACCGCTCATTACCTGTCAGCTGCTTTGGACGACCCCTCGTCAGAACCAAGTCTAAAAGGCCTACTTTTTCAGCTTGACAGCTACCCTCACTGCTGGCATCCACCACCGGGGTTACCGCCACAACAAGCACTGACAACCTTCAGGCTACAACCCTTGGAGGCAGCATCCGCAATGGAGGTTCTGAATATGATTCATTTGGATTCCATGTCCCCAAACTCGTGAACTCAAGGACAGGGCGTTCCCAATTCACCCTCACTACTCATTTGAGCTTACTAGGTCTGTCCGGCATGTAACTTTGGTCCACTTGGATGTAACGTTGGATCCATTGGGGACCAATGAGGTGGTGATCAGTTGACAGCTCTGCCCCTCTCTTCACCCAAGTGTCCAAGACATAAGGCTGCAGGTCTGATGACACAACAACAACGTTGATTATCGACCTTTGGCCTTAGATTAGATAAGATAAGGTAAGAAAGAACTTTATTAATCCCGAAGGAAATTCCTGTGCCAGATAGCTCCAAAATTAAAATTACAGAGCATCAAATAGATGATGTATGAAAATAAGTGTAAAAATAAGAGTAATGAATAGAAAAGCAAGATACGTTAAAAACAAAGTAAAGCAGATAATGGCAATTTTCATTGACGGTAATGTTGGCAGTGCTATTGAGAGTTTGTATTGCACCAGATAATGAATGCAATTGTACATGGTAGTAATAATAATGCTGATGAAAAGTGAAATCGTATAAATCGTATAAAACATGACGTAATATAGAAGTATATTGCACATGATATTGAATTGCACATAGTTTAAGAATAATAAGTATTGGGAATAATGTGGGATTCCCACAGTACTGTGGGAATTTGTTGTACCTGCTGAGATGCAGATAATTCCGTCCCATTCAGCAAGCATGGCTCGGCTAAGGGTCGACTGGCACAGTCCCAATCGGTTGGCCAGCTCCCTCTGGAATGCTCCGGTTGCTTAAACCCCAGTGTGGACGTCACCTGTGGCACAAGCAGCGCATGGCTCCTCGCTGTGTTGCGCTCGGCCGGCCGCAGCTCTGCGCACAGTTCCAGGAGGATTGCCCTCAAAACAGCTGATGAGCCAGTTGTCATCCTGTGCCAGCAAATCCTCTCAGTCTCTGAACACACGCTCTCCTCCAATTGCACCATTTACAAAGTCTTCCAATACCGCTAAAGCAGCCATTGTTTTTAATAGTATGCACTGCAACACTTTGCTCGTGTTTTTATATCCACTCGTGTAATTGCGGACACATGGGTGTGTTAATTGTTCATCAGTGTTAATTGTTCATGTGTCTCAGATGTGCACATCACAGTCTGAGGACAAATTGTTTTCATATTTATTTATTATAACAGTTTCCCAACATCACCTCTAAGTGTCGCCAAAGAATCAACAGCTGTAGAAAAGTGCGTACGCCAGCCCTGAAGTTGGCGTGAGGCACTGCACATTTCCACGGTCATTTCGCTCTTGATACATCCGATCGTTGACGTGAAGAAGTGTGTACGCCACTTTTTTGTGCATACACACCCTTTGTACATGGGGCCCCAGATTATCCAAAAAATTTTGTATACTTTCAGCATTACATCCTTGTGATGTATGCAAGGACTGATAATAGCTCAGGAAAGCCTCTTTAATCTCTCTAGGATTACTAGTAAAAGTGTCATCCTTTTGAATTGTGTATATTGCCATGTTTATCTCCTTTCTTTATCTGCCAAGCTAAAAGCTTCCTTGCCTTGTCTCCCTGTTCATAATATCTATGCTTCATTCTTTTTATAGAATTTTCTATCATATGTGTATTAAGCATGTTATATTCCAGTTGTTTTGATTTCAGCTGTTGGAGGATATTGTCACATGACTGTACATGCTGTCTTTCTAGTTCTTTAATCTTACTTTCAAGATATTTGATTTTAGCTACATACTTGTTGCGTTTACTGGAGGTATATGCTATTAGCTGACCTCTGAGATAAGCTTTCACAACCAGTGTTGTAAATTCACTCGTTCCCAGCCTCGGCCGGTCGTACAGACCACCCCAGCGAACGTCTTCTCTGTCGCCTGTGCTTCAACATTTGCAATTTAAGCATTTTTTCTTCAATATTGATGAGCTCCAACTGCAAATATAGCTGCTCCACCTTGGTTGCCATTGTTTACTGTTGTTAACTGTAACCGGAAGAAAAAGCAAGGATTCGGCTATTCAATTCAATTCAATTCAATTTTATTTATATAGCGCCAGATTACAACAATTGTCATCTCAAGGCACTTAAGTAATATAGTCCAATTCAAGCCAATTGGAATTCAATTCATTGTAATCATAATCCAATTAATTAATATAGAGCCAATTCAAAAAATTAATATCCTAGCTAAGGAAACCAACAGATTGCACCGAAATGTGTCTTCAGTCCAATCTCCCGTCCTGAGCGTGCCTGTGGAAACTGTGGAAAGGAACGACTCCCTTTTAACAGGAAGAAACCTCTGGCAGAACCAGAACCAGGAAGGGTGGCCATCCGCCTCGACCAGCTGGGGTTTGAGAAGACAGAAAAGAGGGAAAAGAGGGGAAAAAAACACCATAACGCCATTCAAAGGATATCTGTTGGAACAGGGAAACATAGGTTAATAATCACAATAATGTCACATGTACATAAAATCAATTTTGAAATTAAACAGGGGGAAAAAGAGAGCAAAGTGAGGAAAGGTGTGACAGATGAGGTCCCCCAGCAGTCTAAGCCTATAGCAGCTTAACTATGGGATGTTTCAGGATTACCTGAGCCATCCCTAACTATAAGCTTTATCGAAAAGAAAAGTTTTAAGCCTAATCTTAAAAGTGGAAAGGGTGTCTGCTTCCCGGACATTTACTGGCAGCTTATTCCACAAGAGAGGGGCCTGATAACTGAAGGCTCTACCTCCCATTCTACTTTTAGAAACTCTGGGAACAACAAGTAAACCTGCAGTTTGGGAGCGAAGTGCTCTGTTAGGAAAATATCTTACAATTAAATCTTTAAGATATGATGGAGCTCGGTCATTAAGAACTTTATATGTGAGAAGAAGAATCTTAAATTCTATTCTGAATTTAACAGGGAGCCAATGAAGAGAAGCTAAAACTGGAGAAACATGATCTCTCCTGTTAGTTCTCATCAGAACTCTGGCTGCAGCATTTTGGATCAGCTGGAGGCTTTTCAGAGAATATGTGGGACAGCCCAATAATAAGGAATTACAGTAGTCCAATCTTGAAGTAACAAATGCATGGACTAGTTTCTCTGCATCACTCTGAGACAGGATGTTCCTGATTTTAGCAATATTACGAAGGTGAAAGAAGGCAGTCCTAGAAACCAGTTTTATATGTGCGTCAAATGATAAATTCTGGTCAAAAATAACTCCAAGGTTCCTCACTGTAGAACTAGAAGCCAAGGAAATACCATCTAGAGTAACTATATAACTAGACAATTTCTCCCTGAAGCGCTCAGGTCCAAAGAGAACAACTTCAGTTTTGTCTGAATTTAAAAGCAGACAGTTCTGAGTCATCCAGGTCTTTATGTCTTTAAGACAGGCTTGTAGTCTGACCAACCTGTAGGTTTCATCTGGTTTCATAGATAAGTACAGCTGAGTATCATCAGCATAACAATGGAAATTTATGCCATGCTGTCTGATAATGTTACCTAATGGAAGCATGTATAAAGTAAAAAGAATCGGTCCAAGCACAGAACCCTGAGGAACTCCATGACTTACTCCAACGTGTGAGGAAGATTCTTCATTTACAAGAACAAACTGGAATCTATCAGATAAATATGACTTAAACCAGCCTAATGCAGTTCCTTTAATCCCAATAACATGTTCAAGTCTCTGTAACAGAATGCTGTGATCGATCGTATCAAATGCAGCACTGAGATCCAACAGGACAAGCACAGAAACAAGTCCGCTATCAGAAGCTAACAGGAGATCATTGGTAACTTTCACCAGTGCCGTTTCTGTGCTATGATGCACTCTGAATCCTGACTGAAACTCTTCAAACAGATTATTTCTATGTAAATGATCATAAAGTTGAACTGCAACTATTTTTTCAAGAACTTTGGACAAAAAAGGGAGATTGGATATAGGTCGATAATTAGCCAACACTTCTGAATCAAGAGTAGGTTTTTTAAGTGAAGGTTTAATTACAGCAACCTTAAAAGTCTGAGGTACATATCCTATCAACAAAGACCGATTGATCAAATCCAATATGGAAGTGTCAATTAAGGGGAAAACCTCCTTGAACAGTCTGGTTGGGATTGGGTCTAACATACAAGTTGATGGTTTAGAAGAGACTATTGCTGTTGTTAGCTCAGAAAGATCAACTGGACAGAAGCTGTCTAAATACAATTCAGGTTCAAAAGATACTTCTAAAGCTCCTCTACTTGATGATACATCAGTGATAATAATGGGAAGGATTCCATTAATCTTCTCTCTGATAGAAACAATTTTATTGATGAAGAATCTCATGAAATCATCACTGCTGAGAGTTAAAGGAATACATGGCTCAACAGAGCTCGGACTCTTTGTCAGCCTGGCAACAGTGCTGAAAAGAAACCTGGGATTATTCTTATTCTCTTCTATCAATAATGAATAATAAGCAGTTCTAGCTTTACGAAGTGCTTTCTTATACGTTATTAAACTATCTTTCCAGACAAATTGAGACTCTTCTAAATTAGAGGAACGCCACTGTCTCTCCAGCTTTCTTGCAGTCTGCTTTAACGCACGCAGCTGTGAATTATACCAAGGAGCCAACCTCTTCTGACTGATTACCTTCCTTTTCAGAGGGGCAACATTGTCCAGTGTTGTACGCATTGAAGCTGTAGTGCTGTCAACAAGAGAGTCAAGTTCTACTGGAGTAAAATTTAGGTAGCCATCCTCTGTCATATCAGCACATGGCAGTGAAGAAAAGGATGATGAAATCAACTCTTTAAATCTGGTTACAGCATTCTCTGACAGACACCTTCTATATGTAGAATTCTTCTCAGAAACCGTGTAGTCAAGTAATGTAAATTCAAAAGTTATTAAAAAATGGTCAGACAAGACAGGGTTATGAGGGAACACTGTTAACTGTTCACTCTCAATGCCATAGGTCAGCACAAGGTCATGGGTATGATTAAGGCAGTGAGTAGGTCTGTGAACACTTTGAGAAAATCCAATAGAGTCTAATATAGAATTAAAGTTAATATTTAGGCTGTCATTTTCAACATCTACATGAATAATAAAGTCACCCACTACAATGACTTTATCTGTACTCAGCACTAACTGGGATAAAAACTCTGAGAATTCAGACAGAAACTCAGAATAAGGGCCAGGTGAACGATACACAACAACAAACACAAGAGGTTTTTGTGATTTCCACTTTGGGTGGGAAAAACTGAGAATCAGAGATTCAAAAGAGCTAAAACTAATCTTGGGTCTAGGACTGATTAGTAACCCTGATCTGAAGATAGCTGCCACTCCTCCTCCTCTGCCTGTGGTTGGAGGAACGTGAACATTTAAATAGTCAGAGGGAGTTGATTCATTAATGCTAACATGATCCTCCTGCTGCAGCCAGGTTTCTGTAAGACAAAATATATCAATATGATGATCATAAATCAAATCATTCACTAACAGAGACTTCAAAGGGAGAGATCTAATATTCAGCAAACCACATTTACATAACCCCTGAAACCACACAAACATACAGCCACACCTCCCTACCGGCATGGTGAGTCGCAGAGCTATGTGTTCCCTCGACGCAGAACTTCCAATGCTCAATGTAGACGTCACGTCGACATTGTCGACGTTCTGGAAGAGTATAAATCTCGCTTGAGAAGCAGTTGATGTTAGCTTGCGATGGCTTAGGGCCAGCCATGTTAGCAACAGCCGAAGCAGCCTTCCTCAGTCCACTATTTTTCTTTTCATCAAGCTTTTTAGGTGGCATTTGGCACTTGGGTCTATGTCAGCGTCTTGGGCGTCCGACAATATTTAGAGTCAAAAAAGAAAAAACACCACGGCTGTAAAGCACAACTGGTTACATGATAATCGTGAAATATCAGGAGAGCTCAACGGCGTGCTGCCATTCACTCTGCTGCCATAACTGGAACCCGGCTCTGACCTCTCTTAAATATGGCACCTGTGGTTTTAGTCCAGTCCAGTTTGTTGTCTATGTGGACGCCCAGGTACTTGCACTTGTTCACAATGTCCACCTCTGTTCCATGATGGAGAAGGGGTTCGGACAGGTCCTCTGTTTCCTAAAGTCCACCACCAACTCCTTCGTCTTTTTGACGTTGAGTTGCAGGTGGTTTAGTCCACACCACTTCACAAACCTGTTCACCACACTATACTCAGCCTCCTGGCCTCTGCTGATATAGCCCACCATGGCAGAGTCGTCTGAAAACTTCTGCAGATGGCAGGACTGTGAGCAGAAGCTGAAGTCTGAGGTGTAGAGTGTGAACAGGAAGGGAGACAGGACCATCCCCTGTGCTGCTCACAATTGTGTCTGACACAATGTTCTGTAGCCTCACATATTGCAGGCGGCCTGTGAGGTAGTTGGTAATCCAGGCCACTGGTGGAGCATCCACCTGCATGTCCAGTAGCTTATTCCTGAGCAGGGCAGGTCGAATAGTGTTAAAATCACTGGAAAAGTCAAAGAACATGACTGTCACAGTGCTGTCTGCCTTCTCCAGGTGAGTATAAGTCTTGTGCAGCAAAAAGATGATGGAATCTTCCACTCCAATATGGGGCTGGTATGCAAACCGCAGGGGGTTCAATGATGGCTCGCCGACTGCACGAAGGTGCTTCAGGACGAGCCTCTCCAGTGACTTCATGGCATATGATGTCAAAACCACTATATATAGTCTGTATTGAGTTTCTTCTTTGGCACAGGCACCAAACATGAGGTTTTCCACAGCTCAGGGACAACCTTCATGCTCAGGCTCAGGCTGAATATAATTTGAAAAACACCACACAGCTGAGAAGCACGTCCCTTAATTCACATCTTATTCACCAACAATCTTAAGCCTAGTTTATGCTTCTGTCACTGAGCATTCGAAGTTCTGCATCGAGGGAACGCGTTGCTCTGCACCATGCCGCTATGGGGGTGTGGCTGTGTGTTTGTCTGGTTTCAGGTTATAGCCGAATCCTTGCTTTTTCTTCCAGTAAAAGTTCACAACAGTAACCAATGGCAACTGAGGTGGAGCAGCTGTATTTGCAGTTGGAGCTCATCAATATTGAAGAACAAATGCTTATATTGCAAATGTTGAAGCGCAGGCGACAGAGAAGACGTTTGTGGAGGTGGTCTGTACGACCACTAAACTGGTCGAAGCTGGGAATGGGTGAATTTACAACACTGGTTCACCCGCTGAGGGACCTGGATGAACAAATACACTTTCAATACTTTTGAATGTGAACGGGCCGATTTGACAAGCTTCTTCTCTGAATACAGCCATGAAGACCGGAAAAAGACACTGCCGAAAATTATATTCTGAGCGGACCAATCACAGCTCTTGTGGTCTGTGTCAATGCGACGCGTACTTTGGATTTTTTGGAGGTGCGAGTCAGGCTATGGTGTAGGGGTCCACGTTGACGGCATAGTCGACGTGATGCAGAAGCATAAACTAGGCTTTACATTCCCCATAATGATTGAGGCAAGATACAGGTATTTCCTCTTCCTCAGCCATTGTTTCCTCCCGGCTCTGCAGACAAATATTTCCTCCTAAGTTCCTTAGGGATCTCGTGTCTCTCGCTGGCCACACCGCTGCTTCAGAGTAGTGATTCACTTGAGTCAGTAAAAGGAATCGAGTATCTCATCACTACTTCGGAGTTCCATCAGCTGATCCCTGGTGTAGACAATGGAGCCAGCACGATAAAAGTACTCCAAACGCGAGAAAAATGTAGGAAGCCACATCGTTCTACTTGCGAGATAACTTAACTTTCTACTTAACTACTTAACTTGCTACTTAAAGAAGAGAACAATTAGGAAAAGTGAAAGAATATAGAAAAAAGACAGGCAGGCTGCCGCCTGTGACGGAGCCGTAAGTCTTATGCACCACCTTGTGCTCAAATATGGTGTTTGTGATGGGCAATCCATGTCTAGCACAGAAGTCCAAAATTAAGATACCACTCGGGTTCAGATAAGGGAGGCTGTTCCTCCCTATCACGCTTCTTCAGGTCACTCCATCATTGCCAACATGGGCATTAAAGTCCCCCAGAAGAACAATGGAATCCCCAGGTGACACCCTCTCCAGGACGGGAAAGCTGGGTAATCTGAACTGCTGTTTGGTGAAAATGCACAAACAACAATCAGACCCTTCCCTCCTGCAACTTACAGCTGGAGTGAGGCAACTCTCTCACTCACCGGGGAGAACTCCTATGTGGAGGCGCTCAGCTGGGGGCTTATGAGTATCCTCACCCAATGCCTCTCTCAATGGGTAACTCCAGAATATGAGAGAGTCCAGCCCTTCTCTGGGAATTTGGTTCCAGAGCCAACGCCGTGTGTGGAGGTGAGCCCAACTATATCTAGTTGTTACCGCTCCACCTCACAAATCAGCTCAGGCCCTTTCCCTGACAGTGATGTGACATTCCACGTCCCTAGAGCCCAGCTCACATTGCACCAGACCTCAAATTTCCTCCTTGATTCCAAGTGGTGGGCCCACGTGGCGGTGGCTTCCTGATTCTTCTTTGGGTTAAGCCCAAGGCTCGGCCACCAGGTGCTTGTCAGCCAGTCCTTCCTCCAGGCCTGGTTCCAGGGAGGTGTCCTAGTTTCCCTTCTGCAAGGCAACTAAATTCCTCTGGTGTTGCTCAATCAAGGTCTTTGAATCGCACTTAGTCTGACCCCTCTCCCGAGACCAATTTGCTATAGGAGGCCCTACCAGGGGTCAAAGTTGATCCAGTACTGATATGCCCCTGACCCAGTGTTTCTCAATTCCGGTCCTCATGACCCACTGCCCTGCATGTTTTCTGTGTTTCCCTCCACCACCACACCTGATTCAAATGAATGGCTCCTTATCGGGCCACTGCAGAGCTTGATGACGAGCTGATCATTTGAATCAGGTGTGGTGGAGGAGGGAAACATCGAAAGCATGCAGGGCAGTGGGTCATGAGGACCGGAATTGAGAAACACTGCCCTGACCCAACAGAGGAGGTAGTAACAAAGTTGTGTATCATGATCAATCAGCATCGTCGAACTCACCACTCTAAAGGCCATGGTATGGTTCGTGTGATGACATCACTGTGTTGTGCCGGCCATATATAGTGGCGTGAGTCAATGCGCCAGTAGTTGCAGTCTTCTCTGTCACAGAGGTGTCGCTGCTACGTGAAGGTTACTGCTAACTACTCTACAACGATGAAAGTGGAGAAGAAAACAATGCCCTCGTCAAGAGTAGGAAGAGTAGCACTGTCATCAATGATCAGCACTCTCACGTCTGCTTACATAATAGCTGATGAGCCTACGGAAGTTGAAATTTCAATCGGCATGATGATGATGCCCATCTCACCTCCAAATTCTTGGGCATTCTCACCCATTACTTACATAATAGCTGATGAGCCTGCAGAAGCTGAAATTTCAATAGATGTGCTATTACCATTATAGTCTGATATAGTACTTAATTGTTACAGGACTTTTCAGTGTATTGTGTTACCTTTTATTTGTTTGTTTGTTATGAAGTAGTGTGCTTCAATGGACACACTTGAGAAATTATCGTTGCCTTTCAGGCTTTTACGTATCTGTCCCGTAGCTTCTTCCACACACTCTTCACCTCTCTCTTTCCCCAAAGTTCTGCCTGTCTTCGTCCACAAATTATGTGAGTTGACGTGGTCACTATGCTGTTTCAGTGCAGTGTTGTACAGGTGCCTGTACAGACGCACTCCCTTGCTGAGCCTGTTTTTCTAATTGGTCCATCCAGTTTGTCCGCGCCAAGTTACAAATTTTGACTGGTGCACGACTACATGCTGTGCTGCTTTTTCATGGCGCACGCCAGGTGGAAATACAAAATTTTGACGTTACGCGCCATGAGCGACGTGTCAACTATAAAACAAGCTTAACAGTGCTGTCATCACTCAGCTGATTCCATGATGCTGGCTCAATGTGTGTAGGCACACACTGATGCAGAGTTGAAAGTCCTCTGTCTGGCATGTGCCAATTACTAAGGAGGAAGGGTGGCACATTAATAAAGATGTCTTTTTTTCGATTTGTGAAAAGGACGATAGTTGAGTGTGTAGCATGATGTAATAAAATATAAGGATTTATAAGAAAGTCCTCACTATCTAAATAAGCCTTATATAACTTTGTGTTTTGGGTATCACCATCAATCGAAGGAAAAGACAGAATCTTACGATTCTGGTATGTTAAAATTAATATTACAGTCTCATGCGCTACTCGTGAAATTCTCATTTGGTTGGACTGAGAAATACGTAAAGAAAACATACAACACAACCGGTTAATTATATACATATATATATGAACCATTTATTTAAATGATATGACCAAAGACACAAACCTTAAGACAACAGTAGAAATGCTTTGAATATGGAGGATTATATAGGAAACATTGAGTGAATCGAAAAGAACTAAGGGGGGGTGAATGGAGGGATACCGGACAGGCTGACAGCTTGGATTAATTTATCATTTTAACAGTGAATTCTCTCGACACCCATTGCATAACATCTGAAATGTGAGAACAGGGGGATCTTACTTGGTTGACACCTTCGTCCTGTTAAGTCAGCTCCGAACAACAGGCGATCGCCAGCAGGTCCAAGTGGTTTCTCTCGGTTCCATGTCTCACGACCTTCCTTAGTCGTGGGTGACTTTGTGGACTTTCAAGTCATCTGAGGCAGGTCGCTGCTTCTACACAGGAGCTTCTCTGTGCAAGGAGACGTAACTGGGTGGTATAGAGGAATTCACCGAAAAGAATGACAAAAATGTCCAAGTCTCGGAGTTGGTTCATGTTGCTGACCAACAAGGTGAACTTAAATTCACAAAATATAAACAAAAATTTTGAGAAGCTTAACGCTGGCTCTCTTGGTGAGCAAAACTATGTGATGACGCGTGCCGCTGTGGACGAAAACGTGCGATGTAAAACAGACATGGAGACAGATGAGATGGACGAACAAAGAAACACAAAAGCGTCTGTCTTTCTAATACTTCATCCTGTTTCTTTCTTTGTTCGGATCTTTTTCTTCCTTCTCATCTTCCTCTCCTGTCATCTTTCTGATTACTTTCATGTGTTTTGTAAGATGATCTAATTCTAGCCTTAAGAGATTTTGGATGAAACAAAGAAACTTCATTTCTCCATTCCTCCGTTTCATAGACATTCGTCTCGTGGATTTTAAAAGCACCACAACTTGTTAAGATATGGAGGTTAGAGATATAACATAGACTTATGATATAAAGACATCAAAAACAACATAACATAACATAGCTAATGATTATGAGTCTCAAAATTCAGATGGATCTCTGCAAAGTTATGACATGAATAATGAACCAAACAATGTTTCATGTGTTAAACATGGAATACAAGAAGAAACAGCAGGAAACATCGGTTAACAGTTGCATTATTTCACATAATTGTCCAGTTGGTGACTTCATTTTTGGGTTTAACTATTCAATACTACGGACCACAAGGGGGGAATGTGGCTCCATAGGCAGGTTTGTCATTTTCCAAAATAATGATTTCTTCGGTATTCTTCCAAATACGATTGTGAAAAAGGTCTAAAATGCAGCTTGTGATTTCACTGAGAACATGAAAGAACCTGTACAAAAATATAAAGCACATTTAATACAGTTTCAACATTCAGCTGAAAGTGAATCTGAGTAAGGTAATTTTAAGAGTTCCATGAGACGGTCTGTCCCTTATCTGGCTGAGTCAGGGAAAATGTCACTGTTGGTTTACTTTTGTCCAGATAAGTTGGGAGTGTTAAAGTCTGGGTTTTCTCCAATACTCTCCTAAGAGGTTCCATTGTTTGTTCAGCTTAGTTAGCACTAAGTCATTAATACATCCACCTAAATTTATGGTGCAGGTATGTGAAAGAGGGGCTGGTAAACTTCCCAAAATGCTTTCATGGGGCAAAGGTTGTTGTAAATTTCTCTTTCTTGGTGTAGAAAAACCCCCCATCTGGTCTTTCCACACTGACCATCCCCACAAAAGAATGTTGGAGTCATTCAAAATCTTAAGTTTGTATTAAATTCTACACTTGAGTTCGCTACAAGTGAGATACCAAGGAACCAGAAGTCAGTCAGAGTCGGGAGTGCTGTGAGAAAATCGATATACTGACATCATAATAAATGCAGAACAACAATAATTTTCTTATTTTAATTCAAACAGTTTTACATTATTTTACAATGTAGAAGACAAGAAATTTGGATACTACTATGCTATATATTAAGACAAAACCAGCAAGGCTATACCCAGAAATGTTTAATCACACTCAGAAAACAAATGATTTTGCATATGCGTAGACAGAAAACGTTTTCAACACATGCATATTCACATTTGAAGGCTTTTGTTTAAAGACCACACTTCAAAACACAACTTCAAACAGTGGGGCTAACTTTTACTTTCATTCAAAGCACATTCAAAGTCACACTACCAGAGCTGTCACATCAATAAGACTTAACATAACTCATGAACTGATAAAGTAAGTTCATACACCCTGTAACTGATAAGACAGGAAACTGGGACACAGCTTTTGTCATCACCCACCACCACCACACATTTAACAGCAGAATTGCAGGGCTGGTAAAAACTACTTTGAGGCAAACTAATTTGTCAAATAAAGTTAATTGATTTAACCAGGCACTGGAGTAACAATATGAGGCCACCACTTGAAAATCAATGTTTAAAAATGAAAATGAATATTCTATTGATGATTGAAACTTATAGAGCGGCTCACAGGGTAGCATACATTTAATTTTTGTAATCAAAGCAGACAGTAAGGCAACAGAGGTTCTTCTGCAGTGGTGTGATGCTAATAACCTCGATCCTCCACTCTTCACTGTTCTCTGTGATCAACACTAGTCCTGTCCAGTGTGTCCATCTTGGGCTGCATAAATGGCACAACACCTATGTATCAGATCAGCTAGATTGAAAACACATCATATAGGTAGGCTTTCAAATCATCAATAAATAATATTTTATTGCCTACTTGTCAATAAAATAAAAATCCTTTTTCTTTAAATTGATTTGTCCAGTTAACTTTTTATCTTGCAGTTACACCCCCTGCTGTCCCTTCAGCCCCCTTCTTCCTGCATCCCTGCCAGAGACTGTAATATAGGTGACAAATCTATCCATCCATTTTCTTAACCCGCTTAAACCTGAGGGTTTTTCCAATTTAGGGTTGCAGGGGGGCTGGAGCCTATCCCAGCAGTCATCGGGCAAGAGGCGGGGTACACTCTGGACAGGTCGCCAGTCCATCACAGTGTCACAAAAAGACAAACGAGACAACCATCCACAGCTCACACTCACTCTTAGGGTCAATTTAGAGTAACCAATTAACCAAACATGTGTTTTTGGACAATGGCAGGAAGCCTGAGTACCTGGAAAGAACGCACGCATACACAGGGAGAACATGCAAACACAAGGAAAGAACCAGCTGGGATTCAAACCTGGAGGTTTGGTCTTGCTGTGACGTGACAGTGCTAACCATCACACCCCCGTGCAGCCCCAAACATCAAACTTGATTTCACTGGGACTTAAAATCTTGGTTTATGGACTAATTTCAACTTATTTTGGTTTTACAATTGCTGTGTAGAATTACATTTACATATTTCGTAAACTTTGATGTTAATTTATTCCAAAGCTCTAACCTGTGTGTTCCTCCTCTGTTTGGCACGTTTCCTGTCCCTCTGAATCTTCTCCTTCCTGCTCACCTATGCTGCCATCTCCTTTACAGTCTGCTGTACTTCCAGTCAGCACCAAGGGCTGACCCACAGTGGGCTGTTTCTGGTCTGACTGCGAAGAGATTGTAAACCTACTGGGATCTTTGCTCATTGTTAGAGCCGTCTCCATCACTTGCATCCTGAGGGTTTTTTCTGTAAGCCCTCTCTCAGAGCTGGATTTTTTCTCTTCTTGTCTCCTTCCTGTACGTGTGTCCTTCTCTCCTCTCTTCTCATCCTCTTTATTTCCCTGTACACAGAGTTGTTCCATCCTCTCAGCGAGCTCTCTCAGATCCTGCTCTTTATCAACGAAGCTCAATGAGCCAAACTCTGGTTTGGCCTCTCTCTCAGTTTTTCTGTCTGTAAAAATCAAAATACAAATAAAATGAATTACTCATGAAATATACAATATCTTTCAAAATGTTCTCTTTTAGAGACTAAAGGAAGATCATTGTAATAACAAAAAACATTATTATAAATACATTTCTGGGAATTTCCTGCCAGGAACCTCTTCTCGCTTTTATTTGAGTGTAAATAATTCCATCCATCCATTTTCTATAGTACATCCTGGACAGGTCGCCAGGCAATCATAGCGCCACACAGAGACAAACAACCATCCACACTCACTCTTAAAGTCAATCTAGACCACCAATGAACATACAGGCAGAAATTCAAATCTGCTAAGCCTGTAGTGAGGACTGTGGAGAGATGGACTGCAGAGTCAAAGCTGGAGTTACAGGCCTGCTTTGACTGCACAGATTGGAGTGTTTTCGAGGCTGCTGCTACAGATCTGGATGAACTCACCGAGACCGTGACATGCTACATCAGCTTTTGTGAGGACCTCTGTGTGCCAACTAAGACTTTCTGCACATACAACAACAATAAACCCTGGTTCAATGCAAAACTTAGGATGCTTTGTCAGGCCAAGGAGGAGGCCTACAGATGAGGGGACAGAGTCCTGTACAACACGGCCAGGAACATGCTGACAAAGGAGATCAAAGTGGCAAAGATGTGCGACACTGAGAAGCTGAAAAACAGGTTCTCAGCTAACAAGCCTGCGCCAGTGTGGAGAGGTCTACAGGAGATCACCAACTACAGGAGACCATCCCCCCACATTGCAGAGAACTGTTAACTGGCTGATGACCTGAATGTCTTCTACTACAGGTTTGAGAAGCCACCATTCACACCCATCACCAGCTCCAGCATCAAACAAACCTCATCACCTCCTGCACCACCCTCACCCCTCCCTACCAAACCCCCACCAACACTCAGGATCTGTGAAGAGGATGTGTGTCAGCTCTTCAGGCAACTGAAGATCAGGAAAGTTCCAGGCCCAGACGGCATGTCATCCTCCTGCCTGAAGGTCTGTGCTGACCAGCTGGCCCCCATCTTCACCCAGATCTTCAACAGATCACTGGAGCTTTGTGAAGTCCCCTCCTGCTTCAAACACTCCACAACAATCCCGGTCCCAAAGAAACCAGCTATCTCAGGACTAAATGACTACAGGCCCATGGCCCTAACGTCTGTGGTCATGAACTCCTTTGAGAGACTGGCGTTGAGCCACCTGAAGGACATCAAAGACCCCCTGCTGGACCGCCTGCAGTTTCCATATCGGGCAAACAGGTCAGTGAATGACGCAATCAACTTGGGACTGCATTACATCCTGCAACACCTCTGCTCCCCAGGGACATATGCAAGGATCCTGTTTGTGGACTTCAGCTCAGCGTTAAACACCATCATCCTGGACATCCTCCACTCCAAACTCACCCAGCTCACCGTCCCAGCCTCCACCTGTCAGTGGATTACCAACTTCCTGACAGACAGGAGGCAGCAGGTAAGGCTGGGAAAAATCACATCCAGCATCCGGACAATCAGCACAGGCGTCCCCAAGGGACGTGTGCTCTCCTCACTGCTCTTCTCTCTACACCAACAACTGCACCTCGAGAGACCCATCTGTCAAACTCCTGAAGTTTGCAGACGACACAACGGCCATCAGTCTCATCCGGGACGAGTCTGCATACAGGCAGGAGGTGGAACAGCTGGCCCTCTGTTGTGGTCAGAACAATCTGGAGCTGAACACGCTCAAAACTGTGGAGATGACAGTGGACTTCAGGAACAACACCCCCACACTGCCCCCATCACCATTCTCAAAAACTCTGTCTGCTGTAGAAACCTTCAGGTTTCTAGGATCTTCCATCTCCCAGGACCTAAAGTGGGCACCCAGCATCGACTCCATAGTGAAAAAGGCCCAGCAAAGATGTACTTCCTGCATCAGCTCAAGAAGTTCAACCTGCCCCAGGAGCTGCTGATCCAGTTCTGCACTGCAATAGTCCAGTCTGTTCTCTGCACCTCCATCATCATTTGGTTTGGATCAGTCACCAAACAGGACAGGAACAGGACTGAAACGGACAACCAGGACTACAGAGAGAATCATTGGCATTAACCTGCCCTCCATCCAGGACTTATACACATCCAGGCAGGTAACATTTCTGCAGACCCATCACACCCTGGACACAATCTGTTTGAACGTTTCCCCTCTGACAGGCGTTACAGAACACTGTACACCAAAACATCCAGATCCAAAAACAGTTTCTTCCCCCAGGCCATCACACTGATGAACACTTGATCAGTCACCTTGTGTCAGCAACCCCCTGACTCCAAAATTTACTTTGCACTTTATATATGTCTCACAATGTCATAGCATGCTCAGTATGCTCAATATACTGCCTGTACATAAATGAACAGCATAAACCTCACTGTAAATAAAATAACATGTATATATTGGAATATATAGGTCAGATCTTTGAACACTTCATTCATTTATTTTCACACCTTTCTTTAACTTATTGTTTTTTGTTGTCCTTCTTTTTTCTAGTTGAATGTTTGTTATGTTATGTTTACCTTTAGTCAACTTCCTTGTGTGTTCACATACTTGGCCAATAAAGCTGATTCTGATTCTGAACATGCATGTTTTTTGGCAGTGGGAGGAAGCTGGACCCAGAGAGAACCCATTCATACACAAGGAGAATATCCACACTCCACACTGCAAGAACCAGCTGAGAATATAACAAGGAATCGTCTTGCTGTGAGACGATGGTGCTAACCGCCACACCACTGTGCAGCCCTGCTGGCCAAGATGTAGCATGTAAATAGGGAACAATTTAGCTGAGCCTTTGACGAGAAAAAGTTATTCAGATTGTTCATAAGGATTCTATTAGAGAAATGTGAGTGTATTATGCAAAGAGCCAAATCTTTTATTCCAATCGGAGACAACAATGCAGTAAACACTGTGATCATCAGTATGAAAGACAGCGATTAAAATTGAGCAGTCTCCTCTATCTGCACTCAGCAATAGGTCAACGATCACCTTAATAAGAGCCGTCTCTTTACTATGAATTGTTCCAAAACCACGCTGGAAACGTTAAAATCATGTATATATATGATATATATGATGTCAGCTGTGCAGATATGACTTTCTCTAGAACCTAAGATAAAAAAAGACAGTTTGGAGATAAGGGGTCCAAATGAAGTGTCTTCTGCATCAGATTAATAGCAGCATGTTTAATCATCTGGAAAAGAACCAGAGGTCAGAAACAAATGTTTTTATGATAATAGGGATGGATGTCTGTACAATTTGATTTTGGTATGTAATGCTGAAAGAAATCATATGTCATGCCATTAGTGATGTGTCCATCTGTGTCGAGGTTTCGAAGCGTGTCTTTATCTATTACAAACTTTCTATCACTTAATTTCCCTCTGCTTATTGAGATACTTCTAGACTTAGTGGGTTTGATTTTCATACCAGCCCACTTTAGATTGCCATCCTGACGTCTCTCTCCACCTGCAACCCACTTGGAAGCTCTAATAATTATCTCCATCGCCATTGTAAATGCTAATGGAGAAATCGTACACCCTGCCATAATGCCTATTTCTAGCCTCTGCCAACCTGTTGTGAAACCTGCTGTACTTAGGACAGTCTAATATCCTGGAAATATGTGTCACAGTCGGCTGTGTCACTGTTTATATTTAATCATGATTTCAGTTATGTTCTAGTCATGTTTTTCCCCTGCCACCTCAGGTCACTCAAGTCACCTGGCTCATTGTTCACAGCTGCACCTCATTCACTGATCACTCCCTCCACAGTATTTAGTCTTCTGGTTTTCTTTCAGTCATTGCAGAATCCTTACCTCACTATCCCTCCATGCTTCACCACAGAGATAAGTCTGGTTATGCCACAGAGTCCTGTGTCTTTGTTTATTCATAGTCTTGTTTTGTATTTCACAGTCTTGTTTTTTTTTTGTCATAGTTAAGTATTTTGATCCGGCCCTGCCGCGCCTTTTGTTCTTGTCTTTTGCTCCCTGCTTGTGAAATAAACCCTTTTTGTGAACAAAAAGAACTGCATCTGGGTCCTACCTTTCCAACGATCCGTGACAATATGTTCTTATTAAGTTAACAGCTACTACAGACACTCTAAAATAATCAAACGCTTTCCAAATAAGGCTATGTGGGACCAAATGCATTTTCTAGATCCAGACATATAACATAAGTCTTTTTTCTAAATCTTGGCTGTGTGGATCTGATGCCAAATCATGCTAGTGTGCTCTAAACACCCTGCAAAACCTGGTTTTCCTGCCCTCTGCACAGTAGTATCTATTAAGCTATTCATTACTAAATAACTAGCTAATTTCTGTGCAACTACACTAAAGAAAATCTTCTCCTCTACATTTAGGAGCGAGATCATCCAGAACTGACTCAGGTCTGAGGTCATTTGGAATAAGAACACCATCTGCCCTACGTCATGCTCTAGGAATAAACTGTTTCTCCCAAACTATTCTTAACTGCCTCCACAAAAACTTTAGGCTATCAGGTGCACTTTTATAAACCTGGTAGGGGACTCCATTTTACCCTGGGGCCAATGAAGCCTTTGCACACCTGACTACCTCCTCAAACTCCTTACACCTAGGTGGTCTAACATCCATCATATGAGCTATCTCTCCTAATGGTGGCATGTCAGGTGGAAGGCCTACTACTCTACACTGCTCAAGATCTGAATATGTATTTCTTAGATACTCTTCCACCTCTGCCATCCCTTTTCTTGCTTAAACCCTTTAACAAACTTGAACGGGTCCCTGTAAAATGCAGTCCTTACATATTCTATCTTCTTTCTCTTTTTCCTAAGATATTAAGCCGTTCTGAGTATTGCTAGCCTGCTTCTCAATTCTTCCTGCAAAACAATAATTCCCTCCTTCTCTTCCTCTGTAGCTCTTTTCCACTGCTTTCTTAAGTTTCTTCTTTCCTTAACCAACTTTTCTATATCTTTTTGCCGTCTAGACTTAACTAAATGTACTCTCTCAACCTATCTTGCATCTGAAATCTTTCTATACCGTAGGAGTAAATTATATCTCCCATCTTCTCTAGCCTATCGCTTGCATTTCCTCCTAACCTACTTAATATTAATGACAAATCTTTATTGACTGCCTCCCATTCTTTGTTGCCATTTGCCCTCGGCCACTTAACTCTTGCTTTCTGCTCCATATTTCTCTCTCTAACTGGCGTATTTATGGCATTATATTTGTATGGAGTGAGAATCCTGCCAAAACCTTGTAAGCGAACAAAACGTGTTCCACAAGCGAGTAAAACGTGTTTCACTCGCTCCCAACAATTCACAAACAAACTTAGTGTGATTTGCAAAGAAACACTGCCCTTCTTTTACCACACATCTCTTTCTTCCCTGATGCATTTTAAGGCCTCTAACTCGTGTTACTTTGTACCAGCCAAATGGACAAACCTGGAGCTAATTTCCCTCTAGTCTACCACTTTTATTCTCTCCAGCTGCACTCTCTTTGCCCTGAGAATCATTCTGCCCAGTTGGAGCCCTAGAGAATAGGCCCATGCCCCTATCCTTCACTGAGTCACATCTCCACCTGTGACTCTGCCTGTGAGTTATCTTCTGCCCCTGCTCTCGCTGACCCCAAGTGTATTCTCCTTAATTTGTTTGTAGCTTATGCTAGTTGTAACAAAGCTGCTAGGCCTTGCTACTGCTACCATGAATTGCTAGCCTCCTGTCAGCTGTCTTTCAAATCTGTCACATGGTATTTTCCTTGTTGTCAGCTGCCCTATTCACAGCCACTAGCTAGGCTAGATCTGAATTCAAGGTCAACACAAGAAACTTGTGCTAAAGAAATATATGAACCAGTGAATAATTCCCAATAATCCCTATATAGACCAGTGAGCAGTGCTGGCCAACATGTCATTGGGGTCATCAGGTGGGAAAGTAAGAGAATCCATGAGGTGACATTTGAAAAATTCCCTTTCAAACAGGAAGACACTTCTGTCAGAACCAGACCAAGAAAGGGCGGCCATCTGCCTCACCCGGTTGGGGGTTGAGAGGACAGGAAAGAGGGGTCATAACACCAGGCCAGGAATACCTACCTGGTGTTATTGTAATGACCAAGTAAATGCAACTGTGACTACAGTATATGTTTATTACCAGATAGTTGCTGTGTCTCGGCAAGAGGCTCTGTGGTGGACTGAGGCTTCCCGGGCTTCAGACTCATCTCTGCTTTGGTCCCAGCTCTCAATGTGATGTGAAGGGAAATGGCTTGAGGGCCACTGAGCTCATCATCCACTCTCCTTCCATGTGAGCCTTCAAAGCTGCTGTTAATACTGTCTATTGGGGTGGAGATCACGTCAACATTCTTGTCATTACAACTAATGGTTCTGCCATTGTCACCACACAATTTTTCTGCTTTGCGACTTTCACCTTCACTGAGGTTTGTAGGAGTAGCGCTTTTACTCTTTTTGATACAATCTCTTTCATTCAGTTCAGCATTACAAAGTACTCTATTGTTGCTAATGTTATTGCGTGCTTTGTGAGGTTGGTCAGGTAGCAGGGGGCGGCCCCTGAATGCCAGGTCAGGGTATGTCCTCTGCATTTCCATTATTGACTGGTCCACACTAACGAGGTGATTGCCTTGAGGCTTTGGTTGGGGGTTTAATTCAGTCGTTGTTTCCAAACATTGAAGAACCTAGAGAAAAGAAACAGAGCTAAGTTAAGTGCAGACAGAAGTTGTTTCCATGTCATATGTATTTAGTGTGTGGTGCTGTGTTTGATTGCACATCTCTTTCTAGAATGCACTGCACCATAGTGGCAGCAAATTGCAGTAACTTCACTCACAATGTATGTACAACATTTTTTTTTATTTTCAGATTTTTACTGAACTATCTTTTCTGCAAACACTGTTTTTTGAAAGCTCTTCCAAGTCTAGCCAACAAACATCTGAAAAAAGATCCCAAATCCTAGATGATTTGATGAGGATATGCCATTGATGTTGGGCAGGAGCAAGAAGGAGGAACAGGTGGAGGAAGTTTAAACCAAGTTTTACTTTGGTACTGGTAGGGAATATCAGATTACTTCTAAATAAAATGGATGAGCTTCGTGTTCTAATGAGGACATGTCACTGTGAAGGAGAGAATCGGTTAGTTGTGAGTTTATGTCCATGGTGCTTTGACTAGACTTGCTAGACTTGAAAAGCGCTATACAAGTACAGTCCATTTACCATTATTGGCAGGGAGAGCTATACTCTCATGACCCGAGCCATGTTATTCTGGTAGTGGTGCATATACTGTATTACCTGGCACTGCTGTAGACACTGTTTGGGATGTCATCAGCTCAGTTGTTGCCAGGATACAAATACAACATCCCAATACATTTGTGGCGATTTATGAATATCTAAAAAAAAGTCTCATTCTCTACTACACTTCAAACCATTTAAAAGTTCGTCAACTGCTCCACCAGAGAAAATAAAAAGGTGAAATTATTTTATGCAAATGTAACAAATGCATAGAGCTCTTCTGCCTGTCCTCCATTTCAAACATCAAACCACAATCTTGTTCTCATCACCTCAAACTATATACCCATTGTTCAACAACAAACTGTGAGCATACACTTAAGTGGTCTCAGGAAGCTGAAGAAGATCTGCAGTGATGCTCTGAGGCCAAAGACTGGAATGCACTCTGTGAGCCACATGGAGATGATATCAATGTCATGACTGAGTATGTAACAGACTACATTAACTTCCATGTGGAGAGTACTATTCCCACAAGGATAGTGAGGTGCTTCCCCAGTAACAAACCTTGAATAACCTTAACTTCAAAAAGCTACTGAACGTGAAGAAGAAGTCCTAAGGGATGGAAACAGGGAGTTGTGAAAAAACAGCTGAAAAAAGATAAGACCACCCCCTTCATAACATCATGTTGAAACAACTGAGTACTATCAGTTTGAGTTTTATTTAATACAGAAAGATAGAGCAGGTCTTTCCTGCTAGCAGCAATAACTGTTATATGAAAGCTTATAACGATTGCTTGATGAAAAAAAAAAAGAATACAGCAACAATATAATTTAACTTCGGGACATAATTTTTTTCATTTTCATTAGATTCAGCTCAGATCAATACTCAGCATGCTCCTTTCCTGCCTCCAGCAACACAGGCCTCTGATCCTACCTGTACCCGCAGCTTCCCTGTCAAACCTCAATATCATCATTATCCACCTCAATCATAGATCTTAACAAAGCCTCACCAACATCTCCCTCCACATCAGAACACAATGACCACCTCTGCCTCTCCTCCAGAGATACTGAACAAGAACGATGTTGCAGGTCCAGATAGAGTCAGCTCCAGGGTCCTGAAGACCATTGCGGTACAGGTGTGTGGGATACTACAGTATCTCCTCAACCTTAGCAGAAGACATTCTGCCTTGTTCCTGTACCTTACAAATCTCATGCATCTGACTGAGACTGAGACTGTTATTGGCTCACCTCAGTAGACAAGTAAACACCTTTCAGGACCCACTATAGTTTGCATACTGTCCCAAAGTTGATGTTGAAGATGCCATAATTTACCTACTTCAGCAAGCCTACTCTCATTGGAACAAAGCAGGCATCACTGTGAGGATCATGTTTTTCAATTTCTCCAGTGCTTTTTATATAATTCAGCCTATAAAATTATGCTTGAAGCTGCAGAAAATACAGGTGGATGCCTCCACTACCACCTGGATTATCGACTACCTGACATACAAACCACAGTTTTTGAGACTGAAGGGTTGTGTGTCTGACAAAGTGGTCAGTAGTACAGGAGCACCACAGGGGACTGTACTCTCATAGGTTCTCTTCATTTTGTACACCTCAAACTTCCAGTACAAAGGCAACTGGTTGATCACTTTGTGGCATGATTTGGAAACAATCACCTCATCTCAAACACATACATTTTAGGACGACCATGAATAAGCCAAACACTGTCTGCATCTTAGCTGAAGAGGTAGAGTTTGTTGAGGAATATAGATAACCTGGGTGTCTACCTGTGCAGTAGACTAGGTTGTCTATAGAAAAGACATAACAGTATGTATTTCCTGAGAAATCCTGTACCTAAATGTCTGCACAAAGATGCTGCATATTTTCTATAAGTTTGTGGTGGAGAGTACAATTTGCTTTGCAGCATCTGTTGGGGCAACAGCATCGGAGCCAGAGACTCAAAGAAACTGAACAAACTGATAAAGACGGCTGGTTCTATGATGGGGACTGCCCTGGAGCTCCTGGAGATGATTGTACAAAGAAGAATGCAGCACATATTAATGAACATAAAGAACAACACTGACCACACTCTAAATAACATTATGTAAAGCAAAGGAGTGTGTTCAGTTCAAGGCGATAGAAACAAGAGGTCCTTCCTCCAAGTAGCAATAACTTTTCAAAATGAAAGCTTATGATAATTGTTTCAGTAAATAAATATATAATTACTACAGCAATAAGTATAAGTGTTTAATTTTATTCTGACTGCTGTTTTATATGCATGTGGTGAAGAAAAATTACTGGTAATGAGTGTCCACTCACAAGTTTTATTCTATGCACTTGGTTTTCACATGTGCGGCTTTGGAAATTAATTAAACACCATCAAAAAAAAAACACTTGTTTGGACCAGTGTTTGTAAATGCCACTCTGCATTTATAAATTGGAGAGTTGTGAAGCTGAATCTGCTGGTTAAGATTTGGTTATGACAGCACTTTTGAATATGATTATTTTGTAATTGAATTACAGGTTTTAAAAGAAAATATATTTTCAATTGTGATAGAACTTGCTTTGTAATGTAAATATACAGTTACTTAAAATGATCCTATCATATCAACATGAAATTCCAGCGCCACAATGGATTCCAGTTTTTAGGTAACCGTTAGGTGATCTGAAGTCTCATTTTGTGCAGCCATGAAAACAACTGTCTCATTACAGTTCTCATAACACAACGATTGTATCTGCAATCTCCTCTTGTTAAAAGTTTTCCAATTTTTTTTGTTTTTCACTGACTCATACTTTAAAAAAAATCTTTCGTCCTACCTCTTTGTTATCCAACTCTTTCTTTTTCTTCTTCTGGCCTTTCTTTTGTACTGCCATTGTCTTCTCTTCTGTGTGCTCTAACAATTTTGTTGGCTGCCCTCTTCTCTGGAGAAGCTCCAACCATTCCTACAGTGTAAGATCATAACTGTCATGAAAGTCATAAAATCAGACCTTACCTTTCACTCCAGCCCCTTTCAGACATAAGATATGTAACACCAATGGCTTCATTATTCATCTAGGTCACATTAATGTCAATTACAGTACATGAAGTGAGGTATAACACCAAAGTCTATACAGTATTAGCTTTTGAATATTTTTTTTATTTATTTAACATGGCATTTGGCAATCACAATTCATTTTAACATGCTAAGTGCACATGCTGATATGAATGGCATGTCATCTGTACGCTATACGTGTCAAGCATGTATGTCAAATGTACATGCTTGACAGGTACTGCGGTAAAGATCATGCAGCTATGAATTTTGGACAGTGCAGTATTTTTTTTTATTTAACCAATATCTCCTAAAAGAAGATCATACATCAGATTGAGCTGAGGCCCAATGCTGCCTTGGTGTTGATGTTAATTGATTCAATTGAGTTGATTCAGAGTTGTGTTGAACATGATAAGTAAATGTTATCTGACCAAGCAAGATTGCTGCCGCAAACTGTTCTGGAAAAACAGCTGGCACATTCTGTCATTTTAATCTGATTTAAAAAAAAGCAAAACAGGTCCGAAAAGGGTAGGTCTCATAAATGGCATTCATTTAAACAAACACACCAGTTAGAGGCAACAAAACAATCTTTTTAATATCATAAAAAATGTGTATGATAAATCAATAAATAAAAGTTAACTCATACAAAAGACAGCCAGGATCTTTCTTCTTATTTTGTCTTTTATGACAAGATTATGTTTTTGTTTTTAGACATTTCTTTGTATTTAGTTATTCAAAGCAATTTCATGTAGAATTTGAAATGTGGAGTGTAGCAAGACACAGCCACAAACTGCCAGTTGGACGTGGTCCTGTGCTGAATTTAAAAAAGATTAGAAGGTGTAATGATTTTCCAGTGTGGACCTAAATAAAATAGAATAGTATGTTATTTACTACAATAACAAGGCAAATATGAAATACTACAGATTACTGATCATACCTGTGGACCCAGATGATCTTTCGTCTGGATGTCCAGGAGGTGATAACATTCCACCCTGGCCAGCAGTAGTTCAAAGCCCATCTGCATAGCTCTGTCAACATTAGCATCTGCACTGAGTCTGAACTCACTGAAATACATCAAACAGAAGACATGTTAGGCAAGGCGAGGCGAGGCAAGGCAAGGAGGCAAGGCGCGGTGCAGCGCGGCGCGGCATGTTTATTTGTACAGCACAATTCAACGACAAGGTGATTCAAAGTGCTTTACAGAGACATTAAAACAGTGGAAATAAAAAGCATGATTTAAAATTTACACAAAAGAAAGAAAGAAGAACAATAGATAAAATCAGAACAATAAAGATAACATTGAATAAAAATGTAATAAAAGGATATATATGAAAGATAAAATCAGTAGTTAAAATATGATACCGTTTGGGATTGGACTGTCATATACCAACCACCAAAATACAACAAGGATTTCTTGGTTGAGATTAACCCAAAATATGACAAGGTTTTAATTAATCCGTGTTTGATGCCTAAATAAGCCATTTGCGAAAGTCTATTTAAATCTAATTAAATCAACACAAGAATATTGTTATGCCAGGTCCCTTTAGGCCAGGGATGTCCAAAGTCGGTCCTCGAGTGCCGTTGACCTGCAGGTTTTAGATGTTCCCCTGCTTCAACACACCTGATTCGGGTGAAATGGATCTCTTCAAAAGATTGTTAAGTTCTGCACAAGCCTGCTAATGATGCATTGATCAGAGTCACAGACGGTAAAGCAATAGATGATGGCCATCCACTGTGCAGGCGCTGCTATCAAGCTATAGGAGTCAAAGAGGCAACACATCCAACCTCATACAACACCTGCAGTGACGTCACCCAGATTTATATCTCAAATACCAGGTTAGTATACCGAACCACCCAAATTAAATAAGTCAATAAACACAAGAGAAAATCCAGAAAACCTCAAAAAGATTAAGACAAAAAATTTAACTGAACAAAAACATCAAACTATTAAATGTGGTTTGCTGAATATTAGATCTCTCCTTTGGAAGTCTCTGTTAGTGAATGATTTGATCTGTGATCATCATATTGATATATTTTGCTTTACAGAAACCTGGCTGCAGCAGGAGGATCGTGTTAGCATTAATGAATCAACTCCCTCTGACTATCACCTCATGCACAATCCGGACGGGAGATTGGACTGAAGAGAAGTTTCGGTTCAATCTGTTGGTTTCCTTAGCATAGAAAATTGTTTTTTTGATTGGCTCTGTATGTATGAATTGGACTAATTTTGAATTTAATGTGTGGTTGTTTGTGTCGTTTGTCTCTGTGTGGCCCTGTGATGAACAGGCGACCTGTTCAGGGTGTACCCCGCCTCTCGCCCAATGACTTCTGGGATAGGCTCCAGCCCCCCCGCGACTCGACTGATGGATAAATTATGATTAAAATTAACTGAACTCTAATTGGCTTGAATTGGACTGTATCATTGACGTGCCTTAAGATGACATTTGTTGTGATTTGGCGCTATATTAATAAACTGAATTGAACTGAATTAAATTAAACTAATTGTGTTTTGGTGCCACCTGCTACCAATCTAACAGCAGACACCTTTGCCTCATTTTTTACTGACAAAGTGGCAGCTATAAGCAAACAGTTTATCAAACCTGGTACCACAAAATCTGCATGCAGAAGTCCTACAGCATCATTTTCCTCATTTACCCCTCTCGCTCAGAGCAGTGTGTCTAAACGTCTCACATGTAGCCGTCCTACTACATGCCCGCTGGACCCCGTCCCTACTAATCTTCTCCAATCCATTGCTCCTACTGTAACTGCCGCAGTCACGCATGTGATTAATACTTCACTGACATCGGGCACATTTCCTACCACATTCAAGCAAGCTCAGGTTACACCGCTGCTCAAGAAACCTTCCCTCCCTCCAACTCATGTGGAGAATTATCAGCCGGTCTCTCTCCTCCCGTTTCTGTCTAAAATCATTGAAAGGGCGGTTTTTAAGCAGGTCACCGATTACCTCTCACATAACAACCTCCTTGACCCAAACCAATCTGGGTTTAAAAGTGGACACTCCACCGAAGCGGCACTGTTAGCTGTGACAGAAGCCTTTAAAGAAGCCAGAGCGACAGCTAAGTCCTCTGTACTTATCCTGTTCGACTTATCAGCTGCATTTGACACTGTCAACCACAGTATCCTTTTGTCCATACTCTCCATCATGGGCATCACAGGGAGAGCACACTCCTGGTTTGAATCATACCTCACTGGTCGGTCTTTCAAAGTATCCTGGCTTGGTCACACTTCTGCAGCGCACCACCTCGCCACAGGGGTCCCCCAAGGTTCAATACTGTGACCTCTTCTCTTTGCCATATACACCACCTAACCGGGACAGATAATCCGATCACATGGCTTCTCATACCAATGTTATGCTGATGATACCCAGCTCTATCTGTCATTCCCACCTGACGACCACACGGTCTCAGCACGAATCTCAGACTGTCTCTCTGACATATCAACATGGATGAAAGCCCATCATCTCCAACTTAACCTCCCAAAAACTGAACTGCTTGTCTTCCCAGCCAAACCAACCATACACCACAGCATCTGCATCCAAACTGAATCCCTATCTCTTGCTCCATCAAAGGTTGCTAGAAACTTGGGTGTCATGATTGATGACCAACTAACCTTCAAAGATCACGTTACCTCAGCTGCTCGTTCATGCCGCTTCGCATTGCTAAACATAAGAAAGATCAGACCATACCTAACACAACATGCCACCCAGCTCCTGATACAGGCCATGGTCATCTCCCGCCTTGACTACTGCAATGCTCTCCTAACTGGTCTCCCAGCCTGTGCTGTGAAACCTCTGCAGATGGTCCAGAACGCGGCTGCGTGTCTGGTCTTCCATCAGCCTAAAAGAGCACACGTCACCCCTCTGTTCATTGAACTCCACTGGCTACCCTTAGCTGCCCGCATCAAATTCAAGTCACTGATGTTAGCCTACAAAGTGCTTAATGGAACGGCTCCCATCTACTTGAATGCTCTTGCAAAGGCTCTTGCAAAGGCTTATGTCACAACCGTTCGTCCCAGGATTGTCGTCTAGCAGCTCCTACACCACGCCTAAGACAATCCAAACTCTTTTCATGTGTCGTCCCACGATGGTGGAATGACTTACCGAGCGCTACGAGAACAGGGGCGTCCCGGTCTATATTCAAGAAACTCTTGAAAACCCAGCTCTTCAGAGAGCATCTCCTATCCTAGCACTTATCTTGTACTTCCCTACCCCCTCTATCTCTGCACTTTATCTTTCTGCACTTCCTTCTATGCCTGCACTCTATCTCTACTCTGTCACCTCTGACAGAGTCGGACTAGTGGCTTCCTTCTATGTAGTTTATTGTTAGCTTTTTATATAGCTTGTTATATCTTCATCTGTAAGTCGCTTTGGATAAAAGCGTCTGCTAAATGCATAAACATAAACATTTTCTTCAAATGTGTTGCTAAAATACTTTAAGCCACTTTAAGCCACTTAAAGTTGATGTGTGTATGTTTCTCTTAGTCCTGGGATAGAGACTTCCTTGTTGCAGGGGGAATAGGACTTGTAGCCTGATACAGAGAATTATTATCCATTACTTTTTGGATGTTCTTGTTGCCTACCTTTGTGAGACATCATTATAGGGCAGGTAGCCAATAGAAGCCAGGACAGACTGAATGGTGGAAGTGCTGAGAACTGGAAGGAGACTATACACAAATGGACCTGTAAAAGTCTGAAAAAGAAATAGAAACAGTATAAGTTCAATGTATTGTCATGAAAGGGTTCTTATGGAAACGAACGAATAGTTATGTACAGATTTTCGTGCATTATCAGATGAATATCCAATGACACAGCGACCAGTGCGCATGCGCAGTTCCTTGCAGTGAAACATGGCTCCCATTCGTTTCAGCTATTGAACACGCCCCTTTCCATCGGCGAAACAGAGTGGCAGGAATCATGTCTAAATTTGCATATTTTTATGTTTTCATAACATAGCTATTCTCACAACATAAACATGTTAGAGTTATATTTTTTCAGTTGAAGAACGTACAGATTTATGTTTTTTAAACCCTAATTTCGCAATCCTGACCCTAACCCTGAAGCACAATATAAAAACTATACTTTGTACTAAATTGCCGTACACAGTAGCGGGCAGCGCCATATGTTTTGTAGTTCTAATATGTGAAATTGTGGCCAGGAAACTTTCAGACTTATTACAGATTTTGGATTGGGAAGCACATTCAGTTGCTGCTATGTAAACCTTCAAAAATGTCCCATGTTTAAGGTTCAAAGGTTACCTCTGAGGAGCAGGAGCTGCCCACAATTTTCATACTGACATATGTTACTCCCTAGGTCAAGACCTTTCCAATGATGTTTATGTTTATGGATTTGGCAGACACAACCATGACAGCACACACCTGAAGGTTACACCGAGATTTGAACTCGGATCACTGGATACAAAGTCCAGAGTGCTGCCCTGATGTCTTCACTTTTGTCCTACACCAAAGTTTAATTTTCATCTTGCTCCAAGGCCCTTTTTGAGGTGTACTTTCTCAGACCCTTATTAAGACCAAGCTGGATGAAATAATTCAAACATGTTTAAGGGGTAGTTAGTGGCCACATGTGTTCAAAATATTGACGTCTGCTTAATACACTGTCAGACTTTTAAATTTGGACCAGTTTAAACCCGGTTTTCTCCATAATTTACAGTGAGTTTCACATTATATTTTCTAATTAGATTTTTGTATTCCGGCTCTGCCGCGCTTTTTGTTAGTTTTGCTTGAAATTAATCAAGTTTTCCTTTATATTATCTGCATTCAGGTCCTCTATCACCACCACGCCACACAACCACCACACAACCACTGAGACTCATCTGGGCCAGGACATCTAAAAGATTTTAGTAGTTATTTTTAAAAAATCAACAGTCAATTTCTAGCTGATGCTCAGTTGTAACCATACTGTAAATATCATACATGGTATGATAATGTCTGATTTTGATAGCTTGTCCGGTTATGTGTGTTGCCCCATTACCGCTGAATGTGAGACGCACATACTCAATATGGAGTTGCTTTTTTGCCATAATGGTCTGTTCTAGAAAATTTGACACAGTAGGATTCCTGTTGAACCAAATATCTGCTTTACTGGCCGGGTTAAATTGAATGTTTTCAGGCCACTCCTTTTTGATTCCATTTTTTAAAAAAAATCTTGGCCAGAATTTTTGGGAAAAAATAGGTAAGAGACATGTTGGAAAGATCACCAGTCCATCACAGGGCCAAACATGCACTCAGAATCCTGAACCACCAGCTGGCTTAATAATTTTGGTAAGCTTAAAGTTTGATAAAGAGGACACTCAGTCATTTTAAGCCAAAAATGAATATCATGTTCTGAAGCTACAATGTTATGGACAAGAAAGAAAGATAATACAGACAGAAAAAAGGTTAGCCAGACAGAAGGAGAGATAAGACAGAAAGAACGAAAGATTTGTTAGACTTCATCCATCCATTTTCTATACCGACAGTCGATTTGTTAGACTTCAAGAGAGATAATACAGAGAGAACGAAAGATTAGACAGACCGAAAGGGAGAGAAGACAAGAAAGGACAAAAGATTACACAGGCAAAGAGAGATAAGATAGAAAGAACGAAAGATCTGACAAACAGAAGGAGAGATAAGACAGAAAGAACGGAAGATTTGACAAACAGAAGGAGAAATAATACAGAGAGAACGGAAGATTTGACAGACAGAAAGAGAGATAAGACAAAGAACGGAAGAAATGTCAGACATAAAGAGAGATAGGACAGAAAGAAAGGAAGATTTGATTGACAGAAAGCAAGATAAGAAAGACAGGACAAAAGATTTTAGAGACAGAAAGAATTAATACAGAAAGAACGGAAGATTTGAAAGACAGAAAGAGAGATAAGACAGAAAGAACAAAAGATTTTAGAGACAGAAAGAGAGATAAGACAAAGAACGGAAGAAATGTCAGACAAAGAGAGCTAAGACAGAAAGAAAGGAAGATTTGATTGACAGAAAGCGAGATAAGACAGAAAGAACAAAAGATTTTAGAGAAAGAAAGAAAGAAAGAAAGAAAGAAAGAAAGAAAGAAAGAAAGAAAGAAAGAAAGAAAGAAAGAAAGAAAGAAAGAAAGAAAGAAAGAAAGAAAGAAAGAAAGAAAGAAAGAAAGAAAGAAAGAAAGAAAGAAAGAAAGAAAGAAAGCAAGCAAGCAAGCAAACACCTTCAGTGTCCTGATTTCCCTCTTCCAGGGTTGTAAGAACAGGTTGACGCAGATGGTCTCCAGCATTTCGGCGGCTCTGATGAAGGCTGACAGGTGTTTCCTGCAGACGGTGCTCGGCTCCTCGCAGCGCTCTGTTGCCGCTTGGTAGAAAGGGAACACTGTGAAGATCTCTGTGAGATCGGGCTCTCTCAGCAGGTACTGAGCCGCCTTCTTCAACAATTGGTCGTCGCGGCACGGCCGAACGTCTGCACACTGCTGGAGGTAACACTTTCTGTAATCTTCATAAACGTCCTGTCGGGAGAACTCAACCTGTTCTCCTGCTTCGGTACTGTCCTTCATGACTATCAACGGTAAAACTCAGCTAATCTCTCTTAAACTGCAATGAGGAAGTGTGGCTGGAACAAGCTGATGAGGAAGTGAAAGTGACCCGGCTGCTCTGTCTTCTCTTTGAAATGAAAACAAGAAGCACAGGAGCTAATCTGTACATCTATTAAACGGACGAAGATTGAGAAATCATATTTTACTGTACAACCACAATGTCTTCTGAGGCTGCTGTACCATTTTCCCCCCTCAGATATGTCCTCGAAACATAATATTTTAATGTCAGGGATATTGTTGAACAAATTTTCTTTATCGGAAGTTTTCTTCTGGGGTTTTCACACCATATTTTAAACTATCTCCAGTAACCTGGATAGGGAGAAAAGCCTTTTAACTTTGAAAATCCGCACCCGGACATATTTATTGTCGTTTCCGGGTTGACTTCCTGTTAGTGAAGTCAATCTGCCGTTAGATTGGATCGGACGGGGGCATAGGGGGCGGGGTATTTTGTGTGATTGGTGATTATGGTTAGGACATACCGTGTGATTGGTTGTGAAGTTTAGAATAGGCGGGGCTGGTGGGCTGGGTCGTGATCCTAACTGATCCAATGTAGCTCTAACTGTCTTGTTGTCGAAACAGTTTATTCACGGTTTTCAGTCGTTTTAACAACCACGTGGAGCTGTGTTTTTTCATTGAGGTAAGACACCCCGGAGCATATTGAACCTAGTCATCTGAGTGCTCGCACGTTTCGTTGACGAATTTTTGGGAGAGTGTGTTTTTGGGTTTAGTCCTATCTGCTTCCATGTTATTCGTATGATATTTGCATGAACTTTCATTCTAATGTTAGATCCACGCTGAGCTTTCAGGGGAGCTTTCGTATGTGGCGGACATTGCTGTGAGCGTATGTGTTGCTTGCTTTTTAGTAATGGCGAATGAACAGACAAGTTGGTGAATGTAACAACAGTTCTATAAGTATGTAAAGAGAGAACACAGTCGGAAATGGAGATGTGAGAGGAATCTGTGTGTCCAGTGTTGAGCCTAGTTATCCGGACACTGTTGGCATCATGAGAGGACCCGGTTTTGTTGCGGTCTGTTACCCTCTGCATCACTGTTTCACAGGGACATTCTACTGCTGTAGTGAACACACAGGGTGAGGGTCAAAGTGAAGGAAACACCATGAGTTTTCTTATTCATGTTGAGTTGGTCCTCCTCTGGTAACAATAACTGTCAGTGCCTTTGGATTGGAATCATACAAGTGTTAGACAGCAGCTCGATAAACTTGGATCCATTCCTCAAACCAAACCTCTTCCAGCTCTGATAGTTTAATTTAGTCATTTTCATTAAATCCAAAGCTCACCAAATGCCAAAATGGGATGAATGTTGGGACCAATCCAAGTGTTCCACATCTCTGCTAAGATGTTTGTCGTCTTTATCAGTTTTAGCTGTGAGAATCAGCATATTAGCATCCTGGAAGAGTGTGGCCTGCTGGGAAACAGCTGGCCTCTCAAAATGACCAAATACTTCCAATGCCATGCTGTTACAGGACCAAGAGAGTGGCCAGACCACACCGGATCCACCTCCATGCTTCATGGTTGGGATCAGGCTGTCAGAATCTTCCAGAACAAGAACAATCCTTAAAGATGAAGATGAGCTTCTGCTGCTTTGGTTGATGCTGGGTTGGCAGCATGTTGGTTTCGCTCTGCACTTTGTTAGTTCCAGGGCTAGTTTTAGGATGGGGTGTGTATCTGGATACACGGGGTTTGATAGAATTCGGGGTGATCCATTTTTATATGGAACGATTCAGTGCAGTCTGACACAGACTGACATTAAACATTTGTTTAATGTATATATTCATTTTACATTTACATTTTACATTCTACACGAAAACAGATCATTTTTAGGTATTACTTAGCTACCTTTAAGTGTGAAATTTTCAATAAAAGAACATCTGCAGCTTTGAGTGTGCTGTGCTGCATGAGAGCTGCTGGTTGAATGATGTTCAGACACCACTGACATGTGCCGGCGTACAGGCAGGTTATTCATATTCTGACTGAATTAGTAATGAAAGAGGCTGATGTAGAAATCTCTACAGCCCAATCACTTTCTCAGTATAATCATGGATGATGGAAATGTGGGAATGCATGTCACCGCCACCCAAACCACATCCAGGGAATCACTCTTGGGCTGTGAGCCACTTCTGTTTAGATTTCGATGCACCTCAGTCCATAACAACGAGACAGAAGCCAGCACATAACCCTCTTGGTGAGGTTTTAAGAAACCACAGAATACACCTGCCTGGCTGGGACACATGACTTGAAGAGCCTGCACGTTGCGTTCTGAGTAAAAGACTCTTTCAGCAGCTGAAGGAGGATGCATCGCAGGATTCAACTGCAGGTTCAGCTCAGGTTTTCAGTGTCATGAAGCTGGTGCACCTCTTACTCGGGTGTACCATCATGGCAACTAAGGCTGGAAATGTAACCTAAGCAAAGTTACAGATACAAGATGTAAAAGCCCCGCTTCTTGACCATGTTTGTGCATGGGGAGTGTGGGAGACTTTCTACTATTCCTAAAAGAGAGATCACTCTGACTTTCACTGACCTTCATCATCATCATCATCATATGACAGCAGACCGTTCTCATGTTGCCTAAAATAGAGTGATTCCTCTAAAACGTGTCCCTGCTGACTTTCAGTGATTTGGAACTAACATCAATTTTTATTCATTAAATATCTGAACTCGATCAGCTTTTATGTCAGACAGTGTGTGAGTGTCAGCATAAACTCTCCACTCACTGTTGCTCAGGATTAAGAGCGGTCACCTACCAATTGGAAGGTCAGGGGTTCGACTCCCGGCTTTCCCAGGACACATGTCGACGTGTCCTTGGGCAAGACGCTGAACCGCACAGTGCTTACAGATGCATCCATCGGTGTGTGAATTTGTGTAAATGTAGAAGAAGCACTGTGTAGCCTATATGGACAAAGATGTGCTGTGTGTGTGTGAGTGAGTGAATGAGTGAATGTGGCATGTAGTGTTAAAGCGCTTCGAGTGGTCAGCTATCAGCGCTAAACAAGTACAGTCCATTTCCCAAACTGCATCAGATGATGTCTGTACATCCATGTTCATTTGAACTCACATCAACTAAAACCTTTTTCTGGAACCTTTTAGAAGCCCAGTAACAGAAAATGAACTCGGACATGTCCAATCAGCCTTCTGACTGTTTTTTCTGTTTGTTGCAGACAGACTGAAACTTTCTCACAATAATCCATCTTCAGCACATTCATTTAATAAAACAGACAATGGTACATCATCACATCGTCTCCTGCTATAATGAGGGGATATTGATCAGATTATTGATTTGCACGGCTGTTAAATGAAGGTGTGTTTACTCTCAGTGAGCCTGGGTAATCAGGTGACATTTTAAGCTATGACAACATGAAGGGATGGCACTACTCTCAATCCTGCTGGCTGCGTTGGACTACAGTTTCTGTTTGCGGACTACTTTCTGGGATGATCAGTACCGTTTAATATTTCCGACTGGACTGCAGATATCAGCCCACACAGCAGGACTGAGAGTGTTTTGCAGAGGTTAAGGTCGAGCAGTGGTGTCTGGTGGCAGCAGTCCGCTTCAGGGCCTCCATATGAAACATTATGATTGGTGAGCATGTTTTTTTACATTCTTTATGTGCACCCGGATGTTGGATTCCCATCTATGCTGACCGTAACTGGAACTGATAGATCGGTAGAGCGGTTCCTTGCGCCCAAAAATCTAGTTTGAAATTAACATGCAATTCTTCAGACATAATTAAATTCGATTCGATTCAGATTTATTGTCATTACACATGTACAGGTACAGAGCAACGAAATGCAGTCTAACGTCTAACCAGAAGTGCAATAAGCAGTGAGTGCATGCAGCATAGATAGTGTGGTATATAGAGGTATGATAAGTCCATAATGATTGGAATTGAGGCTCAGAAATATGGATTGATGGTGAACACTTTTTAGGTTTTGGGGTACAAGTCTTTATTGTACAATACCCTCTTCCCCCAAACACACACACACACACAGCTCAGATAGGCTATTCATTCCTTTGTTTTCTGCTGTATCCACTGTATTTGATGGGGAACACATAGTACAATATCATGATAACTAAACTGCTCCTGACTGTGCTTACACAGTATAACATGGGCTGCTCAATGGAGTCTATACTGTATTATAATCCATGCACAAACTGCAGGATAAAATCAAGTTAAACTGTTAGTACAACCTGTCTGTGTACTATTTATTGGCGTTCTCATAACCTTAGTTTGGCTCACAAGTATGGTCAGACATCCAGACTTTAATGCGCCTTCAGGCTTTGCTTCAAGACTTTTCCCGGCATACAAATGAGATAGTCACGATTCTTCAGGTTGGGTTAGATCCCTTTCAAGCCTTCAGCTGAACATGATATTCACTTGTTATACTCCCAGGCCCATGACTGGCATTGGCAGCCATCCCTTTCAGGGACCATTACCTGGTACAACAGCAGGTGAACATAGGTGTGTGACCTCTGCCCTGGGGCTTCCATAGCACCTACACAGGCAGCCCCTGTGATAATGACAGCTCAGCAGCCTGGAACTATCAAATGGTGATTATAAATCAACTCTGCATAAAAAGCAGGAAACAGCAGACAGGCCTTTTAAGCATCCCTCTGGATGTGTGTTGTGGTTTATTGCTCTGTGGGGACTCTGCCTTTATTTTCCCAGTTTTGTGTAGTTTGTTGGGTTTGGGACACAGATATTTTCTTCTGTAGTTACGTGATCTACACACATTATTATAGTAATAATAAACTATTCATATACTTAAAGACAAAGTGTAGTGTGGAGTAAAAACTCTTAGTGCATGAAATGAAACATACACTGACTTTTATAAGAATGAAAACCAGATGAAACAGTTTATACAACAAACTGAAAGAGTGTGTTTCAGAGAAGACTGAGTGGAGCTGCTTCATATCTGCTCAGGGGCTTGGACACAGTAGGCTGGTGAACCTCCGGTGACACTGCAGTGAGGAATCATCCTTCAGATCAGGCTCATAGGATTACAGATAGAAGCAGGAGCCGACCATCCAAGCCTCTGAAACAGGCAGTAAAATTGAAGAATTTACATTTATGGCTCTGATTGTCCTTGAACTATGCAGAAATGTTGAATTTGAATCAGGTGTGTTAGGGATCTCATACCCAAAACCGACGCCAAGATGTTGGAAAACAGCTGCTCTTGTGCACCCTGCAAAAACGGCCTCCAACAGCCGACTCTGAACATGTACGTGTGTGCAAGAGGACACAACTCTGCCATTCAGAATGGACCAGGAGTCTCTAAATGATTCAGCAAGTTAAAAACAATAATGGAATAAAGTCAGGTGATTATTAGTCCAGTTTTATGGTTCCAGCTCAGTTAGAGGTTACCTTTAATGGGTTTAGCTTTATGCCTAGATAAATAGCAGTTACAGTCACATAAGCTTACTACAGAGTTCATTCGGTACGACGAACAGCCAATCAGTGTGATCTCTATCATGAAGAATCTGTTGAAAAAAGCCTGGACGAGGTCTGGCAGAGCTAACAGTGCATTACACACCGTAAAAACACAAGACAGATGTTTGTGACGTTTCTGATGTTCCTGGCGGCTGATTGTCTGCTGCGTGAGAAGGGAGACCTGAAGGGAAAAGGTTACAAGGACCAAACCTGGCAAACACTACCCTAAAGAAGATACTACAGATTCACAGTCAGAAGACCAACACTCTGGTTTGTTTTCTTCTTCCTGTTTTAATCTGGTTCCTCATGACTGTCTTTTTCTAGGCTCAGAGTATCATGAAGAGCAGAAGTGGTGGCTGGCTGGATAGTCGGCTGAGACAGAGAGTGGAACAGGTAGGGGTCTTTCTTATTCTTTCCAGGCTTTATGAGTTCACTGTTATTATTTTAGCATGGTTAGAAGGAAAAGTCTGTTAGATCAAGTTACAGTTTGCTAACTGTTTAGCCAAGAAAACGAGTACCCGTCAAGAGGAAGCAAGGTCTGCTTCAGTTGTTGGAGAACCAAAGACATGCTGATGAGAAGGGGGCAACTTTTTTCCCCTTTCAAGTTGTTTTTGGACACTAATGACCTTAGTGAACAGTGGGTGGACAGGAAAGGGGGGCAGAGAGAGTGGGAAAGACGGGCAGGAAAGCAGCCCAGACTGGGACATGAACCCGGGCCAGCTGTGTTGAAGAAGAACAGCCGCTGTACATGTGACGCCTGCTGAGCCAGTTGAACTATGCAGCACCCCATACTGGAACTGTCTTACTTGGAGAAGGACTGAGGATACAGGAATGATCCACCCCAGGACAAAGTTTGCATCTAACATATTTGAATATTTTAAATTTGAATATCAATTCCCAAACGGAAATTATATTGTTGCAGCCCACATTATAAAGACAAATGAGTTATTAATTATTAGGGAAATAAGATAAGATAAAAATCAGTACACAAATTGTCAGCAAGATGGACGTGTAGCAAAAGAGGTGTGGTTGAAATCTCTAAATATCCCCATTAGCAGTGAAGGCTGGTATATAGCTCTGTTCAGAAGTCTTGCAATGTCTTAAAACAATGTCCAGCATGTGCAAGTATATGACCGGTTGCTAGTAACAAAGTGCCTAAAGATCCAGTTTAAAATGTCTTCTTTGCTAAGTTGTCTGTTAAGCTATACTCTTCCAGAACGTCGACGTGACGTCTTCAGTGAGCATTCGAAGTTCTGCGTCGAGGGAACACGTTGCTCTGCAGTTCACCGCCATGCCAGTAGGGGGGTGTGGCTGTGTGTTTGTGTGGTTTCAGGTTATAGCCGAATCCTTGCTTTTTCTTCCGGTCACAGTTAACAACAGTAACCAATGGCAACCGAGGTGGAGCAGCTGTATTTGCAGCTGGAGCTCATCAATATGAAGAACAAAGGCTTAAATTGCAAATGTTGAAGCGCAGGCGGCAGAGAAGACGTTTGCGGGGGTGGTCTGTACGACCGGCTGAGGCTGAACGTGTGAATTTACAACACTGGTGTGATTTCACAACCTGGATGAACAAATGCACTTTTAGATCATTTCGAATGTCAACGAGCTTCTTCGCCATATACAGCCATTAAGACCAGAAAAAGTAACTGCCGGAAATTACGTTCTGAGCGGACCAATCACAGCCCTTATGGTCCAGGTCTACGCAACGTGTAGTTAGGATTTTTTTGAGGTGCACGTCAGGCTATGGCGGAGGGGTCTACCGACGTCGTCGACATGACGTTAAAGCATAAACTATGACTTATGTGTCGACACAACACTGGTTCATCCCTTGAGTTATCCCTCTGCCTGAATGGTTCATAGGTCAGAGTTAAGCGGCTGAACAAAGGAAAGTGCTCCCAACTTTGTGGAAACAGTTTGGGGATGGCCCCTTCCTGTTCCAACATGACTGCGCACCAGTACACAAAGGAAGGTCCATGAAGACATGGATGAGCCAGTTTGGTGTGGAAGAACCTGGCTGGCCTGCACAGAGTCCTGACCTCAACCCGATAGAACACCTTTGGGATGAATTAGAGCATAGACTGAGAGCCAGGCCTTCTGTCCAACATCAGTGTCTAACCTCACAAATGCGCTTCTGGAAGAATGGTCAAAAACTCCCATAAACACTCCTAAACCTTGTGGGAAGCTTGCCCAGAAGAGTTGAAGTTGTTATAGCTGCAAAGGGTGGGCCGGCATCATATTAAACCCTATGGATTATGAATGGGATGTTACTGAAGTTCATATGCGTGTAAAGGCAGGTGAGGGAATACTTTTGGCAACATAGCATATATATATATATATATATATATATATGTGTGTGTGTGTGTGTGTAAACTGTTTATATGTATATATTGTACTTTGAGAACACTGTGTAATGTGTGGGATTCCTAGCTGGTAGAGCTGGTGATGCACGGTACCCCCCCCTCAACATGTCTTTGTGGCTCCCCCGCCATATAATCTTTATATCACATCCATCTCTAGTTTTAACCGTAGAACCCATTTGCTGACATTGGAACACGGAGTTACAGGCTGTGTGCTTGTTGGAGTAGATGGTTTTTTTTCTGCATTTATCCCCTCTTGCTGGGAACACAGGATGCTTGTAGAACAGCATTCCAACAGTAATTTTCTCTGCACTGCTCAACAGTTGTTCCAGTAACCTACTTCAAAGCTGCATGTCCTGGTTACCCCTCATTTGACTTGGATATATGTATATCTCACCCAGAATCATGTAAGATCTCAGCTTAGCTTGGTGAAATGGTGCTTTTATGATTTCCCTTTCTTGAATTGAGCTGTGGTCGGTGATTGGGTGGAATATGATGTCATCGGTCTTGGTTATGTTTCATGGTGATTTTGTGTTTTCAGTATCTGGCCTCCAGCAGCAGTGAATATGTTGACCTTTCAGAAATGTCCCTGGAACTTCAAAGACTATACAGGTAGGGGATTTGATGTTGCTCGTGCAAATCTGTTTAACTTTGCTTCATCTCTGTATTTCGCTGGCTTCTTACACCGGCCCCTGCAGTCACGGGCAGATCCACTAAAGTCACATCAGCACTCCTGTTAATTCTGTCAAAATCTTCAGAACAAACAACAGCTTCAAAAATTAAAACATTGTCAACGTTAGTTTTAAACATCTTTATTTTCCTTAAGAGCACAACCTTTGAAGCACTTTGTTGGGTATCACTAACTGGTTACTAATTGTATATTAATATGGACATGAAACTCATTGTGAAGAATATATTATGCCTTTTAGAATGGACTATGGCAGGAGAAACAAAACAGCTTTCAGAATTCAAGTTGGAAAAGGTAAGTGATGCAAAAATGGTCTGATGTCTTATGACGGTATGATTTCTGTTTGTTTTGTGGGATATTAGTTCAGTCTTTAAAATACAGCACCATGGATAACTTGTACCTGAGGGAGATAGAGATCAATGGTCTGATTACATTTTTTTATGACTATAGAAGATAAAGTGTTTGCACAAAAAAAGGACCATATACGAAGACAAAATAAATACATTTAATTGAAGATTAGACTCTCAAGCCTAATAAACAAAAAAAGACTTTCATGATCATCATCATTTCATGATTATGCACTGCATGTGCAATATTTTCTGTAAGTGGATCTGACTGGTCTTTTCATTATGACTTTTGAAGTGTATGAAGCAGTCAAGGAGGAATTTGGGTTGAACGACCTAGAGAGCAAACACTTGGCTAAGAAAGCTAAGAGCAGCCACAATGATGCTGGGTAAGGACACACTGCACGCCACCTGCATGTCTCTCACCTAAGGGCACCTCACAACCTTTCCCTTGCTGTTCTTTTAAGCTGTTTTCACACATTGATTCCAGCTCAGCGTCTGATGAATTAAAGGAATGTTAATGAGCGGTACTTCTGAGCAGTCAGTGTCTGAGCTGCAGTAGTTAGCAGTCACAGTGTTCCTGTCTGGAAACCTAAGTTAACAGCTTCTCAGAACAGGGCCTTTGAACAGCATATTTTCTCCATCTAAACCAACTCAAACTTACAAAATTACATAGTGGCTCCAGTGAACACAACTATGTATGGTGATGAGATACCGAGTGCCACTTTTGCAGCTGACAATTGTTGACTTTGTCACTATTTTCTCAATCAGAGTTCAGACATTCTCTTCTAAAGCTCCTTCACACTTGCCTTTAATCGTCAGGAGAAAGTTCATGCAGGATATGTTCTCATGAATGCTAATACTCCAGGTTGGACAGTGCAGGAGCCAGGATAATTCAATTCAATTCAATTCAGTTTATTTATCTAGCACCAAGTTACAACAAATGTCATCTCAGGGCACTTAAATAATACAGTCCAATTCAAGCCAATTGGAGTTCAATTCATTGTAATCATAATCCAATCAAATCCAATTAATTCATTTAAAAATAATCCAATTAATTCATTTAAAAATAATCCAATTAATTCATTTCAAAATAATCCAATTAATTCATATAGAGCCAATTCAAAAAATAATATCCTAGCTAAGGAAACCAACAGATTGCACCAAAACCTGTCTTCAGTCCAATCTCCCGTCCTGAGCCTGAGGGACTGTGGAAAGGAACGACTCCCTTTAACAGGAAGAAACCTCTGGCAGAACCAGAACCAGGAAGAAACCTCTGGCAGAACCATCTGCCTCGACCAGCTGGGGTTTGAGAAGACAGAAAGAAAAATATGATGAGTGTACTGTGACAAATGCAGTGTTACAAAACATGGAGGATGTTAATGACTGTTTTTGACTTGATATCTGCACTAGACGTATTTAGACAAAGGCAGAAAAAAGGTAGAGAGCAGCAAACGCCTGCAGCACAGTGTAAATTCTTTAGACTTTGAACTAGGGATGCACCGATCTGCTTTTTTCACCTCCGATACCGATATCTGAGGTTTAGTATCGGCCGATACGATACAGAAAAACAGCACGGAATTATAGTAACAAACGGTAAGTTTCATTGTGTGGAAAAAACTGGAATCATTCTCTTGTGCAAGGCAACATCAGACTTGACTTAAACGTTTCTTTCCTATTTTTTTAAAAAACATAAACAGATATAAATATACTGAATTACTTGTTTATTTAATATTTGTGCAGCTCTTTATATAGTTTAGTGAAAATGGGAATTAAACATCCATTACAAAATCATCTGAACAAAACAATAGCTTATTTAGCTTGGTAAAAACAAAAAAAAATTAGAAGTTAATCGCAAAAAACTTACTAGAGGGAGGGAGCAGAAGGCCTTGGATGAATGCCAATGCTGGACAGGACAGGGGGGGGACTGGCCGATATAGATCAGCCCATTGTCGCCGATACCTGATCTAGAATTTTCTTCAATATCAGTACCGATATCGGATCGGCACATCCCTACTTTGAACTATGGAACTGATGTGGTAAAGTTCCAACACAGTTGTCCTAGGTTATGACAAGAAAACATCTGTTCTGTCGAGCTTGTGTGAAAAAGATGCACTTGGTAACATGTCAGACTAATTCCATTTGAACCTGTGTGTTTGCAGTGATGGGAGCAGCTCAGAAGAGTCCTCTGACAGCAGAGACCACATTCAGGACAATACTGTAAGAGATCTGTGAAGGTCGACTGTGACAGCAGCGTACACAGCGTATGAATGAGTGGATCACAGAATTGATGATTGTACATGTTTAATCTGTGGTAGATACCAGTTACGTCCGCTCACGCTTCTGGTGCCACTGATAGGAGCTAAGCTACAATGTTCTCCTGCAATCTCCTCTTTTGCCTCCGTGTGCTGCAGCAACAAAACGCTGTTTTTAAAATGCTTTTAAAGGCTTTACAGAAATTCCTTCTTTTTTTTTTTTTTGTCTTTCACATACACACAGATTAATTTGCTTGAGAGGCTTGTTGATCACATGCTCCTCCATCTCCTGCTGCAGCTCTCACTTCTTTTCAGGGTTGCAGCGCTGGTGCGCCTGCCAGACATTACATGTAGAAGTAAATTGTATATACAAGAAAAGCTTTGAAATATTCCCCCAAAAATGTAGACACCCTGACCATTTAATAATAATGAGATGTAACCACTCCTGTTGCTTCTCTTCCCTATCCACAGCCCAACAGCTCTCTTTTGTCTCTGTACCGGAAGGGCAGCCCTGCTCCTAGCGGTCATGCCAGCAAAACCAACCCCCCTCCAAATGCAGGGACGCTGGTTTCCCCCGGAGGCTGGTTCATTGATAAAGGCAGAGGCCCTACGAGGAGCAGCGTCCTCATCGACCTGTGTGAAGAGGACTCAGCTAATACAATGACAAATGTATGTAACCATAGCTGTACTCTGTGGTGGACAGCAGACATCCTAATATAGTTACACTGTAACAAAGTAAAGGTGAAGTATATTTGTGGACACTGATCAGCCACACATGAAAAGCACCTGCCTGATACTGATTGCTGTCAGAATAGCTCTGACCTGTTGAGATGACAACATGGATCCCAGATTTTGGTGTTCTGTGGATCAGCCCGGTTCTGGTGCATTCTGTGTGCATTGTAGCCTGGGTATTTGAGGAGTGAGTCAGTCACTTGGCCTGTTCATCATTATCTGTGAGCCACCCCATCTGCAGAGGTTTCACAGCACAGGCTGGGAGACCAGTTAGGAGAGCGTTGCAGTAGTCAAGGCGGGAGATGACCATGGCCTGCACCAGGAGTTGGGGGGCATGTTGGGTTAGGTACGGTCTGATCTTTCTTATGTTTAGCAATGCAAAGCGGCATAAACGAGCAGCTGAGGTAACAAGAAGGACATCCCAAAGCTCTTCTTTGGACGTGGGCTGCCTTTTGTTCCGTTCTCTGTCAGATGATCCCACACTGCTTCAATAATGTTGAGGTCCGGGCTCTGGGGAGGATTCATCCCTCCATAAGACCTGTTGCCACTGATTTTCAGTCCACTTCTTGTGTCATTTGGCACAGCTCAGCCTTTTCTCCCTGTTTCCCTTCCTTAAGAATGGCTTCTTGACAGCCACCCTTCCATGGAGCCCATTTCTGATGAGGCTTGGGCCAACAGTAGATGGATCAGCTGAAGGTCCAGATGCATCTCTCAGGTCCTGTCAGGTCACAGCTGGATTTTTTCCTCTTTCTTAAGGACATCACTTTCAGATCCTGTTCATCTGCTGTAGATAGTTTTTTAGGCCTGACACTTCTTCTTTTGTCCTCCACTTGTCCAGCTTCCTCAAATGTTTTAAGGACACACTGCACACCATGCTGAGATATGCCAAGTTTTCAGCTAATAGCTCTTTGGGAATCACCTTGTTGCTGCAGAAATCCTATTTTCTGTCTGTCAAACTGTGTTATATTTGCTGTTTTTCATAGATGCAACTAAAGAAATGGGAACAAATGATGTGTCTTTGTGACAGGCTGCTGGTAACAAAGAGCCTAAAGATCCAGTTTAAAATGGCTTCTTAAGTTGTCTGTTATGTAAATGGTAAATGGACTGTACACAAGAATTATATCTAATGTAAAAGAAGAAAAAATTGGAAGTAATGGTGCAACGATTAGTCGACGTTGTCGACAAAAATCGATAACATAATTCGCCGTCGACGTATTTAATTGTCGGTTACATCATCACACGTCTTTTTCACGCTGTCGAGCTGAACATCATTTTTCGTACGGAGTGAGTCATCTGAATTCCTGCCTATCTCTGCTTAGAGATGCATGCGCATTACGATAAATAATAGCGGGACATGACCTGTATTAACACTGCTGATGAATTATTGTCCTCTCGTCCAAAAGTGTCCAGGGTCTGGCAGCATTTCACCCTCGACACCCAGAAAAAAACAGATTACCTGCAAGTTTTGTAAAGCCGACCTCACGTATAACTGAGCACGTCGGTCAGGGATGAACATTTGAAGAGGAAGCAGGTTGGAGTTCTGGGAGACAGACTCACCATGGTATTTAGATATTTAGCTTGTTAGCGTAGCCTGCTAGCTAAATAAGCGGAGTTGTGTGGGATTTTAACATTAAAGTGCAACATTAAAATTGTATCATTCAACTTCACAGTCCAAAGTTCCAACCAGGCTGTATTCTTTTTTTACTTGTTCACTTTTTGGTATTGATTTGACTGCTGGTGCATTACTGCCAGCCTCTTCTTAGCATTTTCAGTTAATGTTAAAAGTCAATATATGATATGGTTTGAATGCATCTTTTTTCAGTTGTGGGGTGTTTTAATTAGTAATTAACCGATTAGTCGATTAATCGTTTCAATAATCGATGACTAGCCGATTATCTAAATAATCATTAGTTGCAGCCCTAATTGGAAGTAAAAATTGATCACAAAAGCACTGGAGACATGGTTAGGGCAGTCAGTATGGAAAATATAACAAATATGATAAATAGAAAATGATGAGACTATGTGCAAAATACATTGACACAAGTGTAGACCAGAACAGATTTAATGAAAATACTCATAATACCATGTTTTTTATTTTCAGATCTATTTCTCTGAACCATTCTCCATATTTATTTTGTCATTATTTAATTAATTCCTTTCTTTTTGTGCACAGGACAATCTAAAAAGATTAAAAGTTGAAAATATATTTGCTTTAGTTTCCTGTTCTATAAAGATTCCTATGTTTCATTTTCTAGTTTTGATGTCTTGGGTTTATTAATTGAATACCTTTCTCATTGGGAGTTGTGTTAGGATGTCATCTGCCTGTGATGCCGCATGAAAACAGGACTGAAGATTAATCTGAAAAGCTTTTAGTTTATTTGCTGTGTCTGAAGCCGTAGATGTTGGTTCAGCTTATGTACCATTTGCATTGTGTTTTTGTTTCAAGCAAACAGATGTGTCCATGCTGGAGCCTGACAAGTGTCGCAAAAAGCAAAGAAAAAGGACCCAGAGCTCAGCTGAACCTGCTGAGTCGCACCCACTGAACAAGAGAGGTAACTGCTGCTGTTCCTGTGTGACTGGAACATGAAAGAGTTGTACCACCCAGTCATTACACTGTGGATCCCTACTTTACATTTAAACACCACGCATCAGTATGAATATGAATATATATTCGTTGCCTCAACCAACAGTTATTTTTATTGTTGAAGTTAGTAATTTTCTTTATATTGTGTATTATGTTAGCAACAGAAAGCTCTGATAAGTTACCAGCCTTTTCTGCTGCCTATCTGTAAAAGTGTTTTTGATTTTGTAGTAAAACCAAAGTCACCAGAGCTGCAGTATCCCACTGTGAAGTTTGAAGACGTGGGAGGTAATGAGGATATGTTAACGGTTAGTGCCTTTAACCTGTTGCTCTGTCTCAATTCATTCATGTCAGAGTGACCTCGGAGTCCCCAGAGGAGGAACTTTGAAAAGCTACAGGGTTTCATTCAGTACGGGATGGGTTTTGCTGTCTGTCTTTCACACATCTGCAGGAGGTGTGTAAGCTGTTGATCCATATGCGTCACCCTGAGGTGTACCAGCAACTGGGGATGGTTCCTCCCAGGGGCTTTCTCCTCCATGGGCCTCCTGGCTGTGGAAAGACCCTGCTGGCCCAAGCTGTGGCAGGGGTGAGACCAGCACACACTGTATTTAGCAATAACTGAGCAAATCACGTTTGTATTCCATAAATCTGTTTAGCGGACACTGGTTTTATTACATAGATGGAAGTGTTGTGAGGTATCTGTAGTGTGTTGGTATTTAGTAACTACACAGTTTGGATTATTGCAGATTAAAACCCAACTATGTTAAGGAAAAGCTTGATGCGAAGCACTATAACTGATGATAAATCTTTGTCGTCCCATTTTGGGACTCTTTATGAGTGTCAGAAATATTCTCTCAAAAAAGGCTCCGAGTCGCTGGATTCAACACAAAACATTTATTTCTTGCAAGAAAGAGACGAGTTCGCACAACCTGTCAGGAAGCTGGCTCAGAGTTGTCTGGCTCACAAAATGATACTATTGCTGTTTCTATTATTGATGTTTACTGGCCACACGGTGTTATGGGAAGACGAGTTCAGACAGTCAAAAACTATTTTGCTTGCTACACAGTGTTACGAGAACCAAAAGGTAGGAGGAAGCTTCCCCCATCACATGAACCTTTATTCTTGCAGCTTTTCTCATAGTATAACGCCGTAATTTTTTTGAGAGATTTTGAAGCAGTTTTGAAACATTTTCAGATAGGTCTGTGTCCCTCTATAAGAGTTGTGTTATTATCAGGATGTGGTTGTGTGTTTCAGGAGCTGCAGCTGCCCATGTTGAAGGTGTCTGCCCCCGAGCTGGTGTCTGGAGTGTCAGGAGAGTCTGAGCAGAAGCTAAGGGAACTGTTTGACCTGGCTGTGGTCAGTACTTGTTCTCTTTTTGTATGTCCTTGTGACTTCCAAGGCAGCTCGAGTGATAGGTAGGCTGTAGAATCCAGGAGGGATCCACCTAACATATCATCCCAAAGGCACTGGCCTTGGTTAGATCATCGCTTTGGAGGGAGGTGTTCAGAAATTCTTTTCAGCTACTACATCAGAATTGAGCCGTTTCCACCTGCCTTGTTGTGCATCAACCGTTTTTCAAAAATAATGAAAGTTTGCCTCTACTTTGAAAGAGTTTGCTGTGCTAGTTCACAGCAAAGCAGCTTTTGCTTTTCGCTGAAAAGCCTGCGATGGTTTTGGGTCAGTTTTTAGGTGTTTTCCTGTCATTTGGAAGCTTGTAGAACAAAAAGTGTAAGTCTGTTGGCCTTAGAGTTATGCAGACAAATTCTCCTACTTTTTGATGCTGCCTGTGGAGTGAAAACGGGGCATGGCAGCAGGTTCTAGAAAAACTGTTGAATTTCAGTTGAAAATTCTGTGCATTCATTTCAAACATGAAAACAAGTGTAAAACACTTCTATTCTGCTCTATTCTCCGTTCAGCACACAGGACACTGATGTTCCTGCGGCACAGCGAATGCTGTATAACTGCTCTTACTGATATGACGGTCTCTGATTGTGTTTTTTGTTTTACCTGCAGAGTTCTACTCCGTGTATCTTGTTCATAGATGAGATAGATGCCATCACCCCAAAAAGAGAGGTGGCTTCTAAAGACATGGAGAGGAGGATTGTAGCCCAGCTGTTAACCTGCATGGATGGTAAGTGTCTCCACACTGACACAAGTTCCCTGTATGGCTCAGGAACAAGCGTGTGCACACACTTGTGACCCATTCACAAAGTTCAGAACTGTCAAAGTTTCCATGTAGGAATCCATGCTACACGAGTGCTGCCTTTCTAAACCAGCTCAGTCTGCGGAGATTATCTTCACGATCAGAGGAGCAGGTGTGATGTGCAGTGTGTGATGGTCCGGACATTATGCTGACTGGTTAACCATAACACCAGAACTCCCCATTACAAAAAAGCTTTTCCACATGGGTAAGAAGTTGACATTTCTTAGGTTTAGCTCCTAAAAAGCAGAGCTGGAATGGGATGGAGGAGTTACAAGCGGATTTTTACTCTTCTGTACTAACATCCATCCATCCATCCATTTTCTATACCTGCTTAATCCGTCGGTCGGGTCGCGGGGGGGGGGGGGGGGGGGGCTGGAGCCTATCCCAGCGGTCATCGGGTGAGAGGCGGGGTACACCCTGGACAGGATCACAGGGCCACACAGAGACAAACGAGACAAACAACCACACTCACACTCACTCCTAAGGACAATTTAGAGTCTCCAGTTAACCTAACAGCATGTTTTTGGACGGTGGGAGGAAACCGGAGTACCCAGAGAGAACCCACGCATACACGAGGAGAACATGCAGACTCCACACAGAAAGGCCCGGGCAGGGATTGAACCTGGATCCTCAGCTGTGAGGCGACGGTGCTGACCTGTACTAACATCACATCAGTGAAATGCAACCAGAGAAAAGCCCGTAGCCTTTTTTAAAGCCTCCAGAACTCTGAGAGAACTGTTTGGACCATATGTGTCTGCTGCGGTGTCTGGTTAGACATGTGGGATGGATACAAGGTTGATCGTCACTACAGAATTCGGATTTAAAGAGCATCCTAAAACATCAGATGTTCTGAAGATGGGTTCTGATACTGTTACCTGCTCCTGTGTATGATGCATGAAGGGTGACATGACAGTTTGAGATCATTCAGAAGAGGATAAACATGCAGATTCAATTCAATTCAATTTTATTTATATAGCGCCAGATTACAACAATTGTCATCTCAAGGCACTTAAGTAATATATTCCAATTCAAGCCAATTGGAATTCAATTCATTGTAATCATAATCCAATCAAATCCAATTAATTAATTTAAAAATAATCCAATTAATTCATATAGAGCCAATTCAAAAATAATATCCTAGCTAAGGAAACCAACAGATTGCACCGAAACTTGTCTTCAGTCCAATCTCCCGTCCTGAGCGTGCCTGTGGCGACTGTGGAAAGGAACGACTCCCTTTTAACAGGAAGAAACCTCTGGCAGAACCAGACTCAGGAAGGGTGGCCATCCGCCTCGACCAGCTGGGGTTTGAGAAGACAGAAAAGAGGGAAAAGAGGGGGGAAAAACACCATAACACCATTCAAAGGATATCTGTTGGAACAGAGAAACACAAGTGAATAACCACAATAATGTCACATGTACATAATATCATTTGAGAAATTAAACGGGGGGGGGGAAAGGAGAGCAAAGTGAGGAAAGGTGTGACAGATGAGGTCCCCCAGCAGTCTAAGCCTATAGCAGCTTAACTATGGGATGTTTCAGGATTACCTGAGCCATCCCTAACTATAAGCTTTATCAAAAAGGAAAGTTTTAAGCCTAATCTTAAAAGTAGAAAGGGTGTCTGCTTCCCGGACATTTACTGGCAGCTTATTCCACAAGAGAGGGGCCTGATAACTGAAGGCTCTGCCTCCCATTCTGCTTTTAGAAACTCTGGGAACAACAAGTAAACCTGCAGTTTGGGAGGGAAGTGCTCTGTTAGGAAAATATCTTACAATGAGATCTTTAAGATATGATGGAGCTCGGTCATTAAGAACTTTATATGTGAGGAGAAGAATCTTAAATTCTATTCTGAATTTAACAGGGAGCCAATGAAGACAAGCTAAACTGATCTCTCCTGTTAGTTCTCATCAGAACTCTGGCTGCAGCATTTTGGATCAACTGGAGGCTTTTCAGAGAATATGTGGGACAGCCCAATAATAAAGAATTACAGTAGTCCAATCTTGAAATAACAAATGCATGAACTAGTTTCTCTGCATCACCCTGAGACAGGATGTTCCTGATTTTAACAATATTACGAAGTGTGATGACCCAAAGTGAAAAGTTTCTATTCTATGTCTTCTTCCAGATCTGAACAGTCTGGCAGTGACAGCTCAGGTCATGGTCATCGGTGCCACCAATAGGCCAGACTCCCTGGACCCTGCCCTCCGCAGAGCTGGACGCTTTGACAGAGAGATCTGCCTGGGGATCCCTGATGAAGCCGCCCGTCTCCGGTAACACTCACGTGTTCAGTCAGTGGCTTGGTGGTTTATAAATAATAAATAAGAGACTTTTAACATTAGAACTAAAAAATAAATAAATACATTTGAGGGTTAAAAAGCCTTATGGCTGTGGGGACAAAGGACCTCCTGAAGCTCTCAGTCCTGCAGCCTCTCACTGCAGCTGCTCCTCCGTCCTGTCAGGATGCTGTGGAGAGGATGTCTATTGTTCTCCAGAACAGAATATAATACACATCACAGTGTTCAAATCTTCTCCCTCTGAACAGGTTATGGAATGGGCCTGTTTTCAGTTCTCAGGACATTTTAGTAGTACTTTTGGTATTACTCTGTGTATCTTCCACAAACCTCCACATTCCTGCCAGCTTATTGTTGATGTGCTTGTAATGTTTCAGCAGCACCAATGAGCTGAGAGGAAGTCCAGTACGAAAGCCAGTGTTGTCCCTGTTCAGTCTGATATAAGCTGTCCACTTTTACTGTAATTAGTTGTTGAAAATCAGTTGATCTCATTCCGTTAAAACTGGTGATATTAAAGGAAAACTGAGGGCGTTTGGCATCATTAGAGTACGACAACTTTTCACCAGACGTGATAATAAGTAAAAGTGATTCAAATCAAAAACAACTGCATGTTTTCTGTATGTAGAACAGTACGAGTCCTACTTCCTTCCCAGACTCGTGCTTCCAGTTGATTCATTCTCTGATGTGAGTGCTCAGTCGATCCCTGTGTTTCATGTCACTCTGAACTTAATGGTCTCTTTGCTTTGTCAGGATTTTGAAGACTCTGTGTCGAAAGCTGACACTGCCAGAGGATTTTGACTACCAGCAGCTAGCTCGGCTCACCCCAGGTTACGTTGGTGCAGATCTCATGGCCCTGTGCCGCGAAGCTGCCATGAGTGCTGTAAACAGGGTTCTGCTGAAAATAAGGTCGCTTCCACAAAGCCAACCACAGAGCTCTACTGAAGCAGAATCAGGAAGCAGAGACCAGGCTGAGACTGGACAGACTCACCTGCAGGTACGGGCAGAGCAGCACAGCTGCTGGGCTGCTGTCAGGTTTCCTGTTGCACATTTCAAAGTGTTGTAGAAAAGGCTACTGGAATGTTTTTTGTTTTTTTTAAACACATTTTTTCTATGGCAGGCAGCAGGATTTGCATGTTAAAAAAGCATTTTCCTATCTGACAGGCTACTGGTGTTTTCCATTTACACCAAACATAAAACTGTAGAAGTCTTCAGGACACCTGAGGCCTGTGCTGCATAGCCGGGCTCTCCTGTAATCATCTGGTTTCATGATGATGTCACACAGCAGTGATCAACAGCACAGGAAGTCACATTTTCATGCCGCAACATTTGTATAAAACATTATCTGAGATCGACAGAGCGCTCTGCAGTCTTACATGTATGTTGCACACTGATGAGCATATCAGGGCAACTTGAGCGTCAGAGTCCCGCAGAGGGACGCGGTGGAGATGGGGATGGAACCACCAGTTCCCTTCCTGAATGACAGCCACTCTCCCCCTGAGCCAGAGTGGTAATGAAACCAGATGATGGCACATGTACAGCTGTAGGGCGGTCACATGTGTCACAGCAAAACAAACTATAACACTAAGGAAAAAACGAGGAGTTTAAAAAATGGAACTTGGACTGGAACTGTCAGAATTTTTGCTGGAGTTTTAACACTCAGGTAAAAAAAAAAAAAAGCCCACAGCCGGTAATCTGGTCAGTGAGAAGCAGAAGCAGAGCACACACATGAAGTACCCTAAAGTAGCCTAAAACCTCTGCCAGGTCATGTGCTACTGTACATTTCTACCAAGACATAAGATCATAGTCTGTGGGACAGGAGATGTGCCGTCCCTGACATAAATGCACTCCATTCGTCCTCAGATTTTTGGGTCATTCTAATCAGACTCCCTGACAGCACAGTCAGGTAGCCGTCTACCCAGCATCTACCCAGCTGAATTGTTTTTGTGTGTTCTGAAGAGGTGGCATGTGTGAATGTAAATGTCCACATCATTCCAGACGTAGTAAAATCTCTGAAACATCAGCAGGTGAGACAATATGTGAACATTCTTCTTTCTGCTGACCTGTGTGATACCTGCAGTACTCATAAAAACACAGTGAGGAGCCTCATCTGCTGTTCTCAGCAAGTTGTAAAGATAACAGAGAGTTCCACAGTCATTTCTGCATAACCTGCTGCCTCCACGCGTTCCACTGTGCCCCCCCCCGACCAATCTGCCTTCACATTTTAAAACTGATAGACAAACAAAAGCAACACAGCTGCTGCATTTCTCCATTGAAATGAATGGACAGAATTTTCAACTGAAATTCAACAGTGGGGAAGCCAAAATAATCCGTTTTTTTCTAGAACCCGCTGCCATGACACTCACCTGTGTGTCCACAGTTTTCACTCCACAGGCATCATCAAAAAGTAGGAGAATTTGTCTGCATAACTCTAAGGCCAACAGACTTACACTTTTTGTTCTACAAGCCTCCAAATGACAGGAAAACACCTAAAACTGCCCCAAAACCATCGCAGGCTTTTCAGCGAAAAGCAAAAGCTGCTTTGCTGTGAACTCACCTGTGTGTCCACGTTTTGTGCACCAGAAACAGATGTCACACAGATGTGTGCAGGGAGGTAAACCCATGTCATTAGGAGTTAGAGTTTGAACTGTAAAAAGCCGAGTGACTGAGTGAGTCAGATAGAATCTTCTGTCACCATGGCAACATAACCTGCTGCGCAGAACTGACAGCTGATACACATTTGATAACCAGTAGTTTCTTTCACCTTTATAAAGACAGCATGAACTTTTTACAGATTGGCAAAATAAATAAGTTTAGTTAGTAATCCCACCACAGCGTCTCAAAGAATGCATTGGCCTTTTTTACAAACTACTCTTTTGGAGGAGGTGGAGTGAAAATATAAAAAAATAGTTTGAAGCTAAGCAAAATATGCTTGCATTCTTTGAATTGAAATGACATGCAGTATTTCCTGCCTCTCTAATCTGCTGGGTTCAGCAAGGTGAGCTGTGGCACCTGTTGAACCTGCTGAAAAGCACAGAGACACTGTCGGAGGAGGAGCTGGCGGGCCTGTCCATCCACATGTCAGACTTCCAGGCTGCTCTGGCCAGTGTCCAGCCTTCAGCTAAGAGGGAGGGCTTTGCCACTGTGCCTGACGTGAGCTGGGAGAATGTGGGAGCCTTGCAGGACATCAGAGAAGAGCTCACCATGGCCATACTGGTAAACAACCATTTCACATTTTGTAATTATGAATGAACCACCGAAATGATAATCAATTAAATTTCACTTCAGTTGTATTTATCTAGCACCAAATCACAACAAATGTCATCTCAAAGCACAATAATACAGTCCAATTCAAACCAATTGGAGTTCAATTGATTGTAATCATTATTGAGTCAAATTAATTTAAAAATTAATGTAATTCATACTTATAGAGCCAATTCAAAAACAATATCCTAGCTAAGGAAACCAACAGATTGCACCGAAACTTGTCTTCAGTCCAATCTCCCGTCCTGAGCCTGAGGCGACTGTGGAAAGGAACGACTCCCTTTTAACAGGAAGAAACCTCTGGCAGAACCAGAACCAGGAAGAAACCTCTGGCAGAACCAGGAAGAAACCTCTGGCAGAACCAGAACCAGGAAGAAACCTCTGGCAGAACCAGAACCAGGAAGAAACCTCTGGCAGAACCAGAACCAGGAAGGGTGGCCATCCGCCTCGACCAGCTGGGGTTTGAGAAGACAGAAAAGAGGGAAAAGAGGGGGGAAAAACACCATAACACCATTCAAAGGATATCTGTTGGAACAGAGAAACACAAGTGAATAACCACAATAATGTCACATGTACATAATATCATTTGAGAAATTAAACGGGGGGGAAAAGGAGAGCAAAGTGAGGAAAGGTGTGACAGATGAGGTCCCCCAGCAGTCTAAGCCTATAGCAGCTTAACTATGGGATGTTTCAGGATTACCTGAGCCATCCCTAACTATAAGCTTTATCAAAAAGGAAAGTTTTAAGCCTAATCTTAAAAGTGGAAAGGGTGTCTGCTTCCCGGACTTTTACTGGCAGTTTATTCCACAGAGAGGGGCCTGATAATTGAAGGCTCTACCTCCCATTCTACTTTTAGAAACTCTGGGAACAACAAGTAAACCTGCAGTTTGGGAGCGAAGTGCTCTGTTAGGAAAATATCTTACAATGAGATCTTTAAGATATGATGGAGCTCGGTCATTAAGAGTTTTATATGTGAGGAGAAGAATCTTAAATTCTATTCTGAATTTAACAGGGAGCCAATGAAGAGAAGCTAAAACTGGAGAAACATGATCTCTCCTGTTAGGTCTCATCAGAACTCTGGCTGCAGCATTTTGGATCAGCTGGAGGCTTTTCAGAGAATATGTGGGACAGCCCAATAATAAAGAATTACAGTAGTCCAATCTTGAAGTAACAAATGCATGAACTAGTTTCTCTGCATCACCCTGAGACAGGATGTTCCTCATTTTAGCAATATTACGAAGGTGAAAGAAGGCAGTCCTAGAAACCAGTTTTATATGTGCGTCAAATGATAAATTCTGGTCAAAAATAACTCCAAGGTTCCTCACTGTAGAACTAGAAGCCAAGGAAATACCATCTAGAGTAACTATATAACTAGAAAATTTCTCCCTGAAGCGCTCAGGTCCAAAGAGAACAACTTCAGTTTTGTCTGAATTTAAAAGCAGACAGTTCTGAGTCATCCAGGTCTTTATGTCTTTAAGACAGGCTTGTAGTCTGACCAACCTATTGGTTTCATCTGGTTTCATAGATAAGTACAGCTGAGTATCATCAGCATAGCAATGGAAATTTATGCCATGCTGTCTGATAATGTTACCTAATGGAAGCATGTACAAAGTAAAAATAATTGGTCCCAGCACAGAACCCTGAGGAACTCCATGAGTTACTCCAATGCGTGAGGAAGATTCTTCATTTACAAGAACAAACTGGAATCTATCAGATAAATATGACTTAAACCAGCCTAATGCAGTTCCTTTAATCCCAATAACATGTTCAAGTCTCTGTAACAGAATGCTGTGATCGATCGTATCAAATGCAGCACTGAGATCCAACAGGACAAGCACAGAAACAAGTCCGCTATCAGAGGCTAAGAGGAGATCATTGGTAACTTTCACCAGTGCTGCTTCTGTGCTATGATGCACTCTGAATCCTGACTGAAACTCTTCAAACAGATTATTTCTATGTAAATGATCACAAAGTTGAACTGCAACTATTTTTTTATTATTTATTATTATTATTATTATTATTATTTAATTTTTTAAGTAAAGGTTTAATTACAGCAACCTTAAATTCATGTTTAGTCTTTACACTAAATTTCAGGGTTGTTCTGTTATCCTTCTTCTGTTAGTGGATCCCAGCTTTATAATGAACATACTGGCTTCTTTGGAGTACAGTGGTGGGCTGGCCCTGATATAACCTTGTGCACTTTTGACCTATTCATGACTTCTATGCTTCTTATGTAAAATGTTGGCCCAGAGGAAAACAGAGGTGCTTTCTTGTGTCCCCTGCAGGCTCCCGTTCGGTCGCCAGAGCAGTTCAGAGCCCTGGGGCTCAGTGCTCCGTCTGGGGTGCTGCTGGCTGGACCTCCAGGATGTGGAAAAACTCTTCTGGCTAAGGTTTCCTTCCATACAAACACTGTCATACATGCGAGGCAGCTGTTTCTGTACTGAGGGCTTTCACGTTAAATCAAATCTCATTCAAGCATAAGCAGTTGCTTGTCTTGTTACTGTTACATTTGGGGAAATTTGCTTTCTTTCTGAAAGGGAAATAGTTTCAGGTTTGTGTGATGAGTCAGCCTTACTTAACTTGGCATACATTCAAAGAGTGAAGCTGCTTTTCGTTGCCCTGTCTCACTGTATGTTACTGCTCCCCCAACAGGCCGTGGCCAACGAGTCAGGCCTCAACTTCATCTCTGTCAAGGGTCCAGAGCTGCTCAACATGGTCAGTGACTGAGCTGGAGGAGCATGCTGCTGCCTTTCTAGAACTGCATTGTTATGTAGAGTCATGGTACAGCCAACAGAGGCGCAGTTTGTCCTGCTGTCGTATCAGTGTGATCGCACAAAAATGATGGAATCACCACACAAGCAGGACTTCATTCAGCTTTTTAATTTTTTAAGAATAAACAAACATATGACACAAAAATATTTTCTGAAACAACTGAACATTCTGCCATTTTAAAATCTATTTAGACATTTTTATGATGAATGATTTTTTTTAATGAAAAATTATGGAATCATGAACCAAGAAAGAAAAAAAAACCTTTCTGACAGCTGAATTCTTTTTTCCAATTTCCACCATAAATCTGAACTTTGTGCTGGTTTCCTTCAGCCAGTCATCTTTCTGTGTTTCATTGGACCAAACTAAAGTTCCAGCATCGTCTCCTTGGCGACTCATCTCTGAGTCTCAGTTCCATCCAACCTTCCACAGTCCATGGCTGCTTCTCTTCAGCTGACTGTAACCTGCTCTTCTTCTCTTAAGGTGTTGATTGAGTGCCGTTTGGCTTCTCTGGAAGGAAATCTCATGTCCTTCAGCTGGTTTCTTGTTTCTGTCCATTTGTTTTTCATTTCTTTTGTTGAACATTTTCTGTTTTCAGACATACTGCTTTGAGTTTTCTGTCCTGACTCTTTGACGTGTTCCCTGGTCGAACCGGTCTGCTTCCCTTTTTTTTTGTTGGTTCTTGCTCCAAATTTCAGACAAGCTGACTGGGAACATCCAACATCTTCTGCCACACTCTGAGCTGAATTACCTTGTTGAAGGAGGTTTATAACCCTTTCCACTGTTTCCACTGACAGCTCTCTGTTTGGGACCATGTTTCCTGCCAATCAGCAGCTTCAGCAGAGCTCTTTAACTGCACACTCATTTGCTTATTTGTATTAGAATTGGAAATGTCATGGTGATTTCAGTATTAGAATTTTAATAAATTAATTGATTTAGATAGTCCACATGTTCAGCTGTTAAATGAAATAGTTGTCATATATATGAGCTATTCATATATAAATATACATATGTATATATATTTTTTAAAGTAAAACAGTTGAATAACAATCCTCTAAGGGTGCTGATTCCATCGTTTAGTTGTTGCTGTCTTTCTGCCATATGTAGATGACTGGACTCCGCTCCCTGTGTTCACTCCTCCTTCTGTTTGTTGTTCCCTTCACAATTAATATTGCAGAAGACAATTGTCCTCACATCATGCTAAACTGATGCGTGTGTGTTTGTGTGTGCAGTATGTCGGAGAGAGTGAGCGGGCTGTGCGGCAGGTCTTCCAGAGAGGACGCAACTCAGCTCCTTGTGTCATCTTCTTTGATGAGATCGATGCTCTGTGTCCGCGCCGTTCAGGCCACGAGGTGAGGAAGATGAGCTCAGTGGCACATGACACTCTGCTTGATGACGTCCTGCACTCTTGATTTAAATGACAGTATGAGGTCAGCAGAGGCAGACCAGCAGCAGCATTCACCTTCAGAAGTGAGAAACAGCCCTGGTGTAGCTGCATAAAAAGGTTCTTTGGGTTTTTCAGTTATGTGCTGCCCTGTTCAGCACTTCTTCTAATTCAACAGTATACAGGCTCATGGTAGGCAATACGTTGGCTTGAGATTTAACTGTGTGTTGCCCTGTCATTGATGTGTACGTAGACAGTTGGTGCTGTTCTCAGAGTTTGTCTTGTTGTGACCTGCTAACTTGCAGTGTCTGTGTTCAGTCAGGAGCCAGTGCGCGGGTCGTTAACCAGCTGTTAACAGAGATGGACGGCTTAGAGGCTCGACGACAGGTCTTCATTATGGCTGCAACAAACCGACCAGGTACAGATCCAGCTGTTGTCACACCTGGTCCAGTCAATGTGACCATACTGAGATGTTCGCCTTGTCCGATCAGCTTTAGATACTCAAGTGCTGTTCTTAAGTGCACGTGTGATGTGTTTGTGAACACACTCTGATCACTCGGGTCACATTCAAAGGTGGTTTAGGACCTTTCTTTCTACATTGTTAAGATAATCTAAATGCAGTCCATCCCAGGGACACATTGTGGAGCACCTACTGACCTGGTGTCACTCAGCACCAGCAGCAGAGTTATCACCAGGATGTTTCCTTACTGTCCAGGTGTCTGGAATTACACTGTACAAAACTCCCACTCTACTCGAGAGAAGGAGTTTCTCTTTGATTTTTTTGGTGTAGATGATGGCTCCATCTTTTATTGTCCTGAGACATAATTCAATTCAATTCAATTTTATTTATATAGCGCTAAATTACAACAATACAAGTCAATAATGTTGACTATATGTGTGAGTGTGTATGGTTGCCAGTCTGTGATGGTCTGGTGACCTCATCAGGGTGGACCCCCATGACACTGGCCCACAGCAGCAGGATACAGCGGGTACAGGGAAACAATGGATCATGCTCCTCACACACCTATATTTCCTATATTTTGGTTGGGTAATATTGTACTTTTCACTTCATGCTATATTTACATCTTTGTAGTTTTTACTCACTTCAGGAAAAGATTTACATGAAATTTAGCTTGTTTTACAGATGTTAAAGTTCTTCCAGACTTATTCTAAAAATGCTTTTTCTTTTGGGTTCCTCTGTAATGGTTGTCTAAAACCTCGAATAAGAAATGTTCTCACCGATAGACTTTCATTAACAACCAGTAATCTAAATGTGGAGATGAGACAGGGTTGTCCTCCACCTCCCCCACATCAGTGCTGGCCACTAACTGATACTAATCAACCATGGCCGTTTATAGAGACCATGTCTTTGACTCAGGAAGGACAATCCTTTGAAAATTAATCTTTCTTGGGTTCTAAAATGAAACAACAAATCTTTTGTATTTTTTACATATTTAACAATGTCTCCCGTGGACTAACTGTCTTTTGTACTTCAGATTGCTTTTAATGAAGTGTACAGTGGGAGGACATCACCCAGTATTGTTCAAGCTTTATCAAGGATTTATAACCCACATTTGTTCTTCTTCTTCTTTTCTTCAGATATTATTGACCCTGCCATTCTGAGGCCAGGTCGTCTAGATAAAACCTTGTATGTGGGTCTGCCAGGTCCAGCAGATCGCCATGCCATCCTGCTCACTGTTACTCAGGTAAGCTGATTGCAGCATTCTACAGACAACCCCATAGAGGACGTGTACAGAACCCAGAATGTGAGTTGCGTTTTCTCAACCTGAGCAGCAGCTAGAAACAAACTAAAGACTGTTGTCCCTGCTAAGGCACATGGAAACTCACTGTTATGTGAGCCTCCATCAGGTCAATATTAATATTCACCAACTGTGAAGTATTCTTACTTAAATACAGTGTAAAGTGAATTCAGTCATTTCTTCTAAAAACATTAAATAGGTCATAAATGTATTTCTCAACAATGTGTAAAAAGCATTTCAACCATTTAGATTGGAATTGTGGAGCTAAGCTTCACAAACTGTGTTTCAACATTTTTGTGTCTGGATTTAATGGGCGGGTCTAAAATCAGTGTTTAGCATAAACCCGCCCTTGCTGCTGTAGTAGCATTAATACATTCAGCCTCGGTGGTTTTCCCGCTCGGTCTCGAGTCTCGGATAGCATAGCACGGTAGTTTGCAGCTAGCTGGCTAACAACTGTAACTTACTCGTCATGTCTCCTCCTCGTTCATCTTCCCTGGATGCCACAGCGACCAGGGTAGTGGCTCCATTCCTTTATTTAAAGTTCCAACTGACAACGGCATCAAGAAAGGGCGGATCGATTTTGTTAGGAGCTACTGTGGAACGTTAATAATCACCACCACCCGTCTCTGTCCACTTTATCCCCGATAGTTTAACCAACTCTCACCAGGTAAAGTCTGGATTCCTGAACAGTCCATTGAGGCTGGTCAGGTGGGCCGTACCGACCGTCTCCCTCCCCGGCTTACGTCCTCTCGTCCCGCCAGCAGCGGGTGCCGTCATCACCGCCACTAACCGTCACTTTTGCTAACTTGCATAAATAGGAGAACTACGTTACCATTCTGTTGCAGACTGTGAGGCACGAGGTTGTGCATTTTCATTGTCTGACTCAGAGTCCGTGTCTGGCTCTGATGGCTCAAACATGTAGAACTGGGTCACTGCCATGCTGTTGTTAACCCTAGCACCCATTGCTACTGTTGCTACGTTACACGGAGGCGGCCCCCCTCCCGCATGTGGGCGTGGTTCGAGCGCCTTCAGCGGACACGCCCCCACAGTCCTGGAGCTGAGAGTACTGCTCATTTTTACCTGAGTTTGAGCAGGGTAGCCGTGGGGTATTAAAAAGTCTTAAAACGTCTAAAATCCAATCATTTGAATTAAAGACCATAAAATGTTTAAAACTATCTTCAAATTTCATAAAATGTCTTAAATGCGAATGTGAAAGGTCTTAAAAACAAATGCATAAACTTCAGTCTTGCTTTTAATCATTTAGATTTTTGAGGAGCTGTAACATAACACAACTAGTTAGTGTGCTGTGGCACGGCGCACCCGGCTCGTGTACAGTTTAACCAGCACAACTAGTTAGTGTGCTGTGGCACGGCGCACCTGGCTCGTGTACAGTTTAACCAGCACAACTAGTTAGTGTGCTGTGGCACGGCGCACCCGGCTCGTGTACAGTTTAACCAGCACAACTAGTTAGTGTGCTGTGGCACGGCGCACCCGGCTCGTGTACAGTTTAACCAGCACAACTAGTTAGTGTGCTGTGGCACGGCGCACCCGGCTCGTGTACAGTTTAACCAGCACAACTAGTTAGTGTGCTGTGGCACGGCGCACCCGGCTCGTGTACAGTTTATCCAGCACAACTAGTTAGTGTGTTGTGGCACGGCGCACCCGGCTCGTGTACAGTTTAACCAGCACAACTAGTTAGTGTGCTGTGGCACGGCGCACCCGGCTCGTGTACAGTTTAACCAGCACAACTAGTTAGTGTGTTGTGGCACGGCGCACCCGGCTCGTGTACAGTTTATCCAGCACAACTAGTTAGTGTGCTGTGGCACGGCGCACCCGGCTCGTGTACAGTTTATCCAGCACAACTAGTTAGTGTGTTGTGGCACGGCGCACCCGGCTCGTGTACAGTTTAACCAGCACAACTAGTTAGTGTGCTGTGGCACGGCGCACCCGGCTCGTGTACAGTTTAACCAGCACAACTAGTTAGTGTGTTGTGGCACGGCGCACCCGGCTCGTGTACAGTTTATCCAGCACAACTAGTTAGTGTGCTGTGGCACGGCGCACCCGGCTCGTGTACAGTTTATCCAGCACAACTAGTTAGTGTGTTGTGGCACGGCGCACCCGGCTCGTGTACAGTTTAACCAGCACAACTAGTTAGTGTGCTGTGGCACGGCGCACCCGGCTCGTGTACAGTTTAACCAGCACAACTAGTTAGTGTGCTGTGGCACGGCGCACCCGGCTCGTGTACAGTTTAACCAGCACAACTAGTTAGTGTGCTGTGGCACGGCGCACCCGGCTCGTGTACAGTTTAACCAGCACAACTAGTTAGTGTGTTGTGGCACGGCGCACCCGGCTCGTGTACAGTTTAACCAGCACAACTAGTTAGTGTGCTGTGGCACGGCGCACCTGGCTCGTGTACAGTTTATCCAGCACAACTAGTTAGTGTGCTGTGGCACGGCGCACCCGGCTCGTGTACAGTTTATCCAGCACAACTAGTTAGTGTGCTGTGGCACGGCGCACCCGGCTCGTGTACAGTTTGTACAGTTTAACCAGCACAACTAGTTAGTGTGTTGTGGCACGGCGCACCCGGCTTGTGTACAGTTTAACCAGCACAACTAGTTAGTGTGCTGTGGCACGGCGCACCCGGCTCGTGTACAGTTTGTACAGTTTAACCAGCACAACTAGTTAGTGTGTTGTGGCACGGCGCACCCGGCTTGTGTACAGTTTAACCAGCACAACTAGTTAGTGTGCTATGGCACGGCGCACCCGGCTCGTGTACAGTTTAACCGTTAACGCTGTATTTTCCTCTGGATTCCACTCAGGAAACCACAGCAGTCTAACGTTACATGCACTGACACATGCATGAAATCGATGAGAAACCCTAACGTGATGATGTTGGTACACCATGTAAAATCACCTTACCGGGCAGCACGTCACCTGTTCCTGTAGTTACTGTATTTTCATGTCTCCTTTAACGTGGCCCTTCATCATCACATCATCTCATCTCCAAAGTAAACAGTAGAACAAATATTAGTTCACAGTAGGCACAGTAGACGGGTAGAGGCTTCTGGTGTTTATTCTGGTAGTTAGGTTCAGCATTTTGTATTCCAGTGTGAAAGAGCTGAACTTTGCAAGTAATTCGGGGCCTCCGAGTTTCCTTCAGGCCTTTTGTACTTTTTTGCCAGTATGGTTGTGAAATGGGTTTTAAATTGTATTCATTATGGTCTTAAAAATGTCTTAAAAAGTCTTAAATTTGACTTGTTGAAACCTGCAGAGACCCTGTTTGACACCTAATTTCATAAACTTATAAATAACACTTAAACACTCAAAACACATATTTATTTTCACTTTATGTAGTCTTTAAATTCAGTTTTGCTGTGCTCAGACACTCAAAATAGATGTAGTCCATTTTCTTCGAGCTTCTACACAGCTTGGGTTTGAATTGTCCCATTTCTTGTTTTTTTTTGTGTTTTGTTTTTATGTTTCTCTTGATTTCTGAACAGAAAATTTGTCAGATTTTATTTTCTACCTGCTGATTTTATTGTAAGATGGACCTGCACTGTGGAATCCATCCACTCATTTGATATATCTGCCTCATCCAGTACAATCCACCAGTCTGTCCATCACAGGGCTACACAGAGACAAACGAGACACACAAGCATCCCCGGCTGGTTCTTTCTGAGTGGAGTTTGCATGTTCTCCCGGCTTCCTCCCACCCTCCAAAACATGCCTGTCAGGTTAACGGGTGACTCTAAATTGTCCTTAGGGGTGAGTGTTGTGGCTGTGTGTCCCGTCTGTCTCTGTGTGGCCCTGTGATGGACTGGTTACCTGTCCAGGGTGTACCATGCCTCTCACTCAGTGACAGCTGGGATAGGCCCCAGCCCCCCCCACAACCCTAAAGTGGGTAAAGAAGATGGATGTCTGAAAATACAACAATTCATACCACAGTGGTCTTATTTCTGTGTTCTTCTGTGAATCAGAAAAATAAAACACACTCACTTGTCTGGGAATCTGTCAGTTTGGCCACATCCCCTCACACACACACACACACACACCTGCTCAGCTGATTGGTTAGGTAATCATCACCCGTGGGGTAACCACCACGTCTCTGCAGCAGCTGTGAATCCTGCACACGACCAACACTGCTTTCTTCACTGAAGTTGTTTGAAAGTCTGTGCACACAAACTACAGCTCCTGATATCCAGATATCCCATCTGTGCACACGGGTCACAAATTCTGAATCCATGTGCACGTTTATTAAGAGAGAGCAAGGATCTATAGATCTGTAGCTTCATCTCTGCTGAGAGGCGGTGTAGTGCTTAGTTTCAGCCACTGTCCCACACTGAGCTGCTGTCATATTCCAAACTTCATTCTCTTCACCCTTTTTGATAGAAAATATCTGCATATTGAACTATTTCCAGCCAGCTTTTAGGCATTTCACTAGATTTTATTATCAGGATCTGGCGGTGTGGGTCAGGCCTTTAAGCTCAGCAGAAGGCTGAGGACAACCCATTCATTTGAATCAGGTGTGCTGGAGCAGGGAAACCTGGAAAACATGCAGGCCGGTGTGCCTGGAGGACCAGGGTTGGGAAACACTGACTTAGACTATTGACTTTATTCTAAATAAGACATCATTCAAGTTGTGGTCATGTTCATGCTCATCCATATTCCTGAAAACACAGCATTTCTCTGGTGTCAACATCAGCTATGTCTTGTTTTTACCCACAATCCTGTTCTGTGGCCTGGCTCATGTGCTGTAAAGCAGCAGCATGTAAAAGTGTGAGTAATTCAACATATTCCACATAGCTTCACTATACGACCATGTCAGATAGAAGTGTCATTCAGAGTGAGCTTTTTATCAGCTAAATGTAGCCGTTGCCTCGTCAGCACTTTTTCAACATGCAGTGAACACACATGGTGGCGTTACAATGAACATCTTCGCAAAGCATCTGATATGATTTTTATTTACCTGCCACAAACCCTGACTGAAGTAAAAACTCACTCATGGACATTTGGATCTGTTAACTTAACCACATGAAAGCAGATCTCTATTAGGAAACTGCATCTTCTTTAGAAAATGAATTTATTGAGCATTATCAGTTATGGCTTGCACTTGAATCCTGTAAGAAGCTGTCCATCCATCTATCATCTGCTGCTTCTCTGGGGGTCGGGTCGCGGGGCAGCAGCTTGAGCAGAGAAACCCAGACGTCCCTGTCCCCGGCCACTTCCTCCAGCTCTTCCGGGGGGGCCCCGAGGCGTTCCCAGGCCATAGTCTCTCCAACGTGTCCTGGGTCTTCCCCGGGGTCTCCTCCCAGTGGGACGCGCCCGGAACACCTCACCAGGGAGGCGTCCAGGAGGCATCCTAACCAGATGCCCGAGCCACCTCATCTGACTCCTCTCAATGCGGAGGAGCAGCGGTTCTACTCCGAGCCCCTCCCCTACGAGGGGCCATTCCTCCCAATCACACCTCTCCAGGTCTCACTGTCATTGCCCACGTGAGCATTGAAGTCCCCCAGCAGAATGAGGGAGTCTCCTGCAGGAGCACTCTCCAGTGCCTCCTCCAGGGACTCCAAAAAGGGTGGGTACTCTGAACTGCTGTTTGGTGCGTAAGAACAAACAACAGTCACGACCCGTCCCCCCATCCGTCAGTGGAGGGAGGCACCTCTCGTCCACCGGGTTAAACCCCAATGTGCAGGCACACAGCCGGGGGGCAATGAGTATGCCCACACCTGCTCTGCACCTCTCATCACGGGCAACGCCAGATTGAAAGGGAGTCCAACCCCTCTCAAGGAGACTGGTTCTGGCTCCAGATGGAGGCCCTGGTGACCCGCGTCCAGGCAAAAGATAACGTGGTCCAATTTCCTTGTTTGCCTGTAAGAACCTGTTTAAGAGTAATTACAAATGCTGCCCACCACAGCTATAAGCCCACCAACAAAAGGCAGCAGACCTGCACAGTGGTTGCTATAGAGATACAGCCCTCTTAGGGCCATTTTTGATCAGGGTATGGTATCGAACAGAGAAAACTGTTGATCTTTTTAACTGACTTCACGTCTGTATGTTACAGCGAGGGACCAAACCACAGCTGGAACCGGACGTCAGTCTTGAAGAGATCGCCCTTGATGAGCGCTCTGATCATTTTTCGTAAGTACCCACTGGAAACAGCAGCATATACTCGCTCTTGCTCGTAGACACAGTCTGCTGCTTCACAGTGAAGATGTACATGTTTGTTCTTAAGTTTAATTAAGATAGAGCGCCATGAAATACCATCCACAGCTAAAGAGGAAACAATATATGGGTCTCAGCTCCATTTATAACACACTATGTGGTGGGGTGCACTAACAAATAGTTGAAAGTGTCCAAGTTTTTATTAGCCAGGAAATTGAAGGTTTTTTTTTGCCCCCATGATACTACAATCTGTCCTTGTATTTGGGTGTCACATGTCAACACTGTTTTTGTGTGTGATGCAGTGGAGCTGACCTGGCAGCATTAGTGAGGGAAGCATCTGTTAATGCGCTGAAGGCCTACCTGAAGACTCAGGATGCTGGTAAGTCACTCCTTCATCTGTATATTCATCCTCACTACTGAGCATGGTCAGACAGCATATAGGCCCAGTCCATGTTTTCATTATACTGTTATGTGCCTGTACGTGTGGATGGGTTTCATTTAAAACCGTGCAACTTTATGTGCGTTTTTGCTCCCCATTGTACCTGTTGTTTCCAGTTGTGTTCAGCAGGTCCCTGCATACTAACAGTTGTGTTGCTTCCAGCGAGTATTTAGCTGTACTGTATTAGAGAGTACGGCAGTGTGAATAGTGCCATGTTAGTAGCAATAAAGAAAAAAAGTCCTTCGACTTCTTTTGTTTCCTGCACATTTCCCCACATGTACATGCTAACATCTAAAGACTGAGCACACAAACAAGCTGCCTTTTATGCTTTTGGTCACATTTCAACATGTGCACCAGTGAGTCTGCTGACTGAGGCTCACGTTTTTTTTTATCTTGTTGTCAGTTTCTGAGAATGTTTTGGTGCTTTTAAGGTTAATAACTAAAGCCCCACCGTATTATGAGCTCTCACATAATCTTACAGCCTGACCTAGAGCCTTGAACTGCAATTCAATTCAATTCAATTCAATTTTATTTATATAGCGCCAGATTACAACAATTGTCATCTCAAGGCACTTAAGTAATATAGTCCAATTCAAGCCAATTGGAATTCAATTCATTGTAATCATAATCCAATTAATTCATATAGAGCTAATTCAAAAAATTAATTAATATCCTAGCTAAGGAAACCAACAGATTGCACCGAAATGTGTCTTCAGTCCAATCTCCCGTCCTGAGCGTGCCTGTGGCAACTGTGGAAAGGAACGACTCCCTTTTAACAGGAAGAAACCTCTGGCAGAACCAGACTCAGGAAGGGTGGCCATCCGCCTCGACCAGCTGGGGTTTGAGAAGACAGAAAAGAGGGAAAAGAGGGGGGAAAAACACCATAACGCCATTCAAAGGATATCTGTTGGAACAGGGAAACATAGGTTAATAACCACAATAATGTCACATGTACATAAAATCAATTTTGAAATTAAACAGGGGGAAAAAGAGAGCAAAGTGAGGAAAGGTGTGACAGATGAGGTCCCCCAGCAGTCTAAGCCTATAGCAGCTTAACTATGGGATGTTTCAGGATTACCTGAGCCATCCCTAACTGTAAGCTTTATCGAAAAGAAAAGTTTTAAGCCTAATCTTAAAAGTGGAAAGGGTGTCTGCTTCCCGGACATTTACTGGCAGCTTATTCCACAAGAGAGGGGCCTGATAACTGAAGGCTCTACCTCCCATTCTACTTTTAGAAACTCTGGGAACAACAAGTAAACCTGCAGTTTGGGAGCGAAGTGCTCTGTTAGGAAAATATCTTACAATTAAATCTTTAAGATATGATGGAGCTCGGTCATTAAGAACTTTATATGTCAGAAGAAGAATCTTAAATTCTATTCTGAATTTAACAGGGAGCCAATGAAGAGAAGCTAAAACTGGAGAAACATGATCTCTCCTGTTAGTTCTCATCAGAACTCTGGCTGCAGCATTTTGGATCAGCTGGAGGCTTTTCAGAGAATATGTGGGACAGCCCAATAATAAGGAATTACAGTAGTCCAATCTTGAAGTAACAAATGCATGAACTAGTTTCTCTGCATCACCCTGAGACAGGATGTTCCTGATTTTAGCAATATTACGAAGGTGAAAGAAGGCAGTCCTAGAAACCAGTTTTATATGTGCGTCAAATGATAAATTCTGGTCAAAAATAACTCCAAGGTTCCTCACTGTAGAACTAGAAGCCAAGGATATACCATCTAGAGTAACTATATAACTAGACAATTTCTCCCTGAAGCGCTCAGGTCCAAAGAGAACAACTTCAGTTTTGTCTGAATTTAAAAGCAGACAGTTCTGAGTCATCCAGGTCTTTATGTCTTTAAGACAGGCTTGTAGCCTGACCAACCTGTAGGTTTCATCTGGTTTCATAGATAAGTACAGCTGAGTATCATCAGCATAACAATGGAAATTTATGCCATGCTGTCTGATAATGTTACCTAATGGAAGCATGTATAAAGTAAAAAGAATCGGTCCAAGCACAGAACCCTGAGGAACTCCATGACTTACTCCAACGTGTGAGGAAGATTCCTCATTTACAAGAACAAACTGGAATCTATCAGATAAATATGACTTAAACCAGCCTAATGCAGTTCCTTTAATCCCAATAACATGTTCAAGTCTCTGTAACAGAATGCTGTGATCGATCGTATCAAATGCAGCACTGAGATCCAACAGGACAAGCACAGAAACAAGTCCGCTATCAGAGGCTAACAGGAGATCATTGGTAACTTTCACCAGTGCTGTTTCTGTGCTATGATGCACTCTGAATCCTGACTGAAACTCTTCAAACAGATTATTTCTATGTAAATGATCACAAAGTTGAACTGCAACTATTTTTTCAAGAACTTTGGACAAAAAAGGGAGATTGGATATAGGTCGATAATTAGCCAACACTTCTGAATCAAGAGTAGGTTTTTTAAGTAAAGGTTTAATTACAGCAACCTTAAAAGTCTGAGGTACATATCCTGTCAACAAAGACCGATTGATCAAATCCAATATGGAAGTGTCAATTAAGGGGAAAACCTCCTTGAACAGTCTGGTTGGGATTGGGTCTAACATACAAGTTGATGGTTTAGAAGAGACTATTGCTGTTGTTAGCTCAGAAAGATCAACTGGACAGAAGCTGTCTAAATACAATTCAGGTTCGAAAGATACTTCTAAAGCTGCTCTACTTGATGATACATCAGTGATAATAATGGGAAGGATTCCATTAATCTTCTCTCTGATAGAAACAATTTTATTGATGAAGAATCTCATGAAATCATCACTGCTGAGAGTTAAAGGAATACATGGCTCAACAGAGCTCGGACTCTTTGTCAGCCTGGCAACAGTGCTGAAAAGAAACCTGGGATTATTCTTATTCTCTTCTATCAATAATGAATAATACGCAGTTCTAGCTTTACGAAGTGCTTTCTTATACGTTATTAAACTATCTTTCCAGACTAATTGAGACTCTTCTAAATTAGAGGAACGCCACTGTCTCTCCAGCTTTCTTGCAGTCTGCTTTAACGCACGCAGCTGTGAATTATACCAAGGAGCCAACCTCTTCTGACTGATTACCTTCCTTTTCAGAGGGGCAACATTGTCCAGTGTTGTACGCATTGAAGCTGTAGTGCTGTCAACAAGAGAGTCAAGTTCTACTGGAGTAAAATTTAGGTAGCCATCCTGTGTCATATCAGCACATGGCAGTGAAGAAAAGGATGATGAAATCAACTCTTTGAATCTGGTTACAGCATTCTCTGACAGACACCTTCTATATGTAGAATTCTTCTCAGAAACCGTGTAGTCAAGTAATGTAAATTCAAAAGTTATTAAAAAATGGTCAGACAAGACAGGGTTATGAGGGAACACTGTTAACTGTTCACTCTCAATGACATAAGTCAGCACAAGGTCAAGGGTATGATTAAGGCAGTGAGTAGGTCTGTGAACACTTTGAGAAAATCCAATAGAGTCTAATATAGAATTAAAGTTAATATTTAGGCTGTCATTTTCAACATCTACATGAATATTAAAGTCACCCACTACAATGACTTTATCTGTACTCACCACTAACTGGGATAAAAACTCTGAGAATTCAGACAGAAACTCAGAATAAGGGCCAGGCGGACGATACACAACAACAAACACAAGAGGTTTTTGTGATTTCCACTTTGGGTGGGAAAAACTGAGAATCAGAGATTCAAAAGAGCTAAAACTAATCTTGGGTCTAGGACTGATTAGTAACCCTGATCTGAAGATAGCTGCCACTCCTCCTCCTCTGCCTGTGGTTCGAGGAACGTGAACATTTAAATAGTCAGAGGGAGTTGATTCATTAATGCTAACATGATCCTCCTGCTGCAGCCAGGTTTCTGTAAGACAAAATATATCAATATGATGATCACAGATCAAATCATTCACTAACAGAGACTTCAAAGGGAGAGATCTAATATTCAGCAAACCACATTTAATAGTTTGATGTTTTTGTTCAGTTAAAGTTTTTGTTTTAATTTTTTTTTTTTTGCACAAGAGGATTTGCTCCTTTTGTGTTTTTTGATTGAGGGGGGGGCAGCATCAGGTGGGAAGCCGCAGAGAAGTGTGTAAGACTACAACTCTGCATCCTGGTCTCAACCCTGGGTTGTCATGTTTTTGGATGACTAATAAATTCGTCCATATTTCTAGAAATGAGAGCCGCTCCTTCCAAAGTGGGATGGATGCCGTCTCTCCTCATCAGACCAGGTTTTCTCCAGAAAGATTGCCAATTATCTATGTAGCCCACGTTGTTTGCTGGACACCATCTAGACAACCAGCGATTGAATGAGGACATGCGGCTAAACATGTCATCACTGGTCAGATTTGGCAGGGGTCCAGAGAAAACTACGGAGTCCGACATTGTTTTGGCAAAATTACACACCGATGCAACATTAATTTTAGTGACCTCCGATTGGCGTAACCGGGTGTCATTACCGCCGACGTGAATAACTATTTTACCGTATTTACGTTTATCCTTAGCCAGCAGTTTTAAATAGGATTCTATGTCGCCCGCTCTGGCCCCTGGAATGCATTTGACTATGGTCGCTGGTGTCGCTAATGCCACGTTTCTGACTATAGAGCTGCCAATTACCAGGGTTTTGTCCTCAGCGGGTGTGTCGCTGAGTGGAGAAAATCTATTAGAAACGTGGACAGGTTGATGGTGAACCACGGGCTTGACTTTAGGACTATGACTCCTCTTCCTGACAGTCACCCAGCCACTCTTAAGTCCCGGCTGCTCGGGATCTGCTCGGGGACGACTAACAGAGCTAGCTACGCTAGGTGGCTCCGCACTGACTAAAGGGGCCTGGCTCGCTATCGGGTGGTTTTCAACAGTGCAGAGCCGAGCTTCCAATTCAGATAACCTTGCCTCCAAAACTACAAAAAGACTACATTTGTTACATGTACCATTACCACTAAAGGAGGCAGAGGAGTAACTAAACATCTGACACAAGGAGCAGGTGAAAGCAGGAGATAGAGGAAGAGAACTGGTAGCCATGCTAAGCTAGAGAACCAGACACAACGCTAAAAAGTGAAAAATAAAAACTAAAGATCTGTAAGAGTGAGCGTTAGAATATAACAAGTATGGGATAGAGTTAACTATGCAAGATGTGTAAATTATAGGGAGAAATAAGGTGATTATTAGTAGTTCAAGAAGAGCGAGAACTGTCACAGTGCACACACACAAAGCAACAGGAAGTGATGCAATACGTCTTACCGCAAAGCAAAGCCGTCAGACCGTCAGCATCAATAACTGGATGAGGATCACAAAGCTGAACCTCAGGGAGAGCCCTGCACAGGGCTGTTGCTTTATTCCCACTCCTGTCCGTTCTCAAGACATTTCTGACTATTACCACCTGCTTCTGCAACACAGGTCTTGTGGATCCCACCCCAGTCCACTGCAGGCCTCTTGTGTGAAATAGTTAACAATTGTGCTGCTATTGATAGCAACATGACGAAGTGATGAAGAAGGCTACTGGACTATTGATTTCTATTAGATTAAGTGTATTCACAACCTAACATAGTGTCAGCATGAATCTACAATTAGAAAGCAATATACATTTTATTAGCGTTCAAAATAACATGCAGGTAATAACATAACCACTGTGAAACCTATTCTGAAGGTGAAGAAGAAAATCAAGAGTATAAAAGTAACCGAACGAGTGGAAATACCCCCTAACTTTTGCACCCTCCTCAGTCTTTGTGAGAGATTCACCTAGCTTTACGTTTGTACATTAAAGTCCTGCTTAATTGTGGGACATTAATAAAACGTCCATGTCAGAAACACAGAAAAAAACTTGGTTAGCAAATATCTTACACAATGAGTCGTTCAGATTTTTGGCCTAAATTGAGGTCACTCCTTGAGTTGACTCCGCCTCCTCCGCTAAGCCCCGCCCACTCACATACACCCTGCTGGAGCCAGCTTCTGGTGGAAATGTTCTGCTGTCAGCTGTACTGAGGAGCATGCATCTTCCATCCAGCAGCAGCCTCAGAGGATATAAGAGCCCAGTGGATAAACTATATCTGAGGCTAATGTTCCAGCAGAGTTAGCTAAAGACTGTGAATGTGCAGCAGCCACTTTTCATCCCACTGTTTTAACAACTTGGTCCAGTTCAACATTCAACAATGGACTAATTAAATTAAATGCAAGTTAGTCTTCTTCATCTCAAAGGCAAATTATAACTTAGCTGTCATTGTTTCCGATTATTATTCATCATAAGCACATAGAATGAATGAAATTGATAAATGATTTAAAAAAGAAATAAATGTGGATCAGTTGCTTTTCTGTGACTGAATTTCAGGCACGGAAAATGTATCTGAAAAACAATTCATCTTGTTTTTTTATTTGACTAATTATTTTAGATTAAATTGATGTCAGTCTCCAACGGTACTCATGCACTGCTACGAGCTACGCTGTGCACATTGGTCCATTGCTGTTGATGAGGAAGCATTGCTTCCTGGTATCGATAACTTAGTGATGTAATGTAACTGTATCTGTATGTTGAGCGTTATTGGTGTGACTGGAGGAATAGCTTCATTATGTTTGTGGAATTAAACTGCACACCAGAGGCTCAGGTGTTGATAACAGTATTGAAACACACTTAAACTCGAGTCACTTGCAGTCGGTTGCACAACAACTAGTATGATAATGTGTTAGCCACCATGCAAACAAAAACTGTTCACCAATTTCCTGTTAAAGTGTTGAAGGTTGAACTTCATCCTGCTTGTTGAGGGTGCTCAGTTTAGTTCCAGATAGCAATGTTCAACTGTGCTTCTCCCCAGCTTTCCTTAGCAGTTGCCATGATGGGGATAAGCCTCTGGTCTTAACCCCAGAAGAGAATGCGGGTATGGAGCAGAGCCAGTAGCTGCTCATTTCCCCTCCCTTAAAAGAGGCTGTTCTGAGCAAGTGTTGTTTCAGTGAGCTGCTGCAAAGCCTGTTTCATAGATTTTAATTAGACCTCAACCAACTGTCAACTGGGCAAAAAAGGTAGAATATGTCTCCTTTAATCCTCTCCCCCACTTCATTTATTAATTGCAACACTGTGATTGAAGCCAACAACAGCACTGAGGGGAGAGGAGGACTGGTATTACTAAATACAGGACTTAACATCGTTGCCTGTGAAATATTTGAACTCTCTAAACACTGGTTAAGGAGTCATTTACATCCAGGTTGGATGCAGATAGAGAAACTTCTTATCTAGAACAATGCTCATAAAATGTTTATCCATCCATCCATCCATCCATCATCTGCCGCTTATCCGGGGGTCGGGTCGCGGGGGCAGCAGCTTGAGCAGAGAAACCCAGACGTCTCTGTCCCCGGCCACTTCCTCCAGCTCTTCCGGGGGGACCCCGAGGCGTTCCCAGGCCAGCCGAGAGACATAGTCTCTCCAACGTGTCCTGGGTCTTCCCCGGGGTCTCCTCCCAGTGGGACGTGCCCGGAACACCTCCCCAGGGAGGCGTCCAGGAGGCATCCTAACCAGATGCCCGAGCCACCTCATCTGACTCCTCTCAATGCGGAGGAGCAGCGGTTCTATTCCGAGCCCCTCCCGGATGACTGAGCTTCTCACCCTATCTCTAAGGGAGAGCCCAGACACCCTGCGGAGGAAACCCATTTCGGCCGCTTGTATTCGCGATCTCGTTCTTTCGGTCACTACCCACAACTCGTGACCATAGGTGAGGATGGGAACGTAGATTGACCAGTAAATAGAGAGCTTCGCCTTCTGGCTCAGCTCCCTCTTCACAACGACGGGTCGGTGCAGAGCCCGCAATACTGCAGACGCCGCACCGATCCGCCCGTCAATCTCCCGCTCCATTCGTCCCTCACTCGTGAACAAGACCCCGAGATACTTGAACTCCTCCACTTGGGGAAGGATCTCATTCCCGACCCGGAGAGAGCATTCCACCCTTTTCCGGCTGAGAACCATGGTCTCGGATTTGGAGGAGCTGATTCTCATCCCAGCCGCTTCACACTCGGCTGCGAATAGCTCCAGTGAGAGCTGAAGGTCACGGCCTGACGACGCTAACAGAACCACATCGTCTGCAAAAAGCAGAGACCCGATTCTGAGGTCGCCAAATCGGACACCCTCAACGCCCTGGCTCCGCCTAGAAATTCTGTCCATAAAAGTTAGGAAAAGAATCGGTGACAAAGGGCAGCCCTGACGGAGTCCAACTCTCACCGGAAACGTATCCGACTTACTGCCGGCAATGCGGACCAAACTCTGGCACCGGTCATACAGAGACCAAACGGCCCCTATCAAGGGGTCCGGCACTCCATATTCCCGGAGCACCCCCCACAGGACTCCACGAGGGACACGGTCGAACGCTTTCTCCAAGTCCACAAAACACATGTAGACTGGTTGGGCGAACTCCCATGCACCCAAGATCCTGCCGAGGGTATAGAGCTGGTCCACTGTTCCACGGCCAGGACGAAAGCCACACTGCATCTCCTGAATCCGAGGCTCGATTGTCCGACGGATCCTCCTCTCCAATACCCCCGAATAGACCTTACCAGGGAGGCTGAGGAGTGTGATACCCCTATAGTTGGAACACACCCTCCGGTCCCCCTTTTTAAAGAGGGGGACCACCACCCCAATCTGCCAGTCCAGAGGCACTGTCCCCGATGTCCACGCGATGCTGCAGAGGCGTGTCAGCCAAGACAGCCCTACAACATCCAGAGCCTTGAGAAACTCAGGACGGACCTCATCCACCCCCGGGGCCTTGCCACCGAGGAGCTTTTTGACCACCTCGGCAACCTCAGCCCCAGAAATGGGAGGCCCCGTCTCCGAGCTCTCCGACTCTGCCTCTTCCGAGCACGTGTTGGTAGGATTGAGGAGTTCCTCGAAGTACTCCCCCCACCGACTCACAACATCCCTAGTTGAGGTCAGCAAAGCTCCGTCCCCACTGTAAACAGTGTTGACTGTGAGCCGCTTCCCCCCCCTGAGACGCCGGATGGTGGACCAGAATCTCTTCGAGGCCGTCCGGAAATCGTTCTCCATGGTCTCACCGAACTCCTCCCAGGCCCAAGTTTTTGCCTCAGCAACCACCGAAGCCGCGGCCCGTCTGGCCTGTCGGTACCTATCAGCTGCTTCCAGGGTCCCACTGGCCAAAAAGGCCCGATAGGACTCCTTCTTCAGCTTGACGGCTTCCCTCACCACTGGTGTCCACCAGCAGGTTCGAGGGTTGCCGCCACGACAGGCACCGACCACCTTACGGCCACAACTCCGATCAGCTGCCTCGGCAATGGAGTCACGGAACATGGCCCATTCAGACTCAATGTCCCCCACCTCCCCCGGGATATGGTTGAAGCTCTGCCGGAGGTGGGAGTTAAAGCTCCTTCTGACGGGGGATTCTGACAAACGCTCCCAGCAGACCCTCACAATACGTTTGGGCCTGCCAGGTCTGATCGGCATCCTCCCCCACCAGCGGAGCCAACTCACCACCAGGTGGTGATCAGTTGACAGCTCCGCCCCTCTCTTCACCCGAGTGTCCAGGACATACGGCCGCAAGTCCGATGATACAACCACAAAGTCGATCATCTAACTGTGGCCAAGGGTGTCCTGGTGCCAAGTGCACATATGGACACCCTTATGCCTGAACATGGTGTTCGTTATGGACAGTCCATGACTGGCACAGAAGTCCAACAACATAACACCACTCTGGTTCAGATCGGGGGGGCCGTTCCTCCCAATCACACCCCTCCAGGTCTCACTGTCATTGCCCACGTGAGCATTGAAGTCCCCCAGCAGAACGAGGGAGTCTCCGGTATAAAATGTTTAGGCTGTCTAAATACAACAAGGTTATTGTTGTACGTGGGAGAATCCCGTGATGAGAATAGGGGAGACAACAATATGTTGGAGGACTGCGAATGAAAAGAGAAAATAGAGTTTTCCTCCTACCAGAAGCTAAAAGAACAATATCATTTAACTGATGCAGCAGATTTTGTTGTGTTGTGTTTGTATTTCTGGTGGCTTTGAAATAAATAAAAAAAGAAACGGCTAGTTGCATAATGAGGTGCTACTACCACAGTTCATTTTCTGACCAAACACTCCAGACTTCCGGCACCCATGAGAAGATCACATCTTTGTTTTACTGTTTTTCACTGACTTCCCGTCTGAAGTTGTCGTGTTCATTCTTCCTCTCAGTACAAAAACATACCTCTGGCTCCATAGCTGACATCAGAGTGAGCAAAAACAACTTTGAGGATGCCTTCAGGAAAGTTCGTCCATCCGTCTCCAAAAAGGTAAGAGGGTGGCTTCTTTCAAGTGACTGCTGTGTGACTGCAGCACTTAAAGTCCAACTTCTGTTTTAAAAAAAATGCTGAAATGAGTTAAAAAGAAAAAGTGGCTATTTTTTATCCTGCAGAACAAGTTGAGGGAAAAAATGGAATCACCACGTTATTTTAATTTCTAAAACAAATACCTAATCAAGTGTGAGTGTGCAGTTAAAAGAGTTCTGGCAGAGCTGAGGGAGCTGTTGCAGCTGCTGATTTGCAGGAAACATGGTCCCAAGCAGAGAGCTGTCAGTGGAAACAGTGGAAAGGGTTATAAACCTCCTTCAACAAGGTAATTCAGCTCAGAGTGTGGCAGAAGATGTTGGATGTTCCCAGTCAGCTTGTCTGAAATTTGGAGCAAGAACCAACAACAAAAAAAGGGAAGCAGACCGGTTCGACCAGGGAACACGTCAAAGAGTCAGGACAGAAAACTCAAAGCAGTATGTCTGAAAACAGAAAATGTTCAACAAAAGAAATGAAAAACAAATGGACAGAAACAAGAAACCAGCTGAAGGACATGAGATTTCCTTCCAGAGAAGCCAAACGGCACTCAATCAACACCTTAAGAGAAGAAGAGCAGCTTACAGTCAGCTGAAGAGAAGCAGCCATGGACTGTGGAAGGTTGGATGGAACTGAGATTCAGAGATGAGTCGCCAAGGAGACGATGCTGGAACTTTAGTTTGGTGAAGGGCCAGACAAAGTGTGATTCCACAACCCTTATGACGTCTCATTCACAGAGCCCACTTACCTTGGCCAGCTTAGTGAGACTTGGGCGTCACGCTGGAGCCAGGCCTTAGAGAGAGGCTTGTCGGTGTGCATCTGGTGGTTGGTCCTTCTCCCATGGGGAGGCACAGCCCAAAACATCTACATGGGACCACCCTTCTGTGGACCCACCACCTGCAGGAGGCGCTGTAAGGATCTGGTGCTTTGTGGATTGGGCAGCAGCGATCCAATCCCTGGCCGCTGAAACTGGCTATTGAGATATGTAACATAATTTCACTGGTGAGGCAGGAACCCGAGCTTGTGTGTGAGGTTGAGAGATAACAGCTAGATATAGTTGGACTTACCTTGATGCACAGCAGAGGTTCTGGAACCAATCTCATGGAGAGAGGGGACGGGCAGAGGTTGGCTTACTGTTTGGATGGCCTGTAGCGGCTGGATTAAACATGAGGCTTGAAGCAGAGATTCGGTGCAGACCACCCACAACAAACCAATAACAACATGACACACATAGACAGACCTCTTTCTCTCAGGTAGCCTAAGGTCATAGCAACCACTGCTATTAACTGACAGCCATTTATAGACTTCCACTAATTCCTTCCACAAGCTCAACCATCTAACAGGGTAGTCTAAATCCAACAAGAAACTATAAAACTGATAAAACGTACACAAATGACCTAAGTAACAAACTTAGAAAAACAGGACATTAGTAAAAAAAAGTATGTCAAACACCACACTTAAATCTAGCTTCTTAATTCAGCACTGCAACACATGCTACCCCCTCCTTAATTAAGGCCTCTTCTGGAACCTTAAAATGGTGTTCAGGCACCTGGGGACTCTTTTAGCCTGAACACTCTGGAAAGGGAGACAGAGGTAAGAAACTACCACATTACACGCGCAGAAATCCATCTGTCAGTTTCAGAGGTTGAATCAAGTACTATGTATCCATGCACAGAACGGGCCTTCGGCACCAGCTGAAAAGCAGCTATCCCAGAACATCAATTTCCAAACACCAATAAAACACCTCACTATCTGTCATTTCATGCCTCATGTTTTAATGTTAAAGTTGCATTTTATTTAATTCATGGTGCTTCTGGTGAAGGACTTACCTCTGACTTACCTATAGATGGTGAGTTTTCCCCAGTGGACGAAAGGGTGGTGTCCCTGCCCATACTTTGGCTGTTATTTGCAGTATGAGGTGGTTGGTACTTGTCCTGCAGGCAAACACTGAACCCGATGGTGAATGCCTGAGTTGAAGGGAGTTGTCAGACTGAAGAAGGACCTACAGAGCTTGGTTAGCTTTTGGACTCTTGAGGGATCTGCCAGGTACCAACAGCCCAAATGGAATGCAGCTTGGGTAGTAGTGGAATCAAAAACTCAAATGTGAAAAGAGTTAAGGTGAGGCTTTGGAAAATGTCTTTCGGTCGGCATCAAGTCTGATGTCTGGCCACCATTGAGGGGGTGAAGTATCTATGGTCTTCAAACAACTCCGAGGTGGCAAGGCCACAAGGGGGGATGAGATCTGCCCTGAGTTCCTTAAAGCCCTGGATGTTGTTGGGCTGTCTTGGTTGACACGCCTGTGCTATATTGCATGGAGGACTGGGACAGTGCCTTGGGGTTGTAATCTCTCTATTTAAAAAGGGGAATCAGAGGGCGTGTTCCAACTAGAGGAGAGAAATGAGCAGAGAAATGAGCCTGGCAGTCAGTCAAACCTCAGATTGAGGAGTTTTCACCCTGGTCGTGGAATACTGGACCAGTTCTTTGCTCTCACAAGGATATTGGATGGTGCATGGGAGTTTGCACAGCCAGTTTTCATGTGTTTTGTAAACTTGCAGAAGGCTTAAAACTGTGTCCCTTGTGGTGTCCTGTGGGAGGCGCTCTGGGAGTGTGGGATTTTGGGCCTCTTGTTATGAGCCATTTGTTCCCTGTACAAATGGTAAATAGACTTGTACTCGTATAGCGCATTTCTAGTCTAACTGACCACTCAAAGCGCTTCACTACATGCCGCATTCACCCCACTCACACACATTCATACAGCACGTCTTAGGATACATAACTACGTGCTTTTCTAATCACTCATACACACATTCATTCCCCAATGATACACTGGGAGGCAACGTGGGGTTCAGTGTCTTGCCCAAGGACGCTTCAACATGTAGCCCGGTATGGGCTGATGTAAAGGACCAGGGGAGATGGCAGCCATCACCTCTGCAGGAGGTGTTCAGGTGGACTCTGTTCTCCTTCCATCACTGATGATATGGGCTGATGTAAAGGACCAGAGGAGATGGCAGCCATCACCTCTGCAGCAGGTGTTCAGGTGGACTCTGTTCTCCTTCCATCACTGATGATATGGGCTGATGTAAAGGACCAGAGGAGATGGCAGCATCACCTCTGCAGGAGGAGTTCAGGTGGACTCTGTTCTCCTTCCATCACTGATGATATGGGCTGATGTAAAGGACATGGGGAGATGTCAGCCATCACCTCTGCAGCAGGTGTTCAGGTGGACTCTGTTCTCCTTCCATCACTGATGATATGGGCTGATTTAAAGGACCAGAGGAGATGGCAGCCATCACCTCTGCAGGAGGTGTTCAGGTGGACTCTGTTCTCCTTCCATCACTGATGATATGGGCTGATGTAAAGGACCAGGGGAGATGTCAGCCATCACCTCTGCAGGAGGTGTTCAGGTGGACTCTGTTCTCCTTCCATCACTGATGATATGGGCTGATGTAAAGGACCAGAGGAGATGGCAGCATCACCTCTGCAGGAGGTGTTCAGGTGGACTCTGTTCTCCTTCCATCACTGATGATATGGGCTGATGTAAAGGACCAGGGGAGATGGCAGCCATCACCTCTGCAGGAGGTGTTCAGGTGGACTCTGTTCTCCTTCCATCACTGATGATATGGGCTGATGTAAAGGACATGGGGAGATGTCAGCCATCACCTCTGCAGGAGGTGTTCAGGTGGACTCTGTTCTCCTTCCATCACTGATGATATGGGCTGATGTAAAGGACCAGGGGAGATGGCAGCCATCACCTCTGCAGCAGGTGTTCAGGTGGACTCTGTTCTTCTTCCATCACTGATGATATGGGCTGATGTAAAGGACCAGGGGAGATGGCAGCCATCACCTCTGCAGCAGGTGTTCAGGTGGACTCTGTTCTCCTTACATCACTGATGATATGGGCTGATGTAAAGGACCAGGGGAGATGGCAGCCATCACCTCTGCAGCAGGTGTTCAGGTGGACTCTGTTCTCCTTCCATCTCTGATGATATGGGCTGATGTAAAGGACCAGGGGAGATGTCAGCCATCACCTCTGCAGGAGGTGTTCAGGTGGACTCTGTTCTCCTTCCATCACTGATGATATGGGCTGATTTAAAGGACATGGGGAGATGGCAGCCATCACCTCTGCAGGAGGTGTTCAGGTGGACTCCAACAATCCATAGAAGGTTTGGTGATGCTCATTTTTCAGGATGATGATGATGCATCTCTCCACAGAGCAAAGAGGGTTCAAACCTTTCTTCAGGAAAGACACCAACTCAGTGACATGGCCAGCAAACAGTCCGGATCTCAATCTGAGATAGAAAAAGGTTCCTGACAAGGCTCCACCCTGCAGAGCTGATCTGTCAGCTGCTGTACAAGAAAGATGGAACCTGACTGATGAAGAATGATGAAAGAATTCAAGCTGGCAGAAAACAGAGAGGAACTGAAACTAAGGACTGGCTGAGATCTTTTGTTTCTTATTTTTTGGTTCATGATTCATGATTCACTTCATTGAAGAAAAGTTGCAATTTTATTCCAATTGATCATTTGTGTTCTGTTTAATGAAATTGTGTTCTACCTGTTTTTTTCCCAAAATGAAGGGGTTCCTGGGACTGTTTTTTTTTTTAAAAGGGCTCTCTGCTGCGTCAGTCAGACTGTGCTGGTGTTTCCTCATGTGTTTTTTGCAATTTCCTCCATCTTGGACATGATAGTGGACACTGAAGTCAACATAATGTGTTTAAATGACACATGAGACTCAACTGTAGTTTGGTTTCACTTGATTTCTTTTATTCAGTCGACCTCTTCACAGGACCATCAGAGCAGCACACAGCCTGTTTGACCCTCTGTTTCTTCTTCACTGCAGCTGTTGAAATGCAGTTGCAATTAAAGAAAAGTGTTTTTATAACCTGACTGAGTACAATTAAGGATCTGATGATTGCACCAAGCTCCAGTTCATTGTTTGTTGAGCAGATGAGTGGTTGTTGTGTGATCTTCCACAGTAAAATGCACTGTCGATGTTTCTTCATGCGTTCATTGCTGTTTGAGTCTTGCAGCTTGTTGGTTTGTTAGACGTGTGCTGTGCACCACAACCTCCAGGAGCAGTTACAGGCTCTCTGTGTCGTCTTGTGAAGCTGCTGCTTGTCATGAAACGATCTCAGAAGAGGTCTGATGTCCTCCTGAAGCTCTGCCAGTGTGTGAGTGAGAGAACCACAAACATGCAGTGACTGTGTCTTTGTTCCCTCTGCAGGAGCAGATCATGTATGAGCAGCTCAGAGAGTCCCTCAGCAGATGACTGCCACACCAATCCCACAGACGGCACCTCTCTTGTTGTTTCATTCTGCTTGAATTATAACACATGTTCTGCATTTTCTAATAAAGTGTGTGACAAAAGCTGACTTCATTTCATCCTGCAAACCTATGGGTAGCTGTTGGGCCATTAGAGCACACTTCATTGCACATGAACTCTCACATGCAGAAACTGTTGGAAACGAGCAGTACCGTCAATAGATACAAGTGCAGATCCTCATTCACAACCAGTGTGCAGCACACCCAATAACAGAAACTCCCAAGTACACAAAGAGGTGGCTGTAGCTCAGGAGGAAGAACAGTCAGCGGTCGGTGGTTCGGCTTTCCCGGGCCACATCCTGACCCTCATGTTGCCTCCCGATGCATCGTGTGAATTAATGTGCATGAATGGATCGAGGAAAGCACTGACTAAGAGTGTGAGTGAGAGGGGGAATGTGGCTGAGTGTGAAAGTGCTTTGAGTGTTCAAATAGACTAGGTTGTCATTATACAAGTTTTACAAAACATATGAACACAGCGGAGAAGCTGCAGTGTGAGCATTCACAAAGTATGAGGCCTGTGAGAGTAACGATGTCTTACGGCAGCGTTACTGTGGTTGTCCTTCAATCAGAGGGTTGGCAGTCCAGTCCCATGTTCATGTCCATAGGCAGGACACATTGTCCGCTAAATTCTCATCTCTGTATGATGTAGAGAAAAAAAGCTAAATCGAAGAAACACCGTGACAAATACCAGTTTTCCTCCTCTGGTAACAATAACTGTCAGTGCCTTTGGATTGGAATCATACAAGTGTTAGACAGCAGCTCGATAAACTTGGATCCATTCCTCAAACCAAACCTCTTCCAGCTCTGATGGTTTCATTTAGTCATTTTCATTAAATCCAAAGCTCACCAAATGCCAAAATGGGATGAATGTTGGGACCAATCCAAGTGTTCCACATCTCTGCTAAGATGTTTGTCGTCTTTATCAGTTTTAGCTGTGAGAATCAGCATATTAGCATCCTGGAAGAGTGTGGCCTGCTGGGAAACAGCTGGCCTCTCAAAATGACCAAATACTTCCAATGCCATGCTGTTACAGGACCAAGAGAGTGGCCAGACCACACCGGAGCTTTGCTTCAGCAGCTGTTTTACGTGTCTGCTTTCCAACATGCTCCAGCCTCTTTGTGACTTTTTTTTGTGAAGTTTTCATCTTCAGTAGCAGGCGATATGCCACGTTAATTTTCATAAGCATAAGGTTTGTGAGTAACATGTTCCAAGATTCAACTGTAGACAGAGTGCCATAGAAACGCCAATAAAGCTGTTAAAGAAGAAGAGAAAAGAAAAAAACATGAACATTATTTCCCTTTAAATATGACTTTATAATGGAATATTTAGTTCCTTTATTTTTCCCTCAATGCTTTGTCATTTCCAGTAAATCCTTGTAATGCCACTCCTAGTTTTTGTTCTGAGTCAGTTTGAGTTGTCTGCTGGCTCTTTTTCATCTGTACATCTTGCATGAAGAGAAAACTTACACCAGTCTGATTCAGAGCTCCTTTTAGGGTCAAATGAAGATGATAGTTGCTGGACTGGATAGTGTAGCGGTAAGATTGCCACCTTTCATGTGGGTGACCTGGGTTGAAATCCCCTGAATGAAAGGCCCTACATCCAGCAGGTCCTCAGGTAAGACCCCTTTACACCTACCAGTGCAAGTTGCTTTGGATAAAAGTGTCTGCCAAATGCATAAATATAAGTTCAAAGTTGGTTTTGACTCACATCTGTCACTGAATTATTGATTTGCACTAAATGCTCTTAAAAGGCCATCTGCACTCACTGTAACACACACAGTTAGTGTTAATTTCTTTCTGCTTTCAGTTTCACTGCTCGTCAGAGTTTACAAGAGTGGACACAGTCAGTGGACTGAGCTTTAAACGGAAAGCAGAGGATGTAGCGTAGTCTTCTGCAGCCACATCTGTAAAAGCTGAAGGATTCTGAAGCTCATCACTGTACAAAATAAAGTTCTAGTGACATCTGTTGTCATGACGTCTGGAGTTCTCTGAAGTATTGCATGAAAAAGCGACATGAGGTCCAGCAGAAGGGAACTGAGATGACAGCGTGCTCCACCTCTGCAGCACACAGCCTGACAGAGGCCTTACTGTGAGCTGGACTGGTTCCTCTTCATTTGTTCCACTAGTTTTACACATGCTGGCAGCTCGTGTGTGCCATGATCTACATGCACTGCTGTCATGACTGGTTCTGTTCACTTTCTGGTGAACTCAGTCTAAACAAGATGTGCAGTGTTGCTGGAAAGTGGCCACGGGATTCTGGTGGTCTGTTCAGATTCACTGCTGCTTGGACAAACATCCTGCTCTCTACTCCGACTCCTCTGAATGATGTGCATTAATCCTGTGACAACATTATCCAGCCCTGTGTGTTTGGTGCACTTGTTTGACTTCACCCAGCCTGCTCCTGACCAGCGTTGGCCATCACATCCCACATGGGACACCGTTACGTCTGATCCATGCTGATGATCACCGACAGGAACAAAGAACAAACACGCATCCAACGTAAGGTCAGTGGTGGACAGAAAGGAGGACGTTTATCTGTCCTTAAGTACATTTCTTGAGTGTCTGTTCTTTACTTGAGTATTTGTTTTTTTGGAAACTTTCGACTAATTTCTGGTAGGCTTGTCGTTACTCGTTCCTTTCAGGCTTTGGAATCCGCGGTTGCTGTTTTTCGAGTCTTCTGTGAGCTGAAGATCTTCATCAAAGCAGAGTTGTAGTTTGCTGGCGCGATGGACTCAACAGTAAAATACTCCACAATGAAAAAAAAAAAGGCTCTCTGGTTTTTTGGGTGGGGATGTTTTATGAAAACAGCTGTTCATATTTTTTTCTTGTTACATTTTTATGCTGAAGCTTTTACAGGTGGTACAGTGGTTCTGCATGGCAGTGCATCATCAGGTGGTTTCAGTTTCACGGTTCTGTAAAAGCACAATACAGCACTGTACTGATAGTAGAAAATGTACTTTTGAATACTTAGGTATTTTTAAAAGTACTTCAGTACTTTAACTTGAGTAAAATTTTGACTGAGCAACTTTTATTTGCAGTTGAGTAAGATTTGATCATGAGTATCAGTACTCTGACTTTGTCCACCTCTGCGTGAGGAAAACCACAACAGAGGGAGCGGCTTTAGCATCGCTTGTGATGCCAGGTGTACTCGCACAAGGAGAGGATCAAGTAAAGAAAAGACAACAGTTGTTATCATTTCATTTTATTCTTCAGTCAGATTAGTAGGGGAGAAATGAGCATCTGATCTGAGCTGATGACCACTCCTCGGGGTTAGTGCGGGGCAGAAACGTACAGCTTTGTAGGATTTTTACGTTGACTTTCAGACAAACGGGCTATTATTTGCATATTAAACATGAAATTATCATACTTCTGTTTAGAATATATAGCTGCAGCAGGTATCAAGTTGTATCTTGTGCAAAGTATGAAAAAATAAGTCTTCACAAAAGCTTTGGATAACAATTTAAGTAATTTTATTTATTCTATATAACACCAAGAAAAGGCGAGTGGGGCGACCCATGGACTAAAAAGAAATTTGATTCTTTGGTGTTCCAATAAAAGCATTAAAGGCAGAATAAGAAGAAACCCTGTGCAGGAGGACTCATCAGGATGGGACCCAAATGGAACCTGATGATTTTGTTGGATAAGTTCAGCCTGAAATGTGAAGTTTGGTCCTGTTTGAATCATGAATCTGGTTGTGAACTCTGATGTTCTTCAGGCTTTTTGGGCCGTTTCAGGTGATCTGAACCAAAGCCCCCAGGAGAGAGCATTCGCCACACCAACGGGACATTAAATGTGTAGCTTCACCAGCTTAGATGTGTTTCACAGCATCACTAAACAGAGGAGATCCAAATCAGATGGAGTTCAACTGAACAAAGCCAAAGTGTTTTAGCACCAGTCCAAACAGAACACACAAGCACAAACTTCAAACTCTTCTTCTGAACCCAACAGCACCCGTCTGACCTGGGTACCACTCTCAGACCCAAACTAACAATCTCATTTAAGAAGCGGAACACATGAATGTGCAGAAAGCGTTAAGTTGGGGGGGTGAGCAGGACTGCAGCTTCGATCCAGAGAAGCTTTCAGTGGAACTACTCTTGTTTCACATCTCCCTTCAACCTCCTCTTGATTCGGGAGTATGGGCTCAACGTGTCATCCATGATGAAGTCGTACAGCACCTTCACCCACGATGTGTACTGAGGCAGGTCATCATAGTACTCTGCTGCTATTTTCTTCACCTGGAAGACAAAAGCAGGCACAGTTTGATACACATCCTGTATGAAGACGCCAGTTTCCCGGCCTGGAAAAGTCTTTACGTTTGTCACGTTGACCGTGTTCACGTGTCACCGGATGGACCTCTGATCCGTTTCTACAGATGTGCACTTGGATAACAGCAAAGTGTGATGTGCACCACAGCTGTCAGCAGCTGCTCATTCCAATTACACACAGCAGCGTCACACAGTGATCTGCCCTCACACGCACACGTATGAGCGTGTGTGTGAATGGACTGGAGTTGACCATTCAGCGTGAGTTCATTCATTTACACACTGACAGCCTTTAAAGCTAATTTGGCGCTCTATAAATGAAGATGACTTGAATTGAATTTAAAGGTCTTTGCACACATTCAGTTCAGTGTCTTGCCAAAGGAACGCGGTCCAATCGGTGGGCCATCACTCGGCTGCTCTTCCTCACTGACGCTGCAAGCTCGTCTTAGAAACATTCAAGTCTGCTTAAAATCCCGGTTGACCCGTCATTTTCTACTCGTTCCAATTCCAGCAAACATGCCTCAGGAGCAGCTTTGTTTCATGTGCAGAAACTTTCATCACATCTGGTCTGAGGCCACGCTAACTTCCCTTCAGCAGCCAGGTCACGCAACCCACAATTGAATTTAAAATCCTTTTTAGAACAGCCTCTTAGCAGGGAGTTGAAAGCCCTTATTGTTCCTCAGCACCACACTCAGCTCTTTGTTCAGACTGTGGAAGCCTGAAACAGGAGCCGGGGCTTGGTCATATCCAACCGGAGCTTTTAGAGATTTGAAAATGTATCACCACTAAATCTATTCTGACGACTTTAGGTTTTGGATAGTAAAAAGAAGACGAATGAGCTCAACAGTTTTGAGTCTGGTCCTCTTCTCCACCGGCACCTCAGCAGGCACATGGCGTGATAACCAACAGCTGTGTGCTGAGGGACAGGCCGGCATCGTTTCAACTCCCAGCGCTAATTCAAAGGCCTCACTTTCAGTCGGCTGAGGTCTTAAAGTGAATGACTCTGCCGATGGGAACAGTTTGACTTCTGCAGCATCAGAGCTGGAACATGCTGCTTGTAGAAATTCTTTTTATTCAAACTGCTCTTATCATTTCTAAGGCTCGAGTAAATTATTTTAATATTACATGGCTTATAGTATGGTGGGTCTAAAACAAAAGAAAAACTATTCAATCATTCATCACAATCTGCTCTAACAGAATCATTACAGTCCTTGTTAGAAGCTGTGCTCTTCACCTGGAGGTCCACCAAGGCTCATGTTTTCCTCTAAAACCCACTTTGTTTCACTCAGCTCTTTCATACGAGCCCACCGGATCACTTGATGTGACATACCTACTTCCTGTTATGCGTCCATCATTCTAAACTTTACAAAGATTGGGTTAGAGACAGATCTGTGTTGGTGTGAATGACTGAGCCTCCTGTGTGCCAAAGGATAGACTTTAAAATCTTGTTACTCGTCTATAAAGCAGTAAATTGCCTCGGGCCCAAATACATCTGATTTACTCGTACGTTATGAAGCACCCAGACTCCTCAGATCATCTGGAACAGGTTTACTCAGTGTAATCAAAACCAACAAAACCAAACAGGTGCAGCAGCCTTCAGTTTCTCTGCTTCCCGCCTGTGGAACAAACTTCCAGAATATCTGAGGTCGGCTGAAACTGTCAGCTCCTTTAAACCAGGGCTTAAAACATGACTATTTACTGCAGCTTACCAGTGAACCAGATATTTTTTAGAATAATCTGAAGCTATTGTCTTTATATTTGTCTGCTTTTGCTTTTTAAATGCACTTTCTGCACTGTTTCTCTTGCTTTTAGCTGTCGTTTTTAATGATCTATGGTTCCTTTAATGTATTTCTCTTGTAAAGCACATTGAATTGCCTTGAGTGTGAATGGTGCTACACAAATAGAATTGTCTTGCCTTTTAACGGCACCAGCAGCCCCAACGTCACGGCTCATTTGAATTCACCAAATGATCAGCAAACTAAACCAGTACTGTTGATGAAAAACAAGGAGGCAAAGACTGCGACCGCTCCTGTGGGTGCTAGGGCTGCCACGATCAGTCGACTAGTCAAGATTACGTCGACTATTAAATTCGTTGACGACTAATTTAATAGTCGATGTGTCGTTTTTTTTTCTTCAAACTTTGTTCTTCTCTCAAAGCTGCTGCAGCACCTTCCACTGCTGCGTCTGCCTTTCTGTCCTTGACACACATGCGCAGTAGTGGTAACCGGGCTCAGCCGTGATGTCACAGGAAGTTAAACCAGACAGGCTCTGGTATCACGGCTACCCGGCAACGGAGCTCAAAAGTGTGGGAGCATTTTGAGAAAACTAAAGACAAATGTGTGCAATGCAATATCTGTAAGGCAGAACTTGCCTTCCACGGCAGCACAACGACGATGCACGAGCACCTGAAAAGGAAGCATGTTGTTGTGGCTCATTATGAAGAGGGACGTCATTTTGGTAAGCTAACTGGCTAGTTAGCTGCTACTTTCTCATATTGATAGCTGTAAACGTTAACATTAGCGATGACAATGTGCCTTAGCACACATATTTTATGTGTTTTCTGTAACGTTATAACAGTGATGTGTTTGAATAGGAACGTTAGAATGTTTTCTAACGTTATGTTTCAGTGCTAAAAAAGTACGCTCATCTTCAATGGACGGCTTTGTTACAAAGCTAGCTACATGCACACCTCAGCAAGCAAATGTCCTGACTGAGTCCATATTGAACATGTCGGTGCTATATTTGAGTTAGTGAGACCAAAACTTTTAGTGAATAATTCCTGAGTTTCAGGTGCCTACTTCATTTGATTTAAATGCAGCTATGTTTGATGCCAGAGACAAATGAAGGCAAGAAAAACCTAAAAAGACCCAAAATTGTTTGTTGCAACAAGCTGCATATTTCATCAAAGGGTTAATGAACTATGATATTAATTGTCTTTTTTTAGTTGGCATATACCTTAAACACTCCAAGCTGAAAGCTAATGATGGTTATATAAGAGCAGCTTCATCCTGGTGCGATAAGCTGTATGTTTTACATTCAATATACGTATGTCGATTAGTCGACTAATTGAAAAATAATAATCGGTGATTAGTCGACTATTAAAATGATCGTTTGTGGCAGCCCTAGTGGGTGCTGGGAGCTCTGTTTCAGGTGAGAGGGAGTCTACATGACGAGGTCAACTATACCTACTCTCCTCTCCTCTTTGTAGACGCCAACAGGGCTCCCTTTATCTTTATGGTTCAAATGTACCGTAACGTCCTGTGAATGATCTAAAGATTTACAGGGAACTGAGCTGTGTTCAATCACAGCTGATGGCTAACACTAGCTGGTTTCTACCGCACAGATAGAGTCACTTCAACACTAAATATACAAAGAAAATACTGGAGGTGTAGCACCACTGGTTCTAAAAGTATAGTAGCTTATACTTTTCTTTGGCCCTACCCTGCAGTTAAAGGTACTAACCATGGGGAGCCTTCGTCCTGGGATGCTGGGGAAGTCGTGGTGTTCATTGTGATAGCCCACGTTGAAGGTGAGCAGGTTGAGGGAGCCGTAGTACGAGTACGTCTCATGACCCTTGAGAAACATATAGTGCTCAGCTATGAAGTGGCCAGAGATGGGGTGCAAGCCCATTCCCAACATGGAGCCAGCCAGCATGTAGACAACTGGTTTGGCCCCCCACATGCAGTACAGCAAGATGTCAAAGGTGACCTGAAAGGCCACATTTGTCACCTCCAGCTGACTGATTGGTTTGGGGTTGATGCAGAGGGGTCGGATGGCATAGAACAGTGGCTGCAGGATAATCCAGATGAACTTGCGGAAGCGGGTGCAGAAGAACCAGCCTTCAAACTCAGTGGGAATGTCTACATCAACACCTTCTCCACCCAAGTAGCGGTGATGATCCAGGTGATAGCGCTTGAAGGAGGCAGAGTACGGCAAGCCGATGGGCAGGTTGGCAAACATGGCAAAGTACCGATTCCACATGGCCTTGTTGTTTCCAAAGGCGGTATTGTGCGAGATCTCATGAATAGCAAGGGTCATTGAGTGGTTGATACAGCTGCCAAATGCATAGGTCCAAAACAAAACCCATTTCCAGTCCAAGTCTTTGACCAGGTAGAAAGATAAAAACTGGATCACCACCATCATGCACACAATCCATTTCAGCCTCTGGTCAGGACCCATCAACGACTTGATTTCTGGATACTTAGCTGTAGGGAAAAAGACGAGAAACTGGGTTAAATTCAATGATTACTGACATGCTAATGAGAAAACTGGTGGGTTAGGGTCCTGATTTCACCAGGTCAAAGGCTGCACTCCTTGTTCATGTCATCTATGTGCACTTTCTGGGTTCAAGTGCAAGAGTGGTGAAAAAAGATGCTGGTACAGGGGCTCACAGACCAAAAAAGGACTGATGGGCTTAAATGAACGGGGAATTCTGGTTAATATATTACAGTCACAGACAGCTGGTAAGATGTAAACTATCTAAAAAACACTGGGGAGTAGCTGTAGTTCTATTATGACCTCAAAAGAAGAGAAAAACTGAATGCCCGATGACAGGACATGTCGAGTAGATGGCACACCTTTAAACTGTAAAACTGAAGTTAAACTGGCACATCCAAAGAAACTCAGACAGCACCGCCAGCAGCATCCTCCCCACATCTCATACAGCGGAGTTATTTCTCTTTATTCATTCTTAAAATGGAAGAATAGTCACCGACTCTACTGAGTATGTAGTGTCAGTTTAGGCTTGAACAAGCAAATGACTTGTGGGCTTTTTGCCCTCTGCTCCATGTGCATCTTCTCAACAATTAATTAGCCAAAAAGCCTGCGGCTGAGACACATCATCGTTGTTCCAAAGTGATGCCTCCTCCTCTTCATTTGGAGCCAGCTCCTCACTCATTGTGTCTGTATCCAGTGAACAGGATGGTGATGGCATAACGGAAGGCTTTATAGGACCTTCCTGTTGACCAAGAAGTCGGCCTGTGACGAAGGAGGATGTGCATCTAACACTTTAACAACACTCACAGTCCGACTAACGTTCAACAAAGCTGTGTACACACAGAGAGCTTTTATGCGCTAACATTTCCAAAAGTGTTAAGAACGGTCGGTGAAACACTGCAACCAGTCGCTACACGCGTTCATCTCTCTGTGACGCGCTGCAGTTTCGCGGTGAGAAAGTTCACAGCCAGTTATGTCATTTCAGGGAGTGGCGCCATGTAGCGGCCGACTTTATGGAAAGCCCTTTATTTTATCAAGATGAACTGCCCAAAACCCATCTACACCTTTTCATCAGTGGTGGGGCTTTCTGACACGGGAAAGATCGTCAATTATTCACCAACCTACCGTCGATCAGTTTGCTAAAATCGGCTGAAACGGGACCGTTAGCTTAGTCAATAAGCATTAGCAAACTGGTGGCGACAGGCGACCGTGGTGTACAGTGTTGCTGAAGTTATCAGACGGAAGAAAGCATTGAGGAAGCTCCCAAAGTTACACCACCGTTAAGTCTTGACTTTTTGGGGACTGGCTAACGGATAAGCTAGCTCACCGAGAATTTCTTTCCTCCTGTCGGCATGCGGCTGCTCCGTGTACACCCACTCGTAGTCCTCACGGACGACCCGATTTCCCATCTTTCTTATTTTTGCCGTGAGCAGCTTACTAACACAAGCAAAGAGCCGAAACTACCGAGGTTTCAGTAGGAGCTATGTGGTAGTCCTGTCGGCTGCCGCTGCTCCTCCCAGCCTACGTAACCTGCGGAAGTCTTACGCAAGCGCAGCGTCCACTGCGCTGTTAGCTAACAGCTCCTCAGCGGCTCCTCTGCGCTGTTAGCTAACAGCAACGCGCTGCTCTTCTGACGCACTCAAGCAATCTTCAATCTAAATGATAGCGTTTTTATATAATCGTAGAGTTTGTTGCACTTTATGTTCTGAACTTGGAGGAGACATGAAAACATCGCCTCCGGGTTTACAGAAATACTCAGGTTGTGAGTCAACTGTCACAATGTGTACCTGGTGATATTAATTAGTGACTGAAAAACCGTGTCATGCGCAGGAAACTTCTCTATAATGTTTCCTGATATGTCCAGACACAGCAGAAATGACGGTTACAATGTGTGAATGATAGCCGTAGCTCCCTGAGCTGGGCCCAGACGCATCTGAACAAGCCTACACACAGCAGCTGGGAGAGGAAGAGCACGAGATGTCAAAGGAATTCATTGTTGTGGCCTCTCATTAGACTTGGTATTGGGTTGCACAGTCAGCATTTTATACCACTGCAGCTTGTCAGGAGTAATACCTGCACAGTGGCAGCACTAAAAGCTGCTCCCATCTGAACCATTCATTTCCATAAGGCTTATCTCAACATCTGAATGTGGAAAAACACATTTCATGTTCATTGTAACGTCTTTTCCTCAATGCATAGTCAAACAAAACCAGAACCATCCGATTTCATTTTTGACATTTTGTGAGCAAATAAATAAGGAAATGCTTTCACAGCTGATACAGTGTATAAAGAGGATGTGCACAATGCTTTGCAGTGACACATCTGTCCATCTATGAGTAAGTAAAGTCACACAGAATCAGCTGTTTGAATTTATTCAATTCAACAACTTTGACTTGTATAAACTGTGAACATGTATAAATCACATTAACAAGCATAAAAACTTTTATCCCACCTTTGCGACAGCAATCTTAGTAGCAAATACGGAAGATCAGGTTATGGTCTTATAAGAGGCACCATGAGAACTACTTTGCAGCATCTGTTGGGGCAGCAGCATCAGAGGCAGAGACTCAAAGAAACCCAACACACTGGTAAAGAGGCTGCTCTCGGGCCCTGGAGCTGATTGTCCAAAGAAGAATACTGCTTGTTGGGGAACATAAAGAACAACACTGACATAACCTTGTGGTAAAACAAAGACGAGTGTTCAGTCAGAGGCTTCCTCAGCAGCAGTAAGAACTCGTATAGGTGGTCATTCCTGCCAGCAACTATAATTCTCCACAATGACGACTGAGTCTTCCTCTTTAAGAAGGTTGCATTGTGGGTAATCTAGTTGTGTTGTAGTGACGCTCATACAAGTCAGAAGCAGGGACAGAGCAGCCTGACATTTTTATTTAAAACTGAATGCCTTCTTTCCTATTATTATAACAATATGTAGATCATATTATGATTATGTATCATATCCCACCCTGATGCTGGTTATTGTGGGAAGTGTGGCACAACAAAGCACAGTCCGTCTGTAGCTGACAGACAAAGATGATTAGATTGCGCAAATAGTGAGTCATACAGGGAAATAAGGATTCAAAGGGTCCAAACTGCCAAAGCAAGTTAGCAGTGAGGCTTCAGAGAAGACACTATAAACTTCTGCAAACACTACACATCAGTGGGCTCAGGTAGCTGCAACACTAATGTTCATTTGGTGGAGGGGCAGGCTGGATTCACATCAGCTTGGTGGCAGTTATACAACTAATGCTGTAACGCCATGACATAAGAGCTGATCCTCTTCATCTTATCTCAGCTCTAAGGGCTGCTGCCACCACAGGACATGAAAACAATAGACCTTTCATATCATACAGTCCCACACTCATGATCTCAAAGGGGAAATGTGGGGTTCAGTATGTTGCTCAAAGACAGCTGGAGGGGCTGGGGATCCAACCTCCAGCCTGCCACAACCAAATGAAACGCTCACAAGCAACACATTTTTCATTTGGTCTATTCTTTTTTTCCCCCCACACTGGCAATGCGTGTAACAGTTCTGATAAATCTAATTCAACTAAAGTGCAACGTTACATCTCCGATACCTCCGATTTACAATATGTTTGACAACTGAAATATCAAAAATGCTTCCAATCTCCTCAAGGTAAATTAGGTGATATTAATTAAGCTACAAAGGATTAAGTCAAGCATAACGGCTGCAAACATACACAGATATGTAGTTAGATTAAGATTTAATAGGTTTGATTTGTACATTTGTAACAGTAATGTGTGCAACAGAACCTTACAGTCGGCCTCAGACCAGCCAATTCAAAACATAGTTTTCTTCGTTTACATACATGAAATAATTAACAATCTACAACTTTAAGTATGTGAAGATTACAGTACAACTTCTTTCAAATTAAGCCACTAGATTACATTGCATGTTTTACTGCCCAGTGTAACTATAATAAACACAAGTGCAGTTCCAAAAGTTCATGCCAAGAGTGGTTCAGGTCATCCAAAAAACAGAGAAAACAAAAGTGCAGCCACACAATGATTTCACAGCTAAACTAGCAACACAAGGCAAAAGACAAGTTTGTACAGGAGAGGAGGACATGGCCACAGGCAGGAGCTGACACAGCTTTGAAACCCATGTGATGAGCAGCCCTCTCTTATCACTGCAAGCCAATCACTCGCTTTTACTGAGAGCAAGGCCAGGCTTTCCACTTCACCGTGTCTTGGTAGGACTAGAAAAGCCACAACCATCTGTATGGCATCAGAAAGTGAGAAAGCCTAACCCTTACTATGTCTCTGCATATGCAAAATTATCCTGAAATTATCTCCACTGTTTTTCTACAAATAACTAGCCTGTGAATCCAATGTGTGAGGAGGATGGGTGGCCTTTGCATGAGCTCTGAGCATTAAAGTGGATTCCTGCCTGTGCAAACAGAACAGACTGAGTCAGATGCAGTTTAAAAGAGCCCCTTCGGAAAAAATATGAAGCAAATATTTAAACATATCTTTCAGCCTCCAAACAAATTCTAAAACTAAATTAACCGGCTTTTTGCAGTTCACAAAGTCTTCACCAGCTGATTTGCACAGCTGTGAGATATGGTTAAAAACACTGAGAAAAGTTAGCAGTAGAGCTGGAATATGGGACTACCGTGAAAAAAGAGCACACACTGTTTGACACAGAGTCGTAAACAGTAACGACTCACATGAAGTATGTGCATCAGCTGATTGTTTTCACAGGCAGCACAGCCTCCATCCCTGCTGCATCTCTGAGGATCCGAGCACTCAGAGCTGCTGCTAACTGTTCTACCCTGCCTGGCTACAGGGCCACTTTGATTAATGGCATCTGAATCCTGCCTTTCCTTCCATAAAAAGCCATCCCTCTGGGTTATTAGTTCAGAAACAGGAATAATGGAACAATGAGACCTGTGTTAAGTCAATGACCCCTGGAATTAGTAAGTAAAAGTATGACCATGCAGTCATCCTCATGTTACCTTCAGTAAACATACAGTAGAGATGGCATCCACTCTCCCTCTAATGCTTTAGTTCAGTGGTAAAGAAGCCATGCATGCAGAAAGAGTGTAGCTGAGGAAACAGACTCAGGATCACTGTGCAGAACCTTTAAAGAGACAGTCACACTGTTGAACTGGCTGACATCTTCCTTCACAACCACGGACACACTGTAGATAGAATCAGTCTCCTGTCAGACATTCTCACTTAGAGCATCACATATGGATTAATCCAGTGTTGAAACCACAGGACACTGTCGTCACACCTTCCCACTCAACGTTGGACTAGTACAGTATTTGGGAGTTGTTGCATTCTTTTTTAACAATGTTTTTATGGAGTTTGCTGACTAAACGGAAACAGCGGGCTCCAACAGCCCTTGAAGAGACAATCAAATGTTGACCCTGTCAATGTTGTGCAAAGTCCTGGCTGCTGTTGGCGCTCCGGTGTTTGAGCTGCAGACATCAGGTAGTCAGTTCGCTCTCTCACATCCAACACCACTGGAGGTGCTCGCATCGATGTGTGTGAGGCAGTACACGCGATGCGTGGGGTTGGAACGGGGGTGCTGATGCAGGGTACAGGATACAAAGTGTGATCAGTCGGACCTGGAAACCAAAAGGAAAACTTGAAACGACACAGAGTTTCATTTCCTGCTGCGAAGGCGTTTGGATTGTCGTGGCAGGTCTGAGCTCTTTCTGGTGCGTTTAAGCGATGAGCCTCCATCACTCTCTTGCTCTCTGGGTGAGGCTACAGACACGCTGTCGCTCACCAAAACCACAGCCGATGTGTTGGCAACAGTGGAAGACACAGCAGAACTGCTGGATGTGGAGGGGGCAGCAGTGGTGGGCCTGGACCCTCCCATAGCAGCAGCACTACTGTCCATGAGCTCGCGGAGTTTGTGCTCCAGCTCAGCAAGGCGGGCATTCTGCTCACCGATCACCTGACTCTGCTCCAGAAGTTTCTGCTCCTGGTCCTGCAGCTGCTTTTGTTGCTCAAGTTGCTTCACACGGATTTCCTGCATCTCCCTCCGCAGCACTGTCATGGAGGCGCCGTTCACCTTCACCTGCTGCTGCACCTTTGTCATCTCAGAGCGGGAGGGCGTGTTCTTGGCCAGCAGGGACATGGTGGTCAAGGAGGTAGATGGACCTGCCACTGAGAGGGGACAAGACAGACCCCTTAGAATTTCACAGATGCACAACAAAAACTTAAACAACTTGGAGTGAGAAAGTAAAACTGCATGAAGGATCAGTGCTGTGGGAAGAAGAAGAGCCTAAATATTCACAGAATACCCCCTAACAGCCACTAACACCAACATCATTCGTTCATGTGCTTCGTTCATCACACCCGCTGACCACACCACACACTAAAAGTCCCCCCTTCAGATTCACTTCATCACCGTGAGCAGACCTAACGGCATACTTTGTCCTCTGGTTAAAAAACTGACAGACTTTCTTTTTCCGTCGCATTATGTGAGCACGTGCGACAGATACAAGAACAAAGAAAGACGACCACAGATTCAGTCCTCACACGTGCAATCAGAGGCCGGAACACGGTGCCTGGAGACGAGGTGCGACCATGTGAGCAAAACAAAGTAATGACGGTGCAGTGTGACGTGTGTCAGGCAGTTAAACCGCAAATCTATCCACTGTGGGGTCTCAAGGGTCCGCACTTAGATGGAGCCCACAAAGTATTTCACAGCGTGTTATTCATTCACACACACACTCTCATGCCAATCCAGGTTGTAGCCTGCCACCAGGAACAACATGTGCGAGCTGAGCTGTAACTTTGTGTCATTTTTTAATGAACTAAAAATGGCTCAGAACCATGGGTGAGCTCAGCTATGCCCGAACCAACATCACTGCAGCTTTGTGTCCAAATATTTTGAAGAATTCAAATCAGGACACGAAGAACCAAAAGTCTTACCTCCAGCCAACAGCTTTTTCTACTATAAACACTAAAAATAAAGCTTTTTATTAGAGGAATTATGAATAAGCATTTATAAACTAGCTTTCAAAGACAAAAACTCTTCAAACTTTCTAAGAATGAAAACCTGAGATGAAAACCAGGTGAAACAGTTTGTACAACAAACTGAAAGAGTGTGTTTCAGAGAAGACTGAGTGGAGCTGCTTCATATCTGCTCAGGGGCTCGGACACAGTAGGCTGATGAACCTCCGGTGACACTGCGGTGAGGAATCATCCTTCAGATCAGGCTCATAGAATTACAGATAAAAGCAGGAGCCGACCATCCAAGCCTCAGAAACAGGCAGTAAAAAGTTAAACTCACAGTGAAGGATTGGTGTAAAATGGTTACCTCCCTGGCTGCAGCACTTTGTCTGGATATGTTACCCGTTTGCTCCAGAATAAAAGGCATCTCAATAATGAGGTCCGGAGGAAATAAAAGTGCAGCGACTGTTTCTAAGTATGCAGCAGACAGAGATGAGCTGATCTTGGCTGGCCTGAACCACTCAATCTATCTTTGCGATTAATTAATTATTTTTCCTTTCCTCTTGTCACCTGAGCATAAAACCTGAGGGCATAATAACACCAAAGGTTCAGCTTCTTTCTTAACATCAATAGAGGAGGCTCCCAGATTATGGTATGTTAACGCTGCTGGTGCAGGGCTCATTAAAACTTCTCTGAGATGGAAACGTGCGCTCTTTTACGTTGGTGAAGCAGGACACAGTAAAGGATGCACGTGTGGTGCCAGACTTCAACTGCCCATTTAACTAAGTATCATGTGCATGCCAAGAAAATCAAGGTCGGGCTGAACGTTATGTGCCTCATGGGTAGTAAATCAGAGGGCTCCTTTGGAGGACCCCACAGAATAGAGGAGCCTGAGGAAGAGCTTCAGAGTAAAGGAACTGTAAACTCAGTGCCTCCCCACTGATCCTGACATGTTTCTTCAGATGAATGATGATAAGATTGTTCTTTGCCTTTCCCATTACCTTGTTTTGTCTCATCTGGATTACTGTAATTCCCTTTTCACTTGCCTGAGCAATTCATCTCTGCATCGGCAACAATTGGTCCAGGATGCAGCTGTCAGACACCCAGAAGGTCCCATAGAACATAGTCTTGATTTCTTTACATTTGCTCCCCATCAGGTTCAGAGTCCATATTAAAATCCTTGTTCCAACATTCTGAGCTTTGCACAGCCAGGCCCCTGTGTATCTGTTAAACTAACTGCACCCCCACAACAACAGGGTCCTGATCAGGGTTGTTGGTTGACCCTCGATCTCCACTCAGAACAAAGGAGACTGTGCTTCTGGGACTGTTGGCCCTAATCTTTGGAGCTCTCTCCCATTGGACTTAAGATCTGTGAACACGGTGGACAACTTTAAAAAAAAAAGAGCAGCTTAAGACCCGGTTGTTTAAAACAGGCTTTTGTCTCATTTATCTTGTTTGATTGCTTTTTATTTCTATCGTCTCAATTTTTTAAAAATCTCTATGAAACATTTGGTTTGTATCTCTAGCCGTTTTTTTTATCTTTCTGGAGCACTTTGTGACGTCTGGTCCTGTGAAGCTCAATATGAATACATTTTACTCACTTCCTGTTAAGGAACCTGCTGTTTAAAAAAAAATCCCTTCCTTTCAACACAAAGAAAAATCATTGATAAAACAAAGTCCAAAGGCAGTGGTAATAATCTGCTTCCACAGGTACAGACTCCAGAGGTTAAAACAGTCAGAACCCTCAGTTCTGGTCCATGTAGGCCCAGAAAGGTCCCACCCAGCTGTAGAGGCTGATGACTCAGCTTCATCATGCTGCCCTCATGTTCAACTGTGGACTGTCAAGGGATTTCACGCTGGCATTAATCACAGGACTCTCTGAAAATTATCACAAATTCAATGTATTTCGTAATATGTTGAAATTTTTTAAAATGCTCAAATTGGGGTGCCGTGTTGAGCAGGTGCCACGTGTACAGAGGTGATCTTTACCCCACTCTCTGCCCCCTGTCCTGTCCAGCTACTGTCCAAATAAAGGCCACTAATGCCAGAGAAGAGCAAGAAAAAGAATGCAAAAATCCAAGCAGGCGTACTATTACCTGCTGAGCGTTCCCCTGTAAGACAGAGGCCTTGTGGGTGATCTGATTATAATGTTTTATGAAGCAAGTAAAATATTCAGAAAGACAGAGATACATGTTGACAGGGGTGACACGTCCCTCATTATCAACCATAACCTTATTCAAGCGCTCAGAAAGTTGCCCAATAACAGCTATATAAACATGTTGTTCAGCGTCTCAGCAGTAGAAACACAGAGCTGTGATTGGCAGGTTGGGACTGTGGATCACCTGTGTCTACAAAGCCATCTGTAAGGGCATTAAAGTGAGAAAGTAGAAACACATCCACTTTATCAGAGCCAAGACATTTGCTTTCTGAACTAGCCAGAGATTCATGTATGTTCTACTCATTAACATTTTTACAGATGTCATATTTTAGGACTTTAGCAAACTTAGGGTACCTTTGGTGTCAAAGCCACTTTTGTTAAATCAAAAGTGGAGAAAAACATTTGCACAACAATGACTGCATTGGTTGCTCATGTTGGTACTCGGGACACACTTTGCATTTTTCAGTGCTGAATCAGCAGCTAATCTATGCATTCATCTCCCTGCAGGCTGCATTCTTCTTATTAACTCTTTAAGAGCACTTTTATGAGCAACATGTGCAAATGACCTGGGGCAGAGCCAATGAGGCGGCCGGACAGATCCGTCCCTGGCAGCTTCTTCTTCAGAATGGGAACAATCTTCTCATCAAAGTACTCCATGGCCATAGAGGAGATATCCCTCAACTCCTGGAGAACCTCGTGAGCTCGCTGGGGGGCTCGGGTGGAGTTCACGTAGCGCAGCACACGGTAAATCTCATCTATCACCTGATAACACACAGAGGCACATGGAATAAGACAACCAGACAACACACACAAGAGAAAATACTAGCAGTGGCTTAATATTCTGGATGTCTCAATGGGGCCTGTCCTGGACAGGTCTGAGAAATTCTGTCAGTACCTGTCAGACTTTTCTGAAACATGGCTGGGTAATAACAATGAAGGCTTTTAGTGATACACATCTCACACATAAAACTCAGGAGGGATTCCAATCTGCTCTTTCAGATAAGCTGTTAAAAAGCAAAAACCCAAAGGAATTAATGTGCCCACACCTTTGTGCATGTTCCAGCCAAAGGCACCAATTCTGCACGATGTCTTCCAGGATGTTTTCATGAGCGATAAGAAGCATCTAAAGTTTATGTTTATGTTTATATATTTAGCAGACGCTTTTATCCAAAGCGACTTACAAATGAAGATATAACAGCTATATAAAAAGCTAACAATAAACTATATAGAAGGAACTCATTAGTCCGACTCTGTCAGAGGTGACAGAGTAGAGATAGGATGCAGGCATAGAAGGAAGAGCAGAAAGATAAAGTGCAGAGATAGAGGGGGTGGGGAAGTACAAGGTAAGTGCTAGGATAGGAGATGCTCTCTGAAGAGCTGGGTTTTCAAGAGCTTCTTGAAGATAGACAGGGACGCCCCTGTTCTGGTAGCGCTCGGTAGGTCATTCCACCATCGTGGGACGACACATGAACAGAGTTTGGATTGTCTTAGGCGTGGTGTAGGAGCTGCTAGACGACAATCCTGGGATGAACGGAGGGACCGAGTTGTGACATAAGCCTTTGCAAGAGCATTCAAGTAGATGGGAGCCGTTCCATTAAGCTCTTTGTAGCTAACATCAGGGACTTGAATTTGATGCGGGCGGCTAAGGGTAGCCAGTGGAGTTCAATGAACAGAGGGGTGACGTGTGCTCTTTTAGGCTGATGGAAGACCAGACGCGCCACCGCGTTCTGGACCATCTGCAGAGGTTTCACAGCACAGGCTGGGAGACCAGTTAGGAGAGCATTGCAGTAGTCAAGGCGGGAGATGACCATGGCCTGTATCAGGAGCTGGGTGGCATGTTGTGTTAGGTATGGTCTGATCTTTATTATGTTTAGTAATGCAAAGCGGCACGAACGAGCAACCGAGGTAACGGGATCTTTGAAGGTTAGTTGGTCATCAATCATGACACCCAAGTTTCTAGCAACCTTTGATGGAGCAGGAGATAGGGATTCAGTTTGGATGCAGATGCTGTGGTGTATGGTTGGTAAAGTGGGGCAGGGTAACTATGAGTAACTATCATGAACCTAAAACTGACACAACAACCAGCAGTCTGAATAGATCCGTGGTTACATTAATAACTTATGTTGTTGCTTCAGGTCCATTGGAAGGTCAACCAAGTCAATACCTCATAAAACACTGGATTTATTCTCGGGCTGTGCGTTATTAGGAAAACATACAACGTGCATTATTATTGCTGAATATTGCAATGACAATATGAATAGCATAAGATAAGACAATAATTAAATATATGGTGTTAGTCTCAGGTGTATTAATGAGGGCTGTATTGTACTAGTTACTTTTAAAAACCTGTGCAAAAGCAGAACTTTCTTTAAGTGGAATGCAGCTCTCATAAATATATCTGTGCTTGTTCTTTTTCAAGTCACAATGTTTTCGCAATATCTGACTGTCTTTGCTATGTTGACATGGCAACAGTGATAACTTGATTTGTTGGGAGGTCCTAATTTCTTCTTCTTTGCACTTGTAAGAGAGCTCCTCTGCCCATCCTCCATGAGGAAAATCAGACCACTGGTCGCTGGTTCTCCTCACCTCTGGCTACACACCCACTGTGCAGCAGTAATAAGAATAAGAATTCCTTTATTCACCCCACAGTGGGCAAATTTTCATGTTGCAGCAGCAAGAGATAATTAGAGAAAATTAAAAAAACAAAATAGTAAAAAATTAAAACGCTTCAGGGAGAAATTGTCTAGTTATATAGTTACTCTAGATGGTATTTCCTTGGCTTCTAGTTCTACAGTGAGGAACCTTGGAGTTATTTTTGACCAGAATTTATCATTTGACGCACATATAAAACTGGTTTCTAGGACTGCCTTCTTTCACCTTCGTAATATTGTTAAAATCAGGAACATCCTGTCTCAGGGTGATGCAGAGAAACTAGTTCATGCATTTGTTACTTCAGGATTGGACTACTGTAATTCCTTATTATTGGGCTGTCCCACATATTCTCTGAAAAGCCTCCAGCTGATCCAAAATGCTGCAGCCAGAGTTCTGATGAGAACTAACAGGAGAGATCAGTTTAGCTTGTCTTCATTGGCTACCTGTTAAATTCAGAATAGAATTTAAGATTCTTCTCCTCACATATAAAGCTCTTAATGACCGAGCTCCATCATATCTTAAAGATCTCATTGTAAGATATTTTCCTAACAGAGCACTTCGCTCCCAAACTGCAGGTTTACTTGTTGTTCCCAGAGTTTCTAAAAGTAGAATGGGAGGCAGAGCCTTCAGTTATCAGGCCCCTCTCTGTGGAATAAGCTGCCAGTAAATGTCCGGGAAACAGACACCCTTTCCACTTTTAAGATTAGGCTTAAAACTTTCCTTTCTGATAAAGCTTATAGTTAGGGATGGCTCAGGTAATCCTGAAACATCCCATAGTTAAGTTGCTATAGGCTTAGACTGCTGGGGGACCTCATCTGTCACACCTTTCCTCACTTTGCTCTCTTCCCCCCCCCCCCCCGTTTAATTTCTCAATTGATTTTATGTACATGTGACATTATTGTGGTTATTAACTTGTGTTTCCCTGTTCCAACAGGTATCCTTTGAATGGTGTTATGGTGTTTTTCCCCCCTCTTTTCCCTCTTTTCTGTCTTCTCAACCCCAGCTGGTCGAGGCGGATGGCCACCCTTCCTGGTTCTGGTTCTGCCAGAGGTTTCTTCCTGTTAAAAGGGAGTCGTTCCTTTCCACAGTCGCTTCAGGCACGCTCAGGACGGGAGATTGGACTGAAGACAAGTTTCGGTCCAATCTGTTGGTTTCCTTAGCTAGGATATTATTTTTGAATTGGCTCTATATGAATTAATTGGATTATTTTTAAATTAATTAATTGGATTTGATTGGATTATGATTACAATGAATTGAACTCCAATTGGCTTGAATTGGACTATATCATTTAAGTGCCTTGAGATGACAATTGTTGTAATTTGGCGCTATATAAATAAAACTTGAATTGAATTGGATTGAATTGACAGGAACAGAGAGCAAGGAAGTGTACAGAAAAAAAGATGGAAAGAAAGCTCCAGCAGAACAACACGAGAGACCTTTGGTCAGGGATCAGACAGGCTTTATGGTGAAAGATCAGTGAAGGATCTGACTGATGGCCAAGTTTCAACAACACTCCGCATGCTCCTCTCCTGCCTCCAGGAACACAGACACCTCTTCGGATCATGTTATTGGATTTATTTGATTGATTGCTTTTAATACAATTCAGCCTGCACTGTTATGTAAGAAGCTGTAAAAAAAAAGTGGTGGATGCCTGCACAGCCACCTGGATCGTTGGCTACCTGACAATCAGACAGTGAGAAGGTGGTCAACAGCACAGGAGACCCACAGGGAACTGTTGTGAAGAATCCCCTCATCTTTGTGAATTTTAGGAGTAGAGCTGTGTTCATGTGTGAATGTAAAAAATTTGGTTTGGACTTTTTCTTTGTTCACACATGTACTTAACAGCCAAGTGATATTCTGCTGGAGATGAGCTCTCATTTTATTTCTGGTGTCATTTAAACACGCTTAGGGTGTTACAGCTGCTTACTGCAGAACAACACAAGCCTATGTTCAGCCAGTGTTTGAACCAAAGATGGAAATATGTAAGGCATGTGGAGGTTAAATCTGGTCTTAATCCTGCAACTTCTCTCCTTAGACTCTAAAATGATCACAAAATGGGACAACATCAGTGTTGACATGGAGATTTTGTGTATGTAGCCTGCTGTTAGTAGTTGAGCAAACCTTTCCAGGGATGAAGCAGCAGAGGTTGGAGTCGACATATTTCATGAAGGTCATATTGAGCAGTGAAAGGCGAGTCTCCACAGCTGCCAGGATGTCTGCGTGACGGGCCAATGAATGGTTTCTCCTCTCTGACTCCCGCCTAGACAATTCACAATAACACACTTGAAGAGAACTCTTGTTAGAAATATAACCTATTCATACCTGACCCTTCTTCAGACAGCATTCCTAAACCTCAGCTGTGTTTGTTTTATTTCATTTCACCTTATCGGTAGCAAAAAATATTTTTGAATCATTGTTTGTGTGTCTTGAGAATGATAATCAGCCCCTTTATTTCCCTTTGGTATGAGGAAAGTATAAAGGTAAAAACTCACCACCAGATTGCACATATTACATTAGGTCTGAATAGGCTGGACTGTGTGCCACAACTGCACTACGAGCTTTCAGAATAAATTTAATGAAGAGATATACATACACAGATGTTTCAATGTTCAACAACAACAAAGCTTGTCAGTAAGTGTGTTTTCTATCATGGGAAAAGTGATACCTGCATGCAGTGTGATCGCTCTCTAATGTCTCCAAAGGGTTCATTATTCACAGTGCTGATATAAAAAAATAAAGTTAATAACTCAAAGCTATCTTTAGCAAACGTAGCTGGAGTCAGAGACTCGGAGTAGAATCAACCTCGGACCTCAGACGGCAAATGTATCCTGAACCACAGCATCAGAACTTTCTTTGAACAGGTTATCTAACATGAAGCCAATACCAAGAAAGCTTTCAAAGTGTAACACTCAAGGTGTTCCACCCATTGGATGCATATTTATTTCATCATGTGCAGACCCTCTGGAACACCATCACCATGATGATTTGACTTCATTGCATGGATTTGTTGTGCAGAGCTTGAGGCAATGTGACACTGACCTGGGCAGCTGGGCTTTGACCTGCCTCTGACACAAACTGTGGTACCGCTCCACCTTTAGGAAGCCCTGATTCAGCACACGCTGGCAGATCATGTCCATGCGTTTGCACACCTGAAGAAGACAAGAGGTGAATAAGAAAATAGTCTCACATGAAAATCAACATGACCATAAAGAGGGAGTCGTGTTCAAAGCAACTTTAAAGTCACTAAGCACAGTGTAGACACCCAAAGACAAGCAATACATCTTTATTGGACATTTATTCCCAGAGGGGACCAACTCCAGCACAGAGCAGAGCAGGGTGATTAAATGGTCCACATTTTAGTCCTTTTCAACATGAGATAGCTAATATCCATGTCTTCATCCATGTGTTGCAGTGACAGGATTCAGTCGGTCAGTCAGTCACAGTAATCATTCATCTGTTAATGTTCCTTTATTCAAACATGAGTGTGGAAGTGATGAAAAGAGCTACAATGCATAAACATTATTTAAGGTTGTACAAAATTAGATTATGCATTCAGTATTACATCAAAGTTCTTCTAGACTCCCTGTTTCTCATGACAGCATGTCATATCACCATAATACGTCATATCTGTGTACAAAGTGTTTGTGGTGGAAGGAAGCAGCAGAAAATCTCTCTTTTCACTATGTTGCGGCTCAATGAACAGCCAGTGTTACACTGTGAATGTTTAACTGTACAACAGTAACAATGTAGTTGTTATCTACGGCAGGAAAAGGTGAATGTAACCTCACCTGAGGACACCATCACTGCTGTTTGTCAGGTGAGAAGCGTCACCACCATGAACTCTGTCAGTCCCTCAACAGTTAGAGTTTTCCCAGAAAAATGCATATCAAGCTAACAAACATTGTGTTAAACAAAAGACAGTGGATGGAGCAGCTGGAAATGTAGGGTTAGAAGATAAAAGATAAAACCATGGAGGATTCTGCTGACAGCTGAAGTCACATGAAGCTGTGGGTCTGTTTGCAGCTGACACTGTGTTTAAAGTGATATGTACAGACTGACAGGTCGGAAAGAGGCAAAATTAAATAAAAATAAATGAATTAGGAAGTACTGCAACAGTATCATTTCCCTTTGGGATTGCTAAAGTGTTTTTTTTCTTTCATTTTCTTTTACAGGTATATAATCATAAGCAAAAGCAAAGTCTCAGATATAAACTATGATTTGTCGTGGTTCTTTGTATCAGATCATAAAAATAATCTGGTCTTTATAAGGTGAATCCATCCTCAGATGGAACAACACACAGAAGCTGTGCACAACATCATTTAAATAAATAAGAAATGAAATCTGACTGAGTGGCTTCAGGAGATGCTCAGACATAAAGAGTCAAGTGAGACAGTGGAAAAAAGCTCTTTCTTCATTCTTCTTGTGATGCACGTCATGTTCACTCAGGTATGTGAAGAATTATTTTGGATTAATCAAATTCTTCATATCATTATTCCTCTGCATTTAAAGCAGAGAGGTCAAGGTCTGCAAATTCTTACTTCAACAGAAGGTGTATTTGTGTGAAGGCTGAACAGTCAGCAAGCTCGCTGTCAGACACACAACTTATGGTTGGAGGTTAATGCACCGAAAGGGGTCTCTTTACAACATTCCAGCTTTAGAGACAGGGTTGGCTGAAATTTCTGCTCCACAGCATCAAGAAGCTCTGATTACAGACCAGCCCTAAAACTCCTGATCAGGAAATCAATCCAACTCCACCACTGAGTAAAACTACAGTCTAACTCATGTAACATACAGTTTCTCCATGCTAGGCTCTGAACTTGCTTTCCTCAGACTTTAAACACTACAGCAGCAACTCATTGGGGGGAAACTAAGCACGGGGCCATGTGGCTAATAAATACATGAATGCACTTCGTATATTGTACCATGTTGTAAATGTACAAATAGATGCTCAGATAAACAGGACCACTGTACTGAGGTGACAGTAAAAGCTTCAGTAATCAGTTATCAGCTCAGAATGTCAAACTTCACTCTGTGATAACTCAAATCTGCAGCTTTTCCACAGTTCACATTCTTACTGAGTCAGGAGAGGAAGGATTTGCACAGATCCACAATATGAGTAATTCCAGTCATTACCTTTCCCCCTCCTTCCTCCTTCCTATCCAAACTTCCTCCAGTCCTCTTCCTCTCTGCTCTAACTGGTGTGACAATGCACATCAGAGGTCGTATCGTGGAGTCAACACTAACCAGTTTGTGGTGACGCTTTTCACAGCAGTGGACTGAGCAGATCCTGTCGGTCGTCTCCTTTTGCAGGTCAAGCCTTTTTTCATCTGGTTGTCAGCTTTCAACACAGTTTAAAACTGGTGTTCCTGTCTCAGTGGGGTTACATGTGGGCCATCGGATCGGATTAATGGCTAAATTACAATAAGACTGAGTTATTCAGTTCATGTAGACACCTTAATCTGACAAGAAATCGAATCGGATCGGGTTACTTGCGATCGAATTAAGACCCCGGGATAACTCGATCCAAATGCCCACTGAACGTGCACGTAGACGACAGTGGATCGGATCGAGCGTTCTGCGCATGCTCCAGATTTTTTCCCTCGTGGAAGGAGACGATATTACTGTTGTTGTCGCCGCCGTCAGAAAGAAACAAACAACATGATGGAGAATGCGCCGTTGTGCATCGTCTGTGCCATAACCAGCTCATCACAGATGTAGAGGGACGCAGCTTCATCTCACTCTGCGTTCGCCATCTTTCTGAATGCCTGAGTTTGTTGTTGTTGGTGGTGAAGACGTCAACAGGAAGTGGCTCTATTAGCGATAGCTGAAATGGGGACAGCGCCACCTATCGTACCGGGGTATGACATGCTTTGTGCCAGTGATTCCATTCATTCACCGCCATGTATCCGAGGATAATTAACCTCAGATAAGGAGCAGAACCCTACTATAGCTATAATCCAGTTAATCTCATCATGTAGACCCACTGACTGCTAGCAGGGTTAACCTGTGCAGGACTGTGTGGCGGCAAAGCAGGAACTTAACACTGATCACTTCTTTAAATGACAAACCACCACCCTTTTTAAGCATAAAACAACAGTCCCACTCATTCTGGTCTCTACAAATACACACAAAACTACCACCCACCCTTAGAAAACTATTGGCCACACTCATTTAAACGATGGTAGCCAAGACTGATCCATTTGAAGAACACTGAAATTTTATTCAGTCCTCAGTTTTCTTTTACTTTTATACCACAGGTTTCCAATCATGGGGGTAACATTTGAACCTGTTAAAAAGTGTCTAAATGTCAGCTATATAACCTTCAACAAACACTAATGAACCACTAGAGGCCCTCAGGTAGAAAGTTTTAGCCACAGATAATATCAGTGAATACATTCTAATAAAATGAAAATGGTTTAGCAAAGAAGAAAGGATTTGCTTTATATTTTTTACTTCAAATGCTCGGGAGACTACAGAGCATTTAAAGATGTTCATCATCTTTAAATTCTCCGCTTCTCGGCACTGACATAGCTCTGTTGACGTCTGAGTGTTTTAACAACACTAACTAACGTCTGTCATTTTTCAACTTTTGCAAGTTGCCTGTTAATATATATCCCATGGATATGGAGTACTTCCAACTAGAAAACAGCAGCAAAAAGCTTGTTTATTCAAGAGAAGCTGCTCGAGCTCCGGACAATGCCGGGTATGTTCACCCCATACCTGAGGAGCTGCGTCAGAAGTACCGAGGCTGCCGAGCCGGAGCTAGGCTAAAGGCTAAACGTTGAACGAGACGGTGGAGGTATCAGCCTGCAGTTCCCTCCATGATTATGGGGAATGTGAACTCTATGTCAAACAAGATGGACGAGCTGGCCGCCCTGGTAAGAAATGATAGGACCTACAGGGGGTGCAGCCTGTTGTGTTTCACTGAAACATGGCTGACCGGCAACGTAGTGGATGCTAATGCGGAGCTGCCCGGTTTCCATCTGGTTAGAGCTGATTGGGACTGTAAACAAAGCTGCAAGAGGAAAGGAGGGGGACTGGCACTGTATCAGAACCCAGGGCCATGTGACTGTGAAGGAGACGTTCTGCTCGCAGGACACTGAACTGCTAGCGGTGAGTCTCCTGCCGCAGGAGTTCTCCTACGCCATCGCCATTGTTGTTTACATTCCTCCGCGAGTTCACGCGGACACAGCGTGTGACATCATTCACTCTGTCATGTCGAGGCTGCAAACCCAGCACCCTGAGGCCTTGATTCTTCTAATACACTTCAGGATTTCCACTAGTTTGTTGAATTCCCCACCAGGCTGAACAGGACAATAGACCTCCTACATGCCAACTCTAAGGAGGCACACTCAGCCATCCCCCTACCCCACTGGGAAAGTCGGATCACAACCTGGTGTTCCTACAGCCCCTGTACAAACCAAAGCTCAAGGGCCAACCAAACTACCCGCTCGGAAGTGGTCTCCTGAGGCATGGGAGGCTCTGAAGGACTGTTTTGAGTCCACTGATTGGAGGGTACTGCAGCAGCCACCCAGTGAGGACATCGAGGGGGTCACACACTGCATTACGGACTACATGAACTTCTGTAGGGACACGGTGCTCCCTACTAACACGGTGCACTGCTTCCCAAACAACAAGCCCTGGATCACGAGCAACATCAGGGATGTCCTCAACAGAAAAAAGAGGGCGTTCAGAGATGGAGACCGAGTGGGGCTGAAGCAGGCACAGAAGGAACTAAAGGTCCGTCTGCTGGAGGCCAAGGAGTCCTAGAGCAGAAAGGTGGAGCAGAAACTTCAACAAAACAACTTAAAAGTGGTCTGGGAGGGGATGTAGACCATCACAGGCTGCAAGAAGAGCCGCAGCATAGCAGAGGAGAACACAGAGAGAACAAACCAGTTTAACCACTTCTTCAACAGGTGTGACTATAATGTTAATGTGTCTAAAAAAAAAAAACACCCTGCTCCCCTACCAACCTCCTCAACACCCATCCCCAGCAGTCAGGGGGAGGAAAGGGAAAACAACAGCAGAGATGATGGAGATAGAGACCCCATCTCCAGTCCATTTCCATCGAGGGATCTGACGTGGAGGTGGTCAGGACTTATAAGTACCTGGGACTGCAGCTGAATGACAAATTGGACTGGACTGCTAACACAGACAGGGGGATTACAAACACAAAAACAAAAAATAAAACAAGCTCACTGCGAGTGCTTTTTAGGGAATGACAGACAAAAGTTAAAGGCGATGGAATAAAAGTGCGTTTTTGGAAGAGATTTAAAAACAGGAAGCGAGGAGGCCTGTCTGACATTTAAAGCCAGCTCATTCCAAAGCTTGGGTGCAGCAGCAGTAAATGCTCTGTCACCTCTGAGCTTCTGCACAAGCTGCAGACGGGCATGGGAAGCCTGGCTGATCCCTATGGACAAGGAATTACAATAATCAAGACGAGTCGTAATAAAAGCATGAAATTAATTTTTCCAAGTCAGGTCTTGATAAAATAGGTTTCACCATTGCTATTTCATGTAGTTGATAAAAGCTTTTTTGTACTGCACCACTGATCCGTTTCTCAAATTTAAAATCAGAGTCAAACTTGACCCCCAGATTAGTGACACAGTCCTTGAGATACAGGGACAGAGAGCCAAGGTCAATGTTGGGGGAGGAATAACAACTTGGTCCGTACATCATTACTTCAGTTTTGTTTTCATTAGACTAAGAAAATTGAATGAGAGCCAAGCTTTAATGTCATTAAGATAGTCTATCAGTGGCTGGACTGAGTGGGAATCGTTTTGTGCCAATGGAAGATAAATTTGGCAATCATCGACATAAAAATTAAATGAGATGCTGTGTTTCCTAAAAACAGAACCGGGGGGGAGTAAGTAAAGAGCAAATAAAAGAGGACCGAGGATTGAGCTCTGGGGGACCCCATGTGGAAGAGGAGCTGTTGAAGAGGACCTGTTGAAGACACAAAATTGTCAAATTTTCCACAGAGGCTTCTGTCAGTTAGGTATGACTGGAACCAGTCAAGGGCGACACCCTTGATGCCCTCACAGTGCTTGAGACGAGAGATTAAAATGCTGTGGTCAACAGTGTCAAATGCAGCAGACAAATCTAAAAGCACTAGCACAACAAACTTTACAGAGTCTGTTGATAGAAGTATATCATTTGAAACCTGAAAGTGCTGACTCTGTGCTATGGATGGGTTTGAACCCTGACTTGAACAGCTCAGTGATGCCATTTTCTTCTAAGAATGGTAACAACTGATTGTAGACAACCTTCTCTAAAATTTTGGACATGTATGAAAGATTAGCGATAGGCCTGAAGTTGGAACAGAGGGAGGGGTCGAGGCCTGTTTTTTAAAGTTGGGGTCATACTGCTGCATGTTTAAAATCCCCAGGTACTGTACCAGAGAAGAGGCTACTATTGACAATCTCAAGGATGCTTGGTCCAATTGTGGCAAGTACCTCTTTAAACAGACGAGGGGGGATGGCATCTGCAGGGGAACCAGAGGGCTTCTTATGACTAACGGTGTCCTTTAAAATGGAGAGGGAGACCTATCCATCCATCTATCTATCTATTCATCTATCTATCTATCTATCTATCAGAAGGCTGAAACTGCAGCACACAGAGAGACTGCAAAGGAAACAGCAAGAGTGAAAGTGCATTGAGAAGAGCCATCCGTGGATGTTCACAAACAAAATGTGTACAAACTGGAGACTTGTGTGTGTGCGTGAGTTGAAGATGGCCCAAAAACTAAGGCAGCTGTCCTCAACCAAAAAGTAATTATTGATAAAAAGACATAAAATAGGACAGCGTGTTATTCTTTAGCTGGGAAAAAAAAAACTGCAGGACCTTCAAGCGTCAATTACCTACATCAAATCTGAACATGAAATAAGTCTGGAGGAGCAGAATAAATGCTTCAATATGTTTATATGAACTGATGAAGAGCACACACTGTTTAATGTAGTAAAATGAGAATGTGCAGCTCCCATCATGTGAAAGAGTGGAATGCAAACAAAGCTCACAGTTCAGCTTCAGATGCAAGACCCTGAAGGAGTCATAATAATAATCAAATAAAGTTGAGTCTGAGTCTCGGCATGTTTTAACCCTGTAGTGTCTGACAAAGCTGCAGCTTTCTGAGCAGCATCTGCAGCCTGCTGTTGGTCTTTGTGTGTGTCAGCAATCAGCAGCATGTTCTCATATCAGCTCGCCTTCAGGTGCTCCTCACAGTGCAAAGGGATGCCAGCTGCTCTCAGGACTCTTTGGAAAGGTTACATTCCTGTTTGTGCTGACATTCAAGCTTGTTCCTGGTGTACTTAACATCTGGAATTCCTATAGGTAGATTTTCGTTTTGCCCCCCCCCCCTCTATGTTCCTCAAACTGCACAGCTTAAAAAGCTCTCACTCAGTCTTCACTGATAAACTCCAGGAATCCTCCCAACCCCGTTAAAACTGCAGGTCCCCCACAGCATGGATGAGCCCAGCTCCAGGTGTGCCCTGGCTGTGGACCACCCACTCCACATCAGCCTCATAACGACATGTCTGACAACAGGAACACATTTTGAGCAGAAACTCTCAGCTGACACCGTTTAAACCGGGACAGAGGGAAACTGGGTCGTCTGTTCAGCTAATTTTGAACATAGTGTTGCGGTGCACGCGCTAAAACGTGGGATGTGAACAATGAGGAGGGCGCGTGCCTGTAGACACGTCCTCTGTTGTGTCTGATGAGAGGTGAAGATGAGGCTGACAGCTGCACGCTGCAGCTGCTCTGAGATCAGATCGCTGCTGCTCTCACACTCATTCTGGGTGTGTGTGTGTGCGGGTGACGGTGTGTGCATGTGCGTGTGTGCTGCCTCGGCTCAAACACATTAATGAGATAAGCTCACACGGAGCACAGCGGCCCCGGCTGCCAGGCTGCTCCGCCCGGTCTGATGGGCTCTGTTCCGGCTGCTTACCGACCGCAGCAGGCTGATCTCATCGTAAGAGAGGAAGTTCAGGATGGTCTCGATGGCCACGATGGGCAGCCCCAGCAGCGGGTTGTTCTGGTGCGGCTGGTCCGGCGGAGGGGAGGACTGTCTCAGTGACACCGCGTCTGAGTCCAACGATCCAACACATCCATCTACTCTTTCTACGACAGTCGCCATCTTGTTTTGCTGTGGAGGAGGCGGAAGTGACGTCTGTATGAGAAACGCGTGCCATGTTTCTATAACTTGGCAGCATTTCCTTAGAGATGGCAGAGCGCTGACATGCTTTTGAAAGACCAAAGTGATGAGATCTTTAACAGAAAGTTAAAGCCCGACATTCATTCATGAATTCATTATTTCTTATTAATTTTGACACAGAAAAAAAAAAATCTGCACATTCCCCTTGTATTTGATTTGACTTTATCACTGAAATATTCTGTCAATCTTTTATCCATATATGTATATTTTACCATATAGCAGCCAATTTCTGAATAACATACATTTGGTTTTCTGCTGATTCTGTTCTTTGCAGTATCTGTACCAGTTTATTAGAATAATTATGTTACGTTGTTGGTTTTGAAGTTTTCTTTATTCTCCACATTTCCTTCATGGACTGCACAAAACATCTGAGAGACCAACTTAAACTAAAGATGCAGAGTTCTTAATGTGAAATAAATCATTAGAAGCTTTTCCTCTGATATATTTCAGGCTGTGCTGCACGGTGGTGTGGTGGTTAGCACCATCACTTCACAGCAAGAGGGTTCCAGGTTCAATCTGTGGCATGTTCACCCATTTATGTATGTGTGGGTTCTCTCCAGGTACTCTGGCTTCCTCCTACTGCCCAAAAAACACGTATGTTAGATTAATTGTGGTCTCTAAATTGTGCCATTGTGCATCTCTGTTTGTCTCTGTGATGGACTACTGACCTGTCCAGAGTGTGTCCTGCCTCTTGCCTAATGACAGCTGGGATAGGTTCCAGCAACCCTGAAATTGGATTAAGCAGATATGAAAAATGGATATTTTAAGCTTAGTTTTGTTTTGCCATTCACACACTCAGACAGTCGCACTGATGATGTGGACTGAACCCTCATGTGTCAGCAGTGACATATCAGAGCCATGCTGTTCCCCAATGTAGAAATCTGAAAGTGAGACCTGGTTTATTGGCAAAAAAAACCCAACAGGTTTGAGAGTAAAGTGATCACGGAGGTGTGCATGCAGCAGAGACCAGCTCCTGACAGATGATATGGCCATAAACTCAACAGGGAGGGAAAAAAAACAATTGGAAGTTTCTAAGCGCCTCTTTGCCAAGAGCTGAAGTTCTGATCCTGTCTAGTAAAAAGATGACTGAGGTCTCAAATGTATAACTCTGACCCACTTGTCTCTTTGGAAGTACACAGAGAACAGATTTACGGATTCAGAGCTTGCTGTGAATGGTTTAATCTGCAAGAGCTTGTGCTCAAACTTTAATGTCATAACGAACATCATACATGAATGCAGCCTGTAGCGTCTCTTGTTCATGCTCTAACTCCCCACCTCCTCAATCCACATGAAACCTGAAGGTTCTCTCTGCTGGTCACATTGGGTATTGCATTATATATCAACACACCCCACATTCTTCAAAGCTGTAAGCAAAAAAAATGTCCTAACATACATAAATGATACTGGCATTGTGAACACCAAAATTCAAATTCACATATTTTTTCTTTTCATCAATATAACATATATATCTTCTTCTTTTTTCTTTTTTTTTAAACATACAACATAGGAACATCACATTTTCAGCCAATTGATTCCCAGATCAAGCTTAACTGGTCTTTTGATTGGACGCTTAGACCTCCTCAAGACAGGTGACCCTGAGTAACAGTCACTTGTGCCCACATGCACACGTCCATCTGATTTCAGGTCTGGTACTGTTTCTGAATGCGACACAGAAGAATTTCCATCTGCATCTTCGCATTGTGTTTCAGTGAAAGCCTTTTTGGTTCTGAGAAGGTTGCAACGTTCTAACCTTCTGAGCACGTGACCTTCTTCAGTGCTTACTTCATATGATCTCGATCTGACCTCCTGGAGAACAGTAGCTTTTGTGACATGCTGAAAACCATATTGTTTTGCAAACTGCTGCCATTCCTTGCTGTTATAACAAGGACCATTGTTGCTCACTACAGTCTACAGTGAGGTCAAGCTGAAGAAGGAGTCCTATCGGGCCTTTTTGGCCAGTGGTTAGAGCCGCTGCTCCTCCGCATTGAGAAGAGTCAGATGAGGTGGCTCGGGCATCTGGTTAGGATGCCTCCTGGACGCCTCCCTGGTGAGGTGTTCCGGGCACGTCCCACTGGGAGGAGACCCCGGGGAAGACCCAGGACACGTTGGAGAGACTATGTCTCTCAGCTGGCCTGGGAACGCCTCGGCGTAGTGGGTTTGGGTTGGCGGATAGCTGCTGCCCCGCGATCCGACCCTCAGAGATGTGGTAGATTTTATGATTCTGGTATGGCATTATATGTCTTTAGTTCACCAATACTTTAAGACAAATGAATGAATGAACGCGTACTATTGCAGTTAGTTTGTTAGTTTATAGCTGAAATGTTGTTGTTATTGGCGGTCATCAGGGGGCTTATAGAGGGATATTTATCAGATTTTGATGACGTGGACGACAACTTTGAGTACGATGGACGTCCTTATCGGAGTGAATGAGCTGTGCTGCAGCAGCGTGCGTCAATGACGTCATCCCAGTAAACCAGTGTGTAAAAAGCCCTCTATAAGCCCCCGATAGCCGCCAATAACAACAACACAGCAGCTATGAGCTAACAGTGCAATAGTGCACGTTCATTCATTCATTCGTCTTAAAGTATTGGTGAAATAAGGACAGATAATGCCTTATTTAGAGACTGTATTGTCAATGCCCTGTTCTCTCCCCTTATATGGATATACGCAGATCTCGAGTAATCTAAATATCTTCTGAAGGACACCGACTTTCACCAAACTGTTCTCGGTGAGTAGATAAAAGTATTTCATGCCAGAAATAAGGTCTAGGTTTAAAAATACCTTGACCTGTATAACTGTATAATGAGTGTATAAGTGTATAGGGCCACAATCCACAACCCCCTTCAGCAATCAGAAGCAGGCAGAGAGCGCCACAAGACCCAGGCAACCACCAGCCCCAACAGAGCACAGAACCCGGGAACACTCATCCACCCAGAAGACCGCAGAGGAAGCCCTCGGACAGAGCCCCCATAAGCACAGGGCAGAGGCCCCCCGGGAACCAGGGGCAATAGCCCATCGACCCCGCCAGGCCCCAGCCACCCAGACATGGGCCGTGTGCCGGACCCAGGCCCTAAGAGCCTGAGCACCCCCAAACTCCCTGGCAGAGAACCCACCCAATACCTGAGAGGGCCAGGCACCCCAGACAGCCACAGTGGGCCAGCGTATGCCCCAATGCCCCTGGCCAAGTGCCAAGATACCAAGAGTCAAGAAGTGCCCACAGGTGGGTGAAGCCATGAGCAGCGGGGAGAGGCAACGCCCCCCCCCCCCCATCGGGAACAGCACAAGAAGGCCACAGGACAGCAAGTCCCAGGCCCAGTCACCAGATGAATCAGATCACATGCAAACACATTCCTGTTCCCCCTCCCTCAACTCCGCTGGGGTGTGGTGCAGTGGGCACATCCGGGGGCCAGCAGCCCCCCAGCCACCACAGACCCCAACCCAGCAGAACAACGCTTCCTCCCGGCCCCTCCCGACCCAGGCAGCAACCAGGCAACAGGGGTGAAGGAAGACCGCTCCCCTCTGGCTCTTCAATATTTTCTAATAGTGGACAATTAAAATTGAGGGGCAGACAACCCTGTAGAACTGGGGGCACGGCCCTCTGGGCAGCCTACATACCCAGAGAGCCCCGCCCACCAGATACCACTCCTGATCTTATTTTATCCAATACTCCCCTGAGAGGGTCCTTTGTTTGTTCAGCTTAGTTAGCACTAAGTCATTAATGCATCCACGTAAGTTTATGGCCCATGTCTGTGGAAAGAGGGGCTGAGAAACTCTCCCAAAATCCTTTCATGGGCAAAGGTTGTTGTAAATTTATCTTCCTTGATGTAGAAATCCCCCATCTGGTATTTCCACACTGACCATCACCACAAAAGAATGTTGGAGTCATTTAAAGTCTTAAGTTTGTATTAAATTCCACACTTGAGTTCGCTACAGAAGAAAGAGATGTGTGGTAAAAGAGGGGCAGTGTGGCCGTATCGATCAGTACTTTTTACGAAGTCAATTGAGTAAGTCGGATGAAGTCCTGCAGCAGGTAGAATGGATATCAATAACACAACTACGGAGGAGGAGGTTCTAAGAAGGGATACAGCTGATACTGAGGTGAATAGGCCAGTTAGAGAGAGAAATATGGAGCAGAAAGCAAGAGTTAAGTGGCCAAGGGCAAATAACAACAAAGAATGGGAGGCAGTCAATAAAGATTTGTCATTAATATTAAGTAGGTTAGGAGGAAATGCAAGCGATAGGCTAGAGAAGATGGGAGATATAATTTACTCATAAAGATATCAGGTGCAAAATAGAAAGAGGGTTGAAAGAGTACATTTAGTTAAGTCTAGATGGCAAAGAGAGATAGAGAAGTTGGTTAAGGAAAGAAGAAACTTAAGAAAGCAGTGGAAAAGAGCTACAGAAGAAGAGAGGGATCAATGTTATTAATTAGAATATGTAAGGACTGCGTTTTACAGATATCCGTTCGAGTTTGTTAAAGGGTTGTTTAACCACGAAAAGGGAGGGTTGTAATTGTTGTAATTTGGCGCTATATAAACAAACTGAATTGAATTGAAGTGGGTTGTAGGTGGAGAGAGATGTCAGGATGGCATGCGCCTTACACCAATTAGGGCCTACAGGGATGATAGAATAGAATAGAATTGAATAGAATTCAACTTTATTGTCATTGCACATGTCACAAATACAAAGCAACGAAATGCAGTTTGCATCCATCCAGAAGTGCTTTAGCAAAAAATATAAATATACATATTACATATGTACGGTAAAGTTGTTGTGAATATGGTATAAATGTAAGTAAAAGTATATTCAGGCTATGAATGTACAGACTATGAACACGTTATAGTGGGTTTCACACGTTGGATAAGTGGTGAATACCGAGGTGTGAGGAAAAGGGAGAGGTGGTCCAATTGTCCTATGTGGGAGAGAGGTGTTGCTCTGTATGCTCCAGCCAGGTTTGAGTAAACATGATCCAAAGTTTTGTCCCCTCTGGTGTGGCAGGAGACATGTTGGTGGAATTTGGGGAGCACTGTTTTCAAGTTGGAGTGGTTGAAGTCATCAGCAACAATAAAGACAGCCTCAGGGTGTTTGATATGATGTACAATATGACGTTGGTGACTACAACAGTGCCATGTATGACGAGAATACTTGAGAGACTTGATAAAAAATCTAAAGTGGGCTGCTATGAAAACCTACTAAGTCTGGAGGTATCTCAATAAGTAGAGGGAAATTGAGGAAAGCTTGTTGTTCCCAAGGAAATAGCCTCTACGAATCTAAGGCCTGATATCGTCTTGTGGGCTATGAGTAGAATGAGAGTCTATTTCATAGAGCTGACTGTTCCTTGGGAGGACTTAGTAGCAGAAGCATATCAAAGGAAAAAGCACCCCCCACAGGACTCCACAAGGGACACGGTCAAACGCTTTCTCCAAGTCCACAAAAGACTGGTTGGGGCGAAATCCCATGCACCCTCCAGCATCCTGCCGAGGGTATAGAGCTGGTCCACTGTTCCACGGCCAGGAAGAAAACCACACTGCACCTCCTGAATCCGAGGCTCGACTATCCGACGGATCCTCCTCTCCAGTACCCCCGAATAGACCTTACCAGGGAGGCTGAGGAGTGTGATACCCCTATAGTTGGAACACACCCTCCGGTCCCCCTTTTTTAAAGCCCTACAATATCCAGACCCCCCCCCCCCCCTTCCAGAGTCTCACTGGCCAAAAAGGCCTTCTTCAGCTTGACGGATTCCCTCACTGCTGGTTTCCACCAGCGGGTTCGGGGGTTGCCGCCACGACAGGCACCGACCACCTTATGGCCACAACTCCGATCAGCCGCCTCGACAATGGAGTCACAGAACATGGCCCATTCGGTCTCAATGTCCCCCACCTCCCCCAGGATATGGTTGAAGCTCTGCCGGAGGTGAGAGTTAAAGCTCCTCCTGACGGGGGATTCCGACAAACGTTCCCAGCAGACCCTCACAATATGTTTGGGCCTGCCAGGTCTGATCGGCATACTCCCCCACCAGCGGAGCCAACTCACCACCAGGTGGTGATCAGTTGACAGCTCCGCCCCTCTCTTCACCCGAGTGTCCAGGACATACGGACGCAAGTCTGATGATACAACCACAAAGTCGATCATCGAACTGCGGCCAATACATATATATTTTTGTATATGTATTTTTGATATGTAGATGATGTATGTTAATAAAAAAAAAGAGCAGAAACACAACTAGGTGGGAATCCTTCAGAAATACTGCATCTTACATTTTTCACAAGATTAAAACTTTCAGTTATGAAATATGTTTAATGATCCATTCTCTCAATTATTAAGGCAACAAAAATGTACAAATGATTAAAAATATGTTGAGGTTTTATAGATTTTTTTTTCAATTCAAAACATCCATGCACATCCATTAATGTTTGTTGCAGATAAACCCTGGTGTTAGTTTTATACCTCAGCCGTCAAAAGTATTGCTCACATCTGGCAGCCTGAATGCTTGCATAGTTTGTTAAAAATATTTGTGAAGCTCCTGGTTACAACGTATCATAATGACCATCAGAGGATCTGAGAGAAGAAACAGCTGGGGTCAGATGCATGAATGATGCTCCAAACAGCAGCTGGCAGGCTGCATAATTTGACACAAAACAGATGATTTTTCAGCCTCTTCAGTATAATGGCATTTATTTGTGATTTTGGAAACTTTTGCTGCTGAATTTTGTGGAGCTGATGCAGGGAAGTTTTCTCATAATGACCATCAGATTTAATGATGCAGGGAAGTTTGATGCCGATGACTCGTCCATGTAGGTGATGTAAGTGCAGGTGTTGGCAGAGCAGGTCCCCACCACTCTGATCAATCTTTTTTGTTTTAGTCACAGTATGTTACATGAAAGGCCATGTCTTGGTAGAACTTCAATATTAAACTCTTCACCATCTTTTCATTTATATGTGATTCTTATCAAATGAAAATGGTCTTCTGAGTAACTTTGATCCATAGTTGCAGCATTTTTGTCACTACAGTAAACCTGGGGAGATAAACCAAAAGTTGTTCCTTCCAAAACTTTGTGCTAAATATCGTGCTTAACTACTAAAAATGAGCTCCTTACCATTTTTTTTTCCATTAATCTGAAAAATAAACCAAAATAATACTCAATCTTGACTTTCTTACTTTGGGGGTCAGCCCATCTTCCACTGACAACTCTTAGAACTAATAAAGGTGTTGAGTAGCGATGCTGAGGTGAAAGATACCAATTAATGGTAATGATTATTAGATGGGGCTGCACAGTGGTGTGGTGGTCAGCTCTGTCTCCTCACAGCAAGGTTTCTGGTTCTAATCTCAGCTGGTTCTTTTTGTGTGGAGTTTACAAGTTCTCCCAGTGGATGTGTAGGTCTCTCTGGGTACTGCGGCTTCCTCCCACCGTCCAAAAACATGCATGCTAGGTCAATCTGTGATTCTAAATACATCATCAGTAGGGTAAAACTAACTTGTCTCACGTCAGTCTAAATTCCATTTACATCAGGCTACTTTGAATATTTTTGATAAGATGTTGAAACTTGATTTTTATATATATATATTCCTAGTGATTTATTCTTGTCCATGTCCTCAGAATGTTTTGTCCCAAATATTTTCAATAATGACCTGTCCAGGGTGTAACCAGCCTGACCAATAGCAACTGGGATAAGCAGCAGAACCTACCCCTTTACCCTGAATTGGATTTAGTGGGGTTAGAAAATAGATGCATGGATAGATGGATAATCAACTGATCTATAATAAAGAGAACATACCGATTATACTTAAATACAACATTTGTTTCAAATGAAGTTTTCATGAGAAAGAATCCATACAAGTTTATATCAATGATGGCTTTTTTTTTGTTAAATTCAGACTATTTAAGGAAAACTTCATAACTGCTTCCGAAAAACATCCATAACAAAATCTGCTATTAGTAAATTCTGAGTTGGTTTTCTCAGCCATCCAACTATAGAGCACTATTTGAACTGAGGAATGCATGCTCAGTCATCAGTTTACTCCAGGTCAGTGGAGTTCAGTTCATTGAGAAATGTCTGGCATTTGGCCATTAGGACTTTGATGGCCTCTGTCACCAATACATCTGGAGGCAGGATGCCGGTTGACTCCACTGTGACTGAAAGAGAAAGAAAGAAAAAAAAAAGAAAACGAGATCAATATCAACCAATGAATGTAGCACTGTGGACACAAAGTGAACACATTCCCATTTTATCCCAGCAGATCCAGAAGAGTCCAATTAAAACACTTCTTTCTTCTCAACTGACACAAAAGTAAGAAAACAGATCATTGTGAGTTGGGGACTCATCACAGATTATAAATTAGAGATCACTGTAACATCAACAGTTTTCTGAAGCTTTGAGTCCAGCATTCAGCAATCACGACCAGCTTTTCTCCACCTCACAAATGACAACGGGCACCAAAATTGACATCATGATTCCTGGCACTTTTTGGTATTATTTTGGTCTCTCATGTACTTCCAAGTTTTTGTTGCAGGCTGCATGAGTGGTGCCTTCTAAAAAACACACAGTTGTGCAGGGAAGAGTGTGCAACCAATACTGTCTAACAGACATGTAAACAAGCAATTACAATTATTTTATGCTACAAAAATATTTTTTAAAAACACCCAGAAGCAAAGCAGAAAAGCTGAAACTGTGTAGGTGCGTTTGTCTGCACATGGCGTACTCTTGTGCAGCTACTTCCAGCAGCAGTTCTGCGCTGCAGCAGCAACACCACCTGTTTAGGATGAAAAGTTCAAGAGGTCCAACGTAGCTCAATCGCCCCGATAAACGGTCATGATGATGCGCTGACATCACATTTCACACATGCAACGACCAATAACAGGGTCTCTGCAGGTTTCAAGTCAAATTTAAGACTTTTTAAAGACCATAATGAATACAATTCAAGACCCTTTTCACAACCATACTGGCAAAAAAGTAGAAAAGGCCTGAAGGAAACTCGGAGGCCCCGAATTACTTGCAAAGTTTAGGATTTTTTTTACAGCTCCTTCACACTGGAATAGAAAATGCCGAACCTAACTAAAAACACCAGAAGCCTCTCTACTGTGAACTGATATTTGTTCTACTATTAACTTTGGAGAGCTGCCGGTGACCCCCCGCTTCATCAAAAGACCGCAATGGAGCAATAACAGAAAAAAGAAGTTGTGCGCCAACACACCGGGGCGCACGCACAACACTAGGTGCTCAGGTACTTTAGTACCGTTTTGTTATGTTATAGCTCCTCAAAAATTGAAATAATTAAAAGTAAGACTGAAGTTTATGCATTTGTTTTAAATAAAAGTAACATTAATACATTTTTAAGACCTTTCACAATCATATTTAAGACATTTTATGAAATTTTAAGATAATTTTAGACATTTTCACACAATCAACCAACATTTATTTATATAGCAACCAGAGATTGACCAAAGTGCTTCACAGTTCCAGAAATAGATTTAAAATAGAGGTAGGTCAGTGGTGGTACATAAATCAGAGGGCAGAGCATTCCAAAATTTTGGACCCGTCACTGCGAAAGATCGGTCACCCCATGGCTTACACCTGGACCGGGGAACCTCCAGTAGATGTTGACCAGCAGAGCGGAGAGCTCTGCCAGATTGGTGAAGCCTCAGAGTTTTACTTATGTAGGGGGGAGCAAGGCCATTAACTGCGTTGAAAACAAATAACAAGGTTCTAAACTGGATCCTAAATTTTAACAAGTAGCCAGTGGAGGGAGTAAAGTACAGGTGTGATGTGGTCACGTTTACAGGTGTTAGTTAGGAACCTGGCAGCAGCATTTTGTACCAGTTGTAGGCGGTGGAGAGATGTTTGGCTAAGTCCAATATACAGTGTACTGCAGTAATCTAACCTTGAGCTAATAAAGGCATGGATGGCTGTTTACAGGTCACAGCGGCTCAGAAACGGCTTAACTTTTGCAAGGAGGCGAAGCTGAAAGAAGCTTGCCTTCACTACTGCATTAATCTGTGGGTCAAATGTAATCCTGGAGTCAAATTTTACTCCCAGATATTTTACATTTTTACAGTAGGGTGCCACTGGACCAAGACCAGGTGTTGTTCTAGGCGGGTTTGATGAGCCAAACAAAATACATTCTGTCTCGTTTTCGTTTAGGGAGAGAAAATTTTGTCATAGCCAGAGTTTAATGTCACTCAGACATTTGTGGATGGACTCTATGGCATCTGGAGAGTTTGACACGATGGGCAGATAGAGTTGTAGATCATCTGTATACAGATGAAAGGAGACGTTGTGCTTTAGAAGTATTGAACCTAATGGCAGGAGATATGAGAACAAAACAGGGTCCAAAATGGACCCCTGTGGAATGCCAGAAAACAGAGTAGCCGATGAGGAGGAGAGGTCGCCAATCATCACAGAGAAAGTTATTCCTGAGAAGTAGGACCTAAACCACTGCAGCACCGAACCTTGCAGCCCTACATGTTGGGCCAGACGTGCCAGGAGGATGGAGTGGTCCACAGTATCAAATGCTGTGGTCAGGTCCAACAACACAAGCAACACAGGTTTTCTGGCATCGAGGGAAGTGAGAATGTCATTATGCACTTTGAATAGTGCTAATTCAGTACTGTGGCGGGTTCTGAAACCGGACTGAAGCTTCTCAAGAATGTTATCTTCCACAAACGATTTTAAGGTCTTACATTCAAATTATTGGATTTTAGACTTTTTAATTCTCTGCGGATACCCTGCAATAAGGAGAACATATTTAGCCCTTGTTACCTTAAACCTGACATTTTTATAATTAAATCAATTAAACCCTTTAATGAGGCATTTTTACATAAAACAGGACCACACTGATCAGAGGGACTGAAACTACATAAAGACTTCATAGTGACTTGTCTTGATTCAATAGTTTATGGGAGAAGCTGATGATTTTCTGAAGAAGGTCTGTTGGAAGCAGACATGTATTGAATAAAGCTGGCCTTTACTGGTATTCTTCCCCATCAATGGATTTATGCTTTTATCCAAAGTGACTTACAAAGAAAAAGGAGAATTAACTATTGCATATATTTGAAAGAACAAATTACAATAAACAGTAACAACAAGAGGCAGCGAGAGGGAGAGTGCAAATGTTTCGGTTAGTTAACTGCAGTTCAAGAGATAGTGGTTGGTCTGTTATGAGGGGAGGTACTCTTGGAAAGGAACCCTGTTATGGAAGTACTTGGTAGGTAATTCCACCAATGGGGAGCCATGAATGACAATAGATTGGAGTGGTGTGCTCGTGGGGGTGGCAGTGCCAGATGATGTTCCTTGATGACCTATAATTCACTTTGTGGGTTAGCATTAGTGATTTGAATTTGATGCGAGCAGCTACAGGTAGCCAATGTAACTGCAGTACTCAAGATGAGTAATGACCATGGTTTGTACCAGGAACGGAGCAATTTGTTGTGTCAGGAAGAGCCTGATCTTTACTTATGTTGAATAGTGTATAGCAGCACAACTGGGAAACAGAGGCCACATGCTCAGAGAAGGTCAATTGGTCATCAATTACGGAATCCAAGTTCCTTCCAACCTGAGAAGGAACGCTTCATGAGGACTTGATTTTGACAGAGATGTTGGGATATATGGTTTGCTTGGGCAGGAAGAGCAGCAGTTCTGTTTCAGAGATGTTGAGTTGGAGGTGATACTCTTTCATCCATGCGGATAAGTCAGCAAGACAGTTTGAGATTTGCACAGAGACCGTGCAGTTGCTTGGTGGAAATGACAGATAGAGTTGAGTATCATGTGTAGAAGTGATACGAGAACCCATGTGAGCATGATCGGGCCTAATGAGGTGGTGTACATGGCAAAGAGAAGGAGCCCCAGCACAGAGCCTTGGGGAACCTGTGTAAGACAGTGAAAAGTCGATGTTTGTCCTTACTAGGATACTTTGAACTTCACCCAGTGATGTAAGATTCAAACCAACCAAGTGTTTTACCCATAGTGCCCATATTTGAGAGTGTAGATAAAAGGATATGGTGGTTGAGCATGTCAAACGCTGCCAATAAATCAAGCAGGATGAGCACAAAGGATTGACCTGCAGCTTCTTTTAAGGCTTCCATCACAGACAATAAAGTCATTTCAATGGTGTGATCACAAGCTGTTCGTCAGGCTCGCTCGGTGGACTTGCACGTCTTTACCCAATAAGGTCTTCACAAGAAGGGCTGAAAACGAGGACTGATGCTACAGTCGCCCTAAGAGTTATAGATGGCTTTATTATACACGACTACGCCCAGCCGAGACCACCCACCGAGACACAGAAAAGTTTCGGCCAGTCAAGGGAGTGACTAGGCAGTTCACACCGGATTGTTTTTGGATGACTCTCGTCATCCAACCTCGTAACAAGTGCTCCGAATAAGGTTCAGGTGAATTCAAATCAGGGGATTTGATTCTAGGACAAGTCAGAAACTCACAAGCATGTTTAAATAGCACACAAAGCAAAGCTTGAAAAAACATACACTGACAGACTCTCCTTAAGGCCCCTTGTAAATTTGTTCATTTTTGTCCACAGTCAGGAGGATCACCAACAGTAAGGCCAATGACCTGCTGGATTCATTGATTGCCTGGTAACTCACTGAAAACCCCACACCCGCGAATCATTGAGCAAAACACACATACTGTTGCTTTTACATTTCAGTCTATCCAAGCATTCAACAAAGACAGTTGTTTCAACAAAGACCCTGTTTCCAGAGGGAGGATAGTGAATTCACCCTGTTACTGAGTGTGCTCAGCTACATCCTGATGCGAATTTCATGTTTTCTGAACACAAAGTGGTATTAATCTTCTCATTTCAGTCTTAGCAAGAAGGAAATAAAACATTAAATGCTGTGACCCTATGTTTCATTATCAGTTATGTGTCCTGGGTGCGTGTGCTCAAACCAGTGAGTTTGGTGGTTGTCTTCAGAGAAAGAGTAAGACTTTGCATAAACCTACAGATGAAATGGTCTCGCACTCTTCCGAGCTTCACCACATTCTTCAGATCACTGTGTCGGAGGACTTCCCTGCTGCATGTGTCTAATCGACTGTTAACCACTTTGGCGTACTTCTTCCCTGAGATGGACAACACAAACGACAGTTGATAACATTTAACTTTGGCTGTGAGAGTTACATCAGGCCAAGAAACAAGAAAAGCATTTGATTTCAGACAAGACTCCCGTTTCATTCATACCACGAATATCTTCCAGGTCGATAACTCCTCGTGAGAAGCACCGTTTTAAGCGCTCCGCCTTCTCCCCCTCCACTGGCTCCAGTAGGGTGATCTCCGGGAGAAGCCGGTAACTGGCTGTCGCCACTGGGGAGAACTTGGCGTGGTCCTTGCCTGAGCACAGAGTAGAGCAGATTTCAGCATCTGAAAGAACTGATGTGCACACGTGCAGTATGAGTAGTCATGTAGTCACTGAAACATGCAGCCTTCACAGATATATGAACATGAGTGCTCCAAACCATGCTGCACAGAAAAAGCACTCCCATGTGTCAGTTCAACTTGGCTGTGTGCTCTGCTGCCAGAAATGTACTAAGCCAGAAATCTAAATCTAAGTACTAGCTGAGGTACACACTGAATCAGAACTTCTTTGGGTTTGTCCACCCCTGACCTTAACTAGAGACAATGATACTTTACTGTCACAGAGGTCAGGGCAACATTTTGTGATTAGAACTAAAATGTCCCTACTGTTGAGTCCATGTCTGAGCTGCTTACCAACTCCTTTGACACAGTGCATGATGATGTCCAGCTCCTGTCCTGGTCGTAGCTGAGCTATCAGGATGTCATCGTGCACCGGACCAATACAAGAGTCTGCAAACACATCGGCTTGATTGCCAATGGGGACCCACTTTATGTCCCTGGAATAAACTGAGAGCAGAGAGCCAGGAACAGAGGACAGAGAGAAAACCATATTAATACTTAATGACAGCTGTTGGTATGTCTTTATCACAGTTGCAGTTCTGCCTGTCACAGTAACCATGGCTAAACATCTAAAAACAAAAGCAGATTTAGAAAAAACTGAAAACGCGAGTGTAGCAATGACAGCCATGAGAAGCTGTGCCTCGTTTTCTGTCCATACAGTGTGATGTAACCAGATCCCCTGGTCAGAAAACTCTGGGTAGTGTACGTGCACACAAATGTAAAATATGCCATAAAATAATTACATTAATACAAACTGTACACACACCTTCACGTAAGGTTCCCTGAAATCACCCCACTGTGAAATGTGTGTGTGTGTGTGTGTGTGTGGATTCACCTTCTACATGCCCACACTGAGGCAAGGCACCTCATTAACACTTATGCTTGGTAATAAGGCTGCTGACCGGTGAATAAAAGCAACAACTGAGGCAAAGACCATTAAATCAATATAATTACTGCAATCAGTCAGTGGAAACCTCAATGTCATGCAGAGCAGAGTGCGACCGCTGAACACAAAGTATTCACTTACTTAGACTACATACTAACTGAAGCACAATTACACAAAATTTAGATTTCAGTTTTTGAAGTCATAGTCCGTAGCAGTATACATCTGCGGTTTCCTGTAACGTACCCATGTGGTTCACATATAGCTCTCGTGGGTCAGAGGAGTCTTTGCTGGCTCTGGGGTTCCTGCTGCATTTAATCTTCAGATGAAGCTGAATTGTGTCAATTTCTGAAGCCTCTTCCTCTGCAGACTCTTCAGCTGGAATTTACAAAAGAACAACATACAGGAAAGTTTCAGAAAGTTGAAAACAAGCTTGAAAGAATTTACAAGATTTGACCAAATATGATATTTTTATGGTACAGTAGACGATGCATGGTTGTTACCTTTCAGCGTACAGACTTAAGTTGCTTATAAGAACAGCTGGTAAAGAGAAACTCGTCACTACAGTGACTACTTATAACTAACTCTACTTCCTGAGGCTACCACAAACGCACAAATTGTCAGATTAATGCGCGCTGCTCTAGCCACAATCAGCAGTGACTAAACACTGTGACAGAAAAACAAATGTGCACTTGTTCCTAATTATACTATTAATGAACTATTTACTTATACTAGAATGATTTACCTGGGTTCTTGTACTCAAACAGACGAGGGTCGGCTTTGATAGGGATGAGCCCTAATCTGTGAGCCAGGACTTCATCCTGGACAATGGATGTGTTGTTATAGATGAACACTTTCTCTATAGCCATTGTAGGCACCTGCAAGTAATTAAAAAAAAACACAAAAAACACAAACTATATATTTGCAATCACAGAAAGACTGACCACCATTTAAAATGTATAAAATTAAAAAATAAATATATTTTTAAAAAGGTCTATATACATAAACCACTACCAAAACAATCAAAAAAGCAACATTTGGATGTTTCCACAAAGCAAAAACTAGTGTTTGGACATTCATATGGAACTGGACAGTACGTAACTGTCCGTAGGGTCAGAGTTTTCTGATACCAACCTGTCATAACAGTTCATATCAGCTCAACATTTATTGTGTAAAGCAGACCTGCAGTGGAACTTTTCTACACGTTTCAGCCAACTCAGCAAATACAAGCTTCTAACTAGATAGAGCTTTATTTTTGTACAGTAACCAGTGCAGTTGATGTCCACTCTAGAAAACGTTATATTTCACTTGATCTGGGGCTGTTGTATCCAAGTTTCAGCCATCCTCCCATTTTCTATACATCTTAATCAAATGCATGGTCACAGGGGGCTGATCCCAGCTACCATTGGGAGAGAGGCAGGGTACACCCTGAATGAGTCACCAGTCCATCACAGAGCCATACAGAGACAAACAAGATATACAACCATTCATATACACACACTCATAGGGTCAATTCCAACAGGAGTATATTCCTGTTCATTTGGCTGAAGTAGTCACTTGTGTGCTTGAAGAAACATAATACTTGACAACATGATCTGTTGGACTTATCTGATCAGAAAACAAATTAAGACCGACAGCCTCTTCATGTGCCTGTTCATGTGATTGCAGCCATACTGGGGAACATGGCCCGATATAAGAGGCCTGTGCCTCGGTATAAACTCACACAGACGTTAACCAGCCAGCACAGAGGGATAAGATTATATAATAGTGAAAATAATCTGTTTGAAGAGTTTCAGTCAGGATTCAGAGTGCATCATAGCACAGAAACAGCACTGGTGAAAGTTACCAATGATCTCTTAGCCTCTGATAGCGGACTTGTTTCTGTGCTTGTCCTGTTGGATCTCAGTGCTGCATTTGATACGATCGATCACAGCATTCTGTTACAGAGACTTGAACATGTTATTGGGATTAAAGGAACTGCATTAGGCTGGTTTAAGTCATATTTATCTGATAGATTCCAGTTTGTTCTTGTAAATGAAGAATCTTCCTCACACACCAGAGTAAGTCATGGAGTTCCTCAGGGTTCTGTGCTTGGACTGATTCTTTTTACTTTGTACATGCTTCCATTAGGTAACATTATCAGACAGCATGGCATAAATTTCCATTGTTATGCTGATGATACTCAGCTGTACTTATCTATGAAACCAGATGAAACCAATAGGTTGGTCAGACTACAAGCATGTCTTAAAGACATAAAGACCTGGATGGCTCAGAACTGTCTGTTTATAAATTCAGACAAAATGGAGGTTGTGGTTCAGGATCAAACGGTCTCGCTGTACAGTTACTCTAGATGGCATTTCCTTGGCTTCTAGCACTACAATGAGAAACCTTAAGAGAAACTAAGCTGAATACAAAGGTCTGAAATAGTCAGATTTCCATTTGTGAGAAAAGCACCAGGGTGGTCTGATCATGCACATATGACATGGTTTACATTCAGTTGTCATCTAATTAATGAAAAGACATGTATGTTGGAAAATGGCAATTATTATTGTTATAGTATGTATAAAAGACACAGACTAAAAAACATGACTGAAGAGTAATGTCACCTCTGCAAGTAAGATCCTTCTGAAGGCATTGGCAATGGAAGCATCAATCCCCACCATGTCAAACTCCATACTGCTCTCATCCAGATGCACTACATCAATTCTGAAATTCTGCACACAAACAAGACAACAGCAATGGAATCATATATAATCATGGTCCAATTGTGTACTTTTTAAATTCTAAATGGCTATAGCTCAGGAGGCAGAGTGGCCTTCCATAGATCAGAAGATTGGTGATTAGATTGCTGGTCTCTAAAGTCCCCATGTCAAAGGTGGGAATTAACAAGAGAAAAAAACATAGTTTCAACATAGTGCCCTTAAGCTCAGTGCTGAAACAGTCACAGTGAAGCATTTCGTGTTTGTACATCAAAACAAGCCAATTAAATCTTTTCCCACTTGGTGGGAAAACTGAGTGGGTCAGGTGGTTGGTTTTACCTGTTCTGTGTTGTGGAGAAGGAATTAATCACTGAAATACTGGACATTTTGGTTTTGAGTTCGAGTTTTTTTTTTTTATTTTTTAGTCTAGACCTCGTGAGGGAGCATTCTGACACTGACAAAGCTTGACAAAGAGATCTGTTACAAAGGCTGCAGGCAGCATAGAAATGAAAGCAAGAACATAAGATATGACTGACAACATGAATATTCCCATAGCAATGTCATTCTTGTTCAGTAATGATCCATTTGCAAAGGTTTTTACACTAATCAATAATTTACACAAAAGTACAATGGAAAAAGGTGGAATAATCACATCAATTTCTTTTGAGGGAAAAAATTATTGGTTTTCAGTCAGAAGTGAACAAGAAATTTATTTGATACTGAACATGTTTGGATAACCTCCAAACAACCTTATTTTCTAAAAGTAAAAGTTGAGAGAGGAGCATTGGAAAAATACACTAAAATCCTTTCACGTTGAAAAGTGACTCAAACCATTACTTCAAGAGCAAATGCATCATCTCAGAAAGTGCACAGAAAGCCAGTTGACTTTACTGAGATTACACAGGAAAAAGCAAATGTCAAACTCTTGGTTTATAGACCAATCCAACTGAGTTCTATCACCTTACCTTCTGAAATGCCTGCATGTTCCACGTGTCAACAAAGCCAGGGTAGTTTCCAGGAAAGTCTGTTGTATGGACCTGATAGAAAAGAATATTATCAATCACTTTTACAAAACGAATCCACTATCTTAGCTCCCTTCTCAGTAAATGACAAAATATCAGGGTTGAGTTAAAAACTGACGAGAAATTAATTTCTTGTGATGTAATCTTTTCCTAGTTGGAGAGGAGAGTTCCCCATTGCCCCCAGATATTGCATGAATTCATCACCCAGGTGCTCAGAAGAAGTAAATCTGGCTAATGACACAACAGCGATGTGAAGAAACTGTTTTGACTCAGGCTTTAATGGCAGAAGTTTATGCTTTTTCAATGGGAGACAGAAATGTGCAGGTATTTCTGTGCTGGCTCGTCATTCGACAGCTAGAAAAATAAATGGTAAATTTCCCACACTTATACAACACATTTTAACCTTGACTAGGGACTACAAAGCTTTACAATTCTCATTTACACAAACACTCATACACTGTCTCTGTGTTGTCTACCATATGCAAACAGCACATCATTCTCCACAATGAGTATAAGAAGGCAATTTGGGGATTCAGTGTGTTGGTCATGTGGAAGAGCTTGGTGATCGTAGCAACAACTTTCTCATTGGAGGATTACCTCTTTACCCTCTGAGCCACAGATGCCCCACCTACTCAGTTTATTTACTCGTACTTCATTCTTTCTCGTTGTGTTGGGTTTGTTTTTTCTTTTGCTGCTACAAATCCACCCATACTCTGCAGAGTTTCAAACACTTTTTCATTTGACTTGAAGACAACTATGCCTTCGATGTGTGGATGCATGAAAAAAAAAGGTGGATGCATGTTTTAAGATTGGTAGACACAAGTGGACTAACAAATAACTGCTGAGATTTACATGTACCCCAGGTTATACTTTTTATTCTTTTTAATTAAAGCATGTAGAAAATGTAAATATATATACATCATATACATAGTTTGACCCTTTTTCCATCCTCCCCACATAGTGAGTGCAAACAGACACAAATTCCCTTGTACATTAGCATGGATGTAAAAATAGTAAAACCCCTATAACCCTCCCACCCTCACCATGGCGACTCCCGAAGAACATCCCATCAAGGATCTCTCCCCCAGTAAAAAGAAAAGAAAAAGTTAAAGTCAGCCGCTCTGCATCCTCCCCTTAACTAACTGATGCCAAAGAATATGGCAGCTGCCACCTAATGGCCAGCATTTTCTAGGCTGCAGTGAGAACGGCCCACAGAATACATCTGTACTGCAGGGACACATTTAAAGAGTCATTTTTAACCTGAGGCAAGAATGGAGAGACTGGAATCCTAGTTTTAAGCATGTCACTTAACGTGAGAGCTACATCCTTCCAGAATCATAACGTCGGGACACTCCCAATAAAAATGCATTAATGACCCCTGGGCATAGATCGAAAATCAGAGATGATGTGATCCTCATAGCGTAAAGCCTTCTGGGACTGAGGTACATCCTTTGAACATACTTTTGGTGTGTTAATTGATAGTTAGGGCTTTTGGATGTGCCATTGAGATTTTTCCACACTGTGTCCCAGCAGATCTCTTCATCAGTTAAATCATTTAAATCTCTATTCTAAATATCCTCCACTGGTAAAGGTTTATAGAATCCAGTAATGAATTTGTAAAGTTTAGAAACCATCCCCCGTGTAGATTCTACTCAGGCTAATAATTTACGTAGGTGTGTGAGGTGTGCTGTCCCCCATGGGACACCATGTGCCCACATGACTGATCTTAATTGCTGATTGAAGACAAAAGATGAAAATTGAAGATCAAATTCAGCTTGAAGAATGTCAAAAGCCCATAAACCACAGCCAGTATACAAATCTAATAGTTTATTACCTCTCCTATTCTTCCAATGTGGGAATGAAAAAGGCTTAGTACCAGTGAGAAGTGAAAAATTATTAAAATTAGATGTGCGATTGTACCATTTAAAATCTGTGCCAACAAGCTTCATTACAGTATGCTAAGTTGTGAGTATAAATGAACGGGGCCTAAACATAACTTGGCTTATTTCAGTGTTAGGTTAGCATACACTAGGTCTTGCAACCTGTGGGGTAGCGCAAGATCATCTTCAATTTGTCTCCAAGAAACAGGGGTTAAACCATGTAGATAGAGGGTGTAAGGCTGTCATTTAGCTGGAATGAGTGAACCACCAATGTACGGAGGCTCTTTGCCCTGTCGCAGCTGTCCTCGGTTCCATTCCGACCTGTGGCCTTTTCCTGCATATGACAGCCTCTCTCTACTAGCCTGAAGCTACTTTCCAATAAAGGCCACTAGAACCTGTAACTCGTCTCATGAGTTTTAGAAATGGTCTCTTTCCTTTCCATATTAATTTGGAAACTAATGAATGAAGTTCACAGTAACCCAAAGTGGAAGCTAGAGGGATCGCAGAGGAATAAAAATTAAGGAGTATATCAATTTTGACTATAGCTATTTAGGCTTGAAGTGAATTTGGGAGATTCGACCAGTGCTCAAAGTACTTCTCTAAGGGACTGTAAATACCTTCTTATTGAAATAGATGACGTGGAGGGAAAAATATCAACTCAGCGTTATCTGAAGCTTTTAACTATTGGTATATAGGAGGACAAAGGAATTTAACCTGCATCTGAGTTTAAATGCAATAGTATTGACTTTGTTCAGTTGATTTTATAGCCAGAGTGAACTGAATGAATCAAAAGAGGACAGCAAAAGTAGGACTGAAGAACCAGCACTGCCTACACACAGAAGGATGTCATCAGAAAAAGAGAGGTCTGCATTTCATTTCTCATCAGAGGTAATAGGAAGGGAAGGAAAACTTCCACAACACAGTTTACCCAGTACATTCCAGAAAGTAAAGTATATCGCTGGTGGAATTCCGTCCCACCCTGGGGACTTGCCGTTTTTAATACTAACAAGAGCCTTCCTTAACTTTTCTAGAGAAATGGGGATATTGAGTGATTCTGATTCATTACCAGACAGAGAAGGTAGATAGACTTCCTGGAGAAAATCTGTGCACACATTCGTATCGAGAGAGATTTCAGAATTATAAAGAGAGGAGTAGAAAGATTTAAATTCAGAATTGATATCAATTGGGTTGCTCAGGGTATGAAGAGATGTTTTATGGCTGTGATATTTGAGTATTTTTCAGTCTTAATGCAAAAAGGTGACTTGGTTTGGCATCATTGAAATAATATGTTCTTCTGATTCTGTGCATTAAAAACTCTGTTCTTAAGAAAGAGTTGAACTCAGCTCTTGTCACAGCTATTTTAACGGGTGTGTGAGGATCCAACTGCAGTAACCCAAACTACAGGACTGTTTAGTTCTTGAATTGTCTTTACAGCAAACAAGCAATGTATGCACTCCAAAAACCGGCTTAATCACAGAGTCTCTTGAGATGTCAAACCTAACCCAAGTCCAGCAAGTTGATGCAATCCAGCAGAGTAGCAGCAGAACGCCACACCAGCAGGCAAACACCAATAAGGGAAAAGACAGATCGTCGTGGGAGACAGAAGGCACGGAATGAAAAGTCCTTAATACAGCCTTTTATAGCATTCCGTAAACATCTAGGATAATCTACTGAGTCTACATTCACATCTACAAAAGGTGCAAATTGTCTTTGAAAAAATTGCAAAAACATTTTTGAGAAGTGAAATGTTGAACCGCTAAGAGTGTAAAGCGCGCTATACTATGTCATATGCAACAATACTATGACCTGATAGAGAACAAGGCTTGATTACAACGTGTATTTCAGAGGGGGATTCAGATGAGGTCAGTATATAATCTATTCTGGAAAAACCCTGGTGTCTTGCTGAATAGAAAGTGTATTGTTTAGATGTGGGGTTGATAGCTTAACAGACCTTTACTGCACTTAGTGTTAGATTAGTTACCTGTGGTATTGGTCATATAATCACCTTCAGGAAGAGCAACAAATGCACCACCTGAACAAATCGGAATCTAAAATCTGTGCAAACTGAAAAAACAGTGCCTCAGACTTTTGAACATGGCTCTTTTAAATGCTCTTTAAACAAAACATTTTTCATTAATGATCTGATTGTAAATAACAGCTTAGACTGCATGTTCTTAACTTAAACTTGGCTCAGCACAGATGCTTCAGTTATTTTAAATGAAGCCACACCACCCAGCTTTATGTACAAATATTCAGTGAGGACTGGAAGATGAGGTGGAGGTACAGCAACAATAATTTCATCAGGTCTTGCTTTTATAGATACTACCTTCCATTACATATACCATTCTCTTATCTTTAGCAGCCCTCTCATCTTGTGCATGACTGTTTACAGACCACCCAAACCCTGTTCCTCTTTTGTTTCTGACTTTTCAGATATTCTTTCATTTATCATTACGAGGATTATAAGATCATTAGGTTTCAATAGAGTTATCATTTTAGAAGATTTTGATTTACAAATTGACAATCAATCAGACACATCTGCCAGGGAATTCTTAAATGATCTATATCATATTTTAAATAAGGATATCACAGAACCAACACACAGCAGAGGCCACACTCTGGACCTGGTAATTACCCATGGCCTTGTCTCCTCTATTATTGATGTAGGTTTTCAGACCATTCATGCATTTAAATCATCATAAACTACTGTATTCCAACTAATATTCCTAAAAGAACTACCCTGTCTTCACCCTGAAGTGGTTGCAAAGTTGACTCACTTTTTACGGGACAGTTCACCTCACATTTTACCTTCTTCTTGTGATTTTATTAGTGATCGTTTTAACAGTAAACTCAGCTCCACCCTGAATTCTGTTGCTTCTCTAAGAATAAAAAGTACTTACACAAAATAAAAACCACTGTGGAACAAGGAATAAATCAGGAAATCAAAAAGAAACAGAAGAGCTGAAAGAAAGAGGAGGAAGAATAAACAAACTATCCATGACCACATTTTTAAAGAACAACTAACCATATACAATAAAGCAATAAAGCAGACAGGACAAATATTATTTCTCCAAGATTATTCCGGATAACCACAATGACCTTTCTAAAACCATCAACCTTTTAACTCGCCCTACCTTTAAAAATGCTTATGTGACTGCGACAAACACTAAATGTGAGGAATTTGCAGTCCATTTTATGAATGAAATTCATAATATTAGATTTTAATAACAATCATTTCATTCAATAATAGTCATTAATCATTTTAATAACCCTCACTCTGTGGACTTTAATAGTACTGAATCACTGCCTGTATTGGGGGGGAAACACTGGACAGTTTTGTCCGCGTTGATGTAGACATAATTAATAAAGTAATTTCCCAAGCAAAAGCTATAACTTGTCTTTACGATTCCACCCCCACACTTCTTTTTAAGACAATCTTTCTAAGACAATCTTTTTGGAAGCTGATATTCTTAATATTGTGAATGACTCTCTTCAGACTGGTGATTTTCCAGTGGCATGTAAAACTGCTATGGTACAGCTGACTCTGAAGAGAGAAAATTTAGATACATCTGATCTCAGTTATAGACCTGTATCCAGTTTATCATTTTTAAGCAAAATTTTTAATTAAATGATCTTAAGAAAGACAATGGTATCTTTGAGGATTAACAGTCTGGGTTCAGGGTGAATATTTAAATTACAACACTCTTGTCATTTAAATATTCATTTTCTAGTTTTTTTTTCTGTCAAAACCAGTCATCAGTCTAATGTTAACAGTGTGTTTTGATAACAAGTTATTTAACTCTAACTGATGCAGTGAGTCCCCCCCTCAAACTGCGCTGCTTAAAAAGCTCTCACTCAGTCTTCACTGATAAACTCCAGGAATCCTCCCAACCCCGTTAAATCTGCAGGTCCCCCACAGCATGGATGAGCCCAGCTCCAGGTGTGCCCTGGCTGTGGACCACCCACTCCACATCAGCCTCATAACGACATGTCTGACAACAGGAACACATTTTGAGCAGAAACTCTCAGCACTTCACCTGACACCGGTTAAACCGGGACATCACATACAGATTCACCCAAAACACATTTATCATAATCTCACACAGCACCTCACCAATCTGGGACTCAGCCCAGTAGTTTAGTAGTGGGACTGCAGAAAGACGCTGTCGTCATGGTCGCTGGTAAAATACACACTTACATTCTTCACACCAAATTCCTCTAAGATTACACGATTCCGTATTTCCTCCACGTTCTTCATGGTTGCGGCCATTTTGCTGTGTTGTCGGTCCAACTCCGCCTAACTTTCCTGCTTTCACTATATCAGTAAGGGTTCCTGTTCTTCTTCTCTTAAGGTTCAACTGCTCTTGGCCTCCTTAAAGTTACAATACTGCCCTCTTGTGGATGTAGTCCTCATTCATCTGTTCCAGTCTGTACTTCAGCCACTTCGTTGCTCTTCTTCAAATAAAACTAATCAAACATTTGTTTGTTGAGTTTTTTTCAGTAATCTCAATTGTCTTCATTTTACAATAATGTCTGTTCATTCAGATGTCTCAAGTGTTTCTGGTTCTTAACAATATTCACAACCCTTCAGGTATCCCTCAGTCATTTGACATATACATTATATTAAATTATTACACCATTAAACAAATTATTACAGCTTTCTATTTCCTGTATTTGGTTACATTTAACTTTCCCTCAACCATTTTCTTTGGATTGTCTTTCGTTTCCTGGTTCCAACACTCAGTGTTGTTAACAGTGTGTTTGATAATCTATCAACTTTTTCATTCCTAAATGAGCAGGGACCTTAAAATGGCCTTTTTTACATTTTTAACATTTTTTTGTTTTAATGTTTTTATTACTGTTGAATATGAACAATTTTAAACAACAAATCTGGTTTCTAGTTGATTTGATGTTTAAAGAAGATACCAAGTAACTGCATGTGATCAATTTACCTGTTCTCGTCTGTTTTATGAATTCCAAAGCCATCAAAATGGCATATATCTTTACGTTGGGTGTCTGTTATACACTGCCCATCCCCAAAAAAAGTCACCACCTAGATTTAATTTAGCAAATAGATAAGAGCCTCCCACTGGATCATTTCTGCTTTGATGATTGTGTTTCATCTGGCAACAAGTTATATAACTCTAACTGATGCAGTGAGTAGCTTCCATTTCTTAAACAACCATGTCAGAAGACACATCTGTGGTCGTGTAAAAGCTGTTAATCTGTTTCAGAAGGGTCAAATTATTGGCATGCACCAAACAAAGAAAATATCTACTTAGCTTGCTGAAACTACTAAAATTGGGTTAAGAACTGTCCAACACATTATGAAAAACTGGAAGAATATCAAAACATCAGCCTGCTCTGACATTCCTCCAGCTGTTCCTTCTGAGTGAGCTTGCCTTTCCTGTCTTGCCCATGAACTGAGCTCAAGATAAACCTGTTTGCCTTGGTTCTTGACCTCACCATGCCCTCTCCAAAGTGTTTTAGTCATCCATCTGCCAGCCTGGCCACTTGTGGTCTACAGTGTCCAGTCACCCTGCCTGAAAACTCAAGTACTACTCTCACTCTGCCCAAGGCATATCTCCTGCAGTCTTTTGTTCCTCAATCATCCCGCTGTCACCAGCTCTGCTGTCAATTTGTTTCAAATTCTCCATTCAACTGGCCCCTGGCAGACCACCTGAGCTCACAGAGTTTCAGTCATCCAGTTTTACATGACTGCCTCATATCACCAGTTACCCAGATGTCTCAATGCCTGACCAGCTGACTGAGGTCTCCAGAACTCCTCTTACCTTGCCGCCAAGCCACCAGTCCAAGTTCACTAGGTATCCAGTCATCCTACTGTTGGGTTGCCCACCCTGAAATCCCTGTGTTTCTGAGGTCTAAATTCTCAGATTTAGAATTTTTTTTGATTGAGTACCGATAGTCATTATAGTGAGGGACTAGATGTTGACAATAATGACCTTAACAATGAATGTAATATCTCTTAAAATACCATTTTCTCAAACAAATCCATTCACTTTCTTAATCATACCTTCGATTGAGCTCTGACTTAGAACATGAATAACTGACAGCATTTTGCTAGCGCTAACCTATACACAGAAAAAAAAGTTAGCAAGAGTAATTACTGAAAGAAAAAGCCATAGAAAACACAGAATCAGCCACAGCCCTCTAACTACCGACAGGTAAAGTGAGTAATGCTGCTCCTCTTGGTAAAACACAAAGTTCCACTGGGAAAATCTGCATCCTGACATTTACATAAATGTTACTTATCAGCAGTGAGCCCCATACTAAACTCATAAAAGCTATGAGGTGTTCACCCAGCATCCAGTCTATCCAGATTTTAGATCTGACAGAATCAAACTTGCTTCCCACAGATCCACACCACACACACAGTTTCATTCAGTTCAATTCAGTTTATCTATATAGTGCCAAATCACAACAATTGTCATCTCAAGGCACCTCAATGATACAGTTAAATTCAAAATGAGTCCAATTCATTCATACAGCGCCAATTAAAAAAATAATATGCTAGCTAAGGAAACCAACAGATTGCACCGAAGTCCAATTTCCCGTCCTGAGCGTGCCTGTGGCGACTGTGGAGAGAAACTACTCCCTTTTAACAGGAAGAAACCTCTGGCAGAACCAAACTAATTTCACACAACTGTCTGGTCTGAAAGAAGAGATTCATTTTTCTGTCCAAAAGGAAATCTTTCTGTTTCTGTAAATAGGTGGAGAGAAGAATGTAGTTTATAGGAGGCCATATTTATTGCAAGAAGTAGCAGGAACTTTCTTGATGAATTACTTTTGCTTTTTAATGTGAAGTGTGCATAAGACAACACACAGTGTCTTATAATTTGTTAACTAGATACCTTAATTCTGAGGAGGTGATTTGAACGTTAAAAGTAAAAACATAAAAACTAAATTCTATGAGATACCTTCACTAATGAACTTTTATACTTATCAACTAAAAGAGCATCAAAAGAGGTAACTTTCAGATGCAGAACAGGACTTCTCCCCCTAACTGTTCCACCAAAAGCTTCAGTATCATTCTAAGATGATGGGTGATAAATATTATTGTATTTAAGCTTCTGTGGAACAGATTCAGTATTGACAAAAACAAGGGTTTTATGAGGCTCAAACTGTGAAAAATGTGTTCTTTGTTGTACATTTACTAAACTTTTGTAAAACCTTTCAAGAAGGGATGCTGGGAAAGGATGTTGTCTCCTGTAGAATGCAATGACATCAAAGTTAGAATTATAGTGGACATTAACACGATACGATGCACAATAGCTTTATTTTTGATCACGACCAAACAATCCATTCACAGATGTAGAGTCATGAATGTCAGACCATGTTTTTTTAACTTTACTGAATGAATTAAGCAGTTTAAGAAATCAGACGCTGTCATTTTTGTTTCTAACTACATTTAGGATGATTTTACAGGAGATGAATTGGGCCAAATGTCTTTATCTTTCCTCTCCTTCTTCCTCTTCTAAAAAAAAAAATCATTTTCAGTTACTCTGTCATAATGATAGCTGGGACAGCCCCCCACTAAGTGATTTGGTATTATCCTAAAGACAGGACAGTACTCTCTTTTCCTTTTAGCCAAGGGGAGCGGGACTTCTCTGGTTTGGGTCTGAGGAGGACGTAGCTGGATGTATGTAGGGTGAAGTACCAGTCGGGAGGGAGATGAAAGTGCCTGAAACCCACAAGGGGGGTCTCTCTAGACCAGACCCTGTTGTGAGCTACACGCTGTTTCACTCAACACTTCTCGTCGGGACATAAAATCAGTAGCAGACAGCCGAGCGAGCCTGAGTCCACCGGGGTCAACCCCACCATCGGACTTCTTCATGGAGTAATCAAATGTTAATGCTCTAAACACCCAAAATCAGTACGGCCTCCATGGCACGGTCTCAGGGTGATCTTCTCCAGAAAGCCGCTGGTTTTGTATAGCTGGCAGCCGGAAGCTGTGATCAGCTGATGGAGGAGGAGCTGTATGAAAGGTGAGCCATCTTCCCCCGGCAGACTGTTAGCCTTTGAGATCTTCAACAAGAAGGATACGGTAAATTACGAGGTGATGTTGTCATTTGGAGGCGCAGACTATTTGTAAAACACCTACAGAGCCGGCAGCAGTCGCGAAGGATAACTGAAGGAGCAGATCTGACTGTGGAATATAGCAACTGTTACCGACAGACACGGGAGCCTCTGATACCATCAACAAAGGACGAAAAACATTGGAATTTATCATCAAAATATGAGCCAAATGCAACAGAAATAAAGTTCAGAAGACAGGCGACATAAAACGCACGCAGTCCTCACGGTGCGAAGCGTGCACAGCGGGATCGGTCCATGTAAACAAACTGCTATCCAAGCTAGCACTTGTTAGCCGACAGGGGTCAGCTCTGAGGTGCTAATACACTCAGCTAAGCTAAGCTAACATTTGGAACATTAATGTAACCTAACGGTAGCTCTCTGCGCTGTTTGTGCCATCTTCTTAGCTATGAATTCGTGTCCGCTGACCAGTTTTTATTTTCTTTAAACTGAACAGCACAATAACACCACAACAGCACATTTAAGGTGTGACAAAGAAGACAGCTGGCGACACTAACGTCACACGGTGAAAACATTTAGCCATAAGGAAGGATGAACCTTGAACAGACTGCTGTCATGTTCCTGTAGTTAATCCAGTGCAGTGCAGCGTATTGGCTGAAAAGTGTTGGGGATGAAGGAAGAACACTTGATCATTTCCTGAAGATTTACTCCCAAATTTATTCCAGCAAGCTTTAGAGTAGGTATCTTTTCCTCAGTGTTGGTGATTTACCCTGAAAGGGAGTGTGAACTGTGCAGTGTTCAGGCTGCTTGATGGTGAGATTGTGAGGCAGCACCCATCAGTACGGACAGACAAACAAGAGACCTGATCAGGGTAAAAGACTTCACATGGTCCGTTTAAAACACAGAGAGCTTGATTAACACAAGGAGACTTTGAACTTGTTGTGTAGTTTTCGCATATTTTTGCACTGCACGGCCTGGTCTGGGTTTCTATGATGTAGCCGTGCATGCGGGCCCATCCATAAGCCTCTCAGCTGTGTTTTGGTTGCTGTGGCCTCCCCTCCCCCAGCCTTCACTCCCCTGACTCTCCTCCAGTGTTGGACGCTGTTTGCCAGGCTTCTCTTGGAATTTCAGACCCTCGGAGGCCCGCAGCCTCAGGTCGCAGTCCTGTGGGCTCCAAGCAGGTAGAAAGTGGATGTGATGGAACTAATGTTTGCCGAGTGGGAGGATGGGGAGAGGTTCTCCTTTGAAGACTCGGACAGGTTTGAGGAAGACTCTCTGTGCTCCTTCATCTCAGAAGCTGAGAGCCTCTGTCAGAACTGGAGAGGATGGAGGAAACAGTCCGCTGGACCCAACTCCCCGACTGTTAAGATTAAAGGTTGGAAACACACACACACATATTTCTGTTCATGTGGATACATTTATTTATGTACAGCTTTATGTGCAGATGTCTGTACCCAAGTTAATCAGAGCTGGGCTGAAGTACATAAACACTTTTTGCTGGGAACCCTGCAGTATGTGTATTGCTGCTCTGCAGCATTCAGGTGTGTGTTAACATGATGCCAAGGAGGAAAGACATCAGCAATAATCTTAGAGAAGCAACTGTTGCTGCCCATCAATCTGGGAAGGGTTATAAGGCCATTTCCAAACTATCTGGAGTCCATCATTCTACAGAGAGAAAGATTATTCACAAGTGGAAAACATTCAGGACAGCTGTCAATCTTCCCAGTAAGTTCACCCCAAGGTCTGACTGTGCAATGCTCAGAGAAACTGCAAAAATAGAGAATTTAGCCATTTTACTGTTCACAAAACATACAGCAACGTGTCTGTGTGTGTTTTTTAGGATCGTCTTTAAACCTGTTATGTATACTGCTGGAAACTAGAGACAGTTTGGTGCAGAGTTTTAAGTTGCACATATGAGTAGACTTTGGTTCACTGACTGGTTCAATTGTACGGCCATGTTACGGGGATTGGCTGTTACACTGTGGGTGGGTCGTCATTAGGGCTGTTCAGCTTGTATTCGTAGTGGTTTCCTTGTAACGCATCGTAATCCATGATATGCTTTGAGCTAAACATCACAGACAGAAATATGCTTGCTGTTTGGACGTGTGAAAAAAACAGAGGGGGGGATACTTTTGAGAAACATTTTATTCAGAAAAATGACCACACAACAGTGCGAACACATGAAAACTGTTGATTCTTGTGTAGATTCCATTTAGGCCACATAACGTAGGCCTATTTTGAACGTGAACTTAACCACCGCATTTGCAGAAATATTTTCTCAAAATCTTGTTTTTAAATTTGCCAAATAAAAATAACATTTTAATTCTTTCACAATATCAGTTCATCAGAAAACATGAAATACCTCAATGTGCTGTCAAGTTTGTTTTTTTTATAGGTCAGACTATAGCTGCATTACTATAGACTATTTGTAGTTTTTTTGCTGTCTTTGCTTTTACACCATGAATGAATGCAGGGTCCATGTGGAGCCTTTCTTGAGTATAGGGACCCAGATCTTTCTTTTCAGAGCAGGCTGTGCACTGGACTGACCATTCTGGGGTGACAGTAAGCCACTGTCGACCCTCTCACCATTTAGCAAAGCGACCCGGCTCAATGCAGCCCCCAACCATAGTTTGGGGCGAGGGATTAGGAAGTGACCCCTCGGCCTGGGAGCTCTCCTCAGCCAGGGAGATGCTACTGTCCGCCATCCGATCAGCAATGTCAGAGCTTGTTGCATCTTCTGTTATATTTTTTCTCTGAATTTTTTGTTGTGGTCCTGTAAAATATGACGATATGCTGCTCTGGATTCTTTTCATTTTTTCTCCATCTGATTTAAGCTTTTGTTTCGGCGCAGATGAAACGCAAGAAAATCCGGTTGTTTTTCAAAATAAAATGAAGTGGGGTTGTGCGTGGCATGGTGGAGGTAGGACCCAGATGCAGATATTTTAAAGGAAAAACATGTACTGGTTTGTGTACTTTGGAGTCCCCCAGAGACACATCCACGCACAACTTCTGCATTTCCTGAATGTAAACTGTAAACAAGGCATCAGAACAAGAGGTTAGTATTTGGTTCACATTGAAGGTCGCAGCTGCTGTATCATAAGTTGCATGTAAGGCCCTAAGTCAAGGACATTGTGCATCCAGTTACATTGTCTCGACACTGCCCCTGTAAGTCATCTTCACACTGTATACACGTTGCCACAGGTACCTCATTATGTTGTGGTGGAAGGTATAGGGAAGGGATGCACCGATTGGTCGTTTCATGACCAGAACTGGTCGATTTTCAGCTTGGCTGGGGATCAATACATGTCAGAAATCACTTGTATTTCTTAAGCATTAGTTTTCCCAATCAAATGAATATGTCATACCAGAAGTGATAGCAAAACACATTGCTTGGTTTTTACCAAGTGACTCTGTAAGGTGTTAAAAAATAATGCCAGAGGAAGAGGTTGTTAAAAGAAAAGGTGACTTTTGACAGCACAGTACAACCAGCTGGTGATGACTGTATGTAACCTTCTGCTCAGTAATGTATTCAGTCTTCCATCATGGCCACATGGCCATGACTACACCTTTAATTCCTGTTGTCCAGCAAATGAGCTCTATAGTGATTTCATTCTTCAATAATTATGGTTATGATGTTGTAATTCGCTATATGCACTGACACTTTTTGACAAATCCCCCAGATTAAGAAAAATATGAGCAACATACCTGCCAATCACACCATCCTGGTTTTGTGTTTAAGTTCTTGCCAGTAGAATCAACTTGGATGCTTGACAGATATTGGGCTTGGCCCAGTCTTCCACTTCCATGGCTTCTTGTATCACTGCTGTGCACATTATACCCAACTGTTCCCAGCATTCCCACCAGATGACCCCACAGTCTCAGCTTGCGTCTCTGTCATTTGCACGTCGATGAAGCAACGCAACCTTCATCTAAACATCTTTAAGGGATTAAACAGGGTTTTGCAACTGCTTTGTTGGTGCTTGACAATCGTACATCTACAGGATATCAGTTTACTGCGATTGAGCAGTGTAGTTAAGCTCAGCTATCTGTTGTAAAAGCATCCAGGTCAGATGAACTTCATCACAGAAAGACACATTCACCAGCCACTCTATAGTAACGGGTTGGACCCCCATTTGGCTTCAGAACTGCCTCAATTCTTTTGCTCCATATTGACATGATGGCATCACGCAGTTGCTGCACATCTGTGATGCAAATCTCCTGTTCCACCACATCCCAAAGGTGCTCTATTGGATTGAAATCTGGTGGAGGCCACTGGAGTACAGTGAACTCATTGCCATGTTCAAGAAACCAGTTTGAGATGTAATGAGCTTTGTGACATGGTGTATTATCCTGTCAGAAGATGGTGCACTGTGGTCATAAAGGGATGGCCCTGGTCAGCAACAATACTCAGGTAAGCTGCAGCATTTAAACAATGCTCAATTGGTACTAAGGGGCCCAAAGTGTGCCCCCCCCCCCCCCCCCAAAAAAAATACCTTTACACCACCAGCCTGAAGCGTTGATACAACATACTTTCATGTTGTTTACACCAAATTCTGCCCCTACCACACTCGTCAGACCAGGCAACGTTTTTCCACTCGTCTATTGTCCAGTATTGGTGAGCCAGTGCAAATTGTAGTCTCAGTTTCCTGTTGTCAGCTGACAGGAGTGGCACCCGGTGTGGTCTTCTGCTGCCGTAGCCCATCTTCTTCAAGGTTGCACGTGTTGTGCGTTCAGAGATGATATCCTGCATTCCTGGGTTGGAACAAGTGCTTATTTGAGTTCCTGTTGCCTTCCTATCATCTGGAACCAGTCTGCCTAATTTATTTTCATTGGATGCCGGGATCTACAGAAATTGGTGTTTCTATTTAAACTGGAGAGGAATAATGAGATAAATAAGAAAGAGATTAATTTTGTTAAGAGTAAAGGTAAAGCGCCATACTGCAGATGTTAGAACTACAAGCAGCTTGAGAAGCAGATCTGTGCTTTGTAGATTGAAGGGCTGAATTATTAATCTCATCCAGCAGTTGTTACAGGCTTGTATGTGCATGTACTTATTGGTACTACTACATACCGTATATAAGTTTAGCTAAAAGCTAGAGTACAGTGCTGTACTCTACATTCAGTGGATTGGTGTTGTGCAGAGACACACTGATAGAGTTTAGAAGGAACACCAACACATTTTACTGGATAGTTTTACAAACTACTACCAGAAACTGAAAATGAGTTGTTGTTTTTTTCTCCCGCTCTGGTGTGCTTACACTGTGCCAATATCTCAGCTGAAATGGCAGTGGTACAAACCTGCTATGAGAATGTAAATTACACAGTGTTGGTGACTTTGTCCAAAGGTGGAAGTTGACTGCTGTGTTTCATGTCTGCAGCGTATAAGCAACAAATGGTCTGCACTTCTCATGACCCCTTTCACTCAACAAGCCATGTTCACACACACATACACTCGTATATCACATATACTTGTTCTCCATCTTGTGTCTGGTGGATGTGTTTTATTTGTGTTTAGCTCACAAGCAAAGATGGTGGGTATGAATGCCACTCTCATTTCTCCGAGCACCCAGCAGGTGGGCAGGCTGCTACGCTGTTGAAATGGTGGGCGGACTCCACCACTCAACACACTGCCGGTATATTAATGGTGTGCACCGCTTCGCACTTTTTCTCTGACATTGACCCAGAAGTCTTGCTTTCACTCTGTGCAGGATCTGCAGGAAAGCATTGTTTAACAAGATTTGAAATGTCAGGTTTATGGCACATTTTGCTTTGCAAATGGTTACATCCTAAATGTTAAAATTGGCTCCTGATTCATGGTTAATCTTTAGTAATCACCAAATTGAATTCAGTTGAACTGGATAATACTTTTTTATTAATTCAGAATTGGGAAAATATTTTGGGATTATAATGAACTGAAACTCTTATTTGTCATTGGTTATTATAAAGTAGTTATTGCCATAGATTGGATTAAGTGGATACGCAAAACGGATGGATGAGGGATGGATGGAGTTATTGCTTCATCAGGAATGACCTCCTGTCTCGTTGTTTGCCGTGGCAGAGCTGAGGAAGCCTCTGACAGAACACAGTTGTTGATCCACTTTACTTTGTAGGGGGTGGGCAGTGTTGTTCTTTATGTTCATCAGCTTGTGCAGCCTTCTTCTTTTTACAGTCAGCTCCAGGGGCTCCAGAGCAGTCCCCAGCACAGAGCCAGCCTTCTTTATCAGTTTGTTCAGTTTCTTTGATCGTACAGATTGTACATCTTGGTGTGGACAAAGAACCTAAGATTCCTTAAGAAGTACAGTCTGTTGTGTCCCTTCTTGTAGATAGCCTCAGTGTTGCATTTCCATTTTAGTCTGTTGGCCAGGTGAACTCCCAGGGATCTGTATTCCTCCACCTCCAGTCATCTCTTTTATTTTGTTTGTGTTCAAGATAAGGTGATTGTTCACGCACCCATATGCAGATCAAATATGCACTAATAAAAATGAAAACGTGTGTAATTCGAAGTTGTTCTCTCAAATAAAAGTTGCATGTAACTTTTTTGATTACAGTTTGTCTTCATGTGTTTTCTTTTGGTCATACCTAGCTTACTGGTACCCTCCTACATACACAAGTACTGTTGATTTTCTTGTCTTAACGAGTTTTTTTATGGCTTGTTACCTTGAGCATTTGACCTTTTCATCCAGCATGGCATTATATGAACAGAGTACTTACCTCCATGTTTGGTAAATGGCAGAACAAGTAATGTCTTGGAATGGACCATAATCTGATGCTTCTCTCATAAGGCCTCCTCTCACTGTGTGCATTCTCCCTTTCATCACACGCTCATGCTTCACTGGTAGCAGGTTTAGTATTGTCAGTATTATGTTTCCTTTGGTTGTAGAGAGAAATAATGTTCAACTGTATATTGTTAGTTTACTTTTTGCCAGTATATGAGCAGATTCTCTGAACCAGATGCTTCTTTGTCATCTTGTAACAATATTGACTCATGGTGTATGCTTGAAACCTAGATATGTTCTGGATAACACCTACTGCCTGTTTTTTAGATATTGGGCTGCTGTTAAACTTTCTGATCAGACAGTTAATGGTTCCCACAATCAGAAATAAAAGTTAGATTTTTGGAAAATTGTTCAGCTCTACCAAGGAGGATGCTGGGTTTAGAGTTTACACTTTGGCTTCAGGTAATGTTTGAAGTTAAGTGCCCACATCAAGTCCCCTGATATGATGTGAATGTTGTCACACCTTTTTTAATAACAAATGTCTATTAATTTTTAACTTACTTTACTATTACTATAAACTAACAATAACTGTCAAACATCCTGATGTCATGTGACTTCTTGATGAAGAGATTACTACAAGTGTGGCAGACACTAGCTGGTTATTCCATGTTGCACCTTGTAGCATTAAATAGTTGTATTTTGGCTTTTGAAAGCTAGTTTCAGTCCTTACCATCTGAGAGCTTGTCTCATGTGCTGTGCTCAAATGTAATATGTTTTAAAGTCCGTTTATAAAAAAAAAAAAAATAAAAAAAAAAACTGGTTCTATAAGACGACACGTAAAACTGGAACTTCTTCTGAAAAGATTCAGCTTCGCTGTCAGCTGTATTTACCTGTGAAATGATTGCTCACAGAGGAGTTATTTACTGCAATCTTTACACCAAAATATGATGTCTTAAAATACAGAGAATAAGGAAGAAAAAAATGCAGGATCACCCAGGACTTATTAAAACAAGGAACTTATTAAAATGAAATGTTTCATGTGAAAATGCATGCAGTGCATCTCGCTCATTTATATATGCACATATACGTACACAGATGTATCCACATGCACACATACATATATGTACATACATACACACTTTTACATATTGTTGTATATGTCTACATAAGTGTCCATTTAGCACAAAAAAGTGGTAAATCCAGCTGAGCACTAAGAGGGAAGATTGGTCTAGATCATATCAAATCATTCTCTTTGAAATTTGCCTGTCTTCTTCCCTCCTCTTCTCATTGTTTGTTGAAAAAAAAAAAAGACAAAGAGAACTTGGTCCTTTTCTCCCCATTATTCACAATTCTTGTGCATAGTCGCCAACCATTTTGACCAATATCTTCGAATTTTTTCTTTACCGAGTCTTAGAGAGAATGTAATCTTTTTTTTCACAAACATCTTTTACTATGGCTGACCATTCTCCAACAGACGGTGGGTCCTTGTCCAGCCATCTTTTAGTTATTGCTTTTTTACTTGCCATCATTTTAAGAAGGTATTTATCTTTCATACTCATTTCAACCGGTATATTTCCTAGATAAATTGTGGAAAAACAAAAATCAATCCCAATCAAAAACCCATGACATTTAAAATTTTTGCTAATATCTCATTCTAGTAAGATTTAATAGCTGGACAGTTCCAGAATATGTGATAGTGATCAGCCATAGTGTTGCTGCATTGTCTCCAGCAGGTACCAGATTCAGGTTTGCTGTTCTGAAGTGATTTATTTTTAGGGGTAATAAAATATCTAATACTATTCTTCTTAAAATATTTTTTTAAATGCGGGTTCCCTTGCTAAAAAAAAAGCTGACTATATTAAATTATTTTCCATTGCATGCAGTTTTGTGTTTATCCTCAGTGTCTGAGGGCCACAACTTGCTGGTCCAGCTACCTCTACCTCCCAGAACAGAAGCATTGCACAACAGAATGGCATTACACTTTATCCTACAGGTCCTGTTTCTGATAATCACAACTCTTTGAAATAATTATGCTACTTTACTACCTTTTGCCTATTTCACATGTCTTTTCAAGCTTTTTAAGCTGATGTGCCTTTGTTGCATATCGTGTCAAGTATAAAAGTACAGCGGGGTAAAGGAGGTTGATGTAGATCCATTGCCGTTACGCCACTGAGCTGGCAATAGAGATGGTAACAGAGTATGTATTTGCTCCCCCATCTGACGCAGCTGATCTTCCTCTTTTCTGTGGTTTTCCTCAGATGGTCAGGTGATTCCACTGGTAGAGTTGTCAGCAAAACAGGTAGCTTTCCACATCCCATTTGAGGTAGTGGAGAAGGTCTATCCTCCTGTTCCAGAACAGCTCCAGCTCCGCATTGCCTTCTGGAGCTTCCCAGAGAATGAGGAGGACATCAGGTGAGAAAAAGTTAACTTTGTTTTGCTTTCTGTCTCATTTCAGATGACACATACAATTTGTAGATTTCCTTGCTTATTCCTCTCTGAACGGTACAGCTGTTGAATGACACCACAATGGGGTCATAAGAGGTTAAGACTCCCACAACGTAATGTGATCATCCTCGATTATGTTGCAATGAGATCACAAGAGCTTTACCAAGACAAGTGTCCTGTTAATGGTCCCATAACATGCTTTTCAATGTTTTCTGGCTTATCTTTGTTGTTAAAATGATGTCTTATAACATTTTTGGTTGTTTGCAGGATTCCTTGTTTTCACCTGAAAATATCTTACTGCTGTCTCACAAAACTCTGCCCTCACACTCAAATTTTCTGTTTTACGTGCAAATCTCCTGCACTCAGGCTTGAACTCTCTTCCTTGCACCCAGACTCCTTCTGCGCTCTCACAAAACTTTTCTTTTAGATTTTTTTCAATGTGCTCTTGGATTGTTGTGAGAGGTGCCTGTCAAAATTCCTTCAACCAATAGAATGTCAGATATGACGCTGACCAAGTAAATTCTCATTGTCAAAAATCCAATAGCAAAAGTTTCATGAGAGTGCAGAAGGAGTCTCAGTGTGAGGCTGTACTTGAGCTTGAGGACAGATTTGCACACGGTTTGAGTTATGTTATGTTCATGCATTTGGCAGACGCTTTTATCCAAAGCGACTTACAAATGAGAATATAACATAACTAACGTCAAAGCTACCGATAAGCTACATAGAAGGAAAACCACTAGTCAGGCTCTGTGAGAGGTGATAGATATGATAGAGTGCAGGCATAGAGGGAAGTACAGAAATAGAATTGCAGTAGAGGGGGTAGGGAAGTACAGGGTAAGTACTAGGGTAGGAGATGCTCTCTGAAGAGCTGGGTCTTCAAGAGTTTCTTGAAGATGGACAGGGACGCCTCTGTTCTGGTAGCGCACTGATTGAAGGCCAGACGCGCCACCGCGTTCTGGACCATCTGCAGAGGTTTCACAGCACAGGCTGGGAGACCATTTAGGAGAGCATTGCAGTAGTCAAGGCGGGAGATGACCATGGCCTAAACCAGGAGCTGGGTGGCATGTTGTGTTAGGTATGGTCTGATCTTTCTTATGTTTAGCAATGCGAAGCGGCATGAACGAGCAACCGAGGTAACGTGATCTTTGAAGGTTAGTTGGTCATCAATCAGGACACCCAAGTTTCTAGCAACCTTTGATGGAGCAAGAGGTAGGGATTCAGTTTGGATGCAGATGCTGTGTTGTATGGTTGGTTTGGCTGGGAAGACAAGCAGTTCAGTTTTTGGGAGATTTAGTTGGAGGTGATGGGCTTTCATCCATGTTGATTCGTGCTGAGATCAAACATGAAACATGAAAAGTAATATGAACCAAACAGAATAATAAACCAGATACAAAACAGGTAGATCTCAGGACATCACTTCCTACCCTAGTGGGAGACCTGGCACTGGGAGATGGAGGCTAGCTTCTCGTAGTAAGGAGTGTAGGAGCTGGTTGCAAGGCGTAGTCAGGCTGTAAGGTGGTCATCAGTCATTCTGATCTGTACTTGGACTTGATGATTTTCATGTGTGAGAAAGCAGACTCGCACAAATAAGTTGATCCAAAAAGAGCTGTCAGGTTCAAGGCAAATCTTCTGAGATTGGGATACTTCTCCTCCACAAGTAGCTTCCAGAACACTAAATGCTCTCCAGGTTGAGCGGATGTTGAGCTGGCTTTGATCTCAATGTCATTTTGCAATGTCAGAATCTCATCCTCAAGAGCAGAGCTTTCGGGGTTGAAAACTCATTTGACTTTGGCGGCAATGTCATCAACATAAACAGCTCGGTAAATCTGGCCAAAAATTTGCCTCTGCCTAACCACATAACATCCGTGTGAAGCAGCAGGTCTGTGTGCTCGGCATCATTCTCCTCCAAGTGAGCACGGAAAAGCCTTATTTGCAGACTCCTGGCCCGAACTGAACACACAATCTTCATCGCAATATCCATCACTTCTTTCATATTTAGAATCTTTCCATACAACGCTTGATGGTGAATTATAGGATATCCGGGAAAGATTCACTTTCTTTGCACAGTGCAATGAACTCACTGGTGCGGCCCAACATAGCAGGCGCCCCATCAGTTGTGATGGAGATCAGCTTGAAGAGCGGCAGTTTTGTCTCACTAACAAATCCCATGAAGGCATTGAAAATATCCTCATCTCTGGTATGTCCTTTTAATGGCAGAATGGTGAGTAGTTCTTCCTTGGTGGTCGTGTCTTCAAAAACCATCCTGATGAAAACACAATTGTGCCACATCCACCATATCAGTCGACTCGTCAAATTGGAGGGAAAAGCACTCCCACACGTCAAGGATCCTGAGGAAGGATCCTCAGTTGCTCCTCCACAGCCATTCCCTCACATTGCCTTGTGGTAGTATTGCGGGAGAGTTGCACTTCTTTTATGGCCTTCACGATCTCTGTTTTATTTTTAAAGTTGACAAAAGGGCTATCTGCTGCCTCGAGAAAGGCTTCCTTCACAATTTCACATTCTTTGAATGGCTTCTTGTGTTTTGCAAGGAAGTGACTGACGCAATAGGAAGCAATAGTTGCGGCCTTGCCCAGGGTCTTCGGTTTGGTGCAGACTGACTGCCGTGCTGCAAGCTGTGCTTTCAAATCTCTGATGCTCTGCTCAGACTAATGGGAGACGTGCTTGTTTCCTGCCGTTTCCATGGCGAGAGCAGTCCGCCAGAGAAATTTATATTATAATTTCTTTTTTGCGTGAGAATTATTTTTAAAAAATTTTTCCTACACCCCTCGCGGTCGACTTGGGATCAGTCCGCAGTCGACCAGTAGACCGCGATCGACTGGTTGGGCAGTACTGGTGTAGAAGATGCAGTTGTTACTTTGCTGCACTTTTTGTTTATGCATCTTGAGGAGCAGAAGACACATGCAAGACTCTTATTCATAGACTTCTCCTCAGCATTCAATACTCTCCAAACATTTCTGCTTGCTGATAGGCTCCTCCATCATTTTAAACTTGATCCTAACCTGATTAGTTGGATAACTAACTTTTTAACTAACAGGTCACAGTGTGTGTGAGTTAACAGGGTTTTTTTTTCAATGTTCTCTCCTCTTCCACTGACTCTCCTCAAGGTTGCTGCTTGTCGCCCTTCCTCTTTATTTTGTACACTAACGAGTGTCATAGCAGCTTCAGTAACAGACACATCTTAAAGTTTGCTGATGACACGGTTATTGTTAGTCTTCTCCAGGGGGATGAGCAGGACCATTGACCTGCTGTAGATTACTTTGTAGCTTGGTGTGATAAGTCTTCTCTCGAACTAAATGTTTCGAAAACCAAAGACACGGTTCTTGATTTTAGAAAGTCTACCTCTTTTTCACCACCAACTGTTATCAAAGGTGCAGATGTTGAGATGGAGGAGAGCTATAAATATCTTGGTGTGGTCCTTGATAATAAACTGTAGAAATACATCCATAAATCCATGTGTATGTGACCTCCAAGAAGGTTCAGCAAAGATTGTTCTTTTTAAGGAAAATGATAACCTTCCATGTTTCCTACGAGATGATGACTCTCTTTTACAGAAGTTTTATGGAATCTGTTTTAATATTTTGTGTTATTGTACGGTTTGGAAACCTGAACTTGTCTAACAAGAATCGTCTTGTTAAAACTGCTGGAAAAAATCTCAGGAAGTCAGCAGGCCGGTACTATGTCCATTTATAACAGTCGGGTCCTGTGGAAGGCTAATGAATTGTCCTTCCACTTCTAAACAAGTTTGAGTTTTTGCCCTCAGGTCATCGTTTTAGGGCTCCTGTAAAGACTTCAAGTTATGAGTACCGTTCATTACTGCATTTAAACATTTTGGATATATTAACCTCATTAAACAGTCAGAAACATGCCGATAATGTAACTTTAACACAGCGACAGCGGTACACGGCGTTCAGTGTAGCAGCGAGAGTGAGGAGAGGACCGGTGTTGTGTTGGAAACACACCTTATCCACACAGCTGCAGGTTGTCTGAGTTACAGAACGGAACCGTTCAACTAGAAAGCTTCAGTTAACAAAGTAATATTGGAACAATAATGTTCATCTTTCAGAAAGGAACAGCAGTAACTCCTTAGAAGTTGGTGTACGTCATCTTCATTAGCTAAGCTGTTAGCGTTAGCGTTAGCTGCTGCTAAAGGAAGAAATAAATCAGTAAATAAACCATGAGGAGTTATTTCTCAGATACTTCCATTTCCCTGCTCTGAAGTTCAGGCTCTGAGAGTTGGAACTGATCCTCTTTGTGGCTCAGTTCCTTCAGTCCAGCGTTGAACTGGACCAAGTTGTTAAAACAGTGGGATGAAAAGTGGCTGCTGCACATTCACAGTCTTTAGCTAACTCTGCTGGAACATTAGCCTCAGATATAGTTTATCCACTGGGCTCTTATATCCTCTGAGGCTGCTGCTGGATGGAAGATGCATGTGAGGCTGACAGCAGAACATTTCCACCAGAAGCTGGCTTCATCCGTCCAGCAGGGTGGATGTGAGTGGGCAGGGCTTAGTAGAGGAGGCGGAGTCAACTGTATTTTAGAGATGAAAATCAGAACGGCTCGCTAAATGAGGAACTTACAAACAGGGGAACTAAATAAACACCAGGGTTGTCTTTTTGGGGAGTTTTACAGCTGCTGGTGACTTCAGACGCCCTGATATATGCTCCCAGGAACAGGAAGAAGGAATTTTTTCCATCATATGTCACCTCTGATACACTTTTTGTAGTGTATGAGATGGATGCAACAATTCAGTTTGACAACAGAACCAAAGATGAGCAAATGTAGTCTTTCATGATAGTCTAAAGAAAGAAAACATACTTTATGAGAGTTGTTCACAGAACTACTAGGAATTTGTTTGACCTTTTCGATTGGGTTAGGGGTGACTGACTACTGACCTTTTTTACAGCCCAGCTTTCAATTACCGTTTACCGTTGCTGACTCCATGACTCTAAAGCTCCTTTTACACTTCACTGAATTTCCATTAATCTGGTGGCAGCCGACTGTGTTTGTGTCACAGATGATGCTTTTCTGTCTCATTTAGTGACATCAGTCTGACTCTGTTGGACTTACTAGAGGGTAAAAATGAAGAAAGATGAAATGTTGTAAACAAATAGCTTCTTCTTCTTCATGCTTTTTTCCTTTCTGGTCAGTGCTCGTTTCAGGCAATACCGCCCCAAACGAGCAGCAGTTGTAACTGCGTGATGTTGTTCTGGCGATTTGGTCTTCTTTCAAAAGTGCAGTGTGAGAGTAAACCAAACCAGATGAAGGTGTGAAATATTTTGTCAAGTCCCTTTGACTATGGTGTGAAAGCGCCCTAACTCTCCGGTTTCTATAGATTTATGAAAAGGTTTTCCACACATAACTTTAACTCCACCAACAAAAACTGTTTCAGTTATATTATTTTCTTCCAGTGTTTCTGAGCCCAGACTGAGGCTTAACACCTATCACTAACTGCTTATTTGCTTTACTTTACTTTTTTATGTCTGTTAATTTTAAGCTGATCATTGTCAGTATGATTCCAATATACAACAGTATTGTTCTGTAGGTCCCCAACATTTTCACAAAGCTGCAGCTACAGGGAGTTTTGTTTTTCACTTACTAACTTGGCTCTCTTTATTTTGTTCTCGTATTCTTCCTCATCTTTAACTAATCTGCGTGTTGGCCTAAAATCTGAGTTTGTTTCACACTGCTGCTGCAGGTTATATTCCTGCCTGGCCAATGGGAGTCCAGATGAGTTCCAGCGTGGAGAACAGCTCTATAGAATAAGAGCTGTCAAAGACCCTCTTCAGATTGGTAGGTGGAGGCACTTTTTACCTTTTTATCCCAGGCTTGATAGTTACATTAAGCTGTAACTTTGTGGAGCGTACGTAACCCTCCAGTCACCTCCATTATTTCAGCCATTTCGGTCAATAGCACATTGAAAATCCCTTTACAATCAGCACTTTGCACTAAAACGCACTTTTGATTGTGTTAGATACACAAATATTTTTATACGACTCTTTCCTGTGATCCTCCCCATGTATGTAACCGTCTCTTCTTCCAGGCTTCCATCTCAGTGCTACAGTAGTTTCCAGTCAGTCTGGTCAGTCAAAAGGAGCCTACAATGTGGCAGTCATGTTTGATCGCTGCCGCATCACTTCCTGCAGCTGTACCTGTGGTGCAGGAGCCAAATGGTGTGCCCATGTGGTGGCGCTGTGCCTCTTCAGAATCCACAATGTGAGCTTGTGTCTATATACCTGAATTATTTGGATGGTTGGTCAGACTAAGTTGAAGACATGCATTTTTACTCGGCAATACAACACTGTGAATTGTTGTGAAATGATTGGAATTAAAAACCGAAGTGAGTTCACTTAAATCAATTTAAACAAAAAACTCCACAACATAGTAATCGAAAAACATCCCCTAGCATGAATGATGGAATCACCAAACTTGGAGGGTGCTTTTTCAGCTTTTTTATTTTGTAGAAAAGTAAACAAAACACAGCTATGTCACAAAACATTTTGTTTAATAGCTGAGCATTCTGCTTCTGCAAAACATGCCGAAAAAACTTGAAACGGTCATTTTTTTTTACAGATAAAAACAAATACTGCACCTCATGTAAATATGTAAATGATTGTACATTAAAAGAGCTCTGTTCAGCCACAAACAGAGAGATGTCAGTGGAAACAGTGGAAAGGGTTATAAACCTCCTTCAACAAGGTAATTCAGTTCAGAGTGTGGCAGAAGATGTTGGATGTTCCCAGTCAGCTTGTCTGAAATTTGGAGCAAGAACCAACAACAAAAAAAGGGAAGCAGACCGGTTCGACCAGGGAACACGTCAAAGAGTCAGGACAGAAAACTCAAAGCAGTATGTCTGAAAACAGAAAATGTTCAACAAAAGAAATGAAAAACAAATGGACAGAAACAAGAAACCAGCTGAAGGACATGAGATTTCCTTCCAGAGAAGCCAAACGGCACTCAATCAACACCTTAAGAGAAGAAGAGCAGGTTACAGTCAGCTGAAGAGAAGCAGCCATGGACTGTGTAAGGTTGGATGGAACTGAGACTCAGAGATGAGTCACCAAGGAGACAATGCTGGAACTTTAGTTTGGTGAAGGGCCAGACAAAGTGTGATTCCACAACCCTTATGACGTCTCATTCACAGAGCCCACTTACCTTGGCCAGCTTAGTGAGACTTGGGCGTCACGCTGGAGCCAGGCCTTAGAGAGAGGCTTGTCAGTGTGCATCTGGTGGTTGGTCCTTCTCCCATGGGGAGGCACAGCCCAAAACATCTACATGGGACCACCCTTCTGTGGACCCACCACCTGCAGGAGGCGCTGTAAGGATCTGGTGCTTTGTGGATTGGGCAGCAGCGATCCAATCCCTGGCCGCTGAAACTGGCTATTGAGATATGTAACATAATTTCACTGGTGAGGCAGGAACCCGAGCTTGTGTGTGAGGTTGAGAGATAACAGCTAGATATAGTTGGACTTACCTTGATGCACAGCAGAGGTTCTGGAACCAATCTCATGGAGAGAGGGGACGGGCAGAGGTTGGCTTACTGTTTGGATGGCCTGTAGCGGCTGGATTAAACATGAGGCTTGAAGCAGAGATTCGGTGCAGACCACCCACAACAAACCAATAACAACATGACACACATAGACAGATCTCTTTCTCTCAGGTAGCCTAAGGTCATAGCAACCACTGCTATTAACTGACAGCCATTTATAGACTTCCACTAATTCCTTCCACAAGCTCAACCATCTAACAGGGTAGTCTAAATCCAACAAGAAACTATAAAACTGATAAAACGTACACAAATGACCTAAGTAACAAACTTAGAAAAACAGGACATTAGTAAAAAAAAGTATGTCAAACACCACACTTAAATCTAGCTTCTTAATTCAGCACTGCAACACATGCTACCCCCTCCTTAATTAAGGCCTCTTCTGGAACCTTAAAATGGTGTTCAGGCACCTGGGGACTCTTTTAGCCTGAACACTCTGGAAAGGGAGACAGAGGTAAGAAACTACCACATTACACGCGCAGAAATCCATCTGTCAGTTTCAGAGGTTGAATCAAGTACTATGTATCCATGCACAGAACGGGCCTTCGGCACCAGCTGAAAAGCAGCTATCCCAGAACATCAATTTCCAAACACCAATAAAACACCTCACTATCTGTCATTTCATGCCTCATGTTTTAATGTTAAAGTTGCATTTTATTTAATTCATGGTGCTTCTGGTGAAGGACTTACCTCTGACTTACCTATAGATGGTGAGTTTTCCCCAGTGGACGAAAGGGTGGTGTCCCTGCGCATACTTTGGCTGTTATTTGCAGTATGAGGTGGTTGGTACTTGTCCTGCAGGCAAACACTGAACCCGATGGTGAATGCCTGAGTTGAAGGGAGTTGTCAGACTGAAGAAGGACCTACAGAGCTTGGTTAGCTTTTGGACTCTTGAGGGATCTGCCAGGTACCAACAGCCCAAATGGAATGCAGCTTGGGCAGTTGTGGAATCAAAAACTCAAATGTGAAAAGAGTTAAGGTGAGGCTTTGGAAAATGTCTTTCGGTCGGCATCAAGTCTGATGTCTGGCCACCATTGAGGGGGTGACTCGCAAATCACAGGGGCCGAAGTTGCTATGGTCTTCAAACAACTCCGAGGTGGCAAGGCCACAAGGGGGGATGAGATCTGCCCTGAGTTCCTTAAAGCCCTGGATGTTGTTGGGCTGTCTTGGTTGACACGCCTGTGCTATATTGCATGGAGGACTGGGACAGTGCCTTGGGGTTGTAATCTCTCTATTTAAAAAGGGGAATCAGAGGGCGTGTTCCAACTAGAGGAGGTGATGATATGGGCTGATATGGTGAAGAGAGAGCTGGGATGGAAGGCAAAGCTGTTGATTGAAGAAAACCAGCACATTTCCACCATCAGTGATGATATGGGCTGATGTAAAGGACCAGGGGAGATGGCAGCCATCACCTCTGTAGGAGGTGTTCATGCGGACTCTGTTCTCCTTCCATCACTGATGATATGGGCTGATGTAAAGGACCAGGGGAGATGGCAGCCATCACCTCTGCAGGAGGTGTTCAGGTGGACTCTGTTCTCCTTCCATCACTGATGATATGGGCTGATGTAAAGGACCAGAGGAGATGGCAGCCATCACCTCTGCAGGAGGTGTTCAGGTAGACTCTGTTCTCCTTCCATCACTGATGATATGGGCTGATTTAAAGGACATGGGGAGATGGCAGCCATCACATCTGCAGGAGGTGTTCAGGTGGACTCCAACAATCCATAGAAGGTTTGGTGATGCTCATTTTTCAGGATGATGATGATGCATCTCTCCACAGAGCAAAGAGGGTTCAAACCTTTCTTCAGGAAAGACACCAACTCAGTGACATGGCCAGCAAACAGATCCCCATCTCAATCTGAGAAAGAAAAAGGTTCCTGACAAGGCTCCACCCTGCAGAGCTGATCTGTCAGCTGCTGTACAAGAAAGATGGAACCTGACTGATGAAGAATGATGAAAGAATTCAGGCTGGCAGAAAATAGAGAGGAACTGATTTTTTTATAACTTTTTTTTTTGGTTCATAATCCAATAATTTTTTCCTTGACTTCATTTGAAAAAAATATATTTTAAACCTTTTAAAGTATATCTTATTAAATAAAACTGATTAAAATGAATTTTTTTTTTTTACAAAATAAAAAAGCTCTCCAAATGTGGTGATTTTTATCATTTTGATAGCTGTTGTATAGTCTCTTACTTATGTAGTCTCTTATGTTAAACAGTGTTTTCTTGGGTAAACCTGTAATGTTAGCTGAGTAGTTGACCCTATGTAAAGTGGGTTTCTGTTCCTGTGGTGTCGTCATGGGAGAAGGGCCATATTTGCGCTCTAAAGTTTCAGTAATCTTATTTTGAGCTCGGGTTTTGGAAGTACTTCTCATTGTAGTGTTTTTTTTAAATGTTATTCAATACTGTTTTTGTGTGCGTAATATGTTTGTGTGTGCTTGATTGAGCAGGCATCGGCAGTTTGTCTGAGGGCTCCGGTCTCTGAATCTTTGTCCAGGCTGCAGAGGGACCAGCTCCAAAAGTTTGCCCAATACCTCATCAGTGAGCTGCCTCAACAGGTAACATCCACTTCCTGTCCAAGTTGAGCCATTGTCCCCTACAGTGAGGGGAGGTCAGGTGGCTCTGTTATGTTTTGGGTCTAACTGTCCACATGAGGGACTTTTTGACTTGCTGGAACTGCTGTGGTTTCTCATTTGTGAAAGACGTTTCGACTTCAAGGTAAACACAAGAAACTTGTGCTTTTTTTGATGAAAAAAAAGTTGGTCTGATAACTAAAATCTTGGTTTGAGTGAAAACAATCGAGGCACTGAACCCACGAAAACAACTGACCTACCTAAATGGAATGTGGACCTGATGCACTTTGGAAGTGTTCTGATTGTGCATCAGGACAGTTTGATCTGTGGTTCCCCAACAGAGCTGATTTACAAAAAAAACAACTGAATTGGTCTCTGTTGGTTGAAGAACATCACTTTCAGTCTATATGGATTTTTTTCTGAATTTCTGTTTTATGAAGATTTAAAGTTGTCATGTTAAGAATGACCAGCTCCAGGAAGACGATAATCCCATTAACAGAGTATGATGGGTTTTATAAATATGTTCATTGTGTGAATAATTTGTATTGTCAGTCATTGGATTTCTATCAAGTTGACGACTTGTGGGAGGTTCCAGTCAGAGATCAGAATTAACACACCTGTCGCTCCAGCTGAACTTCAGTGACTTGAAATGAATGGCTCATAAAGCAGCTGTGGTAACACTACACTTTACTGCTTAGGCTAGTTCCTTGATAACAAACTTGATATACATACTCTTGTGTGTCTCCAGATCTTACCTACAGCCCAACGGCTGCTGGATGAGTTGCTGTCCTCTCAGTCTACGGCCATCAACACTGTGTGTGGAGCTCCAGGTTCGATTCAACATTATTACCAACATACTAGGAGAGAACAAACTTGAGCTGCTGTCATCTAGACTTTCTGATTGTCCCAGCTCACTTACTTTTTGTGAACTGAGAAATTGGGTGTTAGATGCACCAAACAACGCTCTCTGCAATTTAAACCTTCCACTAATGACATGACTGACAAATACATCTACAGATGAACTTCTTTTTGGGATAGGGTTACTTTGAATGAACAGTAACTTAAACATAGTCCTTATCTGAGTGACAGTGATTAATGAACAGTCAAGCCAGACTGACATCTGAACATACAGACAGGCTGAGCACAATCAGCATAATGCCACTCCTGTAACTCTCTGCTCTGTGGTCTGCAGTAAACGGCGGCCCGCACACTGTGCTAACACACAGGGTTCAATTTAGACAGACTGTTGACGGGAGTTTACTGCTGGTACTGTTAGCCCTTGTGAACATTGTGTGTAACACTGGCATAACACCTAAAAACCATATAATTGTATCATTACACGTGTGTTATGTGAAGTATCCGCATTGTGCTCTACATGTAGAAGAGTTAGCAGAGTGTATATACGTGTGTATATGTATGTGTGTATAGACCCAACAGCAGGCCCTTCAGCTTCTGACCAGAGCACCTGGTATCTGGATGAGTCAACCCTCAGCGACAACATCAAAAAGACTCTGCATAAGTTCTGTGGGCCCTCACCTGTCGTCTTCAGGTACTCATTTCTCCTCAGATCTCCTTAACGTGTTTCAGGGTTATTTTCAAACACTTTAAGAAGTCCTTTTACACAACAGGTGCACACAGTGTGTTCAGACTTTACCCATCAGTCTCCCCTGATCTAAGAGGGGGACATGTCTGTGTGTGTATGTATGTATATATATATATATATATATATATATATATATTTCTTTTTTTTTTTTTTGTCCTACTATACTGCGATCTACTCTTGTGCTGATATTACAGGCTCAAGGAATAGCTTTTGTTCAGCTAGGCTGCCCTTGTAAAGCCAAACATAGCATACACACATGTGCGTAGACCTTCTGGGTCGTAACTAAAACTCGAAGAATAGCTGTAAACTGAGATTTTGGATTTTTGTTTGTATATCATGATGGAACTTCTCCTGATTGATGAGTCTGTATTACCTGGCTACAATGGCTTTTTTTTTATTAACAGTGATGTGAACTCCATGTACCTCTCCTCCACTGAGCCACCAGCAGCTGCTGAGTGGGCGTGTTTGCTGCGCCCTCTAAGGGGCCGGGAGCCCGAGGGCATCTGGAACCTTCTGTCCATCGTAAGGGAGATGTTTAAGAGACGAGACAGCAATGCTGCCCCGCTGCTTGAGATCCTCACTGAACAGTGCCTTAACTATGAGCAGGTAAGTTGTGACTTACTGTGACATGAGCTCCAGTGCAAACCTACAGATACAGCCTTCCCTGTTTTGTGCTTCACTTATTCAGTCAGTTGACCCCCTGTACCTGTGTTATTTGTGTATGTCTTATGTGACATTTGAAAAAAGAGAAGCACCACCAATTTGAGTGACCTTGTGATCCTTTGTTTGAACTCTTATAGCCTCAGAAATAAAGGGACAGCTTGCATTAATTAATTTCCACTTGCAAGCATTTTTAATGATTTTTGACGGTTTGGATTTAATTTAACTGAATGGAGTGATTCAATTCAATTTTATTTATATAGCGCCAAATTACAACAATTGTCATCTCAAGGCACTTAAATAATATAGTCCAATTCAAGCCAATTGGAATTCAATTCATTGTAATCATAATCCAATTCATTCATATAGAGCAAATAAAAAAAAAAAAAATATCCTAGCTAAGGAAACCAACAGATTGCACCGAAACTTGTCTTCAGTCCAATCTCCGGTCCTGAGCGTGCCTGTGGTGACTGTGGAAAGGAACGGCTGAGGTCCCCCAGCAGTCTAAGCCTATAGCAGCTTAACTATGGGATGTTTCAGGATTACCTGAGCCATCCCTAACTATAAGCTTTATCAAAAAGGAAAGTTTTAAGCCTAATCTTAAAAGTGGAAAGGGTGTCTGTTTCCCTGACATTTACTGGCAGCTTATTCCACAGAGAGGGGCCTGATAACTGAAGGCTCTGCCTCCCATTCTGCTTTTAGAAACTCTGGGAACAACAAGTAAACCTGCAGTTTGGGAGCGAAGTGCTCTTTTAGGAAAATATCTTACAATGAGATCTTTAAGATATGATGGAGCTCTGTCTTTAAGAGCTTTATATGTGAGGAGAAGAATCTTAAATTCTATTCTGAATTTAACAGGGAGCCAATGAAGAGAAGCTAAAACTGGAGAAACATGATCTCTCCTGTTAGTTCTCATCAGAACTCTGGCTGCAACATTTTGGATCAGCTGGAGGCTTTTCAGAGAATATGTGGGACAGCCCAATAATAAAGAATTACAGTAGTCCAATCTTGAAGTAACAAATGCATGAACTAGTTTCTCTGCATCACCCTGAGACAGGATGTTCCTGATTTTAGCAATATTAAGAAGGTGAAAGAAGGCAGAAACTTGTTTTATATGTCTATATCTATATAACTCGACAGTTTATCCCTGAAGCGCTCAGGTCCAAATAGAACAACTTCAGTTTTGTCTGAATTTAAAAGCAGACAGTTCTGAGTCATCCAGGTCTTTATGTCTTTAAGACAGGCTTGTAGTCTGACCAACCTGTTGGTTTCATCTGGTTTCATAGATAAGGACAGCTGAGTATCATCAGCATAACAATGGAAATTCTTTATTAAATATTTTTTGTGGCAGAAAAAACATTGAAAAATTGATAAAACAATGTTTTATTTGATAATAAGTTCATAAAGTCGGTGCATTAGGAAAAAGGGGGAAAAATAATTTTTAAAAAATCAGTTGACAAAGTTTTGAAAGGTTGGAAGTGTAGCAGAGACCATGTGGTTGACATCTCCAAAGATCACCATGGTCACACTTGAGTTTTGTGTTCATGACGTCACAGGCAGGTAAGACAGCTGAACTCTGGATAGATTTGGATGTAAACTCATAGCTAACAGTTCATTGTCTCGGGTACAGATCTTCTCCTTCACAGGGACATTTCTAGGATGATGCAGTCAGCTGTGCAATCAGCAAACAACTATGTCTCAGTGAAACGGTCCCACTGTGTCCCTCTGAGAGCTCCAAGCTCCTACATTTTGTTTGCCATTTGTTTCATATTCCACACGATATTTGAGGGAAGAGACGGTTTATACTTCCCCATCCTTTCTCTACATTTGAGATGTCTCCTCTTCCACTCATACCTGGGGACTCATTCATGGCATTACTTTATCTTTGGAAAGCTCAATCACATGTTAACAACTTTCCTGTTGCCATGGATAACATCACAACAGATGTAAAAAAATGTACATTAAAGATACCAAACCGACCGTCAGAAATCATTCCAGCGTCACACAATCCAAGCCAGTGTAGAACAAATGTTTTAAAGTCATTATAGGAAGATGCACAGAAAGACCAGAGTTGCTGCAGATGGCTGCAATTAGTGTGGCAGCATTCTACACCGCCATTTTAACTTGATGGACACATTTTACTTTGCTGCTCATCCTTGTTAGTCTAAGCCAGTATAAAATGAGAAGCTCCTCAAAATTAAATAGACAAAGAAGCTGAGGAGGAGGAGCCAAAGACGAAAGGAGAACTGTGTTCTTTCTGCAGTTGGAACAGCTTCTGTTTCCAAGAAAACTTATTTCGTTTTGATCACCTTTCCCACTCTCCCTCCTCCCAACTTTTCCTCCAGTTATTTCTCCAGATTCTTTTTTCCAGCCCATTCACAAACTGTTTCCAAACCTTCTTCAACCCTTACTTTTTCTCCACCTTTTTTTTCAATTCCTCCATTTATTTGTCCAAACTTTCCTCCAACTCCTTCTGCACCTAGCAGTTCAGCTCTTCCTCCAACTCTTTCTCCAAACCTCCATCAACCCCTCCTCCAACCTTTCGTCCAACCCCCCCCCCCAACTCTTTATCTAACATTTCCTTTAACCCTCTCTGCAACTCTTCATTCAGTTTTTTTTCTTCAAACCTCCCTCCAAACGCTCTTCCAACCCTTCCAGAACCAGTTGATCCTTACTTAAATATCTTTTCTATAATCTGAGTCCCGAGTGAGACTGTCTGTTGCCAATATAAACACTTTTACTTTGCTGTGATATTACAGAACCGCTGTTTTTGAAGATGCTTGTCAAATAGTATAGTGTTTGTCTGATTGTATAGATTTTTGTACCTAAAATTAATTTACACCCAAATGTGTTTAAATGAAAGTGGAACTGAAGTTTTCTTTAATGTTGGTGCTAGTATTAGGATGAACAAATATCAATTGTTCTTTGAGATGTCGCACAAATCTCAGCCCACCTATTATATTAGCTGTAGATCTGGAGGACGAGTGGTCCTCTGCTTGTTGGAAGGTCAGCAGTTTGACTGTGCTCCCTGTGTTTCCAGATCATCAGCTGGTGGTACAGTGTTCGGACATCAGCATCCCACAGTAGTGCCAGTGGCCACACTGGCCGCAGCAATGGTCAGTCGGAGGTAGCAGCTCACGCCTGTGCTAGCATGTGTGATGAGATGGTTGTTCTGTGGAGGCTGGCAGTGCTCGACCCCACTATGAGCCCATGCAGGTCAGAACTTTCACACCAGACTTTCTATCGGTTATGGCCATGTTAAAATGTTGTAACATCAACACAATAATGATCGCAGAATTTGAGAGGTGAAAATGAAGGCTGCATATCTTCTCTTCTAGGCGGTTGGAACTGGCGAACCAGCTTAAGCAGTGGCACTTGAAAGTTATAGAGATAGTAAAACGGGGACAACATCGCAAGTCTCTGGATAAACTTTTTCAGGGCTTCAAGCCAGCTGTGGAGTCCTGTTATTTCAATTGGGAGGTGGCTTACCCACTGGAAGGCATCACATACTGCAATGCAGATAAGAAGAGTGCCACATTCTGCTGGCCAAGGGCAATGCAGCTCCAGAGAGGAGTCAAAGCCTCAGGTGTGGAGTCATCTGAAGCAGGTGGAGGTGGCAGAGCAGAAGGTGGAGCTGGTGGAGACTATAAAGGAAGAGGAAGTTGTCACTCATCACAACAGGAAGTGGCCGTGCGACCAAAGGAGACCGTTCTGAGCAAAAGGAAAGGTCTATCACTGAGTGGAGGTGGAGCGATGCTGGTCCGTCTGGGAGGAAGCGTCTCTCTGTCTCTGGAAGACAACGGAGGGAAGTGCATGTATAAAGGGCCAGCTCCCTCCTCTGGAGGGAAACTAAAACTCACACAGGGCAGTGGAAAGGGGGCATCTGTAGGAGGTTCTGGAGGAAGTGGAGGTTTAGGAAGTTGTAAGCATGTCAGTGCCAAGCGGAGAACCAGCAGTGAGGACAGCTCCTTAGAGCCAGACCTGGCTGAGCTCAGCTTGGATGACAGCTGCACTCTGGCTCTGGGGGCCGAGGCCAGCAACACTTTTGATTTTCTTCCCCCACCACCAGAGATGTTGCCCTCTCCAAGCCCGCTGCTCAGAGACTCCTCTAAATACAGTAGCAGCAATGGAGGAAGCAAGACTTTTGAAACCAAGCATGTCTGCCATGTCTCAGCTGCACTGGCTGCGGCAGAGCCTGCTCCACCTTGCTTTCCTTCAAAAGAGACCACGGTGGCTGTTATGGACATGCCCAGCACTGCAGAAAAAGAAGCAGAGGTGGAGGTAGAACCTGTCCAGAACAAAGATGAAAGCATAGCTTCAACTGACAGTCCCCAGCCTTCCACCTCCACAATAACAATGAGATCTGGCAACTCTCAAGCATCTGCCAAGCTTCTGCGGGGCCGCAGGGAAGCAGCATCTGCTGGAGGAGCAGCAGATGCAGGTGGATCAGCTGAAGGTGGAGGTTCTGAGGGAGAAGCTGTGGGTGAAGACGATTATCAAGTGTACTACCTGAGTGCCGCCTCAGAGGAGGGAGCAGACAGACAGCTGGTTGACAGTCACCAGGAGGAAGAGCCAGACATCTTTGCAGGGATTAAACCGCTGGAGCAAGAGGGACGCATGGAGGTAAGGAAGGAAAGCCAAATACTCTACAAGCAGCTTAAGGGAATGAAATGGGTTTGGAAAAGGTACAATAGTAAGACTCATGATATAGATCAGAGTGTGTGGTGCTAATAACTACACTCAACCAATCACATCAGTGGTAAATACTAAACAGACTGTACTTTTTGTGAGTGCTTTTTTTGTCTAGTTGACCACTCAAAGCACAAAACATCACTGGTTTTATTGCCTGGAACCAATAAAATTTACATATGACAAGAAGAGATCATAAAATGCAAAGATGCTTCTCCACAAACTGCTAACTGAAGGCTCTGCCTCTGCCTGGAAGATTGCAGAGATGAGAGAAATAAATGCTTACAATACTTAGCTGAGGAGCTGTTTGATGTTCTGTTGCTGTCATAGCTTTACTCTTTGATAATGTAAGCAGAGGAAATCTCCTGTAGTGCTCCTCACTCTGGAAGAAGTACACAGCTCCCCCTGTCTCAAAAAAGCCCAGAATGTTCTAAAGGACACTTCACACCCTGGTCACTCTCCGTTTGATTGATACCATCAGGCAGACAGTACACATCAACCAAAACAAGGACAAACGGATTCAGACACAACTTCTACTCCACAGCAATAACCACACTCAACAAAGCTCAGTGTAATCCAGGCCCCAGTGTGAAAGGGCTGTGAGTGCAGTAACAGATGGGTGTGTGTCTTTTTGTCCTGTTTTCATTTTTACACACTTTTTCTATGGTTTATTTCCTTTACAACTTGATTGTTGCACTGGACTGGCATTTTAATTTATTTGTACAGGTACAATGACCATAAAGATGGCATGTCATGGCAGTGTCCTCTTAAGTCATGGAACCAATGTGCGCTTGTGTGTGTGTAGGTGCTGTTTGCCTGTGCTGAAGCCCTCCACGCACATGGTTACAGTAATGAGGCTTGCCGGCTGGCAGTGGAGCTGGCCAGAGACCTGTTAGCCAACCCTCCAGACCTGAAAGTGGAGCAGCCACAGACTAAGGTAGATACAGTCACAAGTTCCACCACCCTGGAGTAGATTGTCCTCAACATCTTACTTGTCCTTCTGTTGTACAGTGTCAGTCTGTTGTCATCCTCTTAGAGAGACAGTCACCCTTAATTCCACTAACTGGAGGTAAGGTATTATGTCAGCCTCTGACATATGTTTGTTTGATTTAGGGTAAGAAGAGCAAGGTGTCCACCAGTCGTCAGACTCAGGTAGCCACCAACACACTGTCGAAAGCTGCCTTCCTCCTCACTGTCCTAAGTGAGCGGCTGGAGCTCCATAATCTGGCGTTCAGCACCGGAATGTTCTCCCTGGAACTCCAGAGACCACCAGCATCTACTAAAGCTCTGGAGGTAGAAATGTTGTAGAATGACATATTTTGTCAACGATGAAACACTGAGGTCTTTCTGTTCAAATGATACTATGTTAAAGGGGAAGTTCGTTTTTTTAAACCTGCACCTTATTTCTGGCATGAAGTACGTTCATCCACTCACTGAGAACAGTTTGGTGACTCAAGATCTGCGTATATCCATATAACGGAGTGAACGGGGCAGACGATGCAGCCTCCAAATACAGCATTATCTGTCTTTATTTCACCAATACTTTAAGAAGAATGTTAGTTCAGAGCTTTTACTGTCAAAGTATGTAGGGATGTAACTGAAGTAGACATGGAAAAAAAGTCTCCTGAAAAGAAGCATACATAAGAAGTGATTCACTAAAAAAAAAAGATCCTCATGTTACATATGTGTTACTTGTGGGGAGCCGAACACATAAAGTCAAATTTATTTGTACAGCACATTTCATGTACAAAACAATTCAAAGTGCTTTAGATCTAATAAAAGCTTTGCAGCATATAAAAGCATGTACGGCTGGTACTGACTGTGTGTGGACTAACCAGGTGAAGCTAGCGTACCAGGAGTCAGAGGTGGTGGCTCTGTTGAAGAAGATTCCTCTGGGTCTGGTGGAGATGACAGCCATTAGAGAGCGAGCCGAGCAGCTCAGGGACGGAAACCTGTGTGACTACAGACCTGTGCTGCCGCTCATGTTGGCCAGCTTCATCTTCGATGTTCTGTGTACCCCAGGTAATACCTCTAACGTCTGATTCTTAATCAAAGTAGACAGTTTTGGACTGAGATGTGCTGGAGGACTGTCTTAACCATTTAAAGTAAAATTTGCTGCGGTTTTTGTCTGGCTCAGTCTCAAGTCTCATAATTGAAGTAAACAAATCATGTGTTGGAGATGCATACTTAAAAAAAAGTAGAATACCCTCCAAAGACAAAGTAAATGGGGTTGTTTTTATTTATTTTTTTCAACAACTTATAATGTTTAGCTTTTTTTGCCTTTACTCAATAGTCGTGATGCAGACAGGATATGAGGAAAACAGAGGAGCCTGATTGGTCAAACAACTGACCTTACTGTTGTGTGTGTGTGTGTGTCAAACACAGGGTCTCAAACTGCTTTTGTGACCTCATGCCTATGGTGGCTGAGAAGATGATGTGTATTTACAGCTGAGTGAATGAGATGAAATCATGATGAAACTAAATAGTGTTAGATATTTTTTTGCTGTGTAAAACCACACTGCTGTGGATCGTGGCCACCAGCTGCATGCTTGCCTAACTTCGAGTGGCAGCTCAAATGAACTGAAGACCTTCCATGTAGTTTTAGGGCTATTTTAAGGTCTTTTTATTGAGAATACATAGTAGTAACAACCCTTTCTCCTTTCTCCATATTGTCTTTGCAGTTGTGTCCCCAACAGGTTCCCGTCCACCCAGCCGCAACCGAAACAACGAGATGCCTGGGGATGAGGAGCTGGGCTTTGAGGCTGCTGTTGCTGCACTTGGTAAATTTATTCTTGGTCTGTTTGTTAACTTGTGTCTGATTTGGATTCTGTTTCTGCTCTAAGTTCCATCTTTTCTATCCTCACTGCTTTTCTTAAGTCTACTGCCCCTATGCTGTTCATCTGTGCCCACAGCCTTTCTAATGCTCCCTCTCTTCTGTCTTACTGCTCTATTTGTGCAGGTATGAAGACCACAGTCAGTGAGGCAGAGCATCCTTTGCTTTGTGAAGGAACTCGACGGGTGAAGGGCGACCTGGCTCTGGCTCTTATGATTACTTATAAGGATGACCAGACCAAACTCAAGAAGGTAAAGTCTGGTTCTTCACAGCTGGCAGTGAGGACATGTTCTCTGATCATATTGGAAGTCAAATGTGTTTCTAGTCATTCTGGCCACACAGGAAGGAGGTGGAGATTTAGAGGTACCCAGAAGCAAAACATATCCTTCTTTTCATTCATTCTCAAAACTGAAACCATTGAAAACTACCCAGTTGACCACATTTCTTACTAGAACAGTTAAAAAAGCTCAAACGATGCCCAAAATCAACCATCTGTTTGCTCTTAGGCATGTAAATCATTTCAAATCAGAGTGGTTCTTTAAAACGGTGACAACATATCAACTGTCAGTTTAGATTATCAGACAGTTAAGAGTGAGGTTGAACAGTATTATGCTTCCTTCTGGCTTCATATGAATTCCAGGTGTTATCAGTTACCAGTCCCTGTTCAGTGGCTGCTCAGAAACAAGTACACAAAGGAAGTGCTTCGCTGCTTGCCACAGTGGAGCATTTAGCAGCTGCTGAGGCAGATGTTTTCCTCAGGGGCTGATGACCACCTAGCCAGAGCTGCCATGAACACACACTTTAATCAATGAACACACACGTTATCCACTGGATATTGTGTGCTCTGTTTAAACTAAGCATTTTGACCTCTTTTGGTATTTCTGCCGTACGGATGCATATGACTCAGTCGTCCAGGCTCTCAAATACACTGACAGCTAAACGACACTGATGACAACATGTTATCAGGAGGTATTCACTGTTTCTCAACAGGTTTAGTTAAGTGGATGTCTGTCTGTTCTGTGGTATCAGAATATCTCTGTCGGTGTGTGTACTCGTGTGCATCACACAGTGATATCATATGTGCTGTTCTACCCACCCCCCAACTTCAGATACTGGATAAGTTGTTGGACAGGGAGAGCCAGACCCACAAGCCCCAGACTCTGAGCTCCTTCTACTCAAGTAAACCAGCAGCAGGCAGTCAGCGAAGCCCATCCAAACACACTGCTGCCAACCACAGTGGGGTGGGTGGTGCCACAGGGGGTGTTTCCAAACATACCCAGTCATCCTCCTCTGCAAACACGTTGGCTGCCTCTTCCTCAAGCTCTTCCTCTGCTGTGGCATTCCCTGGGGTTGAGGCAGCTCCTCCGGCTGACCTGAACCCAGTACAGAACAGTGCTGCTGGAGAGAGTACTGCCGAGACCAGAGAGCATGGTAAGAAGGAGACCCTTGATGTGGTGTACGTTTGTGAAACCTCACCATCCTATCATACCGTACACAATCAGTCAGGTTTTATGTATCAGGGCATAATTAAAGCCATCTGCTCCTCATCGGGTTCTAACATGAGGCAAATCCAACCTAAGATGAACAACAACACGACATATTACACTGTGTCATTATTTATTGAACAAAAACCGAGACATAACACAGAAGCAGTGTGTGAAAAAATAAGTGAACCCTTATTGATTCCATAGGAATTAAGAGGGTAAGTAGCTGCCAGGTGCTCCTGATCAAATGCAATGAACAAGTGTTGATAGTGTGTTGGTCTGGAGCATTCAGGTGTGTGTTAACATGCAATGATGTTCTGATATCTCCTCATTGTGTTGCTTGATCTCACAGCAGGGTTTGATACAGATGACCATGATATTCTTCTCTCTAGTTTGAGGGAGTGCTTCCGTTTCACAGGCACTGCTTTGGCATGGTTTAGGTCTTACCTGACTCAAAGCTCCTTATTCTGTTAGCGCTCCAGATCTCTCTTCTCATTCAGCCCCTTTGACCCATAGCACATCTAAAGGATCCATACTGTTTTCTTAAGACTGGATAAGCTTCCTCAAAGGTAGGAACTGACGATAGGAAACATCCCATAGTTAAGCTGCTATAGGCTTAGACTGCTGGGGGACCTCATCTGTCACACCTTTCCTCACTTTGCTCTTTTTCCCCCCTGTTTAATTTCTCAAATGATATTATGTACATGTGACATTATTGTGGTTATTAACTTGTGTTTGCATGTTCCAACAGGTATCCTTTGAATGGTGTTATGGTGTTTTTCCCCCCTCTTTTCCCTCATTTCTGTCTTCTCAAACCCCAGCTGGTCGAGGCGGATGGCCACCCTTCCTGGTTCTGGTTCTGCCAGAGGTTTCTTCCTGTTAAAAGGGAGTCGTTCCTTTCCACAGTCACCACAGGCACACTCAGGACGGGAGATTGGACTGAAGACAAGTTTCGGTGCAATCTGTTGGTTTCCTTAGCTAGGGTATTATTTTTTGAATTGGCTCTATATGAATTAATTGGATTATGATTACAATGAATTGAATTCCAATTGGCTTGAATTGGACTATATTATTTAAGTGCCTTGAGATGACAATTGTTGTAATTTGGCGCTATATAAATAAAACCGAATTGAACTGAATTGAATTGAAAAACAACACTGTCACTTTTACTATGCGCTGAAATGGGACACTGACTATTCTATGAAGCCCCTAATTCATATAACTTTAATCCAATTCAGTTTTATTTCTATAGCGTCAAATCAGAAAGCATCATCTCAAGGGATTTCCACAGTCTGTGGAAAGAAAGAAAACTCCCTTTTAACAGGAAGAAACCTCCATCACAACCAGGAAGAGCGGCCATCTGCCTCGACCAGCTGGGGGCTGAGAGGACAACAAGCACAAGCAGCAGTCTGGGCCTATAGCAGCAGAACTATGGGATGTTTCAGGGTCACCTGAGCCATCCCTAACTATAAGCTTTATCAAAAAGGAAAGTTTTCAGCCTGATCTTAAAGGTAGAGAGGGTGTCTGCTTCCTGAAGCCAATCTGGCAGCTTATTCCACAGAGAGGGGCCTGATAACTGAAGACTCTGCCTCCCATTCTGCTTTTAGAAACTCTGGGAACCACAAGGAAACCTGCAGCCTGAGAGCAAAGTGCTCTGTTGGGGAAATATCCAACTATGAGATCTTTAAGATATGATGGAGCTCGGTCATTAAGAGCTTCATATGTGAGGAGAAGAATCTTAAATTCTATTCTGAATTTAACAGGGAGCCAATGAAGAGAAGCTAAAACTGGAGAAACATGATCTCTGCTGTTAGATCTCATCAGAGCACTAATGAACTGTTCGTTGTTAAAACATGGCTCTCACAAAATTTATAATCAGAGTAAGCAGAAATAGATCTGACTTTGTCTGAAAGGTTAATGATGGAATCATTTGTGAAGTGAAAAACATGAATAATTTTTAGAATAATCAAATAAATGAAACTGGATTTTTTTTTTTATGGTTTCAAATTCATGAGTTCATGACTTTGTTTGCTACTTTTCAAATGAAAAATAATGTCTTGATACATGAAACCTAAGTACTGAAAGGCCAAAGGTACTTTTTTTCTTGACTACGTTGTTCTACAAAGTGTTCTTTAACAGACTTTTTAAAATTTATTTTATCCTTACAGCTTCAGATGGGCCTCCGTTATCAAGTGAGCAACAAAATGAAACTGCTCCATTTAAGTTGGAGGCCACAGTTCCCAGCCGGCTGGCGCTGGGGGCACGCTGTGGATACAGCCAACGCTGCTGGGGCTCACCTGTCCGGCAGAAGAAGAAGCACACTGGTAAACACCTAGAGTAAAAGTCATTTATTTTTTACAAAGTGCACTGCTTTGTTATAACCCTATTATCTGACAAACACTTGTTATTTTAAACCTAACCCATCCACTTGGTTTTTCTTTGCACCAAAAATCTAACTCTAAGCATGTTTTCAAGACACGAGAAAAAGTTTATTTTTACTAAAAACCAAAAACAGATTTTTAAAATGCATGTAAATAGGGTTAGTCCAACTGAAAGTGAGCCTCTCAAAGCTGTACCAAAACACTCGGATAATGTATTCCAGGTTTGAATCCCAACACTCAGCTGGACTCAGATGGTCCTAGCTCCTCTGTTCATGCTTCCATCTTTCTGCAACTTCCAGTAAAACCAGTAAAGTGTATATTAATCCAGCTGAATTCCCAATAAAGCTGCTCTCATTCACAGATTTGAAATATACTGAAAATTCAGTCCATTAAGACTACATGTGACCTTGCGTCCCCTCCTGTTCACATATAAGGATGTTGGTCCAGTTGAATGTCCGGGCTGCAATGTGTAGCTGGACTTGTCTTTGCATCTGACTGTGCTGTGTGAAGTGAAAAGACGTAAAGCACAACAGGATATTTTAGGAATACAAAACATTCTTGATGTGCATGTTGTCTTGACAGGCATGGCAAGTATAGACAGCAGTGCTCCAGAGACCACCTCAGACAGCTCTCCTACCCTCAGCCGGAGGCCGTTCCGTGGTGGCTGGGCGGCAGCATCTTGGGGGCGGGGCCAGGACAGTGACAGCATCAGTAGTTCATCATCTGACTCGCTGGGCTCCTCTTCCTCCAGTGGCTCTCGCAGGGCAGGTGGGGGGGCCAGAGCCAAGAGTACCGACACCAGCAGGTAAGCATTAACCCCCCCGATCAGGGCTTCTACTTTAAAAATTGTTTGCAAGGTGCATACAACAGATTGAAATATGCACAAAAAGTTAGAATTGCATTAGCTAAAAAATTTGCATATGTGCCTGTAGACTTACTTTCAAATTTGTTTTGATCTGTGATTTATGTAATATTTCATAGGTAGGTGACTCACCTTTGTCATTAAGGGAATGGGGATCTCGTCCCACACATATCTCTGCCTGCCACTTTTGCAAAGACTCCTCTGACTGCGCACACCTAGCTCTCAGATATGGACACTTATCAAGCTAAGTGTGTATTTTTCACTCACAAGACGTGATTGGGAAGCAGTCACTGGAGACTCTCTTGGCAACTTTTTTTTTCTTGAATTATGCATTGTGACAAATGTTGTGGCAAACCTTTCCTACTTTGTAGACGAGAGTCACCAATATTGCCCTGTGTGAACAAGATCTCGCCATCTGCTGTATGTGTGCATTGTGGTCAACTAAGTGAGCAGCAGCAGTCAGGCTCTCTGACCCAGCCATAGTGCTGGCATTCAGCTGGCACTTTTATCCAAAGCAACTTACTAATGAGAAAACAACATTTAAGCTTTAGTGCAGTAGGAAAGTCTGTTCTTTGCATTCAGAGCAAAGTCAGTATAAATCTATATGAACGAATCAGTCCCAGTGGAACAGGTGCAGAGGACAATGTCTGTGTATGCGTTAGGGTAATAGATGTGTCGGGTTGTTCGAGGTGTTCTCTGAAGAGATGAGTCTTCAGTGGTTCTTGAAATTAGAGAGGGGCGCCCCTGCTTCCACCATCTTGAAACATCAAATGAAAACAGTCTGGACAGAGACTGGCTTGTTGGAGGAAGAACCAGACGAGGTTCCTGAGAGGACCACAGAGGTCCAGAAGGAGCATCAGCCTGTTTGACTGAGTTTAAACGGCTGCTGCAGAGCCAGGAGTCATTCTGTAGGCAGCATTAGGGGCTTGAATTTGATTCAGGCAGCCATGGGCAGCCAGTGGAAGTCAGAGAGTAGAGGAGTGACATGTGACCTATTTGGTTGATCAAACACCAGATGCCTTGCTGTTTTCTGGACCTTTTTTAAGGATGTCACTGTGCAGTCACAGAGGCCTGCGAGAAAAGTGTTGCAGTAGCATAGGTGGGAGGTAGCCTTGGTCTGTGGCATTCTAAGTCAGATTTGACCTGTTTTTTCTTATGCTTCATGGGTTGTCGAGTGGAAATGATACATTTGGGTATCATCTGCACAGACATGATACAAGAAGCCATGAGAGCAGAATGACTAGGATCAAAGAGGAAATACATATTTAAAAGAGATGGAGTTCCTTTAGCTCGTTACTGGGTACCATGAGTGATCACCGTACACGTAAATGTAGCTAAAATCACAGCTTAGACTTAAGTGAATAGTGATTTTATCAAATGAGACTGTGCTTAAAAACCCCAGGATTTTATCAGTGCAGAGCAAAATCCTTGCAGTGCATGCCAAAGGACTGCGGGGAACTTGTACTCCCAATGTATCGCTTCAGTCTCAATATTAGAGTTTTTTTGCAATCTGACAACAGGAACAGCGAAATCTGTGGGTGAGAGCAGCTTTATTTGGAATCCAGCTGTGTAAAGATGCAATATATCTGAACACAGAAAGTATTAATGTCAGTAACAGGTTGACATTAGCTCATAGTGTGACCTTCTGAATGGGGCATAAATGTCTCCTTCAAACAACATCCCCCTTTGGCCACAGTTAATATTCTCTTCCTTTTATTGTCTGTGTTACAGTTTGTTGTGGTGTGGTGGTTAGCAGCGTCACCTCACAGCTGAGGGTTCCAGGTCCGATCCCCACCTGGGGCCTTTCTGTGTGGAGTCTGCATGTTCTCCCCGTGTATGCGTGGGTTCTCTCTGGGTACCTCCTCCCACCGTGCAAAAACATGCATGTTAGGTTAACTGGTGACTTTAGGGCTGCAGCTGTCGAATATTTTGCTAATCAGATAAAACTTAATTTTGCGTAATTAAAGCCTAATTATAAATATACAATAGAAAGCATTGAGGTTGTGCTGTTATGATACGCCAGCTCCATCTTGCAATGTACACACACCACGATGTTGTCCTTAATTTTTAATTCAAAACGATCCCACACTTTCGACATCTTCTGTCTCTTCCTCTTATTACTTTTGCTTTGCTGCATTTGCTCATTTTCTCTGTTTTCGGTCCCAGCGTCTGACATTCTCTGTACATCAACACTGTCCACACACGTTACTAAAAGCCTGCTTCCGTCTTCTTCCCCTTTGCAGGAAGTGCATAGCCTGTAACGCAGGGCTCTTCAAATGGCAGCCCTGAATCAACTTCCCTGTGGCCCAGCATATCGTTCTGACAGAATAAATGAATAAATATATAAAAATAAGAAGACTTTAGACATTTCTACATTGACAAAATAAATTCCTACAGTAGTACGGACTATGAATGTAACAATGGGTTACCTAGCAACATTAAATCCTTTTTTGCGTTTGTGTTTTGAATTTGTACCAGTAGAATTAACGTTCCGCAAGCATGTCTTTTTCCACCCCAAAACGGAAAATTGACAACGAAAACGGTAGATTAAACCCTGCCTGGACGGACAAATACTTGTTTATTTTACCGTCACATTCAAACGCAAAGCTGATGTGTTTAATATGTAGTGAGTGCGTGGCGGTGTTAAAAGATTACAATGTGCGGAGGCACCACATGGAGAAACGCCAGACTTTCCGTGCAAACTCTCAGGAAGTGTTGCCAGATCTCGGGATAGAAACAAAAAAGAAGCTCCAAGAAAACAAGCCCAAAACAAGGCAAAAACAGGCCAACAGCTGACCTGCCACATCATGTAAAGAGAGGCCTCTTGATAACTGTATAAATAAACATTTCTTTTTATCTTCAGTAAATTAACAGTAAACACAGTCCTCATAAACACTTTGAATAACTTAATTTTTAAAACTTTGATAAGAAAAAAAGAAAAGTACATATATATTAGGCATAAATAAAAGCAAATTGACAATAAACAAAAACTTTGAATGACTTGCACGGGGCAACTGAATGATTTATTAATGCAGTGTATTTGGTCGGGTGCATTTTGATTTCTGTGTCAGTTGAGGATGGCAGATCCAATTAGTTCACCTAGATTATCCACAGAACTGATTGATGTGTGGCACTGGCAGGCTACGTAACTGATTTTACTCATTTACTCATTTGCTTGTCTTGGCATTTGGTTTTGAGGATATGAAACCAATCTCTGTAAGCCTCTTGGACGAGGAAGGAGCAGAGTTTTTTGTGCTTTTCTGTTCCAGCAGTATTAAATCAGCCTGATGAGCACCTATCTCACATTTACAGAGTTGAAGTCTTTCTCCCACTCTTTACTATAATCCTTTCATATTTTTCCCCCTTTTCCCGCTCATCGTCACTCACTCTGCATGAGAGTGTGGGTGTGGGCAATTACAAGGAAAAGGGGTTGTGGACGGGTCATGGAAAAGGACAAACTATCATGTTGTAGTGTTTGTGTGTCTCGTTGTTGTGGACACTGGAGAGCTGGGAGAGAGGCAGCAAAGCAATCCCAACTAAGCGACTACACTTTAGAAAACAAGCCCAAAAACCCAGCCACTAACGAGATTGACAAGCCCCAAAGTCGCTTATAATAAGTGGACTTGGCAACTATGACCACAGGAGAGGACTGCTAAAGTGCAGAGTTTGATTCCATGTTACAACAGGAGCTGTACAACCATAGTGAGCTCATGCACAGCCCAACAAAGAGCTACAACAGCATCCCTTCACATTTCGTGGGTATTGAATAGTATTTTCATTATTTTATTATGTGCATTTTTAATTGGCCTTTTTAAATGAAAAAAATAGATAAATAATAAACTTTGGTTATTTTTCAAAACATACATTTGTTTTCTATTATCTGTTGGGTTTTAACTGCTACTTACTGGTCAAAGACCATTTCTTTCGAGGCAGAGGAAATTCCTTTATCATTTCTTGTAATCAAGTTACTCGAGGAGTCGTTGCAGCCCTAGATGACTTATAGTTAACAGTTTATTCATTTTTCTCCGTTCAGGTACAAAGGGCGACGTCCAGAGTGTCACGCTCCACATGTGCCCAACCAGCCATCAGAGGCAGCAGCCCATTTTTACTTTGAATTGGCCAAGACTGTGCTTATCAAAGCTGGAGGAAACTCCTCCACCTCCATTTTCACCCAGCCCTCAGCCAGTGGCGGTCACCAGGGGCCCCATAGAAACCTGCATCTCTGTGCCTTTGAGATTGGGCTGTATGCTCTTGGCCTCCACAACTTTGTCTCTCCCAACTGGCTGTCCAGGACCTACTCATCTCACGTGTCCTGGATCACTGGTAAGGATATCTGTGTGAGAGGGAAATCCTCTGCCAGATTAAGAGCCAAATTTAAATCTAGTTATATTGTTAAGTATTGCTTTCTGTTTTCACACTCTCTTCTTCTCTCAGGCCAAGCCATGGAGATCGGCAGCGCTGCACTCAACATTTTGGTTGAGTGCTGGGACGGTCATCTCACTCCCCCAGAGGTGGCATCCCTGGCAGACCGAGCATCACGGGCCAGGGACCCCAACATGGTTCGAGCAGCAGCAGAGCTGGCTCTTAGCTGTCTGCCTCATGCTCATGCCCTGAACCCTAATGAAATCCAGAGAGCCTTGGTGCAGTGCAAAGAGCAGGTACTGTGGGATGGGCTGTGTAGAAGAACACCTTACATGTCCTTGGATAGCAGACTGAATGAAAAACATGTGCAGTTCTCTGTGTGTCTAGTTAATGTGAGTTAACTTCAGTTTATCCTAAACACTATTTGATTCAGTTCACTTTTATTTTATTTCTATTGCACCAAATCACAACAAGCGTGTGAGATGCAGCTAAATGAAATACAATTAATTGCAATACAATCATAATCCAATCAAATGCAGTTCATTAAATTCCAAATTAGTCCAATTCAGAAAGAACCAATTAAAAAATAAGTAGCCATGGTTAGGAAACCAACATATTGCACCAAAACCTCTTCTGAATCCAATCCCCCGTCCTGAGCTGCATGAGGCGACTGTGGAGCGAAAAACTCCCTTTAAACAGGAAGAGAGTCCATCCGAACCAGAACCAGGAAGGGTCCATCTTCCTGGACCAGCTGGGGGCTGAGAGGACAGGAAAGAGGGGACAACAAACACCGTAACCCTAGGCCAGAGACACCTGCTGAGAGAGAGAAACACAAGTTAATGACAACAATGATGTCATATGTACATGGAGGGAGGAGAGGTGCATCATGGGAGCTCCCCCAGCAGTCTAAGCCTATAGCAGCAGAACTATGGGATGTTCCAGGGTCACCTGAGCCATCCCTAACTATAAGCTTTATCAGAAAGGAAAGTTTCAGCCTGATCTTAAAGGTAGAGAGGGTGTCTGCTTCCTGAAGCCAAACTGGCAGCTGGTTCCACAGAGAGGGGCCTGATAACTGAAGGCTCTGCCTCCCATTCTACTTTTAGAAACTCTGGGAACCACAAGGAAACCTGCAGCCTGAGAGCAAAGTGCTCTGTTGGGGAAATATCCAACTATGAGATCTTTAAGATATGATGGAGCTCGGTCATTAAGATCTTTATATGTGAGGAGAAGAATCTTAAATTCTATTCTGAATTTAACAGGGAGCCAATGAAGAGAAGCTAAAACTGGAGAAACATGATCTCTCCTGTTAGTTCTCATCAGAACTCTGGCTGCAGCATTTTGGATCAGCTGGAGGCTTTTCAGAGAATATGTGGGACAGCCCAATAATAAGGAATTACAGTAGACCAGTCTTGAAGTAACAAATGCACGAACTAGTTTCTCTGCATCACCCTGAGACAGGATGTTCCTGATTTTAGCAATATTACGAAGGTGAAAGAAGGCAGTCCTAGAAACCAGTTTTATATGGTACTTAACTTTTCACAACAAAACAAAAGTATGTTCTGAATGCCTCCTCATTTTTTTAGTGTTCTGTTTCACTAATCATGACAAGTGTAGCTGAGAGTTTCTTATCACAATTGAAGAGTTCAGGAGGTGTAAATATGCTAGCAATTGGTTTTAAAAATACTACTTTTTAATCACACATTTTTAGAAGTAGTTTTTGTCTTTAGAGTTTAAAAAAACAAAAATTAAGAGAATACTGTCACCTGTGAACTCATTACTTACTCACTACTTTATTGTTAAAGTAGGCAGACTTGGAGACAGGAAAGGTAATGATGGTACCCATTTTAAACGCTCCCTAACATCTAAAGAGTGGAATGGGAAAGGGTTTAATCTTTATTCAGTCCCATTTCAAATGACTCTGTCGTTGCTGCAGGTATTTATCAGCTCTGCTTCTGATTGGCATCGAGGGGAACACACTACGAGGCGACTGTGGAGCGGCTGTAGCTCAGGAGGAAGAGCAGTCCTTCCACCAATCGGAAGGTCGGTGGTTCGACTCTGGCTTCCCCGGGCTACATGTCGAAGCGAAGACACTGAACCCCACGTTGCCTCCCAGTGTATCATTGGGGTATGAATGTGTGTATGAATGATTAGAAAAAGCACGTAGTTAAGCATCTTAAGACGTGCTGTATGAGTGTGTGTGAGTAGTGAAGCGCTTTGAGTGGTCAGTTAGACTAGAAAAGCTATACAAGTACAAGTCCATTTACCATTTACTACCCTTGTACTCAATCTAATTTTACCAAAGGTGCTCCACTGAAGGCTGAGTGAACAGAGCTCACATTTTTCTTACAGGGTATGTTGTAGACCTCAGACACCGAGGATAAACGTGCTACTTCTAGGAGAAGGAAACAATTTAAGTGACTTGTTTTAGCAGCAACTTCATTAGAAAGATAAATTAGAAAGATAAATTTACACGTAACGTAAGCTTGTTTTACAAATCTGAAATTGTATTTATAATTATACAAATGAGTTATTATCTAATTAATTATGTGCTGTTTTTTTGTTTTTTTTTTACAGTGAAAATGAGTAGAAAAATAAACCTCTAATGTATATTAGAGGTTATTGCGGAAGCATACCCCAAATGTTGATGAATTATGCTAAAATGACCTTTTGGGTTACATTTGTCACCATAAACCAAGTCATAGGCATACCATCTTTCTACATGACTTTTAAAATCACACTCAGTAATGTGAGATGGGAATCCCTGGCATAGCATGGCTTGTTAAGCTTTCTGAATTCTGTTACACAAGAAAAACAGTGGAAGGGATAAAACATAATTTATTGAATTGAAAAAGTAAATACTATCTTCTTCTTTACTCATCATACATCTTTACCACTCATTTCCCTAACCCCCCGTCCTTATCTTTTTACCTCCAGGACAATGTGATGCTGGAGAAGGCCTGCATGGCAGTAGAAGAAGCAGCCAAAGGCGGAGGTGTGTACCCTGAGGTTTTGTTTGAAGTGGCTCATCAGTGGTACTGGCTGTATGAGCAGTCAGTTGGCGGGGGCTCAGGCCAGCAACGAGAAATCTCTGGGCGCTGTGGGGCCAATGGAGGTTCAGGCCGGAGGCCTCCAGATTCCAGCTGTGGTGTCCTTGACAGCGGAGCCAACATGGAGTCTCCAGGGGTGGCAGCAGTGACAGCCTCAGTCACAGCAGCAGCTGTTGTACCTGTTATCTCTGTGGGTTCCACGATTTATCAGTCCCACGCTTTACCTGGACAGGCTATGGCTCATCCCCACAGTCAGGGACTCCACCCCTACACCACCATCCAGGCCCATCTTCCCACCGTCTGCACCCCACAATACCTTGGACACCCTCTGCAGCACATCCCTCGACCCACAGTTTTTCCTGTGTCTGGGGCTTCATATCCACAGGTCAGAATGTATTATCTTTATTGTGATGTGCGTGCGTGCGTGCGTGCGTGCGTGCGTGCGAGCGAGCGAGCGAGCGAGTGAGTGAGTGAGTGAGTGAGGCTTGTAGTGTAAAAGTGCTTTGAGCTGGACTATAATAGTGTTATATGAGCACAGTCCATTTACCATTTACTGAAAGGCAGCAGACTTTTTCAAAATGCAAAAAACACAAAAAAGCTTAGGAATAAGAATAAGTTAGGAACATATTTGTAATGACCTGATAACTACTGCGTCGTTCAAAAGTCCCATCCTAATAATTCAGAATGATTTACTTGAGAACCATGTGGGAGATACTATGATGCTGAATCAGTGAGTAACAATTAGTTCATAATTAACTGTGAAATATTAACTGCCACATTTCTGTTTTTTTTTCGGATCAACTCTGTTGTCAAACACTGAGTTAGCATTAAGAAATAACAGGTCATTCATCACTCATTACAGAAACATTAGTTCCTCTTTTTGTGAAACGTCATGTAAACGAGTTTAAAGAACTAAGGAACTACTGTGTAACTATTAGTGTGATGCAAGGGTTAGGCACGGCCAATCCATCTGAGCTGGTGTTGGGCAATAGTGGCAGTGATGGTAGGGATGCCAGAATGCTCCAGGACACTGGTGTTTGTGCATCTCTCCCCCTAGCTGATCCTGAGGGTTTTCCTGGGACACTTCTGGTGAAATGCCTCAAGTGCCTGCTGTATGTTGTCCAGGCTTTGGATCCATACAGGAGGGTAGGCAGCATCACAGCTTTGTAGACCAGAATTTTAGTCCTCTCTTGGAAGTTGTGGTATTCAAAGACCTTTGTCGTGATTCTTGAGAAGGCCCCACTGGGACAGCTAAGGTGGTGGTGTATTTCATCATCAATATTAGGAGGCTGCCATGGTATATAAAGTGGCCCACATTTTCCTGTTTGTTCTTGACAGTGTAGATCTTTGGGGGTTGGACAGGTGGGTGGTGGCTGATGAAGGATTTGGGTCTTCTTTATGTTGATGACCAAACTGAGCTGCTTGTATGCTTTGGCATATCCATCCAGAGTGCATTGTAGGTCCTCTTCTGAAAGGGCTTCATCATCAGCATACTGCTCCATAATAGATATGTTGGTAGATCAACCTTTAGTCCTAAATCTATTGATGTTTGAATTTTGCCCGTTCATTCTGTAAATACTTTGGATCAATGTTTAGCTGTGAGATGGAGGATGGTGGTGAAAAAATTGAAAGGTGTAGGTGCAATTACAAAGCCCTGCTTGACCCCAGTGTGAATCCTAAAGGGTTCTGTCTCATCTCCACTGTCACTAAGCACTGTTGCTGACATGTTATCACGTAGCAGTCTCTGTATCCATATGTATTTTTCACCGAAACCAGCCACAGAGTCAAATTTGGTGAGGTCTATGAAGGTCATATATTTTAGTGTTTGATTTTGTTCCCAGCATTTTTCTTGGAATTGGTGAGCAATGAAAGTCATGTCTTGTAATACCTCTGTTTGGGCAGAATCTAAGACTTGGAGAGAATGTTTTCTGACAGGGGGTTCATTCTTTTAGCTAAAAACCAGAGATAGGGCTTTTCCAATTTTCCAGGAGGGAAATGCCAGGGTAATTTTCACAGTCTGCCTTTGTGTCTGACAATTAGATAAACAGCAATACAGGCCAACGGATTAACATGTACATTTGATAAGGAATTAAGTATTTCTTTTAACAATGACCTGTCAACTTTGCAGTCGTAATAACTGTTGGCTACTGGCCTACCCATCATCAGTGAAACAATCTTTTCCCCAAACACCAAGTGAAGCCATGTGAGGTCACGTTATCTTGCTTAGTATTTTACACCTGCTAATAATAAGATAATAAATTTAACCCATACATTTTCCTCAATAAAGTGCAGAAGGGACATTAAGACATCCAGACGGCATTTGTCTCTGACAAGAGCAAGTGTTTGAAGAAAAAAAACAAATGACCAAATGTCATTAATATACGAGTACATTGAACTGTGCTGACTTAGTCTTCCAGGTCATCGGCAACCTGTTCAAACATCTGTTGCACAGTGGGAGGTGATAAAGGCAAATTCATTCATACAGCACAATTTGCTCTGCACACACAAGTATATGTAATGCAGAATGATGGAACACATAGGCAGACATGGCAGACTACGTGGCAGGTGCACCATTACAACCAGGGGGGCCAGGAGGCTAGTGAAGGTGGTGATATTTTACATAAAACTATGCATTTTGATGTCTGTCATTCCCTTATTTGTGAAAAAAGAAAAACATGACAGTTGACAGGTAGGTAAGCACTGAACACTCTGAATACAATGGAATGAATTTAGATCCATTTATTTGCTGCAACACTGATACTTCAAGTTGTCATTAACTTGTGTTTCTACTTCTTTTTCTCTCATGGCCAATTTCCTTACTGTCTTCTCCCTATCCTGATCAGTAAAATCTGCTGGCCACAAGCCAGGGTCATCTGTCAGAAGATTATCTTCTTCCCTTTCAAATACCTCAACATCAGCTTGATTTTGCATATCCTGCCTCTCTGCCGTCTTTCTGAGTCTTTCTGCGCTCTCATTTAGTCCATCCTCCTCATCTGAATCCCTTTCAACATCTTCAGCTTGATTTTCAACGTCCTCACTCTCGCGTGTGTTTCTGCGCTCTCACTTGGATCATCCTCTGAATCTGTACCCTCTTCCACCTCTTCCTCCACTTCCACATTCCTCCCTGACAAACTTGAAGAGGATCCTGGATCTGGCTCTGTAGAGTTAACGTGACATACATAAGTTATATAGTGTTTCCTATCATATAACTATTTGTAACAGCATAGTCACTGTTTCAGGTGGCCTCCCACCATTTTGTTTTACTTAAAGGTGGAGGCATTGGATTTGAAAAACTACATATATGAGACTATTAATCTTCTGATTTCTAGAACATGTAAACAAAACAAAACAAAACATTGTAAATATATTTGTGATTATAAGTTAGTTAATAACTTAGTGTCATATTATTTTTTTGTCTGTATTATAATTTAATTAGGGCCTCTCTGGGCCCCTCTTAATCATGGGCCCCTAGAAATCATTCTCCTTTTTCCTCCCTTTTCGGCATCCCTGATTACAACCAATGTGTAGCATCTGGAATCATTAGAATTGAACTACTGTGTAACACAGGTCCCATTATAATGCATAATTTAACCTTACATGGCCCCTGTTGAAATCCTCCAACATCTTTTTTTGTCCAACAAAACAGTTTAGAATTTATTGGTCTACTCTAGAGTCACGAAGAAGCATAAAATCCTTTTGTTGAAGAAGCTGAACTGACACAAGGCTTTGCATTGATGCTGAGAGGAAGATATGGCTGTTTAGTCTTACTGATTTTCAAAATCAAGAAAGGCAGTGAGATGTGTAATGAATTACATTACATCTCCTGCATGTTTTCATCTTTTTGTTTCTTTGCATATTGTGTATGTATAACAAAACCAGAGAAACATGCAAAAAGCCAAAGGTGCTCAGGACGGGAGATTGGACTGAAGACAAGTTTCGGTGCAATCTGTTGGTTTCCTTAGCTAGGATACATTTTTAATTTGCTCTGTATCAGTTGGACTCATTTTTAATTAAATTAATTGGATTTGATTGCATTCTGATTGTATTACAATTACCGTGCACTAAAAGGCTCACCTGATTATAAAGCGCACCCTCAATTACGGGGTCCATTTCTGAACTTAACTCATACATAAGGCTCACCTGATCATAAGGCGTACGTATTACCTAATGTTCTCTGATTGGTTTATCGCTGCCAGCACACGTAATGTATGTATGTCTGAAATGGTCTGACGGTCAAGGACAACATCATCGGTCTTTTTTACACTTATAAACTTATAAACTGCACGTCGGTCTGCATCATCCATCTCAGACTGAAGAACAGGCACTCACTGGGACATGGGCAAAAGCATTAATGATGACACGATTCAATCGCTAAGTACGAGCTCCAGACAATCTTCGCCCCATTCAGAGTGAATGGCTGGGATCCGCCTGGCCCTGGATTCACACCGAACAAAGCGGGCGAAGTGGCCAGTTGCCATTCATTTCCAATGTACAGAGCGAAGAGGCGCGGCAAAAGTGAACGTGGCGGTGAGCGGCGCGAAGGGAGAGCGGTGAGTGGGGGATTAATGCTCGGCGCTCCCCACTGTAAATTCAAAATGGCGGTATCCATGACAGATTTTGGAATCCGGTGCACACATAAAGAGCACCAGATTATATGGCGCATGGCTGATTTTTGTGAAAACATTGAATGATTTTGGCCAAAAGGCTGAAAGTCAGAAATATAAGGCTGCACCATGCTTGTAGGGTCATTTTCAAGAAGACTTGCTGCTGTTATTGCTACCAAAGGAGGTCAAACCAAGTGTTAAAGTACTTTATTCAGAGTAGTTTAGTCATCCAAAATAAGACACTAACAACTAGTTTTTACTTGGTAATTCTTTTCCAAATGAATTGACATACATTTTACTGAGTCCAATGTAAGCTTAGACTGAAGCCGTAAAATGTGTGAAAAGTCAGGGTTTGCAAACTTTGTTGCACGGTACACATGTATTATTCATCTATTCAAAACTTACAGTGCACTTTCAGAATTGTATATGGTGGCTTCTATCGCCATGGTAACAGCTACACCCTTACTAGCTTTCTCATCTTCCACATCCAGATTCCTCTTCATATCTGTTACTTGTTGTGTGAGCTGTATACTTATTTTTGGTGGTTGTTAGTGTGAGCACTGGTTGCTTGGGCTAATCTGGCGTTTATGTATGTCTGTGTCCTCAGGGAATGCACCCAGCCTTTATTGGTGCCCAGTACCCATTCTCAGTGGCCACTGGCCCCCAGGCGCCTCTGACAGCCACAGCTGTCACCTTCCCTGGTGTTCCTGTACCATCTATGACTCAGATCGCTGTCCATCCCTACCACACAGAGACAGGCCTACCCCTGAGCACCACTGTGGCAGGTCAGGATTGTGTTGTGTGTTATGCTGACAGCTCTTTGTAATTGTATGCACACTGCTGAGTGTTTTAGTGTAATGTAAAATACTGTGTCTATCTGTCATGTGTTACAGTGGGCACTGTCCACTCCGGCCCTACCATCCAGGCCATACAAGGTGCATCTCTGCCCTCCGTCTCCTCCCAGCCTGCCTCATTGGTCAGCACTCCCTTCCCAGTAGAAGATGAGCAGCACAGCCAGCCAATCAGCCAACAGGGCCTGCACTACCTGCATTCTGCCTACAGAGTTGGTGAGGAATGTCATGATTACATTTTAATTTGAACTAGTGTACAGGTAGTGCAGTAGGTTAACTGAACAGATAATAGTAATATATCTATTGTTGTTTTTTGTGAAGGCATGCTGGCGTTGGAGATGCTGGGCAGGAGGGCTCACAACGACCATCCCAACAACTTCTCACGAAGCCCACCTTACACCGAGGATGTGAAATGGCTGCTCGGACTTGCTGCAAGGCTAGGTGAGCCCACACATTCAAGAGTGCATATCAGTGTGGGAGTGTACATTATGACAACAAGATTCTAAGCTGTCATATAAACAGCACTTTTAACAGATCTATGCACTGGTTCTGGACGGAAACTTTTCAAGACAGAAACCAATAATGTCATTCAGTTTGAGATGTTAAAAGTTCAATTTAGAATCCTCAATTAACCTAAAGTGCAACTTTTTGGACAGTGAGAGGAAGCAGACACGCCATATTACAACCTGGCTGTTCACATTCGAGTAGAAATACAGAATGCACCGTTGTGTTTAACATTTGTGACTCTTCATTTTTCCACAAATGTGACCAAAAAAAAGGATCAGAGTTTCAGTCCTGCAATTTCTAAAATTAAATTTTTGAAGAAAAATAGGATAAAGTTATTCCAGTTATATAGTTCAGATTAAAAAAAAAGAAAGAAAGTGAATCCAGCTTTTTATTTTCTCTGGTGGAGCAGTTGACAAACTATTGAAAGATTGGAATTGTAGCAGAGAGGGAGACCATTTTGAAATGCCCTATCAGTATAAAGACAAGAACTGATTTAAATTCCTTCATCTATTTCTTCGTCTTGCTGCTTTGTGACATTTTCTTTTCAAATCATCTGGGATTTGGGGTCTTTTTTGGAAAGTTTTCCGTTGGCGTAGCTCATCAACAGATGTTAGAAAGGATCAGAAGTCAGGGCCGCTGACCCGTCCGGGGCGTACCTCACCTTTTGCCCGATGGCAGCTGGGACAGGCTTCTGAATTTAGGTCATACTGGTGAAAAGAGAAAATTCTAAAAAAGCATCCAGGTTTAAACACTTCATTTTGTAACTAATAATGACTTATAGTCATGCTGTGACTGTCTTCACAACTCAAAATAAAGTCTCAAGTTCAGGGTAAATGTGAATTCCACACAAAGAGTACAATAAAAAATGGTCTCTATGTAATTGGACTTGAATTGTTTGGGTTTTTTTATTAAGTGCCTGGGGATGACCTCTGCTTTTAATTGGTGCCATATGAATAAACTGAATTGAACAGAATTAGAATTGAATTAACTGTCCAGTCTGTTAACCATTGCCTCTTCCTCTCTTCCTTCTTTCTCCAACCATTCATCCTGTCAGGAGTGAACTATGTCTACCAGTTCTGCGTTGGAGCAGCAAAAGGTGTCCTCAGCCCATTCGTCCTGCAAGAGATCATCATGGAGGCACTGCAGAGGTTGAACCCTGCTCACATCCACGCCCACCTTCGAACTCCTGCGTTCCACCAGCTGGTCCAGCGCTGTCAGCAGGCCTACCTGCAGGTGCGACGCACATCATCAATTCAATTCAATTCGATTTTATTTATATAGCACCAGATTACAACAATTGTCATCTCAAGGCACTTAAGTAATATAGTCCAATTCAAGCCAATTGGAATTCAATTCATTGTAATCATGATCCAATTAATTCATATAGAGCCAATTCAAAAATAATATCCTAGCTAAGGAAACCAACAGATTGGACCGAAACTTGTCTTCAGTCCAATCTCCCGTCCTGAGCGTGCCTGAGGCGACTGTGGAAAGGACTCCCTCTGACTATTTAAATGTTCACGTACCTCGAACCACAGGCAGAGGAGGAGGAGTGGCAGCTATCTTCAGATCAGGGTTACTAATCCGTCCTAGACCCAAGATTAGTTTTAGCTCTTTTGAATCTCTGATTTTCAGTTTTTCCCAAAGTGGAAATCACAAAAACCTCTTGAGTTTGTTGTTGTGTATCGTCTGCCTGGCCCTTATTCTGAGTTTCTGTCTGAATTCTCAGTTTTTATCCCAGTTAGTGCTGAGTACAGATAAAGTCATTGTAGTGGGTGACTTTAATATTCATGTAGATGTTGAAAATGACAGCCTAAATATTAACTTTAATTCTATTTTAGACTCTATTGGATTTTCTCAAAGTGTTCACAGACCTACTCACTGCCTTAATCAGGAACATCATCAGGCCCATACTCAGTTAACTGCAAAGGAATCTATTCCACTAATATCCATGAACTAATGTACATTAATAATTGTTATTTTTACATATAATTCCATAACTGGAGATACATCATTGCAGTTAAATGTTGGTGGTCAAATGTTTCTGGGCGCGTTTAAAACATATCAACTGATGCAGAGCCAGACAGGAACAATTAAACGAAACCATTACTCTTATTAAACAATAATCCTAAATTAAACCCAAAATAAAAGTAAGCAAGGCGAACATGCTGATGAAGATTCTCAGTCATCCAGGTAATGTAATCATATGAGCTTGAATAAGGGCAACTGGACTTCTTCTTGGATCTTGAAGATGCTTCAGCTCTAAACTTGATTATGGGGTATTTCAACTCATAAGCAGAGAGGTTCGTTATTTTTTGTTTCATCATTGATCACACTTATCATGAAAGGGACTTTTCTTGAAATGGATAAGTCAATATATCTAACTGAATTCAACTGGCATTAAAGAGGTTTGCTGTAGAGATGAGGGCACTAAGATCATCTCTTTAGATCTTTTTTAAGTGGGGAATACTAAAATCTGCATCATTAGATATTTTATTGTTGGAATACAGTTATAAGAGCATAATAATAAATACTTGGCAAAAGTTGGCAGAAAATCTGAGTATATTAGAAAGAAGTCCATTTATTGCCAGTGAAAAGTAGAGAACAGTGAAAAGCTTTCGTCAGTCGGAGGCAGCTGTCGCCAAAACATTGACATTAATCAATCATAGCAGTTAAATCACCTCTAATGATGACGCTGTAGCCAGAATCTTCTCAAAATATATGACCTGAAATCATTAGATACCAGCTGGATAGGTCTGCTGTCACCGAGTGAAGGCAAAATATTACAGTTGCCGTTAGGAGAGAAGGGTTCGGGACTATTACAGGACCTAACAAGAATAAGGCTGCTTTCTATTTCATAGACTCTGATGTGTGTGTGATAAACAAACGGTTGAACTTTAACGGTTAGCTTTCTCTGATTTATGTTTTTGAAATCAATATATGTGCAACATAATGCACATTGTATATAATGCAGAGTCATGTATTGAAGACACTGGAGAACATTTTAAAAGCATTTGGTGTGAAGTTAGTTCAAACATTTTCACACGAGAACAACTTGTTTCCATGTTAGTCTGAAACAGAAGTGAGGAGCTAACTGTTTCAGTCTCTGACATAATAAAGAATAACAGGGATGAGCACGCTGCTGTTGCAAAGCTATGCACTTCCTGTTAGTCATGATACAGAGCACGGAAGTAAATGTCTGCAGTGCATGAACACTAATGTTTCATTAGTTTTATTACGCAGCTTCAGTCTCCTCTGATTTCCAGCCGAGACAGACGAGGAGAAATGATCACGATCAGATTCTTTTCATCAATTTAAACCTGCATGTTGACAAGTTCAGCAACGGAGCCGAGCAAAGCAAACGGGTCAGAACCAGAGAGCTGATCAGTTATTACTGACTGATAGCAACAGTGAAGCTGACTCTGCGTCTGTCTGTCATCCAGGTTTTTTCTCGGAGCTCTCTGCAGCAGGAAAATCAATCGGAGTCTTATTCTTGTCCCATGTCTTCCTCCCACACTTTTTCTTCTTCCTCACATTGCGTTGTCTTGGATCTCTTTTCTGACTCTGCCATGGAGTTTATTTTTGTTGTGGTGGTCCAAGTATGAGTTCAAGAAAATGAGCAGCTGGTCATCATGACTCAGGAGAGACCAGCTCTGCATGACTTTCTACCTACAGGGTTTTGGTTTTCCAGAATAACACACAACAGAATACTGCCCTCTTCTGCACTGGAGACTTGCGTCCTGTGCACAGATCAATCCTTTTGCTCTCCTCCAACAGTCATACGACGACAATCTGCACATTCATTGAGATAATTGTCAATCTTCCTCACACTGCTGGGATTGGCTCAGAAACTATTACTGAAAAAAATTCAGTTCTATTTGAATCCATGCTGTGACTCAGAAGTTGCCTCCTTAAAATACAACTCTAAACTTTATTACAGAATCTGCCCTTCATACATCCACTCCTGGTCATTACAGTTACGGTTTCCTCAAACCTGTGTTTGATTATCTGTAAATCCTCATCGAGATATATATAATGCAGATGTAGAATTCACCATTTAATGGGCATGGACTGTAAGACGTGCAGGAGCTTATTAAAGGAACCATTCCAGGTTCTAGTGTGAGCTGAATGTTCACTCACATCTCCTTCTGTCTCTGCAGTACATCCACCACCGGCTCATCCACCTGACGCCTGCTGACTACGATGACTTTGTCAACATCATCCGCAGCGCTCGAGGTGCATTCTGTCTGACACCCGTGGGCATGATGCAGTTCAACGATGTGCTGCAGAATCTGAAGAGAGGCAAGCAGACCAAGGAGCTGTGGCAGCGCATATCCCTGGAAATGGCAACCTTCTCACCCTGAGCAGCACACTGAAGGAGAGCATTGCTACTGCCATTTCACTGAGGCAGACAGTCATGTTGTTCTGCCCTGTTTGGGACCCTGCTGCGAGGACTCAGCAAACAGTCGGGAAAGTCAGCCCCGGTGTCCTTGACCCACAGACTCCCCGTTTGTGTGTTGGTCACTCAGAGCTCAGTGGAGATGCCCGGTCAACTCCTGACTCCACACTCTTGATTTACCATGATTTATGTTTTTGTAACTATGAAAAGACAGTTTTCTCCTTGCTTTGTTTTTCCCTAAAAAGAAGACTGAAAAGTATCTTATGTTATTTTTCACTGTTCTGTAGTTTTGTAGTTTTGTTTTGTATGAAGCCACTGAGTTTGAGTCACTTTCACGCTGCAACATTCCGGTCCAGAGTGGTAGGTGCTGTGAGGCTTCATTCACCAAAAACTTGTCACTATGGATGTGAATTTTTGCAGTGTGGGATAAAAAATAAGATCTGCAAGAAAAAAGTTTAATATGAGAAATTTTATTGTGAGAATGATTGAGGATCTTTCAGTACTTTGTTGAATCTTCTTTGATACTTGTATGCATGTTTGCAGAGAGGAATAGGAAAAGAATGACAGAATGTTGATGGTCCTGTTGTCATGTGGGATCCATACTTCCATTTCAGCCCGCCTGAGGAGGAACGTGAACACAGCTCCAGACCAAAACAAGAGGCCATCTCATCACAAGGCTGCAACAGCTGGAACATCTGGATCATCACTCTCACTGGGTGTCATTGTGCATTTTTATTCTAACTTTTTATCTCTCCAGCCAGAACATGACTACTAAATTTTTGGTTTTCCAAGTCGACGCTACAGTTGATCTAAAGTTGTCTTCCCATGTATCACTAGATGTCCACAGATTTTAAGCACTGTTTTTGGTAAATAAACATTTGATTTACAGGATTTTTCAGCACATAGAACAGATGAAGCCAAATTAGTCATATTTAACTTGGAAAGCTTCTTCACAAGATCTGTACAAACTCCTAGCTTAAACAACATGCAGTTAAATGTGACCAAAGAATTACTCTTAAGAAAGAGAAGTTCCATATACAGTACGTCTTTACAGTATCCAGCACAGAGTAGTTGAAATGCATTAGCTCATCTGGATTGCAGTGCCCTGCAGGAACTAACACGTTTGAAGCAGACACAGTGAAGACGACAGCCCCATGCTGGATGGACGGTGGCTGCCTCATTGAAACAGAACCACTGAGCACTCTCATTGAATCAGCAGGTTCCTTCAGGCTGTTACTCTTGTAGACTTCAGTATTTCTCTATGAGGCAGCAGCTGTGTCTGTTGCACAGCTGCTGCTGAAAGAGATGCAGCTGTGGTGTTGCCTGACTTGTGTGATGCATGATTTCCAGTGCTTTCCTGACATCAGACTCTGCTGTGTGTTTGGGCGCCTCTCTTCAGTGTGGTTAGCTCCTAGACCATGGTGCTGTTACTACAGGACATGTTACGCTCTCTGTCCAGGCAGCTGGTGTGGTTCTGAACCTGAAGGTGACTTTGTAGAAAATGTACTGTGATATTTTTGTATTCCTCTGAAGTGTAGCTTGATTGAAGGGTTCTATATGTACTTATTGCAAAAGATTCTAATTTAGAAAGAAAAGAATAAAAAAGCAATACTAAAAGTGTAGAGTTTACTTAATAAAGATTGCTAAAACACTAAACCTCTGTTACTGACGTCTGAAATTTAGTTAGACTTTCCATTGGATTTTCCTGCTGAGACCAGGGTTCAGATACAGTACATAAATCATGCATCAACACAAAAACCATGTGTACATCTTGTTGTGCTTACCAACAGGTAAATATGAAGATTTTGTGGTTAGAATATGCACACCTCATGCATTCTCCAGACCATTTGTGCACACTTTCAGAACAACTAAAGCTTATTATGAGGTGGAAACTGAAAAAGAGGAGAGTTACCAAAAAACAACAAGGTTAAATTCACAACCTGATCTAATTATGGGTGCTAAAGGAGAAAGAGAAAACTCCATCAGAACCAGGAAGGGTCCATCTGCCTCAACCAGCTGGGGGCTAAGAGGCCAGGAAAGAGGGGACAACAAAGAACACCAGGCCAGAGATACCTGCTGAGAGAGAGAAACAAGTTAATGACAGCAATGATGTCATATGTACATGGAGGGAGGAGAGGTGCATCATGGGAGCTCCCCCAGCAGGCTGGGCCTATAGCAGCAGAACTATGGGATGTTTCAGGGTCACCTGAGCCATCCCTAACTATAAGCTTTATCAGAAAGGAAAGTTTCAGCCTGATCTTAAAGGTAGAGAGGGTGTCTGCTTCCTGAAGCCAAACTGGCAGCTGGTTCCACAGAGAGGGGCCTGATAACTGAAGGCTCTGCCTCCCATTCTGCTTTTAGAAACTCTGGGAACCACAAGGAAACCTGCAGCCTGAGAGCAAAGTGCTCTGTTGGGGAAATATCCAACTGTGAGATCTTTAAGATATGATGGAGCTCGATCATTAAGAGCTTTATATGTGAGGAGAAGAATCTTAAATTCAATTCTGAATGTAAAGGAGAAGCTTGGTGTAAGCCACAGATGAGCGTGATTAGGAGCTAAGGCGAGCAGAGCAAGAATCAGATTGTGACACCAAATCACAACAAACATCAAGGCATTTAATCCCTCAAGAGTTTTGCTCGCTCTCCCTTTGTCTTCTGATTTCCTTTCTAACCTCTAAAATTTGGAATTAGTTTCAATGCTATTATCACCAAAAGTTTTTTTTGTGTATTAGCACACAGAGATTCAAGAGACTTTGACCAGCCAGTATACATGTGTTTTGGAGACTTGGAAAGGGGTTACGACTGTGTTCTCCTCGGGATTCTGTGGGGGGTGCTGAGGAAGTATGGGGTACAAGATAGCTTTCAGTTTTCTGCTTGATCTTTGTTCCAACCCTCACCTATGTCACAGATCTGGGTAGTGGCCGAAATAACGAGATCATTGATACAAACGGCCGAATTGGGTTTCTTTCAGAGGATGGCTGGGATCAGCCTTAGAGTTATGATGAGGAGCTCGGAGTAGAGCAGCTGCTCCTCTGCATCGAAAGAAGTCAGCTGAGGTGGTTTATCTGGTTAGGATGCCTCCTGGTCTCCTCCCTTTGGAGGTTTTCTGGACATGTCCTACTGGGAGGAGGCTCCGGGGCAGACTCAGGACTCACTGGAGGGGCAATATATTTCACTTCTGGCCTGGGAACGCCTCGGGACCCCCCAGGAGGAGTTGGAGAGTGTCGCGGAGGAGAGGGATGTCTGGGTTTCTCATCTGAACCTGTTGCCTGAAGAGTAAAACTTAAACATAAAAGCAGAACCAAGGGAAGGCAAATATTGATTGGTGCATTATTTTTATTATTATTATCATCAACAAAATTTGAACAAGAAATCAAATTTTTTTTTTCTTTTCTCACCTGAAACCTGATTTCCTGCGACAGTGTGGTTGAAACATACCTTGCTCCTGGGTTAATGAATACAATTAATTTGACAAGCTTTTGTTTCCTACCAGCTTCAGGTGTTCAAAATGTCCAGGACACTTAATTTTAATGTTTCTGTCAATAATATCCACACACCATATATGTAACGCCATCACTGATCATATCTGTACGCAAATACAACGCTCATGTATACATTTTCTTCTTGTACATGGAATACATACATACATGGCTCAACAGAGATAGGACTCTAGCCTGGCTACAGTGCTGAAAAGAAACCTGGGATTGTTATGATTCTCTTCCATCAATGCTGAATAGAAAGCAGTTATAGCTTCATGAAGGGCTTTCTTATACATTACCAAATCTTTCCAGACTCTGAAATTCCTCAGTTAGTCGAATGCCATTTTCTTTAAAATTTTCTTGTAGTCTGCATTTCCTTTTCTAATGTTATTTTTTATGCTTAATTTGGATCACTGCACTGATCTTTCTCTGACTCTTGATGATAGTATGACATGAATTTACCCAGTGGGAATAAATAAAAACATAATTAAAGCTGCAAGCAGCGATGACCGGGCCCGAGCACATGCGCATGACCTGGTCAAGTTTTAATCCGTTAACATTACATCTGATCTCATCGTTACATCTATTTGAATTTCCCCCACTGGGGGATGAATAAGGTATTTTTCTTTTCTATTCTATTCTATCTGTAGGGGGAGTTTGATCATATGCGAGGTGTGGAAACAAAGTGACGTGTCCAAGCACCAGCAGGTGGCGCTATAGGTGAGTGTCAATATGCGTATATGTTCGCAGTCAGGGTAGAGTCTCGGGCAAGCCTATGAAGTGTGGAAAAGATCAGACAATGTATCCACAAGTTATAAACGACTTTGTGTTTTGTGGCGAGCAGTAGCGAGTCGTGAAAATTTTGAGGGTCTGCCATGGACACACCCTTCAGACTTTGGAAAAGTTAATCACAACTTTTAATCCCCCATGGCTGAAGAGTAATGCGAACAAGTTTGAAACCCTTACCATTAAATCTGTAGGAGTTTAATCATATGCGAGGAGTGCAACCAGGCAAAAATGGCACCAATTGGCATCTTTCACTGAGAATCGTGGACTTCCTGTGGACCTGGCACAATGACGTGAAGAGGCTTATTCGTGCACCTGGGCATGACGAAGGCATGTTCCGAATTTCGGCGACCTATGCAAAACTAACCCCAATGGCAGGGGTATTTAGAACATTTGTAGGGGGTGCTACAGAGCCATTTAGCTCCGGCCACACACCAAATTCTTTACATACTTATGAGGTCATCAACGTAGACGTGTGTGCCAAGTTTCATGACCCTGCGATGATGATATCGCTTTCAACCCACAAACGCCATGACGTAATCTTCAATGCCTGGCCACGGCCACAATCTTCAGACTTTGGAAAAGATTCTCACAACTTTTAATACCCCATGTCTGAAGACTAACCTGATCAAGTTTGAAACCGTTATCATTACATTTGTAAGAGGAGTTTTATCATATGCGAGGTGTGGGAAAAGGTAAAATGCCACCAATTTGCATGTTCAAGTCAAAATGGCCGACTTCCTGTGGACCCGACACCATGAAGTCCCCAGGCCTTTTTTGTCCGGCTACGCAAGTCTAAGCCCAATGGCATGGGTATTTAGTAAATGAGTAGGTGGCGCTACAGAGCAGTTATGATGCAACTACAGTAAAATGTAATGTCGCACCAGGCCTGACGCGTATGGCAAAATTGGTGAGTTTTGGCACGTGGGAAAGCACCGAAAAATGCGCACAATGTGCAAATAATAATAATAACTTCTTCAGATACAATAGGGCCTCCGCTGTTTCACAGCTCGGTCCCTAATAATAATAATATTAACGCCTTGAAGAACAATAGGGCTTTGCTGCCTTGCAGTTCGGGCCCTAATAATAATAATATTAATAAAAATAATGATAATAATAATAATAATAACGCCTTGAAGAACAATAGGGCTTCGCTGCCTTGCAGCTCGGGCCCTAATAATAACGCCTTGAAGAACAATAGGGCTTCGCTGCTTTGCAGTTTGGGCCCTAATAATAGGAAGAACAATAGCGCCTTGCTGCCTTGTAGCTCGGGCCCTAATAATAATAATAACGCCTTGAAGAACAATAGGCCTTCACTGCTTTCAGCTCGGGCCCTAACTATACTTTATTCCTGATGGGCTCATTACTGTGTGAACATGATCGAAAAAGTTTTGTATAACATGAAATGCTGTGCGAATGTGTTTGTGACTGGGGGAATGCGAAACCTTCTGTAAAGTACTTTATAGAATCTACCTTGGGTGTAAAAGATGTTAAATGAATGTGGGCTACTTACAGTAGTGTTTTAGACATGTTATAAGGTCGAAGGAGACCTTGAGGCAGACTTAGGACTCACTACACTCCAGTGTATCCCTGGAAGACCTAGATGTGGTTGCTAGGGTGGAGGGAGGAGTGTTCTGGATAAGTGGTAGAAAATGGATGGATAAATATTGATGCATAAACAGCAAATAATGGAACAAAAAGCTGTTGTTGGTTTTGTCAATTCCTTTCCAGCCCTTTTGCAGTTGCTTAGTCTTTTTTTATCATGATCTTTAATATTCAATAGATTGTACAGATTTTACCAATGAAATTTTCCTTGTACAACTTTACAGACCTTACATGTAAGTATGCAGGTTCTATTACTTTTCATACACCTTCTGATAAGATAGGTGGCATTTAAGGCTGAAGCTATTAGTAACTAAACTGGCTATTAAGCACAGTGCTGAGGTTTTCAATTCCATCTGTCAACAGGTCAGTCAACAGCTGTGGTGCTGCAACTGCAGCAGGCTGGTGTTCTGATCATTCTGCTCCTCTTCCTCTGAGAGCTGATATTCCTGCTCTCCTGATGCGACAGATTAGTCACACGGCTAGCCGTCTCCTTGATCTGCAGCTCCAGGTGTCTCTGGATGGCCAGGCCCAGCTCCTCAGGGTCTACGGAGGCCCCATATACCTCCCATGTCATCCCCTCTGCATCCCACTTTACTTCCTTCACTGGTGACTTGGGAGCTTCATTTGATTTCTTAACTCCATCATTATGGCTGCTTGGAGTCTGACAGAGGATCTCTCTTCTGTTATCAACTGCCAGAAAGATCTGAGGGAACACATGAGAACTGATGGTTTGACCTGTCTGCACCCCAACATCCCTCAAAACTTTGTGGACTGTCATAGTGCCAATGTCATTTGTCAAGGCTCTAGCATGACAAAGTACACTACAGTCCTCCTCTCCAATAAAGTTTTTTGGGCATTGTGAGCATTTAAAAGGTGGCAGGGAGCTGATCCAAGAGCATTTGAGGTTGCAGCACTGCAGCTGATGTTTACCATCCAGGCCTGTCTCACTGACGGAGGAGATAAGACGAGGTAGAGTGAGGTGGTTTGCTGATGGAGGGGGAGTCACTGCACGCTGAATTTTGCAACTTGGCTCTATGCCCGCAAGGCATGGTAGCAGCTGGGAGGGGACTGAAATGGGCTGGGGATGGCAGAAAGAAGCAAATGTGTCCTCAGAGTTGATGTGGTGGACATAAGAGCCATGACAAAGTGCCTCGTTACATCTAGCAGGACAACAGCCATCTTTTTCAGGACACTCTACTTTGACAGATAAGATGGCAGATGAGTTACAGGCACACTTGTTCAAAGACTGATGCTCACAACCCTCTCTGCTGCTGATTCCTCTGAAAAAAGTGGTGACAATGTTGCACTGCTGTACCTGCATTGGCTGCTTACAGGCTAACGTGGAGTGAGTCTCAGCCTCAGTGGTAGCCTTATCTCCCTCATGATAACCAAGTCCACACATTTCACTATGTGGCACTTGAGGAGCCACTCCATTTTTAACCAAAGATAAACTGTCCGAGTGGCTCCTGTGAATAGGAAAAGAGGTTAGCTTTACACTGTGTACTGTCCTGCCAGCCCCATTGTCACTGTCATTGGGAGCCTTTAAAACTATCTTGTGGTATCGCAAGGATGCATGTATGTCTGACAGAGAATGTGGGTGGCTTAAAGCCCTGGGAATTGCACAATGATCTGATGGACTTAGTTGGTGTTCAGCAGACCCTCTGCTGGCACTCTGTTTGCTAATTTTAGCAGCCCTGGTAGGAGTGGTTGCAAACTGATTTTCATATATCTCACTGACTTCCTCATGGCAGGTGTTCACTAATTCTCCAGTTGATTCACAAGGTGTTCTTGCTTCTGGAAAGCTCTTGTTAGATTCACAGATAACTCCTTCCCCAAGTGTGCACGGCTCCGACACAGGATACCCAGCTTCTGCCATGGAAGACCTTTAAAAAGAGAGATAAAGTAGGTTGTGGATTTGACTTGACTAGTGCAGAGAGGACATAGAACAGAAAAAATGCCAAATAATTTGCTATTTGTATTAAGTGTGACACCTGCTTTCAGTGTATATTTGTCACAATTTAATAAAAATACAGGGTTATAAAACACACTAAAAAATGACAATACATACTGGAAGAAGGGAAAATAATACTTTCTGTTGTACTGCAATGCAGTCACTAGCTTAAACCACACAATAAACTGTAGACATTTGCAGCCAGACACATAAAATGCAGTGTAGTGTTGTGACTACAACTGTGTACCCACAAAGGCAGATATATGCATCTGAGTTCTTTCTGCCTGATTCATAAAACTGTGCATAGGCTAATGGACTGTACTTATGCAGTCTATTTCTAGTCTAGTTGACCAGTCAAAGCACTTTTACACAACAAGCCACATTTACCTATTCTCTCACACAGCATGTCTTTGTCTATACAGCATTGACAGAGGAGTGCTCTTCCTCCTAAGCTACCCATGTATCTTTTGTAAATGTCAATTGTTGTCATGAAATTTCTATACCAGTTTCAATTACTGCCATCTTTCGCTATGTATCGATGTGGACAATTGTTTGCATATAAAACACTGCTTTCGCCACGACATGGCAAATAGACAAAACTTGACAATGAAAACAACAACACGGAAGAAGCATAATTTTACTGAATCAAGAGCGTAGATTTGTACCATAAAGATAGAAGAACTAACCGAATAACTAATTCCGTAATAAACCTACATAAGCTACTGTAATGGTAAATTTAATGTCTCTGTTAGTACTGCTTGAGAAACCCCCACAACAGGTTCCCATCTGCACATCAATTATTTTGAACCATTTGCCTCTTAATTTTCACCGAGATACAACATCCTGCATTCCGCTCAAAAATGCAAGACAACCCCCCGGGGGGTGTGGTGAGGTGACGTTCAAACAAAAGGCCAAAAGGCATCCAAAGATCAAAGCCTTTCCTTGCCTCCTGAGGGGCGTTTCCACAGGTATAAATGTCTACAACTTCCTTTGTCCTAGGTCTTTCTTCACCGTAACCGCTGAGGTGTTGATTGAACTTTTCTCCTGCAGAAGAAAATAAAAATTTGGCCGGGTGGGAAAAAAGAGAGGTCTCTATTTAATTTCCCATTGAGGTACTAGGAAGGGAAAAACTTCCATGACAGTTTGGTGACGACCCCGCCCTCTCTTCTGGTCGTCCTTTGTTTTTTTATTACAGGCTCATTTCAGGTAGATGGGTGGAGCTGAGGACCTGATGACATACACCTGGGCATTCTCGGCCCAGGTTACTTAGCTGGCTCCTCATTCACGATTTCTCTCTCTATCTCTTTGACTACTTTTTACTTGATTGGGTTTGTGTTTCTTTGTTTTATCATAACCACACCTCACTTACATACATCCTTGCATATATTACTGACTCAATTCTCAATTCTAGGCCGGTGATGAACGTGGATAGAGCAAAGTTCGGGAGCATCTCAGTGGCTGTGGGAAGTGGCCAGTTTCTGGTTGTTTTCTTCACTCCACTGGTTTGTTCGTGCATAAGTACCCCCAACATGTGACTGCCAGAAGACTAGGGCAGAATTAGTAAGGTAAGTTTTTTTTTTGTTCAGTAAGGTTAGGGGAGAAACTCTCTTTATGATTTTTGGTTTCCCCAAATGCTGGTTTGCATAAAGCAATTGTAGAACTATATCGTGTATTCAAACCTTAACTCAGGGTTTCGATAATGGCTTTGGTGGACGAGTTTTTTTCACTCTCCTTCTGATCACTTTCTCACTCAGTACACTAAAGATCAGCTTTTAAAAATAGCTGACCATTATGGAATTGAGATTAGTGATAAACGGTTGAAAGAAAATATTAAAGCCATTTCGAAAGCAAACTTGGTGGAAGCTGGAATCTTGAAAAGGGAGGAGTTTCAGCCCAAGGTGACCAATGTGGCGTTACGTTTTGAACAACAGAAAGAGTTGTTAACAATTTAATAACGTATAAGACAGCCCTTCGTAAAGCTAGAACTGCTTATTATTCATCATTGATAGAAGAGAATGAGAATAATCCCAAGTTTCTCTTCAGCGCTGTTGCCAGGCTGACAAAGAGTCCAAGCTCTGTTGAGCCATGTATTCCTTTAACTTTCAGCAGTGATGATTTCATGAGATTCTTCATCAATAAAATTGTTTCTATCAGAGAGAAGATTAATGGAATCCTTCCCATTATTATGACTGATGTATCATCAAGTAGAGCAGCTTTAGAAGTATCTTTCGAACCTGAATTGTATTTAGACAGCTTCTCTCCAGTTGATCTTTCTGAGCTAGCAACAGCAATAGTCTCTTCTAAACCATCAACTTGTATGTTAGACCCAATCCCAACCAGACTGTTCAAGGAGGTTTTCCCCTTAATTGACACTTCCATATTGGATTTGATCAATCGGTCTTTGTTGATAGGATATGTACCTCAGACTTTTAAGGTTGCTGTAATTAAACCTTTACTTAAAAAACCTACTCTTGATTCAGAAGTGTTGGCTAATTATCGACCTATATCCAATCTCCCTTTTTTGTCTAAAGTTCTTGAAAAAATAGTTGCAGTTCAACTTTGTGATCATTTACATAGAAATAATCTGTTTGAAGAGTTTCAGTCAGGATTCAGAGTGCATCATAGCACAGAAACAGCACTGGTGAAAGTTACCAATGATCTCCTGTTAGCTTTCCTTTCCACAGTTGCCACAGGCACGCTCAGGACGGGAGATTGGACTGAAGACAAGTTTCGGTGCAATCTGTTGGTTTCCTTAGCTAGGATATTAATTTTTTGAATTGGCTCTATATGAATTAATTGGATTATGATTACAATGAATTGAATTCCAATTGGCTTGAATTGGACTATATTACTTAAGTGCCTTGAGATGACAATTGTTGTAATCTGGCGCTATATAAATAAAATTGAATTGAATTGAATTGAATTTATTAGTCATCCAAAGACATGACAAACTAGGATTGAGACCAGGATGCAGAGTTGTAGTCTTACACACTTCTCTGCGGCTTCCCACTTGATGCTACCCCCCCAATCAAAAAACACAAAAGGAGCAAATCCTCTTGTGCAAAAAAAATTTAAAACAAAAATTTTAACTGAACAAATACATCAAACTATTAAATGTGGTTTGCTGAATATTAGATCTCTCCTTTGGAAGTCTCTGTTAGTGAATGACTTGATTTGTGATCATCATATTGATGTATTTTGTCTTACAGAAACCTGGCTGCAGCCAGAGGATCATGTTAGCATTAATGAATCAACTCCCTCTGACTATTTAAATGTTCACGTTCCTCCAACCACAGGCAGAGGAGGAGGAGTGGCAGCTATCTTCAGATCAGGGTTACTGAGTACAGATAAAGTCATTATAGTGGGTGACTTTAATATTCATGTAGATGTTGAAAATGACAGCCTAAATATTAACTTTAATTCTATATTAGACTATTGGATTTTCTCAAAGTGTTCACAGACCTACTCACTGCCTTAATCATACCCTTGACCTTGTGCTGACTTATGGCATTGAGAGTGAACAGTTAACAGTGTTCCCTCATAACTCTGTCTTGTCTGACCATTTTTTAATAACTTTTGAATTTACATTACTCAACTATACAGCTTCTGAGAAGAATTTTACATATAGAAGGTGTCTGTCAGAGAATGCTGTAACCAGTTTTAAAGAGTTGATTTCATCATCCTTTTCTTCACTGCCATGTGCAGATATGACAGAGGACGACTATCTAAATTTTACTCCAGTAGAACTTGACTCTCTTGTTGACAGCACTATAGCTTCAATGCGTACAACACTGGACAATGTTGCCCCTCTGAAAAGGAAGGTAATCAGTCAGAAGAGGTTGGCTCCTTGGTATAATTCACAGCTGCTTTAAAGCAGACTGCAAGAAAGCTGGAGAGACAGTGGCGTTCCTCTAATTTAGAAGAGTCTCAATTAGTCTGGAAAGATAGTTTAATAACGTATAAGACAGCCCTTCGTAAAGCTAGAACTGCTTATTATTCATCATTGATAGAAGAGAATGAGAATAATCCCAGGTTTCTCTTCAGCGCTGTTGCCAGGCTGACAAAGAGTCCGAGCTCTGTTGAGCCATGTATTCCTTTAACTCTCAGCAGTGATGATTTCATGAGATTCTTTATCAATAAAATTGTTTCTATCAGAGAGAAGATTAATGGAATCCTTCCCACTATTATGACTGATGTATCATCAAGTAGAGCAGCTTTAGAAGTATCTTTAGAACCTGATTTGTATTTAGACGGCTTCCGCCCAGTTGATCTCTCTGAGCTAACAACAGCAATAGTCTCTTCTAAACCATCAACTTGTATGTTAGACCCAATCCCAACCAGACTGTTCAAGGAGGTTTTCCCCTTAATTGACACTTCCATATTGGATTTGATCAATCGGTCTTTGTTGACAGGATATGTACCTCAGACTTTTAAGGTTGCTGTAATTAAACCTTTACTTAAAAAACCTACTCTTGATTCAGAAGTGTTGGCTAATTATCAACCTATACCCAATCTCCCTTTTTATGTCTAAAGTTCTTGAAAAAATAGTTGCAGTTCAACTTTGTGATCATTTACATAGAAATAATCTGTTTGAGGAGTTTCAGTCAGGATTCAGAGTGCATCATAGCACAGAAACAGCACTGGTGAAAGTTACCAATGATCTCCTCTTAGCCTCTGATAGCGGACTTATTTCTGTGCTTGTCCTGTTGGATCTCAGTGCTGCATTTGATACGATCGATCACAGCATTCTGTTACAGAGACTTGAACATGTTATTGGGATTAAAGGAACTGCATTAGGCTGGTTTAAGTCATATTTATCTGATAGATTCCAGTTTGTTCCTGTAAATGAAGAATCTTCCTCACACACCAGAGTAAGTCATGGAGTTCCTCAGGGTTCTGTGCTTGGACCAATTCTTTTTACTTTGTACATGCTTCCATTAGGTAACATTATTAGAAAGCATGGCATAAATTTCCATTGCTATGCTGATGATACTCAGCTGTACCGGTCTATGAAACCAGATGAAACCAATAGGTTGGTCAGACTACAAGCATGTCTTAAAGACAAAAAGACCTGGATGACTCAGAACAGTCTGCTTTTAAATTCAGACAAAACTGAAGTTGTTCTCTTTGGACATGAGCGATTCAGGGAGAAATTGTCTAGTTATATAGTTACTCTAGATGGTATTTCCTTGGCTTCTAGTTCTACAGTGAGGGACCTTGGAGTTATTTTTTACCAGAATTTATCATTTGACGCACACATAAAACTGGTTTCTAGGACTGCCTTCTTTCACCTTTGTAATATTGCTCAAATCAGGAACATCCTGTCTCAGGGTGATGCAGAGAAACTAGTTCATGCATTTGTTACTTCAAGATTGGACTACTGTAATTCTTTATTATTGGACACCCTTTCCACTTTTAAGATTAGGCTTAAAACTTTCCTTTTTGATAAAGCTTATAGTTAGGGATGGCTCAGGTAATCCTGAAACATCCCATAGTTAAGCTGCTATAGGCTTAGACTGCTGGGGGACCTCATCTGTCACACCTTTCCTCACTTTGCTCTCTTTTTCCCCCTGTTTAATTTCTCAATTGATTTTATGTACATGTGACATTATTGTGGTTATTAACTTGTGTTTCCCTGTTCCAACAGGTATCCTTTGAATGATGTTATGCTGTTTTTCCCCCCTCTTTTCCCTCTTTTCTGTCTTCTCAAACCCAGCTGGTCGAGGTGGATGGCCACCCTTCCTGAGTCTGGTTCTGCCAGAAGTTTCTTCCTGTTAAAAGGGAGTCGTTCCTTTCCACAGTCGCCTCAGGCACGCTCAGGACGGGAGATTGGACTGAAGACAAGTTTCGGTGTAATCTGTTGGTTTCCTTAGCTAGGATATTATTTTTTGAATTTGCTCTATATGAATTAATTGGATTATGATTACAATCAATTGAATTCCAATTGGCTTGAATTGGACTATATTACTTAAGTGCCTTGAGATGACAATTGTTGTAATCTGGCGCTATATATATAATATTGAATTGAATTGTAATTTACTTGAAATGAACTTATCTTTTAAGTACCTTGAGATGACATTTGTTGTGGTTTAGTACTATATCAATAAAACTGAATTGAATCATTGGGTTTTATTAATGCCTTCATTTTCAACATTTTCTCTAAGGTTAGCGTTAACCTCTGTATGTCACTATGTAACAATCGAGATTTTAAAATTTGCTACAGATTTACTCTCAAGTAAAGAGAGTTGGATAAATTGTTTAAATGCATGTCCTCTCAGGGTGGGATTCCATCTGTAATTTTTAAAAGTTAATTTAGGTGTGGAGATTTAAAGTGATAATTGGTGAGAATAGGGTGATTGTAAACTGCCTAATCTTGGAAAAGCTAATTTATTGACTAACCGATTCCAGCTTTGTGTGACCACTTTAGATCTCAGGATTATATTGATCCTACTCATTTCACTCTCAGAAAGACATATAGTGTAGTGTAGTGGGGCAGTTCATAATCAGATTTACCAAATTGTGACAGGCCATCTTTAGTTTTTCAATATACCTTGGGCTGAACCCTCATGGACCAGACCATACACTATAACATCTCATTGACTATGTTAATAGTCTGCAAAAACAGAGACGCACCCATTAATATTTAACAGATACATATACACCGATCTTGTATGAACATACGTAATCAGAAGAGCATGCATGCACAATATTAAAAGAGCACATTTCTCTGAAGAAAAATAGATTTGAACATTTTTATCCATTAGCTTACCTTTCATAGCAATCCACCTGGACTGGAGACTCTATCCTGTCCTTACTGTCTCCTTTTTGCATTTGTCAGGCGATGGTTAAAGTAGTGCTCTTAGAAACCAGATATCTTCCACCTGTCTCATTTGCCAGTGACCCCTCCCCTTCTCTCTATATTTTGCTCTATTCACTAAGGTGCCTGTGATCCCTCTCTAGTCTCTCCCACAGCCTCTTTATTCTTTTGAGTAGCATCCCTCGTCAAGATAAAATGGAAGAGACCATGAGATAATCCTCTCTTACATCAGATTACAAATGTAAGGAAACAATCTTCAAATCCCTTCTCTGGAGTTCTGATGGTTAGTGGCTGGTTTATTCAGCTGTAGAAGAAGACCAATGGAGGGGGAGGGGCAATGATAATGAGAGGTGATAGTCAGGAAGCTGACGTCATTGTCCCACCACCTGGGAAGATGGAAGCAGGGGGGATGTGTAACTGAACTGTTTACACTAGCATAAAACAACAGAACGATCTGTGTGTCTATTCTTTTTAATATTCACTCACATACACACATTGTTCCAATTTCAAATCCTTTGGTGTTTTATTCTCACTCTTTCTGTTATTCGCTCACTCAGTCTCCTTCCCACCTTCACCCACACACCAACAATTCCCCATCAAGATCACTGTTGCTATGGAAACGGAACTACTCAATGGGTGTATGTGCATGTTTATTTTCAGGCAGCAATGAGACAGCTAAAACATGAGGATGAGGATTCTTATGTTTACAGCTGATTCAGCTTCAACCAGTTTCACACTTCTCCTCATTGCCTTCTTTCATGGTTTGCTTTTTTTTATGGACATGAGCTTGATGTAGAAATTGAGAAACTGTAAGAACACCTATTGATCCTGCAGCATATGAATTCTTGTAGTCCAGGGACCAGATGCATAAACCATTTTTATACACAAATAACCTGTATGTGTTTCCCTGCACAAAGACTGGGATTTACTGTGGAAAACCTTGTTGTGAGAATGTGTGCACCTCATGCAGTCATCAGATCTCGTGTACACACATTCTTCAAGCAAGCAAGCACGTTCTTCAAGCTGAATGCAATTCAATTTTATTCATATAGTGCCAAATTACAACAAATGTCATCTCAAGGCACTTTTAACATACATTCAAATTCAAGCCAATTAGAATCCAGTTAATTGTAAAACAGTCAGAATCCAATCAAATCAAATTAATTAAATTCCAAATTAGTCAAATTAGTATAGCTACTGATACTGCTCCCTGCTTCTGAGGAGTGCAGATGTGTCTCTGCTTCCTCCTGTTGCTTATAGCTTTATTTGCTTTTAAATCATTGTATTTCCTTCCACAATTCTTGGATATAATTTTATTATTTTTCTTTTAAGTGAATCAAGACTTTTTGAAAAATTTTTATTCTTTTTACAACTTATCTGTAGCCAGCGACTACAATCCTTTCAACATGCCACAAGGAGTAATCCAAATAAAGTCTCCCTGTGAAAGCTGTTGTATATATCAACAAGAAATTGGTACGCTACAAGAAAGGATTTTCACCTTAGAAACTGAAATGGGACCTCATGAAATGGGAAGAACTTCCAAAGGAAAGGGTAAAAAAAAAACTACTACTTACAACTTAAAGTTAAATGATACAGCAGTTTCGGGACTTCCGGTATGGCGGCGCACTAGATGGACGCACACTACCCTCCTCTGTAAATCTTCGCCAAGACAATCAGTTTAAAGTAACCTTTTGACATTAAACTCGTATCGCGCTTATGTCGTCCGCATCAGGCAAATCGGTTAAGGGTCGTGATAAACCCTCATAACCTAAAATTGATTTCGGAACTAAAAAAAAGTGAAGAAGCTAAAGCTAATGCTAGCACAATGTCTGACGAGTCAATTAGCGCCGAAGGAGCAGGACCAATCCACGCTCCGGTTCTCGAAGCTATCAAAGACTTGAAAGCCGACTTCTCCAACAGATGTGACGGAGTATTGGTTGCAGTTGAAGGAATGAGAAACGAGGTCGGAGAATGTATGGAGTGTATTGTAAATGCAGAGACACGCATTTTGGACACGGTTGCCAGCCTCCAAGCTAAAGTCCAGAGTCTCGAAAGGAAAAACACAGACATGGAGGACAAAGTAATGGACTTGGAAACTAGGTCCAGGAGGGTTAACCTGAGACTGGTGAATCTACCGGAGAAGGTGGAGGGAGCTGACGCTTGTTCCTTTTTGGAAACCTGGATCCCGGAGACGCTAGACATCCCTCTGCTGAAGTCAAAACCGTTCCTGGAGAGGGCTCACCGAATCAGCCCGAGAAACGCCCCAATCGCCCCTCCAAGAACACTTATCATGAAATACCTGAGCGACAGAGATAAGACAGTGGTGCTGAAAGCGATCAAAGTCAAGAAGCAAATACTCTACGAGGACAAACTGGTGCGATTTTACCCGTACATGGCGGCCTGATTACACAAGAAACAGAAGGAATTCAACTCCGTGAGACAACAGCTCCGCAGCAGGGGGATAAGGCACGGCATGCTTCTCCCCGCCAGACTCCTGGTGACTTACAAGGATAAAACACTGACCTTTGATTAACGGCATGGATAGAGTTGGTAAAAATAATTAAACGTCTGGCTTGGCAGCTAATATCTGGGTTACTGTGAACTGAACATTGAAATATACCCATACTGATCAGCTACAGCTAAGCTACACCTCCCCCCCATTACTTTTGCGTGTTAATTTTTTTAATCTTATTTTGGGGAATTTATCTATTTTTTGTTCATCAGGAGGACATTCTGAGTTACAGATATATTATAAACGAGTAAAAAGTACAGGAGATCCCTAATATTTCATTTATTTGTATGAATCTATTTGGTATAGCAGCATATTCTTGGCAAAACAATCATTATTATTATTATAATTACTATTATTATTGGGGGTTTTTTAAGCTAACAATGGAGGGAGTGTTTAAGTCTATGATAAGACAAGATTAACAAAGTTGGATCACTCCTCAACAGTTGTGGACTGGTCACCAGCACTACTGGATTGTGTAGTAGGGTGAAGGGAAAACTGTCCTTTAGGGCAGGGGGTTTGTGTTCAAAGGTTGATGCAGTTAGAAGCATCTGTGTTATTTGTAATGTTTTGGTTGTTTAAAGGTACATTTCTATACATTAACATGAGAAGACCAACTGTAATGAGCAGCTATGACCAATATTCTAGAAATTAAGATGACATTGTGGAACTGTAGAGGGTTGCAAGAACTTAAAAAGGTTAAACAAGTGATGGGAAGGTTAGAATATATGCAATCCAAAATAATTTTTCTCCAAGAGACACACCTTATTGGAAAAGAGGACTTGAAAATTAAGAGGAGGTGGCGAGGAGAGGTATTTTCATCACCATTTACCTCCCAAGCAAGAGGGGTTATGACTCTAATACATAAGTTCATCCCCTTTAATGTTCATAAGGTAATTGCAGATAAGATGGGAAGGTATCTGATTGTTCAGGGTACTCTCTATACAGAACCTAAATATTTATGTAATATTTATGCTCCAAATAAGGATGAACCGGGTTTTTTTAATAACTTATTTTGCATGCTGTCATCACTTAGTGGCCACTATATTTTAGCTGGAGACTTCAATTGTACTCTCAACCCTAGTATAGATAAATCATCACATTTGGACAAATCACAAAGCCAGAGTGAGGAAACCATTCAAAGACCCAATGGTTTCCCTTGACAAACAAATTACTGATTACTTTGAGCTCAATACTTCTGAAACATCCCGTGAATTAGATGGGAAGCATTCAAAGCTTTCATCACAGGTCAAATAATCAGCTTCACAAGCTCAAAGTCTAAGAAGGCTAAACAAAAGCTGAAACTACTGGAATCAAAAAACAGACTCCATCAGAGTCGACTGACTCCATCAGATGCAGAGAGAGCGGAAGATCGTTCCAAAGCCTGGGAGCAACAGCTTGAAAGGATCAGTCTCCTCTGGTCCGGAAGAGAGTGTGTGGCACCATAAGTAAATTCTGATCCACAGACCTCTTTTTAAGTAAAGGCTCCACTATGGCATGCTTAAATGTATTGGGAAACACACTTGTAGAAAGAGAGAGGTTTACCATTTCGGTAACCCAGGGGCCAATTACATCAAACACTTTCACAAAGAGCCTACACGGAAGGATGTCTGATGAGCAGGAGGAGGGTTTCATCTTGGTCACCAGTGCTGAGATATCAGCAAGAGTCATAGACTTAAATGAGGCTCAATGACAGTAGGGGTTCCACACAAAGGAGAAGGGATTTTTAAGATGATGATTTTCTCTTTTATCATCTTAAATTTGTCAATAAAAAATCTCAACAATACATTGCTGTCAGCTTCACAAAAAACAGGAGTAACTGGCACAGCAGGACATACAAGAGAGTTAATCGTGTCAAACAACACTTTGGGGTTTTTCTTATTTACTGTTACTAGTTGACGAATATAGTCAGATGTGGCATTTTCCCCCTCACCCTATCTGCCTACCTGTAAGTTGCTTTGGATAAAAGTGTCTGCCAAATGCATAAACATAAACATAACATGGGGAACAGGTGGAAACACTTTGGGAATCAGGGAAGACCATCAAACACTTGACACAAGAGGAAGGGCAAGGTACCTGAAATGAGAGGGTTAATAAAGAAGAGAAGTTAATATTTCAAAATAAAACAGGAAATGACAAGACAAGACATGAATAAAAGCATGAAATGTTTTCTGACTCTGCTCAAAAGGGGATACTCCCCCCCATTCTAAGAGGGGCCCTAATCACACTTCTTCCCAAACCCGGTAAATTGAATGAAAAGTGCGAAAATCTGCGGCCAATTAGCCTTTTAAATTCAAATTTAAAGATACTTTGTAAAATTCTGGCAAAGAGACTGGAGCACCTTTTGCCAGATATTATCAAGGAAGCTCAAAACGGGTTCATGGTTGGGCATCAGGGATTCCAGAACGTTAGACAAGTTTTAAATATTTTGCACGAACAGAGAGGGTCATCAGATACAGCCTTCCTGGCATTAGATGCAGAGAAGGCTTTTGATAGGGTAGAATGGCCCTATTTGATTGAGCTTTTTGGTCGCTTTGGTTTGGGAGAGGGATTCTGTAACTGGGTCAAGTTCCTATATAATAATCCATATGCAGAAATAATTACTAATAATATTATCTCAAAACCAATACAGATTGGAAGATGCTGTAGACAAGGTTGCCCCCTATCCCCTCTTTTATTCATAATTGCAATTGAACCACTCGCTATTGCTATAAGAGACCACACTATGATCACAGGTATAGAAATTGGAGAGCTCGACCATCGAATAGCTCTTTACGCTGATGATGTGATCCTTTTTCTTAAAAATCTGGAAATATCTATTCCAGTCGTTTTAGATCTAATTGGGAAATTTGGCTATATTTCTGGTTATAAAATTAATAAATCTAAATCTTTTGAACAAAACAAAGAAAGGATGAATCCACCTGCTTATACCTGCCATTTTAGAAATGTGAATCATTTCACTTATCTAGGAATTCAAATTGTTCCGAAACTGGAAGATGTGGTGAACTATAATTATAGTTCAATTATGACTGCCATATCCAAATCAATGGAGAGATGGTCGAGCCTCCAAATTTCACTGATTGGTAGAATAAATATACTAAAAATGAATGTTCTCCCTAAGGTTTTGTATTTGTTTCAGAATATCCCTTTGCCACCTCCATCAGACTTTTTCTTTAAAATAAAAAAACTATTTAACCAATTTCTGTGGAATAACAAGCGTCCCAGACTTCGCTTATCCCTTTTATACTTGCCCTTTGACACAGGAGGGCTGCAATGCCCTAATATGGTTTGGTATTATTGGGCAGCCCAATTAAGGACTATAATGTTCTATTATGTTGCAGAAAAGCCCCCCACATGGAGAAGTATTGAGTCACTCTCCCTCAAGCTTCCACTTCCCACGTATATCTACTCTGATAAATATAATAAACTCAAAAAGATTACTCTTAATCCCATAGTTAAAAACATGATTTATATTTTGCATGTCACTCGAAGATATTTGAAAGAAAAATCTCCCCTGGAAGACTTTTAAGTTTTGAGCAACTAATATCTAAATGTAATATCCCCCGAAAGCATTTTTTTAAATATATTTGCAGCTTAGGAGTTTTATCAGGTCTCATCAGAACAAGTTTACACAAAGTCCCCCGCTGTCCACATTAGAGAAAATCCTAAATAAAAACTCCTCTAGTAGAGGTATGATATCTGAATTGTATAAATTGCTGGCGACATCCTCTCCTGATTCCTCTCTTGCCAAGCTTAATGCATGGAGATCTGACTTACAGGAAGAATTGACAATGAAACAATGGAGTAAAGCGTGCAAGTTAGCCCAAACACAGACGGGTAGCTCTCGTCTAAAAATGCTGCAATTTAATTGGCTAATGAGAGTTACATTACACCAGAAAAACTTATTTTGGGAATTTTTGGAAAAGGTTAGAGTAATAATACAGGCGATTTTATCAATTAGACTGGTGATGGAACCCAAATTTTTCATACTGGGCTTATATCTTACAGAACATAACATAAGTTGCTTTGGGAAAATCTTCATAAATATGCGAATACTACAAGCAAAGAGAGTGATAGCTTTAACGTGGAAAAATATTAGCAAACCGAGTGTGACGCAATGGTTCAAAGAAATGTCTTTATGTCTACCGTTAGATAAAATTACATACACTCTAAAGGATAAACAAGAAACATTTCAGAAAATATGGGGGTGCTACATCCAGTATATTAAAAACAAAGATTTATCTGACTTACTGTGTGAAACAGGGACAGCGTAACTATTCCCTATACAGGACCACAATAATATGCTGCAACCTGAAGATTTACTTTACAACACCTGTAAGAACTCGCATGGACTTAAGTGCTCTTATTGAATGTACCTAGCGTTTGTATAATGTTGAATATGTATGTCTGTGTTCTTTGTATATCTCTGTCAAAACTTTGATAAATATATTGTTGAAAAAAATTTTCTTTTCCAAGACTCTATAAAGACACTTATAATGGACTTGGTGCTAAGCCGAAGCAACGTCAAACTGTTGGTATCCATGGAGGATATGTAACATCACCCGGAATAAAGTTAACAAACAGATTTTTACCACTGTCAGAGCCAAACGTGACTGAGTGTAACAAACAGAGAGACAGTACAAAGCAGCAGGAGGACAGAATAACTGTGCCGTGTGTCAAGTTCAAAGATACTCTTTTGCTTGGAGACGAAGCCATATCTAATATTAACATAAACAGAACAGTTACTTGCAGCAACAGTAAGAACTGGCAAACCATGGACTCAGCCGACTCAAAAGCCTTACTTTCTTGCATTCAAGCCAAGGAGGAACAGATTTCTCATCAAGAGCAGGAACTCTCTGCAGTCTGCGGGGGAGTGAGGGATCTCATCCACATACAGGAAGGGTTTCAGGCCTCCATTGGAATTCAAATGAATCTGCGGAATAATCAGTACCAACACCTGATGTGTCGTTTGGCTTCCCTCATGGTTTCTCCCTCGGCTACCGTGACAGCCCCAGTCACTGCTCCTCCACGGGCCAAAACTCCTGTCCTAACCTCCTCTCCTGTCCCTGCTCTCCACCTCACCTTGCAGTCTCATGGAAATCTTCCTACGTGGCGATCTCGTCTTCATGAAACTCCTGCTGTCAACTAGCCCTCTGTTGTTCCGGATGAACCCATGCAGCTGGGAAGAGCCAGACTCACTCCAGAGGAGAGACAGCGTCGCCAACGAGAGGGCCGATGCATCTACTGTTTACAGCTGGGTCATTTCTTGTCTTCCTGTCCAGTAAAAGACAGGGCTCACCAGTGAAGAAGACGGCGCTGGTGAGCCGAACCCCTTCCTCCACACATTCCTCTCGCCCCCTCGCTCAAGCTCAACTCATCACCCTTTCTGGGATTCAGGGGCTAATGAGAGTTTTATGGGCTGGGCTCTCAAACTCATTTCCTTGCCCGAAACTTTCCTCTCTGGAGCCTCCTCAAGCCTCCTTTCCTGCTTCCTCTGAGGATTCTGTGTCTGCTCCCATTCCCGAGGATCCTCCCTCAGCAGCTTCTCCAGATTCTGAGTCTCTGGACCTGTCCAGTGTTCCCTCTTGTTACCTCAACCTCAAGAAGGTTTTCAATAAGATTCGGGCTACGTCTCTACCCCCACACCGGCCTTACGATTGCTGCATTGACCTATTGCCTGGAACAACATTTTTCTGAAATCATCAAAAACTGCAGTAATAACTCTCGTGTCCTGATTGCTACAGTAAACAGATTAAAAAAACACTCCAGTTTCACTGCTTTGAGAAATCATTTCTACATCTAAGTGTAGTGAGTTTGAAATATTTTTAATGACAAAGTTCAAGGCATTGAAAAACAAATAATTTCCACAACAAAAATAACTACTCTGCAGCCAGCTGGACACCTATCACTGACCAAACAGTCGAAGAGATCATCTGCAGTCTGAGTTCGTCGACATGCTGCCTTGATGAGTTGCCCACTAGATTTCTAAAGTCTGTGCTGAGCAGTTTGTTACTACAACTCGCTCATCTAGTTAACATCTCACTTCAGACTGGAACATTTCCAAAGGCCTTAAAAACTACTGTCATTAAGCCTCTTCTAAAGTCTTGATGCCACAGTACTGAAAACTACCGACCCATATCAAACCTGCCATTCTTAAGCAAAGTCCTAGAAGTTGTATACCAACAGCTTTCTGGCTTTCTCCTGTCTAACAATGCTTTTGATACAATGATGATTTGATTCCAATCAGGCTTTAGGCGCCACCACAGCACTGAGACAGCTCTGATCAAGGTGACAAACGATATCCGCCTGAACACAGACGCAGGCAAAGTCTCAGTCTTAGTTCTGCTGGACCTGAGTGCTGCCTTTGACACAGTTGACCATGAGATCTTATTACAGAGGTTAGAAGACTGGGTGGGAATCTCTGGAAGTAGTTCAAGTCCTATCTTGAGGACAGGAAGTATTTTGTTGAAATTGGTAACTGTGTCTCAGACCAAATAGCTATAACCTGTGGGGTTCCCCAGGGGTCTATCCTGGGACCCCTATTGTTCAATCTGTACATGCTCCCATTAGGCCAGCTAATACGCAGCTATAATGTGTCCTACCACAACTATGCAGATGACACTCAGATATACGTGTTACTGACGGCAGGAGAACACGGGTCTGTAGATACATTGTGTCACTGCATCGAACAGATCAGTGTGTTGATGCAAAACTATTTTCTTCAGCTAAACTCAGAAAAAAATTAAATTATTGTCCGTGGCCCACAGAAACAGAGAGAAAGTGTTATCAGTCACCTTGAGACTCTCTCTCTAAAACCTAATAACCTGGTTAGAAAACTTTAAAAGTCACATTAAATCAATAACATCAGCAGCTTTCTACCATCTGAAAAAACATTGCCAGAATCAATGGAATAGTGTCTAAACCAGACTTAGAAAGACTAATCCATGCATTTGTCTCCAGGAACCAGATGCAGAGCTTAGAGCAAACTAGATTTATTTTCAAAATGAGAACAAAAAGCGCGGCTGACAAAACAAGACTGTGGTAACAGAAGGCAAAAACCTGACCTGACAAAACCTGGGAAGCGTGAACATGAATAATGAGAAGTGGTGTAATGATTCTGCATTGTACTGAGGGAAACCTGGAAACTAAATACTGTGGGGAGGTGATTGGTGATGACGTGCAGCTGTGGAACAGAAACAGGTGACTTGAGTGAACCTAACGTGACAGGGGAAAAAAAATGACCAGAAATTAACCTAAAACCTGAAAACAAGACGAGACAAAACCAAAACTCAAAACTTGACGTGACAGGAACAGTCTTCCAGAAGATGTGAGACAGGCCTCAACTCTGACAATGTTTAAATCCAGGCTGAAAACAGTTCTATTTAGCTGTGCATATGACAACTGAAAGTATTTTATCTGCATAATTGTTTTTTATGTTTTATGGAATGATTTTATTTGCATTCTTGTAATTTTATGTAGCTGTAAAGCACTTTGAATTGCCTTGTGTATGAATTGTGCTCTACAAATAAACTTGCCTTGCCAAGTTTTATGTAGTCCCTATTTCCAACATAGTAGTAACCACAGCAGACCCAAACCACTGCTGCTTGGAAATACAGTTAATTCTCCACATTTTTCCTCAATTTCATAATATATTTCCAATCAAGGACAAGAAAAGGGCTATATTTCATGACCACATCAGGTCAGCATCAGAAGTTCATTAAGCAATGTTCATCTTTAAAATGGCGTACATACTGAGTAATGAAAATAAATAAAAATCACACAGTAGACTCTGAAATTATATAGTTCCAACATTGTTAATTTAAGATCAAAGGGTGTTATGTAACTAGAAATATAGCTGCCATCATTGTGGATATTCCAACTTCTTTGAAGTGAAACAAGAAACCATTAGGATGGGCCTTTAAAATGCATTTGTTTTAAGCGAATTTCATTTCTAACTTTGCCGTTGACTATTTTCATCTTACATCAATGATTCTAATTCCACATCATCCACAATTTTTTTTTTTTTAAATGCAACTACTCTGAATAATCTGATACCCTGGTATTGGCATTGACAGCATATCTTCAAAAAAATTCTATGTCTTAAAGATTGAAAGCAAGGATTGAAAAGTTGTAAAATGGAAGGAGACCTACTGGAGAACATCCATAAAAACCCACCTTAGCACAGTGAATGAACTCAGTATAATGAAAATCCTCTCTAGCAGCATGCTAGCTACAGGCACCCTGAACCACATCTGCATTTTAGTTTTTGTGCAAAATCTAGAAATGGTATTTACACTGACCTGTCACTATTGATTAAATCCAGCTGGAATGTATGTGACAATAGTAAACAGAATGAAGATTAAGAGGAATAAATATATTCCTCATACAGTAACTGTTGGCTGGATCAGTAGGTAGACACGTGTGTGTGTAAACCTTGAATTATGAATCTTCACTAGAACAAATCAGAGCCTACACAAGTGAACTATGTCACTGTGAGCATTTACACCTGTGCCAAAGGGAGTTTGCATGGGCCTGCAGGATTAATGAGACATCTATTTGAAGTTTTTTAATTCTTGCTAAATTATGAGAAAGTGAGTAATTAATGCAACCATCATCTTGATGTGGGACCAACTTGTTTTAACTGGCTGTGGAGCAGGGTGGGGGGTATTACTGTATAATAACGATTGCGTAATTCCCAGTGGCTTTGAATTGTATTTTCACATGAAATGTATATCTCGTCTACAGTCAAAGCACCAAACCCTTAGCTGGGGACTGAGTGCAGTAGAACAGAAAGAAGCAAGAAGTCAAAGGAAATACTGTGTAAATCCTTGAATCTGTTGAGTCTGCCTATGGACTAGCAGAACTTTGAAAATGAGGAAAAACAGCATAAAGCTTTGGGCGTTACATTTGAGCAGAGCACTGTGTCATGTAAATACAGCAAACACAATAAGCCAGTGACAGGTTACAGTCTGTAACAGCAAGATTTGGAGTTGGATTTCTAAGGAGGTACATGTCTGGCTTTGGCGAAACTATCACAATTAGTAGACGATTATGTGGCAGGCTCTGTGTCAATCTGATGTTCAAGCACAATTGACGTTTAGGAATGAAAAGTGGACCAGGATTTGGGCTGTGTGTGCTGTCTGTTTTAGGCCACTTGCTGCTCTGGTTCTCATCTGCCCCCCCCACCATTACAATCATTCTTAGGAAGCAATGAGATGTACGAGTGTGCATGCTGGTCCTATGTCTTGTCATACATATGACACCCATCTCGGTCTGAACTTGAGTCCTCACTTCATAGCCGTTTCATCTGTTTTTATAATTCCAGATCTGTTCATCACGTTGAGCTTGGGACCCTTAGCTCATGTGTACAGCCTTGTCCTAAACACAGACTGGGACTGAAGGCCTCCTGGAGCTTGCAGAAGTTTGGCAACAAGTCAGGAGGATGGAGTCCACTTGGATCTATTTGGAAGCAACACTTTAACAAAGATTTCATGTTGTATAGTTCTCTTTTTCTTCCATGAAACCAGAGTACTAATAACATAAGCCAAAACATTATAGCTTAATGTGTTTTACTGTTGCTTCCAGATCAAGTAGTATAGTCTAATCTTCAGTCAATCTTGGCTTGACTCTAGATTTGGCTCGGCTTGTAGCATCAGCTCCAGCTGGTACTTTGGAGTTCTTGACGAAGCCAGGATGGCAGTGGTTGGCCCAACCGGTTCAGCAAACGTAGCAGCTCAATGTTGTGGTCACGGTAATACTCTGCGAGAAAGGCCCGCGACTGCAACACACACAGATGAGAAGAAGTCAGTGATCAGGAGAACTATAAAGGAGTGCAATAATGATTTAACAATGGGGTGTTCAAATGGTATTGACAAAGTTTGGTTTTGTTTTGAAGGAAAACTTAAAGTGCTGTGGGGATGGTTTTATTTCCAATTAATTAATTGTAATTTTTGCGACTCAATAATTTAACACTAATTATGCTCTACTTGTTCAGCACTTACTGATAGACCTATAACCCCAATAAGTTCCTTGTGAAGATGTTACTCTTTGAAATTCTTTCACACTACATATGATTTTAACAAAGGTTTTGTGGGGGTCGCTCCAACAAATTATTTCCAGAGCTGGTTCGCAGCCAGAGCAAAAAGAAGGTGCTAACCAACTTCTTACTGAGCCAGACCAAAGAACTGCTTACATCAGGGGCTGTGGGCGGGGTTACGGAGACCAACCAGACTGGCTGAGATATTTTGACCAGCAGGATTAAAATCCAGAACCACTGTAAAGTCTAATGTGCTTAATACAAGAAAGAGCAATAAAAAACAAGGATGTATTTTGGATTACCAGTCATGTCTGTGAACACTTCCCAATGTATCGCATTGAGCTGCATTCAATCACTTTCTATTTTTTATTTTAGAGAGTTTGGAGCTACATTTCTCAATATTATCAGGTATTTTAATTTTGTCAACTGACATTTATAGAGTTCTCTGAAACATCTGTGTCACTGTTCAGAAATACTGGGTAGCGTTTCGAAACATTAGTCAGCACTGTCGTTTAAAACACTGTTAAAAACTATACTGGTGATATTATGACAAACTAATCTGTTGCGGTTTTGTTGAAGATCAACTGTCTCCCTGCACTGTGGATTTCTACAGAAATTCAGATTATGCTAGTGGGAAGGTGAAACATATATTAGTGAAGACATCTGTCTTACATACTATATATTAGTAAGCCAGGACAGCAATGGACAAATTTAATTCAATTTAATTTACTACTAATGAAGTAACATGTTATTCACATAAAGCACTATGCCAAAACATAATTGTTAGAGCCATGGTGAACCCATCGCAGCTTCCATACAAATATTCAAAAGTGAGCAGACTACTTGATGACAACTTGCTCCTAAAATGTTTACTATAAAGTTTAAAATATGGTTCTTCTTCATAATTCTTTATTAAAAATTATTTAAAAAAAATTGGATTCTCAGGTATAAAACAATTCTCAGCTCCTCATCTGAGGAGCAGGATTTACTTACCAGGCATTACTGAAAGGGCAAGAAAATTCAATTAGATAGCGTTAGCTAGCATTAGCACAACGTCAGCTCCTGGCTCGAGGGAGCAATGCATTATGGTCCATGTTGACTGATCTAATGTTAGCTTCAATACACTACTTTTTGTGTACCACGTGACAGAAAATTAGAGCACTATACAGTTATAGAAAAGTTTCATGTAAAGTTTCGAAGTGGAGCGCAATGAACAGAGGGGTGACGTGTGCTCTTTTAGGCTGATAGAAGACCAGACGCACCGGTGCGTTCTGGACCATCTGCAGAGGTTTCACAGAGCAGGCTGGGAGACCAGTTAGGAGAGCATTGCAGTAGTCAAGGTGGGAGATGACCATGGCCTGCACCAGGAGCTGGGGGGCATGTTGTGTTAGGTATGGTCTGATCTTTCTTATGTTTAACAATGCGAAGCGGCACGATCGAGTGATGGTTGCCCTTATTCAAGCTCTTTATATGATTACCATGACCTGAATGACTGATAATCTTCATCAACATCCTGCATACCTCGGTTATTAAAAAAGTTAATTGAGTTACTGTTGCCTTTCCATTACATTCAACCAGTCTGGCTATTGTTCTCTGACCCCTGGAATCAACAGAGCACTTTCACCCAGAGAACCAACAATCGCTGTAAAGGTTGTCTTCTTTGGACAATTCTGAGTGACTCTGAATCACAGCAGATCAGTTTCTGAAATACTCAGACCAACTCATCTGGCAAGAACCATGCAACATTCAGAGCTACGTAAGTCAGGTTTAATTCCCATGCTAACATTGTGAAGGTCCTCTTGATCATTTCTACATTCCTTAAAAATTTAGTTGCTGCTATGTAATAAGCTGATAAGATATGTGTGTTAAAGAATTAAACAGGTGTATCCTATGAAATGACTAGTGAGAAAGGCAAAAAGATAGTTTAGCCAAACCATAATATGCCCTTATTGGTAAGTTTGATCTTGAAGCAATATCTGTTTATTTGGGCCTACAGAATTCAGGTGGGCTTATTTTTCCATGTTGTTTAAATGGTGGTGTGCAGAAAACAATTCATGCCACATGTGACAAAAACTGTACACAGTTTCTTAACACTGTTTTAAATCAGCACCATACTAAACCAAATAAATATATGTATAGGAAAACCAACACAAAAAAAGAACACTTTGCACTAAGGTGAGTGATTTGCATATTTTTTACATTGGGTTAACTAATTGGATTTTACAGTGTATGCAGATGTGCTGCATGCTGCAAAAGGCATGAGAAGCAGCCCTCTTGTACACACAGATGTCAGCAAAGAAATTGCGATTGATCCAACAAACCAAAAGGAAGTATACAATTTTTTATTTTTTTTTTTTTAAATCTAGTTAACAAATATGTTCTTTACTGTAAGTGCAATAAAATCCTTGGAAATGAGAAGCCAGAAGAAATCCTCTGTTCAGAAGAGATATGTCCTGCCACTAATATGTTTTAATAACCATATCATACTTATCGCTAGAAGTTGTAGCAATATGAGATGTTGCTAAAAAGGCACATAGCAAGTATGGCTCTGTCACTGTCATGGGCATTTCTAAATGAATGAAGCTGAGAGGAACATTAATGTATATGTGACCAAAGCCAGAATTACTGAATGCTGTAGCTTTTACAGTCTGATGCAGACACTAGAAGGACTTGAGTAATTGAGGTGTGACAGTGGTAGATGAGTGTGACAAAAGTAGATGTACCTCAGAACTCATCTCTGGGTACTTTCTGCCTTTACTCTTCCCCAGACATTTGGCTCGGCCTCCTTCCACTCGCTGACACCAGAAACCTTTGCTGTCATCATACCTGCAGATGGTAAATATTTTACATTTCACAAAGGTTTTGTGGAAACATTTCTTCTCCAAATGCAGGCTAAGCAGAATTAAACAGCAGATTGGTATTTCTGTACATTTATCTATTACCAAAACATTTATCAGTAATAAGATGGAAAAAGGGTGTGGGGTTGTGTATTGATTGAGTTTAAAGTAAATGGCTGACAAGTCCGTGTTATAACAATTATCAGGTAGTAACCCTGCATTGCTATCACAGAAAAGCACTGCACCAATTCTGGCTCCCACTAAGATTTACTTCAACAGATGGATGATCTATACAAACAATCATAAGGCATATCTGCAAGTGGCACTGATGCTCCGAGCAGTTAAATTTAACTGTACCGTCTCACAAAAACTGTTTCAAAATATGAATCCCCAGTCAGTCTGATAAATAGTCTTCTCACTGCATGTTCAAAATGGGACTCCTCTACTTTCACTGGTCCTGTCCTGTTTGTAAGGAAGAGGGATTCTAGTTGAACTTTATGTGCCTCTGAGTCCAATCAGCATGTGTGTGAGAGAGTCAGAAAGCAGGGCAGTACACACCATTATTCCAACACTGTCAGATCATTTGAAATTGCCAACATGTTGTTTGAAAGCGTTCGCATATTACTATATCTCTTCTATTTATTGAATATAAACACACAAAGAAGAGTAGCAGCAATTATAAGTTGTGACAGCTGCGTGAAAAGGGTTTGCTGTTCAAACCACTGTTTCCATCATCTGTTCTAGTCTCTGCATGTTCAGGCTCCTTCAGCAGAAAAACTGCCTCTGCCAACATGCTTTCCATCTTTGCAGAGCAAAGATGTGGATATGTCTGTGCTTTAGAACAATCGGTAGATTATCAATTTTTTGCTCCGATTCACAGCTTTATTATGCGTCTGGCTGCAGCTCATCTTTACCTCAGCTCATTTGAACACAGCACCTCATTCTCAAAAAAGCACAACGTACTCTTTATTCAGAAGTGTTGGCTAATTATTGACCTATATCCAATCTCCCTTTTTTTGTTTAAAGTTCTTGAAAAAAATAGTTGCAGCTCAACTTTGTGATCATTTACATAGAAATAATCTGTTTGAAGAGTTTCAGTCAGGATTCAGAGTGCATCATAGCACAGAAACAGCACTGGTGAAAGTTACCAATGATCTCCTCTTAGCCTCTGATAGCGGACTTGTTTCTGTGCTTGTCCTGTTGGATCTCAGTGCTGCATTTGATACGATCGATCACAGCATTCTGTTACAGAGACTTGAACATGTTATTGGGATTAAAGGAACTGCATTAGGCTGCTTTAAGTCATATTTATCTGATAGATTCCAGTTTGTTCTTGTAAATGAAGAATCTTCCTCACACATTGGAGTAAGTCGTGGAGTTCCTCAGGGTTCTGTGCTTGGATCGATTCTTTTTACTTATACATGCTTCCATTAGGTAACATTATCAGAAAGCATGGCATAAATTTCCATTGTTATGCTGATGATACTCAGCTGTACTTATCTATGAAACCAGATGAAACCAATAGGTTGGTCAGACTACAAGCCTGTCTTAAAGACCTGGATGACTCAGAACTGTCTGCTTTTAAATTCAGACAAAACTGAAGTTGTTCTCTTTGGACCTGAGCGCTTCAGGGAGAAATTGTCTAGTTATATAGTTACTCTAGATGGCTTCTAGGCTTCTAGTTCTTGGCTTCTAGTTCTACAGTGAGGAACCTTGAAGTTATTTTTGACCAGAATTTATTATTTGACGCACATATAAAACTGTTTTCTAGGACTGCCTTCTTTCACCTTCGTAATATTGCTCAAATCAGGAACATCCTGTCTCAGGGTGATGCAGAGAAACTAGTTCATGCATTTGTTACTTCAAGATTGGACTACTGTAATTCCTCATTATTGGGCTGTCCCACATATTCTCTGAAAAGCCTCCAGCTGATCCAAAATGCTGCAGCCAGAGTTCTGATGAGAACTAACAGGAGAGATCATGTTTCTCCAGTTTTAGCTTCTCTTCATTGGCTCCCTGTTAAATTCAGAATAGAATTTAAGATTCTTCTTCTCACATATAAAGCTCTTAATGACCGAGCTCCATCATATCTTAAAGATCTCATAGTTGGATATGGATACTCGCAGCCGAGTGTGAAGCGGCTGGGATGAGAATCAGCACCTCCAAATCCGAGACTATGGTTCTCAGCCGGAAAAAGGGTGGAATGCTCTCTCCGGGTCGGGAATGAGATCCTTCCCCAAGTGGAGGAGTTCAAGTATCTCGGGGTCTTGTTCACGAGTGAGGGACGAATGGAACGGGAGATTGACGGGCGGATCGATGCGGCGTCTGCAGTGTTGCGGGCTCTGCACCGACCCGTCGTTGTGAAGAGGGAGCTGAGCCAGAAGGTGAAGCTCTCTACTTACTGGTCAATCTACGTTCCCATCCTCACCTATGGTCACGAGTTGTGCGTAGTGACCGAAAGAACAAGATCGCGAATACAAGCGGCCGAAATGGGTTTCCTCCGCAGGGTGTCTGGGCTCTCCCTTAGAGATAGGGTGAGAAGCTCAGTCATCCGGGAGGGGCTCGGAGTAGAACCGCTACTCCTCCGCATTGAGAGGAGTCAGATGAGGTGGCTCGGGCATCTGGTTAGGATGCCCCCTGGGCGCCTCCCTGGGGAGGTGTTCCGGGCACGTCTCAGTGGGAGGAGCCCCCGGGGGAGACCCAGGACACGTTGGAGAGACTATGTCTCTCGGCTGGCCTGGGAACGCCTCGGGGTCCCCCCGGAAGAGCTGGAGGAAGTGGCAGGGGACAGAGACGTCTGGATTTCTCTGCTCAAGCTGCTGCCCCCGCGACTCGACCCCCGGATAAGCGGCAGATGATGGATGGATGGATGGATAGTTGGATATTTCCTCAACAGAGCACTTCGCTCCCAAACAGCAGGTTTACTTGTTGTTCCCAGAGTTTCTAAAAGTAGAATGGGAGGCAGAGCCTTCAGTTATCAGGCCCCTCTCTGTGGAATAAGCTGCCAGTAAATGTCCGGGATGCAGACACCCTTTCCGCTTTTAGGATTAGGCTTAAAACTTTCCTTTTTGATAAAGTTTATAGTTAGGGATGGCTCAGGTAATCCTGAAACATCCCATAGTTAAGATGCTATAGGCTTAGACTGCTGGGGGACCTCATCTCTCACACCTTTCCTCACTTTGCTCTCTTTTTCCCCCTGTAATTTCTCAATTGATTTTATGTACATGTGACATTGTGGTTATTAACTTGCGTTTCCCTGTTCCAACAGGTATCCTTTGAAAGGTGTTATGGTGTTTTTTTCCCCTCTTTTCCCTCTTTTCTGTCTTCTCAAACTCCAGCTGGTCGAGGCGGATGGCCACCCTTCCTGGTTCTGGTTCTGCCAGAGGTTTCTTCCTGTTAAAAGGGAGTCGTTCCTTTCCACAGTCGCCTCAGGCTCAGGACGGGAGATTGGACTGAAGACAAGTTTCGGTGCAATCTGTTGGTTTCCTTAGCTAGGATATTATTTTTGAATTGGCTCTATATGAATGAATTGGATTATTTTGAAATTAATTCATTGGATTCATTGGATTATGATTACAATGAATTGAATTAAATTGGCTGGAATTGGACTATAATATTTCAGTGCCTTAAGATGACATTTGTTGTAATTTGGCACTATATAAATAAAACTGAATTGAATTTAATTGAACTGAGGAGGCACCATGTTTGAATGCTCTGTTCACACTTTACAGCAAAGATTAATAATAGCATAGCCTGCCTTTAGTCTGTGTTTTGTCTTTCTTTGCTTTCAAAAAAAACATCTAAGAGACCTCCGGCTGTAGCTCAGGAGGAAGAGCAGTCGCCCACCAATCGGAAGGTCGGTGGGTCGACTTCCCCAGGATACATACATACAGGATCCTTGGGCAAGACACTGAACCCCACGTTGCCCCCCCAGTGTATCATTGGGGGTATGAATGTGTGTGAATGATTAGAAAGCACGTAGTTATGTGTATCTTAAGACGTGCTGTATGAGTGTGTGTGAGTGGGGTGAATGCGGCATGTAGTGAAGCGCTTTGAGTGGTCAGTTAGACTAGAAAAGCGCTATACAAGTACAAGTCCATTTACCATTTACCTTCTGTTGATGTACTGAAGATGATCTAGATAGTGTGTATTTGTTTAGCTGCTTTTGTTGCGTTTGAGTGTGCTACAAACATCAAAGCCTGAGTGTAGTTAAAGATGGGAGTGACACCGAGGAACCTCTGGATTCCCTCCATCACCAGGGCTGGGTTGGACCGCAGTAAGGCTCCATCCACGATATGCAGCTGAATACAAACAACCAGACATATCCATGACTCACCAGTGGTAAATGATATTTAAGTGACAGAAGACATTACAGCAGCATCCAAACCACTTAAAAAAATAAAAATAAAAAAAAAATAAATCAGACCTATCTTCTCATATTTGTTTGAGATGTATCATTATTCTAATAATAGTTTAGAATTATTAAAAATAAAACAGAAGGCATATACATTATGCATTTACGTCACTCAAAAGGAGGGTTCTCTTCTTCTGACACACAGTTACTGTGCTAACTGACAAAGACGTAGAAACTTCTGCCTGAACACACTGTTGCTGATTCACATCCAACATCACAGAGCCAGCCTTCTTTATCTGATGCTCCTGCCCCAACAGATGCTGCAAAGCAGATTGTACTCTCCATCACAGACTTGTGGAGGATATGAAACATCTTGGTGCAGGCATTGAAGGACATAAGCTTGCTCAAGAAGTACAGTCTGTTCTGTCCCTACTAGTAGACATTCTCAGTGTTGCATTTTTAGCTCAGATTGTTGTCCAAATCAATTACCAGGTTGGGGGATAGTGTCTGGTTTAGTGTCCTGCTAAAGCAAACTTCAACAAATGGAACTTCAGCAAATGGGAGAGCAAGGTATTCAACCACCAACCTTGTGGTTGGAAGACGACCATTCCATCTACTTAGCCACAGCCAGCCTGAAGTGTTTGGTTCTACAATTATTTCTCATTTTATTTGTGTTCAAGTTGAGGTGATTGTTCAATAACCATGCCAAATAGCGATGAATGCACAATGACTTAACAGGGTGGTATAGTAGGTCAGCCACACATACAGCAGAAATAAAATTCAGATAGGGATATGATGAACATGTTACTCCCAAAGGTCATGCAGTCTCCAGATCTTGTGGCTACTTATAGTCAGTTAAGATGGATGATCTTTAGGAGACTCTCCACCCCAAAAGTAAGATTAATCGCTGGGACTGTTTTAAACCAATACAAATTACGCAAATATCTTTGACAGGCAAAATGTGTTATGCTGAGTTGTATGTAGTGAAAAATACTTAAGTCCTTAAGCTAACATACTGTACTGAATAAAAGAAGGATGCACACTTCATTGGCTTATTCTGATTCTGCATAATTTAACTCTTTAAAATTATGCTGCCGAAGCTTCAATATCACATTAGACATAAAATAGATTTTGTTAGTAGAGTAATGATTGTACATATCTAACTTTAGACTGCTCCGAACTGCACAGGAGAGACAGAGGACGCTGTCAATATGAAACGTATTCATAGACTCCCAGTTAGGGCTGGGCAATAAAACAATCGAGAAATAACTTTTCCTCGATAGAGATATGAAACATGGTCGATACACTTTAGATAGATTACATTCATCCATCTTTTGACAGACAATACGAATAGCCAATGACAGTGAGAGTTGCGCCGCGCTGAACCAATCATGTGGCTGGAATAGAACCATGCCAGCAGCTAGTCGTGGCATGTTAGTTTGTGCTGCTGCAGACGTATAAAAAAAGAAAATGAGTGCTCCCCCGGAAGAAACGACGGAAGACACAGCCCAAGGCATAAGGGATGACATTGTTGATAAGAAGGGCCTGAAAAATTGGTGGTTTGGAAGTCCCCCCTGAGCTGTCACCTTATCGTGGTGGGGGAGTTTGCGTGCCCCAATGAGTCTGGGAGCTATGTTGCCCGGGGCTTCAAGCCCCTGGTAGGGTCACCCAAGGCAAACAGATCCTAGATGAGGGACCAGACAAAGAACAGCTCAAAAGACTCCCTATGATGAACAAAAAATTTGGACCTCGTTATCCCTTGCCCGGATATGGGACACCGGGGCCTCCCCCCGGAGCCAGGCCCGGGGGTGGGGCCCGGCAGCGGGCACCTGGTGGCCGGGCCTGTGCCCATGGGGCTCGGTCGGGCATAGCCCGAAATGATGACGTGGGTCCCCCTTCCGACAGGCTCACCACCCGTGGGAGGGGCCAAGGGGGTCGGGTGCTATGTGAGCTGGGTAGCAGCCTTGGCGGAGGCCTTGGCGGTCTGATCCTCGGCTACTGAAGCTGGCTCTTGGGACGTGGAATGTCACCTCTCTGTTGGGGAAGGAGCCGGAGCTGGTGCGCGAGGCTGAGCGGTTCCGGCTAGATATAGTCGGACTCACCTCAACGCACGGCTTGGGCTCTGGAACCAGTCCTCTTGAGAGGGGTTGGACTCTCTTCCACTCTGGAGTTGCCCGTGGTGAGAGGCGCAGAGCAGGTGTGGGCATACTTATTGCCCCCCGGCTGTGTGCCAGTACATTGGGGTTTACCCCAGTGAACGAGAGGGTAGCCTCCCTCCGCCTTCGGGTGGGGGGACGAGTCCTGACTGTTGTTTGTGCTTACGTGCCAAACAGCAGTTCAGAGTACCCACGCTTTTTGGAGTCTCTGGGGGAGGCACTGGAGAATGCTCCTACCGGAGACTCCCTCGTTCTGCTGGGGGACTTCAATGCTCACGTGGGCAATGACAGTGAGACCTGGAGGGGTGTGATTGGGAGGAACGGCCCCCCCGATCTGAATCAGAGTGGTGTTATGTTGTTGGACTTCTGTGCCAGTTATGGACTGTCCATAACGAACACCATGTTCAGGCATAAGGGTGTCCATATGTGCACTTGGCACCAGGACACCCTTGGCCGCAGTTCGATGATCGACTTTGTGGTTGTATCATCGGACTTGCGGCCGTATGTCCTGGACACTCGGGTGAAGAGAGGGGTGGAGCTGTCAACTGATCACCACCTGGTGGTGAGTTGGCTCCGCTGGTGGGGGAGGATGCCGATCAGACCTGGCAGGCTCAAACGTATTGTGAGGGTCTGCTGGGAGCGTTTGTCAGAATCCCCCGTCAGAAGGAGCTTTAACTCCCACCTCCGGCAGAGCTTCAACCATATCCCGGGGGAGGTGGGGGACATTGAGTCCGAATGGGCCATGTTCCGTGACTCCATTGCCGAGGCAGCTGATCGGAGTTGTGGCCGTAAGGTGGTCGGTGCCTGTCGTGGCGGCAACCCTCGAACCTGCTGGTGGACACCAGTGGTGAGGGAAGCCGTCAAGCTGAAGAAGGAGTCCTATCGGGCCTTTTTGGCCAGTGGGACCCTGGAAGCAGCTGATAGGTACCGACAGACCAGACTGGCCGCGGCTTCGGCGGTTGCTGAGGCAAAAACTCGGGCCTGGGAGGAGTTCGGTGAGACCATGGAGAACGATTTCCGGACGGCCTCGAAGAGATTCTGGTCCACCATCCGGCGTCTCAGGGGGGGGGAAGCGGCTCACAGTCAACACTGTGTACAGTGGGGACGGGGCTTTGCTGACCTCAACTAGGGATGTTGTGAGTCGGTGGGGGGAGTACTTCGAGGAACTCCTCAATCCTACCAACACGTGCTCGGAAGAGGCAGAGTCGGAGAGCTCGGAGACGGGGCCTCCCATTTCTGGGGCTGAGGTTGCCGAGGTGGTCAAAAAGCTCCTCGGTGGCAAGGCCCCGGGGGTGGATGAGGTCCATCCTGAGTTTCTCAAGGCTCTGGATGTTGTAGGGCTGTCTTGGCTGACACGCCTCTGCAGCATCGCGTGGACATCGGGGACAGTGCCTCTGGACTGGCAGATCGGGGTGGTGGTCCCCCTTTTTAAAAAGGGGGACCGGAGGGTGTGTTCCAACTATAGGGGTATCACACTCCTCAGCCTCCCTGGTAAGGTCTATTCGGGGGTATTGGAGAGGAGGATCCGTCGGATAATCGAGCCTCGGATTCAGGAGATGCAGTGTGGCTTTCGTCCTGGCCGTGGAACAGTGGACCAGCTCTATACCCTCGGCAGGATCCTGGAGGGTGCATGGGAGTTCGCCCAACCAGTCTACATGTGTTTTGTGGACTTGGAGAAAGCGTTCGACCGTGTCCCTCGTGGAGTCCTGTGGGGGGTGCTCCGGGAATATGGAGTGCCGGACCCCTTGATAGGGGCCGTTCGGTCTCTGTATGACCGGTGTCAGAGTTTGGTCCGCATTGCCGGCAGTAAGTCGGATACGTTTCCGGTGAGAGTTGGACTCTGTCAGGGCTGTCACCGATTCTGTTCCTAACTTTTATGGACAGAATTTCTAGGCGGAGCCAGGGCGTTGAGGGTGTCCGATTTGGCGACCTCAGAATCGGGTCTCTGCTTTTTGCAGATGATGTGGTTCTGTTAGCGTCGTCAGGCCGTGACCTTCAGCTCTCACTGGAGCGATTCGCAGCCGAGTGTGAAGCGGCTGGGATGAGAATCAGCACCTCCAAATCCGAGACTATGGTTCTCAGCCGGAAAAGGGTGGAATGCTCTCTCCGGGTCGGGAATGAGATCCTTCCCCAAGTGGAGGAGTTCAAGTATCTCGGGGTCTTGTTCACGAGTGAGGGACGAATGGAACGGGAGATTGACGGGCGGATCGGTGCGGCGTCTGCAGTGTTGCGGGCTCTGCACCGACCCGTCATTGTGAAGAGGGAGCTGAGCCAGAAGGCGAAGCTCTCTACTTACTGGTCAATCTACGTTCCCATCCTCACCTATGGTCACGAGTTGTGGGTAGTGACCGAAAGAACAAGATCGCGAATACAAGCGGCCGAAATGGGTTTCCTCCGCAGGGTGTCTGGGCTCTCCCTTAGAGATAGGGTGAGAAGCTCAGTCATCCGGGAGGGGCTCGGAGTAGAACCGCTGCTCCTCCGCATTGAGAGGAGTCAGATGAGGTGGCTCGGGCATCTGGTTAGGATGCCCCCTGGACGCCTCCCTGGGGAGGTGTTCCGGGCCCGTCCCACTGGGAGGAGACCCCGGGGGAGACCCAGGACACGTTGGAGAGACTATGTCTCTCGGCTGGCCTGGGATAGCCTCGGGGTCCCCCCGGAAGAGCTGGAGGAAGTGGCCGGGGACAGAGACGTCTGGGTTTCTCTGCTCAAGCTGCTGCCCCCGCGACCCGACCCCCGGATAAGCGGCAGATGATGGATGGATGGAGTGCTCCCCCGGAAGAAACGACGGAAGACACAGCCCAAGGCATAAGGGATGACATTGTTGATAAGAAGGGCCTGAAAAATTGATGGTTTGGAAGTATTTTGGTTTTTTGAAGTCCGACACAAAACAGAGTAGTGTGCACTGCAAATTATGTCAAACATGTTCCGACAAAGTCAGGAAATACCACCAATCTTTTTCATCACCTGAAGCAGCGCCACCCGTTTGAGCATGGAGAATGCAAACTTTTACAAACACAGCCCGGAACAAGTGCTAATCTTCCCCCAATAACAACGCCTGTGCATCAGCAACAGAAGACCGGAGAGTCTGCTTTGTTCAGCAACATGCCGTAAGACACACCGTGATATTACAAATGCAGTAGCTTATTGTATTGCAAAAGACAGGCTACCAATAAGCACAGTGGAAAATCGGGAGTTGAAGTGGATGCTAAAATTGATGGACCCAATATATCAATATCGACTGATATTTAAAAAAAAAAAAATCATGATGTGACTTTTTCCCATATAGCCCAGCTCTACTCCCAGTCAACCAGGAACAAGGAGACGAAGCAGGAGGCCATTTGCTGAATATGATTCTTGACATCAGTTTGCTTTGTCAAAGCCTTCAGTGGTCAACGAGAAGGCAACTGAACCTCTTTGTGACTCTCGGAAACAATTAATCTCAGCTCTGACTGGTTGCAACTTCTGAGAACGAAATTTTAAGCAAACTTCAGAATTATGTCTCGGAGAATGCATATCAAGCTTACTTCAATCAGCTGGTTTGATGTGAATAAACAAATGTCTGTAATGCGGTCAACAAGTGGTGCTATAAGCTATGTTCCACATAGCTGTAACAAACAGAGCAGTGAATGCTAGCTGGAAACTAAATTTGGTGGTAAGGACTCAGTGGACTTGGTCACACACAACTGAGAAGGAATCCTTTTCAAATGTGATTATTCTTTCATGTTAGCGAGTGTTCACGATTGTTAATGAGACCATGTGGGTCACATGTTTTGTTATCTTTTTTTTTTCCAAAGTGATTGAGAAAAGTTGTTTCTATATGGCCTAATGTGGGTCACTTTATTTTGGGAAAAGGCAACAACCACCAAAAATTGTGCTGTGAAACCTCTGCACGTTTCACAGCACAGGCTGGGAGACCAGTTAGGAGAGCATTGCAGTAGTTAAGGTGGGAGATGACCATGGCCTGCACCAGGAGTTGGGTGGCATGTTGGGTTAGGTATGGTCTGATCTTTCTTATGTTCAGTAATGCAAAGCGGCATAAACGAGCAGCTGAGGTAACGTGATCTTTGAAGGTTAGTTGGTCATCAATCACGACACCCAAGTTTCTAGCAACCTTTGATGGAGCAAGAGATAGGGATTCAGTTTGGATGCAGATGCTGTGGTGTATGGTTGGTTTGGCTGGGAAGACAAGCAGTTCAGTTTAGGGCATTAGTAATTGTTACGTGTCATTGTATTTTTTTTTGCTAACCCTTTGTATGTGTCTGCCGTGTCTCTGTGTTTAAGGTGCAGTTTCCTGAGGGATGACTGAGGGCACCTGCATGAATCTGTGGGTGCGGACTGTGGGTGGATTCTCCTGTCACCCTCTGGAGCTCTACTCTCTGGCACTTCTTTTTGTTGTAAATAAATGTTATTCTTTCGCATTTTACTTAGTATGGTGTCCCTTAAATGTGTTGTGACTTTGAGCCAGTCATCACTGTATGACTATAAACACAATCTCATTATGAAACAATTAAGAAAAACTGAAAGTTCTTGAAAGTGCACTTTTCATTAAAACAGTAATGAGTGCTTTTCATATAGAACAAATCATTTGTAGTTTGTATTAACTTGTTAATTTGGTCTAAATGTCATTTAAAAATTATACAATAGCACAATAATATTATTATTAATAATAATAATATTCATGATAATTTAAAAAAAGAAAATCAATATTAAAATACATTTACAATAAACTACCATGCAGTCATGAATGAATAGCAACTGAAAAAATTTATAATTTAACAGCTCACATGAAAACATGCTGTACTCCACCCCTTGGTTGCACCACGTGTAAGAAATGGCTGAGAGGGAATGATCAAAGTTCAGCTTCTAAATCTAAGTGTTTAAATAAATGCTGCCAAGCTTAACAGTCATTCCTTGGATATTAGATAATAATTAAATATTAATTAGATATTAATGTTCATTGTTTCGAACATTTCCCTTGAACTTGATGAAGTTCAGACTTTGCAGACATGAACAAGGTTCTATTCATACCACAGTTTAGGCCATTTGGACCAAAGTCTTCCACACTTGTGCATTTCTCAACCTACAGTCCTGAGACTTTTTCAGAAGGTGTGGGTAAAGTTGATCTCCTCAAAACAATCTTCCATGTTGTTCTCCAACTGCTCATCATCACTTTTGGTGCGCATGTGTATGCGTGTGCCGCCCTTTGAACAGTAGATTGAACAAGTCCAATGAGGAGTCTGCATGCATAGAAGAGGTACAGTCTGTGCAAACCTTTGGACAGCTATGTAGAGGGACCCCCATGTTCCAAAATGTTCAGTCCCAATTGTTGCTGTTAAATTGTTATGTTGAAGGATGTTGTTGGCACAATATGATCAAGAAAAGATACTTCTTCTATGCATCATTAAAATTCTCATATCAATACCACTGTTATCACCAGGTTCCCTCCAGTAATAAGAACAGATTGTAAATTTAGGGTTTTATTAGTTTCTGTGTTCTCACTGTTATGTAGCTTGTTATGCATATAGGTACGAGAGGTTGTGGTACAGGAAGTAGAGTAGTAGTTTGTTGACTGGAACAACGGTGGTTTTTCATGTTGAAGTATCCTTGAGCAAAACAGTGAACCTCACTTTGCCTCTGATGTGTTCAACAGTATTTGAGTGTGCGTATGAAAAAAAGCACTGAGGGGACAGCAAACAGAAGAAAGACAGATAAAGACAACCATTCTGATTTGATATAATGTTATCCTATCTTTACATCAGCAGCTGAACTTTGTGTTACCTGGCTGGGCTGGTAGTATTGCAGCCAGCGCTCCAGGTGAGCAGCATAGGTCCCAGGATAAAGGCAGCGTCTCTGAAGGCTGTGTAAATCCCTGGCAGCTGTGGGGCCTGCCGTCACCACTGCATGGAAAGTGCTGTTGAGAGCTGCAGGGTCCTGGTGGGCCCTCTGGTGCTGTGGCCATTAACACACAAACAGAAAAAAATTTAAAAAAACGACAGACTTCTTGAATCTGACATGGACAAAGATGTGTCCAGTTTTAGCAGCAGAACATATGCTCTTACAGAGCAGGATTGTTCCTACCTGGTACCAGGAGTAAGCCCGGTCAGATGGGTTGATGAGCACTGCTAAGATTTTGGCTCTGGGTAGCAGAGCTGCAGCTCTTTTGGGAGCTGCCTCTGTGTCAAAGTAGTTGGCACTCTTTTCAAACATGAAGTCTGTACTGACATTGGAGGGGAATGGGAAGAACTCCATATACCTGAGGAAAACATTGAACAAAAGACATTCACATCATTTCAGCTGAATTATCTGTAGTTTTACAGTTTCACTGAAATTAATTCAGTCAGTTGGACAGCAGAAGTGACTGTGTGACATCAAGATTAACTATAAAAAGGTAACTACACAGTAGTCAGTTCAACACGGTTTCCAGAAGATTAACCTGATGAGCTGGATGGTCTGTTATAGAAACCAAGAAAGGATGTCCTCTTCAGAAACTGCTAAGAGAAAGCTTAGCCTCCTTTAAAATGATACTCAACAGGTGACAAGATAAAGCAGCTATCACACAAGTTTAAACCAATCAGATCATTGAAGCAATACAGCAGAGCCAATACATGAAAAGGAGCTGCCACCGTTTACCATCATCACACAAAAGCCACGTCAACACTAAATGATTCTGATTGGACGGGACTTTGTGTTTTGGCAATGAATGGAAAGTCTGGAGCCTGAAAAGGAATCTTTAAATGATGGTGCGTATTATGTAGTTTAGATTTGCAGTTTCACAAAGAAAACTTTATTCTTGAATTGTTCGATGAACCAACCCCCTCTGGATGCTCTTTCTTCAGCACTTTGTGTACTTTGCTCACACCAATTAGGCAATTTAGTTGTATTCCACCTGTTGTTTTTGGCTACCATCCAAATCAATACATGCATACATTTCCCAAAGAATAAAAATGCTCAGTTAACGTTAGGTGTCATCTCTGTGATATTTCAATTAAATACTTTTTTTGTTGACAGTTTTAAGTCAATTTGTTTGACAGGGAAACATTGGAAGCTGATACAACTCATTAATTAATGTTGTTAAGGCCTTGGACTTGCGTTAGAGCTTGTGCGTTTTCAGTTAACTATTTTTGTAGTTTTTTGTAGTCATCTTCTGGTCTGTAGGTTTATTCTGGTGCAGAATATTGGCTCTGACTGTGAATATCCTGTTGGTATTAATGGCAACCTGAAAGAAGTGTAGAGTATGTAGTGGTGACATCTTTACCAATCAATCCCATTTTCATAGTTGGGTCCACTGAAGAACTGGATCTCCTCGAATGTGGTGGGACTGGGGAAGGAGCTGGTGATTGCTGGGTGGAGGCTCAGGAATGAATGAAGCGCTGTAGTGCCTTGTAGATGAGACATTAGTAATAATGAACAAAGATAGATGTGGATAAAGATAAACATCTGGTAAGAATGCAGATGGAGGTAGTACCTGTTTTCTGTGGTCCAATAATAAGGAACTTAGGGAGTCTGTCACAGGTCTTTTCTTTAGACCAGATATCTTTGTGTCTCTTGTCATGACAAGGGTTCTGAAAAATAAGTTTCATTTTCAATGAGTAGCATTAAATAATGTCATTGCTTTCATCACATGTCTGTGTCCTGTGCCCCCCCCCCCCCCCCTCCCCCTCTTTAATTATACCCACCTGCCAGAGTGGGTTTCTCTCTTCTGGAAAGATCTGAAAGTATTTCTCAGCAAGCTGGACTGGGGGCAATGTCTGCAACTTGAGGTTGGTCCAGCACTGAACAAACTTCACCAGAGACTCAAAGGTGTACAGACCAAGGCGATCATTGCCATAGTTAGACAGGTGAGTCATGAAGATGCTTATCTGGATTGAGAAGGTACAGTGTTAGTTTATAGTTAGTTGTGTAAGGTGGGCTAAATTTGCCAAAAAATAACTAACAACACCACCAGACAGCAGTGTAACTTTTCAGATAATGCTGAAAAATGACCTCTCTTAGGATTCTAGGGTGGCAGATTTGGATGGTTTTACGTGCAACTTTAAAAATTCCAAGAGCATGTAGGCTTTGTATCCTATTGAAGACTTGTTTAAAATAGAAACTGGACATTAATTTCTCCAGCACAGGATCATTAAATTTTATGGTATCTTGGGATTCAGTTGCAATTAATCAAAGCACCAAAGTGTACTGTGTGTCGAAACGTTCCAGAATTCAAAGCTTTACGCTTTATCCACATCATGCACAAACACTTTTGGCTGATGACAGGAAGGTTACAGTAATGTAAAAGAGTCTTTTCAGCAGTTAAGATCAAACATCATTAAAGTATATGGTAATTCATATGGAAATAGTTTATTGAATATTTCTCCTCTCTCAGCAGGAAAAGTAGCACAAAAAGTATTTTCCTTTCTAATGCAGGATAATATCATTGAAAAAACACAATCTAAAAGAGTTCTGAGTTGTGCATCGGGTAAATTCTGCAAACAGAGTAAAAAAAAAAAAAAGTCATGTTTGAAATGCAGGGAACTTTAGATCAGTTTTTGAGTAGCAGTTTGACTGTATATAAAAGATGGTCAAATTCCACGCTCCATCAAAGAAGATGCAGAACATGGTGGACTCTGGTCTTATACCTATCGTGGAGGACAATCTGGAAGCTCACTTGCTCCATGCTGCACAGCAGGGTCTCGTGTATGCTAACATGGACACATGCCTAACAGCTCTGCAGTTAAAGAGAAGCTGAAAAAGTAAACTGTGCTGTGAACTAAACACAGACACGATGAAGATAACAGTGATAGCAGGAGCAAAGATGATTAATTGGCCAAACTAATGAACCGGTAAACCTTTACAAGTAACTGGTCTTGAAATGAATGGATGATTTATTACTTTATTCAGGCTGCAGTCCGTCTCTCATTTTCTTAACACAATCAGACTCGTTTAATGAGGGTGTGTATCTAAACAGTATCCACTTTGCAGACAGCTACCATGCATTACCTTTGCACATTACCAAAGCCATTCCTCAGCCTCTACATTTCACCATGTTGACACATGTAATTTATACCAACAGATTTTCATACCAGAGGAGTCCCTGTTTTTACCTCATGGCTGTCACATATTGATATCTGTCAGTCTGAATTTATGCACTGAGCATTTTTTTTTAAATCTTTTTTTTTTAAATTCCACCTTTTAGTGACATGAGTGCAAGCTGCACTTCTGCTGTGTGCATGGAGGTAAGTTTTCTTACAGGGTTTAAGAGAACAGTGAGAAAAAGTTCTCCGCCTCTGATGCTCTTATCCAGCTCCTTTGAGCCTCCTGGGTATTCATTATAGAAGATTGTGTGAGTGAACAGACCACAAGTCTGTCTAGGCAACACCTGGAACACAGAAGGAGAGGATTCATTATTTCATATCTGTTTCATGTAAGTGTTCTCTAGAAACGTTTTATACCTCAGTCAAGTAGAAATCAGTAAACAGTTTTTGTTACCAGTAAAATAATGGCCTATTCTGATCTACAAGATCATAGCTAAGGGCAATTTTTGAGATGATTTTCTTTGTTGTATTCTTTTTGCTCCAAGTACTACTCTCAGCACCCAGCTGTCTGGTTACAAACATTTGGCATCTAAGAGCTAAAAGCTCAATAAAGCTCAACAAATTGAAGCTCAATAAGTTTCTGCCCGTGTTTTCCCAGTTAGGCTACATCTATATTATAAATCTGTGAGGAAACTACATTACACGTCAGGCGCGGTTTGTTACACAGGGAGAAAGCACGCGCAGTGACACGTTCAGATGATAGTTGTTTGAAACGAGGCTGGCACGCACAGGTCTTAAAAGATCTATTGAACTTGATGATTTTCTGATGGACTTTGACACAGTGGTGAGCCATGGCCCATCCTTTCTTGGAAAGACTAAGCCTTTGGTGGATGTTCCTTCACACCCAATCCTGACACCCTTACCTCACCAGTTATTCTGCTGACTGTGGAACACTCACTTTACATTCTACTGACTTCTCTCTCTGTCTTTGCCTCTGTCCCAATAAAACGAAGTTGGTCACTGAAGACATTTAAAAAAAATTATTTTATTGGACTTGTGTCCATTTCATGAAAGTTTTAACCAATTAACATACTAAAGTTTTACATTTTTGCTGAAACTGAACAGTCTTACCAACTATTTATAATAATTTATTCAATCTTTATTAAATGAAACTCTTTACAACTTTCTATATACTTTATCATTATCCTATGTGGGTCTCCAATATCTATGTAACATAGCACTGATACTGAACTGTTATCACATGACAACAAAGCCGAATTTCAATGTACAGTGATCAAAGTCCAGTAAATCAAGTGAAGCTTCATCAGCTGGAACCTGATGGGGATGCTGGATAGCTCAACAGATTGAGTGTGCACCCCATGCAAAGAGCTTGTAAATCCTCATAGCAGTAGACCCAGCTTCAAGTCCCAGCCTGAGGCTCTTTGCTTTATGTGCTATTCAGATTTATGCAAAACCCTGTGGATTTTCAAAACTGTTTTCTGCCTCCAACACATCAAAATTTTGTCTTATTCTTATTTGAAGAAAAGTTTAAATATTCATCAAGAACAGGGACTGACCTGGATCCCATTGTGGATAAAGCCTCGACGGTATCGTGCAGGCCTCAGATGAGGGTATTCTTCGGTGCTGGTCACCTTGATTCCCCACACAGACTTCCATGCCTCATATAGTTGGCTGTGAACAGGGTAAACACCAGAGTGGTGTGGAGCTACAGCATAGCCCATATCTGTAGGGATGCCGTGCTCCTGGAAAGAGATGTGGATAGACAGGTTGTGGGTAAATTAAAAAGTAGAAGAGGGACGGGGAAAAGGGTAAGATACGTTTGTCAGTACATTAAAAGGATTAAGACTTTTAGACAGTTTACACTGCTTTACTTTAATTTTGATTTGTTCTCAGAGCCTCCAGCAGTTATGGGGCATTACTTGCTCTTGTTGCATTTTTTCCTCACAGTCGGCTCATTTTTCACTGAAATACAAAGTCATTCACCTCTACAGAAACAGATCAGTCAAAGCTAGAAGCCCCAAGACTGTTTAGGAAAATTATGATACAAAACATATAGAAAAAAAAATGATTTTTTCATAAAAAAAATTACAACAACCAGAATTAACATGTGGTAAAATAGCTTACTAACATGGGGGGTGGGGGCTCTACTTAATACATACTTCAAACTATTCTGTTTTTTTTCCAGTAACGTCTGTTTTACTAACTATTTTAGTCTGCGCATTCACCATGCAGAAGCACTAAAGTCATGTCAGTCTGCAAAAACGCCAAAATGTATCAATTTGCTTCAGATAAACTGGAACCAGAACAAAGCTATTGAGCCAAACAATAACTATACCTGCCCTTCTGTTTTATTCTGTCACTGGAGTTGTCATAAAGAGTTTTGTCCCTTTTTTTTTTTGTAAAAGTTTTAAATTGAGTCTATCTAAAGTGGAAACCAGTTGACACGTCGGGATAATTAAGTCAACGAGAATGTACCTGAACAAGTGTTGTGAAAATTCAAAGATTTTAGATTTCTGATCAACCCATAAAATCCAAACAAACATAAAGAGCCACTGTTTTATTTGAAGGTCTACAAAAGACATCTCTTTTGATCTTTTCTAACCTGAGCAAAGATCTTGTTGAGCCTCATTTGCTCAGCCAGGACACTGACGTTGTGAAAAAGGTGAGGCTGCATGTGGCTCCACATGTGAGGGAACCACCAGAAGTCCATCCTATGCTGCAGCAGCATGTTATCGCCCTGGTCCTCCTCATCAGTACCTGAAACACATGCATAAACATAATAACAAATTAGTTGTAAGGGAGAATACCCACAGCAGATACTGTTTCTAAACACCTTTAGACAGTTTTCATACCTGTGTGATAGAACTTTCCAGAAAATCCCAAGTTGAAGGTGAAATTAGGTACCAGAGATCTCATTTTATTTTGAGTACTGAGCAATGCCTGAGGGAGAAAAAATGCAATCAGTTTTCATTTAATATCTATGGAAGAAAGAAAAATGCCATTGTTTCTAAACCTCAAAAATAAGGCAAGAAATGAATGTCGGAACATTTGATATTTTTACCTTTTTGTGAAGCACATTTTATGTTGGTGGATAAAAAAAAAAAAAAAAAAAACATACTTCACACTAACACACACACTTTTGAGATCAACTTTGTTATACTGATAATTCAATGATTACAATGAATTGAACTCCAATTGGCTTGAATTGGACTATATTATTGAAGTGCCTTGAGATGACATTTGTTGTAATTTGGCGCTTTATAAATAAAATTGAATTGAAGTGAGAACCTGTTACGCTATAAGGTATCCATCATTTTTAAAGAAAATCATGCCTGCATTAAATTCTGAACCTTTCAGTAAAAACTGTATAAATATAAATAAATTACACTGTATAAATATATGAAATCAATATTTCTTTCATTTGTTTAGTAACTTTGCACCAATCACAGCATGTGAACTCAGGCAAAGTGGAAAACTCTTCTGTGGTCAGACAAATAAAAAACAGAAATGGTTTTATTGAACTGAATAGTTATTGAGCTTAATCACTTGAGCTCATTTAAGTGATTACATACAGAAAATATATTACTGAATCAAAATTGTATTTTGGTTCAATTTGGCTTCATCTATAAATGGTACACCTGACTTTAAAAATGAAGGTTGGATTACTGATTTTCTGAGTGTAATTTGACAAACTATTCTGTGTTTTCAATTACAATCAATGAAGTACTTCTAATTTCAGTACAATGACAGACATAAGCTTTCAAAATTTCTGCCTGATGACATTCAAATGCTGATTGAGTCAGACATTGTTGTGTGGGATATCACCAGGAGGAGAATGAGACCATTCAATCTGAAACTCCGATTATAAACTGCATATTCCAGCACAGAGCCTCCTGAGTCGCGCATTCTCCTAAACATCCCTGGTGTTGTTGTACCAGCTTCAGAAAACAGCCTAATTCTGCAGTCAAAATATTTCAACATTGAAAGTCGTGTGCTGGTCAGCTAAAGAGTGGTATAAAACTACGTAACTATTCAACAAAGCTGAGTGAAAAGCTTCATCATCGTAATCAACAACATTTATCACTCAAGTCATCATTTGTTAAATTGTTTCTAGGAATAAGGTAGATGATGGTGGAGATGTGATTACGTTATTGGACGATTAAGTATTGTTATCTAGCTGCGTTAGAAAATGTAGTCAAACTCAATTTACTGTTACAAAATACCAATCAACTCATCAGTATAAGTTAAGTAGCGACCTGCCACTAGCAAAGGCTGCACCCCAACTGCCCCCAGCAAGGTTAAAACTGGGACTAATGACAAGTTGCATTTAAATCTATAAAATAGATCCAAACATTTTGACTTTTTTTAAAAAAAAAAAGAGCCTAATAAATCTGTAAGACAATAACTTTGTTGGCATATGATCAACACTTACAAAGCATCTCACAACCGAGTGGCGACTTATTGTTATATTTGATCATTTGTGGTTACTTGTTTAGGTATAATTGACTAGGCTCACCTACCTCCACATCAGACACCTTCATCCGGGTTCCCTCCTTCCCAACAAATATGTCATCCACATCCACCAGGATGTGACGGTCCAGAGACAGACACAGTCTCTTCCCTGTCAGGTAGGCAATGGCGTCTACAAACACCAGCTTGTGAAGCCAATAGTTGAGATTATTTCCAAACAGAACTCTCTGAATACCATCGTGGAGTCCCAAGTCCTGGACCACTGTGGCATGGAGGGCCCGCAGAGGGCTGGGTCCAAAATGTGCTAACACTTCTGAGGACTTTGTGGTGGCCAGAAGCACTGGTTCATATGTCGAGTGGTTAGACTGGAAAACTGTCCAATCATCCCCTGGCAAAGGGCCCTGCTCTACCTGGTTGGGCTTGGTGATGTAGAGCAGAGGAGCACTGGGGTTAATGCGGTAGTCCCTGAGTCCAAGATGTGAGTGTAGGAAGAGGGGGAAACCCTTAAGCTGTGCACTGAGAAGAGAGTTTTCATTAGCTTTATAGAAGCCAATGACACCTACTCCATACTCCACACAGTACTTGTCCAGCAAGTCACGGTTCCACACATCCAGATTGACATATTTCAACACATTTTCAAAGATGATCAATGTGTAGCGTCCACGGTTATGCTCTGTCAAAGTGGGCATGTCACCCTTACTAGGAGCAATCTCTGTGCGATAGTGGAAGCGACTTGACTCTAATATGGCAATAATCTCTTGGCCCAGCTGGGAATAGATACTTTCTACAAAAACCAGAACCACAGGCTCTGTCCTGGAATTATCCATTGCCTTCACTTGTCGTTGTCGTCCCTGGAGAACAGGAAGGAAAAGAGGAGCTCTCTGTCCACCTGTCCCTATACCTGTAGGCCCAGTACTCACTCCAAGTGGCACCCCCCCACCTCCACCACAGTCACTGAAGGGTAAAGGTGGGGGCTCCTTGATTTTAGGGCTGCTCGAGACATAGTAAGCCAAGAAAGCCATAGACAACAAGGAGAAGATAATAAGTGCCAGGATGAGGCGGTGAAGCTCCAACTGGCGAACACCTCGCATTAGCTTCAAAATACCCAAGCCTGCAACCACCATTATGTTGAAGGGGTAAGTCAGGACAGGTCACCAAGCAGCAGCAATAAAAGGGGCAGCAGAGCAGAGATGTTGCGGAGGAGTGACAGGAGAAGAAAGTGGGGAGGGAAGATTGAGCAGCAGATACTGTCACTGAGCTGTGCTTATGAATAGCCATTTACTCTAAGTCACCATGGCCGACATCGTCAACTATCTGCTCTCTATTTCTAGCTCTGAAGTGCAAAAAAAACACATTCAGACTAAATGAAGATGCAAAGAAGATCAGGTCCAAAGTAAAACCTCAGCTACTTGCTGCTTGGTCAGTTCTTTATTTCAGGTAGCTCTGCAGATATCTTTGCATGTGTATTTGTCCATGTCCGACAGTGGGAGACAAAGCCGTTGGTCTGAACATCAGGCTGATCCCACTCTGACCACCTTGTGACGACATCTAAGACTCTTGGAAAATAAGGGCAAAAGAAAGAAAGAAAAGAGACAAGAGGGAATCAAAACAATTAGTTTTTTTTTAGCAATTAGTTTTTATTACTGTTTGATATAATTATGACATATTTTCAGCTGCTAATGACACAGAAGTCACATCTGAATCTGTATAACATATGCATGTACTAATTACAGGTAAAGGCCTTTACAAGCTGCAACAGCTTATAGGTACCGGACCTGTATTTGTAACACTGATTATGAAATGACTTAGGAAGAATGTCAGAGTAACCTTTTACCATTTTACCAGACAAAAAAAAAGTCATTATCTAAACATTTCTCAGTAATTATGTGAAGTTGAAGTATTAATGTGTGGAACTGCATGTTGACTGAAGCTACTGATTGACACATCAATGTCTCTTCCAACGAGCTGCTCATTCACTGACTTTATCAACTGAACTGAATTATCATCATTTCACTTTCTCCTGAAGACTAATTAGTTGTTTCTTGTCTTTCAACATACTGCTGACAGACCTGCTGTAGGTCACTAATGCAGTTTAGCTGTTTTTTGGGGGTGGTCAAATTCAACAACAAGGTAATGCTCTTTCTCCCAGTGAACATACTGCTCTCCCCTGTCCACTGATGACAACAGCAAGGACCCTCGACTGACAGAGGGCTACCTGCCCCAGTTTCTTCAGAGAAAACACATAGAAAGAAACTAAGTTAGAGCTCATGTCCATGTCCCAGTGTCTTATTTTAATTGTTTAAAATGAGTAGAGAGCGCATATATAAGGCAAGGCAAGTTTATCTGTACAGCACAATTCAACGACAAGGTGATTCAAAGTGCTTTACAGAGACAGTAAAACAGTAGAAATAAAAAGCATGATTTAAAATTTAAACAAAAGAAAGAAGAACAATAGATAAAATCAAAATAAAGATAAGATTGAATAAAATAAAATATCAATAAAATTATATGAAAGATAAGATCAAATAAACTAATAAAAATGTAAATGATGATAAAATCAGTAGATAAAATATGATTCCATTTTGAAACTCAAGCTTATTTGGAGCTTTATTCAAATGCAGCTGAAAATAGATGTTTTCAACCTGGACTTTACACTGAGTGTTTCATCTGATCTGAGGCTTTCTGGGAGTTTGTTCCAGACATGTGGAACATAGAAGCTGAATGCAGCTTCTCCATGTCTGGTTCTGACTCTGGGAACTGATAAAAAAAAAACGGATCCAGATGACCTGAGGGGTCTGGAAGGTCCTAGACCATTCAGAGCTTTATAGACCAGCATCAGAACTTTAAAGTCTATCCTCTGATGGACTGGCAGCCAGTGTGAAGACCTCAGAGCTGGACTGATGTGCTCCACTTTTTTGGTCTTAGTGAGGACTCGAGCAGCTGAGTTCTGGATGAGCTGCAGTTGTCTGACTGACTTTTTAGGTAGACCTGTAAAGATGCTGTTACAATAATCAAGCCAACTAAAGATGAATGCATGGACTAGTTTTTCCAGGTCCTGCTGAGACGTCAGATCTTTTAACATTGATATATTCTTAAGGTGATAGTAGGCTGCCTTTGGTGTTGCCTTAATGTGTTTGTCCAAATTTAGGTCTGAGTCCATCACTACACCCAGATTTCTGGCCTGGTTGGTAGTTTTTAGATTTATAGATTGTTTAGCAGGAGGAAGTTGTGGCACATCCAGTCATTAATCTCCTCAATGCATTTAGCATGGGCCTGTACTGGGCCTCGGTCTCCTGGTGATCTGGTCATCAGCCTATTCTGAGCAGGAGGCTATGACACATAAGAAATATCAGAGCAAAGAAAAGTCCATTTGTGGGAGTAGATCAGTCAGACACTAAATGTTGATGGTAAATGTGGTCTAATAATATGATGGTGATGACACCTAAACAGTTTGTTGTGCTACAGTCTGTTTCGCAGGTGACAGTGGAGCTGTTTGGGTCTAATCATCTGAATGTTGAGCTCTTGAACCATCTAAAAGGAGTCTCACTTAAAACTGTTATTTAATAAAGCTAAAATAGGTACTGAATTGGGTTCCCTCTGATAGTTGCTCTTGCACAGGACTAATTTTCATTGTACAAATGTCTCAGACGGATTGTGTCGCACACTGACCTCTCCCTGCACCACAGCTGTCAGACTGAGTTGAAACAAGGTTTTTCAGTTGTAAGTATGAGGCAAGCGCCCTACATTTGCTGCTAATGGTGAAATAAAAATTATTTTAAATGCAAATATAAATTAAGTTAAGCTTAAAAGAATACAAGGCAAAGGGGTTGGCTAATGCTGCAACAGATAAGGAGGAGATTTGTTGTCATTATATCAATGTCATAGAATTTTTAAAAAGGTGCAACTGCTTTAGTGCGTTTTAGTGAAACACCAACATCAAGTGGTCTGGCATAGCTTTTCAAAAGGTTACCATTTTGTTAGATTAGATATATTAGAGAAATATATCAAGGGTTTACCAAAGTAATGCAATGAGCATTTCCGTTGTGCAAGACAGCATATTAATCTGGTGTATGTGTATATTAACAGGGGAGGGGCCAAGTCTGAGCGAGAGGCATGGGGCTGAATCAAAGTACAGCATGCAGCTCTGCTGTAGTAGATTTCACTATTTATTTATTAGAAAAATATTCCAGTGGGTTGCTAAATATCTTTGGGTTGCTGTAAAGAAGATACCTGGGTAGCAAACATGGTGTAGGAAACACTGGCGGCACTATTATGTCTTACTGGTGTTTTGCAGCCTTTTATAGTGCATACAGCAGCTTACGAAACATGCCCCACTCACATACAATGCAGAATAGGATGATTACAGATAAAACAACATATACTTTTCAGGTGACAGACAAATTTGAGAAATGCTCTGTTTTGATAAATACAGAAATAAAGAAGGCTTAGGATGAGCACAGACATCACAATGCTTTTGGGGGGAAGTAATGTGGACGTGACAGACGATGCTTACACATACTCGCTATTCTCTAGAACGCTAGAACTGGAATGTAAAAGGAATATCCTACATACAGTTCAAACACTATAATTGAAATATTGTTTCATTTAGGATAAGATCAACAGTTGGAATGTTGTTCTGTATGCACACACACACATTGACCTGACCAAAACTGTTTGAAATGGATTTTATCAAAGCAGACTAACATGCCCACATAATGCCACCGAGGATCAAATCACTGCTGCATGTAAATGCTTAACGAGACTCAAATGGTCCAAAGTGTTCTGTACGGCTTCAAAGCTCCATCTTCTAATAGTAAAGCGTAAGTGATATTAATATAGCTGAATTCCTATTGAAGCTATAAAGCTGAAAATCAGTCCATTAGGACGTCATGTCAACTGGTGGTTACTTAAAGTATATCCAGGCTGTCGCTCTGTTCTAATTAAATCCTAATTTGGTAACCGCAGTCTCATCTGACAGAATCACCACTCAATTAACTTAAAGACAGCGACTGTGCAGTGAATTCAGCTGTACTTCCATGTACCATGATGACTTTTCTCTCACAGTCCACAGCATCACAACATCAGACAGACTTCAGTTAGTAATTGCATTCCCCTCCCATTCATATATACTGGGACATGGACGGTGGTCCAGTTGAGCTGCAACTTAGGCAGTATTTATCTATGCCAAGCGATCCCTTCCTCCAACCAAATTCAGAAGTTAGCCCCAAACCCACCTGGCTAACAAAGACTTACATTCAATTCAATTATGAAAGTGCCAGCTAAAAATAAATCCACGGTTTGCATTGGAAGAATAATGAAAAGTGTTATTGTGACGAATTCTAAACCCCAGTCAAGGTACCTGGAACACAGGAGACATTTCCATCAGGTAATATTTGAACAATTGGGCAAAGCAAGGTCACAGTAAGCCACAGTTGTCATATTCCAGTCTTCTGGGAACACTGTTGAGCTGCAACTTAGGCAGCATTTATCTATGCCAAGTGATCCCTTCCTCCAACCAAATTCAGAAGTTAGCCCCAAACCCACCTGGCTAACAAAGACTTACATTCAATTCAATTATGAAAGTGCCAGCTAAAAATAAATCCACGGTTTGCATTGGAAGAATAATGAAAAGTGTTATTGTGACGAATTCTAAACCCCAGTCAAGGTACCTGGAACACAGGAGACATTTCCATCAGGTAATATTTGAACAATTGGGCAAAGCAAGGTCACAGTAAGCCACAGTTGTCATATTCCAGTCTTCTGGGAACACTGTTTTAGATGTTTCCTTGCTTTACGCCTGGCTCAAATTGATGTATCCTTAACAGGCTTTTGAAAAACGTGACAGCAAGCGGTTCAGAGAACTATTTATCTTGAATCAGGTGTGGTAAATGGTAAATGGACTTGTATAGCGCTTTTCTAGTCTAGCTGACCACTCAAAGCGCTTCACTACGCATTCACCCCACTCATACACAATCATACAGCACGTCTTAAGATTCATAACTACGTGCTTTTCTAATCATTCATACACACATTCATACCCCCAATGATACACTGGGGGGGCAAGTGTCTTGCCCAAGGACGCTTCGACATGTATTCTGGGGAAACCAGAGTCGAACCACCGACCTTCCGATTGGTGGGTGACTGCTCTTCCTCCTGAGCTACAGCCGCCGTGTGGAGACACCTCAAATCTGCAGGGTAGTGGTCCCTAAGGAATAGAGTTTGACAGTACTAGCGTAAGCTAGATGATGGTGACGTTTCATAACAAATTCAAAATTCTTGACATAATTAATAAAAGTTTTATATCAATTTTGCAATTTCCTACATGACAGTTTTTTCTCCTCTTTCTTTGGTAATAGCTGGACCTGCAGATACACTATTTCATTGAAGATTATGCCCATTGTTGTGGAGAATTTAATGATTTTTAGTGTGAGGTGAGTCTGGTCCACATTGGATAAGACCTGTGTTATTTTTTCCACTATAATTCACGCGCAAACATCATCCTTCCTCATTGGCTGCTTCAACCTTTCACTGAAGAACATGGATTTGGAATTAAACTAGCAGTCACGCAATCAAACCTACTTACCATGCATGTGCATATGACATTGCATATGTGCACTGCTACACTGCTACCAGCAACCAATGAGCAAAACAACAGAGCAGAGCCCGAAACCTGACTTTGTTAACACACTACCTCCAGTGACATGCAGCCTCTCAATGGCTGAAACATACTTACAACATATGTAAGATAAAGCCAAACGAAAAGGTTGCACTGCAGAAGTATTGATACCCCTGAAATGTAGATCAAGCCGCCTGCCCTGGATTCCGGCTTTGATTTTAAAGAATAAATAAAACGTAAAAGCTAGCTCACTTAACACAGTAGTCTCACTCGACCACCGCTAATGTTAGCATTCGATAGCTAACGCCAGCTTTCTGTGTCTCTGTCCTCTAACGAACACCTGTCAGCTGAAGCTTTTCTTCGTTTTCTCCTTCGTCTGCGATAACAGCATATTTAGATGTGGTTCAGTCCGCAGGAATGATTCACAGGACAAAGCTCAGTCTTGTCACCGCTGGGATAACTGGAGCCCACTGCTAGCTGAAGAGACAGAGGCTATCGCAGCCGCTCAAGATGTTGGACACAACTTTGACACATTATCCCTACTTAAGACAATTGACAGCCATGACGCACTTACCGATATTTGTGCTTAGCAGACAACAATCTGACCAAAGTAGAGGAGGGTGTCAAGCTTCAGAATTTGATCTAAAAGTGAACTTCGGTGCTTCACAACTCAGGCAGCCATCTTGGTTGTGATGGGCTCAACCAAATTTGACAAACCGGGGGGGCGCTCATAACCCAAAGTTTCAGGTGCTTTTCTGTTATTCAGGACAAATGAAGAATGAAGAACACCATGCTGACACATTTCTATTGCCTTTTACTAGAAATGGTGTTCTTATTGTTGTTGTGATCGTAGTAGTAGTAATACTAGTCTTTACTTTGCTGGGATGGGGTGGGATGCTTCAACTTGGGGTGTTTTTCTAATGCTGACAAAGGCAGCAGCAACCCTCTGACTGACCTCAGAGCAGAGTTTGGGTTGAAAGAAGAAGATGGCTAGCAGTATGCAAGTTCTGACCTTGGTTAGGTTCCAGCTATGCATTACACACTTTTCATTCAGTTTTTTTCATTTTACATGAGATAGTGTCTGCACTCCATTTCATGGACAACAGCTTTATACCAGAGCCATGTCTGCTCATTGTCGTAAACAGTCCTAAAGAAAATCAAGAGATTAATTATTGACTAATAATGCATCCAATATGTTTGATGCATTATTAGACAATGTACGGTAATGCTGTAGCAGTTGCTAACATGTATTCAACTAACCCTGATATTAATTATATTTTTTCCAGAAATATGGGTGCCCAAAAAAAAAAATCAGTACATATTTACATATTTACATTTATATTTATGAAGCCAAATGTCTAGAATCATTTTCCATTCAATTGTCCCACTTATGGATTATGGAGGGGGCATTTGTTGTTTGTGAATAGTTATTCATCTGCATCTGTGTATCTGAGCCAAAATATTCTGAATTTTTAGCAGATGAGCACAGATGTCACAATGCTGTTGGGGGGGAAGTAATGTGGACGTGACAGACGATGCTTACACATACTCACTATTCTCTAGAACGCTAAAACTGGAATGTAAAAGGAATATCCTACATACAGTTCAAACACGATAACTGAAATATTGTTTCATTTAGGATAAGATCAACAGTTGGAATGTTGTTCTGTATGCACACACAGCTGCTGTAAAAGGTCATTGCAGCAGGCAGGAATGACCTCCTGTACCTGTCCTTTCTGCAGTGGAGCTGACGAGCTTCTGATAAAGACACTCATTATGTAATGAGTATGTTGTATAGAGGGTGTGCAGTGTTGTCAATTATGATGAGTGGCTGGTGAAATATTTGTCTTTCCTCAACCAGGTCTGAAGGTTCCAAACTATTTTTTGTCACCTTGGAAGTGATGGGCATACTGTATTGATCAACTAATGCAGAGCAGCTCAAAGTCAATAATCATTATGAAGTATTCAGATTCTAGCTGAAGATTTCCATCTGAACATTGATGAACACATTTTCACATCTCTGACAAAATGATTCGCAATTTCAGCAAGACTAAATACAAACTCACTCAAATCAAATTATGGTTGGTACAACCAAAATCAGACATTTAAATATGTTGGCCTGACCAAAACTGTTTGAAATGGATTTTCTCAAAGCAGACTAACATGCCCACATAATGCCACCGGGGATCAAATCACTGCTGCATGTAAATGCAGTAAGTATTGGCTCTTACCTTGAATCATTCGAACACTGACTGGGTCAGTTATGCTCCTGATCCTTTAAAAAATTGGTGGTGCGTGCTGACCTTTGCAGTAAGACGTATTGACTCACTTCCTTTCTGTTCTTTGGGACTTCTTGCTTCTCTTGGATTATGACATATACTTTTGGATTATATACCCCGATTACACACTATTTGCTTTATTCTCGCACCCATTTATATCGATGTTCGACATGTTTTCACTTTTCTAGTGGTGTGTTTGGTTCTCTAGAATAGCATGGCTGCCAGTTCTCCCCCACCATCTCATCCTTTCTCTTGTTCTGTGAGTCAGATGTTCAGTTACTACTCTGTCTCCTTTAGTGATCATGGTATGTGCGTGGTGGGATGTGTGAAAAAAACAGAGGGGGGAGATCATTTTGAGAAACATTTTATTCAGAAAAATGACCACACAACAGTGTGAACACGTGAAAACTGTTGATTCTTGTGTAGATTCCGCTTAGGCCACATAACGTAGGCCTATTTTGAACGTGAACTTAACCACTGCATAAAAAATGGTTAATGACATCATTAACCATTTAAAAAATGGTTAATGGTTAAAAATAACCATCTTGACAGCACATTGTGGTATTTCATGTTTTCTGTTGAACTGATATCGTGAAAGAATTAAAATTTTATTTTTTAAATTTTATTAACCATTTTTTAAATGGTTAATCGGGTAGACTATAGGTCAGACTATGAAAACAGTCTGCTCTGATGACGCACTTGACCCTCTCGCCATTTTGCAAAGCGACCCGGCTCAATGCAGCCCCCAACCATAGTTTGGGGGGCGAGGGATTAGGAAGTGACCCCTCGGCCTGGGAGCTCTCCTCAGCCAGGGAGATGCTGCTGTCCGCCATCCGATCAGCAATGTCAGAGCTTGTTGCATCTTCTGTTATATTTTTTCTCTGAATTTTTTGTTGTGGTCCTGTAAAATATGACGATATGCTGCTCTGGATTTTTTTTTTGCTCCATCTGATTTAAGCTTTTGTTTCGGCGCAGATGACGCAGACAGGAAGTTAGACTTATGAAACGCAAGAAAATCCGGTTGCTTTTCAAAATAAAACTGCTTTATGTGATATAAGTCAGTTGTTCCCAACCTTTTTTTCTTAAACCCCCCCCTGCCTGTGTCCAAGACAAGCAAGACCACACCTTCCTCTCCCGGCTGCGACCCCTGTCTGCACAAATGCATCAAAAGAATGAAGTTATCAAGTCATTTATTTACAAAAAAACAGCTATTCCCTTTGTTCTACAATCATTTTAAGTCATCAAGTGTGTCATACACAAAAAACAACAACTGCAAGGACATAAAAATGTCTCTTTTCAAGAGAGTATTTAAACTTCAACATTTAAACTTTACCGTTTGAACATGAACTTTCTTCCTGCCATACAGAGTAGACCTATTTTTATCACAAATGAAACAGTCAGATATACATCAGATCAGCATACAGTTTTTTTCCCTTCTGTCACAAATAACTTGTTAGCATGTTAGAAAAAAATTGTTTTCAGAGATCTATCAGCCATAAATCTCTGATCTGCTTAAGACAATTAACTGAAACAGGAGATCTGTGACAGTTTCTGACCCAACTGCACTGCTGTTTATGTACAACCATTACAATAACTAACATCCATAACAATAAACATTTTTTTTTTTATTATTATTTCGTTTCTTTACTCTGTGTCAGTCTGTTCATAAACTAATGGCCACCTTGGGCTTGCATACCTCTGACCAGGGATGCCACGTCAGGTGTGATGGTTGTGACAGCCAGCCTAAAGTCCTGGTGGACATCGAGTCTGTTCCGGGCTTTTGTTTTTATTGTTACAAGGGCACTGAAGGCTGTCTCAGACAGGTAGGTAGTACTAAATGGGAGAATAACCTTTGTTACTGCGTGTTTGGCCAGGGTGGGAGCGACAGTGTGTCCTTTGCCGATCCAAAACCGTTTGTATCCGTTGTCCTGGAAATATTTTTTTGACACAGAATCAGCTTGAAGGTTCATCTTCACAGCCGAGGTACGCCACATCCTCAATGCTGGAAATGTAGGGATTCATCACCCACATTTCTTTTGACAAATAGTCGTCGATGTGGGCAAAGCGGCTCTTAACCTCCTCACTGAGCAGCTTCATGTGCCGAGTGAACTCTGTAAGTAAAGACGCACTGACGGTGCCAACAGACTGCTTCAGCAGAAGTGGAAAATGCTGCAAGTCCCCATTTGACATTTTTTGCAGCTCTGTACTCCAGTTTGCGCATAAAAACATCCAGAGCGTCTTTGCACTGCATGACGTTTGATTCGGGTCCCTGCATCCGCTTGTTCGTCTCATTGTACAGTGTGAATGTGTCTGCCAGGTAGGCCGCTTTGATCCAAAACGCATCAGTCAGCTGTTCACACAGTGGTTGGTTGTGATGTTGCAAGAATTCTTTTATTTTTTCTTGCAATTCCATAAAACGCACAAGCACTCGTCCACGCGACAACCATCTCCACCGCCGGACTTTAGCAGGGGCTTACCGGGGCTCTAGCCCAGGGCCCCGGCGCTTTGGGGGCCCCAGATGCTGTTTGGTATTTTTGTGAATGGTAAATGGACTGTACTTGTAAAGCGCTTTTCTAGTCTAACTGACCACTCAAAGCGCTTCTAACACTACATGCCACATTCACCCATTCACACGCACTCATACAGCATGTCTTAAGTCTACACATAACTACGTGCTTTCTAACCATTCATACACTCGTTCATACACCGCGGCGGACGTAACCATGACCACGGATAATGCGTACAGTACTGATCCTGCGCATTGGGGCAAAAGTGGGGGGAAAGTGAAGTCCGCGCGGGCTTACTGGGCTGAGCGAGGACCGGGGAGCTGTCAAAATATGAATGCTAGCTTTCACGTACAAACATCAGAAGCGGCTCTTTTCCGGATCGCACTTTAAACGCAAGCAATGGTGAGCGGAAATGGTGAGTACATCCAATGACAGTGGCTGCTTTACTCTCCATCCACCGGAACTGTGTTTTGCTTTGCGTGTAGCATTTTCAGTGATGCTAAAAGTCAGTCATGCTTTGAAACGGGTTACAGTGACTGGAAGCACGCATCCGAACGCATGAAAGAGCACGAAAACAGCGAGCATCACAGAAAAGCAATGCTGCCATATATTACACTTGCAACAGCCAGCGGAAGGATAGACACAGAACTGCAGAAACAATTTGAGTCGGAGTGTGCATATTGGACAGAAGTTTTGAGAAGAGTTGTGTCCGTTGTCAAGTTTTTGGCAGAGAGAGGTCTGGCTCTTAGAGGATCCAGTGACATCTTTGGCCGAACTGATAATGGGAATTATCTGGGTATTCTGGAATTATTCAGCGAGTTTGATCCCTTTCTGAAGTCTCACATAGAGAAATATGGAAATGCAGGTGCAGGGACCCCCTCATATCTTTTTTCCAAAACATGCGAGGAGTTTATTCAGCTGATGGGGGATCGTGTTTTATCAGAAATAGTCAGTGAAGTAAAAATGGCGAAATACTTCTCAATCACTGTTGACTCCACGCCAGATGTGGCACATGTTGATCAGCTTACATTTGTGTTGAGATATGTGTCACCTGAAGGACACTCTCAGGAACGCTTTCTGAAGTTTCTACCCATTGAAAGTCATACTGGGGAAGCTTTATGTGAGTCTGTACTCACTGAGTTTTGATACCTTTATTTCCACTTGTGAAGAGCTTGCAATGCTGGGTTATTTTGCTTGTTCATATGGCTTTGTAAAAGTATATTTGAGAGTTGCACTTTCTTGCACTAAATGTTTTATAGTTTGTGTTGAAGTCCATGCAACAACAGCAGCAATTCAAGGATTTTATTTTGTGATGCCGACAGCATATTCTAGTTTGGAACCCTGATCTGTGGTTTTGTTTTTCTAGAAATCATTTCAGGGTTGTTTGTAGTTTGTGACAAATGGCTTATTAAAGTTGTATGTAGGCGAGCTTTAATTAAATTTACCACTTTAACAACAGTTGACAGGGTGTTGCTGAGGTCTTCAGAAAGTTTTTTACTGGCCAATGCATGGCGATGCAGCATGCAGTGAAAAATCGCGCACCTCGGGGCTTTTTCCTTCAGGCGGGTGTTAAATCCCTTGTTTTTGCCCATCATCGCTGCGACCCGTCAGTGCAACACGCGACCAGGTCTTCGTAAGGCAGACTGTGCGATGAGAAATATGTGTCCACAGCTAAAAATATATCCTGGCCTGTTGTTGTCCTTGTTAAGTTTGTAGACATAAGAATGTCTTGTTTCAAGTCCCCACCTTCAGTATCCTGGACATACAGGATGAGCACGGACTCCTCTGCCACCGTTGTCGTTTCATCCAGTTGAATGGCGAAGTGAGAAGTCTTAAGCTTTTCATACAGCTGGTTTTGGCAGTTGTTCGCCATTTTATCAATTCTGTCTTTGACAGTGTTGTCAGATAGTGGGACAGTTCTCACTTTTTCAGCCACCTGTGGTCCACACAGCCGCTCCACAGTTTTCAGGCAGGCGGGCTTGATAAGCTGTTCTGTGTGGCTTTTTAGCCTTGGCAATTAATAGTGAACACTCAAATGATGCCCCTGTGGCTCTGTGTAAATCACTACCTGCTCTTTCAAAAGCTCTTCTAATGTCCGTAGATCTTCTTGATAGTGCTAGCTTCTTCTTCCTCTCAAAATATTCCCGACTTTCTCCAGCAGTCTCGGGGTGTTTCGTCTCCTGGTGTCGTTTGAGTTTGCTTGGCTTCATGCTGTCATTAGCTAGCTTCTCACCACAAATGACACATTCTGGCCGAAATGTGTCCTGGCCTACCATAAAACCCAAATCGAGGTAACTGTCCTGATATTGCCTTGTTTTTGTAACACATTTCTTTTTTGATACCGAGGACATATCATTTTTTCGTTTCCCCGACATTTTGTGTGATGCTAAACAATCAACCAGGTAACGTAGCCGGTTGTCCCGAGAGACTGAATGGAAGTTCAGAGGTCACACGTGTTGGTAATCTATATATATAAAAAATAATTGCAGCCGAAAAATGTATTTTAATTGTTTTAAAGACTTTTGATTATCAAATTGAGTTTATTACTGGGATTTTTTTAAATTGAATATACACAAATATATTTTTAAATATAGCTGCAAGCAGCGATTGTGGGGTCTAGCAGAACAGCAGGTAAGCCTGCGGCTGCTCAGGAAGGCATCATGAGTCCATATACCAAGTTTGGTGTTTGAGATGAACTCGTCTTCATCCAGGGATTCCAACGGTACCTCATTTGTCCAATTTGAACCAACGGCTCCAAAGTTATGAGCAAAATGCATGTTTGCTACTTGTAGCGCCCCCTCTGGGTGGAAGTTCACCAGACTTCTTGGGCCTCTTAAAGGCTTGGTCATGAGTCTGTGTTATAAGCTTGAAGTCAAAAGATCAAACGGTTGCAGAGATATGGCATCACGTCCTGTTTGGCGTGTCAGCGCTGAGTTCGATTGGCTGCTTCGGGCAAACGGAAGCAAATTTAAAAATTCCACATGATAGCTCTTGTGAGGCTTGGTCTGAACATTCTATGTGTCAAGTCCCGTGGAAATCAGACAATCTGGGTGACCTGTAATGCGTTTTGAAGGTTTTTGATATCATTCAAAATGTCGGAAAAACCAAGATGGCGCAAATTACGTCATAGGGTGTCTTGACCTCGGCTATATCCAGTGATTACAACGGTACCTCATTTGTGACATTTGGACAAACGGGTCCAAAGATATGAGAAAAAATGCATTTCTGCTAAATATAGCGCTACGCTGCTAGACCCCTAATAACTTGACAACCTCAGAATAGACAAAGCTCTGCGCACCCCCGGCAATCTCTGGGGGGGGGGCGCGGACCCCAGGTTGGGAACCATTGATATAAGTGACTGATGTATGCCACAAGTTTATCTTAAACTCAATAAAATATTTACAATAATAATAATAATTAGTAGTAGTTATTTCAATTAAAATAGGTTGTTTCAACCGTCCGTTTTTCTAAGAATGACACTGTCACAGAGCTTGGCCTATTACATCACTTTAAGGTGATGATTTCTTATGGGTAAACAGAAAAGATTGCGGGCCCTTTGACACAAATAAAATGTATTCATTTAGAACTAAATCAAATATTTTGGATTAAGTATACAATTCACAAGACTAGTAAAATAAATATGACCATACACAAATCTTTAAAATATATACCGTAAAAGAGAAAAAAGTTCAGACAAATGAAAAAGCCAGCAACAACTTTTATTGGCAATAAAATAAAACAAATATTCTCACTGAAACATATTTATAGTTCTACAGCCTCTTAAAAAACTCCTCTGCAGTTGTTCTGCATGTGTTCATTTTCTGATGTGCCTCCTTGCTCATGTTTTTGGACATAAAATGGGGGAGCAGCTTTTTTCTAATTATTTATATAGCCCCAAATGACAAGAATTGTCATCTCAAGGCACTTAAATAATATAGCTGATTTCAAGCCAATTGGAATTCAATTCATTGTAATCATAATCCAAATCCTCTTGTGCAAAAACTTAAACTGAACAAAAACATCAAACTATTAAATGTGGTTTGCTGAATATTAGATCTCCCCTTTCCAAGTCTCTGTTAGTGAATGATTTGATCTGTGATCATCATATTGATATATTTTGTCTTACAGAAACCTGGCTGCAGGAGGAGGATCATGTTAGCATTAATGAATCAACTCCCTCTGACTATTTAAATGTTCACGTTCCTCGAACCACAGGCAGAGGAGGAGGAGTGGCAGCTATCTTCAGATCAGGGTTACTAATCAGTCCTAGACCCAAGATTAGTTTGAGCTCTTTTGAATCTCTGATTCTCAGTTTTTCCCAAAGTGGAAATCACAAAAACCTCTTGTGTTTGTTGTTGTGTATCGTCCACCTGGCCCTTATTCTGAGTTTCTGTCTGAATTCTCAGAGTTTTTATCCCAGTTAGTGCTGAGTACAGATAAAGTCATTGTAGTGGGTGACTTTAATATTCATGTAGATGTTGAAAATGACAGCCTAAATATTAACTTTAATTCTATTTTAGACTCTATTGGATTTTCTCAAAGTGTTCACAGACCTACTCACTGCCTTAATCATACCCTTGACCTTGTGCTGACTTATGGCATTGAGAGTGAACAGTTAACAGTGTTCTCTCATAATCCTGTCTTGTCTGACCATTTTTTAATAACTTTTGAATTTACATTACTTGACTATACAGCTTCTGAGAAGAATTTTACATATAGAAGGTGTCTATCAGAGAATGCTGTAACCAGATTTAAAGAGTTGATTTCATCATCCTTTTCTTCACTGCCATGTGCTGATATGACAGAGGACGGCTACCTAAATTTTACTCCAGTCGAACTTGACTCTCTTGTTGACAGCACTATAGCTTCAATGTGTACAACACTGGACAATGTTGCTCCTCTGAAAAGGAAGGTAATCAGTCAGAAGAGGTTGGCTCCTTGGTATAATTCACAGCTGCTTTAAAGTAGACTGCAAGAAAGCTGGAGAGACAGTGGCGTTCCTCTAATTTAGAAGAGTCTCAGTTAGTCTGGAAAGATAGTTTAATAAAATATAAGAAAGCCCTTCGTAAAGCTAGAACTGCTTATTATTCATCATTGATAGAAGAGAATAAGAATAATCCCAGGTTTCTTTTCAGCACTGTTGCCAGGCTGACAAAGAGTCCAAGCTCTGTTGAGCCATGTATTCCTTTAACTCTCAGCAGTGAGGATTTCATGAGATTCTTTATCAATAAAATTGTTTCTATCAGAGAGAAGATTGATGGAATCCTTCCCACTATTATCACTGATGTATCATCAAGTAGAGCAGCTTTAGAAGTATCTTTCGAACCTGATTTGTATTTAGACAGCTTCTGCCCAGTTGATCTCTCTGAGCTAACAACAGCAATAGTCTCTTCTAAACCATCAACTTGTATGTTAGACCCAATCCCAACCAGACTGTCCAAGGAGGTTTTCCCCTTAATTGACACTTCCATATTGGATTTGATCAATCGGTCTTTGTTGACAGGATATGTACCTCAGACTTTTAAGGTTGTTGTAATTAAACCTTTGCTTAAAAAACCTACTCTTGATTCAGAAGTGTTGGCTAATTATTGACCTATATCCAATCTCCCTTTTTATGTCTAAAGTTCTTGAAAAAATAGTTGCAGCTCAACTTTGTGATCATTTACATAGAAATAATCTGTTTGATGGGTTTCAGTCAGGATTCAGAGTGCATCATAGCACAGAAACAGCACTGGTGAAAGTTACCAATGATCTCCTCTTAGCCTCTGATAGCGGACTTGTTTCTGTGCTTGTCCTGTTGGATCTCAGTGCTGCATTTGATACGATCGATCACAGCATTCTGTTACAGAGACTTGAACATGTTATTGGGATTAAAGGAACTGCATTAGGCTGGTTTAAGTCATATTTATCTGATAGATTCCAGTTTGTTCTTGTAAATGAAGAATCTTCCTCACACATTGGAGTAAGTCATGGAGTTCCTCAGGGTTCTGTGCTTGGACCAATTCTTTTTACTTTATACATGCAGCATGGCATAAATTTCCATTGCTATGCTGATGATACTCAGCTGTACTTATCTATGAAACCAGATGAAATCAATAGGTTGATCAGACTATAAGACTGTCTGAAAGACATAAAGACCTGGATGACTCAGAACTGTCTGCTTCTAAATTCAGACAAAACTGAAGTTATTTTCTTTGGACCTGAGCGCTTCAGGGAGAAATTGTCTAGTTATATAGTTACTCTAGATGGTATTTCCTTGTCTTCTAGTTCTACAGTGAGGAACCTTGGAGTTACTTTTGACCAAAATTTATCATTTGACGAACATATAACACTGGTTTCTAGGACTGCCTTCTTTCACCTTCGTAATATTGCTAAAATCAGGAACATCCTGTCTCAGGGTGATGCAGAGAAACTAGTTCATGCATTTGTTACTTCAGGATTGGACTACTGTAATTCCTCATTATTGGGCTGTCCCACATATTCTCTGAAAAACCTCCAGCTTATCCAAAATGCTGCAGCCAGAGTTCTGATGAGAACTAACAGGAGAGATCATGTTTCTCCAGTTTTAGCTTCTCTTCATTGGCTCCCTGTTAAATTCAGAATAGAATTTAAGATTCTTCTCCTCACATATAAAGCTCTTAATGACCGAGCTCCATCATATCTTAAAGAACTCATAGTTGGATATTTCCCCAACAGAGCACTTTGCTCTCAGGCTGCAGGTTTACTTGTTGTTCCCAGAGTTTCTAAAAGTAGAATGGGAGGTGGAGCCTTCAGTTATCAGGCCCCTCCCTGTGGAATAAGCTGCCAGTAAATGTCCGGGAAGCAGACACCCTTTCCACTTTTAAGATTAGGCTTAAAACTTTCCTTTTTGATAAAGCTTATAGTTAGGGATGCCTCAGGTAATCCTGAAACATCCCATAGTTAAGCTGCTATAGGCTTAGACTGCTGGGAGACCTCATCTGTCACACCTTTCCTCACTTTGCTCTCTTTTTCCCCCTGTTTAATTTCTCAAATGATTTTATGTACATGTGACATTATTGTGGTTATTAACTTGTGTTTCCCTGTTCCAACAGGTATCCTTTGAATGGTGTTTTGGTGTTTTTCCCCTTCTTTTCCCTCTTTTCTGTCTTCTCAAACCCCAGCTGGTCGAGGCGGATGGCCACCCTTCCTGAGTCTGGTTCTGCCAGAGGCTTCTTCCTGTTGTTAGCCCGGTTTTTTCATTGGAAGCTCAAGAACAAGCTGGAGAAATCGTTTATTAAAAAAGTATTTATTAGTGGTCACATGTAAAGTATATTACAGCGCTGGACTCGGAGTGCCAGAGCTCCCGCAGGAAATCCGTCAGGCCGAGCCCCGTTATCCGGAAACTTGTCATATTTATATTCAGCTTTATCTCACAGAAGTTGTTTTCACACTTGTCAGAGTATAATTGGCCAGTTTTGGGTGACGTGCTCAGGCCAGCTGCTGTCCTTGTTGTGTTCTTTGGATGTGATAAACAATGTGTGTGTATGTGTGAGTGCTGTTTTAGGCGTGGATCTAATGTACCAGACCTATCTGCCCTAATAGAGATGTTTTGTCTGACCCAGTTGTTTATGTCCTTCTAAGGTCTTTGACCATTTAAGGTCATCTGTAGTGCAGTATGAGCAAAGTGGAAAAGTACCAGCTTGGAACATAGGTTATTTAGGAAAATACAGAATATGAATTTATAATGTCTAAGATCAAAGCCAATTATAACACTGTTAAAAGGGAGTCGATCCTTTCCACAGTTGCCTCAGGCACGCTCAGGACGGGAGATTGGACTGAAGACAAGTTTCGGTGCAATCTGTTGGTTTCCTTAGCTAGGATATTATTTTTGAATTGTCTCTACCTGAATGAACTGGATTATTTTGAAATTAATTAACTGGATTTCATTGGATTATGATTAGAATTAATTGAAATCCAATTGGGTTGAATTGGACTATAATATTTAAGTGCCTTGAGATGACATTTGTTGTAATTTGGTGCTATATAATAAAACTGAATTGAATTGAATATATCAAATATCAAATACATTTTATCAGGGTAAGATCCTCTTCAAATGTTAGCAACACTGATAGACTGTCACACTTTGGACCTCACAAGTAGTTTTCAGGCATCTGATTTCTGTCACTCTTTCATTTTTCACATTTTCTTTTATCTGTTCAGTAGAGACACCAAGGGGAATCCCAAAAATCAATACTCGAGTGAGACCCCCAGCCTTAGCGATCATTGCTTTAACTTTCTTCCCCTCGATCTTATTCAGTTTCATCTCTTCCTCTAGTTGAACACTATCTTTTCAAAAAATCAACAGTGGTCCACTGCGCAGAACTTTCGCATTTTTTATCTTTCCCACTAGACTGTTCATCCCCTTGATAAGTAGTACCGGGTTCCATTCACTGAATGAGGCACCTTCTTTTTCCAGTCTGATGATTACTGTATGCTCTTCCTCATCCCTTCTCACTTGCTCATTATCTGTTTTTTTCTGACATTGAACTCTTTCTATTCTGCATCACTTTCTTGCATTTTCGCCTAACATTCCCCGTTTTCACTTCACTCCAACTTTCACTTCTCCCACCACTTTGCTCCATTCCTAACTCATTTCCTGATCCGTCACTTCTTTCTGCTATCTCCTGTCCATTCACAGTCCGGCCATGCCAACCGCCTCTCGCGTCCACCTAGCGTGGCTAATCCAGTCAACTTGTCCCCAGTTTACCACAGGCTGGCTGGGTGATGGTTGAGAAGAGGACACATAGCCCCAAAGTCAGCCCATGGTTCACCACCAAGCTGTCCGTGTTTCGAATACATTTTCCCAATCAGGGACAAACCCACTGAGGAGGCAGCTCTATAGTCAGAAACGTGGCATTAGAGACACCAGCGACCATCAGTGTTGCCAGATCTCGCAATAGAAACAAGAAAGAAGCTCCAAGAAAACAAGCCCAAAACAAGGCAAAAACAGGCCAACAGCTGACCTGCCACATCATGTAAAGAGAGGCCTCTTGATAACTGTATAAATACAAACATTTCTTTTTATTTTCAGTAAATTAACAGTAAACACAGTCCTCATAAACACTTTGAATAACTTAATTTTTAAAACTTTGATAAGAAAAAAAAAGAAAAGTACATATATATTAGGCATAAATAAAAGCAAATTGACAATAAACAAAAACTTTGAATGACTTGCACGGGGCAACTGAATGATTTATCAATGCAGTGCATTTGGTCGGGTGCATTTTGATTTCTGTGTCAGTTGAGGATGGCAGATCCAATTAGTTCACCTAGATTATCCACAGAACTGATTGATGTGTGGCACTGGCAGGCTACGTAACTGATTTTACTCATTTACTCATTTGCTTGTCTTGGCATTTGGTTTTGAGGATATGAAACCAATCTCTGTAAGCCTCTTGGACGAGGAAGGAGCAGAGTTTTTTGTTCTTTTCTGTTCCAGCAGTATTAAATTAGCCTGGTGAGCACCTATCTCACATTTACAGAGTTGAAGTCTTTCTCACACTCTTTACCATATTCCTTTCATATTTTTCCCCCTTTTCTCGCTCATCGTCACTCACTCTGCATGAGAGTGTGGGTGTGGGCAATTACAAGGAAAAGGGGTTGTGGACGGGTCATGGAAAAGGACAAACTATCATGTTGTAGTGTTTGTGTGTCTCGTTGTTGTGGACACTGGAGAGCTGGGAGAGAGGCAGCAAAGCAATCCCAACTAAGCGACTACACTTTAGAAAACAAGCCCAAAAACCCAGCCACTAACGAGATTGACAAGCCCCAAAGTCGCTTATAATAAGTGGACTTGGCAACTATGGCGACCATAGACAAATGTATTCCAGGGACTAGAGCGGGCAAATTAAATCTATTAAACGTAACCTATTAAAAAACATTTCAAAATGCTGGCTAAGGACAAACACAGATACGCTAAAATTGTTATTTATGTCAGCGGTAATGACACCCGGTTATGCCAGTATGGGGTCACTAAAATGAATGTTGCATCGGTGTGTAATTTTGCCAAAACATGATGATAAAGTATCAACAATCAAGAAAAATAGGGTTTAGTGACGAAAAACGTCTTATAGCATGACACATTATCCTCCTGAGACCCCAGTCTTAGTTTGGCTTGCATTTTAGATTTCTTCCAGCTATTTGAGTGTTAGGAGGAACCAACAAATATAATTTTAAAATATGTACATATTTCCATATAAAATGTTTTGTATATTCTAAGTATTTCATTATATATGATGCAGATAATCACCCCCCATCCTCCACTGGCTTAACTTAATATGAAATGGGCTTCCTTATCAATGCCAGAGCTAATGTCATTTGGGTATATTTAATTGGCTCTTTTAAAATGTGTGATGCCTTTAGATGTATGCAGAAATGTAACCCCACCCTCCTCTAACATCAGTTTATGTCCAATGAAATTGTGATTGTCTACAGACTTTGCTTGTTCACAATAATGAAGAAATCTTATTTTTCCCTTTTCCAGTCATTCATGTAAGCAATTGAAACAGAGACACAATTAAAATAATCTTTATTCAAAAAAGTTGACATAAGACTGCAGCAGCACACATTTATAATTTGGAAACAAATATTGTTCTTCAAATACAAGATATTAAAAGATAAGATTAATAAGAATAAGATTCCCTTTTTTCATCCCACAATGGGGAAATGTTCAGTGTTGCGACAGCAAAGTGTACAGAGCAGATTTAAAAAAAAATATACAATAGTAAAAAAAAACAAAAAAATTTACAAAAAAAAATAATAATAATACGACATACAAAAAAAAACCAAAAGTATATTTACAAATGTACAAACACACACAGTTCCATGATGGAGACCTAATCCTCACTGTCTGTGTCTGGACAGTCATCTCTCTCCAGCTCTCTCACATTCTTGCATTTGATACACTGACATAGATCTGCGCTGAGAAACAGGAGCACCTGGCAGTCTCACAGGCACTTTCCTTACAGCCTTTCCTTTCCTTGGATGGCATGTAAAACACTGTCGGGGGCAGGGTTTTGTGTCATCCATGTGACATTTAAAGTTTTGTCATCAAAGTGCCACCCATGTCCACCTGGTGATGGAGCACACATTTTTGGCTTGAGTGAGGATCTCATTATGGCAGCTTGCGGCCCTTGGAGGCAAGGTACACAGTGTCCTGACAAATGGACAGCACCTTGGGGGCGGCTGGGTGGTTCGAAGGTCGGTGGTTCGACTCTGGCTTCCCTGGGCTACATGTCGAAGAGTCCTTGGGCAAGACACTGAACCCCACGTTGCCTCCCAGTGTATCACTGGGGTATGAATGTGTATGAATGATTAGAATGGATAGTTAAGTAGTTGTAGTTGCTGTATGAATGTGTGTGAGTGGCGTGAAGCGCTTTGAGTGGTCAGTTAGACTAGAAAAGCGCTATACAAGTACAAGTCCATTTACCTTAAAATGTAAGTCCTCAGCAGCAGCAGATCACTATGTGATCCAATGTTGGCTCCTCAGTGGCCCCTACAATCCAGCTCATAAGATTATATAGTTCGAGCGGAAAAGCATTCTGTGCTTCATTGATATCTAAATCTTCTGAAGTGGAGGATAGTCAATAATCAATCTTTTCAAAAACAATGCTGCTGCATACAATGTCCTTACGTCGCCTGGTGTGTTGACACTCAGCTGTTGTTGGTATCAGGCTCGCTTTCCGTCTGGACTGGGTGGTGGCAGCATGTCTATAAGCTATAAGCTTATCTATAAGCTTATCAGTGGACATTGTTTCAGCAAACACCATCTCACTGATGTTCCTTTTAGTGGGAGGGTAGAAAACAAGCTTGGGGGGGAAAGTCCTGACACAGACATCGTTTCAGTAAATCCTGCCTAAAACACACAATAAAAAAAAGAAATTAGACATTACTGAACTGCCTTGCTACAGACAATAATCACTTCCATAAATACACACTGAAAGTAATCAAGCAACACATTACTAGAACCTCACAGGACACGTAACACAACACAGGACATCTAAAACAACACACATCTGCTGCTTTGACAAGCTGAGGCTTTCTATGGATACAAAAAGACTACAAATTGTCTCGTGAGCATTATCAAATTACTTTTTTAATCAAGCACTTTTCATACAATAAAATATAGCACAAAGTGCTTTACAGATTCTAAAAAGCATTAAAAAGACTAGCCCATCAACCCCACCCCCGTCTCCAACATCACATCTTCATCATCACAAGTACATGCATGCACACATCCATTCAGATTAATGTGTGGCTGAGCACAGAGGAACACTGGAAAATACACAAAAATGATGAAATGCATAAAACTAAAAAGAGGTAAGATAAAAAGCATTGTTATTAATGAAAAATTTAATATATCAAAGTAAAAGCAAAATAAATAAATAGATACATACTAAGTAAAAGCTTATCATACTGGCTTTGCACAAGCTATAACTTGATACATCGGCATTGCAGGTACCTGTAATTTGTGGCATCAAGGCCCTCATTCGACTGCACCGTCTCTGTGAAGGCCTTCCTCAGACTGGTCATTCCAAGCACCTCTTGGTTGATCATAGGACTTTGGTGGATGACCTTCTCGCATAACAACTGGTAACTTGAGACGCATGCTGGCTCATTTCTAAAAACACAAATAAGATGAGAGAATATGGTTATGGTTTATATGCACTGTTGTGCAATGATAATACATATAACAGAGGAGGAAAGTATAGAATGCTTCATTCATTGTGTGTCCTATTCAAAATAGAATAAAAATTAACTTGCCGTTCTGTGTCTCGTGACTCTCGTCTTGACGGTTGAGTCAAAAAGTGGGTGTACTGTTGGTAACAGCAACAGTGGTACTGCACCTCGAGAGCCACACAATCCTTCTCCTTAATATGCAGTAGGATGCTATGATCCTTCCAATTCAGCAGCCTCATGCAACCTGCCCTGAAATAACAAAGGAGAACAATTAGACTGGTAACCATGTGTGTGTGTGTGTGTGTGTGTGTGTGTGTGTGTGTGTAAGGGGCTTCACTGATGTGATGCATAGTTATTCTATGTTCTATTCAACTTGATATGGCTGTTTAATGTTGAACAATCACACTGTGTTGATAGATTAAGAGTAATTTGTCTGCCTGAAGTGAGCCGAATTTTGATAAACTTCCATGATAATACTTATCTAAAGTATTTGCACAAAAACATGACATCACATGGCCTTACAGCAGGTATGTTCAGTTTGTGAAAGTATAGGAGGTGATGTGACAAAACACCTAAACTCTGTTAAAATCTCATTACCATCCCCCACGTGCAAACACACAGCTGAGTAATGCCTTACCTGCTGTTAGCGTTCCGGCTTTTGTTAGATTGACCTTCTGCCGTTTGCCCGCTTTGGTGAGGTACTTGTCAGCTTTCTTGCAAATGATGCAGATCGCAGGAAGCACAGAGCCAGAACTTGTAACAGGCAGACTGGACCTGGAGCGAAGTTTTTTGGTTGGACTGGGGTTCGTCGACGGGAGAACTTCACTCTGGGACACACTCGCCACATCTCTCCTCTCAACCTCCCAGGCGAGCCTTCTGCCTGCCTTTGAGATTGCATTTTTGTCTGTATGGCTGCTATAACACGTCGGGTGATAAGCGGCACCCACGGGGGTGTTTTCAAAGTTGATATCCAGGCAGTTTTGGTAAGTGTTAGCAACATCCCTATAGACACCATCCAAAGAAAGCAAACTTTCGAGGCAATTTTTGTAGGTATTCCACCGTGTCTCTGAGAAAACATTTAAATGCTCGCCCTTCACTGACGCTACAAGCATATAACACTGTTCTTCCCCCCGTTTTTTTCCAACTTTCAGCACCTTCTTTGCCGCTGCTCGTCGTGGAGGATGCCATCTTTTCATCTGTGTTGACGAAAAGCCGAGGCCGTATTGGTCCAGTTGGTCTTTACGTCACGCCGAGCAACTGCCGATAAACATACGCTCTAATTTTGCGGTGAAAATATCAAGGCGCAGTCATGAAGCTAGTGCGACAGAAACGGCTTCACTACGCGCCTCTTGCGGCGTTACATGCGCCAAACGACTTACTTTCCGACAATTGGGAGTATGCATATTATTATGGAGTGGAACGGAATCTTGTTTCTGAAGCTCTTTTCTGTTTCTTTTCACACTGCACGGCCTCCTGGTCGGGACCAGCTTTTTCACAATGAACCTAGAGTTTCTCTCTGTCTCCGCCCTCTTTCAGCCAGACATGCCATTTATTTGATTGATTGATTGATTGATTGATTGATTGATTCATTCATTCATTCATTCATTCATTCATTCATTCATTCATTCATTCATTCAGCAGGCGAGTTTTGGCTACAAAAGAAAAAAACATAAAGGACAAACATTTGTATGAAAAGGCTTTAAAAAAGATATCTATAGGCCTATTACAGTTTATAACTGCACTTGTGTCTTGGGGGGTGGACTCAGAGGATGAGCTGCCTCCAGGAATCCCCTCAGCCACTGGCTTTCTGATTTAGGGCCAGCTCCACTGCCTGAGGTGGCGGTGCTGGGACACCACCCGTTTACAGGCATCTGCCTTCTTTCTGTTGGCTGAGTCGAAGTTTGTATTAGTTTAAATAGGCTTAATTATTTAACAGAACATGATATAGATGAAGACATTTATGTGTGTGAAAACAGCATTATGTTGGGATAGCTGCACAGTCAAATAGCCACTTAATATTTACTTTACAGTGTAAAACATGATCAAAATGAGGTGCCTCCATGCCGAGGTCTGACCTGTTTCAACAATGTTTTTATATTTCATCTTAAGCTGCTGCTCAGTTCGCCTCTCCCCTGTGGTATTGCACCTAAATGAAATAAATGAACAGGCTACCATTCAAGCAGTTTCCCCTGTAATATTGTTGTGATTGCAAAGGACTACATTTAAACTTAGGCACTGACCCGAGCAGCAACGTTCTCCCACGCCGTCTCCGTCTCTTTTGCAGCTGCAACGTGTTGAACTTCTTTCTGAAAACGTGTTGAAACTCGCCGTATGAGCGCATTCAGATTTCCAATTGGAGGTTGGTGAAAAGCGTAGCCCTCCTCTTCCCCGTTGCCATGGTGACTCATCCAATCGGGGCTCCATTGATGCTGGCTTTTTATAGTTGCATGCACTTAACTCCACGTGAAACTACTCAGAGTTGACTAAACTGACTTCTGGAACCAGAAGTTTCTATCTCAGAGTAGATCAACTCAGAGTTCAGGATTAGACTCAGAGTTTGTTGAACCTGCTTTGTGAAACAGCCCCCTGATCTGTTGCAAGGGCCTAAATTTGCGAGACATTTTGTCAGACTAAACTCCCAACTTGTCTGACTTAGTCAAAAAGTTGCAGCTGTCACAAAGGCAGGTCTTTCACATTGTCTTTGACGTCATAATAAACACAAATCGAGCAGCTTCTGGAGATTCAGTCTGTTTTGTTCATGTGGTTGTTAGATTTAGATTTAAATTTGTCTGCGTTTCTATGGAATCTGTCATAATATTGTATGCTGGAAGCAGGGGTTTTCTCATCGATGTTTTATTACATTTCTGCTTAGTGCCCTGTGTAGACCACAGTTTCTTCACTGTGCTTTCTTTCATGTTGTTTGTTTTCTTTGCTTATTTTCCCTTTCCGGGTTCACACCTGAACATGTCACCTGACCAGTCTCTTGCTCTCTTACTGACTGTAGTTCCTGCTGATGGCTCATTCATGACTCCTCCAGCTGCTCCAGAATTTTAAATGTGCTAGATATTCTGTCAGAGGGTTGAACCTTGCTATGAGCCTCTAAAAATCATGTTTTTGAAACATTCACATATAACAATTGATGGCCACTTCATGAACTGCAGATCTGAGCCATTTGTCCTCAAAAGAAATTAGGCTTAAAATCCTATATTCTGAATTTAAAAATGACCCATGTTCTGTTTTCCAGTAAAAGTGCCACTTCACATTTCCCTTTATTTTGGTCATGTCCATACCAGATGTTAAGCAGTATTAGACTGAGTGTGTCCCTTTGTTCAATAAAAAGTATATATAACATATTTTCTGTAATGCACTGTGCTAAAGGGGCAACATGGTTAAGATCAAAGCTAAGGATTTCAGATCTATGACAGGGCTGATGTTTGCTTGAATATTGTTGTCCTCCTGTTTGTGTCTGTTTGAATTCCCTATATCCGCTAAGAGCTTCTTAGCTTCTTAGCGGATATAGGGAAGAAGCTATATCCGCTAAGAAGCTAAGAAGCTCTTAGCGAATCTGGGAAACGCGGCCATTGACAGTACACGTGCAGCTATCAGAGGTGCTGTGGGTCAAGATGATGTGGATGGGACTACGAATGGACACTACTCTCGGGGTTTTATTCCTGGTTCCAGTGTTTGGCCTATTTGCTGTTCTCACTGTGTCCATCCTCCTAGTAACAGAGGGTCTATCCGCTTTCCTCCATGCCCTCTGGCTGCACTGGTAAACACTTGTTGAAATGTCATGGTCAATAAGCCTTTAATAGTCAGTATTTAATTCTCAACAGCTTTTTGTCTCTTCTCCAGGGTAGAGTTTCAAAACAAATTCTACAGAGGGACTGGAGTCCATTTTGCCCCTTCTCCTTCTCTCTCTTGCCTTCCAGCTTGAGCATGATGGCTTACTCTGAAGGATATACCTAAAAAATACTGACAGCTGGTAAATGGAGCTAAAAGAAGCCGACAGGGTTCTGTGCTCATAAAGACTTATTTCAGAGATGTCACACGGTAGTTGTGGTGTTTATTTTCCTCTTCCTCTTTCTTGTGAAGAAATTAAATGGTAAGTTTCACAAACCTTGAACTGAATCAGGCTGCTTTGCCAACATGTCAAGAACAAACACTGGACAGATTGCTTAGTATTGCAAATTTGTGCAACAAAGAGTATTTTCTTTGAGGATCAGTATACCTCAGTGCAGAAGTTTTGGAGGCTTAAATGCTTTTGCAGTGTATGTTAGGGTAATATTGGTAAAAAATATTAAATAGAAATAGAAAAAAAAGAAATAGAACACTCATGTTTAGTTATTTTAGCATTTATTCCATCATAAATGTTTATATATATTGTCATGCTTTAACTTCCGGTGGAATGGAGGTGCATTGGAATATTGAAGCACAGGACAAAGGATCTTCTTTTGCAGACTTTTCTTGTCTCCGGTAGGTCTGGATGCTACATGCACGTTTAGTGTACGTTTGGATCGAGTTATCTCGGGGTCTTAATCTGATTGCGAGTAACCCAATCCGATTTTTTTTTTTTTGTCAGATGAAGGTGTCTACATGAACTGAATAACTCAGTCTTATTGGAATTTAGCCATTAATCCAATCCGATGGTACTCATGTAATCCCACTGACTGAGCTGTTTTGGCCTCCAGCATTTTAGCAGTGTCCATGCAGTGAGCCATGAGTGCCTTACAACTAATAGAACCAAATAAGTGTTGCAATGGCAGGCCTCCTCTAGACAGCCACGCTGCATTCACTGACTTACCACTAGGCTCGGAACACACAAGACTATGCTTATAAGTTTATAACTGCCTTACAATATTATTGCTGTGACTTTTAATTTTTTCACTGAGCTTTTGTTTAGTCAGATCTGGTTTTAAAAAACACTGAGTACTGAGAGCCATCTTGCAGGTAAGTAGTTCTTGCTCAGTTTTTTTGGTGGATCAGGGATAATTTCATAGCCTGCATTGATTTCTCTGTCTTGGAGATTTGACCCTGTCACAGCAAAGGATTTTTGACATTTTGGTCTTGAATAGCGCCTGGGCAGGTGTGTGATAAGATGTATACACAGAATAACTTTTAAAATTTATGATGAAATGATGTATCAGAATTACAGATGAATGTTAAAGGGGGGTGTTTTTAACACTTGTGCATTCACAGTGTTGTCTTTCTACCTTCCATTTGCTTATGGTGTCTAATATTCCATGTATGGGAAATCTTAATATATCCATTTGTTGACTCAGCTCTGCTGGTCTGGGCCCTTTGGTTTGAAAGATCCTACAACCATATTCAGTGCAGCAGCCTGGTTGTGTTCAATCTTAATGGGTGATGACTATCAGACACAAGAAGATGCTCCTTTTTAGATTAATTTGTTCTGTATGGAATTGGTATTGTCATCTCCCGGCTGGGGCCTTTTCTGTGTGGAGTTTGCATGTTCTCCCCGTGTATGCGTGGGTTCTCTCTGGGTACTCCAGTTTCCTCCCATTATCCAAAAACATGCATGTCAAGTGGATCGGTGTCTCTAAAATTGTCCTTATGAGCATAGACATTGGAACTAGGGGTGCGGGGGTACCCCCTCACAGTGACCTTATGGATGAAAGCCATGTCTCCTATGATTGCCACCTTTCGTGTGGGAGACCTGGGTTCAAATCCCCTCCATCAAAGGTACTACTTCCAGTAGGGGTCCTTGGGCAAGACCCCCTTACCCTACCTGCCTACCTGTAAGTCGCTTTGGATAAAAGCGTCTGCTAAACGCATAAACATAAACATGTTTCGAACCCTGCTTAAATTTTTCATCAGTAGGTCATCTGTGAGAATGTTAACTCTTGGAAATGCATGAAAGCCCTGAGTCATGAGCGCAGACTGTTCTTTTTTTCATTTGTGGTGTATTTTATCTACTATGCCTGGGTATATTAAGCATCGCTACTGAATAAATGACACATTCAAGGATACAAATAATGCTGTTATGTTCCTTAAATGGCTTGATTTAGTTTTCAAAGTTTAATTTTCTTAATAAAGATGCCGTGTTCATCTATTCTAGTTCTCTAATAATGGCATGCTATTATAAATGAACAGAGAAACCTTAAAAGGCTGTTTTATTAATGCAAGTTATGATTCTTGATTATTAGTTTGATAAAACTAAATGGGCCTTTCAATGATTATGGACAATTCTTCTAAACCAGCCCTAAATTTTCCATTCATTGAATCAAAATGTTTTTCAGTAACTGTCATTCCATGTTGTAACTCCTCTGGAGAAAATAATTTATTCCCAATGTCAATAAAAATCTATGAGGTTTTTTTTTCCACTGAGAGCCCATAATTACATTTTATTTCCTCTGTGACAAGTTCTATAGAGGTAAAACAATTACACCTTTAGATGTCAAGAAGCAACAGTTAGTTTTATTGTTGCTTTTTTATTATGACTCTCTTAACTTTAGTCCTGCCTTTAAACATTTATGATGTGAATTGTTGACACAAACAGTGAAAATGTGTAAAAGTTTTCATTCATATACTGGAAATTGCACGAAAAAAAAGGGATCATTTTCTATTGTTAGTTTTTATTTATTTACAGTATTCTTTACACCCCAGTTGTCTTAATCAGTCACACTTGTATTTATGCATCTGTAATGTTACCAACTCCTGTTATTTATATTAATGGGCTTAGCATTGGCAGTAGCAGTTTTGATATCGATGCAACACAAGATTTAACTTTAATCAAGAACGAAAAAATGAGCTCATGGAAGCAGATCTTTAAGATTTGTTCAGGTGGTAGGGTGGTAGACTGTATTTATTCTCTTATTTGAGTTTCTATTTTTGAATTTAAAAGTCCAACCGTGTCGGCAGAAACGTCTGTTGGCGGCCATCACCCTTTTTCTTCGGCCGCGTGACGTTCAACGTTGTATGTTGCCAGGGAAACGAGAAGCAGTTAACCAAGCTCCGACGATAGCTGAGTTAGCCTTAAAGTTTCCAGTCGAGTTATGTCGAGTTCTACAATATTTAGCTATCCAGATATTAACCTATGAATATAAGGTGGGGAGGAAAATGGTACATTACGATTTACGAGTGGAGTGGATCCGACAGAGGGTATCCGCTGGCTTCAATTTGTCGAAGTGCCCCGAGTGTTTCGATGAACTACTGAGTCGTAAGGATGGAGAAGAAGAACGCAAAATTATCCAGTTCCTGGACGTGGTCCCTGAAGACTCGCCGTCATATCTTCTGTTTTTCAAAAGCGTCACAGAGGAAGAAATTGAAGTAAAAGTTCCTGTTGGTAAGTGTGGCACGGTACGGTTATCATCTGTTCTGTTTCTGTGATATGTGATAACTTACAGGTAACAAGGTGAGTCGTGTGTATTATTAACAATCACGAAACGGTTCAGACTCATCGTTTCTACCATCCAAACAACCCCAACTCCAGAAAAGATGGGACGGACGGAGCAAGAAAACTAAGGGGTGGAATTTCTTGCAACTCATCAGCTTAATTGGCAGCAGGTTAGAGGCAAAAATGAGCACTTCATAGGCTGAGTCTCTCAGAAGTAAAGATGGGCACAGAGGTTCAGCAATCTTCAAAAAGCTGTACAAACTGTGGAGGAATTTCAGACTAATGTTTCTCAATGTGAAATTGAAGACTGAATAAGCCATCATCTGCACTACATAATATAACCCAAAGATTTCTAGAAGTGTGAAACATGTTTGTGATCAAGGGAGACTGCCAAAATCAGTTTAGTATCTTTTTGATTTTGGGCATTAATCAGTCAATAAAACCATTGCATGGGCACACCAACACCTCTGAAAATCGTCATCTTGAAACCCAGTTCATCATGCCATCCTCATGCTGCATTTAGTAAGAGAGCAGCATGTGGAGGTTAAAGCAGGTTAAGCCTGTGTCATGCATAGAAGAAGCCACATGTGAACATGACTGAGGAACTCCACTGTCTTCTCTGGACCAAAGCTCCACAGAACATTGTGGTGACAGCCGGACGTTGTAAATGTTTTATGGATTTATAGAGGACATCCCTTGTTTGCATGGTTTAAATTAATCCATATGCGCAAAATTAAAACACACTGACACACAACATGTGTAACTATGTAACACAGACACACAACTTACGTATACAAATGCACACTAACTATCAAACACAAATTATGTTATGTACACACACATATACACACAATTGACAGGCTTTGATACGTGCGGCTGTCCACCACCTAGCATGCATCCACTTAACACACACAGCAAACAGACTGTGCCTAAACATTCAGACACATATAAGTACACACAGAACAAGCACTTGCACAGTCTCATCGACACAGCCAGATTTGAACACTATTTGAAAACAGCATTAGAACATTGAATGATAAAAGTATCTTCTACTTCAGAAAAGAAAGGTGGAGACTCTTCAGATCCTGACCAAAAGTCCTGGACACTAAGTGAGGCAGAGATTGTCTCTAACTCGGACGACATGAATGTGGAAATCCTCAGCTACGTAAGAACAAACTGACCATGGCCACGTTTCCCAGATTCGCTAAGAAGCCCTTGTTTGAATTTTCTTTTCTCCTAAATTCAGTGTCAGCGAAGACGTTAGAGATGGTCAAATTTTCAACTCATTTCTGGTTTGTTGTTTTCAGAAGACAGAGGTTAAAGTGGTCTATCACATTGAGCTACATGTAGCAGTGAATGAGCATCAAGAGAGATTTTTGAAATATCGTACCTTCTACTTTATCAGAGATAAACCGGGTGAGATGACTTTTCAGTATCATTACATTACACATGCTTTGTCCTGTATTGCACAAAAAAAGGTGAATTAAGAGATTATTTTTTACATTTTGAACAGAAATAATTGTTAAACCTCTGGACATGAAAGAGGCCACTGCCATCATGCCCAGGCTACTTGACTTTGGCATGTATAGTGGACATCCTCTTCAAGTGCTACAGAACCGTCTTGCCAATGTGAGTTAAATTGAAAAAAAAAGTACAAATCAATAGCAATCAACCAATTCTAACAGCAGAGCAAACAGTGGAAACATTAACCTTTTGAAAAAAGAAACATTCCCTGCATAAAGAAAACAAGATGCACTTTATCTGTGTTTCTCTCATCAGGTTTATATACCCCTGTTCACTGCATGCCAGATGGCAACAGCTGGGACAACTGGTCAAAACAAGGAAGTTTTCCCTCAGGAGAAAAACAGTGAAGAGGATGGTCCAGTGAAGCCAAGTGGGCAATTCTTGATTCGCAATGAGTTACTCAACAGGACACATAAGTTTTTGGCACAGGTCAATACAGCTCTCCAACAGCTTCAAAAAGGTTTGTTTTATTTAGGAGACCAGGGAATTTAGTGAAGTAATTTGCAACAACTTTGCATTTGAGATTCATCTGATGTTTAAAACATATTTTGAGCTGCTGCTGTCATGAGAGAACCATGGTGTTTTGCTAAGATTGTAGTCTTGGATTTGGCATTAGAGCAAAAAGCAATCCACGGTTATTTTCAAAGCCGATTTCATGATATGGACCTCAGTCTGATTTCAGGCTCTTTGCTTTAGATGAGACTGTACTCCATATCCCTGAGCTAGACCTGGAGCCAGAGGTGGATGTGCTGATTTCTAACCCAGAGATGGTAGAGAAGCTGGAGCAGTGTGTGAGGAACTGGCTAACTCAGATTACTATTGTCATTGAGGAGCAGCAAAGCAAACAGCCACAGGTTTTTGTCCTCTCTTTCTCTCTCTATATACATTCATATATATGACATGTATTGTATGCATTGTAGAACCGTCTATATCATTCTAGAACATTTGATAATTTCCCCTCAGGCACCTGGGCCTTTGGCTGTGATAGCACTCTGGCAGGAGCATGGGTCTGTCCTCAGTGCTCTATGTGAGCAGCTGAAGCAGCCTGTGGTGGAGAAGATCTTGGAGGTGCTGACCAAAACAAATTCTGGCATTGTTTCTACCCTTGAAAGAATGGTTGCTAAACTAACCAAATACCATTTGGAGTCAGAAGATAATATTCGTTTCCTCAAGGCACTGGAGAGGCACTTCATGGTGAGCTGCCCTTTTGTTAAATGCATCATCGCTCAAAGCTCTTTACAGTCACTGTCTCTGTTTAGTCTCTGTCACAGATCGACCACCAACATATGGTATTTGCATCCAAACACATTTTTAGAATGATATTCTCTCCATCACTTCAATCAAAGTTACCATTGTCTGTTGTAGAATCTGGCTACTGGAGACAGTTTTGCTGTGATCCTGGACAACATTCCTCCTCTGATGGAGAGCTTGCAGATTATTTGGATAATCTCTCGCCACTATAACACAAAAGAACGCATGTTCCCCCTAATGGAGCGTATAGCCTGGCAGCTGTGTCAGCGTGTGGTTCTTGGAATTGATATCCACACTCTTTTTAAGTATGTGTTGATATATTTGAATTTTTTGGTGGATATTCAACTCTTAATTTAGAATTGTAATTCACTAAAAGTATGTCAGACTAATTATGATCAGTAGTTAATCAGAATGCTTTTTCAAACGGGTTGTTTGATAGTTTGAATGTAAGCAACAGAATATTGTGCCTTAAACAGAGAGAAGAGGGAAGTGGGCAGTTCCCAGGTCCATGAGGCTAAGCAGGTTCTGGAACAGTGGAAGTTATCCTATTTAGAGAACCGTGCTGAAATTGAAAAATTAAACAGAGCTCCACGCTGGGAATTTGATCATAAGAGACTGTTTGAAAGGACGGATTATATGGCCTCTGTCTGCCAGGACATAGGAAGTGTTTTTCAGGTAAGTGTACATATGCATTGTGCAGCTCACACAATAACTGAATAGAATAGAAAATACTTTATTTAATTCCATTCTATTCAGTTATTGTGTGAACTTGTACATCAATAGAATAAATCCCTCTTGTTTGAAAGAACAAGAGAGACAAACAGAGATCTGTGTTGTGTAGGTTTTGGAGGAGTTCCACAACATCTCTATCCCAGAGCTTAAAGGTGTCAAATGCATTGATGAAGTGCTGAGCAGAGTGGATAGTTTAGTTTTGCCCTTTGAGGAGGTCAGTTTCAACCCTTTCAGCATCTCTAAGATGAGCAGCTGGAAAATGATTATGCAAGACTTTGACACTGCAGTTAAGGTGGGTTTTGGACATTTAAACTGTTTTTACGAGTTCAATATCACGATTAAATGTAATTTTGCTTCAATATAATTGCATAATTGTATGGATGTTCTATTTTTTGTCAAAGCTGATCTTTTTTTGTGTGTGTGTGCTTGTTCAGGCTATTGAGAGAGAGGCCATCAGTTGCCTCGATCTGTCTTTTAAGACACAGCATTCTTCAGCTAATGCCTTTGAGATGCTGCTAAAATTTAAACAGACTCGCTCCAGAGAAGCTATCAACAACCATTTGATGAGAAAGTTTGATGACATCCTGACCCAGTACTGCAAAGAGGTACCGTGTTGTGAAATGTTTGGGTTTTTTTTTAATGTCAAAGCGACAGCTGAGGAACGTTAAATGCATTCAAGTGTTTTGTGATGCCACTTTAATCCTAAATAACATCATTTAAACCAATATTAAAATCCTACAAACTAAATTAAATGATTACAGATCATTGGTCCATATTAAACCTGTAAGTTATTTAATGCAACTAGTGATCGACCGATATGGGTTTTTTAAGGCAGATGCCGATACTGATTATTATATTAATTTTTTTTTGGGCCAATTCTTTAAGCTGATAATGGTTTTTCTCTCCATTTACATGATAAAAATGACACAATGATAACAAATGTTATACAAGTCTCAATTTAAACAAGAAAAGAAACATTTCTTAACAAAACATATTAACAGTAGAAAACAATGTAGAACATTTAAAAATATAACAAAATAAATTTTAACACTTAAATGTTTGCGCACTTTACGTAGCAGCATGAGGCTGTTGTAGTGCAAATGACCTTCTTGAGAAGATTTGTTAACAGTAATACAACAAAAAATTAAAAAGAAAGAAACGTGAAGCGTTTTTTACCTCACCAACCCCTCAGTAAAGGTTGTTAGTAGTCCCTATTTAAGAGCTGCAGGTTCTAATGCAAGAAACAGAGACACTCTGCAATGTCTCCTGTGAGCCTGTTCCTCTTTTTATCTTAAATCTGGCCAGTCTCACTGAATACTCTCTCATTGGGAACAGAGGAGGGAGGTGGAGAGAGGAACTTTCTTGCCAGTGTTGCCTGGTGGTGCAGGCGGGATGCATTTGGCTCAGTGAAGTGCTGCCACACAGAATTTAATTTCTTTTCAGCCATTTTTTTCTACATAAAATAAAATGACCATGTTTTATTATCTCATCTATTATGCAAAGACAACCCACTAGAACCAGCGTTTAAACACCCGCGTTGACCCGCTAATTTCAGTGGCAGAGAGAAAGAGAAAGAAACTGTCAGTCAGAGTGAAACAGACACACACCACTGCTCCCTTGTGCTCACAGTGAGACAGAGACAGACTTTCAAAGTGCAGATAATACAGCTAAATTAGACAGTTAAAAATACTTTAAAAGTTTAAAAGTTACCCTTGTTGTTGGCAACGCCTGCGCTTCTCCAGCATCTCAATGCATGGCTGCTGAATGCGCTAATTGATCAGCGAACGCACACACATACAAGTAAAAAACGCACATATCGGTCGACTCTAAATGCAACAGTGTTCTACTACATGTTCATTTACTAAATGTAAATGTAAACCTAAAGAGTGTTATGTTTTGTTCATTCCATGTAGCTTCACTTTATTGTAAGGATGATCACAACAAGCACAAGATTTTTTTGTTCTTGTTGTAGGTTGACAGCATTATTGAAGTCTTTAAAGCAGATAAGGATGAACCTCCACAGAGTAGGGGTGAGCCTCCAGTAGCAGGAGCCATCAGATGGGCTGGGATTATTTTGCACCACATCAAACAAACTATCCTTCCCTTCCTGAAAGTCCCAGAGATGCTTGAGAGTGAACAAATCAAAGCGGTGAGTGAGGTCACTGTTGCACTGCTGTATAGGTGAGTATAAATATGGAACTGTCCTCAAAATAACGTTGGAGGCTATTTCATGACTTCTTCTTCTGTATTTTGCTCAGGCCAAAGACAAGTACCTAAAAATTGCTGTGCAGATCAAGGAATATCAGCTGCAGAAGTACAAGTGTTGGCTGGATAAGATAGAATGCAACTTGCCAGTGCTAATGAAAAAAACTCTATTGATTACCATTGAAAACCAAGATACGGTACAGATTACTCACTATGTATTTACTTAAAGCTGTTACCCTTGCAGTATTTTACTACAGATAAACTTACTATTCATATCCATTCAGATACTTCTGATTTATATTTTTTTCATATTAAGGATGTCCCACCAACTGAAAGCCAAAAAAGACATGTGCAATACAATGTGAACTCAGCTCCAGAACTCATGGAGGTCATTTCTGAGACAAAACGCCTTGTGTGGCTTGACTACATTGTGCCTGATCTTCCTCAAAATATAGCTCTACAAGAGGACAAATTCCTCAGGTGATGGCACTCACCAATACAGAGTTTTATACTAAATGTTAAAACCACTGACTGATGTTATTTCTCCTTTCACCTGCATCATCTTTGGTTTTAGGTATGTTCGCGACCTGAACAAACTTGTCAACCGCTATCACTCTGTGATGGATAGCCTGAGTGAGGAGCACCTCTCTATGCTGGTGCCACAAATAGAACCGGTCAAAAAACAGATGAATTTTGGATGCAAAAGACTCAACTGGAGCTCCTTGGGTACATTGCCCACAGAGGCTGAATTATCTGTGTGACATGATATATGCAGACTTGATTCAATTAATATTGTCAGTAAAACTGAATTCTGTGTTTGGTTTTAGGGATATCTGACTTCATCAGCCGAGGTATCCAGGCTGTCTCTAAGTTTGAGTCTGTGGTCAATCAGATTCACAACAATGAGAGTAATATTGAATCCAAGTTGCAGTCCATGGTGATGGCCAATTTAATGAAATTTCAAGTAGCAGATAAATCAAGTGCTCTACCAGGTAAAATCATCACAAGAATATTATTTATTAGGTGTAGGGATGTTTTTTTTAAAAATATGGATTCAAGAATGTCATCATTGATTTAATTTGTTGTTTTTCTCAAGGTGTGAAGGAGTTTTGTGAACACATTGAGCGAGAGCGGGTCAAGACTGTGGCTTTGCTGAGCAGAAAGTATACTGACATTGGTTTACTCATCACTAAGACAGAAAATCTGATCATGGAAACCAGCAGTGGCAAAGCACCATGTATGGCGAGTTACTACATGTACTGGGAACGGAAGGTGCTAGACTCCCTTATAAAGATGCTGCTTAGGTAATCACATGATAATAATGTTTTTGCTGCCATCTATTTTGTGAGTTGTATCAGTCACTGAATTTTAGTAATATGATTACTGAAGCATTGTAACATATCTCACGTTGGCTTTCACATAAAGCAACATCAAGGCCTTCAACATGGTGCTGATGGGAAATACTGCTCTTTTCCAAGTTGATGGGTTCCTGTCTGCCCCTAAGATTGTGTTGCAGCCCCAAAGAGAAGAGATATATGGGTTACTCATGCAGTGTGTCAGAGACTGTATTGAGAGCACTGAGGTGAGATTGTCACAGTTATTTCTTGTATTGTGGCATTTTGAAAGTATTTGGTAATATAACACTAAATCTGCAATCTATTTTTTAACCATACCTTTGTATGAAGCAATTTCCACGTTGGATGCGTGGGACCTGCATTGAGTGCCCACCTCTGCAAGCGGAAGCTGAAGATGAGTTGGTGACATTTACCTTCCTCAGTGAAGTGTGGCACAATCCACAGTTAGTTGAGAGTGCCTCGACAGTGTCCCAGAACATCCAGCTGCTGCTACGCTCTGTGGATGAGTATCTACACCACTGGCAGCGTTATCAGCCTCTTTGGGAAAATGACAAAACCACTGTTGTTGAGAAGTTTGCAGCAATGAGCCCATCCTGTGTCATGTGTGACAAAGAGCTGCAGATCTTTTCAAATGTTAAAGAAGAGGTGATGCAGGAGCCTCTCTGCGAGACTCGGCACATTATCCATCTAAACCTGGAGCCCTTGACCCACACAATACAGGAGATGGTTGAGTCATGGATCAGTTCACTGTGTTGCTCACTCATCAAACCTGCTAAAGAGGATCTCTTTAACTTGACAGATGAACTCATGGTACCGAATCATGCAAAGTTTGCCAAATGCTTTTATTGTAACTATCCTTTGGGTTTTGTATGTAATTTATCTTTATCATTTTTAACTTAAACAACAGCAACTCTCTAAGAAGCTAAAGCAGAGCCCTGACTCTTTTGAAGAACTTAAATCTGTTCTTGGCACCATCTCAGACATCAGGGACATGTCTTTGGACGTGGAGATGAGATTCACTGACATCCAAGAAAGATACAGAACACTTGCCATGTACAAAGTGGAGGTACTATGTTAAATGTTAATTTTTGTCTCCCCGGGAAAATCATATTGTTTCCCATATTAAACTTCGTGTGCTTTTTGCACTTTAGGTCAGAGAGGATGAATTGGAGCTGGTGGCTAATATTGGCCAGATGTGGAGTGATCTGTTTACAGAATCAAGACAAGTGGATCGAAGTCTTAAAAATGTCAAGAAATCATTTAGTGTGGTAAGACATGAAAGTCCTGCGCAATCGATGTAAAGAGAAGTGCATTTACAGGCCCCAAACTTCCTTTTCTCTTGTAATTATTCATAAAGATTACAAAGGAGAAGATTGAACTGTATAAGCAAGATTTGTCCATCTTCGCTGAAAGCTTCAACATGCACGGTCCTGGAGCTGTGGGAGATGACTTGGAGAAAGGTGCATGGATCCTGTCTGTAGTTGTTGTGTCAGTAACAGTAAGGTAAGTTTATATGTTAAATGTGTTTTTATTGTTCTTTTCAGGACTAAACCTTATGGGAAGATATGAGGTAGACCTTGCCAAGATATTGGCAGAAGGGCAGGAGCTCACTAATGCTGAGAAGCTGTTGGATTTTCCAGTCGCTGTGTACCCAGAGATTATCCAGATTCAGAAAGACATGGGGGGCTTGAGACGGATATATGATGTATATAAAGCTCAGAAGGTGGGATGTGATGGCTCTCAGTCACGAGTTGAAATTTCCAGGATATATTACCCACATTTTTTTATGTCAAAGCTTCTCGAGTATTTTATGTGTTTGTCCTTAACATCTTTCAGGATGCAAAAGCAAAGTGGTCTCAGACTTTGTGGGTGGATTTAGATGTCCAGCTGCTACAGGAGGGTATAGATGGTTTCATCAAAAGCTTGAGACAACTGCCTAAAGATGTTCGGGCCTTGCCTGTGGCCTTCTTTCTAGATGGACGCATGAAAGAGTTCAGAGAATCTTTGCCTTTGCTGCTCGACCTGAAGAATGAGGCCCTCCGAGACAGGTTAGTCTGAAGGTTGATATCAAACCTAACAAAAGTAAATCATACATTGAAAACAAATGGTAGAGAAGCTGGAGCAGTGTGGAGCAATATAATTTATTTTGATATTTCAACATTATACAGAATAGATTATATAGATAGAGTTGAGTCAGCTGAACAAACAATCAGATGAAACATATCACTATATTTCAGGCACTGGAAGGAGCTGATGGAAAGGACAGGCACTAGCTTTGAAGTGGACCCTGACAGCTTCACCCTGGAGAACATGTTTGCCATTGAGCTGTACAAATATGCAGATGTCATTGGTGACATTGTCACCTCCGCTGTAAAAGAGCTAAGTATTGAAAAGGCAAGCTTCCATGTTTATTGATTAAATATTATCTATTATCAACTAGGAGTTAGGTATCAACTGTATCAGTTTAGCTGTAAAATTACACATTACTTTGAAAACATATTACTCATGTTTGCTCATTTGTACTCATGTGATTTCAGGGAGTAAAGGGGGTGGTAGAGACCTGGGAAAACATTAAGTTCAGTGTGCAGCCTTATCTGAGAAGCACACAGGAATATATCTCTATTCTGGGAGCGATGGATGAGGTCCTGCTGAATGTGGACAATGACGTCATGAGCTTACAGAGCATGGCTGGCAGCCGTTTTGTTGGGCCTTTCCTTGGCACCATACAGCAGTTGGAGAAAGAATTGTCTCTCATTAGTGAAAGTATAGAGGTCAGTGAAAGACACAATTTTCCATCAAACTGTAGTTAATCCACCAAAGTAATTACCGACAAAATTGTATTTGTACAGGTCTGGCTGCTGGTGCAACGAAAATGGATGTACCTGGAGAGCATATTCAGTGGTGGGGACATTCGCTCGCAGTTGCCCGAGGAAGCAAAGAAGTTTGATAACATTAACAAGAAGTTTAAAGAAGTGAGTTATGTGATTGTGTGAGGCTGATGGAAGCAAAATATACTGCCCCTAAACTGTTCAAAATAATATCATCTAATTTTTGCATAGATAATGAATGGCACAGTGAGGGACCCAAACATTAAACGGTGCTGCCTGGTTCCTAACCGGCTAACAGATCTGCAGACCCTGAGTAATGGTCTGGAGAAGTGCCAGAAGAGTCTTAATCATTACCTGGATTCCAAGCGAAATGCATTTCCACGCTTCTTCTTCATCTCTGATGATGAACTCCTCAGCATTCTGGGAAGTAGCAACCCTGCCTGTGTCCAGGAACACATGATCAAGGTATTGCACCAGGACTGAGAAATTATAGAACAGATATGAACCTTTACTTTTAAATGTAGAGACGTGGAGGATGACTGCTTACCATTTTTGTGAAACTCTGTCTTTGCTGTTGCATTAGATGTATGACAACATAGCATCTCTAAGATTTGATATGGAAAGCAGTGGAGAGATGGCAGTTGGAGCCATGGTGTCTGCTGAGGGTGAAGTGATGGAGTTGAGGAAGCCCGTCACAGTGGAGGGAAGAGTGGAAGAGTGGATGATGGAAGTACTACTGGAGATGAGAAGGACAAACAGACTAATCACTAAGGAAGCAATCTTCCGCTATTGTGAAGACAGGAGTAGGTGAGTGTAAATATAAGAGAGGAACTCAGTGGTTTTGCTGGTAGTCATGAGTGCAAATGAACACAATGAATTTGTTATTTCCAATTTTTTCAGGGTGGATTGGATGTTTTTGTACCAGGGCATGGTTGTGTTGGCTGCAAATCAAGTATGGTGGACCTGGGAGGTAGAAGATGTCTTTCAAAGAGTAAAGAAGGGAGCAAAGCATGCACTGAGAAGCTATGCTGAGAAGATGCGGCGGCAGATCGAGGAGCTCGTTACACGCATTACTCAACCTATGAGTAAAAATGACAGGCGAAAGATCAACACTGTGCTTATTATTGATGTCCATACGAGAGACATTGTGGACAATTTACGGAACAACAGGTGAAATTTATCTTTACAGGTTTGAACTTTTATCTGTTGTATATGACTATTTTAATAGGCAACTTAAAAATTAATTCCATAATAGAATAAATATTTCAATCTTTCTGCAGTATAATGGATGCCAGGGAATTTGAGTGGGAGAGCCAGCTAAGATTCTACTGGGTCAAGAAAAATGACGACCTGTTTGTGCGTCAGTGCAGTGCTTCCTTCTCTTATGGCTATGAATACATGGGGTTGAATGGTCGATTGGTTATCACCCCATTGACAGACCGGATCTACCTCACCCTTACACAGGTTTATGAGGCTTTATTACCTTGTTACTCATAAAGACAAACATACAGATTATTCTATCTGATTGTTTTCTAAGCAAGATATCTTTACTGGTGATTCAGGCCCTCTCTATGTACTTGGGTGGAGCTCCTGCTGGGCCAGCTGGTACAGGAAAGACAGAGTCCACCAAAGATTTAGCTAAAGCTTTGGGTCTTCTCTGTATGGTTACAAACTGTGGTGAAGGGATGGACTGCATGGTAAGAAGCTTACACCTGAAAAAAACAAAAAGTGTCTGTTCTCAAACGTTTTTGAGCAGTGTCATATCTTACCTTCCCTTTTCTTTTTGTGGCCAGGCTGTGGGGAAGATTTTCTCTGGCCTTGCCCAGTGTGGAGCTTGGGGCTGCTTTGATGAGTTTAATCGCATCGATGCCTCTGTATTGTCAGTTATCTCTTCCCAAATCCAGACTATTCGCAACGCTCTCATTTTACACCTGAAAAGGTTTCAGGTAATTGTCTTGTACAGTGGTTATGCACGGCCAGTAATGAAAGTATTGAATGCTAACCCACTTTTCATTTACATTCAAAGACAAGTCGCAAAAATTGAGATTGATTTCACCTGGGATAATACGCTGTTTCTGCCTGTACGTAGAAGAGTCATTTACTTTTGTGTGACAGCATCTTTGTCATTACGCACAGTTTGAAGGGCAAGAAATCAGTCTAGATGACCGCATGGGAATTTTCATCACTATGAACCCTGGTTATGCAGGACGTACAGAGCTGCCAGAATCAGTCAAAGCCCTCTTCAGGCCTGTGGTGGTCATTGTGCCTGATCTGCAGCAGATTTGTGAGATAATGCTCTTTTCTGAGGGTTTCCTATTGGCCAAGGTAATATACAAACACACAAAAAGCTATTTTTATTTGATGTTTTATCCTCATTAAAATAATATGAACTATGCATAACTGATGACTTATAGTGGCTGTAGTACTTATGATTTATCCTGTTGTTCAAAAATTTGAAAAGATTCGCAATAATTCAACTTGAACATTTGAATGTCAGCAGTGTCAGCTAATGGTTTAATGTTTGTTTCTTTGCAATTGTTAATTTTAGGTGCTGGCAAAGAAGATGACAGTACTGTATAAGTTGGCCCGTGAGCAGCTGTCCAAGCAATCTCATTACGACTTTGGCCTACGTGCTCTGAAGTCTGTGCTAGTGATGGCAGGAGAGTTGAAGAGAGGCTCACCAGACCTCAGTGAGGTACAGATCAGCATCATAATTTGTGATCTTCCAGGTCTCGACTGAGGATTTGTTGCTGTTATGGTAATGTTAAGGATATTTTAAAACCCTAATGAAATACTTAGTGGTTTTAAGTCAAAGACTGAGGTCCGTCTGAGGGTTGCTTTTACATCAATCAGAGCTGCGGCTGAGTCAGTTGCAGGCAGATCTTGAATCTTTCATTATTTCATATTGAAAAATGCCTTATAGAACACATAAAAGAGACACAAATTTGTTATAGCTATTTTTGTTATAGATTTTACTTCCCATTCATTATTTCATCTAAAAACATGGCTGCTGCATCGGCCAAAAAGCTGTCTCTAATGAGCCCCATTAAAAAAAAAAAACAAAAAAAAAACTACGGGTTCTGGTTATGGTGGCAGAGTGAATGGCAGCACGCTCTTGAGCTCTCCTGATATTTCATGGTTATCACGTAACCAGTTGTGTTTTACTGTCCTGTTTTTTTTGTTTTTTTTTTACACTAAATATTGTCGGACACCCAAGACGCCTGCATAAACCAACGTGCCAAATGCCACCTAAAAAAATTGATGAAAAGAAAAATAGTTGACTGAGGGAGGCTGCTGTGGTTGGTGATAACATGGCTGGCCCTAAGCCATCGCAAGCTAACATCAACTGCTTCTTGGACACGCAGCCTCCACCCTGGTTTCTGAGAAACATGGAGAGTGATTCCGGTTCCGGGTCACTGCTCATGTGGTTGACTGGCCGGCTCGTAGAGCTGCTTTGTATGTGTTTTATTCATTTCTTTTTAAGCGTTTTTTAAAACGTGGCTATCTGTTTTCTAGTTACTTACCTGTGACTCTTCGTCTGTGCACTTTGCCCATGGTATTGTGTCCCTTTCTTCTCCCTTTTTTTTTTAACCAGTTTGTCAATGTGTGTAACGGGTGGTGTTTTGCAATTGCAGTACAAAGGAGTCAGAAGACAGTGGTAAAAAGTTCAAGGCTTTACTGAGACTCTGGCAGACAGACAAACGGTTTAGAAACCGGCAAACAGGAATCAGGAGAGGAGAGGCAAAGTTCTTGGTCAGGGACAGAAGGCTGGGTCAAATTACCAGGAGGCAGACGAAGCAGGGAATCAGGGACAGGCGAGGTCGGTACCAGTAAAGCTGGCAGGAGAACGCTGGAAAGACTTGCATGGCAAAGAACAATCTGGCAAAGGATAGGGTGTGGAGCTGGTGACTATATGCTGGGCTGATTGCATGTGATGAGAGGCAGCTGTGTGCACAGGTGAGTGGAGTGAACTGATGAGGTGTGTGTAGCTGACAGGCTGAGTGGGGCAGAAGCAGGATCAATGGAAAATTTACTGATGGTTGGATGACTAAACTGTGACAATGTGCCGGCAAGTGCCTGCTTTTAGCCACCCTGCTACTTACCACCTAGAACTAGCGATTGCCTCTCTGATATTGCTGCGACTCTTGACTCTTTTACCGGATTTTGTGGAATATCCTCACCCCCTCATGGATATTCAAGGACCTGTTGTGGCAATACTACTGCTGCACTTTTTTCTTTGATGGATAGCAGTAGCCACAGTAGGGACCAATCTTTCGTTCGGTCATCAGATCACTTACTCCAGAGACACTATGCTTCAGCTCACCGGACACCGTCAATATACCGGCACCACATACTCGTTTCCTGAGGAAATTCTACGCATGACCTCTGGCCATCATAACAACGCCACTCATAAGCACAAGGTAACCAGTAGGGGGAAGAAAAAAGGTGGAATCAGAGCCAGACTAAAGAGGGAGACATGTAAACAAAGACTGTTCCCCCCTGTTATACTTGCCATTGTGCCCTCACTCTGCAATAAACTGGACGAGGTACAGGCCAACATTAACCACCTACACGAATACAGTGTCACGGTTTACGTTCTGTTTCATGTCTTGTCTTGTCAATTCCTGTTTTATTTTGAAATCACTGACCTTCCCCTCTCGTCTCAGGTATCTTGCCCTTCCTCCCATGTCAGACGTCTGATTGTCTTCCCTGATTCCCAAGTGTTCCACCTGTTCCCCTTGGTCCCTCATGTGTTCAAATAGTCTGCGTTTCCCTTGTCTTGTGTCTTGTGAAACTTACCGTATTAATTATAGATAAACTAAGACTAGGACTAAGAATAAATTACAAAACAAGATTACACTGCAGGAGGAACGCTCACTGCAGGCTCGTGGTACTATGACTGTGAGGCTGGTAGTGTAGCTCATGGAAAGAGACAACATACTGGCACAAGACAAGGGAAACGCAGACTTTTTGAACACATGAGGGACCAAGGGGAACAGGTGGAAACACTTGGGAATCAGACAATCAGACGTCTGACACGGGAGGAAGGGCAAGATGCCTGAGACGAGAGGAGAAGGTCAGTGATTTCAAAATAAAACAGGAAATGACCAGACAAGACATGAAACAGAACGTAAACTGTGAGATACAGGACTGCCTTGATTCTAGCTTTTACTGAAACGTGGTTAAGTAAGAACGACAGTGGTAACATGCTGCATATTGATGGCTTTGTCACCCCTCTCAGACTTGACCGGACAGTGAGCTAACCAGCAAGCAACATGGTGGCGGTGTTTGTCTTTATGTAAACACTCGCTGGGTCTCGACTGTTATAGTGAGAGAGAAACTGTGTGACACGGACATTGAGATGCTGGCTATCTCCCTCCGCCCTTCTATTTATCTCGAGAATTCCCACAGCTTTTTGTCATTTTAGTGTATATCCACCCTAAAGCTAATGCTGACAATGCCACTGAACACATTCTGTCTACACTCAACAAGCTAGAACACATCTCACCAGACACACCCAAATTCATATTAGGTGATTTCAACCATAGCTCCCCTGGGAGACTTTCACCAGTATGTTACGTGCACTACATGTCTCGGTAAGACTCTACATAACTGCTATGGTTCTATTTCAGATGTCAGGAGACACAAAACGGCAGGCAAGAACCCAATAGCATGACACAGGGAACAGTTCAGATGAAGGAACAGAGGTTTAATAACTAGCAGAGGTCAAATCAGGTAATAATCGTGTGGCAAACAAATGTAGTAGGAGCAGGCAAAGGGAAGGTCCGTATTCCAAAAAGGCAGGTTAATCGCGTGGGAAACAAATCCAGTGGGAGCAGGCAAAGGGAAGGTCCGTAATCCAAAAAGGCAGGTCAAAACACAAACAGGCAAGATCAGAATCAGGATAACAGAACGCTGGATAGCTAGGGAAACACACTAGACAATCTGGCAAAGAACTGAGGGAAATGGACCAGTATATATACTGAGGGGTTGATAGCTGATGAGGAGCAGGTGAGTATGGAGGCGGCGCAGGCCAGGTGAATGAACTCAGGAAGTGATGCAGAGCAGGAGACAGACTAAATCCTGGCTGAAGTTGTGACACCATAGGGATATAGATCTGTCCCACTACCCCCTCTGGGCTCTGCTGACCACCTCACTATCCTACTCATTCCAGCAAACATTCCTATTATAAGGAGTGCTAAAAAAAAGTGTGCAGGGTAAAGCACTGGACCAAAGACAGCATTCAGCCCTCCAAGCATGTTTTGAGACCACAATCTGGAATAACCTCTTTACCCCCTCCAGCAGCTTAAATGAACAGGTTGACACTGTCCCCTCCTATGTCACATTCTGTGTGGATAGCATCATCCCCTCTAAATCTGTCACTATCTTCCCAAACAATAAACCCTGGGTCACCAAGGAGCTCAAGGAGTTCATCAACAAGAAAAAGAGGGTTTTCTTCACTGGCTCTGAGTTGGAGAAAAAAGAGGTCGATAGGGAAGTCAAGCGTGCAATTAAAGCTGCCAAGCTACAATATATGAACAAGGTGGAGCAAAAATTCACACAGGGGGCTCTCCGCTCGTTTTGGCAGGGCCTCAAAAATATGACTGCTGTTAACACCACCACCACCAAAACGTCATTCAGGTGGACAATAGCAGCCGTACATCTCTACCGAATGACCTCAGCTCCTTTTTCACCAGACAACACCATGCAAACTGATGAAGCTAAAAAAAAAAACACTCCAGCCCAAAGACTCTACCTTCACCTTCACCACAGAGGATGTGGTGAGAGCCCTCAGGAGAACCAAAGAGACCAGCTCTCCTGGACCAGACATCAGCAGCCGTGCTCTGGGGTACTGTGCCGAGCAGTTGGGAGATCTTTTTAAGACCCTGTTCCAGAGGTCCTTTGATAATGGGACAATACCCCAGCTGTGGAAACACTCTACATACATCCTTATCACCAAGAAGAGTACCACCAAAACACTCGATGACCTCAGACCGGTGGCTCTCACCTCCCTCGTGATGAAGTCAATCGAGATGATTATAAAACATCACATCATGAATGCAACAAACTCACTGATGGATCCTCTTCAGTTTGCATACCGCACGAGCAGAGGTGTCGACGATGCCAAAATATTCATTCAAGATACCCTCCACAAACACTTGGACCTTTTCCTTGTCCTTGTTTACAGTTGTTTTAGTCTTTACATTGTTGCCTTGTTTGCTGCTCTATGTGCCTTTAATTGCCCCTCAGGGACAAATAAAGAATTTTATTCTTTGAATTGAATTGAATGGAGAAGAGGTCGAACAGGATTCAGAGCACGTTTCCATCCCACCTCAACCAAGTGGACGCATCTATTATGTTTATGTTTATGCATTTAGCAGACGCTTTTATCCAAAGCGACTTACAAATGAGGATATAACATTACAGCTAACAATAAACTACATAGAAGGAAACCACTAGTCAGACTTTGTCAGAGGTGACAGGGGTGACAGTGCAGGGATAGTGGGAAGTACAAAAAGAAAAAGTAAAGTAGAGGGGTAGGGAAGTACAGCGTAAGTGCTAGGATAGAAGATGCTCTCTGAAGAGCTGGGTCTTCAAGAGTTTCTTGAAGATGGACAGGGATGCCCTGGTAGCACTCGGAAGCTGGAGGGAGTACAACAAGCTAACACAGAGAGGATAGCCCAACTGGAGCTAAATAGCACCGAGCTTTAGCGGTCCATTTCCAGCCTACAACAAAACCATGACACACTGGCCAAAAAACACTCCTGGGCTGAGGCTGATCTCAGGGTACAACTCGACGACCAAGAGAACCTACAGAGAAGGAACAATTTGAGGATTACAGGGTTCCCGAAGGGAGTTGAAAGTAGCGAAAATTGCCTTCCTACAGAAATGGCCACCTTCAATACTAGGTCTCTCTGACACGCCGTAGTTAGAGAGAGCGTACCACACGCTTCGGTGGAGACCACAGGATAACGGATCACCATGGGCCTTCGTCATTAAACTTCTCCGCTACAGGGATGTTGTCCAAATACTGAGCGCTGCATGGAAGAAAAGGGATCTCTTATACGATAAATCCAAAATAATGGTATTTCCTGATCTATCTCCAACCTTACAGAAGAAGCGGATGGCTTTCAGCGGACTCAAAATCCGGCTCCGCCAGGGCAACGTAAAGTACGGGATGTTTTATCCTGCGACCTTGAAAGTGGATACCTGCTGTGGGGCGACAAGAGCGTTTTACTCTGTGGATGCGACAGAGGGATTTCTTTGCAAAGAGTATCCGGACATGTTTTAATAAGTTACCAATCTCAGATTATAAATAAACAAGGAGCAAGGAGCCATGTGCTGCTTGTGACCACAGGTGAGGGTTAGGGTTAATTATCTGTATCTCAGCAGGTATATCAAACAGGCCAACATTAAAGCGCAATTTGAGGCAAGAGCCAGTTTTCCTAATGTAATCGGAGCTATTGACTGCACACACATTGCTATAAAAGCTCCATCACATGATAAATTTATATATGTCAACAGGAAACAATTTAATTCGATCAATGTACAGATCATATGTGATGCGCAAATGCAACTAACCAACATTGTGTTCAGTGCACGATTCATACATTCTGAATAACAGCTTTGACTATAAGTTGGCACTGTGCATGATGGGTGGTGAGTAACTTTACTCACCCTAATCTTTACCAGATGCTACCAACTCCTGTCCCGAAGCTATTTTTTTAAACAACTCAACCTTTGCTTTACACAGTTTATATGGAGAAGCAAACCGCCCAGGGTAAAGATGATGGTATCACAAAATCCTCTTGGAAAAGGGGGACTGAATGTCTCCAAAACTGAAAGGCTATGAAAGATAACAAATACACTCTCTCGCTCTTCAATTGAGGCGGACATAAACAAAAGAAGCTCTCTAGGAAAACAGAGGCACTATAAATTATAAACAATTAACTTAGGGCACACCTTTAACGGCGGCGCAAAGATCTTAAAGAACGAAACACAAATCGCTCCACTAACGGAGGTATCTATGAAACATTAACAAATCAAAATCTCTCCAAACGGGAGGAAAAAAAATAGACTGTGAAACTTACCGAGAAAAAATTAAAGCTATGGCTAAAGAATTAAGAACAATAAAGGATACGCTCTGCAGGAGAGTTGCTCGACTGCAGGCTCAAGGAATCAAAGGCTGTGAAAACTAGCGACGTGGAAATTGTGGAATCAAGACGCTAGCTCAGAATGTATGAAGCTCGGAACAGAGTACAACACACTGGTACAAGACAAGGGAGGCACAGACTATTTGAGCACAAGATGAGCCAAGGGGAACAGGTGGAAACACCTGCAAAGATACTACCTCCAGTAGGGGTCCTTAGGCAAGACCCCCTTACCCTACCTGCCTACCTGTAAGTCGCTTTAGATAAAAGCGTCTGCCAAATGCATAAACATAATCAGGGAAGACAATCAGACACTTGACACAGGAGGAAGGGCAAGGTACCTGAAATGAGAGGGAAGTTAAGATTTCAAAATAAAACAGGAAATGACAAGACAAGAAATTAATCAAAGCATAGATCGTGACAAGATTATGTATTAGTCGTCATTATTTTTCATTTAACTCACACAATACAATCTTATTCATAGAACTTATTATACCCCTGACAGACTACATAAATCAAAGCCTCAGTACTCCCAGTTTTGCCCAAGATGCAAATCTGGAATAGGAACGTTGGTACATATGTTTTGGACTTGCCCTTGTCTTAATTTGTATTGTATGTCTATAGTCAAAGTGCTTAACGGTATTACAGGTCAGACCATCCCCACAGAGCCAAGAGTAGTCCTCCTGGGCAACACATCTATGTTGAAAGTCAATAAAAACCATCTCAAATTTATTAGAACTGCCCTTATCACAGTCAACAAATGTATAGATATGCATTGGAAAGATGCATCACTACCTACACTTGCTAGATGGACAAATTAACTAGCATTGTGCACACCAAAGGAAAAGATTTTGTGCAACTTGAAGGGTAAAACCGGAGAGTTTCAAGAGATCTGGGGTGGTTTTCTAACATATGTGAATGCAGGATCCACAATAGAGTAATCCTTTTATATTTATATAAGCCTGAAGCTTCAATGCCAGGTGATTCTTTAACAGGCTTATTCAACAACTGCTGTTGTTTCTAGCTTTATTTTTATTTACTTTGATTTTCATTTTATCTTTTTCTTCTTATTCCAGCCTCTCAACTAAAGTACTGTGCAGTGGCTATTATTAATCCCTCTCTGCAACAATAATGTTCTATGTTGTTTTCATTTGTGTCTGTTTTATAATTTACAGAAGGTTTGCATTTGTTCTTACTTATCTTTACTGGTACACACTCTGTAGGAACAGATAGTCAAACCTGTAGGGATGGGTTGGGAGGGAGGGATGGGCCGACATGATATATCTTTGTACATTGTCCTGCTATTCAGCTCTGGGGTTGTTATGTTAAAACAGAAAAAACAATAAGAAAAAAAACTAGAAGTATGTAACAGCATACATATCTACAGAATTTATTTTGCTTAAAACAATAAAGGTCGATTATAAAATACTTTTAGTCTTGCAATATTTCGTATTTCTGAAAATCTACATATTCTTTCATTCTTTCTTTTTAATGACTTGACCACTATATACCTCTTTCATGTCAACAGGATGTGGTATTGATGCGTGCCCTCAGAGACATGAATCTGCCGAAGTTTGTGTTTGAGGACGTTCCTTTGTTTCTTGGGCTGATCTCAGACCTGTTCCCTGGACTGGATTGCCCTCGTGTGCATTATCCCAGCTTCAATGGTGCTGTGGAGCAGACCCTGCAAGAAAACAAATATATCATCCTGCCCATCCAGGTGTTTCATCTGCAACTTAGATTTTTGCACCTTTGAGACAAAGGGTTTCTTATACAATTTAACGACACATTAATTTTACTCTCAAAGACTTAAATAATGAAAAATTATTGGAATGTTGATTGTTTGTTATACTGCCTCTGGTAGTTGGATAAAGTGGTGCAGATGTATGAGACGATGATGACCAGGCACACTACTATGATTGTGGGTCCAACAGGTGGAGGAAAATCAGTCGTGATCAGCACATTATGTCAAGCTCAGACCAAGTGAGTGTTTCTGTTTACATCACTCCTTTTCCACCTCCTTGATCTTATGTGTGGACGACCATGATCTTCATGTTGTCTCATCAGATTGGGGCTGCATACCAAGTTATATCCCCTGAACCCTAAAGCCATGAGTGTCATTGAACTTTATGGAGTTCTTGACCCTGACACTCGAGACTGGACTGATGGGATTTTATCCAACATCTTCCGCGAAATGAACAAGCCTACTGACAAAAAAGAGAGAAGGTAGAAAGTGAAACATTAAAGGAAACATGTGCCACTAACACAATATAAGAGGAAATGCTGTAAAATATCACAATAAGACATCATTTTGACTCACAGGTACGTCCTGTTTGATGGGGATGTGGATGCCCTGTGGGTAGAGAATATGAACTCAGTGATGGATGACAACAAGCTCCTCACTTTAGCCAATGGGGAACGGATCCGTTTACAGAGTCACTGTGCACTGCTATTTGAGGTTTTGTCTTAAGTTTGAAATTGCTATTAAAATAACACTTTATAACCTCTCATAGTAGATCTTGTAACGTAACTTTGACTCCACAGGTTGGAGATCTGCAGTATGCTTCCCCTGCTACTGTGTCTCGATGTGGGATGGTTTATGTTGACCCCAAAAACTTGCGATACACTCCATACTGGCAGAGATGGGTGAACAGCAGACCTGAAAAGGTATATGAAAATACATAGACTATGTGACAGGTAATCTTGTCTCTAATTTGATAATATCTCAACAATGTCTGTCTTTTTTTTTTTTAGGAACAAGAGAATCTTGACAGACTGTTTGAGAAATATGTACACAGCAGTATTGACATGATTGTAGATGGTATTGTTGATGGTAAACAGGATCATAAACTGGAGACTATTGTCCCTCAGACTGATCTGAACATGGTAGGTCATTCACTCATCTCAAATAAGTTTCAGCACTTGATTGGTTGTATTTAAGCAGAAAATATGAAGAAAAGTTTGTTATAGTTCCATGTTTAAAATACCGTGCTTTCCGGACTATTAGCCGCACCTGAATATAAGCCGCAGAAGCTAAATTGCATTATTTGTACATATACAAGCCGCACCTGACTATAAGCCGCAGGTTTTTTATGTTTAATTACCATATGGTTCGTGCACAGAGGGGATTGTTGGGAAAGAGGCAACTGTTTGGGGAAGCTTCTATTTATTAACATTTCAACACAAGTTGCATAACGTTTTCAACCATTTAGTGCAATAGTAGCTACAGAACATATAAAGCTACAACAACAAATAAAGTAACACTGTAACACGACAGTAAGTCTAAATTGCAGTAACACGGCTGCTTAAAATATACGGTTATCAGCCTACCAGAAAAGTTATTACCGTAATCCTCCTCTTCATCAACATCATCAACAAATAAAGTGCCTGTAACACGACAGTAAACCTAAAATTGTAGTAACACGGCTGCTTAAAAAAAAACGGTTATCAGCCTACCAGAAAAGTTATTACGTTAACCCTCTTCTTCATCTTTGGTGAAGTACACGGCTGTAACCAGAAAAGTCAGGTCATTAATCCTCATCTTCGTCTTCTTCCTCCGTACTAAAACCACAAAATTCCTCATCTTCAGTGTCGGAAACAAATAGGTTCAGGGCTTCGTCAGCCACTCTCCCCTCTCTTTCGATGTCGCTCTCAAAACCAACGAACTCCTCTTCGTCACTGTCGGAATCGAACAGCCTCTGAAAGGCCTCAGGTGTGGCGGCGTCCTCCTCTCCATCACGCAGCAGTCCAGCCTTTCTGAACCCGTTGGTGATTGTGGATTTTTTTACACTCCTCCACGCCATCAGGATCCACTCGCAAACTTGTGCGAAGGTGGTTTTTCTCATGCGACCTGTTTTGGTGAACGATTTATCACCCTTCGTCATCCACGCCTCCCACTGAACGCGTAGTGCCACTTTGAACGCACGATTGACACTGATGTCGAGTGGCTGCAGATGCTTCGTTGTGCCCCCAGGAATCAAAGCTGGAACAGAGTTTGTGCTCTTGATGGCTGCTTTAACCGAATCTGTTATATGCGCCCTCATACTGTCCAAAACTAGCAAAGCTTTTTTTTGCCGAAAGTATCCTCCAGGGCGTTTGACGTAGCACTCATTCAGCCACTCCTTCATTACGCTTTCCATCATCCACCCTTTCTTGTTGACTTTAAAGGAGATGCCGTTTGGGATCTTTTCTTTTGGCATTGTAGTCCTCTTAAAAATCACCATTGGCGGAAGCTTCACTCCAGATGCTGTGCAGCCAAGAACACAAGTGAAATTTGTTCGCTCGTGTCCAGTGGTTCTCAACGTGACGGACGATTCACCTTTCTTGTTAATAGTCCTAGTGAGAGGCAGGTCAAATGTTAATGGCACTTCATCCATATTTATGATCTGGTCCGGTCCGATGGAGTATTCCTCTATCTTTCTTTGTGTGAATTCGCCAAAGTTTGTTATTTTTTCCTGGTAGTCGGGAGGGAGTTGCTGGCACACAGTCGTCCGCGCCCTGATGGACAGTCCCTTTCGCTTCATAAATCGGAAACACCAGGATGGTCCACCTCTAAAATGTTCAATTTTCATTTCGGTGGCGACTGCTTTGGCCTTCAGTCGGATCTGCACGGTGGAAACACCTCGGCCGTCTGTTCTTTGTGTGTTCACCCAATCTTCGAGAACGTCTTCAAGTTCGGGCCATTTGCTTTTGTGACCTCTGAAAGCTTTTTTTGACTTTTTGCATTGAGACAATTCTTCCTGCTGGCGTCTCCAACGTCTCACCATTGACTCGTTGATTCCAAGGTTACGTGCAGCGGTTCTATTTCCTTCGTTTACTGCTAAATTGACTGCCTTTAACTTAAAAGCTGCATCATATGCATTTCTACGTTTGTTTTCCATAATGAGGGTGTCTCACAAACTGTCTTGCGCTCAAAATGGCCGTCTTTCTCGCTGTCGTTCTGTCTTGTACCACTCCGGTAGAAGTCTGCTTCCGGAGGACCTCCGCGTTCCCGTGCGCGCGGCTACTTGTGTGTTGAAGCAAATGTGACGTCAACATGGTGGATGGTAAAATCCATAGATTTAGGTATCCCCCTAGTGGCCATTAGCTGTAAAAATCCATAGATAAGCCGCGCTGTTATATAAGCCGCAGGGTCGAAAAATGGGGAAAAAGTCGCGGCTTATAGTCCGAAAAATACGGTACTTAAATTAATTTTGTATGTTTTGATCTTTTGTTCAGGTCACTCAGTTATGCTTGACACTGGACGCTTTGCTTGAGAGTGAGAGCAGCAGCGCTGATGTCCTTGAGTGTTACTTCCTGGAAGCTCTGTACTGCTCACTGGGGGCCACGTTGATGGAGAGTGGTAGAATCAAGTTTGACGAGTTCATCAAAAAGGTTTCCTGCTTAGCCACTGTGCATGATGAGAAAGCCCAGGCTGGGCCTGGTGAGATCCCAGGTAAAAAGCAGGGATTTGTCCTTAAACAATGATGAAACCACCCTTCAATGTCAGCATTATGCTTTTTTTGTGTACTACATATGATTTGAAATTGTGTGTTGTAGAAATATAATAAATTATGGTATACAATTTGGTGTAGAAGGAACCTTATCACGGTATACTCTCCAAAAGAGTACAGTATGTGTGTACATGTGTTTTACAATGACTGCCTCCATACAGGATACCTCCCAACACTGTATGATTTCCATTTTGATGGAACACAGGAGAAGTGGGTACCCTGGAGGTCCTTGGTTGCTAAATATATCCACAACCCTGAAATGAAGTTTGCTGATATCTTAGGTAACTGTTCTTTCTGTGAGCAGGACAGCAAGCACTAATTAAGTATAAATACATGCATAAGCATCTAAACATTTGGCCTTCACTTATTTATGCTCTGCCTATGCTTCAGTGCCAACTGTTGACACCACAAGAGCCAGCTGGATTGTGGAACAGATGGTGAAGATAAAGAGGCCAGTGCTACTGGTTGGAGAGTCTGGCACTTCTAAGACTGCCACCATCCATAACTTCCTAAAGAATGTCAATGCAGATACAAAGGTAATATTGAAGGGGGTATGTTATGTTAAAGTTTTGACTTTAGCCTCTTAACTTTAAAACACAGAGAAAAATACTGACATAGAAGCCCAGAGTTTTTATTTATCCTATATGTGATGAAAGCATTACAGTGTGGCTTTGACTTGTCTAGCAACTTTGGGCTGGGCATTATCTTTCATTGGCATTTCCTCCCCTGGCATAGTGGCTTATCCATCCATCCATTATCTCCCGCTTCTCTGGGGGTTGGGTCTTGGGGGCAGCAGCTTGAGCAGAGAAACCCAGATGACCCTGTCCCCGGCCACTTTCTCCAGCTCTACCGGGGGGACCCAGAGGTGTTCCCAGGCTAGCCGATATACATAGTCTTCCCTATGTGTCTTGGGTCTTCCCCGGGGTCTCCAGATGTCCAGATGGGGGATGTCCCCAGAACACCTCACCAAGGCATCCAGGAGGCATCCTAACCAGATGCCTGAGCCATCTCATCTGGGTCCTCTCAGTGTGAAGGAGCAGCGGTTCTACTCCGAGCCCCTCCTGGATGACTGAGCTTCTCACTCTATCTCTAAGGGAGAGCCCAGACACCCTGCAGAAGAAGCCCATTTGCCGCTTGAATTCGCAATCTCGTTCTTTCGGTCACTACCCACAACTCGTGACCATAGGTGAGGGTAGGAACGTAGATTGACCAGTAAATTGAGAGCTTCGCCTTTTGGCTCAGCTCCTTCTTCACAACGACGAGTCAGTGCAGATCCCGCAACACTGCGGACACCGCACCAACCCGCCCATCAATCTTCCGTTCAATTCGTCCCTCACTCCTGAACAAGACCCTGAGATACTTGAACTCCTCCACTTGGGGAAGGATTTCATTCCTGACCCGGAGAGAGCATTCCACCCTTTTCCGGCTGAGGACCGTGGTCTCGGATTTGGAGGTGCTGATTCTTATCCCAGCCGCTTAACACTCGGCTGCAAACCGCTCCAGTGAGAGCTGAAGGTCATGGTCCAACGAAGCTAACAGAACCACATCATCCGCAAAAAGCAGAGACCCAATTCTGAGGTCGCCAAATCGGACCCCCTCAACACCCTTGCTGTGCAACGCTTTCTCCAAGTCCACAAAACACATGTAGACTGGTTGGGTGTACTCCCTTGCAACCTCCAGGATGAGGGTGTAGAGCTGGTCCACTGTTCCACGGCCAGGACGAAAACCACTCTGCACCTCCTGAATCCGAGATTCGACTATCTGACAGATCCTCCCCCCGAATAGACCTTACCAAGGAGGCTGAGGAGTGTGATCCCCCTGTAGTTGGAACACACCCTCCGGTCCCCTTTTTTAAAGAGGGGGACCACCAACCTGATCTCCCAGTCCAGAGGCACTGTCCCCGATGTCCAGGCGATGCTGCAGAGGAGTGTCAGCCAAGACAGCCCTACAACATCCAGAGCCCTGAGAAACTCAGGACGGACCTCATCCACCCCTGGGGCCTTGCCACCGAGGATCTTTTTGACCACCTCGGCAACCTCAGCCCCAGAAATGGGAGGCCTCGTCTCCGAGTTCTCCAACTCTGCTTCCTCTGAAAGCATGTTGGTAGGATTGAGGTGGTCCTTGAAGTAATTTCCGTACCGACTCGCAACGCCCCTAGTTCAGGTCAGCAGAGCCCCGTCCCCACCATACACAGTGTTGACGGTGTCCCAGGAGAGGCCCGGGTTTTCGCCTCAGCAACCGCCGAGGCTGCCATCCACTTGGCCTGTCGGTACCCATTAGCTGCTTCCAGAGTCCCACTGGCCAAAAAGGCCCGATAGGACTCCTTCAGCTTGACGGCTTCCCTCACCGCTGGTGTCCACCAGCGGGTTCGGGGATTGCCGCCACGACAGGCACCGACCACCTTACGGCCACAGCTCCAGTCAGCCGCCTCTACAATGGTTCATTCAGACTCAATGTCCCCCACCTCCCCCGGGACATGGTTGAAGTTCTGCCGGAGGTGGGAATTAAAGCCCCTTCTGACAGGGGAGTCCGCCAAACGTTCCCAGCAGACCCTCACAATACGTTTGGGCCTGCCAGGTCTGATCGGCATCCTCCCCCACCAGCGGAGCCAGCTCACCACCAGGTGGTGATCAGTTGACAACTCAGCCCCTCTCTTCACCCAAGTGTCCAGGGCACACGGCCGCAAATCCGACGATACAACCACAAAGTCGATCATTGAACTGCGGCCTAGGGTGTCCTGGTGCCAAGTGCACATATGGACACCCTTATGCCTGAACATGGTGTTCGTTATGGACAGTCCATGACAAGCACAGAAGTCCAACAGCAGAACACCACTGATTCAGATGGGGGGGGGGGGGGGGGGGGGGGGGGGGGGGCGTTCCTCCCAATCACACCCTTTCAGGTCTCACTGTCATTGCCCTTGTGAGCATTGAAGTCCCCCAGCAGAATGAGGGAGTCTCCAGCAAGAGCACTCTCCTCCAGGGACTCCAAAAAGGGTGGGTACTGCTGTTTGGTGCGTAATCACAAACAACAGTCAGGACTTGTCCCCCCACTCAAAGGCGGAGGTAGGCTACCCTCTCGTCCACTGGGGTAAACCCCAATGTACAGGCACACAGCCGGGGGGCAATAAGTATGCCCACACCTGCTCTGCACCTCTCACCACCGGCATCTCCAGAGTGGAAGAGAGTCCAACACCTCTCAAGAGGACTGGTTCCAGAGCCCAAGCGGTGCGTCGAGATGAGTCCGACTATATCTAGCCGGAACCACTCAGCCTCACACACCAGCTCTGGCTCCTTCCCCAACAGAAAGGTGACGTTCCACATCCCAAGAGCCAGCTTCAGTAGCCGAGGATCAGACCGCCACAACGGGCCCACAGGTGGTGAGCCCGTTGGAAGTGGCTTATCAACCTGTTCAATGTTATACTTGATATGAGACTGTGTTTACAAGAGGGATTAGTACCAACCATAAGTGGCTGAACTATGCGTGATTTCAGAAAAAAAAAGAACAATCAAATATTTTTCTGTCAATTTGGTATTTACTTGTGTGAGCTTGGTTAGGACTGTATGCTAGTTCGAGCTGTTAGGCTCGGTATTGTGTGCTCCCTCATACAGTAATAATGTGCTTTTGGGATTATTAAGTGTAATTTATGTTTGGATGGTAGCTCGAAGCTGTACCACAGATCTCTAACAGACATTTCATTCAGACCTCAGGAAATTGTAAAATAATTTAAAAAAAATCTCAAGATGACCCTGTTCAAATATCTTTTTCTAGATTCCTCTCGTCATCAACTTCTCATCCAGAACGACTTCGTTGGACCTGCAGAGAAACCTGGAGGCTAATGTGGAAAAAAGGACCAAAGATACTTATGGTCCCCCAATGGGGAAGAGACTACTGGTGTTTATAGATGACATGAACATGCCAAAAGTACCTATTCCTTGCTCTCTATCAAGTCTGTTATTTCCTTTACTGTGGTGATAGAGCTTGTATGTTTGAATTTTTGTAATGCATTTTCAGGTGGATAATTATGGTACACAGCAGCCTATTGCTCTTCTGAAGCTTCTGCTGGACAGAGGAGGCCTGTATGACAGAGGAAAGGAGCTCAACTACAAACTCCTCAAGGACCTTGGCTTCATTGCTGCCATGGGGAAGGCAGGAGGTGGGAGGAATGAGGTGGATTCACGCTTCACCTCGCTCTTCAGCGTCTTTAGCATTCCGTTTCCAACTGTGGAATCTCTCCACCTCATCTATGCTTCCATTATCAAAGGTCACGCTAGAGTAAGTGTCTGTTTTCCCACACAGAGTCTTGATCTTCGATATTACTCAGATTTAATAAACTTGATTTAATTTTGTAGCCATTTGAGGATGCTATACAGAAGGTTTGTGACAAAGTCACCTTCTGCACACTGGAACTCTACAACATCATTATCAAAGATCTGCCACCCACGCCCTCCAAGTTCCACTACATCTTCAACCTGAGGGACCTGTCAAGAGTCTATAATGGACTGATTCTCACCCAACCAGACAGGTCTGAGCTAACACATTCACTGTCCTGATAGTTGATTGATAAATTATCTCTTTTGAAATGCCTCCTTCCAATTTTTTCTCTCTCACAGATTTTTGACTGTCACCCAATTTGTACGTGTGTGGAGAAATGAGTGCCTGAGAGTCTTCCATGACAGACTTATTGATGAAACTGACAAGACTTTGGTAATACATATCTGCCAAATGCATAAACATAAGCATATCTATAAAACTAGTTGATAGACACCTACCTTCTTTTTTTTTTTTCTCGGCAGTTTTCAGTTGCACCTTTTTTTGCCTACAGGTTCAAGGTTACATAAAGAATCTGACTGAAGAGCATTTCAAGTCAGACATGGAGGCAGTGATGAAGGACCCGATTCTTTTTGGAGACTACAAAACAGCCCTCAGTGAATCGGAACCGAGAGTCTATGAGGACATCCAAGGCTATGACGCATCAAAAGCTCTGTTTCAGGTAAAATACTATTGCTGTTATATTAACTATGGTGGTCCCATTCTAAAAGCCTTTCCTGGAATTTGATATTTTAATGCAACAGAATTTTTTTTTGTTTGATTTCCTGCCATTTTCCAACCATTGTGTTTTTCATTCTGCAGGAAATTCTTGAGGAATATAACGAGACCAAGTCTAGAATGAACCTTGTACTGTTTGATGACGCACTGGAACATTTGACCCGGGTCCACCGCATCATCCGCATCGATCGTGGTCATGCCCTGCTTGTTGGAGTGGGGGGCTCTGGCAAGCAATCCCTTACCAAACTTGCTGCGTTCTCTGCTGGCTGTGAGGTTGTAAAAAACATTTAACCGATGTGATGAAAGGAAGCTAACACAAACATTTATAGTTTTATTTATTAATTTCTACATTTATATAAAAAAAGTCATATATACTGAAATTAAAGTTAGTGCTAATCAGTTAGGCTTTACTTGTATGCATTAAGGTTAGGTTAAGCAGCATTAAGCTGTTTAAACAAATGTGCTGAATGATACTGCTTGTGTCAGGTGTTTGAGATCACACTGAGCAGAGGATACAATGAGACCAACCTCCGGGAAGATCTGAAAACATTGTATTTGAAGCTTGGCATTGAAAATAAGAAGACGGTGTTCCTCTTTACTGATGCTCATGTTGCTGAGGAAGGCTTCTTGGAGCTCATTAACAACATGCTGACCTCAGGTTGGATATCACTCGAGCTCAGGCTTGATTTAAAAGCTACAGCTGTAGTGTTCTGATCATTCATTCTCTGTATAGGCATAGTTCCAGCACTGTTTCCTGATGATGAAAAGGAATCAATTCTTAACCAGCTTCGTGATGAGGCTCTTAAAATGGGAGCAGGTCCCTCAAAAGAGAGCGTGTGGCAATACTTTGTCAACAAGAGTGCCAACAATCTACACATTGTTTTAGGCATGTCTCCAGTGGGAGACACTCTGAGAACACGCTGCAGGAACTTCCCAGGTGAATTATGCATTTGGGCTGATTTCACATCATGTACTTTATGGTACTTTCTATTGTTTTATGTGAGTGCCCATTTTTTTCAGGACTGATGAACAATACTGTGATAGATTGGTTTTTGCCATGGCCGCCACAGGCATTGTATGCAGTCGCTGAGTCCTTCCTGGGTGGGTTGTTACAAAAAAAAAAAAAAAATTCACAAATTTGTTCTTGTAAAAAATGCAGAAATTTTGGACTTTTAATTTGTTGTGGAGCTAAATTTTCAGATATATTGTTGGAACAACTTAATCTTTAAATCTTGATAATTATCAAAGTTTTGTTTTTGCTTCCACAGGTGAAAGTCCAATGATTCCTGAGGCACACTCTGCGGCGGTTATAGATCATGTATGCATGGTTCATACCTCTGTGGGTGACTACAGCAAGCTTTTCCTCCAAAAACTTAGACGATGTAACTTTGTTACTCCGAAGAACTACTTGGACTTTATCAACAGCTATTCTAACCTGTTGGAGGAAAAGGACCAATACATCCTGGGTAAGAGGACGGACCATATTATAAATCCTGTGCCTCTGTTTTGTAAGGGTTGTTCTGGTGCCACACAAATACTTTAAATACTAATTATTATGTTTGTGATGATTTCATCCAATCTTTTTTTGTGTTTTAGCTCAATGCAAACATTTAGAGGGGGGTTTAGATAAACTTAAGGAAGCCAGTGAGCAGCTAGCTGAGCTGAATGTCAAGCTCGCAGATCAGAAGGTGGTCCTTGCTGAAAAGACCACAGCTTGTGAAACCCTTCTGGAAGAGATTGCCACAAACACAAAAATAGGTCAGTGAGTGCCTGTATCCTTTGGTCACGAGAATAAACTTAGTTACACACAGCTATTGCAAACACTTACCTGTAACTTGTTCTTTTAGCCAAGGAGAAAAAGACTCTTGCAGAAGATAAAGCCAAAGAGATTGAAGAGCAGAATAAAGTCATAGCTGTTGAAAAGACAGAAGCTGAGAGTGCCCTGACTGAAGCTCTGCCAGCATTAGAGGCTGCAAGAAATGCCCTGCAAGACCTGGAAAAATCTGATGTCACAGAGATTCGGTAAACTCCTCCAGAACAAGATCAAATCATGCTGTTGAAATAATTGTCAATGATGGTAAAATGAATCCTGCTGAATTAAATGATAAAGAACCTAATCTGATAACCAAATAACGCTACTAAACTTCTGTAAAGAAAGCAGATGTTATCCGAAAACATATACAGTACATATACAGAAGGGTTGATTTATTTTTTAGGATGTAAATTGAATACTGACTAGTAATTAATCTTTAAAATTCTTGATCAAAAAATTAAACTTATGTATCGGTTAATCCTTTTCAACTATCGGCCACTTCCTTCTGGTTCGTCCTGCAGGTCTTTTGCTAAGCCACCCAAACAGGTGCAAGTGGTCTGCGAGTGCATCCTGGTGCTGCGTGGCTACAAAGAAATCAGTTGGCAGTCAGCAAAGGGGATGATGTCAGAGGCTAACTTCCTGCGCTCTCTGATGGAGATGAACTATGATTCCATAAATAATAACCAGGTCAGGACGGTCAAAGGTAAGCTGACCCCACGATCAGTGGAAAACTACCATCAATGCTATAGTGCATCATAACAGCATATTAACAGTTTGTATAATTCTAAAGAACCTGAGGTATGACCACTTGAGTCCTCCCAGGCAAGCTTTCTTGTAATTGATTTAAATTGCCTTAAGGAATATTTCTCAAGGCTTCTCGAAGGACATCTAAAAGCTCCTCTTTGGATCGAGATTGCATTTGGCTCTAGATGATCCAACACTGCTTTTACATTGTCTGGGCTCTTAGGAGGTTTCGTCACTCCATTAGACCCGTTGCCACTGAGTTTTAGTCCAGTTCTTGTGTAATTTGGCATATCTCATTCTTAGCTCCCAGTTTCTGTTCCTCAATGAGTAGTTGACTATCACCCTGTCACGGAGAATATTGTTGATCTTCCGTAAACAGTAGATGTATCAACTGAAGGGTAAATTGCCTCTCTTAGGTATTGTGTTGGGCTTTTGCTGGATATTTTCTTCTTTTTTTAATCTTTCTTTTTACAAAGTTTTCAGTTCTAAAATAAACAGAATATTAATGAACAGACAGGTTGTCAGGGTTGATATAGGCCATACATTAGTGTAAAGTGGAGTGACTATTCACACAGACAATGAATTACATTTTAAAGAATATAAGAAACCACCTTTCACAGTGCTTTGTGTAATGTTCTGCCCGTAGTCTTAAGGTGAAGGTCAGTTTTTCCATGCATTGTATTTCATTAACAATGGTGATCCAGTCATTCCTTGATGGTAAATTTGTCTGCAGCCATTTCCTTATTGTGGCCTTCTTGCTTGCAGCCAAGAGCACTTCATGAATATAGTTGTCCTGGGCCGTAAGTCCAACTGGGATTTTACCCAAATACACTATAATAAAAGAAAAATCGACTTTTAAACCTGGGGTTTTGACTGAGGTTTTGTAGTTTTTTATAAGTCTGTGATATTAAATGTTTACTCTCTTTAGCATTATACGCATCTGTAAATATACTGATCATGTTTGAATCCCCATTTGTTTGCTTAATTTCATTGTTGACGTAGTCTCTGACCTGGAAATATCTGTGTCCAATGTGACCGGATTGTCTAGATAACTTGAACTCATATGTCATATGTCACCCATTTCAATATTTTGGCATGGTTCTCAAGATGGAGAAAGGCAGCCCTGGTCAAGCAGTTTATTTTATCCAGGGGAGGATCATGGTTTTGGGAAATACCTAATAAAGACTGTGCTGGTGTCTCAGATTGCCTTAATTCTAAATCTTTACTTTTGGCAAAGTAGTTTGGATTACACCAGCAAACTAGGGTTCTTAGCTGTGCGGAAATATAATAGTCCTCCTCACTTGGTAAAGAAAGTCCATCCTCGTTTTTGGGTAATTCAAGGCTTCTTACTGTTCCAGACAAATTTTGATATCATTCTATTCCATTCCCTAAAATCCTTAGGAGGGACCTCTACGGGAAGTGACTGGAATAAGTACAGAAGTCGGGGAAGGACTTTCTTTTTTTTTTGTTTCAACTCTATTAGACATGTCTAGAGGCAGTACAGTCCATCTATCTAGATCTGCTTTGATTGTCTTAAAAACTGGATCATAATTTGTCTTATATATTTTGGAGATGTCTTTTTGGATCCTAACTCCCAGATATTTAATAGCAGGGTCAGTGTTTGGAGTTATATGTGAGTATCTGGGTCTTATGTGTATTCAATTTATACCCAGAATATGAGCCAAACAGTCTCAGTCTCAAAAGGGACATCAATTTGAGCAAACTGTCATCTACATATAGACTTATCTTGTATTCATTGTCTCCAAAGAGGATGTGGCTTAGTGGGCAGCCTTGGCGACAACCCCTCTCTAACTTGATGGATTGAGTTAGGTGGCCATTGTTTCTTATTCTGGCGGTGGGGTCCGCCAGAATGTTGGACACCGTAGTTGTCTCTGGACCCCTGCCAAATCTGACCAGTGATGACATGTTTAGCCGCATGTCCTCATTCAATCACTGGTTGTCTAGATGGTGTCCAGCAAACAACGTGAGCTACATAGATAATTGGCAAGCTTTCCGGAGAAAACCTGGTCTGATGAGGAGAGACGGCATCCATCCCACTTTGGAAGGAGCGGCTCTCATTTCTAGAAATATGGACGAATTTATTAGTCATCCAAAAACATGACAACCCAGGGTTGAGACCAGGATGCAGAGTTGTAGTCTTACACACTTCTCTGCGGCTTCCCACCTGATGCTGCCCCCCCCCTAAACAAAAAACACAAAAGGAGAAAATACTCTTGTGCAAAAAAAAATTGAGACAAAACATTTAACTGAACAAAAACATCAAACTATTAAATGTGGTTTGCTGAATATTAGATCTCTCCTTTCGAAGTCCCTGTTAGTGAATGATTTGATTTGTGATCATCATATTGATATATTTTGTCTTACAGAAACCTGGCTGCAGCAGGAGGATCATGTTAGCATTAATGAATCAACTCCCTCTGACTATTTAAATGTTCACGTACCTCGAACCACAGGCAGAGGAGGAGGAGTGGCAGCTATCTTCAGATCAGGGTTACTAATCAGTCCTAGACCCAAGATTAGTTTGAGCTCTTTTGAATCTCTGATTCTCAGGTTTTCCCACCCAAAGTGGAAATCACAAAAACCTCTTGTGTTTGTTGTTGTGTATCGTCCACCTGGCCCTTATTCTGAGTTTCTGTCTGAATTCTCAGAGTTTTTATCCCAGTTAGTGCTGAGTACAGATAAAGTCATTGTAGTGGGTGACGTTAATATTCATGTAGATGTTGAAAATGACAGCCTAAATATTAACTTTAATTCTATTTTAGACTCTATTGGATTTTCTCAAAGTGTTCACAGACCTACTCAATGCCTTAATCATACCCTTGACCTTGTGCTGACGTATGTCATTGAGAGTGAACAGTTAACAGTGTTCCCTCATAACCCTGTCTTTTCTGTCCATTTTTAATAACTTTTGAATTTACATTACTCAACTATACGGCTTCTGAGAAGAATTTTACATATAGAAAGTGTCTATCAGAGAATGCTGTAACCAGATTTAAAGAGTTGATTTCATCATCCTTTTCTTCACTGCCATGTGCAAGTATGACAGAGGACGGCTACCTAAATTTTACTCCAGTAGAACTTGACTCTCTTGTTGACAGCACTATAGCTTCAATGCGTACAACACTGGACAATGTTGCCCCTCTGAAAAGGAAGGTAATCAGTCAGAAGAGGTTGGCTCCTTGGTATAATTCACAGCTGCTTTAAAGCAGACTGCAAGAAAGCTGGAGAGACAGTGGCGTTCCTCTAATTTAGAAGAGTCTCAATTAGTCTGGAAAGATAGTTTAATAACGTATAAGAAAGCCCTTCGTAAAGCTAGAACTGCTTATTATTCAACATTGATAGAAGAGAATAAGAACAATCCCAGGTTTCTTTTCAGCACTGTAGCCAGGCTGACAAAGAGTCCAAGCTCTGTTGAGCCATGTATTCCTTTAACTCTCAGCAGTGAGGATTTCATGAGATTCTCAATAAAATTGTTTCTATCAGAGAGAAGATTGATGGAATCCTTCCCACTATTATCACTGATGTATCATCAAGTAGAGCAGCTTTAGAAGTATCTTTCGAACCTGATTTGTATTTAGACAGCTTCTGCCCAGTTGATCTCTCTCCGCTAACAACAGCAATAGTCTCTTCTAAACCATCAACTTGTATTTTAGACCCAATCCCAACCAGACTGTTCAAGGAGGTTTTCCCCTTAATCAATACTTCCATATTGGATTTGATCAATCGGTCTTTGTTGACAGGATATGTACCTCAGACTTTTAAGGTTGCTGTAATTAAACCTTTACTTAAAAAACCTACTCTTGATTCAGAAGTGTTGGCTAATTATTGACCTATATCCAATCTCCCTTTTTATGTCTAAAGTCCTTGAAAAAATAGTTGCAGCTCAACTTTGTGATCATTTACATAGAAATAATCTGTTTGAAGAGTTTCAGTCAGGATTCAGAGTGCATCATAGCACAGAAACAGCACTGGTGAAAGTTACCAATGATCTCCTCTTAGCCTCTGATAGCGGACTTGTTTCTGTGCTTGTCCTGTTGGATCTCAGTGCTGCATTTGATACGATCGATCACAGCATTCTGTTACAGAGACTTGAACATGTTATTGGGATTAAAGGAACTGCATTAGGCTGCTTTAAGTCATATTTATCTGATAGATTCCAGTTTGTTCTTGTAAATGAAGAATCTTCTTCACACGCCAGAGTAAGTAATGGAGTTCCTCAGGGTTCTGTGCTTGGACCAATTCTTTTTACTTTATACATGCCTCCATTAGGTAACATTATTAGACAGCATGGCATCAATTTCCATTGTTATGCTGATGATACTCAGCTGTACTTATCTATGAAACCAGATGAAATAAATAGGTTGATCAGACTATAAGACTGTCTTAAAGACATAAAGACCTGGAAGACTCAGAACTGTCTGCTTCTAAATTCAGACAAAACTGAAGTTGTTCTGTTTGGACCTGAGCGCTTCGGGGAGAAATTGTCTAGTTGTATAGTTACTCTAGATGGTATTTCCTTGTCTTCTAGTTCTACAGTGAGGAACCTTAAAGTTATTTTTTACCAGAATTTATCATTTGACGCTCATATAAAACTTGTTTCTAGGACTGCCTTCTTTCACCTTCGTAATATTGCTAAAATCAGGAACATCCTGTCTCAGGGTGATGCAGAGAAACTAGTCCATGCATTTGTTACTTCAAGATTGGACTACTGTAATTCCTTATTATTGGGCTGTCCCACATATTCTCTAAAAAGCCTCCAGCTGATCCAAAATGCTGCAGCCAGAGTTTTGATGAGATCTAACAGGAGAGATCATGTTTCTCCAGTTTCAGCTTCTCTTCATTGGCTCCCTGTTAAATTCAGAATAGAATTTATGATTCTTCTCCTCACATATAAAGCTCTTAAAGACAGAGCTCCATCATATCTTAAAGATCTCATTGTAAGATATTTTCCTAACAGAGCACTTTGCTCCCAAACTGCAGGTTTACTTGTTGTTCCCAGAGTTCCTAAAAGTAGAATGGGAGGCAGAGCCTTCAGTTATCAGGCCCCTCCCTTGTGGAATAAGCTGCCAGTAAAAGTCCGGGAAGCAGACACCCTTTCCACTTTTAAGATTAGGCTTAAAACTTTACTTTCTGATAAAGCTTATAGTTAGGGATGGCTCAGGTAATCCTGAAACATCCCATAGTTAAGCTGCTATAGGCTTAGACTGCTGGGGGACCTCATCTGTCACACCTTTCCTCACTTTGCTCTCTTTTTCTTTTAATTTCTCAAATGATATTATGTAAATGTGACATTATTGCGGTTATTAACTTGTGTTTCCCTGTTCCAACAGGTATCCTTTGAATGGTGTTTTTCCCCCCTCTTTTCCCTCTTTTCTGTCTTCTCAAACCCCAGCTGGTCGAGGCAGATGGCCACCCTTCCTGATTCTGGTTCTGCCAGAGGTTTCTTCCTTTCCACAGTCGCCACAGGCATGCTCAGGGCGGGAGATTGGCATCGTTTCGGTGCAATCTGTTGGTTTCCTTAGCTTGGATTTTTTTTTTTTTTATTCGCTCTATATGAATGAATTGGATTATTTTGAAATTATTATTATGATTACAATAAATTGAATTAAATTGTCTTGAATTGGACTATATTATTTAAGTGCCTTGAGATGACAATTGTTGTAATTTGGCGCTATATAAATATAAATAAACTGAAATAAGCTGAAACTGAAGTAAAGTGATCTAATTCACTGAACAGATTTTTCATTAAATCCAAAACGTTGCAGTACTTGGTAAAGGAAGCCGCATCCAACTGAGTCAAATGCTTTCTCTGAAAGTTAATTCCATAGTAATTAACTTTCAGGAGTATGGGTTATACTTCCTGCGACCACCATGGGAAGGTCACGTTTCGCCGTGGCCGAGCCTCCAAGTCTGTCATTTTTGTTTGCAAAGATTCTTGTTTCTGCTGCATTTGTCGGAGCGAATCCTGAAGGTCGAAGTTGTGCTCCTCCAGCTCGGCCACACTTTGTTCAGCTTCCTCGACTAGCGTTGTTGTGTTTTTCAAGTCCCCCCTAATATCTTCCAGGGCTTGATTAATCTCATCTCGGAGTTCAGTTTGCTCTTTCTACACGTCCTCTCTCAACGTAGACTGGAATGTGCAGTGCATCTTGTTCTTTACATCAGAGCGCATCGCCTTGATCTCAGTGTGAATACTAGGTAGCAGGCTATCTTCAGCCAGGTCATGTCCGGCTGGGCTAGGTGTTCTAGCATTAGCGTCAACGTTGCTCTCCGCGGATACTTTATCACATTTTGCAGATCTTGTGTGATTTTAGTTTTGCTGGTTTTGTCCCCCTCCGTAGTTTAACAACTATATTATCTTGTTAAAGCACTTGAATCTGGGGAAATAATCTGTGATTTAGGGAGAGTGTTAGGTCAGCCTGCTGACTTGTCTACGTGCCCACCGAAAGTCTTGCTGGATTTTTTTCCCCATGTCTTCGGGAGATTACTTTCAGATACTGTTAATCTCTTCTTGATAATATTTTATGCCTGTTTTAGGTCATCTTTTGCCTTAATTTATGAAAACACTGCATACCATGTGGAAATTTGCCATGTTTTAGCTCTTTGGGAATTATCTTGGATCTTGGTGGTGTAAAAACATTTTTTAAACCTGTAAAACTGCATTATCTTTGACATATTTTAGAGCTTCAACTAAATAAACGAATAAACGTAATATGTTTTAGCAAACAAAATAAACAAAGGGACTAAAGATATGTAAATATATATGTTTTTCTTACTGTCATTTTCCTCTCGATAGGCTTCTTAAAGAACCTGCAAACAACCCTTGAGGAGATGCAAGCCATCAGTAAGGCTGGTTCAGGAATGCTCAAGTTTGTTGAAGCAATCATGGGTTACTGTGATGTTGCCCGGGAAATAAAACCCAAGAGAGAGAAGGTATCAAAGGTTTTGTTACTGCTAATTCAAAATCCTGTATTTCAAGAGACCTTAATGAGAAAAATGTATTACCATTTTATTTTTAGGTGGGACGACTAGAGAAAGACTTCTTTCAGAGTAAGCGGGAACTAGAGTCCATTCAAAGTGAGCTTAGTGATATAGAGAGAGAGTTCAAATCTCTTAAAGAGAAATATGAAGCTGCTACTTTGGAGAAGCAGCTGCTACAGGATGAGGCTGATGTCATGGAGAGGAGACTTGAAGCAGCGGACAAACTCATCTCTGGCCTGAGCTCTGAAAATGAACGGTGAGATTATAGATGCAACACCCCACTAAAAATTGCTTGTTTATATTCTTTGATCTTTTCATCACTTCATGCAGCCATCTTTCAATTTTACTCCCTCTTATCAATTACCCAACTCAGATGGACAAAAGATTTGGATGAACTGAAGCAGCAGCGCGTGCGTCTCCTTGGTGACTCTCTGATCTCTGCTGCTTTTTTGAGCTACGAGGGGGCCTTCAGCGGGGACTTCAGGAATGAAATGGTATATCAGATATGGGTTAAGGATGTGCAGGAGAGAGGAATCCCCTTGAGTCAGCCTTTCAAAGTGGAAATTCTTCTTACTGATGAAGTAGAAATCAGCAGGTGAGGAGAACATGCTCACAGTATGTTGAAACTTTTTTTCATATTAGAAGACATACCTTGTTGCGTCAATTTATCCGGTCAAATTAAAGGAATTAGGTGTTGTGATACCAGCTAGTTGTAGCAAATACGGTTATTTGTTAAGCTGAACTCGGTTTGATTACGGAGATTTTTGTTGCTAACAAACCCTGTGGGACAGGTGGTGCTCAGAAGGTTTGCCCTCAGATGAGCTGTCCGTGCAGAACGGAATCCTCACAACTAGAGGGAGCCGATTTCCCATGTGCATTGACCCTCAACAGCAAGCACTCAACTGGATTAAAAAGAAGGAAGAAAATAATAACCTTAAGGTATACAAAGTTCTGTGCCCATATAGGTCTCAGAGTGACCACTCAGTGGCCCAGAATAAGCACATTGTTTTAACATGTGGCACTGAAGAGTAATCACCATTCTTCCTTCAGGTTTCATCTTTCAATGATCCAGACTTCCTGAAACAACTCGAGATGGCCATTAAATGTGGTTATCCATTCCTTTTTCAAGATGTGGACGAATACATTGACCCTGTTATTGACAATGTTCTGGAGAAAAACGTAAAAGGAGCAGAGGGCAGACAGGTCATCATGCTGGGTGACAAGGAGGTGGACTATGATCCCAACTTTAAGCTCTACCTCAACACTAAATTGGCAAACCCCAAATATTCTCCATCAGTGTTCGGAAAAGCCATGGTCATTAACTATACCGGTAAGACCTGAAGCATAGCAACCATAGTTTTTGTCTGTATTTTGTGAACAACAGGTACTGAATGGTTTGCCTGTGTCTAAGTATTGGCTCTGTATTACATTCAGTGACCCTTAAGGGCCTGGAAGACCAACTTCTCAGTGTTATAATGGGCTTTGAGAAGAAGGAGCTGGAGGAACAGCGTGAGCATTTAATCCAAGAAACAAGTGAAAATAAGAAGCTGCTGAAAAATCTTGGAGACTCCTTGCTCAGAGAGATGGCCACATTTAAAGGCAATATGCTGGATAACACAGAGCTTGTTGACACACTGGAAGAAACAAAGTCAAAAGCCAGTGAGGTAAGTTTGGCTGAGTCTAGTATCGATTAGCTCATGTCTGAGTAGCAGTTTTACTGAGGTAACTAAACTAATTTCTTTCTGTCTGGTGTTGGGATTATCAGGTATTTGAGAAACTAAAGTTGGCTCAGAAGATGTCAATGGACATTGATAAACTCAGAGATGGCTACCGACCTGCAGCCAAGCGTGGTGCTATTCTGTTCTTTGTACTGACAGACATGGCTCTGGTTAGCAGCATGTACCAGTACTCGCTCGCCTCATACCTGGAAGTGTTCAACTTTTCTCTGCAAAAATCTCTGCCTGACTCAGACCTTCACCGAAGACTCGAAAACATCATAAACACTCTCACATACAGCGTGTATAACTATGGCTGCACAGGTAAAATAATTAGGGGAGAACAACTGAATTGAATTAAATGCGTCTAATTTGATTATAGGTTTGATCACTCTGAATGCATATACTTAGGGCTGTTTGAGAGAAACAAGTTGCTCTTCTCCTTCAACATGACCATTAAGATTGAGCAAGCAGAGGGGAGGGTGCCTCAGGAGGAATTGGAGTTCTTTATCAAAGGTGAGATATCTAAAGTTCACCTCATTTGAATGATCCAAGTTCATAACGGTAATCACAGGTGGGCTCAAACATTTGAACGTACACAATGCTCAAAATAACTTTTTATTTTTTTCCACCTCACGTGTAAAGGTAATCTATCTCTGGAAAAAAGCCAACGCAAAAAGCCTTGTGACTGGCTTCCTGACCAGGGGTGGGAGGATATAGTGAAACTCGCTGAGCTCTTTCCCGATCAGTTCGGCTCTCTGCCTGACGACATTGAAAAAAATTTAACAGACTGGAAATCTGTAAGTGACAGAAAACACAGACAAAAACCACAGCAAGATTGTTACCAGATCATCTGAGTTGAATTCTCTTTTTCCCTTCTCAGTGGTGTGACTTGGATGCACCGGAACAGGTTCCATTTCCCCTGAATTATAAGGAGAACCTGTCAGCCTTTCAGAAGCTGCTGTTGCTGCGCTGTTTCCGTGTTGACAGAGTCTTCAGAGCTGTGACAGACTATGTCACTGTAACCATGGGAGAGAAGTGAGAGAAAGTGTTGTTTTATACATACATATTTATATATATATATCTATATATATCTATATCTATATATATCTATATCTATATATATATATATATCTATATATATCTATATCTATATATATCTATATCTATATATATCTATATATATATATATATATATATATCTATATATATATATCTATATATATATATTTAGATATATACATATATGTGCAGACATACAGACTGATGGCAAGTTAAAAGGAAAGTCAATTTGTTGTGCTGTGATGCACTGCCAAACAATCTTTCAAAACAGCGTTCCTTGCCATTTATTCTCTTTCTTACCTGCATTTTTAAAGAAAACATGCAGAAGGTTTTCTCCAGACTTTTTTGGCAGTTGGTGCTTTTATATACACTTCACAGCCAGGAATTTTGTGCTCTCATAGGTGGAAGTCAAGGGAGAGGTTTGTTTAAATTGCACAGGAGGCAGGGCATGATGCTAAGAGCATTTTGTGGAAAATGTTTGGTTTGGTTTGTGGCGTTTTAAGAAATATATGTTTATTAGGATATATTCACAATAGACAGGAGTCAGCAGAAAGCAACATACAGCATAATAAAGCCACTTGATATCATCAATGTTTGGGCCAAGGGTCAGATTTAAAATATAAAATGAAATATGAATATCTAAATGTGTGATAATGTGCAAGGTTTTAGATTTAATACCATGTTTCATTTTTTACATTGTCAGTGAACAATTTGCTCATAAAACAGAAATAACAAATCTGATCAGAAATGTGGCCACCCACAACCTTTGAAACAACAAAAATGTAATAATTTTGTGCACAGTTTTTCATGGTACTTGACTGGTTTGTTCTAAATATACTAGACATGTTCTAAACATTTTGTTCGAATCTGTTTGTGGATTTTGAGTGTTGTTCAGTTTATTGTCTATTGTTTATGTCTTTATTTTTGTTAATTAGATTTTTTTATCATTTGGTTAATTCCTCTTTCATTTGATCTTTTTGCTTAACCAGTTACCAATCATAGTCGATCATACCTATGTCCTTTGCCATTGGTGTGAGCAAACTGTTCGGAGCCTGACCTTAGGCACTGAAAGGGTGATTAAGTGGCCGGTCGCCAAGTGTGAATAAGGCTATTATTATTATATTACTATAATTTTCCCGTGAACAAAAACATGAGGTACAAAAGTAGCAGCTAGCGGGTTTTTCCACTCCTATGCACTGCGAACAGTGGGCAATCCGAATGGTAATGTTTATGTATTTAGCAGACACTTTTATCCAAAGCGACTTACAAATGCAGATATAACAAGCTATGTAAAGCTATAAAAGCTATGTAAAAGTGCAGAGATAGAGGGGGTAGGGAAGTACAAGGTAAGTGCTAGGATAGGAGATGCTCTCTGAAGAGCTGGGTTTTCAAGAGCTTCTTGAAGATAGACAGGGACGCCCCTGTTCTGGTAGCGCTCGGTAGGGCATTCCACCATCGAGGGACGACACATGAAAAGAGTTTGGATTGTCTTAGGCGTGGTGTAGGCACTGCTAGACGACAATCCTGGGACAAACGGAGGGACCGAGTTGTGACATAAGCCTTTGCAAGAGCATTCAAGTAGATGGGAGCCGTTCAATTATGCACTTTGTAGGCTAACATCAGTGACTTGAATTTGATGCGGGCGGCTAAGGGTAGCCAGTGGAGTTCAATGAACAGAGGAGTGACGTGTGTTCTTTTAGGCTGATCGAAGACCAGACGCGCCGCCGCGTTCTGGACCATCTGCAGAGGTTTCACAGCACAGGCTGGGAGACCAGTTATGTCTGTGATGTGTGATCGGATGTGATCGGATGATCTGTCCCAGTGAGTTGGTGTATATGGCAAGGAGAAGAGGTCCCAGTACTGAGCCTTTTGGGACCCCTGTGGAAAGGTGGTGCGTTGCAGAAGTGTGACCAAGCCAGGATACTTTGAAGGACCGACCAGTGAGGTATGATTCAAACCAGGAGTGTGCTCTCCCTGTGATGCCCATGCTAGAGAGCATGGACAAAAGGATACTGTGGTTGACAGTGTCGAGCAGGATAAGTACAGAGGACTTAGCCGTCGCTCTGGCTTCTTTTAAGGCTTCTGTCACAGCTAACAGAGCCGTTTCGGTGGAGTGTCCACTTTTATACCCAGATTGGTTTGGGTCAAGGAGGTTGTTATGTGAGAGGTAATCGGTGACCTGCTTAAAGACTGCCCTTTCAATGATTTTAGACAGAAACGGGAGGAGAGAGACCGGCCGATAATTCTTCACATGAGTTGGAGGGAGGGAAGCTTTCTTGAGCAGCGGTGTAACCTGAGCTTGTTTGAATGTGGTAGGAAATGTGCCTGATGTCAGTGAAGCATTAATCACATGCGTGACTGCTGCAGTTACGGTAGGAGCAATGGATTGGAGAAGATTAGTAGGGACGGGGTCCAGCGGGCATGTAGTAGGACGGCTACATGTGAGAAGTTTAGACACACTGCTCTGAGCGAGAGGGGTAAATGAGGAAAATGATGCAGTAGGACTTCTGCATGCAGATTTTGTGGTACCAGGTTTGGTAAACTGTTTGCTTATAGCTGCCACTTTGTCAGAAAAAAATGAGGCAAAGGTGTCTGCTGTTAGATTGGTAGCAGGTGCCGGAGGATTAAGTAGAGTTTTGAAGGTGGAAAAAAGTTTCCGGTTGTCAGTAGTACTATGAATCTTGTTGATGTAGAAAGACTTTTTTGCATCAGTAACACTGGATGTGAATGATGACAGTAGCACCTGGAATTTAGCTAGATCTGCCGGATCTTTTGACTTTTACCATTTCCTTTCGGCAGCTCTGAGATTGGTGCGCAACGCTCGGAGAGTATCATTAAGCCAGGGGTGAGACTGGGAGGATCGGGAGGGTTTGGTGGATAGAGGACACAGACTATCCAGGGATAAGCTCAGAGTAGAGCAAAGGGACTCCGTGGCATCATTAACCTGAAGGGAGGAGAATGTGCTGGAGTTTGGAAGAGCGGAGGCAACAACGGAGGAGAAGCAGGTGGGCGACAGGTTGCGGAGATTGCGGCGGAAGGAAACCATAGGGTTAGAAGCAGATGGTCTTCTCGGGAGACTCACTCTGAACTGAATTAAATAGTGGTCAGAGAAATGCAGAGGTGTGACAGATAGGGCCTCTGTAGCACAGTTTCTTGAGAAAATGTGATCGAGCACTTTGCCAGCTTTATGGGTCGGAGGACTGCTGAGCGGTTGTAGCTCAAACGAGTGCATTAGTGACAGAAAATCAGAAGAGTTAGGACTGTCAAGGTGGATGTTCATGTCACCAAGGACAATTATGGGACAGTCATGCTCCAGGATAGAAGAGAGCAAGGTGTCGAGTTCATTTAGAAAGTCACCGAGTTGTCCTGGTGGGCGATATACGATATTAATAATAATAATATTTCCTGACTGTAAAGTGATTGCAGGTATATTCTGGATTCTACAGTTAATGGGCAGAACTGTGGTCTTAGACCAATTGATAGAGTAGTCAGAAAGTGCTGAGAATTTATTTATGAGTGTGATCGTGTGAGTGAGAGATGTTTGAGAGTTCTGAAGGGAAAGTAAAACATCAGCATAAAGACTCATTTTATGCTCAATATTTTGGGGTTGGACGCCTTTAATATTTCTATCTTGTCTGATAGCAGCTGCTAAAGGTTAGATGAAAATAGCAAAAAGTGAGGGAGAAAGTGGGCAACCCTGTCTTGTACCTCTCTGCAGACTGAAGCTTGGAGAGGTTTGATCATTTGTCCTGACGCACGCATTTGGGGAGCTATATAATATCCTTATCCAGTTGATGAAGTGTGACCCAAACCCAAATTTGTTTAATGCTGCGAATAAAAATTTCCAGTTCACTCGATCAAATGCTTTTTTCTGCATCTAGAGAGACTATTGTGGTTTCCAGGTTGTTGATGGTAGAATAGTCTATGAGATTAATTAGCCTGCGAGTGTTAGTGGATGAGTGTCTACCCTTTATAAAAGGGTCTGGTCAGGATGTATTATAAGTGGAGTTATTTTTTTTCCATTCTTTTGGCAAGGGCTTTACAAATTATTTTGAGGTCTGCATTTATTAGAGATATTGGGCGGTAGCTGGATGGAAGTATGGGGTCTTTTCCTGGTTTCTGTAGCAAGATAATGTTAGCAGAGTTCATGTGTGGGGATAATCTGCCATTCTGCTTAACTTGTAATACCATTTTGTGAAATGCAGGTGCCAAAACAGTCCAAAATTCTTTGTAGAACTCTGCTGGAAAACCATCTGGTCCCGGGGCTTTGTTACTAGGCATATGTTGAAGGGCTTCATGGAGTTCTCCTATTGAAAGAGGTGAATCCAGAGCCATTGCCTGTTCGGTTTGTAATTTTGGAAGGTTGATATTACTAAGAAACTGATCTATGTTACTGTCTGATGGATAATTTTGTGATGAATATAAGGTTTTATAGAAGTCCCTAAAAGCATTGTTGATTACATCGGGGTCATGGGTGACATTTCCTTTTGAGTCTTTAACAGAAGTGATTGTTGTTTTCTCTTTGTTTCTCTTTAGTTGGTTAGCTAGGAACCTTCCAGATTTATTGCCGTGCTCAAAGTTCTCCAAGCGAAGTCTTTGTATCAGAAACTGTGTTTGTTCATCAATAATTTTGTTTAATTCAAGTTTAGCTTTTCTTAGTTCATTCAGTATATGTTCCTCTTTGGAGGTACTGTAGACAATTTCTAATGATTTAATCCTGAGTTCTAAATCTGATATCCTTGAACTTTCCCTCTTTTTCTTATTTGATGAAAAGGAGATTATTTTGCCTCTCATAACTGCTTTTCCGGCTTCCCAGAGAGTACAAGCTGACATTCCTGGCAGGTCATTATTTTCTAAATATACAGACCATTCCCTTTTGAAATAATTAATAAAATCGGGGTCTTTTAGTAATGATGTATTAAATCTCCAATTCCTAGCTGGTGGTGCAACTCTGTTATTCTTCAGTGTGATAGAAACTGGAGCGTGATCACTGATAGTGATGGGGTGGATTTTGGTGTCTGAAATATCCCTCATCAAGGAACTGCTAACTAAGAAATAATCTATTCTTGAATATGAGTGGTGTACCGGTGAGAAGAAGGTGTATTCTCTAAGAGTGGGGTGGTGGGAGCGTCAAGCATCACAAAGACCAAAATCTTTCATATACTGTTTAACAATATTTGTGGACTGCCAGTTCCACTGACTTCCTGAAGTACTGAGTCTGTCTACTCCTGAGTCTAATACCATGTTAAAGTCCCCTCCTACGATGAGTGTGTTATCTGAGTGATCAGAGAGTGAAGTGAAAAAGGAGTGAAAAAATGAGGGGTCATCCACATTTGGACCATATATATTTGCAATGCATAAATTCATATTTTGAATAGATAAATTAACTATTAGAAATCTACCTTCTGGATCTATAACTGTGTTGTTTACGGTGAAATTTACTCTTCTATTTATCAGAATGGCTACACCTCTTTGTCTGGAGTTGTAACAGTCTGAGTACAAATGAGGAAACTGTGCTGTGGTGAGAACATCAGCTACAGTCTTTGATAAATGAATCTCCTGTAATAAAACAATGTCCGCCTGTAAATCCTTCAATTTATTGGAGATTTTTTAATCTCTTCTCCCTGGACCCAGCTCCATGCACATTCCATGAGATAAACCTCAGCGTGGACATGCTCAGACTAACGCAGTGAGTGCTGGATGCTTGCTAAAAGCATACCGTGCGTGTGTGCATATATGCTTCCATGAACATGCCATTGTTGGTGTTTCAGTTGTCAGTATGAGCTTGCTACAATATGTACTTGCGCTGTCGATGCTGTGTGGAACTTGATTATGTGCTCTGCTCAAAACTCTGTGCGCCGTGCTTGTTAACATTACTTATTAAGGTGGAAACGCAGCAGGTTGGGGAAGAAAGACAGAATAGAAAACAGTGCAAAAGAGTGGAAGTGTGAGATAGAAAAAACAAAAACAAAAAAACATACCCAAATAAACAAATATGAACTGCATATATCCTGTGCTGGTGAGACTGGCAGTGAGCTATATATTTTGCCTTGATAGATAACTGTGAATTGGATAGATTAGTTCATTTTACTTATATGTCATCTACAGTGAAATGATTCATACAAGTTTAACGAATACAGATTACCTGGAGTTTAGAAGAGCCAAGGAGTGGTTTCCTGGTCGCGGTAAAGCTGTCCGTTGATGAATAATTTATCCACCGCGATGACAGCTCGGGAGCCTCCTTCCATGAACTTTCTCCAGATGGGGAACAGAACCCTGCGTCTTTCCAGGATTTCTTTGGGAAACTGGTTGTTGATGCTGAAGTCCGTTCCTCTCAGCTCCCTGCCGCGGCCCCTCACCTGGACCTTCTGTTGGAAATGCTCGAACTTGGCCACAATCGGTCTCGGTCGGCGGGCATCAGGTCTCTTCCCTCCCAGGCGGTGGACTCGGTGAAAAGTAATGTTTTTCACTACATCTGCTGGAAGTTTCAGCTGATTTTGGATGAAGTTTTTCACTGCGAGTTCAGGATCCTCGTCTGCCTGCTCCGGGATTCCAGAAAACACCAGATTGTCCCTCATACTACGAGCCTGGAGATCAATAATTGATTCTTTCATCCTCTTGTTCTCATCAGAGATCCGGCTCATTCCTTCGTTGAGTGATTTCACCGATCCTCTGAGGGCTGCGTTTTCTGCAGCCAGCGTCTGCACCTGTTGCTGGCTGAACTCCAACGACTCCCGTAATGCCTGGAACTCTCTGTGTAGAATTTCTAACAGAGACATACGGGCGTCGAAGCTGGATAGTTTCTCATTTATTGCTGTCAAAATGTCCGTAGAATCATTACCAGCTGGAGACGTCGCTCCGGGTGACTCTTCATTACGACTTCTCTTTGAGGTTGAAGCCTTGCTGCTAGCAGATGGGGTTTGGTTAGTTTTCCCCATGACTATCCTGTCAAAACATTCGTCGATGAAATCTGTGAGGCTCTCCAGGCTTTCTTCACTGTACTCCAGTGTTTTGTTTTTGTTTCACCCGATAATATATTTATTTAAACAGTAGTTATTGGCGTAATTATAATCTTACTATATTGTTTGCTCTATTTGAGGCGCGCCTTGTTTGAATCTGCCGATAGTCTCACACAATCTCGCGACACTACAGCATCACTCTCTCCCTACAGCATCACTCTCTCCTTAAACCATTAATTCTAAAAACATGTTGCATCAGAATCTGTGCAGTCTCCTTGGCTTAGAGCAACTTGGGTAAGGCAATGAAGTGTACCATCTTAGAAAAACAATCCACCATGGTCAGGACCGTGTCTCTCTCTCCACGGTCTGGAGGGAATGGGGAGAGGATGCAGAAGGCCCACGCGTGACCCGGTGGTCGTCTTGTTCCTTGATGTACTCCCGGACCCCCAGATGGCAGGTAAGCAGCGAGGTGTGGGCCCAATGAATCACCTGGGGGCGCAAGTCAACTAGGACAAACAAACGATTCTCTAGACAACCCCTTGGTGGTGGCGCCCCACCATTCACTTGCTTTACCTGATGTTCTATCTGCCAGGACACCGCTCCAACCACACGGTTAAGTGGAAGGATGGGTTCAGGATCCTTGGCAACAGGCTCAGGCTCGTAGAGTTGAGACAGGGTGTCTGGCTTGATATTTCGGGACCCCGGCCTGTAAGATAACATGAAACAAAATCGATTAAAAAACAAAGCCCACTTGACCTGGCGAGAATTCAGTCTTTTGGCATGTCTGATATATTCAAGGTTCTTGTGATCAGTCCAAAACATAAATGGATGCAGAGCTCCTTCCAAACAATGTCGCCACTCCTCCAAGGCGACCTTAACTGCCAGAAGTTCCCGGTTGCCGACATCATAGTTCTCCTCAGCAGGGCTGAACCGCCGAGAAAGGAAGTCTCAGCCCTGATGCATCTTGCCATCCTCTGATCTTTGAGAAAGGACTGTCACGACTCCATAATTGGATGCATCCACCTCCACCACGAATTGTCGCTGAGGATCTGGAAGAGTCAGAATGGGCGCGGAGGTGAAGCGGCGCTTGACCTCTTGGAATGCCCTCTCTGCCTCCGGAGACCAGTTGAAACTCACCCGAGGAGACGTTAGGGCATGAAGAGGAGCCACTATGGTGCTGAAACCTTTGATGAAACGCCTATAAAAGTTAGCAAACCCCAGAAATTGCTGCACCGCCACTCAGCCATAGCGCTAACTTTAGCCGGGTCCATCTCAACCCTTCCGGGGGCTACGATGAAGCCCAGGAAGGAGATGGTGTCTGCATGGAATTCACTCTTTTCAGCTTTTACATAGAGGTGATTGTCTAACAGCCTCTTCAATACTAAGCTAACATGGCATTTACGTGTTTCTAGGTCTGGTGAGTAAATCAAAATATCAATGTAGACATACAAAAAATTTTCAAGAAAGTCTCTAAGTACCAAAAGGTATGACCAAGTAACCAAGTACTCATAGTGTCTACTAGGAGTGTTAAACCCCGTTTTCCACTCATCTCCCTAATACGGACCAGATGATATGCATTTCATAAGTCCAGCTTCGTAAACACCTTGGCCTGCTGAAGTTGATCAAAAACAGAAGACATGAGTGGAAGTGGATATCTATTCTTAACTGTGATGTCATTAAGAGGGCTATAGTCAATGCAGAGTCTCAAAGACCCTTTTTTTTTTTTTTTTTTAAAAAAAAAAACAAAGAAGAAACTAGCTCCCGCAGGCGACAAAGACGGTCAGATGAGACCTGCCTTCAGTGAAGACTCGATGTACTCCTTCATGGCTTGGTTTTCAGGTCCAGACATCGGGTACAACCGCCCCTTTGGAATGGTGGAGCCCGGGATGAGGTCGATGGCGCAGTTGGATGGACGATGCGGAGGAAGGGATGTGACTTTTACCTTGTTAAACACCTCCTTGAGGTGGTGATAGCAGGAGGGAACTGAGGTCAGATCCGGGTACTGGGACTCTGTGGCAGGATTAGCAGAAACAGTGTTAAATGTTGAAGTAGAGGGCTTGAGTGATTTCTCCTTAAGGCACCCTTGGTTACAGTCTCTACCCCAACCAATAATCTTGCCTGTTGGCCAGTCTGTTTATGTTTATGTATTTAGCAGACGCTTTTATCCAAAGCGACTTACAAATCAAGATATAACAAGCTATACAAAAAGCTAACAATAAACTACATAGAAGACCCAATAGTCCGACTCTGTCAGAGGTAACAGAGTAGAGATAGGGTGCAGGCATAGAGAGAAGTGCAGAAAGATAAAGTGCAAAGATAGAGGGGGTAGGGAAGTACAAGGTAAGTGCTAGGATAGGAGGTGCTCTCTGAAGAGCTGGGTTTTCAAGAGCTTCTTGAAGATAGGGACGCCCCTGTTCTGGTAGCGCTCGGTAGGGCATTCCACCATCGTGGGACGACACATGAAAAGAGTTTGGATTGTCTTAGGCGTGGTGTAGGCACTGCTAGACGACAATCCTGGGACGAACGGAGGGACCGAGTTGTGACATAAGCCTTTGCAAGAGCATTCAAGTAGATGGGAGCCGTTCCATTATGCACTTTGTAGGCTAACATCAGTGACTTGAATTTGATGCGGGCGGCTAAGGGTAGCCAGTGGAGTTCAATGAACAGAGGGGTGACGTGTGTTCTTTTAGGCTGACCGAAGACCAGACGCGCCGCCGCGTTCTGGACCATCTGCAGAGGTTTCACAGCACAGGCTGAGAGACCAGTTAGGAGAGCATTACAGTAGTCAAGGCGGGAGATGACCATGGCCTGCACCAGGAGTTGGGTGGCATGTTGGGTCAGGTATGGTCTGATCTTTCTTATGTTTAGTAATGCAAAGCATCATGAACGAGCAACCGAGGTAACGTGTTCTTTGAAGGTTAGTTGGTCATCAATCATGACACCCAAGTTTCTAGCAACCTTTGATGGAACAAGAGATAGGGATTCGGTTTGGATGCAGATGCTGTGTTGTATGGTTGGTTTGGCTGGGAAGACCAGCAGTTCAGTTTTTGGGAGGTTAAGTTGGAGGTGATGGGCTTTCATCCATGTTGATATGTCAGAGAGACAGTCTGAGATTCGTGCTGAGGATTGTGTTTAGCAAGCCATGAGGATTGTGTTTAGCAAACCATGGATGTCCCAGTTCCAAAGTGCGTGTGGCTGAATGTTAAAGGAAAAAGTTAGACTGTTCAGAGTTGTCACTGATGGTTAATTCTGCTGGCTCTGTGGTCTGTGTGATTCCGAACAGTTCATCCCCATTCAAAGCACTAGCCCTAATGGGTTGTGCAAGTGTCTTTGTTTTTAGCCCAAGCTTCTTGGCTAAATCCCAGTCCAAACTCTCGTCAGCCCCAGAGTCAATTAAAACTTTCAAAGTGATGGCTGTGGTGTTGTGTTTTACCTGGACTGTGGTCAATATACGAGCCGAAGGACCTGATGCAAGGGTTAGGTTACCTAACCGAGTTGTCTTGGCTGGACAGGCGAAAACTAGAGGACTGGTCTCCCCGCAATAAAAACACCGGCCCTCTCTCACACGACACTGACGTTCCTCCTGGGAGAGCAGAGTTCTACCCATCTGCATGGGTTCCTCCTCTCCAACGTGGAGCGGAGTTCGGCTCCATTCGGGTGACGGCTGTTCATGAGGTGACCCGGAGGCGGTAGGGATGTGCCGAAGATACCTTTGCCTCCGCAGACGATCTTTTTGAAGCGCCTTGAACTCCTCGAGATGGTTATCCGTCCGGATCGCCAGAGCGATGAGGGAGTTGAGGTCAAGAGGAAGATCCAGGAGCAGAAGTCGTTCTTGGATGGGGTTGATACAGGATCGAGGGTTTTACGAAGTCCCCCTTTAAAATCCTGAATGGAACTGCACATCCGGGAACCACGATCCCATTCTGCCATGGCCTAGGCCTTCGCTCTTCCCGTCAGATGGGAGATGATGTAAGCCACCTTGGCACGATCTGAGCAGAACTGATGGGGTGAGAGTTCAAAGTGCATATGACAGTCAATTAAGAACGAATTAAATCTTCCCAAATCTCCTGAATACCACTCGGGAAATGCCAGTTGAACTCCAGCTCCAACATAGGCGTGAGTGGGCACGGGCGAAGGTTCTGGAGCGGGAGGTTCAGGAACGCTTCCCCTGGGACCCTCGAGAAGCTGCTGAATCTGCTCCGCGAGACCTCCGATCTGGGCAGTCACTGCAGCCTTGAAATCCTCCTGACTCTGAGGTAATCCTTTTACCCCTCGACTCAGCTTGACCAGTTGCTCCCCTTGTTGAGAGAGACAAGCTCCCTGAGAGCAGACGCAAGGAACTCGGACCCTGCTGTGTCAATACTGGCCAGTGTGTACTGTCACGACCCGGCAGGACACAGGCGCAGGGATGTTTGCAGACGGTAGATCTTTATTTTAGGTCACTTGATAATCTCCAAGTCAGAGAGAAAGTAATCAGCTATGACAATCCTATCTCGCTTCTCCCAATAACTATGAAGGAAGAGTGTGGCTATGAAACTATAAAACTCCAGGAGAAAAACGAAAGGAGCTATAAATATTAACAGAAACTAGAGCGGCACTCTTACTAAAGAGGCGATAAGAAACCAAAATCTCTCCTATAAAATTGGAGGCTCTATAAAAGGTTATGAACTCAAAATCACTCCTTACGGAGGAAACCAAAAAGCTATGAAATCTTAATCGATAGGTAAACTAAATCTGAAAAAGAGGTAACAGAACGCTATAACTTGAGTCTTGACAAGGGAAGTTCTTGGAAGGCTGGGATCAACATACTCACAGACTTGTAACGAAACACACTGGCACGGGACAGAGGGAAACGCAGACTATAAATACACATGAAGGGAAATGGGGAACAGGTGGAAACACTTAAGAATCAGGGAAAACAATCAGACTGGTGACACATGAGGCAAGTGACCTGAAATGAGAGGAGAGTTAATCCTTCAAAATAAAACAGGAAATGACGAGACAAGACCACCTAAAAATCAAAAGACTTCACCGCTGTGAGGTGTGCTGTGTGACAGCACAGTTCTGGATATACTGTCCTTGAATGATGGAGGTTAACTTGATTAAACACAACAACTTTATCCAGTGTATACATGTATAATTATTCAAACAGAAATTAGTCAAACTTTGAGTTTTTCATGTTTTTCCCTGTTTTTTTGCTCAGATATGTACAGCCCCCAGTGATCAGCTTTGCTGCAATTCATGAACAAAGTACACCTTTCTCCCCCATTGTCTTCATCCTGAGCCCTGGCTCTGACCCGGCCAGTGACCTCCAGAAACTGGCAGAGCTGTCAGGCTTTGGAGGCAGCAAGTTCAAGTTCCTTGCAATGGGCCAAGGCCAAGAGAAGGTATGTAAGGCTTCTGTCCACTTTGCAGCTATGAAGTGTATGTGTAATTATCATAGATTTTGATAAGTAATCACACTAAATAGCAAAGAAATTGAAGAAGTTTAGGTAATGGTTTTTCTACTTGTGATAAAGGTGGCACTAGAGTTGTTGGAGAAGGCAGTGTCTCGAGGTCAGTGGTTGATGCTACAGAACTGTCACCTGCTGGTGAAGTGGCTAAAGGAATTGGAAAAGTCCTTAGAGAGAATCACCAAACCCAACCCCAACTTCCGCTTGTGGATCACTACTAACCCCATTAAGGATTTTCCCATTGGCATTCTGCAAAAGTCTCTAAAGGTGAAAGACACTTTCTCTTCATCTTCTGTATTGTATGCGCTATGACATTGCTGCATTTAAAACATTTTTAAGGAAACTAACATAGTTCTCTCCTGGAATCTGTCGCTGTTTTAATGTGGATATTCATTTGTGAAAACAGAACACAACTCAGGAAATATTGTGCCAGTTTATCGACATTTTCCCCATTCTGTAAGACAAAGAATTGTTTTAAAGAGAGAATGAAATTAATTTAATTTACCTGAACTTTGCTTCTGTGTGCAGGTAGTGACAGAGCCTCCCAATGGTCTCAAGCTGAACATGAGAGCGACATACTCTAAAATCTCAGATGAGACGTTGACTGCATGCCCTCACCCTGTATTCCGCAGCCTGGTTTATGTGCTGGCCTTTTTCCACGCTGTGGTGCAAGAGAGGCGCAAGTATGGAAAGATCGGCTGGAACGTCCCCTACGACTTTAGCGAGTCAGACTTCTTTGTACGTGGTTAAGTTCTGTTCAGGTGATAAGATTACAGAAACATTTCACTCTTCAGTAGTTGACATAGCAACTGTGCTTAACAGGTATGTATGGAGATCCTGAACACCTACCTCACAAAAGCTCACATCCAAGGAAACAGGAATATCCCCTGGGGAAGTCTTAAATACCTAATTGGAGAGGTTAGTTCACATTGATTGCTGTATATGTTATATGCTATGTTATCATCTTAGATAAAACTGTTAATTTAGTGTATATTCTGTAATGTGTTATCAGGTGATGTACGGTGGACGAGCAATAGATAGCTTTGACCGCAGAATCCTGACTGTCTACATGGATGAGTACCTTGGAGACTTCCTCTTCCACACCTTCCGGCAGTTTCACTTCTTCATCAACAAAGACGTAGATTACAAAATCCCTCCATCTGGTCCAAAGAATGTATATGTTGGTCAGTTAATGCGTTCACTATTTAAGCTCTCATATACATGTTAAAGAAAATAGTTAATTTTTTCATCTTTACTGATAGCTTTACCCTTATATGTGTTCCAGCTGAAATTGAGAGCATGCCACTGGCAAACACACCAGAGGTACTTGGACTTCATGCCAATGCAGAGATAGGATACTATACTCAAGAAACTAAAGAGATGTGGACTCATTTAATAGACCTTCAGCCACAAACAGGTATGATTTGGCATCTTTAAACTGTAATAATCGTAACTGCTCAATGCCGAAGAATATATTTAGTTGTTTTCTGATTTCCTCTTTGGATTCTGAGTCAGAAAACTTCTCTAGAATTAATATCCTCTATTCTTTAGAATTAGAGGCTGCTCTCTTATTTTGTAGAATACCTGCTTTACCCTTTGTCTTAATGCTGCCAAGTGCTTTTTCCTTCTTGGCTCCTTGCTTCAGGTGAATCTGGTGGAAGTGTTAGTCGGGATGAGCACATCAGCCAGGTGGCACAAGACATTCAGAACAAGCTGCCCGACTTATTCGACATGGATGTGATCCGTAAGAAGTTTGGCACAGACATCTCTCCAACCTCTGTGGTTCTGCTGCAAGAGCTGGAGCGCTTCAACAACCTGGTGGTTCGCATGCAGTTGTCTTTGGCTGAGTTGCAGAGGGTGAGGTGGGGCGTGGGCAGAGGGAAAAAAAACAAGATATTGGCAAAAACGTACAGCTGTTTCATCTTTGTTCTTCACTTCAGCTTAGATTTGTTGACACTATAATGTCTCACAGGCCTTGGCTGGTGAGGTGGGTATGAGCAGTGAGTTGGATGAAGTGGCTCAGGCCCTTTTTAATGGTCACATTCCTGGCATTTGGAAGAAGTTGGCACCTGACACACTGAAGTCCCTTGGCAACTGGATGAGCCATTTCAAAAGACGTTATGAACAGTATAGAGATTGGGTAAGCACATACCACCACACAATACCTTATACAGTACATGTAGCCTTCTGCTTTATTCTGGTATTTAGTATAGTTAAAAAATAATTGAGACTATAATTGCTTGTCTCATGTATTTCTAACCCAGGTGGAAAAGGGTGAACCAAAGGTTATGTGGCTATCGGGTCTGCACATCCCAGAGTCTTACCTCACTGCTATGGTTCAAGCTGCATGCAGGAAAAATGGCTGGCCTCTGGATTTGTCTACACTTTACACAGAAGTGACTCAGTATCACAGTGAGGAGGAAGTCAGTGACAAACCCAAACAAGGTGATGAAATGGCATTCATCAATATGCTGCAGTATGTTTGGTGAGTGGTTTTGTGGACTATTGTTTTTATTGCCCGCAGGCTGCTTTGTGTCTGGCCTGTATCTGGAGGGAGCAGAGTGGGACATTGAGAAGGGCTGCCTGGTGAAGAGTAAACCAAAAAACTTGGTTGTTGAACTGCCCATTCTCAAAGTGATCCCTATTGAGACGCGCCGCCTTAGGTTACAGGTGTGGACAACAGCCACCAAGCACCTCTGTACTTTATTATGACCTGCTATTTAGAGATTTTCCCCTAATTGTTTTTTCTTGTGTGTCGTGCCTCAGGATACGCTGAGAACACCAGTGTACACCACTTCCTTGCGGAGGAATGCAATGGGTGTGGGGCTGGTTTTTGAGGCAGACCTGTTCACCACGGTGCACATCTCCCACTGGGTACTACAGGGAGTGTGTTTGTGTCTGAACAGTGACTGAACTCACTGGCTGACCAGTTCAGACAATTATTTGTTAATATTGATTGTGTGAATGTTGATTCAGTAGTCACATTATTAAGATCCTGTTTTTCTGTTTTCTTTTTATCATCATTATTATTATTGTTATTATATTTAAAAAAAATGTTTGTTTCTGTTTTTTGGACTTCATTCTTTCTGGACATTATTAAAACTATTTTCAAAACTATCATAATTGAAAACATATTCATCTTTTTGTTTCATTTAAATTAATTGAAGGTATGTTCAAACCCTCCTCAAACATATTCAGCTTCAAAATCTGTCTTCCTCCATATACCTTCAGCTAGATACACCATCAGAAGACGTTGGACAATTGAACTAATATTCAGACTTAAACTGATTCGATTCTGAGTTTATAATGGATCTCTGTAGAACAGAGTGACAGTGGAGACAGTATAAAATTCTTCAGAAAGAAATGTCTTTAACCTGTTGGGTCCACAGCGTTTATGCCACAGGTGTCATTTTACCACTAAAATATAGGAAAACTTGATCTCTATCTCTCTCATTTTTATTCTAAATTTCTTACTTTTTTCATGCCACTTCAGATTCAAGAAATGCTCTTAACTTCGGAAAGTGTGCAAACGACCTGCGTAAATGATGAATGCCACCTGTGCATATTTAAGTGTATGTGCAGAGGATAGTAAATTTACATACTCCACGTTGAGTCATGAGAAAAACTTTACAGGTTCTGAGATTGAAGTTCTGCTTTCAGAGATCTAAAAAGGAAATTCTGTCATTTTTAGCAGTGGAATTACGGGACCTGCTAAAGCGAAGAAATGGGAAGAAATTACGAGTGCTGTTAATTATGTGTCACCTGTAGTTTGTAATGTCACTGAAATAAAGAAGAAATGGTTTGATATGAAAAGAACTTTAAAAAAAACATTCGCCATGGCCAGGCTCGGCTCTCCTCGGCTCTCCTATCCTATCCTATCCGATAATGTTTGGCAGTCCAGCCATGTTGTACTTGTTGGATGGCGGTGGATGGGAATTTGATGTACCATGGGTGATAAACTGATGAGTTTTGATGACCAAGGGAAGCACACAACTCAGAGGACTGGGACACACCCGATCTGTCTCCAATCTCCCTCTGAAAGGTTCGTGTGTCAAAAAATCCAAGGGTGGTGAGGACCTGGACATGAATTGGGTTTCATCGGCATGTTCCTCTCTGGAGTTGTAGCTCTAGCAAGCTGCATATTTGCAACAGTTAAATTATTATTGGATTAATAATTAATTGGATTATGATTACAATGAATTGAATTCCAATTGGCTTGAATTGGACTATATTATTTAAGTGCCTTGAGATGACAATTGTTGTAATCTGGCGCTATATCAATAAAATTTAATTGAATTTACACTGCATTTTCAGTTTAAACACATTCTCTAATTAATGATGTAATCATTAATTGTAATCATTCTCTAATGATGCCAAACGTCTGTATTTTGATTTTCTTACTAGAAAAATCTGCAAAAATCTAAAATAGGCAGATAAAGATAAAGCCCAATAAATGCTTGTATTGCTTCAGAACACGAAGTATTTCATCCCATTATTTTCTCACTGGATGGCAGCAGAGAGCAGGACTGGACTCTTCAGCCTGTCCAGTGGCTCCAACATACCCCTCCCAAAGCCCAAACTACCCCCAGACCACAATGGGCCGAACAGCCTAAAATTGTTTAATTATGGACAAATATTTTGGTATTCAGGTACTTATTGCACTATCACAGTTGCATACATATTCAGAAGTTGTAGATAGGGGTTATTAGCAACTATGAGGTCTTTTTTCGTTGCTATGATACTTAGCTGTACCTTCAGCTAGGTAGCAATGTGTCTGAGACCCCACCCCACCATCCACCCAACCAACCGGGGGTGGAGCCTATCCCGGTTGGGGGCAAGATGGACAGGTTACCAGTCCATCACAGGGCCACACAGAGACAAACAACCCATTCCATCTTCATCATTGCCAGCCCCTTTACCTTTCCAATTATCCTCTCGCCACACTTACAGCTTGTCTGGAGGAGATAAAGGCATGGATGCAGCAACATTTTCTCCATCTTGTCACGTAGGGTTGGTTGTTGCGGCGTGGTGTGGTGGATATTGGACCGGGATGCAGATATTCCAAAAGAAAGACTTGATTTATTTAAACAAACAACAAAAAGCACGGCTGAGCCGGAATTCCAAAAAACCTATGACAGCACTATTAAAAACACTTGGCAAAACAAAACCTGACTGACTATGAAAACCTGAAGAAACTTGACATGGACAAACCTTAGTTGACATGGCATTGATGACGGTGAGGATCTGGCAAAGAAACATGGAAAACCTGGAAACTAAATACTGAAGGGAGGTGATTCGTGAGTGAGTACAGCTAAGAGAAAACACAGGTGATGTGGGTGAAGCTGACGAAGGGGAAGAGTGACTGAGGGAAAAAAAAAAAACATGGCAAAACTAAAGACTAAACAGAAACCTAAAACCTAACAAAACTAACATGACACATCTTAACAGTCAAAAACGGAAGTGATTCAAATTGGTACTTCACATCAAATTCAACAACAAAAAATTCTCAGCATCACCTTCACTGGCCAGAACATTTCTCTTTCCAGTATGGTCACCAATCTTAGTGTTAGTTTTGATCCACAGCTCACCTTTGAAAGCCATATCAAGCATATCTGCAAAATTTCATTCTTCCACCTCCGAAATATTGCAAAACTCCGGCCCTTATTCTCTTTTCCTGATGCTTGTCCATGCCTTTGTCTCCTCCAGACTTGACTTTTGCAACATACTTCTCATTGGAATTCCTGGGTAAATGACTCAGAGTTGCAGTACCTGAACATAAGGGGTCTCCATTTACCCTAAGGTTAGTCTGTCACAAGGCCGGTATTGGTGGCAACATAACCAAGTATTAAGAAGCTTAGCTGCAGGTATTGAAGATAAACGAAGTCAGATGAATTTAGGAGTGTCTAAGGTGAAGAGAGTGGCAATTCAGTTTGTTCAAGAGGGGGAGAAAGTTAATAACACAATAAGGAGGCAAGGCAGCTTAGAGGATGCTTGCGATTGGGAGATGCAGGTAGATTTAGGGGGAAAGTTTGTTGTTCCCCAGGAAATAGCCTCTACAAATCTAACTCCTGATATAGTCTTGTGGTCTAGGAGTAGAATGAATCTATTCCATAAAGCTGACTGTTCCTTGGGCGGAATTAGTGACATAAGCATTTGAAAGGAAAAAGCTTAGGTATGTGGAGTTGAGGGCAGGAGCAGAGCAGCGAGGATGGAAAGTTAGGATCTGTCCAGTGGAAGTAGGATGTAGAGGATTTGTTGCAAAGTCTGTTGTCTCATTGTTGAGGGAGTAAGTGGGCAGTGTGAGGAAAATAGAGAAGGAAGTGTCAGATGAGGCAGTAAAGTCCAGTCAGTGGATTTGGATCAGAAGAAGCAATAGTCGCTGGGGGCCCAACAGGGGGAGTACTTGGGAGGACTCTTGGAAGAAGCAAGGAAGAAATCCAAGATATATTTAAGTGAAGGGTGTGGCCCATGTGAGCCTTTTGAAACCAGGCAGCCATTTTAGGTGAGTTGGCCTGTATGGCTTTATTTTTGCTGGCATTTTTAGTGATTGTAGGACTGTCTAGGTTAGTTTTTCTGCTGAATCTGCTAGTGTGTCTTGTCCTGCCTCCACCTCTGGCACCTCTATACTTTCATTACCCCCTACCCGAACCAGAGTTTGAATCCCCACCCCGCTTTGACTAGTGTGCAGTTGGTGAGAGGCTGGGGTAACTTGTGGTTGTGGAAAAAAAAAAGAAGATGGTTGTTGTGGTGTGAGGAGCAGTGATGGCTGGCATTAGGGGAGTGACTCTGGGACCCCAGTGATCACTGTCTAGCCTACTGAAGGTATTGTGGGCCCAATTAGATGAAACACTGATGAATGAAGGTTCCCACCTAATGACCCCAATGACATGTTGGCCAGGACTGCTCACCGGTCTATATAGGGGTTATATGGAATTATAGGGAGTCTGGTCCATTTTTTCTTTAGCACAAATTTCTTGTGTTTACCTTGAATTCAGATCTAGCCCAGCTAGTGACCGATGTGAATAGGGCAGCTGACAACAGGGGAAAGACCACGTGACATATTGGAAAGACAGCTGACAGGGGGCAGAGACCCCAACGTTGCTGCCATGGGCTAGTAATACATGGTAGCAGTAGTGAGGCCTAGCTGCTTTGTGGTTACATGCTGCCATTCCGACATCTCGCCATTCCGACATTGGCCTCCAATTGTCGGAATGGCGACACTTATTTTTTTATCAAACGTCCCGTCATTCCGACACTTTTTTCCTCCTATGGTCGGAATGGCGGTATGTTTTTTTTTTTTTTTTTTAACATACCGCCATTCCGACAGTTCCTTTTAATAGCCTATGTTTTACCCAAAACATTTTGCACTAATGATGTGCCGGCGCAAATACGCCCTAAAGTTTGGCGCACAATCTCTGAACATACAGAGGCCACAGCCTCGCAAACAAACTTTAATAAACTATTATCAAAATCCCCTGAAATTTCAAATATAAAAATACAGATATTAATGTAACTCTGGCGAGACTGAAACTGATTAAGCAGAAATACAGTGTCAGTGACCTGTCACAGCAGCCAGCTGGAACGGAGCTCTCCACAGAGCCCATGCGTCTTTTGCACGCTGTCATCATATGCAAAAGTAATAATTGCAATTACAGATCACGGCTACTGCACAGGACACAGTTGCGAGCACTCTGCCTTGCCTTGCCAATAGGAGAGGAGAGAAATTACAGAACGTACAGAACAGAACGTATAAAACACAACAGAATGCAGTAAAAACGCTTATTCATGTAATTCACGTGATTTATGAGTACTCGCTCCAATTTTGGGAAGCGCTGATGGGCTTTGCGCATTTGGCACAAACACACAGCCGTTGCGCAAGGCTTTATACAGCCTGTTGATATCTTAAGGACTTAACTGGTCACACCTGGGAGTAAATGTCATGTAGAGATTGTTTTTACATGACATTACAGCTGAAAATATAGCTTTCATCCACAAACCAACATGGGAGAGCCCGAAGACGCATGTGCCAGACGCACATAGGCATGCGTAAAACCGCTTTTGACCACTTCATGCTGTTTATTTGCTTTCTTTTAGTTAACTTTCGTTTCTTTTTGGATTCTTATGCGTGTTATGTAGCCGTTTCGGTCCATATTTGTAAGCCTTTTTTTCCTGGATTAAATTTTCGGAAGTTGAAACAAGTGGCATTGGAGTGTGTGATTGAAAACCACCGCGGACTGCTTCTCCTCCTCCGGTTGCCCAGACTTTGTGTTTTTAATAACGCTTATCTGTAAACATGTGTTAAACATATAAATTGCATGAACAGAAAGAAGGGACTCGCCTGTTGAGTAACGCACATTTCCTTATACTGAAAGCCTTGTCGGAATGGTGGGACGTTTGAATGTCGGAATAGCGGGATGTCGGAATGGTGGGACGTTTGCATGTCGGAATGGTGGGATGTCGGAATAGCGGGATATCGGAATGGCGGTATTTCGGAATGGGTGTTGCCACCCATGGTTGCACTTGATAACATTCTTCCTGCTGACGGAGATGTTCAAGTACCAAGTGCTCTGTGACCACCTTAAGTTTGAGGCTCTCTTGATAGCTCTCCATCAGCTGTCTCTACAGCGGATCGCAAAGCTCATGGAGGAGCTCGCTATCTGAGCTGGCGATACTGTAGCATTCATTGGTGCAGGCCATTGGTGACTCTATCACCTCTGACAGAGTCGGACTAGTGGGTTCCTTCTATATAGTTTATTGTTAGCTTTTTATATAGCTTGTTATATCTTCATTTGTAAGTCGCTTTGGATAAAAGCGTCTGCTAAATACATCAACATAAACACAAACATTCAGGAGGTTTGCTCTGAGAGTCCAAGCTCTAGTCGGGATGCTGGAGCAGCTGGGTGAAGCGAATAATAATAATAATAATAATAATAATACATTTTGTTTGTATTGCACTTTATAGTTAAAAATCTCAAAGAGCTAACAAGCTCAAAGTGGTATATAAAAGATATTTTAGCAGTAAGCTTTCTTAAAAAGGTGAGTTTTTAGGTCACGTTTAAAAGCCTCTGCAGTCTGTAGGGCCTTCAGATGGTCGGGGAGGGTGTTCCACAGTCTCGGAGCTGCACAGGAAAAGAGTTCTGGGGACTTGGTTCTTGGGATATGGAGGGTGTTTTTGGTTGAAGAACGGAGGGTGCAACGGAGGGTGCTTGAGGAGGTCTGGAGGGTATGTCTGTGAATGCACTGATGAGTGAGGAGGGAGAGCTTGAACTCAATTCTGAATGGGAAGGGGAGCCAGTGTAATGATTTCAGAACAGGGGTGATGTGGTCATATTTGCTCTTAACAGTATCCTGGCAGCGCTATTTTGGATGTGTTGCAGTCTCTATATGTTCTTGTTAGAGACTCCGATGAGAAGAGCATTACAGTAATCCAGCATGTAGGAGACAAAGGCATGGACGAGCTTCTCTGCATCTGTCAGGGTAAGTGGACGGAGTTTGGCGATGTTCCTGAGGTGATAGAAAGCTGTCTTGCAGAGGTGTTTGATGTGGGTGTCAAAAGTGAGTTGGGGGTCCACAGATGTGGAAAGAGGGATGTTTTGAACAGAGAAGGTGATACAAGTGATGGAAGGGCGGAGCTGATGAGGTGTGCCAACTAGGATGGCTTCTGTTTTTGAGCGGTTTAGCTGAAGAAAATTTAGTTTCATCCACACCTCTATCTCCTCCATCCCATCCCTGACTCTCTTAATTTTTAATACCTATCACATGATTAAAACAGACAAAGTTTGTAATTACAGCTGAATTCACACACACACACACACACACGCGCACACACACACACACACACCAATGTGCGAAAGGGTGCGAAGACACCAGTGGGACACATTCTAGTGCCAGAAGGATCCTTTAAACTTTATTTGTTTTCAGCACAGTTAATGGCCTTGCACCCCCCTACATAAGTGAAACCCTGAGGCTTCACCAATCTGGTAGAGCTCTCAGCTCTGCTGGTCAACATCTACTGGAGGTTCCCCGGTTCAGGTGTAAGCAGTGGGATGACTGATCTTCTGCGGTGGCAGGTCCAAAATTTTGGAATACTCTGCCCTCTGATTTACGTACCACCAGTCATCTCACTAAAGCAAGAGCTTTAAAAACTCACTACAGCACACTGAAAGAATCGGAATTAGACAGATAGAGCCATGTATGTCTGCTCGTGTAAGTTTTTGTAAGCGTCTTTGCTAAATTCAATATGTGCTGTGGAGCAAGTGACCGAAACCCATCTGTGGGTAAAACCTGTTGTCTTGTAGCCTCGGTTGGGCCATCAGAAATCAGAGTAATGAGGGGCTGTGTCCTGTGTAGATTATTACCACATTTAAAAGGCACTGAGATAAATGTAGGGCATACAGTTGTACATGTGGGTCTATATAATGGGTACAGGATAGAAATAACGTTATCACCTTTCAGCCTGAGAGACTAATCCACATAAGGGGCGGTGGAGCATTAAGGTATCACCTGGCCAGTGATGTCTGTCGCTCACACATGACATAAAGAGGGAGATGTATGTAATGAAAAAGACTGTTGCTGAACAGAGTGTCTCGAGAGACTGGCTCCCATAATACCTACTTTTAAGACTCATAAGTTGAAGACTCAAGGACTCTGGGAAATTCGTAATGTCGAGATGACATTTAATTTGTAGGGGAGAGTGTGGGACCCATTATGGATATGAGGATATGACTGGACACCCCCCCCACCCCAGTTCAGTTGTTGATTGGAGTCCTGTAAGCATACATGATAACGCCATCAACCAGGTCACATCATTTAAATATCTTGGTGTGCACATTGATAGTGACTTCAGCTGGAACACACGTGGAAAAGGGCTCATCAGGGCCTCCATTTTCTGAGACGATTTTAGCTGTTTGGCATCTGTAGAAATATTATGGCTATTTTCTACAGAGCAACAATAGAGTCCATAATCAGATATGGCATCACCTGCTGGTTTGGTAACCCCACAGTCAAATGCAGATCTCAGATCAGATCGTTGGTGAAGACAGCTTCTAAGATCATGGGCCCACCTGCCCTTTCCTATCCATAAGACCTTTTTGAGCAGGCTGCTATCAAGCAGGCAAAAAACATCATCACTGACAGATGGCATGTGCTCAGTCCAGAATATACATAAAGTCAGGAAGAAGGTACAGGGTTCCACTCTGTAAACATAATCGTCTCAAATACTCTCAAAAGTAACCTTGATCTTTACCTAGAATTTTTTAAAGGACCTGGAGCTAGATAGGGTTGGGAAAATTTTGAAACGCAGAAAAAAATGGAAAATTATATTGAAAGTCATTTGCTGAAGTTTCAAAAGGCCTGAAATGTATTTTTGAAAGGACTTGGAGTTAGATAAAGGCAGAAAAGTACAGAAAAGATAAGAAAAATGCAAAACAAGTGAATAAATTTAGTAAGAAGAGAAACGCTGCAGAAAATTTAGCAGAAAATTATTTGCTGGAGTTTCAAAAGGCCTGCAATGTATTTTTGTAAGGAGCTGGGTGAGGGCAGAAAAGAGAAGAAAAATGCAAAAAGGGACTGACAGTTGGAAGGGACTGACAGTTGGAAGGTACTGTCAAAAGTATTTTTGAAAGGGGCTGGAGCTGGATGAAGGCATAAAATTGGTGAAAAGAGACGATGGGCTGGAATGAAATGGGTTGGAATAATGAAGATACTTGAAGATGTCAAAGTAGCAAAAGAAAGTGGAATTTTACTAGAAAAGCATTTGCTGGATTCTTAATTAGCACAATATTCTATAAATAATGTCAAAAGTCAAGTGAGTAATACTTAAAATGGCTGCAGTGTGATATGTAGCAGGGGAGTGGAAAAGTGATGTCATCACAGTGATAGGAACATTTGTAAGCAGCTGCGGCTTAACGAGCTCCCTCCCAATATAACCAGCAGAAATGGCTTTTTTTGGATACTATAACATCCTGTGAGAAAACTGTAAGAGAGAGGAAAATAAAAGTTTCTCTCGCTTCAAGGCTCACAGCTGTAATTCTGTAAATGTGAGCTCTTTAGTAGTTACATCAGCTGAAAGAGGACAAGTGTACCTACATTTTAAGGTATAATTTGTTTATCTGAGTTAAACAGTATTAAAGTTAGAGGAATTTGTTTGAATATCAGAAAAAGTTAAAATGATCTGTGTGCCACTCTAATCTTCTCATTCATAAAAATCAAGAAGGAGCAAAAATGTTCATGTTTTTTAAACTGTCATATTTCAAAATTGGCTTAATATTTGAAAAAGCTGAATAATTTGGTAATAGCTGAATGTCTTGTGAACATTTTAAAGTTTGAATGGTGTCTCCAGCTGAATGTATGTTGAACTAGTTAGGTTGGAAAGAGGAGGAAGTTTTTGAAGAGTTGAAAGAAATTTCCATTCATTTGAATGACGGGAATTAAAAGTTAAATAGTTTAAAAAGTATAAAAGATATCAACACCAAAAGTCATAGCATAAATTTCCAGAAGGAGCTGAACGTTTCGATACCAAAATTGTTGAAATCGGTGAAAGATTGTAGGAGTAGTTAAGTGCCAAAAAAAGAGAAACAGGAAAACAATAGTGAGAATGCCATGCATTCTCACAACTAGAAAAAAAGCTGTTCCTGCGAAACAGCTGTGAGAATGCATTTAAAGTTGAATGGATCAGTTGAACATGCTCAAAAAGCTGAATCTAGTGGAAATTTATCAGAAATCAAGTGATTAATAGTAAAAATGGCTTCAGTGTAATATACAGCAGGGAGTGGAAGAGTGATGTCATCAGTGATAGCAATGTTTGTCAACAGCTGCAGCTCTCTCCCTGTATAACCTGCAGAAATTGCATTTTGGATACTATGACGTCCTGTGAGAAAACTGGAAGAGCGAGGAAAATAATTTGAAGACCGTAAGAAGCAGAAGACTTGGAGGAACGCGGCAATGTAGTTTTTATTTCAATGGAGTGAAAAAAATTTAAACGGCAGCGAGTTGAACACAGTTGAACCTGTCTCTGGCGTTCCACCAAATTTCCATTGGAGTTAGTGAGAGAAATTGAAAGGTTTCTCTCGCTTCAAGGCTCATAGCTGTAATTCTGTAAATGTGAGCTATTTAGTAGTTACATCAGCTGAAAGAGGACAAGTGTACCTACATTTTAAGTTATAATTTGTTTGTCTGAGTTAAACAGCATGAAAGTTAGAGGAATTTGTTTGAATATCAGAAAAAGTTAAAATGATCAGTCTGCCACTCTAATCTTCTCATTCATAAAAATCAAGAAGGAGCAAAAATGTTCATGTTTTTTAAACTGTCATATTTCGGAATTGGCTTAATATTTGAAAAAGCCGTATAAACAGATAATAGCTGAATGTCTTGTGAACATTTTAAAGTTTGAATGATGTCTCTGTGATACCGTATGGCTGAGTTACTGCCCTCTAAAATAGGACAGTTTGGGGCTCGTTGAGTCTGGCCTCCTCATTAGTTGCTGTGGGCAACAGCTGCACGTGCCCACTGACAAATCTGCACCTCACTTTGTCCCCTTAAAATCTGGGGGTTTAATAATGAACGACAAGTCTGGAACAAACGGTCGCTGTTCGAAAAGTAGAAGTCGTATCCGAATAATTCTTTCACCGTGAGCGCCAGAAGGGAAGCCAGAGGTGTAATTTTTATTCTGATCTTGTGTAAGGTTTGTTTTTTATGGCAGTTTTAAAACGAGTCTTTCTCACTGATTTCATTGCTCGGCCTGTTTATAATGGAAAAGTATGTGAGCTGGAGTGCGACTCTCTGCGCTTAGAGTTGATTTGTGAGAAATCTGTGAGGCCAAGCTCAATGAGAGTGACTTTGTGTGAAAGAGGACTAAAATACCTACGTTTTGATGTATAATTTGTCTAGATCAGGCAGACATTTTGGACGTGAGAGGCATTTGTTTGAGGAAGTTCTTTTTAAATCATTTTAGAGTGGGGATTAGAGTGTACGCTCCATCAGACGAAGTCCTCTGGCTCCATAAAACGTAAACTGCCGTTGTGTCAAAGCTGTATAAGCTATTGACAAGCCCTTTACCACAATTAAAGTTGAGTCTTTCCTGTCACATACAAACTTTGAATGATGTCTCTGTGATACCGTATGGCTGAGTTACAGCCCTCTAAAATAGCTGAAAATCATGCATGAAAATCATGAAGGAGCAAAAATGTTCATGATTTTGAAACTGTCATATTTCAAAATTGGCTTAACATTTGAAAAAGATGAAACATTTGGTAATAGCTGAATGTCTTGTGAACATTTTAAAGTTTGAATGGTGTCTCTAGCTGAACGTATGCTCAACTAGTTAGGTTGGAAAGAGGAGGACGTTTTTGAAGAGTTGAAAGAAATTGCCATTCATTTTAATGAGGAATAAAGTTGAATAAAAGTTAAATAGTTTAAAAAGTTATAAACACCAAAAGTCATAGCATAAATCTCCTGAAGGAGCTGAACGTTTTGATACCAAAATGGTTGAAATCGGTTAAAGTATGAAGGAGAAGTTAAACGGCAAAAAAACGTACGGAAAATATAACTAGAAAGAGCTGTTCCTGCGAAACAGCAGTGAGAATGCTTATTTGCTGAATGGGTATAGCTGACCATGCTAAAAAAGCTGAAAATTTAGCACAAAGTTATTAGCTGAAGCTTCAAAGCACTTGAAAGGTATTTTTGAAAGGACCTGGTCTTGGTTGAAGACCTGATTAAGAACAGAAGGAGAAGAATTCAGTTGATAGTTTTAAATTCTCTTTCAATCATAATAGAATGATGGCACCTAAAGTTGTTGAGAAGAAGAAGGAGTTGAAAAGATGGAAACAACTTAGCAGAAAATTAGTTGAAAAAGGGCTGAAAAACAATTATTGAAGGACCTGGAGCTGAATAAAAGCTGAGAGGATTAGAAAAACAAACAGCGACTTGAACATGTAAAAAGAACAGTGCTGAACACTACCATGTAAAGAAGTTCAGCTGTGAAACATATAAACATTTAAAGAAGCTAATATGACCATTGGAATGCACTCTGATATTAGAAAGAAAGGAATAATTGAGAGCTTAAACTGGACGAGTCCAGTAATATTAATGCTAGTTCAGGCAACAAAACACTTTCTTTGCATGTTCTCTATTCTCTACTTTTCTGCCTTCATACAGCTCCAGCTCCTTTCAATAATACTTTTTAAAAACTTACAGTATGGCAAACACAAATGAATTTACCTTTGATTGAAATGTTTGTTTCTGATACTTCAGGTTGTTGAAAAATGAACTGCTGTCACTTAAACTATGTTGATCTCTCATCTGTATGTATTCATCTCATAACACATCTGGGTCTGAATCCTTTTTTACAACCAAAGCTCTGCTGATTCTGCAGGGTGGCTTTGGAAAACCAAACCGACAACCAGAGTTCACACTCTTGAATCAGCCCCTAGTGTGGTTCTTACTGTGCTTCTGAACTTCATAGACTTTCTGGAACAGTTCGGGTTGTGTTTCTGGGTCAGGCCGTTGTGCTGAGATATATCTGTCTACAAAATTACACACAGTCTGATCATCACAAACATCCAGTTCAGGTGCTCCGTCAACCCAAAGCATTGCATGAATATGTGGACTTCCTCTGTGCTGAAACTCAACTCTGCAGAAAAAGTCAATCACTTTCCCCAGTGGCTGAGCATCTGAGAGCAGCAGATCTCTGAATAGTGCCTCAACACGCTTATCAAACAAGCGCATGCAGGTGACAGGGTTGGATCGCAGAATCTCACACTTCACAGTCCAGTCAAGCGATTCAAAATCAACCTGTTCTCCTTGCTGTCTCTTTATTGCTTCAATCACTTCAGGCCACCTGAACTCAGCAGCTGAAAATGTGCAAAAGAACGTCAGAGTTTCCAACTGGCACATCACATGTGCTCAGTCCAGAATACACATTATTAAAGTCAGGAAGAACGTACAGGGTTCCACTCTGTAAACATAATCGCCTCAACTACTCATTTATTTCCCTATCCATTAAGCTCATTAATGAGGAGGAAGAAAAGGAAAGGGAGCTTAGGCCGAAGTAATGGCGTAGGTGTATTTTTCTGAATGTATTTTCCGTTCCGTTTTTGTTGTCCTGTGTGTACTGGGTACTTGTTAGTCCTGGTTGAAGGAATTTGAAGGTCAAAAAGACAATAGTGGAACAATTCAAAGGTGCTGGAGTAACTGTCAGCAAAGAAAAGCTGAAGGGTTAAGAACAACAAAAGGGTTTCAAGCAGATAATAAGTGAAATGTCTTGACATTTCTAAAGTGTGACATTTCTAAAACTAGAAAGAGTGAAAGTTTAGCTGAAAGCAAGTTGCTGAAATCCTGGTTGAAGCAGGTTGAAGGTGAAAATAAAATAGTGGAATAATTTAAACCTGTTGGCAAAAACTGCAGAAGTCTTAGTTGAAGAAGTTGAAAGGTTAAAAACAACAGAAAGATTTAAAGGATTTAAAATTTTTGTGGAAAAATGTGCGGTTAGTTATTTTAAATCATTTTAAAAGTATAAAAGTTAGAACCACCAAAAGTAAAAACTAATTCCAATTTAATTCAATAAGATAATTCCAAGAGATATAGCAGTAATCTCCTAAAATAGCTGAACATTTTGATACCAAAGTTGTAGAAATCGGTGAAGAATATGCAGTAGTTAATGTCCAAAAAACTGCAGAAGTCTTAGTTGAAGAAGTTGAAAGGTTAAAAACAACAGAAAGATTTAAAGGATTTAAAATTTTTGTGGAAAAATGTGCAGTTAGTTATGTTAAATATTGCTAAAAATGTGAAATATTAGTAGAAAGTCATTTGCTGCAGTTTGAAAAGGCCTGAATGTATTTTTGAAAGGACCTGAAGGACCTGAGAAATGTACAGGACAGAGAAGAAAAATGCTAAACAAAAAGTGAATAAATTCAAAAAGAAGAGAAACACTATAGAAAAATTGTGAAAATTTAGTAGAAATTCATTTGCTGAAGCTACAAAAGGCCTGAAATGCATTATTGAAAGGATGTGGAGCTGTATGAAGGCAGAAACATAGAGGAAAGAGAAGAACCATGCAAAAAGGACTGGCAGTTGGAAGGTACTGCTGTGATTCAAAGGCTTCTAATTTAAAAAGTAAAGTCCTGAAGGCTATGAAAGTCACATTGGCTGAAAGAGGACAAAATGACCTACGTTTTAATGCTAAAATTATTTCTGTGGCTTAAATATTTTAAAAACAGTGACAGGTTAAAAACTTTTTTTCTGAAGAATCTTGCTGTATTCTTCCACTCTGCCAGTTGGAGCCTCCACTCTACACATGAACATTCCGTGTCATTGGAATGCATTGTAAACTCAGAAATCATCAAGGATTTTAGTACATTTTTAAACTGTGATAGTTCAAAATTGGCTGAATATTTTAAACAGCTCAATCATTCAGTAATAGTTGAATGTCTTGTGAACATTTTAAAGTTTGAATGGTGTCTCTATCTTAACGTATGCTGAAGTAGTTAAATTTGAAAGAGGAGGAAGCTCTTTGAATGATTTGAAAGGATTTACCATTACTTTTAAAGGGAGAAAAATTTGCACAAAAACCTTAATATTTTAAAAACTATAAATGTTAGAAACACCAAAGGTCATAGCCATCATTTCCAGAAAGAGCTGAACGTTTTGTGCAAAAATGGTTTAATTTGCTTAAAGTGTGTGGAAGTAGTTAAACGGCAAAAAACGTACGGAAAATATAACTAGAAAGAGCTGTTCCTGCGAAACAGCAGTGAGAATGCTTATTCGCTGAATGGGTACAGCTGACCATGCTAAAAAAGCTGAAACTTTAGCACAAAGTTATTAGCTGAATTTTCAAAGCACTTGAAAGGTATTTTTGAAAGGACCTGGTATTGGTTGAAGACCTGATTAAGAACAGAAGGAGAAGAATTCAGTTGATAGTTTTAAATTCTCTTTCAATCATAATAGAAGGATGGCACCTAAAGTTGTTGAAAAGAAGAAGGAGTTGAAAAGATGGAAACAACTTAGCAGAAAATTTGTTGAAAAAGGGCTGAAAAACAATTATTGAAGGACCTGGAGCTGAATAAAAGCTGAGAGGATTAGAAAAACAAACAGCGACTTGAACATGTAAAAAGAACAGTGCTGAACACGACCATGTAAGGAGGTTCAGCTGTGAAACATATAAACATTTAAAGAAGCTAATATGACCATTGGAATGCACTCTGATATTAGAAAGAAAGGAATAATTGAGAGCTTAAACTGGACGAGTCCAGTAATATTAATGCTAGTTCAGGCAACAAAACACTTTCTTTGCATGTTTCTTCTCTATTCTCTACTTTTCTGCCTTCATACAGCTCCAGCTCCTTTCAATAATACTTTTTAAAAACTTACAGTATGGCAAACACAAATGGATTTACCTTTGATTGAAATGTTTGTTTCTGATACTTCAGGTTGTTGAAAAATGAACTGCTGTCACTTAAACCATGTTGATCTCTCATCTGTATGTATTCATTTCATAACACATCTGGGTCTGAATCCTTTTTTACAACCAAAGCTCTGCTGATTCTGCAGGGTGACTTTTGAAAACCAAACAGAATTGATTAAATGTCTGAAAAAAAGTTGCAAGTCCTTGCAGAAAAAGTTGAAGGTTTAAAGAAGGAGATGGGAGATTAATTCTGTTCATATTTTGAATTCATCTTCAACCCTTATAAAATGTAGCAACCAAAAGATTCTAAATAAGTTGAGAAAAGCAAAACATTAGCAGAAATGTAGTTGCTGTAACTCTTTTCAGAGCTGGACAATACGTGTTAATAAGTTTACAAATGCTTAATGCTCAGATGCTCAGCCACTGGGGAAAGGATCACTTTCCCCAGTGGCTGAGCATCTGAGAGCAGCAGATCTCTGAATAGTGCCTCAACACGCTTATCAAACAAGCGCAAGCAGGTGACAGGGTTGGATCGCAGAATCTCACACTTTATAGTCCAGTCAAGCGATTCAAAATCAACCTGTTCTCCTTGCTGTCTCTTTATTGCTTCAATCACTTCAGGCCATCTGAACTCAGCAGCTGAAAATGTGCAAAAGAACGTCAGAGTTTCCAACTGGCACATCACATGTGCTCAGTCCAGAATACACATTATTAAAGTCAGGAAGAACGTACAGGGTTCCACTCTGTAAACATAATCGCCTCAACTACTCATTTATTTCCCTATCCATTAAGCTCATTAATGAGGAGGAAGAAAAGGAAAGGGAGCTTAGGCCAAAGTAATGGCGTAGGTGTATTTTTCTGAATGTATTTTCCGTTCCGTTTTTGTTGTCCTGTGTGTACTGAGTACTTGTTAGTCCTGGTTGAAAGAATTTGAAGGTCAAAAAGACAATAGTGGAACAATTCAAAGGTGCTGGAGTAACTGTCAGCAAAGAAAAGCTGAAGGGTTAAGAACAACAAAAGGGTTTCAAGCAGATAATAAGTGAAATGTCTTGACATTTCTAAAGTGTGACATTTCTAAAACTAGAAAGAGTGAAAGTTTAGCTGAAAGCAAGTTGCTGAAATCCTGGTTGAACCAGTTTGAAGGTGAAAATAAAATAGTGGAATAATTTAAACCTGTTGGCAAAAACTGCAGAAGTCTTAGTTGAAGAAGTTGAAAGGTTAAAAACAACAGAAAGATTTAAAGGATTTAAAATTTTTGTGGAAAAATGTGCGGTTAGTTATTTTAAATCATTTTAAAAGTATAAAAGTTAGAACCACCAAAAGTCAAAACTAATTCCAATTTAATTCAATAAGATAATTCCAAGAGATATAGCAGTAATCTCCTAAAATAGCTGAACATTTTGATACCAAAGTTGTAGAAATCGGTGAAGAATATGCAGTAGTTAATGTCCAAAAAACTGCAGAAGTCTTAGTTGAAGAAGTTGAAAGGTTAAAAACAACAGAAAGATTTAAAGGATTTAAAATTTTTGTGGAAAAATGTGCAGTTAGTTATGTTAAATATTGCTAAAAATGTGAAATATTAGTAGAAAGTCATTTGCTGCAGTTTCAAAAGGCCTGAAATGTATTTTTGAAAGGACCTGAAGGACCTGAGAAATATACAGGACAGAGAAGAAAAATGCTAAACAAAAAGTGAATAAATTCAAAAAGAAGAGAAACACTATAGAAAAATTGTGAAAATTTAGTAGAAATTCATTTGCTGAAGCTTCAAAAGGCCTGAAATGCATTATTGAAAGGATGTGGAGCTGTATGAAGGAAGAAACATAGAGGAAAGAGAAGAAACATGCAAAAAGGACTGGCAGTTGGAAGGTACTGCTGTGATTCAAAGGCTTCTAATTTAAAAAGTAAAGTCCTGAAGGCTATGAAAGTCACATTGGCTGAAAGAGGACAAAATGACCTACGTTTTAATGCTAAAATGATTTCTGTGGCTTAAATATCTTAAAAACAGCGACAGGTTAAAAACTTTTTTTCTGAAGAATCTTGCTGTATTTTTCCACTCTGCCAGTTGGAGCCTCCACTCTAGACATGAACATTCCATGTCATTGGAATGCATTGTAAACTCAGAAATCATCAAGGATTTTAGTAAATATTTAAACTGTGATAGTTCAAAATTGGCTGAATATTTTAAAAAGCTCAATCATTCAGTAATAGTTGAATGTCTTGTGAACATTTTAAAGTTTGAATGGTGTCTCTATCTTAACGTATGCTGAAGTAGTTAAATTTGAAAGAGGAGGAAGCTCTTTGAATGATTTGAAAGGATTTACCATTACTTTTAAAGGGAGAAAAATTTGCACAAAAACCTTAATATTTTAAAAACTATAAACGTTAGAAACACCAAAAGTCATAGCCATCATGTCCAGAAAGAGCTGAACGTTTTGTGCGAAAATGGTTTAATTTGCTTAAAGTGTGTGGAAGTAGTTAAACGGCAAAAAACGTACGGAAAATATAATAATAAAGATAAACAGGAAAACAATAGTGAGAATGCCTTAATGCATTCTCACAATAATAAAGATAAACAGGAAAACAATAGTGAGAATGCCTTAATGCATTCTCACAACTAGAAAGAGCTGTTCCTGCGAAACAGCAGTGAGAATGCTTATTTGCTGAATGGGTATAGCTGACCATGCTAAAAAAGCTGAAAATTTAGCACAAAGTTATTAGCTGAATTTTCAAAGCACTTGAAAGGTATTTTTGAAAGGACCTGGTCTTGGTTGAAGACCTGATTAAGAACAGAAGGAGAAGAATTCAGTTGATAGTTTTAAATTCTCTTTCAATCATAATAGAATGATGGCACCTAAAGTTGTTGAGAAGAAGAAGGAGTTGAAAAGATGGAAACAACTTAGCAGAAAATTAGTTGAAAAAGGGCTGAAAAACAATTATTGAAGGACCTGGAGCTGAATAAAAGCTGAGAGGATTAGAAAAACAAACAGTGACTTGAACATGTAAAAAGAACAGTGCTGAACACTACCATGTAAAGAAGTTCAGCTGTGAAACATATAAACATTTAAAGAAGCTAATATGACCATTGGAATGCACTCTGATATTAGAAAGAAAGGAATAATTGAGAGCTTAAACTGGACGAGTCCAGTAATATTAATGCTAGCTCAGGCAACAAAACACTTTCTTTGCATGTTCTCTATTCTCTACTTTTCTGCCTTCATACAGCTCCAGCTCCTTTCAATAATACTTTTTAAAAACTTACAGTATGGCAAACATAAATGAATTTACCTTTGATTGAAATGTTTGTTTCTGATACTTCAGGTTGTTGAAAAATGAACTGCTGTCACTTAAACTATGTTGATCTCTCATCTGTATGTATTCATCTCATAACACATCTGGGTCTGAATCCTTTTTTACAACCAAAGCTCTGCTGATTCTGCAGGGTGGCTTTGGAAAACCAAACCGACAACCAGAGTTCACACTCTTGAATCAGCCCCTAGTGTGGTTCTTACTGTGCTTCTGAACTTCATAGACTTTCTGGAACAGTTCGGGCTGTGTTTCTGGGTCAGGCCGTTGTGCTGAGATATATCTGTCTACAAAATTACACACAGTCTGATCATCACAAACATCCAGTTCAGGTGCTCCGTCAACCCAAAGCATTGCATGAATATGTGGACTTCCTCTGTGCTGAAACTCAACTCTGCAGAAAAAGTCAATCACTTTCCCCAGTGGCTGAGCATCTGAGAGCAGCAGATCTCTGAATAGTGCCTCAACACGCTTATCAAACAAGCGCATGCAGGTGACAGGGTTGGATCGCAGAATCTCACACTTCACAGTCCAGTCAAGCGATTCAAAATCAACCTGTTCTCCTTGCTGTCTCTTTATTGCTTCAATCACTTCAGGCCACCTGAACTCAGCAGCTGAAAATGTGCAAAAGAACGTCAGAGTTTCCAACTGGCACATCACATGTGCTCAGTCCAGAATACACATTATTAAAGTCAGGAAGAACGTACAGGGTTCCACTCTGTAAACATAATCGCCTCAACTACTCATTTATTTCCCTATCCATTAAGCTCATTAATGAGGAGGAAGAAAAGGAAAGGGAGCTTAGGCCGAAGTAATGGCGTAGGTGTATTTTTCTGAATGTATTTTCCGTTCCGTTTTTGTTGTCCTGTGTGTACTGGGTACTTGTTAGTCCTGGTTGAAGGAATTTGAAGGTCAAAAAGACAATAGTGGAACAATTCAAAGGTGCTGGAGTAACTGTCAGCAAAGAAAAGCTGAAGGGTTAAGAACAACAAAAGGGTTTCAAGCAGATAATAAGTGAAATGTCTTGACATTTCTAAAGTGTGACATTTCTAAAACTAGAAAGAGTGAAAGTTTAGCTGAAAGCAAGTTGCTGAAATCCTGGTTGAAGCAGGTTGAAGGTGAAAATAAAATAGTGGAATAATTTAAACCTGTTGGCAAAAACTGCAGAAGTCTTAGTTGAAGAAGTTGAAAGGTTAAAAACAACAGAAAGATTTAAAGGATTTAAAATTTTTGTGGAAAAATGTGCGGTTAGTTATTTTAAATCATTTTAAAAGTATAAAAGTTAGAACCACCAAAAGTAAAAACTAATTCCAATTTAATTCAATAAGATAATTCCAAGAGATATAGCAGTAATCTCCTAAAATAGCTGAACATTTTGATACCAAAGTTGTAGAAATCGGTGAAGAATATGCAGTAGTTAATGTCCAAAAAACTGCAGAAGTCTTAGTTGAAGAAGTTGAAAGGTTAAAAACAACAGAAAGATTTAAAGGATTTAAAATTTTTGTGGAAAAATGTGCAGTTAGTTATGTTAAATATTGCTAAAAATGTGAAATATTAGTAGAAAGTCATTTGCTGCAGTTTGAAAAGGCCTGAATGTATTTTTGAAAGGACCTGAAGGACCTGAGAAATGTACAGGACAGAGAAGAAAAATGCTAAACAAAAAGTGAATAAATTCAAAAAGAAGAGAAACACTATAGAAAAATTGTGAAAATTTAGTAGAAATTAATTTGCTGAAGCTACAAAAGGCCTGAAATGCATTATTGAAAGGATGTGGAGCTGTATGAAGGCAGAAACATAGAGGAAAGAGAAGAACCATGCAAAAAGGACTGGCAGTTGGAAGGTACTGCTGTGATTCAAAGGCTTCTAATTTAAAAAGTAAAGTCCTGAAGGCTATGAAAGTCACATTGGCTGAAAGAGGACAAAATGACCTACGTTTTAATGCTAAAATTATTTCTGTGGCTTAAATATTTTAAAAACAGTGACAGGTTAAAAACTTTTTTTCTGAAGAATCTTGCTGTATTCTTCCACTCTGCCAGTTGGAGCCTCCACTCTACACATGAACATTCCGTGTCATTGGAATGCATTGTAAACTCAGAAATCATCAAGGATTTTAGTACATTTTTAAACTGTGATAGTTCAAAATTGGCTGAATATTTTAAAAAGCTCAATCATTCAGTAATAGTTGAATGTCTTGTGAACATTTTAAAGTTTGAATGGTGTCTCTATCTTAACGTATGCTGAAGTAGTTAAATTTGAAAGAGGAGGAAGCTCTTTGAATGATTTGAAAGGATTTACCATTACTTTTAAAGGGAGAAAAATTTGCACAAAAACCTTAATATTTTAAAAACTATAAACATTAGAAACACCAAAAGTCATAGCCATCATGTCCAGAAAGAGCTGAACGTTTTGTGCAAAAATGGTTTAATTTGCTTAAAGTGTGTGGAAGTAGTTAAACGGCAAAAAACGTACGGAAAATATAATAATAAAGATAAACAGGAAAACAATAGTGAGAATGCCTTAATGCATTCTCACAACTAGAAAGAGCTGTTCCTGCGAAACAGCAGTGAGAATGCTTATTTGCTGAATGGGTATAGCTGACCATGCTAAAAAAGCGGAAAATTTAGCACAAAGTTATTAGCTGAAGCTTCAAAGCACTTGAAAGGTATTTTTGAAAGGACCTGGTCTTGGTTGAAGACCTGATTAAGAACAGAAGGAGAAGAATTCAGTTGATAGTTTTAAATTCTGTTTCAATCATAATAGAATGATGGCACCTAAAGTTGTTGAGAAGAAGAAGGAGTTGAAAAGATGGAAACAACTTAGCAGAAAATTAGTTGGAAAAAGGGCTGAAAAACAATTATTGAAGGACCTGGAGCTGAATAAAAGCTGAGAGGATTAGAAAAACAAACAGCGACTTGAACATGTAAAAAGAACAGTGCTGAACACGACCATGTAAGGAGGTTCAGCTGTGAAACATATAAACATTTAAAGAAGCTAATATGACCATTGGAATGCACTCTGATATTAGAAAGAAAGGAATAATTGAGAGCTTAAACTGGACGAGTCCAGTAATATTAATGCTAGTTCAGGCAACAAAACACTTTCTTTGCATGTTTCTTCTGTATTCTCTACTTTTCTGCCTTCATACAGCTCCAGCTCCTTTCAATAATACTTTTTAAAAACTTACAGTATGGCAAACACAAATGGATTTACCTTTGATTGAAATGTTTGTTTCTGATACTTCAGGTTGTTGAAAAATGAACTGCTGTCACTTAAACCATGTTGATCTCTCATCTGTATGTATTCATTTCATAACACATCTGGGTCTGAATCCTTTTTTACAACCAAAGCGCTGCTGATTCTGCAGGGTGACTTTGGAAAACCAAACAGAATTGATTAAATGTCTGAAAAAAAGTTGCAAGTCCTTGCAGAAAAAGTTGAAGGTTTAAAGAAGGAGATGGGAGATGAATTCTGTTCATATTTTGAATTCATCTTCAACCCTTATAAAATGTAGTAACCAAAAGATTCTAAATAAGTTGAGAAAAGCAAAACATTAGCAGAAATGTAGTTGCTGTAACTCTTTTCAGAGCTGGACAATACGTGTTAATAAGTTTACAAATGCTTAATGCTCAGATGCTCAACCACTGGGGAAAGGATCACTTTCCCCAGTGGCTGAGCATCTGAGAGCAGCAGATCTCTGAATAGTGCCTCAACACGCTTATCAAACAAGCGCATGCAGTTGACAGGGTTGGATCGCAGAATCTCACACTTTATAGTCCAGTCAAGCGATTCAAAATCAACCTGTTCTCCTTGCTGTCTCTTTATTGCTTCAATCACTTCAGGCCATCTGAACTCAGCAGCTGAAAATGTGTAAAAGAACGTCAGAGATTCCAACTGGCACATCACATGTGCTCAGTCCAGAATACACATTATTAAAGTCAGGAAGACGTACAGGGTTCCACTCTGTAAACATAATCGCCTCAACTACTACTATGGTGGAGAGCTCATTAATGAGGAGGAAGAAAAGGAAAGGGAGCTTAGGCCGAAGTAATGGCGTAGGTGTATTTTTCTGAATGTATTTTCCGTTCCGTTTTTGTTGTCCTGTGTGTACTGAGTACTTGTTAGTCCTGGTTGAAGGAATTTGAAGGTCAAAAAGACAATAGTGGAACAATTCAAAGCATTACAAATTTTTTTAATAGTATACAACAGATTTGTTAATCGACATGTGAACATTACAAAACCTCAAAAACACTTAATTTAAAAAGTCATGTTCAGTCATTTCTAAGTATCATGGATTACAAATAATGTCCATTATTATGAAATAGATAGATAGATAGATAGTTTATCAATCCCGAGGGAAATTCAAACTGATTTTATATTTAAAAAATAATATTCTTTTTAATCTTTTTACAAAAAAGAAAACTTAAAAAACTACAAATATGAATATTATTAAAAAATAATAATAATAATTCCTAAAACCAAAATACCAGATACCCCACAGTAAGACAGGATTTACTCAATTGTGTGTTCCATTTTAAAAGTTTGTCTTTTCATGTATTTGCAATTTTTTGGGTCTTTAGAATGGCCAAATATAATTGTCTATCAACTGTTCTGCTATTATTGGTTTCCACATGGTGGAAAGTTGAGAAAATTTTAACTTATTAAATAATTATTGAATAATAACATCATCACCAATGTGATCAGGTGGCTATTCCTAGATGTCAGGAATGTCTCTCCATAATGAGTCAACACAACATGAGTGTGAGTCCTGTCTTATTCCTGCTATAATTGCTACTAAATCCATCCTATTTACTCACTTCATGTGTACATTTATTTTTTGCTTTGGTTTAAATACTTCATTGTTTCAACAATCAAATACAGGAAAACATGATGGAGAACCAAAGAAGACTAATCTACTGTTCTGAAACATGAACTAAATATGCTCTGCTGTACCAGATGCTATAACTAGAAAACATCCAGGAAAATAAAACAATCACATACATAATTATACAGGAAAAGAAAAAAAATATAGAAATCTTAGATAAGAAAATAAGTAAAATATTTATATTTTAGATTCATTATAAGTAAAATAAATATATAATAAATAAAAAAGATTATTTCATAAGAAAAAACAAATAACACAAAGAAGACAAAATAATTAGGACAAAAACTAAATTCCCATTATTGGTTTCTGTGATCATATTGAAAGGCAGGGCTGAACACTATAAGTCAGCAACATCCTGTATCGTTTACATTGTTACTTTTTTGTGGTTTTATGGTAACTATTGTGTCCAAATAAAAGTTTGAATGTAGTCTTTCTTCCTTAGTGAATAAAATAAGGCATAGAATATGTGAATTAATGTAAAAACTGTGTCTTTACTGGAACTCACATGCTAAATGAGTTAGTTATTACGTTTATGTTTAAAGTGTCCAAATAACACTGATGAAATACACTGTTTATAGTGTTTTTTTTAACACTGATAAAAAAAAAAGACACAACAATTTCAACGACTCACAGTTTTGTTTAGCCGTATCTCTAAAAGCTTTTCACATGGTGCTCAGTCCAGGGCTAATGTTCACAATTATGTGTCCAACTCCAGGTCAGAGTGACTAAAAGTCCTATTCAATCTGTGCATTAATCATATGATAGTGTTTCACAAAGATTCACATTTGTGTAAAATGTCAAACACAGGAACACTCACATCATTACATGTGGCCTGTGTGATCTTCTCATTGCTGGCGGCCATTCTGAAAACATCTGTGAACACCAAGAGGTTCAGTTTTCAAGTCTGTATGTATGACCAATGTCTTTACATTTATATTAGCTAAATATATATATATTAGGAGCTACTATTAGCCTGGTCTAACTGCACAATGTGGGAAGCCTTTCTGATAGCAACATACAAGCTGATACCCCACACTAAGACAGGATTCACACAATCATGTGTGAATAGAATTCAAGTCAATTCAATTTTTTAATACATTTTCAAATTTCAGGTTTGAAACCATTGAAAATAATTTCATGTTTTGTTTTTATTGTTTAGAATATGGTGGAGAGTTCATGATCAACAATTTAGTCACCAAGTATTACACATTCCTAAATGTCAGGAATGCTCTCCATAATGACCCAACACAACCTGTGTGTGAGTCCTGTCTTAATCCTGCTACAAGTACGACTGAATCAGTTCTCTCTGGTGTGCTCACGAGTACATTTGCACATGACATCTGAAGGAGTAAAACTTTCTACTAGTGACCAGATATGAGGAAACACACTCATGCATTGTTCTGAAACATGAAATAAACACATTTACACAGATGGACAGGATAAAATGAGTGTTGTTACTCAGAGTCCTCCATTTTGTCCACAGTTCAGTTTTATGTGGTGGCTGTTTGTTGAATGTGATGGTGCAAACTAAAGAGTCAAAGAAGCACAGAGTCAGTGTGAAGATGTAAAGTGTTCTCACCATGTGACCTTTTTCATTTTCACTGGCTGCTGAACTGCTGCCTCCATGTACCTGCTCAGTGTTCACTGCAGCACTGGAAAGATGGGTACAGTCCTTCAAGAGGAAACCAGGAGTGTTTTCACCTTTGAGCCTCATTATGAAGGCCTGATGCTGCACAGAGGACCTGCTGCAGCTTTAGCTGACGCAGTGGGACCTCCTCTCTCCTGATGCAAATCATCCTCACAGATGACAGCTAAATAACACAGTGAAGCACTTATTAATGTGGTTAGAACGAAACATGTCATAGTGACAGCTTTTATTTAGTAAAACATTTATAATTCTGGTTTGATGCAACAATAAAACTACAGAAGATCAGTGCATACGTTGTAATTACTGGGAATGTTGATCAAAGTTAGTGCATCAGTGTGTTACTGTGATGAACAGAATCAACATACTTGCATAATTTTCCCCTTCATCGTGAGGAGGCCCTTGGTCCCCTTCACCTCATGTATGCATGTGTGTGAAGACGGGGGACAGACATCTGACCACCAACCAAAGAGTCAACAGCAGTTTGTCTCTGCTGGAGAGGAAGATGATGACATGCAGCCATGAAGGTGGAACTGATCCTGAGGAAACAACACAAGACAAATATTGTCATGAACTTTAGTCTTTAAAAACACAAGGTTAAAGGTCACATGATGCATGATAAGTACCTCGAACACTGCTGCAGAGCACAAACCATCTCCTGTCAGTGAGGTTTAACATGTGGATGTTTCAGAAGTGTTGATGATAACTTTCTGTTCATCTGTGAGGGTCTCAGCTATGAAGGATTCACAGGACAGGAAGGCCTGAAGAAAGACAAGGGAACTGTGAATTAGATACTGTGGTCTGTAATATGAATGAAGAGATTCATAATCATGATATTAACAGACGAATAAACAGCATACTCAGAGTATTTCAGTTAATATTTTGTCTTTCCAAAGGGAAGATCTCCACTCTACCTTCTGTCAGCTGAGAAGAACCCTGGTCTCTGGCAGGAGGAGGACATGTCTCTGTGTGATGCAGCAGTGCTGAGTTCACTGTTGCTGGTGGTCTGAGGCAGCATGATGTGTGGTTTTTCTCAGGGTCAGCCAGGTGGTCAGGTGAGGGTTAACAGGGGCCATTTTATCCTCTGCTTTGAAGAAAGACTGGGATGGCAGGATGTGGAAGTTTCTCTGTGATGGCTCTGGTTTGGACTGACAGTGCATGAAGATGATGTTGAAGTGTGTGTTGTTGTGCTGGAGTTGGTGCTGGAGGATGTTGTCATGGAGGATGTTGTCATGGAGGTTGTTGTCATGGAGGATACAGGAGAACATGTCTCCTGTCTAGAGGAAACCTCTAAACAGTTTTAGTGATAGTAGAGTTATAGTTCTTTGATCGCCCACCCCACCCCCATCCCACTTTGCCCTCCACCCCAGTGGGGTATCAGCTGGTGTTGTTGGTACACCAGAAAGCAGGTGCTGCATCTAGAGCTCATGCTTTCTGATGTTTCTTCTATGTTCTGGTAAATGTAGCAGCTTTTATAGAGCTGATCAGACAGTTGTGGCCTGTGCATTTATCAATCCTGATCCAACCCACCCAGATAAATGCACAGGCCACAACAAGGTGATATATATTAAATGATATATTATCATTTAATATATATCATCATCATTTCATTTATAATAACATTTATATTATAACTATTATATCAGCTGTATATCAATATCATAATCAATAGCATAATTATATAATAATAATAGCTCTTCAGATTTTGTGATAAAACTATTCTTTTCTTTATACTTTTTTAAAGAAAACATCTTTTTAACAAAAATACAAACTTCAGACAGTACTTTTTTTACATTTTCCATGATTTCTAAGACTCACCGACCTTCACGGTTCAGTGGTGGACAGGACACAGAACACCGGGTTGTGATAGCTGTAATACGTTCTCATGACACCTGACTGGAGACATCGCTGTGGCTGGGAAATGAAAATGAGATCAAGCAGTGTGTTCTTGTCTGTGGTGGCAGAGGTGATCAGCTGTACATATCCCTTAGACTGAAACAGTTCTAGAATTGGCTTTGTTGACCCGTGCAGCTGATTCTCATTGAAGTCTCCACACACAATAACAGGGTGACAGTCCAACACTTCAAGTGCATCCAACAGGCTTACCAGGTTTTCCAGGAACGGTCTCAGACTGTAGTCAGGAGGTCTGTACACAGCTGCAATCACTGCACAGAATGGAGCCTCAACCTTCAAAGCCACAAACTCAAGATCAGTGACATTATGCAAATACTGTCTTTCACACACCTGGATGTGGTTTCTCACATAAACAGCAACTCCACCACCTCCTTTGCTGGCCATCTGAGGATATTTAGTGTAGGACGTGTGTCTGTTGCATTTGAACATGTTGTAGCCGTCCAGCTGAAGACTGTCTGCAACAAAGGAGCCTTGCAGGTGAGTCTCTGTCAGACACAGAACATCTGCTAGACACAGCTCATGATGTCTCTTGATGTCACCGATGTGAGATGGCAGTCCCTCTGTGTTGTGATGAACAAGGGTCAGAGGGTCGGGCCTGTTTACTGTTCCTCTCATCTGAAGAAGAGGCATCATGTGATCCACATGGGCTTGTCTCATGGTCTCGAGCGCTGCAGTCACTTCAGGATTGGCGTATATTTTCTTTTCATCCAAATCTAGTAAATAAAGACCACTGAGAGACGTCACTCTGCTGAGAGCTACATAAGCCATACCTGCTTCAAAGATTTTCTGCAGTGACACCACAGCTGCACGTGTTGTGAGGCCCTGGGTTTTATGGACAGTGCACGCGAACGCCAGCCTGACAGGAAACTGTCTACGTACCACTCCGTTCTGTTTCAGCTTCTCCTCTGCTCTCTCGATGTAAACCAGATTGGCAGATTCTGGAGCTCCACTCTGGTCTCTCGTTACACCGGTCTGATTATCCATCCTCAGGCCCAGCTTAGTGATGTGTTGATCATCTTCAGAAGTCACTACGCTCATCAGTGTGGCAAAAGCACCGTTAACCAGACCATTCTGAACATCAAAGTTTCTGGTGAGCATGACACGAGCGCCTTCAGCAACTTTCAGAGTGTCTGCTAAATCATTTCGACCTCCCTTACATGGCGTGTCTTTTCGTGCCATTCTGCCTGTTCGGGGATCTTTCTGGAAGTCATCTGCATCTATGGTTATAATATTGGAATGGAACAAAGTCAGTGTTGCTGAGTTGTGTTCATCAACCAACTTATATGTGGGGAAAATGTGCAGAACCTCAGTGGGACAACGAGCTGGTTCAGTGATGGCCTGTGACAACAAATCTGTGTCAGCCTGAGACAGCTCATCTGCCTTTTGTTTCACCCGAATCCTGTTCAGCACGTCTGCAAAGGCAACATCATCTTTCTGTCTCATGATCTCAGTCAGAGTGATCATCTGGAAATGCTCCTGCCACAGGTCAATATCTGCTGGATCGTGCACACAGAGCGGTTTAGACTGTCGCACAGGTGGCAGCTGATAAAAATCTCCAACAGCTAAAACTGACATTCCACCAAACGCTCTCTGATTGCCTTTGATCTGTTTCAGTCGTGCGTCCACATAAGCAAAAAGAGGCTTTGAAACCATCGAGATCTCGTCGATTATGATGATTTGAGCATTAAACAGTTCAGATCTGAGTTCATCCAGTTGGTTACCAAGTTCTTGGATTGGTGGTTTCAGACTGCGTCGAAGCTTCAGGAGAGAGTGAAGTGTTGTGCCACAGATGTTGAAGGCTGCAGTTCCAGTGAAAGAAGAGAGTAAAACAGTTGGGTTTGATATGTCAAACTCCTCTGAGTAGAGCTGCAGTTTGCTCAGTATCTTAGATGCCTCTGAGTAAATGCATTTGATCAAAATCATTTTGATTCAAAATTGGCTGAATATTTTAAAAAGCTCAATCATTCAGTAATAGTTGAATGTCTTGTGAACATTTTAAAGTTTGAATGGTGTCTCTATCTTAACGTATGCTGAAGTAGTTAAATTTGAAAGAGGAGGAAGCTCTTTGAATGATTTGAAAGGATTTACCATTACTTTTAAAGGGAGAAAAATTTGCACAAAAACCTTAATATTTTAAAAACTAAAAATGTTAGAAACACCAAAGGTCATAGCCATCATTTCCAGAAAGAGCTGAACGTTTTGTGCAAAAATGGTTTAATTTGCTTAAAGTGTGTGGAAGTAGTTAAACGGCAAAAAACGTACGGAAAATATAACTAGAAAGAGCTGTTCCTGCGAAACAGCAGTGAGAATGCTTATTTGCTGAATGGGTATAGCTGACCATGCTAAAAAAGCTGAAGATTTAGCACAAAGTTATTAGCTGAAGCTTCAAAGCACTTCAAAGGTATTTTTGAAAGGACCTGGTCTTGGTTGAAGACCTGATTAAGAACAGAAGGAGAAGAATTCAGTTGATAGTTTTAAATTCTGTTTCAATCATAATAGAATGATGGCACCTAAAGTTGTTGAGAAGAAGGAGTTGAAAAGATGGAAACAACTTAGCAGAAAATTAGTTGAAAAAGGGCTGAAAAACAATTATTGAAGGACCTGGAGCTGAATAAAAGCTGAGAGGATTAGAAAAACAAACAGCGACTTGAACATGTAAAAAGAACAGTGCTGAACACGACCATGTAAGGAAGTTCAGCTGTGAAAAATATACACATTTAAAGAAGCTAATATGACCATTGGAATGCACTCTGATATTAGAAAGAAAGGAATAATTGAGAGCTTAAACTGGACGAGTCCAGTAATATTAATGCTAGTTCAGGCAACAAAACACTTTCTTTGCATGTTCTCTATTCTCTACTTTTCTGCCTTCATACAGCTCCAGCTCCTTTCAATAATACTTTTTAAAAACTTACAGTATGGCAAACACAAATGAATTTACCTTTGATTGAAATGTTTGTTTCTGATACTTCAGGTTGTTGAAAAATGAACTGCTGTCACTTAAACTATGTTGATCTCTCATCTGTATGTATTCATCTCATAACACATCTGGGTCTGAATCCTTTTTTACAACCAAAGCTCTGCTGATTCTGCAGGGTGGCTTTGGAAAACCAAACCGACAACCAGAGTTCACACTCTTGAATCAGCCCCTAGTGTGGTTCTTACTGTGCTTCTGAACTTCATAGACTTTCTGGAACAGTTCAGGTTGTGTTTCTGGGTCAGGCCGTTGTGCTGAGATATATCTGTCTACAAAATTACACACAGTCTGATCATCACAAACATCCAGTTCAGGTGCTCCGTCAACCCAAAGCATTGCATGAATATGTGGACTTCCTCTGTGCTGAAACTCAACTCTGTAGAAAAAGTTTACAAATGCTTAATGCTCAGATGCTCAGCCACTGGGGAAAGGATCACTTTCCCCAGTGGCTGAGCATCTGAGAGCAGCAGATCTCTGAATAGTGCCTCAACACGCTTATCAAACAAGCGCATGCAGGTGACAGGGTTGGATCGCAGAATCTCACACTTTATAGTCCAGTCAAGCGATTCAAAATCAACCTGTTCTCCTTGCTGTCTCTTTATTGCTTCAATCACTTCAGGCCATCTGAACTCAGCAGCTGAAAATGTGCAAAAGAACGTCAGAGTTTCCAACTGGCACATCACATGTGCTCAGTCCAGAATACACATTATTAAAGTCAGGAAGAACGTACAGGGTTCCACTCTGTAAACATAATCGCCTCAACTACTCATTTATTTCCCTTTCCATTAAGCTCATTAATGAGGAGGAAGAAAAGGAAAGGGAGCTTAGGCCGAAGTAATGGCGTAGGTGTATTTTTCTGAATGTATTTTCCGTTCCGTTTTTGTTGTCCTGTGTGTACTGAGTACTTGTTAGTCCTGGTTGAAGGAATTTGAAGGTCAAAAAGACAATAGTGGAACAATTCAAAGGTGCTGGAGTAACTGTCAGCAAAGAAAAGCTGAAGGGTTAAGAACAACAAAAGGGTTTCAAGCAGATAATAAGTGAAATGTCTTGACATTTCTAAAGTGTGACATTTCTAAAACTAGAAAGAGTGAAAGTTTAGCTGAAAGCAAGTTGCTGAAATCCTGGTTGAAGCAGTTTGAAGGTGAAAATAAAATAGTGGAATAATTTAAACCTGTTGGCAAAAACTGCAGAAGTCTTAGTTGAAGAAGTTGAAAGGTTAAAAACAACAGAAAGATTTAAAGGATTTAAAATTGTTGTGGAAAAATGTGCGGTTAGTTATTTTAAATCATTTTAAAAGTATAAAAGTTAGAACCACCAAAAGTCAAAACTAATTCCAATTTAATTCAATAAGATAATTCCAAGAGATATAGCAGTAATCTCCTAAAATAGCTGAACATTTTGATACCAAAGTTGTAGAAATCGGTGAAGAATATGCAGTAGTTAATGTCCAAAAAACTGCAGAAGTCTTAGTTGAAGAAGTTGAAAGGTTAAAAACAACAGAAAGATTTAAAGGATTTAAAATTTTTGTGGAAAAATGTGCAGTTAGTTATGTTAAATATTGCTAGAAATGTGAAATATTAGTAGAAAGTCATTTGCTGCAGTTTGAAAAGGCCTGAATGTATTTTTGAAAGGACCTGAAGGACCTGAGAAATGTACAGGACAGAGAAGAAAAATGCTAAACAAAAAGTGAATAAATTCAAAAAGAAGAGAAACACTATAGAAAAATTGTGAAAATTTAGTAGAAATTCATTTGCTGAAGCTTCAAAAGGCCTGAAATGCATTATTGAAAGGATGTGGAGCTGTATGAAGGCAGAAACATACAGGAAAGAGAAGAACCATGCAAAAAGGACTGGCAGTTGGAAGGTACTGCTGTGATTCAAAGGCTTCTAATTTAAAAAGTAAAGTCCTGAAGGCTATGAAAGTCACATTGGCTGGAAGAGGACAAAATGACCTACGTTTTAATGCTAAAATTATTTCTGTGGCTTAAATATTTTAAAAACAGTGACAGGTTAAAAACTTTTTTTCTGAAGAATCTTGCTGTATTCTTCCACTCTGCCAGTTGGAGCCTCCACTCTAGACATGAACATTCCATGTCATTGGAATGCATTGTAAACTCAGAAATCATCAAGGATTTTAGTAAATTTTTAAACTGTGATAGTTCAAAATTGGCTGAATATTTTAAAAAGCTCAATCATTCAGTAATAGTTGAATGTCTTGTGAACATTTTAAAGTTTGAATGGTGTCTCTATCTTAACGTATGCTGAAGTAGTTAAATTTGAAAGAGGAGGAAGCTCTTTGAATGATTTGAAAGGATTTACCATTACTTTTAAAGGGAGAAAAATTTGCACAAAAACCTTAATATTTTAAAAACTATAAACGTTAGAAACACCAAAGGTCATAGCCATCATTTCCAGAAAGAGCTGAACGTTTTGTGCAACAATGGTTTAATTTGCTTAAAGTGTGTGGAAGTAGTTAAACGGCAAAAAACGTACGGAAAATATAACTAGAAAGAGCTGTTCCTGCGAAACAGCAGTGAGAATGCTTATTTGCTGAATGGGTATAGCTGACCATGCTAAAAAAGCTGAAGATTTAGCACAAAGTTATTAGCTGAAGCTTCAAAGCACTTCAAAGGTATTTTTGAAAGGACCTGGTCTTGGTTGAAGACCTGATTAAGAACAGAAGGAGAAGAATTCAGTTGATAGTTTTAAATTCTGTTTCAATCATAATAGAATGATGGCACCTAAAGTTGTTGAGAAGAAGGAGTTGAAAAGATGGAAACAACTTAGCAGAAAATTAGTTGAAAAAGGGCTGAAAAACAATTATTGAAGGACCTGGAGCTGAATAAAAGCTGAGAGGATTAGAAAAACAAACAGCGACTTGAACATGTAAAAAGAACAGTGCTGAACACGACCATGTAAGGATGTTCAGCTGTGAAAAATATACACATTTAAAGAAGCTAATATGACCATTGGAATGCACTCTGATATTAGAAAGAAAGGAATAATTGAGAGCTTAAACTGGACGAGTCCAGTAATATTAATGCTAGTTCAGGCAACAAAACACTTTCTTTGCATGTTCTCTATTCTCTACTTTTCTGCCTTCATACAGCTCCAGCTCCTTTCAATAATACTTTTTAAAAACTTACAGTATGGCAAACACAAATGAATTTACCTTTGATTGAAATGTTTGTTTCTGATACTTCAGGTTGTTGAAAAATGAACTGCTGTCACTTAAACTATGTTGATCTCTCATCTGTATGTATTCATCTCATAACACATCTGGGTCTGAATCCTTTTTTACAACCAAAGCTCTGCTGATTCTGCAGGGTGGCTTTGGAAAACCAAACCGACAACCAGAGTTCACACTCTTGAATCAGCCCCTAGTGTGGTTCTTACTGTGCTTCTGAACTTCATAGACTTTCTGGAACAGTTCAGGTTGTGTTTCTGGGTCAGGCCGTTGTGCTGAGATATATCTGTCTACAAAATTACACACAGTCTGATCATCACAAACATCCAGTTCAGGTGCTCCGTCAACCCAAAGCATTGCATGAATATGTGGACTTCCTCTGTGCTGAAACTCAACTCTGTAGAAAAAGTTTACAAATGCTTAATGCTCAGATGCTCAGCCACTGGGGAAAGGATCACTTTCCCCAGTGGCTGAGCATCTGAGAGCAGCAGATCTCTGAATAGTGCCTCAACACGCTTATCAAACAAGCGCATGCAGGTGACAGGGTTGGATCGCAGAATCTCACACTTTATAGTCCAGTCAAGCGATTCAAAATCAACCTGTTCTCCTTGCTGTCTCTTTATTGCTTCAATCACTTCAGGCCATCTGAACTCAGCAGCTGAAAATGTGCAAAAGAACGTCAGAGTTTCCAACTGGCACATCACATGTGCTCAGTCCAGAATACACATTATTAAAGTCAGGAAGAACGTACAGGGTTCCACTCTGTAAACATAATCGCCTCAACTACTCATTTATTTCCCTTTCCATTAAGCTCATTAATGAGGAGGAAGAAAAGGAAAGGGAGCTTAGGCCGAAGTAATGGCGTAGGTGTATTTTTCTGAATGTATTTTCCGTTCCGTTTTTGTTGTCCTGTGTGTACTGAGTACTTGTTAGTCCTGGTTGAAGGAATTTGAAGGTCAAAAAGACAATAGTGGAACAATTCAAAGGTGCTGGAGTAACTGTCAGCAAAGAAAAGCTGAAGGGTTAAGAACAACAAAAGGGTTTCAAGCAGATAATAAGTGAAATGTCTTGACATTTCTAAAGTGTGACATTTCTAAAACTAGAAAGAGTGAAAGTTTAGCTGAAAGCAAGTTGCTGAAATCCTGGTTGAAGCAGTTTGAAGGTGAAAATAAAATAGTGGAATAATTTAAACCTGTTGGCAAAAACTGCAGAAGTCTTAGTTGAAGAAGTTGAAAGGTTAAAAACAACAGAAAGATTTAAAGGATTTAAAATTGTTGTGGAAAAATGTGCGGTTAGTTATTTTAAATCATTTTAAAAGTATAAAAGTTAGAACCACCAAAAGTCAAAACTAATTCCAATTTAATTCAATAAGATAATTCCAAGAGATATAGCAGTAATCTCCTAAAATAGCTGAACATTTTGATACCAAAGTTGTAGAAATCGGTGAAGAATATGCAGTAGTTAATGTCCAAAAAACTGCAGAAGTCTTAGTTGAAGAAGTTGAAAGGTTAAAAACAACAGAAAGATTTAAAGGATTTAAAATTTTTGTGGAAAAATGTGCAGTTAGTTATGTTAAATATTGCTAGAAATGTGAAATATTAGTAGAAAGTCATTTGCTGCAGTTTGAAAAGGCCTGAAATGTATTTTTGAAAGGACCTGAAGGACCTGAGAAATGTACAGGACAGAGAAGAAAAATGCTAAACAAAAAGTGAATAAATTCAAAAAGAAGAGAAACACTATAGAAAAATTGTGAAAATTTAGTAGAAATTCATTTGCTGAAGCTACAAAAGGCCTGAAATGCATTATTGAAAGGATGTGGAGCTGTATGAAGGCAGAAACATACAGGAAAGAGAAGAAACATGCAAAAAGGACTGGCAGTTGGAAGGTACTGCTGTGATTCAAAAGCTTCTAATTTAAAAAGTAAAGTCCTGAAGACTATGAAAGTCACATTGGCTGAAAGAGGACAAAATGACCTACGTTTTAATGCTAGAATGATTTCTGTGGCTTAAATATCTTAAAAACAGTGACAGGTTAAAAACGTTTTTTCTGAAGAATCTTGCTGTATTCTTCCACTCTGCCAGTTGGAGCCTCCACTCTAGACATGAACATTCCATGTCATTGGAATGCATTGTAAACTCAGAAATCATCAAGGATTTTAGTAAATTTTTAAACTGTGATAGTTCAAAATTGGCTGAATATTTTAAAAAGCTCAATCATTCAGTAATAGTTGAATGTCTTGTGAACATTTTAAAGTTTGAATGGTGTCTCTATCTTAACGTATGCTGAAGTAGTTAAATTTGAAAGAGGAGGAAGCTCTTTGAATGATTTGAAAGGATTTACCATTACTTTTAAAGGGAGAAAAATTTGCACAAAAACCTTAATATTTTAAAAACTATAAACGTTAGAAACACCAAAAGTCATAGCCATCATGTCCAGAAAGAGCTGAACGTTTTGTGCAAAAATGGTTTAATTTGCTTAAAGTGTGTGGAAGTAGTTAAACGGCAAAAAACAAGCCTTAAAGCATTCTCACAATAACTAGAAAGAGCTGTTCCTGCGAAACAGCAGTGAGAATGCTTATTCGCTGAATGGGTATAGCTGACCATGCTAAAAAAGCTGAAACTTTAGCACAAAGTTATTAGCTGAAGCTTCAAAGCACTTGAAAGGTATTTTTGAAAGTACCTGGTCTTGGTTGAAGACCTGATTAAGAACAGAAGGAGAAGAATTCAGTTGATAGTTTTAAATTCTCTTTCAATCATAATAGAATGATGGCACCTAAAGTTGTTGAGAAGAAGAAGGAGTTGAAAAGATGGAAACAACTTAGCAGAAAATTAGTTGGAAAAAGGGCTGAAAAACAATTATTGAAGGACCTGGAGCTGAATAAAAGCTGAGAGGATTAGAAAAACAAACAGCGACTTGAACATGTAAAAAGAACAGTGCTGAACACTACCATGTAAAGAAGTTCAGCTGTGAAACATATAAACATTTAAAGAAGCTAATATGACCATTGGAATGCACTCTGATATTAGAAAGAAAGGAATAATTGAGAGCTTAAACTGGACGAGTCCAGTAATATTAATGCTAGTTCAGGCAACAAAACACTTTCTTTGCATGTTCTCTATTCTCTACTTTTCTGCCTTCATACAGCTCCAGCTCCTTTCAATAATACTTTTTAAAAACTTACAGTATGGCAAACACAAATGAATTTACCTTTGATTGAAATGTTTGTTTCTGATACTTCAGGTTGTTGAAAAATGAACTGCTGTCACTTAAACTATGTTGATCTCTCATCTGTATGTATTCATCTCATAACACATCTGGGTCTGAATCCTTTTTTACAACCAAAGCTCTGCTGATTCTGCAGGGTGGCTTTGGAAAACCAAACCGACAACCAGAGTTCACACTCTTGAATCAGCCCCTAGTGTGGTTCTTACTGTGCTTCTGAACCTCAGAGACTTTCTGGAACAGTTCGGGTTGTGTTTCTGGGTCAGGCCGTTGTGCTGAGATATATCTGTCTACAAAATTACACACAGTCTGATCATCACAAACATCCAGTTCAGGTGCTCCGTCAACCCAAAGCATTGCATGAATATGTGGACTTCCTCTGTGCTGAAACTCAACTCTGCAGAAAAAGTCAATCACTTTCCCCAGTGGCTGAGCATCTGAGAGCAGCAGATCTCTGAATAGTGCCTCAACACGCTAATCAAACAAGCGCATGCAGGTGACAGGGTTGGATCGCAGAATCTCACACTTTACAGTCCAGTCAAGTGATTCAAAATCAACCTGTTCTCCTTGCTGTCTCTTTATTGCTTCAATCACTTCAGGCCACCTGAACTCAGCAGCTGAAAATGTGCAAAAGAACGTCAGAGTTTCCAACTGGCACATCACATGTGCTCAGTCCAGAATACACATTATTAAAGTCAGGAAGAACGTACAGGGTTCCACTCTGTAAACATAATCGCCTCAACTACTCATTTATTTCCCTATCCATTAAGCTCATTAATGAGGAGGAAGAAAAGGAAAGGGAGCTTAGGCCGAAGTAATGGCGTAGGTGTATTTTTCTGAATGTATTTTCCGTTCCGTTTTTGTTGTCCTGTGTGTACTGAGTACTTGTTAGTCCTGGTTGAAGGAATTTGAAGGTCAAAAAGACAATAGTGGAACAATTCAAAGGTGCTGGAGTAACTGTCAGCAAAGAAAAGCTGAAGGGTTAAGAACAACAAAAGGGTTTCAAGCAGATAATAAGTGAAATGTCTTGACATTTCTAAAGTGTGACATTTCTAAAACTAGAAAGAGTGAAAGTTTAGCTGAAAGCAAGTTGCTGAAATCCTGGTTGAAGCAGGTTGAAGGTGAAAATAAAATAGTGGAATAATTTAAACCTGTTGGCAAAAACTGCAGAAGTCTTAGTTGAAGAAGTTGAAAGGTTAAAAACAACAGAAAGATTTAAAGGATTTAAAATTTTTGTGGAAAAATGTGCGGTTAGTTATTTTAAATCATTTTAAAAGTATAAAAGTTAGAACCACCAAAAGTAAAAACTAATTCCAATTTAATTCAATAAGATAATTCCAAGAGATATAGCAGTAATCTCCTAAAATAGCTGAACATTTTGATACCAAAGTTGTAGAAATCGGTGAAGAATATGCAGTAGTTAATGTCCAAAAAACTGCAGAAGTCTTAGTTGAAGAAGTTGAAAGGTTAAAAACAACAGAAAGATTTAAAGGATTTAAAATTTTTGTGGAAAAATGTGCAGTTAGTTATGTTAAATATTGCTAAAAATGTGAAATATTAGTAGAAAGTCATTTGCTGCAGTTTGAAAAGGCCTGAAATGTATTTTTGAAAGGACCTGAAGGACCTGAGAAATGTACAGGACAGAGAAGAAAAATGCTAAACAAAAAGTGAATAAATTCAAAAAGAAGAGAAACACTATAGAAAAATTGTGAAAATTTAGTAGAAATTCATTTGCTGAAGCTTCAAAAGGCCTGAAATGCATTATTGAAAGGATGTGGAGCTGTATGAAGGCAGAAACATACAGGAAAGAGAAGAAACGTGCAAAAAGGACTGGCAGTTGGAAGGTACTGCTGTGATTCAAAGGCTTCTAATTTAAAAAGTAAAGTCCTAAAGGCTATGAAAGTCACATTGGCTGAAAGAGGACAAAATGACCTACGTTTTAATGCTAAAATTATTTCTGTGGCTTAAATATTTTAAAAACAGTGACAGGTTAAAAACTTTTTTTCTGAAGAATCTTGCTGTATTCTTCCACTCTGCCAGTTGGAGCCTCCACTCTACACATGAACATTCCGTGTCATTGGAATGCATTGTAAACTCAGAAATCATCAAGGATTTTAGTACATTTTTAAACTGTGATAGTTCAAAATTGGCTGAATATTTTAAAAAGCTCAATCATTCAGTAATAGTTGAATGTCTTGTGAACATTTTAAAGTTTGAATGATGTCTCTATCTTAACGTATGCTGAAGTAGTTAAATTTGAAAGAGGAGGAAGCTCTTTGAATGATTTGAAAGGATTTACCATTACTTTTAAAGGGAGAAAAATTTGCACAAAAACCTTAATATTTTAAAAACTATAAACGTTAGAAACACCAAAAGTCATAGCCATCATGTCCAGAAAGAGCTGAACGTTTTGTGCAAAAATGGTTTAATTTGCTTAAAGTGTGTGGAAGTAGTTAAACGGCAAAAAACAAGCCTTAAAGCATTCTCACAATAACTAGAAAGAGCTGTTCCTGCGAAACAGCAGTGAGAATGCTTATTCGCTGAATGGGTATAGCTGACCATGCTAAAAAAGCTGAAACTTTAGCACAAAGTTATTAGCTGAAGCTTCAAAGCACTTGAAAGGTATTTTTGAAAGTACCTGGTCTTGGTTGAAGACCTGATTAAGAACAGAAGGAGAAGAATTCAGTTGATAGTTTTAAATTCTCTTTCAATCATAATAGAATGATGGCACCTAAAGTTGTTGAGAAGAAGAAGGAGTTGAAAAGATGGAAACAACTTAGCAGAAAATTAGTTGGAAAAAGGGCTGAAAAACAATTATTGAAGGACCTGGAGCTGAATAAAAGCTGAGAGGATTAGAAAAACAAACAGCGACTTGAACATGTAAAAAGAACAGTGCTGAACACTACCATGTAAAGAAGTTCAGCTGTGAAACATATAAACATTTAAAGAAGCTAATATGACCATTGGAATGCACTCTGATATTAGAAAGAAAGGAATAATTGAGAGCTTAAACTGGACGAGTCCAGTAATATTAATGCTAGTTCAGGCAACAAAACACTTTCTTTGCATGTTCTCTATTCTCTACTTTTCTGCCTTCATACAGCTCCAGCTCCTTTCAATAATACTTTTTAAAAACTTACAGTATGGCAAACACAAATGAATTTACCTTTGATTGAAATGTTTGTTTCTGATACTTCAGGTTGTTGAAAAATGAACTGCTGTCACTTAAACTATGTTGATCTCTCATCTGTATGTATTCATCTCATAACACATCTGGGTCTGAATCCTTTTTTACAACCAAAGCTCTGCTGATTCTGCAGGGTGGCTTTGGAAAACCAAACCGACAACCAGAGTTCACACTCTTGAATCAGCCCCTAGTGTGGTTCTTACTGTGCTTCTGAACCTCAGAGACTTTCTGGAACAGTTCGGGTTGTGTTTCTGGGTCAGGCCGTTGTGCTGAGATATATCTGTCTACAAAATTACACACAGTCTGATCATCACAAACATCCAGTTCAGGTGCTCCGTCAACCCAAAGCATTGCATGAATATGTGGACTTCCTCTGTGCTGAAACTCAACTCTGCAGAAAAAGTCAATCACTTTCCCCAGTGGCTGAGCATCTGAGAGCAGCAGATCTCTGAATAGTGCCTCAACACGCTAATCAAACAAGCGCATGCAGGTGACAGGGTTGGATCGCAGAATCTCACACTTTACAGTCCAGTCAAGTGATTCAAAATCAACCTGTTCTCCTTGCTGTCTCTTTATTGCTTCAATCACTTCAGGCCACCTGAACTCAGCAGCTGAAAATGTGCAAAAGAACGTCAGAGTTTCCAACTGGCACATCACATGTGCTCAGTCCAGAATACACATTATTAAAGTCAGGAAGAACGTACAGGGTTCCACTCTGTAAACATAATCGCCTCAACTACTCATTTATTTCCCTATCCATTAAGCTCATTAATGAGGAGGAAGAAAAGGAAAGGGAGCTTAGGCCGAAGTAATGGCGTAGGTGTATTTTTCTGAATGTATTTTCCGTTCCGTTTTTGTTGTCCTGTGTGTACTGAGTACTTGTTAGTCCTGGTTGAAGGAATTTGAAGGTCAAAAAGACAATAGTGGAACAATTCAAAGGTGCTGGAGTAACTGTCAGCAAAGAAAAGCTGAAGGGTTAAGAACAACAAAAGGGTTTCAAGCAGATAATAAGTGAAATGTCTTGACATTTCTAAAGTGTGACATTTCTAAAACTAGAAAGAGTGAAAGTTTAGCTGAAAGCAAGTTGCTGAAATCCTGGTTGAAGCAGGTTGAAGGTGAAAATAAAATAGTGGAATAATTTAAACCTGTTGGCAAAAACTGCAGAAGTCTTAGTTGAAGAAGTTGAAAGGTTAAAAACAACAGAAAGATTTAAAGGATTTAAAATTTTTGTGGAAAAATGTGCGGTTAGTTATTTTAAATCATTTTAAAAGTATAAAAGTTAGAACCACCAAAAGTAAAAACTAATTCCAATTTAATTCAATAAGATAATTCCAAGAGATATAGCAGTAATCTCCTAAAATAGCTGAACATTTTGATACCAAAGTTGTAGAAATCGGTGAAGAATATGCAGTAGTTAATGTCCAAAAAACTGCAGAAGTCTTAGTTGAAGAAGTTGAAAGGTTAAAAACAACAGAAAGATTTAAAGGATTTAAAATTTTTGTGGAAAAATGTGCAGTTAGTTATGTTAAATATTGCTAAAAATGTGAAATATTAGTAGAAAGTCATTTGCTGCAGTTTGAAAAGGCCTGAAATGTATTTTTGAAAGGACCTGAAGGACCTGAGAAATGTACAGGACAGAGAAGAAAAATGCTAAACAAAAAGTGAATAAATTCAAAAAGAAGAGAAACACTATAGAAAAATTGTGAAAATTTAGTAGAAATTCATTTGCTGAAGCTTCAAAAGGCCTGAAATGCATTATTGAAAGGATGTGGAGCTGTATGAAGGCAGAAACATACAGGAAAGAGAAGAAACGTGCAAAAAGGACTGGCAGTTGGAAGGTACTGCTGTGATTCAAAGGCTTCTAATTTAAAAAGTAAAGTCCTAAAGGCTATGAAAGTCACATTGGCTGAAAGAGGACAAAATGACCTACGTTTTAATGCTAAAATTATTTCTGTGGCTTAAATATTTTAAAAACAGTGACAGGTTAAAAACTTTTTTTCTGAAGAATCTTGCTGTATTCTTCCACTCTGCCAGTTGGAGCCTCCACTCTACACATGAACATTCCGTGTCATTGGAATGCATTGTAAACTCAGAAATCATCAAGGATTTTAGTACATTTTTAAACTGTGATAGTTCAAAATTGGCTGAATATTTTAAAAAGCTCAATCATTCAGTAATAGTTGAATGTCTTGTGAACATTTTAAAGTTTGAATGATGTCTCTATCTTAACGTATGCTGAAGTAGTTAAATTTGAAAGAGGAGGAAGCTCTTTGAATGATTTGAAAGGATTTACCATTACTTTTAAAGGGAGAAAAATTTGCACAAAAACCTTAATATTTTAAAAACTATAAACATTAGAAACACCAAAAGTCATAGCCATCATGTCCAGAAAGAGCTGAACGTTTTGTGCCAAAATGGTTTAATTTGCTTAAAGTGTGTGGAAGTAGTTAAACGGCAAAAAACGTACGGAAAATATAATAATAAAGATAAACAGGAAAACAATAGTGAGAATGCCTTAATGCATTCTCACAACTAGAAAGAGCTGTTCCTGCGAAACAGCAGTGAGAATGCTTATTTGCTGAATGGGTATAGCTGACCATGCTAAAAAAGCTGAAAATTTAGCACAAAGTTATTAGCTGAAGCTTCAAAGCACTTGAAAGGTATTTTTGAAAGGACCTGGTCTTGGTTGAAGACCTGATTAAGAACAGAAGGAGAAGAATTCAGTTGATAGTTTTAAATTCTGTTTCAATCATAATAGAATGATGGCACCTAAAGTTGTTGAGAAGAAGAAGGAGTTGAAAAGATGGAAACAACTTAGCAGAAAATTAGTTGAAAAAGGGCTGAAAAACAATTATTGAAGGACCTGGAGCTGAATAAAAGCTGAGAGGATTAGAAAAACAAACAGCGACTTGAACATGTAAAAAGAACAGTGCTGAACACTACCATGTAAAGAAGTTCAGCTGTGAAACATATAAACATTTAAAGAAGCTAATATGACCATTGGAATGCACTCTGATATTAGAAAGAAAGGAATAATTGAGAGCTTAAACTGGACGAGTCCAGTAATATTAATGCTAGCTCAGGCAACAAAACACTTTCTTTGCATGTTCTCTATTCTCTACTTTTCTGCCTTCATACAGCTCCAGCTCCTTTCAATAATACTTTTTAAAAACTTACAGTATGGCAAACACAAATGAATTTACCTTTGATTGAAATGTTTGTTTCTGATACTTCAGGTTGTTGAAAAATGAACTGCTGTCACTTAAACTATGTTGATCTCTCATCTGTATGTATTCATCTCATAACACATCTGGGTCTGAATCCTTTTTTACAACCAAAGCTCTGCTGATTCTGCAGGGTGGCTTTGGAAAACCAAACCGACAACCAGAGTTCACACTCTTGAATCAGCCCCTAGTGTGGTTCTTACTGTGCTTCTGAACTTCATAGACTTTCTGGAACAGTTCGGGTTGTGTTTCTGGGTCAGGCCGTTGTGCTGAGATATATCTGTCTACAAAATCACACACAGTCTGATCATCACAAACATCCAGTTCAGGTGCTCCGTCAACCCAAAGCATTGCATGAATATGTGGACTTCCTCTGTGCTGAAACTCAACTCTGCAGAAAAAGTCAATCACTTTCCCCAGTGGCTGAGCATCTGAGAGCAGCAGATCTCTGAATAGTGCCTCAACACGCTTATCAAACAAGCGCATGCAGGTGACAGGGTTGGATCGCAGAATCTCACACTTTACAGTCCAGTCAAGCGATTCAAAATCAACCTGTTCTCCTTGCTGTCTCTTTATTGCTTCAATCACTTCAGGCCACCTGAACTCAGCAGCTGAAAATGTGCAAAAGAACGTCAGAGTTTCCAACTGGCACATCACATGTGCTCAGTCCAGAATACACATTATTAAAGTCAGGAAGAACGTACAGGGTTCCACTCTGTAAACATAATCGCCTCAACTACTCATTTATTTCCCTATCCATTAAGCTCATTAATGAGGAGGAAGAAAAGGAAAGGGAGCTTAGGCCGAAGTAATGGCGTAGGTGTATTTTTCTGAATGTATTTTCCGTTCCGTTTTTGTTGTCCTGTGTGTACTGGGTACTTGTTAGTCCTGGTTGAAGGAATTTGAAGGTCAAAAAGACAATAGTGGAACAATTCAAAGGTGCTGGAGTAACTGTCAGCAAAGAAAAGCTGAAGGGTTAAGAACAACAAAAGGGTTTCAAGCAGATAATAAGTGAAATGTCTTGACATTTCTAAAGTGTGACATTTCTAAAACTAGAAAGAGTGAAAGTTTAGCTGAAAGCAAGTTGCTGAAATCCTGGTTGAAGCAGGTTGAAGGTGAAAATAAAATAGTGGAATAATTTAAACCTGTTGGCAAAAACTGCAGAAGTCTTAGTTGAAGAAGTTGAAAGGTTAAAAACAACAGAAAGATTTGAAGGATTTAAAATTTTTGTGGAAAAATGTGCGGTTAGTTATTTTAAATCATTTTAAAAGTATAAAAGTTAGAACCACCAAAAGTAAAAACTAATTCCAATTTAATTCAATAAGATAATTCCAAGAGATATAGCAGTAATCTCCTAAAATAGCTGAACATTTTGATACCAAAGTTGTAGAAATCGGTGAAGAATATGCAGTAGTTAATGTCCAAAAAACTGCAGAAGTCTTAGTTGAAGAAGTTGAAAGGTTAAAAACAACAGAAAGATTTAAAGGATTTAAAATTTTTGTGGAAAAATGTGCAGTTAGTTATGTTAAATATTGCTAAAAATGTGAAATATTAGTAGAAAGTCATTTGCTGCAGTTTGAAAAGGCCTGAAATGTATTTTTGAAAGGACCTGAAGGACCTGAGAAATGTACAGGACAGAGAAGAAAAATGCTAAACAAAAAGTGAATAAATTCAAAAAGAAGAGAAACACTATAGAAAAATTGTGAAAATTTAGTAGAAATTCATTTGCTGAAGCTTCAAAAGGCCTGAAATGCATTATTGAAAGGATGTGGAGCTGTATGAAGGCAGAAACATACAGGAAAGAGAAGAAACATGCAAAAAGGACTGGCAGTTGGAAGGTACTGCTGTGATTCAAAGGCTTCTAATTAAAAAAGTAAAGTCCTGAAGGCTATGAAAGTCACATTGGCTGAAAGAGGACAAAATGACCTACGTTTTAATGCTAAAATTATTTCTGTGGCTTAAATATTTTGAAAACAGTGACAGGTTAAAAACTTTTTTTCTGAAGAATCTTGCTGTATTCTTCCACTCTGCCAGTTGGAGCCTCCACTCTACACATGAACATTCCGTGTCATTGGAATGCATTGTAAACTCAGAAATCATCAAGGATTTTAGTACATTTTTAAACTGTGATAGTTCAAAATTGGCTGAATATTTTAAAAAGCTCAATCATTCAGTAATAGTTGAATGTCTTGTGAACATTTTAAAGTTTGAATGGTGTCTCTATCTTAACGTATGCTGAAGTAGTTAAATTTGAAAGAGGAGGAAGCTCTTTGAATGATTTGAAAGGATTTACCATTACTTTTAAAGGGAGAAAATTTTGCACAAAAACCTTAATATTTTAAAAACTATAAACATTAGAAACACCAAAAGTCATAGCCATCATGTCCAGAAAGAGCTGAACGTTTTGTGCCAAAATGGTTTAATTTGCTTAAAGTGTGTGGAAGTAGTTAAACGGCAAAAAACGTACGGAAAATATAACTAGAAAGAGCTGTTCCTGCGAAACAGCAGTGAGAATGCTTATTTGCTGAATGGGTATAGCTGACCATGCTAAAAAAGCTGAAAATTTAGCACAAAGTTATTAGCTGAAGCTTCAAAGCACTTGAAAGGTATTTTTGAAAGGACCTGGTCTTGGTTGAAGACTTGATTAAGAACAGAAGGAGAAGAATTCAGTTGATAGTTTTAAATTCTGTTTCAATCATAATAGAATGATGGCACCTAAAGTTGTTGAGAAGAAGAAGGAGTTGAAAAGATGGAAACAACTTAGCAGAAAATTAGTTGAAAAAGGGCTGAAAAACAATTATTGAAGGACCTGGAGCTGAATAAAAGCTGAGAGGATTAGAAAAACAAACAGCGACTTGAACATGTAAAAAGAACAGTGCTGAACACTACCATGTAAAGAAGTTCAGCTGTGAAACATATAAACATTTAAAGAAGCTAATATGACCATTGGAATGCACTCTGATATTAGAAAGAAAGGAATAATTGAGAGCTTAAACTGGACGAGTCCAGTAATATTAATGCTAGCTCAGGCAACAAAACACTTTCTTTGCATGTTCTCTATTCTCTACTTTTCTGCCTTCATACAGCTCCAGCTCCTTTCAATAATACTTTTTAAAAACTTACAGTATGGCAAACACAAATGAATTTACCTTTGATTGAAATGTTTGTTTCTGATACTTCAGGTTGTTGAAAAATGAACTGCTGTCACTTAAACTATGTTGATCTCTCATCTGTATGTATTCATCTCATAACACATCTGGGTCTGAATCCTTTTTTACAACCAAAGCTCTGCTGATTCTGCAGGGTGGCTTTGGAAAACCAAACCGACAACCAGAGTTCACACTCTTGAATCAGCCCCTAGTGTGGTTCTTACTGTGCTTCTGAACTTCATAGACTTTCTGGAACAGTTCGGGTTGTGTTTCTGGGTCAGGCCGTTGTGCTGAGATATATCTGTCTACAAAATCACACACAGTCTGATCATCACAAACATCCAGTTCAGGTGCTCCGTCAACCCAAAGCATTGCATGAATATGTGGACTTCCTCTGTGCTAAAACTCAACTCTGCAGAAAAAGTCAATCACTTTCCCCAGTGGCTGAGCATCTGAGAGCAGCAGATCTCTGAATAGTGCCTCAACACACTTATCAAACAAGCGCATGCAGGTGACAGGGTTGGATCGCAGAATCTCACACTTTACAGTCCAGTCAAGCGATTCAAAATCAACCTGTTCTCCTTGCTGTCTCTTTATTGCTTCAATCACTTCAGGCCACCTGAACTCAGCAGCTGAAAATGTGCAAAAGAACGTCAGAGTTTCCAACTGGCACATCACATGTGCTCAGTCCAGAATACACATTATTAAAGTCAGGAAGAACGTACAGGGTTCCACTCTGTAAACATAATCGCCTCAACTACTCATTTATTTCCCTATCCATTAAGCTCATTAATGAGGAGGAAGAAAAGGAAAGGGAGCTTAGGCCGAAGTAATGGCGTAGGTGTATTTTTCTGAATGTATTTTCCGTTCCGTTTTTGTTGTCCTGTGTGTACTGGGTACTTGTTAGTCCTGGTTGAAGGAATTTGAAGGTCAAAAAGACAATAGTGGAACAATTCAAAGGTGCTGGAGTAACTGTCAGCAAAGAAAAGCTGAAGGGTTAAGAACAACAAAAGGGTTTCAAGCAGATAATAAGTGAAATGTCTTGACATTTCTAAAGTGTGACATTTCTAAAACTAGAAAGAGTGAAAGTTTAGCTGAAAGCAAGTTGCTGAAATCCTGGTTGAAGCAGGTTGAAGGTGAAAATAAAATAGTGGAATAATTTAAACCTGTTGGCAAAAACTGCAGAAGTCTTAGTTGAAGAAGTTGAAAGGTTAAAAACAACAGAAAGATTTGAAGGATTTAAAATTTTTGTGGAAAAATGTGCGGTTAGTTATTTTAAATCATTTTAAAAGTATAAAAGTTAGAACCACCAAAAGTAAAAACTAATTCCAATTTAATTCAATAAGATAATTCCAAGAGATATAGCAGTAATCTCCTAAAATAGCTGAACATTTTGATACCAAAGTTGTAGAAATCGGTGAAGAATATGCAGTAGTTAATGTCCAAAAAACTGCAGAAGTCTTAGTTGAAGAAGTTGAAAGGTTAAAAACAACAGAAAGATTTAAAGGATTTAAAATTTTTGTGGAAAAATGTGCAGTTAGTTATGTTAAATATTGCTAAAAATGTGAAATATTAGTAGAAAGTCATTTGCTGCAGTTTGAAAAGGCCTGAAATGTATTTTTGAAAGGACCTGAAGGACCTGAGAAATGTACAGGACAGAGAAGAAAAATGCTAAACAAAAAGTGAATAAATTCAAAAAGAAGAGAAACACTATAGAAAAATTGTGAAAATTTAGTAGAAATTCATTTGCTGAAGCTTCAAAAGGCCTGAAATGCATTATTGAAAGGATGTGGAGCTGTATGAAGGCAGAAACATACAGGAAAGAGAAGAAACATGCAAAAAGGACTGGCAGTTGGAAGGTACTGCTGTGATTCAAAGGCTTCTAATTAAAAAAGTAAAGTCCTGAAGGCTATGAAAGTCACATTGGCTGAAAGAGGACAAAATGACCTACGTTTTAATGCTAAAATTATTTCTGTGGCTTAAATATTTTGAAAACAGTGACAGGTTAAAAACTTTTTTTCTGAAGAATCTTGCTGTATTCTTCCACTCTGCCAGTTGGAGCCTCCACTCTACACATGAACATTCCGTGTCATTGGAATGCATTGTAAACTCAGAAATCATCAAGGATTTTAGTACATTTTTAAACTGTGATAGTTCAAAATTGGCTGAATATTTTAAAAAGCTCAATCATTCAGTAATAGTTGAATGTCTTGTGAACATTTTAAAGTTTGAATGGTGTCTCTATCTTAACGTATGCTGAAGTAGTTAAATTTGAAAGAGGAGGAAGCTCTTTGAATGATTTGAAAGGATTTACCATTACTTTTAAAGGGAGAAAATTTTGCACAAAAACCTTAATATTTTAAAAACTATAAACGTTAGAAACACCAAAAGTCATAGCCATCATGTCCAGAATGAGCTGAACGTTTTGTGCAAAAATGGTTTAATTTGCTTAAAGTGTGTGGAAGTAGTTAAACGGCAAAAAACGTACGGAACATATAATAATAAAGATAAACAGGAAAACAATAGTGAGAATGCCTTAATGCATTCTCACAATAATAAAGATAAACAGGAAAACAATAGTGAGAATGCCTTAATGCATTCTCACAACTAGAAAGAGCTGTTCCTGCGAAACAGCAGTGAGAATGCTTATTTGCTGAATGGGTATAGCTGACCATGCTAAAAAAGCTGAAAATTTAGCACAAAGTTATTAGCTGAAGCTTCAAAGCACTTGAAAGGTATTTTTGAAAGGACCTGGTCTTGGTTGAAGACCTGATTAAGAACAGAAGGAGAAGAATTCAGTTGATAGTTTTAAATTCTGTTTCAATCATAATAGAATGATGGCACCTAAAGTTGTTGAGAAGAAGAAGGAGTTGAAAAGATGGAAACAACTTAGCAGAAAATTAGTTGAAAAAGGGCTGAAAAACAATTATTGAAGGACCTGGAGCTGAATAAAAGCTGAGAGGATTAGAAAAACAAACAGCGACTTGAACATGTAAAAAGAACAGTGCTGAACACTACCATGTAAAGAAGTTCAGCTGTGAAACATATAAACATTTAAAGAAGCTAATATGACCATTGGAATGCACTCTGATATTAGAAAGAAAGGAATAATTGAGAGCTTAAACTGGACGAGTCCAGTAATATTAATGCTAGCTCAGGCAACAAAACACTTTCTTTGCATGTTCTCTATTCTCTACTTTTCTGCCTTCATACAGCTCCAGCTCCTTTCAATAATACTTTTTAAAAACTTACAGTATGGCAAACACAAATGAATTTACCTTTGATTGAAATGTTTGTTTCTGATACTTCAGGTTGTTGAAAAATGAACTGCTGTCACTTAAACTATGTTGATCTCTCATCTGTATGTATTCATCTCATAACACATCTGGGTCTGAATCCTTTTTTACAACCAAAGCTCTGCTGATTCTGCAGGGTGGCTTTGGAAAACCAAACCGACAACCAGAGTTCACACTCTTGAATCAGCCCCTAGTGTGGTTCTTACTGTGCTTCTGAACTTCATAGACTTTCTGGAACAGTTCGGGTTGTGTTTCTGGGTCAGGCCGTTGTGCTGAGATATATCTGTCTACAAAATCACACACAGTCTGATCATCACAAACATCCAGTTCAGGTGCTCCGTCAACCCAAAGCATTGCATGAATATGTGGACTTCCTCTGTGCTGAAACTCAACTCTGCAGAAAAAGTCAATCACTTTCCCCAGTGGCTGAGCATCTGAGAGCAGCAGATCTCTGAATAGTGCCTCAACACGCTTATCAAACAAGCGCATGCAGGTGACAGGGTTGGATCGCAGAATCTCACACTTTACAGTCCAGTCAAGCGATTCAAAATCAACCTGTTCTCCTTGCTGTCTCTTTATTGCTTCAATCACTTCAGGCCACCTGAACTCAGCAGCTGAAAATGTGCAAAAGAACGTCAGAGTTTCCAACTGGCACATCACATGTGCTCAGTCCAGAATACACATTATTAAAGTCAGGAAGAACGTACAGGGTTCCACTCTGTAAACATAATCGCCTCAACTACTCATTTATTTCCCTATCCATTAAGCTCATTAATGAGGAGGAAGAAAAGGAAAGGGAGCTTAGGCCGAAGTAATGGCGTAGGTGTATTTTTCTGAATGTATTTTCCGTTCCGTTTTTGTTGTCCTGTGTGTACTGGGTACTTGTTAGTCCTGGTTGAAGGAATTTGAAGGTCAAAAAGACAATAGTGGAACAATTCAAAGGTGCTGGAGTAACTGTCAGCAAAGAAAAGCTGAAGGGTTAAGAACAACAAAAGGGTTTCAAGCAGATAATAAGTGAAATGTCTTGACATTTCTAAAGTGTGACATTTCTAAAACTAGAAAGAGTGAAAGTTTAGCTGAAAGCAAGTTGCTGAAATCCTGGTTGAAGCAGGTTGAAGGTGAAAATAAAATAGTGGAATAATTTAAACCTGTTGGCAAAAACTGCAGAAGTCTTAGTTGAAGAAGTTGAAAGGTTAAAAACAACAGAAAGATTTGAAGGATTTAAAATTTTTGTGGAAAAATGTGCGGTTAGTTATTTTAAATCATTTTAAAAGTATAAAAGTTAGAACCACCAAAAGTAAAAACTAATTCCAATTTAATTCAATAAGATAATTCCAAGAGATATAGCAGTAATCTCCTAAAATAGCTGAACATTTTGATACCAAAGTTGTAGAAATCGGTGAAGAATATGCAGTAGTTAATGTCCAAAAAAACTGCAGAAGTCTTAGTTGAAGAAGTTGAAAGGTTAAAAACAACAGAAAGATTTAAAGGATTTAAAATTTTTGTGGAAAAATGTGCAGTTAGTTATGTTAAATATTGCTAAAAATGTGAAATATTAGTAGAAAGTCATTTGCTGCAGTTTGAAAAGGCCTGAAATGTATTTTTGAAAGGACCTGAAGGACCTGAGAAATGTACAGGACAGAGAAGAAAAATGCTAAACAAAAAGTGAATAAATTCAAAAAGAAGAGAAACACTATAGAAAAATTGTGAAAATTTAGTAGAAATTCATTTGCTGAAGCTTCAAAAGGCCTGAAATGCATTATTGAAAGGATGTGGAGCTGTATGAAGGCAGAAACATACAGGAAAGAGAAGAAACATGCAAAAAGGACTGGCAGTTGGAAGGTACTGCTGTGATTCAAAGGCTTCTAATTAAAAAAGTAAAGTCCTGAAGGCTATGAAAGTCACATTGGCTGAAAGAGGACAAAATGACCTACGTTTTAATGCTAAAATTATTTCTGTGGCTTAAATATTTTGAAAACAGTGACAGGTTAAAAACTTTTTTTCTGAAGAAACTTGCTGTATTCTTCCACTCTGCCAGTTGGAGCCTCCACTCTACACATGAACATTCCGTGTCATTGGAATGCATTGTAAACTCAGAAATCATCAAGGATTTTAGTACATTTTTAAACTGTGATAGTTCAAAATTGGCTGAATATTTTAAAAAGCTCAATCATTCAGTAATAGTTGAATGTCTTGTGAACATTTTAAAGTTTGAATGGTGTCTCTATCTTAACGTATGCTGAAGTAGTTAAATTTGAAAGAGGAGGAAGCTCTTTGAATGATTTGAAAGGATTTACCATTACTTTTAAAGGGAGAAAATTTTGCACAAAAACCTTAATATTTTAAAAACTATAAACGTTAGAAACACCAAAAGTCATAGCCATCATGTCCAGAATGAGCTGAACGTTTTGTGCAAAAATGGTTTAATTTGCTTAAAGTGTGTGGAAGTAGTTAAACGGCAAAAAACGTACGGAACATATAATAATAAAGATAAACAGGAAAACAATAGTGAGAATGCCTTAATGCATTCTCACAATAAAGATAAACAGAAAAACAATAGTGAGAATGCCTTAAAGCATTCTCACAACTAGAAAGAGCTGTTCCTGCGAAACAGCAGTGAGAATGCTTATTCGCTGAATGGGTATAGCTGACCATGCTAAAAAAGCTGAAACTTTAGCACAAAGTTATTAGCTGAAGCTTCAAAGCACTTCAAAGGTATTTTTGAAAGGACCTGGTCTTGGTTGAAGACCTGATTAAGAACAGAAGGAGAAGAATTCAGTTGATAGTTTTAAATTCTCTTTCAATCATAATAGAATGATTGCACCTAAAGTTGTTGAGAAGAAGAAGGAGTTGAAAAGATGGAAACAAATTAGCAGAAAATTAGTTGAAAAAGGGCTGAAAAACAATTATGGAAGGACCTGGAGCTGAATAAAAGCTGAGAGGATTAGAAAAACAAACAGCGACTTGAACATGTAAAAAGAACAGTGCTGAACACGACCATGTAAGGAAGTTCAGCTGTGAAACATATAAACAGAAGCTAATATGACCATTGGAATGCACTCTGATATTAGAAAGAGAGGAATAATTGAGAGCTTAAACAGTCCAGTAATATTAATGCTTGTTCAGGCAACAAAACACTTTCTTTTCAAAGCATTACAAATTTTTTTAATAGTATACAACAGATTTGTTAATCGACATGTGAACATTACAAAACCTCAAAAACACTTAATTTACAAAGTCATGTTCAGTCATTTCTAAGTATCATGGATTACAAATAATGTCCATTATTATGAAATAGATAGATAGATAGATAGTTTATCAATCCCGAGGGAAATTCAAACTGATTTTATATTTAAAAAATAATATTCTTTTTGTTAATCTTTTTACAAAAAAGAAAACTTAAAAAACTACAAATATGAATATTATTAAAAAATAATAATAATAATTCCTAAAACCAAAATACCAGATACCAGATACCCCACAGTAAGACAGGATTTACTCAATTGTGTGTTCCATTTTAAAAGTTTGTCTTTTCATGTATTTGCAATTTTTTGGGTCTTTAGAATGGCCAAATATAATTGTCTATCAACTGTTCTGCTATTATTGGTTTCCACATGGTGGAAAGTTGAGAAAATTTTAACTTATTAAATAATTATTGAATAATAACATCATCACCAATGTGATCAGGTGGCTATTCCTAGATGTCAGGAATGTCTCTCCATAATGAGTCAACACAACATGAGTGTGAGTCCTGTCTTATTCCTGCTATAATTGCTACTAAATCCATCCTATTTACTCACTTCATGTGTACATTTATTTTCTGCTTTGGTTTAAATACTTCATTGTTTCAACAATCAAATACAGGAAAACATGATGGAGAACCAAAGAATACTAATCTACTGTTCTGAAACATGAACTAAATATGCTCTGCTGTAACAGATGCTATAACTAGAAAACATCCAGGAAAATAAAACAATCGCTTACATAATTATACAGGAAAAGAAAAAAAAATATAGAAATCTTAGATAAGAAAATAAGTAAAATATTTATATTTTAGATTCATTATAAGTAAAATAAATATATAATAAATAAAAAAGATTATTTAATAAGAAAAAACAAATAACACAAAGAAGACAAAATAATTAGGACAAAAACTAAATTCCCATTATTGGTTTCTGTGATCATATTGAAAGGCAGGGCTGAACACTATAAGTCAGCAACATCCTGTATCGTTTACATTGTTACTTTTTTGTGGTTTTATGGTAACTGTTGTGTCCAAATAAAAGTTTGAATGTAGTCTTTCTTCCTTAGTGAATAAAATAAGGCATAGAATATGTGAATTAATGTAAAAACTGTGTCTTTATTGGAACTCACATGCTAAATGAGTTAGTTATTACTGTTTATGTTTAAAGTGTCCAAATAACACTGATAAAATACACTGTTTATAGTGTTTTTTTTAACACTGATAAAAATAAAGGCATAACAATTTCAACGACTCACAGTTTTGTTCAGCCGTATCTCTAAAAGCTTTTCACATGGTGCTCAGTCCAGGGCTGATGTTCACAATTATGTGTCCAACTCCAGGTCAGAGTGACTAAAAGTCCTATTCAATCTGTGCATTAATCATATGATAGTGTTTCACAAAGATTCACATTTGTGTAAAATGTCAAACACAGGAACACTCACATCATTACATGTGGCCTGTGTGATCTTCTCATTGATGGCGGCCATTCTGAAAACATCTGTGAACACCAAGAGGTTCAGTTTTCAAGTCTGTATGTATGACCAATGTCTTTACATTTATATTAGCTATATATATATATATATATATATATATATTAGGAGCTAATATTAGCCTGGTCTAACTGCACAATGTGGGAAGCCTTTCTGATAGCAACATACCAGTTGATACCCCACACTAAGACAGGATTCACACAATCATGTGTGAATAGAATTCAAGTCTATTTTTTAATACATTTTCAAATTTCAGGTTTGAAACCATTGAAAATAATTTCATGTTTTGTTTTTATTGTTTAGAATATGGTGGAGAGTTTATGATCAACAATTTAGTCACCAAGTATTACACATTCCTAAATGTCAGGAATGCTCTCCATAATGACCCAACACAACCTGTGTGTGAGTCCTGTCTTAATCCTGCTACAAGTACGACTGAATCAGTTCTCTCTGGTGTGCTCACGAGTACATTTGCACATGACATCTGAAGGAGTAAAACTTTCTACTAGTGACCAGATATGAGGAAACACACTCATGCATTGTTCTGAAACATGAAATAAACACATTTACACAGATGGTCAGGATAAAATGAGTGTTGTTACTCAGAGTCCTCCATTTTGTCCACAGTTCAGTTTTATGTGGTTGCTGTTTGCTGAATGTGACGGTGCAAACTAAAGAGTCAAAGGAGCACAGAGTCAGTGTGAAGATGTAAAGTGTTCTCACCATGTGACCTTTTTCATTTTCACTGGCTGCTGAACTGCTGCCTCCATGTACCTGCTCAGTGTTCACTGCAGCACTGGAAAGATGGGTACAGTCCTTCAAGAGGAAACCAGGAGTGTTTTCACCTTTGAGCCTCATTATGAAGGCCCGATGCTGCACAGAGGACCTGCTGCAGCTTTAGCTGACGCAGTGGGACCTCCTCTCTCCTGATGCAAATCATCCTCACAGATGACGGCTAAATAACACAGTGAAGCACTTATTAATGTGGTTAGAACGAAACATGTCATAGTGACAGCTTTTATTTAGTAAAACATTTATAATTCTGGTTTGATGCAACAATAAAACTACAGAAGATCAGTGCACACGTTGTAATTACTGGGAATGTTGATCAAAGTTAGTGCATCAGTGTGTTACTGTGATGAACAGAATCAACATACTTGCATAATTTTCCCCTTCATCGTGAGGAGGCCCTTGGTCCCCTTCACCTCATGTATGCATGTCTGTGAAGACGGGGGAAAGACATCTGACCACCAACCAAAGAGTCAACAGCAGTTTGTCTCTGCTGGAGAGGAAGATGATGACATGCAGCCATGAAGGTGGAACTGATCCTGAGGAAACAACACAAGACAAATATTGTCATGAACTTTAGTCTTTAAAAACACAAGGTGAAAGGTCACATGATGCATGATAAGTACCTCGAACAGTGCTGCAGAGCACAAACCATCTCCTGTCAGTGAGGTTTAACATGTGGATGTTTCAGAAGTGTTGATGATAACTTTCTGTTCATCTGTGAGGGTCTCAGCTATGAAGGATTCACAGGACAGGAAGGCCTGAAGAAAGACAAGGGAACTGTGAATTAGATACTGTGGTCTGTAATATGAATGAAGAGATTCATAATCATGATATTAACAGACGAATAAACAGCATACTCAGAGTATTTCAGTTAATATTTTGTCTTTCCAAAGGGAAGATCTCCACTCTACCTTCTGTCAGCTGAGAAGATCCCTGGTCTCTGGCAGGAGGAGGACATGTCTCTGTGTGATGCAGCAGTGCTGAGTTCACTGTTGCTGGTGGTCTGAGGCAGCATGATGTGTGTTTTTTCTCAGGGTCAGCCAGGTGGTTGGGTAAGGGTTAACAGGGGCCATTTTATCCTCTGCTTTGAAGAAAGGCTGGGATGGCAGGATGTGGAAGTTTCTCTGTGATGGCTCTGGTTTGGACTGACAGTTCATGAAGATGATGTTGAAGTGTGTGTTGTTGTGCTGGAAGTTGTTTGTCATGGAGGGTGTTGTCATGGAGGTTGTTGTCATGGAGGATGTTGTCATGGAAGATGTTGTCATGGAGGATACAGGAGAACATGTCTCCTGTCTAGAGGAAACCTCTAAACAGTTTTAGTGATAGTAGAGTTATAGTTCTTTGATCGCCCACCCCAACCCCATCCCACTTTGCCCTCCACCCCAGTGGGGTATCAGCTGGTGTTGTTGGTACACCAGAAAGCAGGTGCTGCATCTAGAGCTCATGCTTTCTGATGTTTCTTCTATGTTCTGGTAAATGTAGCAGCTTTTATAGAGCTGATCAGACAGTTGTGGCCTGTGCATTTATCAATCCTGACCCAACCCACCCAGATAAATGCACAGGCCACAACAAGGTGATATATATTAAATGATATATTATCATTTAATATATATCATCATCATTTCATTTATAATAACATTTATATTATAACTATTATATCAGCTGTATATCAATAGCATAATCAATAGCATAATTATATAATAATAATAGCTCTTCAGATTTTGTGATAAAACTATTCTTTTCTTTATACTTTTTTAAAGAAAACATCTTTTTAACAAAAATACAAACTTCAGACAGTACTTTTTTTTACATTTTCCATGATTTCTAAGACTCACCGACCTCTTCACGGTTCAGTGGTGGACAGGACACAGAACACCGGGTTGTGATAGCTGTAATACGTTCTCATGACACCTGACTGGAGACATCGCTGTGGCTGGGAAATGAAAATGAGATCAAGCAGTGTGTTCTTGTCTGTGGTGGCAGAGGTGATCAGCTGTACATATCCCTTAGACTGAAACAGTTCTAGAATTGGCTTTGTTGACCCGTGCAGCTGATTCTCATTGAAGTCTCCACACACAATAACAGGGTGACAGTCCAACACCTCAAGTGCATCCAAAAGGCTTACCAGGTTTTCCAGGAACGGTCTCAGACTGTAGTCAGGAGGTCTGTACACAGCTGCAATCACTGCACAGAATGGAGCCTCAACCTTCAAAGCCACAAACTCAAGATCAGTGACATTATGCAAATACTGTCTTTCACACACCTGGATGTGGTTTCTCACATAAACAGCAACTCCACCACCTCCTTTGCTGGCCATCTGAGGATAGTTAGTGTAGGACGTGTGTCTATTGCGTTTGAACATGTTGTAGCCGTCCAGCTGAAGACTGTCTGCAACAAAGGAGCCTTGCAGGTGAGTCTCTGTCAGACACAGAACATCTGCTAGACACAGCTCATGATGTCTCTTGATGTCACCGATGTGAGATGGCAGTCCCTCTGTGTTGTGATGAACAAGGGTCAGAGTGTCGGGCCTGTTTACTGTTTCTCTCACCTGAAGAAGAGGCATCATGTGATCCACATCGGCTTGTCTCATGGTCTCGAGCGCTGCAGTCACTTCAGGATTGGCGTATATTTTCTTTTCATCCAAATCTAGTAAATAAAGACCACTGAGAGACGTCACTCTGCTGAGAGCTACATAAGCCATACCTGCTTCAAAGATTTTCTGCAGTGACACCACAGCTGCACGTGTTGTGAGGCCCTGGGTTTTATGGACAGTGCATGCGAACGCCAGCCTGACAGGAAACTGTCTACGTACCACTCCGTTCTGTTTCAGCTTCTCCTCTGCTCTCTCGATGTAAACCAGATTGGCAGATTCTGGAGCTCCACTCTGGTCTCTTGTTACACCGGTCTGATTATCCATCCTCAGGCCCAGCTTTGTGATGTGTTGATCATCCTCAGAAGTCACTACGCTCATCAGTGTGGCAAAAGCACCGTTAACCAGACCATTCTGAACATCAAAGTTTCTGGTGAGCATGACACGAGCGCCTTCAGCAACTTTCAGAGTGTCTGCTAAATCATTTCGACCTCCCTTACATGGCGTGTCTTTTCGTGCCATTCTGCCTGTTCGGGGATCTTTCTGGAAGTCATCTGCATCTATGGTTATAATATTGGAATGGAACAAAGTCAGTGTTGCTGAGTTGTGTTCATCAACCAACTTATTTGTGGGGAAAATGTGCAGAACCTCAGTAGGACAACGAGCTGGTTCAGTGATGGCCTGTGACAACAAATCTCTGTCAGCCTGAGACAGCTCATCTGCCTTTTGTTTCACCCGAATCCTGTTCAGCACGTCTGCAAAGGCAACATCATCTTTCTGTCTCATGATCTCAGTCAGAGTGATCATCTGGAAATGTTCCTGCCACAGGTCAATATCTGCTGGATCGTGCACACAGAGCGGTTTAGACTGTCGCACAGGTGGCAGCTGATAAAAATCTCCAACAGCTAAAACTGACATTCCACCAAACGCTCTCTGATTGCCTTTGATCTGTTTCAGTCGTGCGTCCACATAGGCAAAAAGAGGCTTTGAAACCATCGAGATCTCGTCGATTATGATGATTTGAGCATTAAACAGTTCAGATCTGAGTTCATCCAGTTGGTTACCAAGTCCTTGGATTGGTGGTTTCAGACTGCATGGAAGCTTCAGGAGAGAGTGAAGTGTTGTGCCACAGATGTTGAAAGCTGCAGTTCCAGTGAAAGAAGAGAGTAAAACAGTTGGGTTTGATATGTCAAACTCCTCTGAGTAGAGCTGCAGTTTGCTCAGTATCTTAGATGCCTCTGAGTAAATGCATTTGATCAGGTGTGACTTTCCTGTTCCTGCACCACCGTTGACATAGAAGAAAAACTGCTCTGGATTTAGCCCACACACAAGTTTATTGCACCAGTCTCTGATCACATAGAACACACAGGCCTGCTTCTGGTTCAGGTTCTGATACATCTGTCGTAGCACAGCTGGATCCATAGCGGGAGGTTCTCTGGTGGTTCTCATTTCTGTTACAGCAGCAGACTGAGGACAATAGTCGGGCACATTTTCCTGTTCATCGTCTGGCTCTCTTTCCTGCAGTTCATCATCACACTGCAACCTCACAACTTCAGATTCAGGAGCAAGATTACACCATTCATCAATCACATGGTCTCTGCTCTCCTCAAACTCTACAAGTGTATATTACACTGAAGCCATTTTAACCTATAACCTCCTTAACATCCACAATTTCTGTTAAAACTGGATAAATTCTTGCTTAAGATGAAGCTATTTATGTCTTCTTTCCATATTTGTGCTTTAACTTATGCTTTTTCGCTCAAATCACCACAGATTCAGAGCAAAATCACACATTTCCATTATAAACAGGCCCTCCTTCGCTCCTTTAAGCTGACAGTGAAGGTTGTATTCAAACTGCTATAAAACCTGTATTTTACACAGGACCTTGATATAAATCACATCAGTGTCTTCAGCAGAGCTTTCTCTTACAGAAAAGTTCAATTTTTAAAAATTTTGACTAAGCCAATTCTCAAATATGACAGTTTAAAAAACATGAACATTTTTGCTCCTTCTTGATTTTTATGAATGAGAAGATTAGAGTGGCAGACTGATCATTTTAACTTTTTCTGATATTCAAACAAATTCCTCTAACTTTCATGCTGTTTAACTCAGACAAACAAATTATACCTTAAAATGTAGGTACACTTGTCCTCTTTCAGCTGATGTAACTACAGCTATGAGCCTTGAAGCGAGAGAAACCTTTCAATTTCTCTCACTAACTCCAATGGAAATTTGGTGGAACGCCAGAGACAGGTTCAACTGTGTTCAACTCGCTGCCGTTTAAATTTTTTTCATTCCATTGAAATAAAAACTACATTGCCACGTTCCTCCAAGCCTTCTGCTTCTTACGGTCTTCAAATTTTTTCTCACAGGAGGTCATAGTATCCAAAATGCAATTTCTGCAGGTTATACAGGGAGAGAGCTGCAGCTGTTGACAAACATTGCTATCACTGATGACATCACTCTTCCACTCCCTGCTGTATATTACACTGAAGCCATTTTAACTATTAATCACTTGATTTCTGATAAATTTCCACTAGATTCAGCTTTTTGAGCATGTTCAACTAATCCCATTCAGCTACTTTCAAAAGGACATTTCAGGCCTTTTGAAACTGCAGCAAATTACTTTTTACTAATATTTCAACTGCACATTTTTCCTCAAAAATTTTTAACCTTTCAACTTCTTCAACTAAGACTTCTGCAGTTTTTTTAAAAAGGTTTAAATGATTCCACTATTTTATTTTCATCTTCACTGCTTCAACCAGGATTTCAGCAACTTGCTTTCTGCTAAACTTTCACTATTTTTAGTTTTAGAAATGTCACACTTTAGAAATGTCAAGACTTTTCACTTATTACCTGCTTGAAATCCTTTTGTTGTTTTTAACCCTTCAGCTTTTCTTTGCTGACAGTTACTCCAGCCAACATGGCGGCCCTAATGTAAAAGCTTTATGCCAGCCTGTGTTACGTGTGCTCCTAATACAATGTAACATGGCGTTATCTGTCTCTCAGCCGTCACAGCACAAACTTCCATGATAAAGAAGCTGCACTTCTCTCCTTTAAACTGACAGTGAGGGCTGTGCTAAAACTGCCATAAAACCTGTATTCTACACAGGACCTTGATAGAAATGACTTAACTGTCTGCAGCATACCTTTCTGCTATTAACAGGTTAAAATTGTCTTTTACTATGACTTATAAATCTATTGAAGCAGCTGATTGTTCTGAACAGGCACAACCTGTCCTCCTCTGTGTCTCTGGCTTAGGACGTCCTTCTGTGTGCTTTCCCTCATACTGGCCTGGTAAAACCTTACTGCTTTTGGCATCATGACTGTCATATTTCAGACTGGATTTGCCATATTTAATGCTTTAATGCTCTAATGTAACTAGCTGGCCTCTCAGCACAGCATCTTCCAACAACCAGTCCTTTTTGCATGTTTCTTCTCTTTTCTGTACTTTTCTGACTTCATAAAGCTTCAGCTCCTTTCAAACATACATTTAAGGCCTTTTGAAACTCCAGCAAATCATTTTCTGCTAAATATTCACATTTTCCTGCATTGTTTGTCATCTTTCTGATCTTTTTCCCTTTTAGTTTAGAATTTTCCTTCTCTTTCCTGTACTTTTATGCCTTCATCTAGCTTCAGGTGGCTTAAACATTCACATTTTTCTGCATTATGAACAGAATTCATCTCACATCTCCTTCTTTAAACCTTCAATTTTTTCTGCTAGGTCTTGTAACTTTTTTATAAGACATTTAATCAATTCTTCCTTTTTTCCAGTAAGTTCAAGTCATTCCAATGTTCAAATTATTTCAACCCAGACTTAAGCAACTGTTTTCTGCTCAATTTTCACTATTTTCAACTTTTTCAGCATGGTCAGCTATCCCCATTCAGCTAATAAGCATTCTCACAGCTGTTTCGCAGGAACAGATTTTTTTCTAGTTATTGTGAGAATGCTTTAAGGCACTCACTATTGTTTTCCTGTTTCTCTTTATTGTGAGAATGCATGGCATTCTCACTATTGTTTTCCTGTTTCTCTTTATTATCATTATTATTGTGAGAATGCATGGCACTTCATAGGTCATTTTGTCCTCTTTCAGCCAATGTCATAGCCTTCAGGACTTTACTTTTTTAATTAGAAGCCTTTGAATCACAGCAGTACCTTCCAACTGCCAGTCCTTTTTGCATGTTTCTTCTCTTTCCTGTATGTTTCTGCCTTCATACAGCTCCACATCCTTTCAATAATGCATTTCAGGCCTTTTGAAGCTTCAGCAAATGAATTTCTACTAAATTTTCACAATTTTTCTATAGTGTTTCTCTTCTTTTTGAATTTATTCACTTTTTGTTTAGCATTTTTCTTCTCTGTCCTGTACATTTCTCAGGTCCTTCAGGTCCTTTCAAAAATACATTTCAGGCCTTTTCAAACTGCAGCAAATGACTTTCTACTAATATTTCACATTTCTAGCAATATTTAACATAACTAAGTGCACATTTTTCCACAAAAATTTTAAATCCTTTAAATCTTTCTGTTGTTTTTAACCTTTCAACTTCTTCAACTAAGACTTCTGCAGTTTTTGCCAACAGGTTTAAATTATTCCACTATTTTATTTTCACCTTCAACCTGCTTCAACCAGGATTTCAGCAACTTGCTTTCAGCTAAACTTTCACTCTTTCTAGTTTTAGAAATGTCACACTTTAGAAATGTCAAGACATTTCACTTATTATCTGCTTGAAACCCTTTTGTTGTTCTTAACCCTTCAGCTTTTCTTTGCTGACAGTTACTCCAGCACCTTTGAATTGTTCCACTATTGTCTTTTTGACCTTCAAATTCCTTCAACCAGGACTAACAAGTACTCAGTACACACAGGACAACAAAAACGGAACGGAAAATACATTCAGAAAAATACACCTACGCCATTACTTCGGCCTAAGCTCCCTTTCCTTTTCTTCCTCCTCATTAATGAGCTTAATGGATAGGGAAATAAATGAGTAGTTGAGGCGATTATGTTTACAGAGTGGAACCCTGTACGTTCTTCCTGACTTTAATAATGTGTATTCTGGACTGAGCACATGTGATGTGCCAGTTGGAAACTCTGACGTTCTTTTGCACATTTTCAGCTGCTGAGTTCAGGTGGCCTGAAGTGATTGAAGCAATAAAGAGACAGCAAGGAGAACAGGTTGATTTTGAATCGCTTGACTGGACTATAACGTGTGAGATTCTGCGATCCAACCCTGTCACCTGCATGCGCTTGTTTGATAAGCGTGTTGAGGCACTATTCAGAGATCTGCTGCTCTCAGATGCTCAGCCACTGGGGAAAGTGATCCTTTCCCCAGTGGCTGAGCATCTGAGCATTAAGCATTTGTAAACTTTTTCTACAGAGTTGAGTTTCAGCACAGAGGAATTCCACATATTCATGCAATGCTTTGGGTTGACGGAGCACCTGAACTGGATGTTTGTGATGATCAGACTGTGTGTGATTTTGTAGACAGATACATCTCAGCACAACTGCCTGACCCAGAAACACAACCTGAACTGTTCCAGAAAGTCTCTGAAGTTCAGAAGCACAGTAAGAACCACACTAGGAGCTGCTTCAAGAGTGTGAACTCTGGTTGTCGGTTTGGTTTTCCAAAGCCACCCTGCACAAACACAATGATCACCAGACCCGGTGAGGATGATAACACTGGAACTGCAAAGAGCAAACTCAGACCTCTGCTGCAGCTGCTGAATCAACCTAAAATTGCTTCCTTGAGTCTAGAGCAGGTCCTCTCTCGATGCAACTTGACGCTGGCAGAGTATGAACGGTGCCTTCAGAGTATGAACAGAAAGACTGCAATCTACCTGAAGCGTGATCCCAAAGACAGCTGGATAAATGGGTACAACCCACATCTGCTTAAAGCCTGGGACAGTAACATCGATGTGTCCTTCATTCTGAATGCTTACTCGTGTATACAGTATCTGACCAAATACATCACAAAGAAGGAAAGTGGTCTGTCAGAGTACCTGAAAACTGTCATGGAGAATTCCAACATGGACAGAGTTAATGAGTGTGATGAGATGAGAGCTGTCATGCAGGCTTACTCAAAAAAGAGAGAGATCAGTGCTCAGGAGTGTGTGACTCGTGCATGTGGAATAAAGATGAAAAAGTGTTCACGCAGTGTTGTGTTCGTTCCTACTGATGACAATCCAGTGAAAATGAGTCGCCCCATGTCATTCTTGGAGGACACCCCGTCAGAGTCTTGTAATGTGTGGATGACGAGTTTCAGTGACAAATACAAAGCCAGACCTGAGACACCAGAGTATGAGGAGATGTGCTCGGCTGATTTTGCTGCCACCTGTAGGTTTGTCAGTGCAGACCACTCAAAGCGTGATGGTGTTTTACCACTTCTGAATGAGCTGGGATTTGTCCAAAGGAGGAAAAATGATAAGCCCTCTGTCATCAGATATTACCAGTGTTCAAAGGAGAAACACCCTGAGCAATTTTATGCCAGATTACTGAGACTGTACCTTCCTCACCGATCTGAGTATGAAATAAGAAGTGCCGATCATCCAACCTACGAGTCTTTTTACAACTCTGGCTGGGTCCAGCTACCAGGCTCAAACCGTCCTGAGAGTGTGAAAAGTATTGTCAAAGCAAACAGAGACAAATATGAGAAAAACACTGAGGAGATTGAGAATGCACTTGTAGAGTTTGAGGAGAACAGAGACCATGTGATTGATGAATGGTGTAATCTTGCTCCTGAATCTGAAGTTGTGAGGTTGCAGTGTGATGATGATCTGCAGGAAAGAGGGCCAGACGATGAACAGGAAAATGTGCCCGACTATTGTCCTCAGTCTGCTGCTGTAACAGAAATGAGAACCACCAGAGAACCTCCCGCTATGGATCCAGCTGTGCTACGACAGATGTATCAGAACCTGAACCAGAAGCAGGCCTGTGTGTTCTATGCGATCAGAGACTGGTGCAATAAACTTGTGTGTGGCCTAAATCCAGAGCAGTTTTTCTTCTATGTCAACGGTGGTGCAGGAACAGGAAAGTCACACCTGATCAAATGCATTTACTCAGAGGCATCTAAGATACTGAGCAAACTGCAGCTCTACTCAGAGGAGTTTGACATATCAAACCCAACTGTTTTACTCTCTTCTTTCACTGGAACTGCAGCCTTCAACATCTGTGGCACAACACTTCACTCTCTCCTGAAGCTTCCACGCAGTCTGAAACCACCAATCCAAGAACTTGGTAACCAACTGGATGAACTCAGATCTGAACTGTTTAATGCTCAAATCATCATAATCGACGAGATCTCGATGGTTTCAAAGCCTCTTTTTGCTTATGTGGACGCACGACTGAAACAGATCAAAGGCAATCAGAGAGCGTTTGGTGGAATGTCAGTTTTAGCTGTTGGAGATTTTTATCAGCTGCCACCTGTGCGACAGTCTAAACCGCTCTGTGTGCACGATCCAGCAGATATTGACCTGTGGCAGGAGCATTTCCAGATGATCACTCTGACTGAGATCATGAGACAGAAAGATGATGTTGCCTTTGCAGACGTGCTGAACAGGATTCGGGTGAAACAAAAGGCAGATGAGCTGTCTCAGGCTGACAGAGATTTGTTGTCACAGGCCATCACTGAACCAGCTCGTTGTCCCACTGAGGTTCTGCACATTTTCCCCACATATAAGTTGGTTGATGAACACAACTCAGCAACACTGACTTTGTTCCATTCCAATATTATAACCATAGATGCAGATGACTTCCAGAAAGATCCCCGAACAGGCAGAATGGCACGAAAAGACACGCCATGTAAGGGAGGTCGAAATGATTTAGCAGACACTCTGAAAGTTGCTGAAGGCGCTCGTGTCATGCTCACCAGAAACTTTGATGTTCAGAATGGTCTGGTTAACGGTGCTTTTGCCACACTGATGAGCGTAGTGACTTCTGAAGATGATCAACACATCACTAAGCTGGGCCTGAGGATGGATAATCAGACCGGTGTAACGAGAGACCAGAGTGGAGCTCCAGAATCTGCCAATCTGGTTTACATCGAGAGAGCAGAGGAGAAGCTGAAACAGAACGGAGTGGTACGTAGACAGTTTCCTGTCAGGCTGGCGTGCACTGTCCATAAAACCCAGGGCCTCACAACACGTGCAGCTGTGGTGTCACTGCAGAAAATCTTTGAAGCAGGTATGGCTTATGTAGCTCTCAGCAGAGTGACGTCTCTCAGTGGTCTTTATTTACTAGATTTGGATGAAAAGAAAATATACGCCAATCCTGAAGTGACTGCAGCGCTCGAGACCATGAGACAAGCCCATGTGGATCACATGATGCCTCTTCTTCAGATGAGAGGAACAGTAAACAGGCCCGACCCTCTGACCCTTGTTCATCACAACACAGAGGGACTGCCATCTCACATCGGTGACATCAAGAGACATCATGAGCTGTGTCTAGCAGATGTTCTGTGTCTGACAGAGACTCACCTGCAAGGCTCCTTTGTTGCAGACAGTCTTCAGCTGGACGGCTACAACATGTTCAAACGCAACAGACACACGTCCTACACTAACTATCCTCAGATGGCCAGCAAAGGAGGTGGTGGAGTTGCTGTTTATGTGAGAAACCACATCCAGGTGTGTGAAAGACAGTATTTGCATAATGTCACTGATCTTGAGTTTGTGGCTTTGAAGGTTGAGGCTCCATTCTGTGCAGTGATTGCAGCTGTGTACAGACCTCCTGACTACAGTCTGAGACCGTTCCTGGAAAACCTGGTAAGCCTGTTGGATGCACTTGAGGTGTTGGACTGTCACCCTGTTATTGTGTGTGGAGACTTCAATGAGAATCAGCTGCACGGGTCAACAAAGCCAATTCTAGAACTGTTTCAGTCTAAGGGATATGTACAGCTGATCACCTCTGCCACCACAGACAAGAACACACTGCTTGATCTCATTTTCATTTCCCAGCCACAGCGATGTCTCCAGTCAGGTGTCATGAGAACGTATTACAGCTATCACAACCCGGTGTTCTGTGTCCTGTCCACCAGTGAACCGTGAAGAGGTCGGTGAGTCTTAGAAATCATGGAAAATGTAAAAAAAAGTACTGTCTGAAGTTTGTATTTTTGTTAAAAAGATGTTTTCTTTAAAAAAGTATAAAGAAAAGAATAGTTTTATCACAAAATCTGAAGAGCTATTATTATTATATAATTATGCTATTGATTATGCTATTGATATACAGCTGATATAATAGTTATAATATAAATGTTATTATAAATGAAATGATGATGATATATATTAAATGATAATATATCATTTAATATATATCACCTTGTTGTGGCCTGTGCATTTATCTGGGTGGGTTGGATCAGGATTGATAAATGCACAGGCCACAACTGTCTGATCAGCTCTATAAAAGCTGCTACATTTACCAGAACATAGAAGAAACATCAGAAAGCATGAGCTCTAGATGCAGCACCTGCTTTCTGGTGTACCAACAACACCAGCTGATACCCCACTGGGGTGGAGGGCAAAGTGGGATGGGGGTGGGGTGGGCGATCAAAGAACTATAACTCTACTATCACTAAAACTGTTTAGAGGTTTCCTCTAGACAGGAGACATGTTCTCCTGTATCCTCCATGACAACATCTTCCATGACAACATCCTCCATGACAACATCCTCCAGCACCAACTCCAGCACAACAACACACACTTCAACATCATCTTCATGAACTGTCAGTCCAAACCAGAGCCATCACAGAGAAACTTCCACATCCTGCCATCCCAGTCTTTCTTCAAAGCAGAGGATAAAATGGCCCCTGTTAACCCTCACCTGACCACCTGGCTGACCCTGAGAAAAACCACACATCATGCTGCCTCAGACCACCAGCAACAGTGAACTCAGCACTGCTGCATCACACAGAGACATGTCCTCCTCCTGCCAGAGACCAGGGTTCTTCTCAGCTGACAGAAGGTAGAGTGGAGATCTTCCCTTTGGAAAGACAAAATATTAACTGAAATACTCTGAGTATGCTGTTTATTCATTTGTTAATATCATGATTATGAATCTCTTCAGTCATATTACAGACCACAGTATCTAATTCACAGTTCTCTTGTCTTTCTTCAGGCCTTCCTGTCCTGTGAATCCTTCATAGCTGAGACCCTCACAGATGAACAGAAAGTTATCATCAACACTTCTGAAACATCCACATGTTAAACCTCACTGACAGGAGATGGTTTGTGCTCTGCAGCAGTGTTCGAGGTACTTATCATGCATCATGTGACCTTTAACCTTGTGTTTTTAAAGACTAAAGTTCATGACAATATTTGTCTTGTGTTGTTTCCTCAGGATCAGTTCCACCTTCATGGCTGCATGTCATCATCTTCCTCTCCAGCAGAGACAAACTGCTGTTGACTCTTTGGTTGGTGGTCAGATGTCTGTCCCCCGTCTTCACAGACATGCATACATGAGGTGAAGGGGACCAAGGGCCTCCTCACGATGAAGGGGAAAATTATGCAAGTATGTTGATTCTGTTCATCACAGTAACACACTGATGCACTAACTTTGATCAACATTCCCAGTAATTACAACGTATGCACTGATCTTCTGTAGTTTTATTGTTGAATCAAACCAGAATTATAAATGTTTTACTAAATAAAAGCTGTCACTATGACATGTTTCGTTCTAACCACATTAATAAGTGCTTCACTGTGTTATTTAGCTGTCATCTGTGAGGATGATTTGCATCAGGAGAGAGGAGGTCCCACTGCGTCAGCTAAAGCTGCAGCAGGTCCTCTGTGCAGCATCAGGCCTTCATAATGAGGCTCAAAGGTGAAAACACTCCTGGTTTCCTCTTGAAGGACTGTACCCATCTTTCCAGTGCTGCAGTGAACACTGAGCAGGTACATGGAGGCAGCAGTTCAGCATCGAGTGAAAATGAAAAAGGTCACATGGTGAGAACACTTTACATCTTCACACTGACTCTGTGCTTCTTTGACTCTTTAGTTTGCACCATCACATTCAACAAACAGCCACCACATAAAACTGAACTGTGGACAAAATGGAGGACTCTGAGTAACAACACTCATTTTATCCTGTCCATCTGTGTAAATGTGTTTATTTCATGTTTCAGAACAATGCATGAGTGTGTTTCCTCATATCTGGTCACTGTTCAGTAGAAAGTTTTACTCCTTCAGATGTCATGTGCAAATGTACTCGTGAGCACACCAGAGAGAACTGATTCAGTCGTACTTGTAGCAGGATTAAGACAGGACTCACACACAGGTTGTGTTGGGTCATTATGGAGAGCATTCCTGACATTTAGGAATGTGTAATACTTGGTGACTAAATTGTTGATCATGAACTCTCCACCATATTCTAAACAATAAAAACAAAACATGAAATTATTTTCAATGGTTTCAAACCTGAAATTTGAAAATGTATTAAAAAATTGAATTGACTTAAATTCTATTCACACATGATTGTGTGAATCCTGTCTTAGTGTGGGGTATCAGCTTGTATGTTGCTATCAGAAAGGCTTCCCACATTGTGCAGTTAGACCAGGCTAATATTAGCTCCTAATATATATATATAGCTAATATAAATGTAAAGACATTGGTCATACATACAGACTTGAAAACTGAACCTCTTGGTGTTCACAGATGTTTTCAGAATGGCCGCCAGCAATGAGAAGATCACACAGGCCACATGTAATGATGTGAGTGTTCCTGTGTTTGACATTTTACACAAATGTGAATCTTTGTGAAACACTATCATATGATTAATGCACAGATTGAATAGGACTTTTAGTCACTCTGACCTGGAGTTGGACACATAATTGTGAACATTAGCCCTGGACTGAGCACCACGTGAAAAGCTTTTAGAGATACGGCTAAACAAAACTGTGAGTCGTTGAAATTGTTGTGTCTTTTTTTTTTATCAGTGTTAAAAAAAACACTATAAACAGTGTATTTCATCAGTGTTATAAGGACACTTTAAACATAAACAGTAATAACTAACTCATTTAGCATGTGAGTTCCAGTAAAGACACAGTTTTTACATTAATTCACATATTCTATGCCTTATTTTATTCACTAAGGAAGAAAGACTACATTCAAACTTTTATTTGGACACAACAGTTACCATAAAACCACAAAAAAGTAACAATGTAAACGATACAGGATGTTGCTGACTTATAGTGTTCAGCCCTGCCTTTCAATATGATCACAGAAACCAATAATGGGAATTTAGTTTTTGTCCTAATTATCTTGTCTTCTTTGTGTTATTTGTTTTTTCTTATTAAATAATCTTTTTTATTTATTATATATTTATTTTACTTATAATGAATCTAAAATATAAATATTTTACTTATTTTCTTATCTAAGATTTCTATATTTTTTTTCTTTTCCTGTATAATTATGTATGTGATTGTTTTATTTTCCTGGATGTTTTCTAGTTATAGCATCTGTTACAGCAGAGCATATTTAGTTCATGTTTCAGAACAGTAGATTAGTCTTCTTTGGTTCTCCATCATGTTTTCCTGTATTTGATTGTTGAAACAATGAAGTATTTAAACCAAAGCAAAAAATAAATGTACACATGAAGTGAGTAAATAGGATGGATTTAGTAGCAATTATAGCAGGAATAAGACAGGACTCACACTCATGTTGTGTTGACTCATTATGGAGAGACATTCCTGACATCTAGGAATAGCCACCTGATCACATTGGTGATCATGTTATTATTCAATAATTATTTAATAAGTTAAACTTTTCTCAACTTTCCACCATGTGGAAACCAATAATAGCAGAACAGTTGATAGACAATTATATTTGGCCATTCTAAAGACCCAAAAAATTGCAAATACATGAAAAGACAAACTTTTAAAATGGAACACACAATTGAGTAAATCCTGTCTTACTGTGGGGTATCTGGTATTTTGGTTTTAGGAATTATTATTATTTTTTAATAATATTCTTATTTGTAGTTTTTTAAGTTTTCTTTTTTGTAAAAAGATTAACAAAAAGAATATTATTTTTTAAATATAAAATCAGTTTGAATTTCCCTCGGGATTGATAAACTATCTATCTATCTATTTCATAATAATGGACATTATTTGTAATCCATGATACTTAGAAATGACTGAACATGACTTTGTAAATTAAGTGTTTTTGAGGTTTTGTAATGTTCACATGTCGATTAACAAATCTGTTGTATACTATTAAAAAAATTTGTAATGCTTTGAAAAGAAAGTGTTTTGTTGCCTGAACTAGCATTAATATTACTGGACTCGTCCAGTTTAAGTTCTCAATTATTCCTCTCTTTCTAATATCAGAGTGTATTCCAATGGTCATATTAGCTTCTTTAAATGTTTATATGTTTCACAGCTGAACCTCCTTACATGGTCGTGTTCAGCACTGTTCTTTTTACATGTTCAAGTCGCTGTTTGTTTTTCTAATCCTCTCAGCTTTTATTCAGCTCCAGGTCCTTCAATAATTGTTTTTCAGCCCTTTTTCAACTAATTTTCTGCTAATTTCTTTCAATCTTTTTAACTCCTTGTTCTTCTCAACAACTTTAGGTGCCATCATTCTATTATGATTGAAACAGAATTTAAAACTATCAACTGAATTCTTCTCCTTCTGTTCTTAATCAGGTCTTCAACCAAGACCAGGTCCTTTCAAAAATACCTTTCAAATGATTTGAAAATTCAGCTAATAACTTTGTGCTAAAGTTTCAGCTTTTTTAGCATGGTCAGCTATGCCCATTCAGCGAATAAGCATTCTCACTGCTGTTTCGCAGGAACAGCTCTTTCTAGTTGTGAGAATGCATTAAGGCATTCTCACTATTGTTTTCCTGTTTATCTTTATTGTGAGAATGCATTAAGGCATTCTCACTATTGTTTTCCTGTTTATCTTTATTGTGAGAATGCATTAAGGCATTCTCACTATTGTTTTCCTGTTTATCTTTATTATTATATTTTCCGTACGTTTTTTGCCGTTTAACTACTTCCACACACTTTAAGCAAATTAAACCATTTTGGCACAAAACGTTCAGCTCTTTCTGGACATGATGGCTATGACTTTTGGTGTTTCTAATGTTTATAGTTTTTAAAATATTAAGGTTTTTGTGCAAATTTTTCTCCCTTTAAAAGTAATGGTAAATCCTTTCAAATCATTCAAAGAGCTTCCTCCTCTTTCAAATTTAACTACTTCAGCATACGTTAAGATAGAGACATCATTCAAACTTTAAAATGTTCACAAGACATTCAACTATTACTGAATGATTGAGCTTTTTAAAATATTCAGCCAATTTTGAACTATCACAGTTTAAAAATGTACTAAAATCCTTGATGATTTCTGAGTTTACAATGCATTCCAATGACACGGAATGTTCATGTGTAGAGTGGAGGCTCCAACTGGCAGAGTGGAAGAATACAGCAAGATTCTTCAGAAAAAAAGTTTTTAACCTGTCACTGTTTTTAAAATATTTAAGCCACAGAAATAATTTTAGCATTAAAACGTAGGTCATTTTGTCCTCTTTCAGCCAATGTCATAGCCTTCAGGACTTTACTTTTTAAATTAGAAGCCTTTGAATCACAGCAGTACCTTCCAACTGCCAGTCCTTTTTGCACGTTTCTTCTCTTTCCTGTATGTTTCTGCCTTCATACAGCTCCACATCCTTTCAATAATGCATTTCAGGCCTTTTGAAGCTTCAGCAAATGAATTTCTAATAAATTTTCACAATTTTTCTATAGTGTTTCTCTTCTTTTTGAATTTATTCACTTTTTGTTTAGCATTTTTCTTCTCTGTCCTGTACATTTCTCAGGTCCTTCAGGTCCTTTCAAAAATACATTTCAGGCCTTTTCAAACTGCAGCAAATGACTTTCTACTAATATTTCACATTTTTAGCAATATTTAACATAACTAACTGCACATTTTTCCACAAAAATTTTAAATCCTTTAAATCTTTCTGTTGTTTTTAACCTTTCAACTTCTTCAACTAAGACTTCTGCAGTTTTTTGGACATTAACTACTGCATATTCTTCACCGATTTCTACAACTTTGGTATCAAAATGTTCAGCTATTTTAGGAGATTACTGCTATATCTCTTGGAATTATCTTATTGAATTAAATTGGAATTAGTTTTTACTTTTGGTGGTTCTAACTTTTATACTTTTAAAATGATTTAAAATAACTAACCGCACATTTTTCCACAAAAATTTTAAATCCTTTAAATCTTTCTGTTGTTTTTAACCTTTCAACTTCTTCAACTAAGACTTCTGCAGTTTTTGCCAACAGGTTTAAATTATTCCACTATTTTATTTTCACCTTCAACCTGCTTCAACCAGGATTTCAGCAACTTGCTTTCAGCTAAACTTTCACTCTTTCTAGTTTTAGAAATGTCACACTTTAGAAATGTCAAGACATTTCACTTATTATCTGCTTGAAACCCTTTTGTTGTTCTTAACCCTTCAGCTTTTCTTTGCTGACAGTTACTCCAGCACCTTTGAATTGTTCCACTATTGTCTTTTTGACCTTCAAATTCCTTCAACCAGGACTAACAAGTACTCAGTACACACAGGACAACAAAAACGGAACGGAAAATACATTCAGAAAAATACACCTACGCCATTACTTCGGCCTAAGCTCCCTTTCCTTTTCTTCCTCCTCATTAATGAGCTTAATGGATAGGGAAATAAATGAGTAGTTGAGGCGATTATGTTTACAGAGTGGAACCCTGTACGTTCTTCCTGACTTTAATAATGTGTATTCTGGACTGAGCACATGTGATGTGCCAGTTGGAAACTCTGACGTTCTTTTGCACATTTTCAGCTGCTGAGTTCAGGTGGCCTGAAGTGATTGAAGCAATAAAGAGACAGCAAGGAGAACAGGTTGATTTTGAATCACTTGACTGGACTGTAAAGTGTGAGATTCTGCGATCCAACCCTGTCACCTGCATGCGCTTGTTTGATTAGCGTGTTGAGGCACTATTCAGAGATCTGCTGCTCTCAGATGCTCAGCCACTGGGGAAAGTGATTGACTTTTTCTGCAGAGTTGAGTTTCAGCACAGAGGAAGTCCACATATTCATGCAATGCTTTGGGTTGACGGAGCACCTGAACTGGATGTTTGTGATGATCAGACTGTGTGTAATTTTGTAGACAGATATATCTCAGCACAACGGCCTGACCCAGAAACACAACCCGAACTGTTCCAGAAAGTCTCTGAGGTTCAGAAGCACAGTAAGAACCACACTAGGGGCTGATTCAAGAGTGTGAACTCTGGTTGTCGGTTTGGTTTTCCAAAGCCACCCTGCAGAATCAGCAGAGCTTTGGTTGTAAAAAAGGATTCAGACCCAGATGTGTTATGAGATGAATACATACAGATGAGAGATCAACATAGTTTAAGTGACAGCAGTTCATTTTTCAACAACCTGAAGTATCAGAAACAAACATTTCAATCAAAGGTAAATTCATTTGTGTTTGCCATACTGTAAGTTTTTAAAAAGTATTATTGAAAGGAGCTGGAGCTGTATGAAGGCAGAAAAGTAGAGAATAGAGAACATGCAAAGAAAGTGTTTTGTTGCCTGAACTAGCATTAATATTACTGGACTCGTCCAGTTTAAGCTCTCAATTATTCCTTTCTTTCTAATATCAGAGTGCATTCCAATGGTCATATTAGCTTCTTTAAATGTTTATATGTTTCACAGCTGAACTTCTTTACATGGTAGTGTTCAGCACTGTTCTTTTTACATGTTCAAGTCGCTGTTTGTTTTTCTAATCCTCTCAGCTTTTATTCAGCTCCAGGTCCTTCAATAATTGTTTTTCAGCCCTTTTTCCAACTAATTTTCTGCTAAGTTGTTTCCATCTTTTCAACTCCTTCTTCTTCTCAACAACTTTAGGTGCCATCATTCTATTATGATTGAAAGAGAATTTAAAACTATCAACTGAATTCTTCTCCTTCTGTTCTTAATCAGGTCTTCAACCAAGACCAGGTACTTTCAAAAATACCTTTCAAGTGCTTTGAAGCTTCAGCTAATAACTTTGTGCTAAAGTTTCAGCTTTTTTAGCATGGTCAGCTATACCCATTCAGCGAATAAGCATTCTCACTGCTGTTTCGCAGGAACAGCTCTTTCTAGTTGTGAGAATGCATTAAGGCATTCTCACTATTGTTTTCCTGTTTATCTTTATTATTGTGAGAATGCATTAAGGCATTCTCACTATTGTTTTCCTGTTTATCTTTATTATTATATTTTCCGTACGTTTTTTGCCGTTTAACTACTTCCACACACTTTAAGCAAATTAAACCATTTTTGCACAAAACGTTCAGCTCTTTCTGGACATGATGGCTATGACTTTTGGTGTTTCTAATGTTTATAGTTTTTAAAATATTAAGGTTTTTGTGCAAATTTTTCTCCCTTTAAAAGTAATGGTAAATCCTTTCAAATCATTCAAAGAGCTTCCTCCTCTTTCAAATTTAACTACTTCAGCATACGTTAAGATAGAGACACCATTCAAACTTTAAAATGTTCACAAGGCATTCAACTACTGAATGATTGAGCTTTTTAAAATATTCAGCCAATTTTGAACTATCACAGTTTAAAAATGTACTAAAATCCTTGATGATTTCTGAGTTTACAATGCATTCCAATGACACGGAATGTTCATGTGTAGAGTGGAGGCTCCAACTGGCAGAGTGGAAGAATACAGCAAGATTCTTCAGAAAAAAAGTTTTTAACCTGTCACTGTTTTTAAAATATTTAAGCCACAGAAATAATTTTAGCATTAAAACGTAGGTCATTTTGTCCTCTTTCAGCCAATGTGACTTTCATAGCCTTCAGGACTTTACTTTTTAAATTAGAAGCCTTTGAATCACAGCAGTACCTTCCAACTGCCAGTCCTTTTTGCATGGTTCTTCTCTTTCCTCTATGTTTCTGCCTTCATACAGCTCCACATCCTTTCAATAATGCATTTCAGGCCTTTTGTAGCTTCAGCAAATGAATTTCTACTAAATTTTCACAATTTTTCTATAGTGTTTCTCTTCTTTTTGAATTTATTCACTTTTTGTTTAGCATTTTTCTTCTCTGTCCTGTACATTTCTCAGGTCCTTCAGGTCCTTTCAAAAATACATTCAGGCCTTTTCAAACTGCAGCAAATGACTTTCTACTAATATTTCACATTTTTAGCAATATTTAACATAACTAACTGCACATTTTTCCACAAAAATTTTAAATCCTTTAAATCTTTCTGTTGTTTTTAACCTTTCAACTTCTTCAACTAAGACTTCTGCAGTTTTTTGGACATTAACTACTGCATATTCTTCACCGATTTCTACAACTTTGGTATCAAAATGTTCAGCTATTTTAGGAGATTACTGCTATATCTCTTGGAATTATCTTATTGAATTAAATTGGAATTAGTTTTTACTTTTGGTGGTTCTAACTTTTATACTTTTAAAATGATTTAAAATAACTAACCGCACATTTTTCCACAAAAATGTTAAATCCTTTAAATCTTTCTGTTGTTTTTAACCTTTCAACTTCTTCAACTAAGACTTCTGCAGTTTTTGCCAACAGGTTTAAATTATTCCACTATTTTATTTTCACCTTCAACCTGCTTCAACCAGGATTTCAGCAACTTGCTTTCAGCTAAACTTTCACTCTTTCTAGTTTTAGAAATGTCACACTTTAGAAATGTCAAGACATTTCACTTATTATCTGCTTGAAACCCTTTTGTTGTTCTTAACCCTTCAGCTTTTCTTTGCTGACAGTTACTCCAGCACCTTTGAATTGTTCCACTATTGTCTTTTTGACCTTCAAATTCCTTCAACCAGGACTAACAAGTACCCAGTACACACAGGACAACAAAAACGGAACGGAAAATACATTCAGAAAAATACACCTACGCCATTACTTCGGCCTAAGCTCCCTTTCCTTTTCTTCCTCCTCATTAATGAGCTTAATGGATAGGGAAATAAATGAGTAGTTGAGGCGATTATGTTTACAGAGTGGAACCCTGTACGTTCTTCCTGACTTTAATAATGTGTATTCTGGACTGAGCACATGTGATGTGCCAGTTGGAAACTCTGACGTTCTTTTGCACATTTTCAGCTGCTGAGTTCAGGTGGCCTGAAGTGATTGAAGCAATAAAGAGACAGCAAGGAGAACAGGTTGATTTTGAATCGCTTGACTGGACTGTGAAGTGTGAGATTCTGCGATCCAACCCTGTCACCTGCATGCGCTTGTTTGATAAGCGTGTTGAGGCACTATTCAGAGATCTGCTGCTCTCAGATGCTCAGCCACTGGGGAAAGTGATTGACTTTTTCTGCAGAGTTGAGTTTCAGCACAGAGGAAGTCCACATATTCATGCAATGCTTTGGGTTGACGGAGCACCTGAACTGGATGTTTGTGATGATCAGACTGTGTGTAATTTTGTAGACAGATATATCTCAGCACAACGGCCTGACCCAGAAACACAGCCCGAACTGTTCCAGAAAGTCTATGAAGTTCAGAAGCACAGTAAGAACCACACTAGGGGCTGATTCAAGAGTGTGAACTCTGGTTGTTGGTTTGGTTTTCCAAAGCCACCCTGCAGAATCAGCAGAGCTTTGGTTGTAAAAAAGGATTCAGACCCAGATGTGTTATGAGATGAATACATACAGATGAGAGATCAACATAGTTTAAGTGACAGCAGTTCATTTTTCAACAACCTGAAGTATCAGAAACAAACATTTCAATCAAAGGTAAATTCATTTATGTTTGCCATACTGTAAGTTTTTAAAAAGTATTATTGAAAGGAGCTGGAGCTGTATGAAGGCAGAAAAGTAGAGAATAGAGAACATGCAAAGAAAGTGTTTTGTTGCCTGAGCTAGCATTAATATTACTGGACTCGTCCAGTTTAAGCTCTCAATTATTCCTTTCTTTCTAATATCAGAGTGCATTCCAATGGTCATATTAGCTTCTTTAAATGTTTATATGTTTCACAGCTGAACTTCTTTACATGGTAGTGTTCAGCACTGTTCTTTTTACATGTTCAAGTCACTGTTTGTTTTTCTAATCCTCTCAGCTTTTATTCAGCTCCAGGTCCTTCAATAATTGTTTTTCAGCCCTTTTTCAACTAATTTTCTGCTAAGTTGTTTCCATCTTTTCAACTCCTTCTTCTTCTCAACAACTTTAGGTGCCATCATTCTATTATGATTGAAACAGAATTTAAAACTATCAACTGAATTCTTCTCCTTCTGTTCTTAATCAGGTCTTCAACCAAGACCAGGTCCTTTCAAAAATACCTTTCAAGTGCTTTGAAGCTTCAGCTAATAACTTTGTGCTAAATTTTCAGCTTTTTTAGCATGGTCAGCTATACCCATTCAGCAAATAAGCATTCTCACTGCTGTTTCGCAGGAACAGCTCTTTCTAGTTATATTTTCCGTACGTTTTTTGCCGTTTAACTACTTCCACACACTTTAAGCAAATTAAACCATTTTTGAACAAAACGTTCAGCTCTTTCTGGACATGATGGCTATGACTTTTGGTGTTTCTAATGTTTATAGTTTTTAAAATATTAAGGTTTTTGTGCAAATTTTTCTCCCTTTAAAAGTAATGGTAAATCCTTTCAAATCATTCAAAGAGCTTCCTCCTCTTTCAAATTTAACTACTTCAGCATACGTTAAGATAGAGACACCATTCAAACTTTAAAATGTTCACAAGACATTCAACTATTACTGAATGATTGAGCTTTTTAAAATATTCAGCCAATTTTGAACTATCACAGTTTAAAAATGTACTAAAATCCTTGATGATTTCTGAGTTTACAATGCATTCCAATGACACGGAATGTTCATGTGTAGAGTGGAGGCTCCAACTGGCAGAGTGGAAGAATACAGCAAGATTCTTCAGAAAAAAAGTTTTTAACCTGTCACTGTTTTTAAAATATTTAAGCCACAGAAATAATTTTAGCATTAAAACGTAGGTCATTTTGTCCTCTTTCAGCCAATGTGACTTTCATAGCCTTCAGGACTTTACTTTTTAAATTAGAAGCCTTTGAATCACAGCAGTACCTTCCAACTGCCAGTCCTTTTTGCACGTTTCTTCTCTTTCCTGTATGTTTCTGCCTTCATACAGCTCCACATCCTTTCAATAATGCATTTCAGGCCTTTTGAAGCTTCAGCAAATGAATTTCTACTAAATTTTCACAATTTTTCTATAGTGTTTCTCTTCTTTTTGAATTTATTCACTTTTTGTTTAGCATTTTTCTTCTCTGTCCTGTACATTTCTCAGGTCCTTCAGGTCCTTTCAAAAATACATTTCAGGCCTTTTCAAACTGCAGCAAATGACTTTCTACTAATATTTCACATTTTTAGCAATATTTAACATAACTAACTGCACATTTTTCCACAAAAATTTTAAATCCTTTAAATCTTTCTGTTGTTTTTAACCTTTCAAGTTCTTCAACTAAGACTTCTGCAGTTTTTTGGACATTAACTACTGCATATTCTTCACCGATTTCTACAACTTTGGTATCAAAATGTTCAGCTATTTTAGGAGATTACTGCTATATCTCTTGGAATTATCTTATTGAATTAAATTGGAATTAGTTTTTACTTTTGGTGGTTCTAACTTTTATACTTTTAAAATTATTTAGAATAACTAACCGCACATTTTTCCACAAAAATTTTAAATTCTTTAAATCTTTCTGTTGTTTTTAACCTTTCAACTTCTTCAGCTAAGACTTCTGCAGTTTTTGCCAACAGGTTTAAATTATTCCACTATTTTATTTTCACCTTCAAACTGCTTCAACCAGGATTTCAGCAACTTGCTTTCAGCTAAACTTTCACTCTTTTTAGTTTTAGAAATGTCACACTTTAGAAATGTCAAGACATTTCACTTATTATCTGCTTGAAACCCTTTTGTTGTTCTTAACCCTTCAGCTTTTCTTTGCTGACAGTTACTCCAGCACCTTTGAATTGTTCCACTATTGTCTTTTTGACCTTCAAATTCCTTCAACCAGGACTAACAAGTACTCAGTACACACAGGACAACAAAAACGGAACGGAAAATACATTCAGAAAAATACACCTACGCCATTACTTCGGCCTAAGCTCCCTTTCCTTTTCTTCCTCCTCATTAATGAGCTTAATGGATAGGGAAATAAATGAGTAGTTGAGGCGATTATGTTTACAGAGTGGAACCCTGTACGTCTTCCTGACTTTAATAATGTGTATTCTGGACTGAGCACATGTGATGTGCCAGTTGGAATCTCTGACGTTCTTTTACACATTTTCAGCTGCTGAGTTCAGATGGCCTGAAGTGATTGAAGCAATAAAGAGACAGCAAGGAGAACAGGTTGATTTTGAATCGCTTGACTGGACTATAAAGTGTGAGATTCTGCGATCCAACCCTGTCACCTGCATGCGCTTGTTTGATAAGCGTGTTGAGGCACTATTCAGAGATCTGCTGCTCTCAGATGCTCAGCCACTGGGGAAAGTGATCCTTTCCCCAGTGGCTGAGCATCTGAGCATTAAGCATTTGTAAACTTTTTCTACTGAGTTGAGTTTCAGCACAGAGGAATTCCACATATTCATGCAATGCTTTGGGTTGATGGAGCACCTGAACTGGATGTTTGTGATGATCAGACTGTGTGTGATTTTGTAGACAGATACATCTCAGCACAACTGCCTGACCCAGAATCACAACCTGAACTGTTCCAGAAAGTCTCTGAAGTTCAGAAGCACAGTAAGAACCACACTAGGAGCTGCTTCAAGAGTGTGAACTCTGGTTGTCGGTTTGGTTTTCCAAAGCCACCCTGCACAAACACAATGATCACTAGACCCGGTGAGGATGATAACACTGGAACTGCAAAGAGCAAACTCAGACCTCTGCTGCAGCTGCTGAATGAACCTGAAATTGCTTCCTTGAGTCTGGAGCACGTCCTCTCTCGATGCAACTTGACGCTGGCAGAGTATGAACGGTTCCTTCAGAGTATGAACAGAGAGACTGCAATCTACTTGAAGCGTGATCCCAAAGACAGCTGGATAAACGGGTACAACCCACATCTGCTTAAAGCCTGGGACAGTAACATCGATGTGTCCTTCATTCTGAATGCTGACTCGTGTATACAGTATCTGACCAAATACATCACAAAGAAGGAAAGTGGTCTGTCAGAGTACCTGAAAACTGTCATGGAGAATTCCAACATGGACAGAGTTAATGAGTGTGATGAGATGAGAGCTGTCATGCAGGCTTACTCAAAAAAGAGAGAGATCAGTGCTCAGGAGTGTGTGACTCGTGCATGTGGAATAAAGATGAAAAAGTGTTCACGCAGTGTTGTGTTCGTTCCTACTGATGACAATCCAGTGAAAATGAGTCGCCCCATGTCATTCTTGGAGGACACCCCGTCAGAGTCTTGTAATGTGTGGATGACGAGTTTGAGTGACAAATACAAAGCCAGACCTGAGACACCAGAGTATGAGGAGATGTGCTCGGCTGATTTTGCTGCCACCTGCAGGTTTGTCAGTGCAGACCACTCAAAGCGTGATGGTGTTTTACCACTTCTGAATGAGCTGGGATTTGTCCAAAGGAGGAAAAATGGTAAGCACTCTGTCATCAGATATTACCGCTGTTCAAAGGGGAAACACCCTGAGCAATTTTATGCCAGATTACTGAGACTGTACCCTCCTCACCGATCTGAGTATGAAATAAGAAGTGCCGATCATCCAACCTACGAGTCTTTTTACAACTCTGGCTGGGTCCAGCTACCAGGCTCAAACCGTCCTGAGAGTGTGAAAAGTATTGTCAAAGCAAACAGAGACAAATATGAGAAAAACACTGAGGAGATTGAGAATGCACTTGTAGAGTTTGAGGAGAGCAGAGACCATGTGATTGATGAATGGTGTAATCTTGCTCCTGAATCTGAAGTTGTGAGGTTGCCGTGTGATGATGAACTGCAGGAAAGAGAGCCAGACGATGAACAGGAAAATGTGCCCGACTATTGTCCTCAGTCTGATGCTGTAACAGAAATGAGAGCCACCAGAGAACCCACCGCTATGGATCCAGCTGTGCTGAAGCAGTTTTTCTTCTATATTAACGGTGGTGCAGGAACAGGAAAGTCACACCTGATCAAATGCATTTACTCAGAGGCATCAAAGATACTGAGCAAACTGCAGCTCTACTCAGAGGAGTTTGACATATCAAACCCAACTGTTTTACTCTCTTCTTTCACTGGAACTGCAGCTTTCAACATCTGTGGCACAACACTTCACTCTCTGCTGAAGCTTCCACGCAGTCTGAAACCACCAATCCAAGGACTTGGTAACCAACTGGATGAACTCAGATCTGAACTGTTTAATGCTCAAATCATCATAATCGACGAGATCTTGATGGTTTCAAAGCCTCTTTTTGCGTATGTGGACGCACGACTGAAACAGATCAAAGGCAATCAGAGAGCGTTTGGTGGAATGTCAGTTTTAGCTGTTGGAGATTTTTATCAGCTGCCACCTGTGCGACAGTCTAAACCGCTCTGTGTGCACGATCCAGCAGATATTGACCTGTGGCAGGAACATTTCCAGATGATCACTCTGACTGAGATCATGAGACAGAAAGATGATGTTGCCTTTGCAGACGTACTGAACAGGATTCGGGTGAAACAAAAGGCAGATGAGCTGTCTCAGGCTGACACAGATTTGTTGTCACAGGCCATCACTGAACCAGCTCGTTGTCCCACTGAGGTTCTGCACATTTTCCCCACAAATAAGTTGGTTGATGAACACAACTCAGCAACACTGACTTTGTTCCATTCCAATATTATAACCATAGATGCAGATGACTTCCAGAAAGATCCCCGAACAGGCAGAATGGCACGAAAAGACACGCCATGTAAGGGAGGTCGAAATGATTTAGCAGACACTCTGAAAGTTGCTGAAGGCGCTCGTGTCATGCTCACCAGAAACTTTGATGTTCAGAATGGTCTGGTTAACGGTGCTTTTGCCACACTGATGAGCGTAGTGACTTCTGAAGATGATCAACACATCACTAAGCTGGGCCTGAGGATGGATAATCAGACCGGTGTAGCAAGAATCCAGAGTGGAGCTCCAGAATCTGCCAGTCTGGTTTACATCGAGAGAGCAGAGGAGAAGGTGAAACAGAACGGAGTGGTACGTAGACAGTTTCCTGTCAGGCTGGAGTTCACGTGCACTGTCCATAAAACCCAGGGCCTCACAACACGTGCAGCTGTGGTGTCACTGCAGAAAATCTTTGAAGCAGGTATGGCTTATGTAGCTCTCAGTAGAGTGACGTCTCTCAGTGGTCTTTATTTACTAGACTTGGATGAAAAGAAAATATACGCCAATCCTGAAGTGACTGCAGCGCTCAAGACCATGAGACAAGCCCATGTGGATCACATGATGCCTCTTCTTCAGGTGAGAGAAACAGTAAACAGGCCCGACACTCTGACCCTTGTTCATCACAACACAGAGGGACTGCCATCTCACATCGGTGACATCAAGAGACATCATGAGCTGTGTCTAGCAGATGTTCTGTGTCTGACAGAGACTCACCTGCAAGGCTCCTTTGTTGCAGACAGTCTTCAGCTGGACGGCTACAACATGTTCAAACGCAACAGACACACGGCCTACACTAAATATTCTCAGATGGCCAGCAAAGGAGGTGGTGGAGTTGCTGTTTATGTGAGAAACCACATCCAGGTGCGTGAAAGACAGTATTTGCATAATGTGACTGATCTTGAGTTTGTGGCTTTGAAGGTTGAGGCTCCATTCTGTGCAGTGATTGCAGCTGTGTACAGACCTCCTGACTACAGTCTGAGACCGTTCCTGGAAAACCTGGTAAGCCTTTTGGATGCACTTGAGGTGTTGGACTGTCACCCTGTTATTGTGTGTGGAGACTTCAATGAGAATCAGCTGCACGGGTCAACAAAGCCAATTCTAGAAGTGTTTCAGTCTAAGGGATATGTACAGCTGATCACCTCTGCCACCACAGACAAGAACACACTGCTTGATCTCATTTTCATTTCCCAGCCACAGAGATGTCTCCAGTCAGGTGTCATGAGAACGTATTACAGCTATCACAACCCAGTGTTCTGTGTCCTGTCCACCAGTGAACCGTGAAGAGGTCGGTGAGTCTTAGAAATCATGAAAAATATATGAAATTATCGTCTGAAGTTTGAATTTTTGGTGAAGAGGTAATAATGTTTTCTTTACAATGCTTTGATAAAATGTGTTTAACATGATGCCTGCTGATGATTGCTGAGAATAATGAGTATTAACTTTGAACGACTCTCTGTATGTTATCTGAGTTTTAGGCTGACGGCTGAGGTATGTCTGTTCCTGTTTAATGTATTTTGTATTTGTCTGAAGATAATCTGATTTTGGTGTCACACTAGTATCAGTTTGGTGTTTTCATTTTTTAACTGTTGGATGAAATTATGGGACTTAATTATTTTAATCAGAAAGACACATTTTACCCGATATTGAACATTTTTCAGACACTGATAGTTTTCCAGAAATAGATGTTTTTCCAGAATTGTATTTAAATATTTTACAGATATTAAATGAATAATAATAAAACTACATCTTATAATAATGTAGACTATAGTAATATAAATATAATATTATATAGACAGATGATATCAATAATATAATAACAAATAATACAGTATATAATCATATATACTCATATGCTATATCAATACTTATAATATAAATAGTATAAATTATACAAATAATAATAAAATAACATAAATAAAATAATGTATAATATAGGAGATCTTAATAATAAAATAATAGTATCTATTATACTATATAGTATATATATAGTATACTATAAATAATATAATATATAACACAGTATATGATAATATTTATACATATAGAATAATATAAATACATTTATAGGAACTTCAACATGTTGTGGCCTGTGCATTTATCTGGCTGGGTTGGGTCAGGATTGATAAATGCACAGGCCACAACTGTCTGAGCAGCTCTATAAAAGCTGCTACATTTACCAGAACATAGAAGAAACATCAGAAAGCATGAGCTCTAGGTGCAGCACATGCTTTCTGATGTACCAACAACACCAGCTGATACCCCACTGGGGTGGAGGGCAAAGTGGGTTGGGGGTGTGGTGGGCAATCAAAGAACTATAATTTCATGGAGGATGATTCACCATTGGATACATTAATGTAAGAATTCAGGGAGGAGGAGGAATCTTTGTCCAAACCTCACAACAGTCAGGATAAGTTTAAGACTGAACTGCGAGTTTCTGAAAATGTCACAAATAAAAATGAAGGTAAACTACAAAGTACTGAGCTTGCAGGCATTTTCAATGCAGAGATGCAAGAACATGCAGGAAAGGAAACTCCCGCATTCAAACAGCAAGAATCCAAAACCAGCCTGGAGGAAATGATTTACAATGATCTGCAGATTTCTGAAAGCTCAAATACATCAACAGGACGGAGGCCTTTAAATCAAAATAAAAAAACAGTTGAGTTTGCTGACACTGTTTCAAAATTAGATCACCTCACTGAACCGCTTGATGAAATGCAGAAGAAATCTGCTCCCACAACAAGTGATAAACTGGAGACTCATAAACTGGACACTACCCCTAACCATAACTGCAGGAAACGGCATGAAAAAGGCTTAAGAGCTGATAGATGCGCATTACAAGACGGGGAAAAATTTGCTCACGATACTGAGGAAATCCGTTCCAACGTTCTTACAATGAACCAACAATTAAATGAAATCTATGATGTAATAGTAGTTAAAAACAAGACCACAGGTACAAAGGCAGAAATGAGTGTTGCTGAAGTTCATAATGTTGATGTCAAACTGGAGGAGAAGCTTCAATCTGGGGATGACGTCGTACATTTAAAGGGAACCTCACAACAACCTGGAGATGACAACAAAAAACAAAAAGAGGTCAGGCCGTTGTTTAAGTCTGTGAAGAGAAGCTTCTCAAAATTATTCAAACATGAAGGAGCAGAAGAAGGAGGTCTGGAGAACCTGCCGTCGACCAGCAGAGGCATCACAGAACAAGAGCCTGTGCCCCAGGAAAAAACAATGAAGGAAACAGAAAACAAAGGCAGCCCAGGAAACAGCCATGACAGCGTCCCACAAGAGACATCCAGCCAGGAAGGATCAGACTGTAAGTTAACTGAGAAGACATTTGGGCTGACCCGAAGAGAAAGAAGAAAAAGAAAGCAATAAATTCATTAGATTTGTTCAAAGAAAGACCCAAATGTAGACAGAAGCAGGTAGCAGGAGGTGTGAATGCATAAAAACATATTCAAATAAATAACAGGGAAATGGAAAAACACAGCAGAGAACAAACAGTCGACGGCAACAAGAGAAACAGTCAACAGTTTCAATCAAAATTATATTTCTCGACTTCAAAATAAAGATCTTAACTATATTTTATTTCTACTGTGCTTATTTTAAAACTTTATTGCATGTTTTTGTCTGTCTCTTAATATTTAAAGCTATTCTCCATTAATTTCAATAAAATTGAAAAAATACATATTTTGTTCAAATTTTTCTGTTTGTCTTTTTATCACTTCGTTTTAAAACTGTTTGAATTTCACATGTTTGACTGTTTCTCTGAATGTTTAAAGTTATTCTACAATCAGTTTCAATAAAGATGTGTTGCATTAATAAAAAAAATACAAACTCTCCTGCATTATTTTGTAAAGCTGCTCAGCAGCAGAAGCTAAAAACTCCACGTTGGGCCACCAACAGCTCTGACCTGTAGGGGCATGAACCTAGGCACCGGCCTGGCTTCGAAACAATGCAAAATCTCCATGGTGACAACTATTTTTGATTCCCTCGTGTCTCGATTAAGTTGAAGTCATTAAATCATAGCCAGTAAGTTTCCTGTTGTGTCTAATTATTAGTCTAATTCTTATCTGTGAGGCTCTTTCTGTTGCTTGGCATTTCAGTTTCATGTGTCGGACATAACATTCGGGTAGATGATCTATTGACTGTGTTTATTTCAATGAGTAACGAGATGGATAAAAAGAGTTGATAAAGAAACAACATCAATTGGTATATGAAGGTTTTTATTTAAAAATTGAGTGGTTCTGCTGTTTTGGAGCTTAGTCTACTCATTTCTGTTTTTACATATGACATCCCAGCCTTAGAAAGGAATTCTTTCATAGGGCTCACTGGTTACAGATGATGTACAGCTAATCTGTACCACCAGTAAACTAAGGGATCATTCAACAGTGGAATTAAGTTAAATGTGTTTTCAATTTAGCAGTTGCACTGTGAACTTCATGAGTCTAACTGAAGAAATTATCAATATGCTCCCACAAATCATCCGTTGATCCAGCTGCTGCTGCAACTGATGATGATGGTGAAGTGACAGAAAGCAAACTGTTCGTATCAGTTTGAGCCGGATTAAAGGAGCAACCAGAGAGGTTCAACCATCAAGGCTTCAACAGGACGTTGGTGAACGAAGGGTTAGTTTCTGTCTGTTTGTACGTCAGCTAGTTTTGTCTACATGATGAGATTAATTCGATTATAGCTATAGTTGGCTTATGCTCCTTATTTCAGCAAGGGCAATTATCCAAGTATACATGGCAGTGAATAAATGGATGTATGTTTGAGCATAAGAATAAGTATAGCAAGTATACTAGAGACCATGTACTTGTAGTGTCCTAGAAAGTATACTAATTTAATACATCTTCGGACTAAATTGGAACATATTTAAGTTTATAAAAGTATACTTTCAGGTATACAACAAGTACACTCATCTATATATGTACTAGGTATATACTTCCTGATAGGGTTTTCGTTCTTATTAACGAAGTCCCACCTTAAATAGAAATAACCTCACAAGAGATCAATATAAAGTTCAGCTTTTGCAAAAGGGGAGAGCCGTCGCTGCTTCAGGCACAGGTGTATGTGTCTAAGCAACCTCCAGCAATCTCCGACTCCCTCCTTGCAGCAGCCTGGTTTTATTCAAAGATAGGAAAAAGGGGAAGAGCTTTACAAAACAAAAGGTTGCATAGAAAGTTCAGAGTGCGTGACTCTGTCTAATGTTTAGATATGGAGACACATCTGCAAATTCAGAGTGTGAAACCTTGACGATAATCATACAAAGAGATACATCCATAAACTAGTTTGAATCAGGCATTGTGTGTTGTAGTTTGAACTCGGTTGAACTCTGTTGACCTCTGGAAGACTCCGTCCTGAGGCATCTCCCTTTGTTCATACGCACGCACATTTCATCATCACATGATTGGAACTAATGCAGTATTTCAGCATATCAAGAGATTTTGGATCATTTCATGCTCCCAACTTTGTGGAAACAGTTTGGGGATGGCCCCTTCCTGTTCCAACATGGCTGCACACCAGTGAACAAAGCAATGTCCATAAAGATATGGATGAGCGAGTTTGGCGCGGAAGAACTTGACTGGCCTGGACAGAGTAATGACCTCAACCCGAAAGAACACCTTTGGGATGAATTACAGCGGAGACTGCGAGCCAAGCCTTCTCATCCAACATCAGTGTCTGACCTCACAACACTGGACGCAGTTTATCCAAAGATATTTTCCCAACAAACAAAACAAAAGTAAGCCTAAAAGGAAATGACCCCTCAAAAAAAAAGAAAGAGAATACAATCACTTACATCCTCGGTCTAACAGAACAGAAGAAAACAAAGGTTATAGATGCATAAAGTTACATCAAGCATGTCACGTGTTGCTCTCAGCCACCAGCTGACTGCAATTTGTATAAATTAAGCAGTCTAAAACAGCAGTTATAAAATAACAGGTATAAAAACTATCTTTTTATGTGTAGACAACAGGCCTAAAAACACAGAACCATCAACCAGCGTTGTTCTTCAAAGGTGAGTTGGACAGTATATAAAGAGAACGCTGCAGAACAAGGTTCTGCAGAAGCAGAAAGTTCCCCAAGTGTTCAAGGAACTAAAATCTCCAACATCCTCTTTAAGTTGCCTTGTGATCTTTTGTACAATTTTCTAAATGGCATGTTAGTACATCTGAATACAATAAGAAAAGCTCAGAGAATATTGCGTCGCCAAAGAAAGTGAATGAAAATGTATGCATCATCAGTGCATCTCCAGCTTGGTACATTAAGTATTAACAAGTGCTACACTACTATCTAGTGTCCAAAGTGTGCAACATCACAGTAACTTGCAGTTCACATTTTGAATTTCATGCATTTCACATATCAAATAATCAAAACAACACACTTCACAATACAAAATTAATAGCAACAAACCACATTTTACCTGATTCTGAACACTTTAAATGTGCATTTCCAAGACCTAAGTGGGAAATGGTATTAATAATTTACCACCTGGCTACAGGATCTTGACATGTTTCAATGCTGGACCAGTACAGCTATAATCAAAACAGTTTTATTTTATAACTCCTTGTGGTTTATAAAAGAGTCATTTCTTCATCGTGTTTTAAGGCATTAGTCACAAGGGTGACACATTTAAACACATCTTTAATGTTTCTATTCATGGATTATGTTTTAACATTTGCACTGATATTACTGGATATTTGAGAGTTAATTTATCATATAAAATATTTAAGTTTGATTTGTTTCCTTAGGATATTTATGTTGAATTAATTTGCAAATATTCACAAGAAATGTGATCGGAAACATCTGCCCACAGAGAGCTATAATTCAACAGGAAGTTACAATACGCCAGTATGTGTGTACGTACAGTATGTGAAAACTTTCAAATGTACTTTGTATAATATCTGTGTGGAGGAACGTATGATTCATCCACCGCTACTCTAAGAGGAGCTGGAGATGATTCTAAATTTAAAGCTGGAGCTTGGTTTTTATTTCCGTACTCTGACCGTATCTGTCAGATTTCACTGCATTGGGTCAGAATATCAGTACACCTGTCACACTCAGCGATTATAAGGACTCATCTCCAGGAACAGGACATGGATGGCAAATTACATGAAGCATAAAGTCAGATGTACTTTATTCTTGTCTTTCTTGGATAAATGTCCTGTCTTGAGTTTTGCCTGTGTCTATATATTTATAATTTTCTTTCTTTTTATTGTAACTTACTGTGCTGTAATGTTACAAAAGCTGCTGTTATGTGGAGAGTTCTGCAGTGTGTGTGTCATGCTGCTTCATGAGGTCCTTCAAATTACGCTGTGGGTTGTCCCCGTTTGTCAGCATGTACTTTCTTTTAATCTTTATTCATACAGCTAATCTCATTGAGACACAAAGTCTCATTCTCAAGAGAGACCTATTTCAAACATATAATCTAACAAATCAATTACAAAATAACAAGCATTAATACAGTACATACAGATTTTAAATAAAAAGTAAAAATCAAAAGCACAAGAAAGTATTAAAAACAGGTTCCCAATTGTGCTTTATAAAGTATAAGGAAGTATAAATTCCTTAACTCCTGTTCCAGGTCAAAGGGGCAGAAACTCCATACGCACTAAGGGAACACTGGAGATAGCAAAGAACTGTGGCATTAGGAAGATAAATATGCTGGAAGTAGACCAAGGATGAATTTGAAAATGAAATTATTCTAATGAAAAAGTCTGTATATGGATAATGATGAGCACTTAACCAGAAAGTACAAAGTGCAGCAGTGAGTCAGGAGTTTACAGCCAGTTATGAACTTTTGTGATAAACAGCATCCGACATCTGGAGAGAGCTCACACTCTCCTGACACACCAGGGCCATGACTGCTTCCTGATGGAACCTGTCAACATTATTGTCAAAAGTACTGATGATGCCTCAGTAGCAGGACTGATAGACCAATCTGACAATAATGAGACAGTCTGTAGGGACGAGGTTGGACTGAAACATCACAAAAACCAAAGGGTTGACTGTAAATACATGGGGAGGAAGTAGAGAGGGTACAGTGCTTTAAATTCCCCTCTGCACACATGGTTTAAAGGAACACAATGACAATAACGATATGTCCTTTTCCACTCTGTTCTATTCTATTCTATTCTATTCTATTCTATTCTATTCTATTCTATTCTATTCTATTCTTCTCTGTTCTGTTCTGTTCTATTGCTTCCTTTTTTTAATTGCACTTGCAGTGGTGAGTCTTATTATTAGCAAGGTGAAATGAAGCGTGATGTCATCAGAAAACATCCCCTTTTACTTTCAGCAACTTTAAACTTTAGGGGTGGGGCAACTTAAACTCCGCCCTAAGCTCAGATATGCTCCTTTATGTAATCTTTGACTGATGATGACAGAACATTGATGTCATCAGAATACTGATGTCATATATGACATCAGAACATAGGTTGTATGTATATATACCCAGAATTATGTCAAAACGTATGCAAAACTTTTCAGAGACAATGAACACAGAGAGCACGCAGTGGAAGACAAGATGGAGCCTTCACAGAGTTATTCTGACAATAACGAAGAACTTGAACACCTGGTTCAGATGGAATCAAGACAGACCCTCTATGAGGAGTTCATGATTTTGAAAGAAGAAGAGCATGACCTTAAGATTAAGACGAAGGAAGCGGAGAATTCTATTGAACTGCTGAAAGCTCAGATGCCTTACTGTCGCGATGAAAACCTTGGAGAGGGGCAAACTTTGGACCAACCAGAGAATCTACTTGGAAAGTTGGACCGTATGTCTGAAAATATAGAAGATTTAACAGGAAAAATATGGAATGCCATCAGGTACAATAACACCTTGAAAATAAACTACAAGAACAAAATAGGTAAAATTATTCAGATAGCTCAGATGCTTGCAGAGTTTAATGGTGAAAAACTCAAATCTCTTGACAGGGGGACTCTGAATAAGACTGTGACTTATCAACCATTCCTTAAGAAAACTGTTATGGACAACATCACATCCCGCCAAAAGGAACAGCGTCCGACACAGATCAGCGACTGCACACAGGATTGGGAAAAAGGCATTTATTTTATGGATGACGAGGGACAAATTTGTTGCTATGTGCCACAACAAAGCACAGGACAGAAACAGTCTTCACCTGAATCCACCAACAAACCTTCCACTGTTTTCAATTTAAATTCCCAACAAGAACAGTTTGAAACTCTGAAAGCAGATCTTCAAAGTCAGATTGACAATTTCATGAAGGGTAATTCACCTTTGGAAAAGTTAATAGAAGAATTCAGGGAGGAGGACGAATCTTTGTCCAAACCTATGAAAAGCCAGGAGAAGGTCTATAAAAGTGAACCGACTAAACTTCTCACGTATATTGATAGAACAGAACAGCTTGAAACAGATCTTCAAAGTCAGACTGACAATTTCATGGATAGTGATTCACCTTTGGAAAAAAAAGTAGAAGAATTCAGGAAGGAGGATGAATCTTTGTCCAAACTTATGAACAGCCAGGAGAAGGTCTATAAAAGTGAACCGACTAAACTTCCCACGTATATTGATAGAACAGTACAGTTTGTAACAGATCTTCGATGTCAGATTGGCAATTTCATGGAGGATGATTCACCATCGGATAAATTAATGGAAGAATTCAGGAAGGAGGATGAATCTTTGTCCAAACTTATGAACAGCCAGGAGAAGGTCTATAAAAGTGAACCGACTAAACTTCCCATGTATATTGATAGAACAGTACAGTTTGTTACAGATCTTCGAAGTCAGATTGGCAATTTCATGGAGAATGATTCACCATCGGATACATTAATGGAAGAATTCAGGGAGGAGGAGGAATCTTTATCCAAACCTCACAACAGTCAGGATAAGTTTAAGACTGAACTGCGAGTTTCTGAAAATGTCACAAATAAAAATGAAGGTAAACTACAAAGTACTGAGCTTGCAGACATTTTCAATGCAGAGATGCAAGAACATGCAGGAAAGGAAACTCCAGCATTCAAACAGCAAGAATCCAAAACCAGCCTGGAGGAAATGATTTACAATGATCTGCAGATTTCTGAAAGCTCAAATACATCAACAGGACGGAGGCCTTTAAATCAAAATAAAAAAACAGTTGAGTTTGCTGACACTGTTTCAAAATTAGATCACCTCACTGAACCGCTTGATGAAATGCAGAAGAAATCTGCTCCCACAACAAGTGATAAACTGGAGACTCATAAACTGGACACTACCCCTAACCATAACTGCAGGAAACGGCATGAAAAAGGCTTAAGAGCTGATAGATGCGCATTACAAGACGGGGAAAAATTTGCTCACGATACTGAGGAAATCCGTTCCAACGTTCTTACAATGAACCAACAATTAAATGAAATCTATGATGTAATAGTAGTTAAAAACAAGACCACAGGTACAAAGGCAGAAATGAGTGTTGCTGAAGTTCATAATGTTGATGTCAAACTGGAGGAGAAGCTTCAATCTGGGGATGACGTCGTACATTTAAAGGGAACCTCACAACAACCTGGAGATGACAACAAAAAACAAAAAGAGGTCAGGCCGTTGTTTAAGTCTGTGAAGAGAAGCTTCTCAAAATTATTCAAACATGAAGGAGCAGAAGAAGGAGGTCTGGAGAACCTGCCGTCGACCAGCAGAGGCATCACAGAACAAGAGCCTGTTCCCCAGGAAAAAACAATGAAGGAAACAGAAAACAAAGGCAGCCCAGGAAACAGCCATGACAGCGTCCCACAAGAGACATCCAGCCAGGAAGGATCAGACTGTAAGTTAACTGAGAAGACATTTGGGCTGACCCGAAGAGAAAGAAGAAAAAGAAAGCAATAAATTCATTAGATTTGTTCAAAGAAAGACCCAAATGTAGACAGAAGCAGGTAGCAGGAGGTGTGAATGCATAAAAACATATTCAAATAAATAACAGGGAAATGGAAAAACACAGCAGAGAACAAACAGTCGACGGCAACAAGAGAAACAGTCAACAGTTTCAATCAAAATTATATTTCTCGACTTCAAAATAAAGATCTTAACTATATTTTATTTCTACTGTGCTTATTTTAAAACTTTATTGCATGTTTTTGTCTGTCTCTTAATATTTAAAGCTATTCTCCATTAATTTCAATAAAATTGAAAAAATACATATTTTATTCAAATTTTTCTGTTTGTCTTTTTATCACTTCGTTTTAAAACTGTTTGAATTTCACATGTTTGACTGTTTCTCTGAATGTTTAAAGTTATTCTACAATCAGTTTCAATAAAGATGTGTTGCATTAATAAAAAAAATACAAACTCTCCTGCATTATTTTGTAAAGCTGCTCAGCAGCAGAAGCTAAAAACTCCACGTTGGGCCACCAACAGCTCTGACCTGTAGGGGCATGAACCTAGGCACCGGCCTGGCTTCGAAACAATGCAAAATCTCCATGGTGAACACTATTTTTGATTCCCTCGTGTCTCGATTAAGTTGAAGTCATTAAATCATAGCCAGTAAGTTTCTGATTATTAGTCTAATTCTTATCTGTGAGGCTCTTTCTGTTGCTTGGCATTTCAGTTTCATGTGTCGGACATAACATTCGGGTAGATGATCTATTGACTGTGTTTATTTCAATGAGTAACGAGATGGATAAAAAGAGTTGATAAAGAAACAACATCAATTGGTATATGAAGGTTTTTATTTAAAAATTGAGTGGTTCTGCTGTTTTGGAGCTTAGTCTACTCATTTCTGTTTTTACATATGACATCCCAGCCTTAGAAAGGAATTCTTTCATAGGGCTCACTTGTTACAGATGATGTACAGCTAATCTGTACCACCAGTAAACTAAGGGATCATTCAACAGTGGAATTAAGTTAAATGTGTTTTCAATTTAGCAGTTGCACTGTGAACTTCATGAGTCTAACTGAAGAAATTATCAATATGCTCCCACAAATCATCCGTTGATCCAGCTGCTGCTGCAAATGATGATGATGGTGAAGTGACAGAAAGCAAACTGTTCGTATCAGTTTGAGCCGGATTAAAGGAGCAACCAGAGAGGTTCAACCATCAAGGCTTCAACAGGACGTTGGTGAACGAAGGGTTAGTTTCTGTCTGTTTGTACGTTGGCTAAAGACACAGTCTTTAGCCATCAGCTAGTTTTGTCTACATGATGAGATTAATTCGATTATAGCTATAGTTGGCTTATGCTCCTTATTTCAGCAAGGGCAATTATCCAAGTATACATGGCAGTGAATAAATGGATGTATGTTTGAGCATAAGAATAAGTATAACAAGTATACTAGAGACCATGTACTTGTAGTGTCCTAGAAAGTATACTAATTTAATACATCTTCGGACTAAATTGGAACATATTTAAGTTTATAAAAGTATACTTTCAGGTATACAACAAGTACACTCATCTATATATGTACTAGGTATATACTTCCTGATAGGGTTTTCGTTCTTATTAACGAAGTCCCACCTTAAATAGAAATAACCTCACAAGAGATCAATATAAAGTTCAGCTTTTGCAAAAGGGGAGAGCCGTCGCTGCTTCAGGCACAGGTGTATGTGTCTAAGCAACCTCCAGCAATCTCCGACTCCCTCCTTGCAGCAGCCTGGTTTTATTCAAAGATAGGAAAAAGGGGAAGAGCTTTACAAAACAAAAGGTTGCATAGAAAGTTCAGAGTGCGTGACTCTGTCTAATGTTTAGATATGGAGACACATCTGCAAATTCAGAGTGTGAGACCTTGACGATAATCATACAAAGAGATACATCCATAAACTAGTTTGAATCAGGCATTGTGTGTTGTAGTTTGAACTCGGTTGAACTCTGTTGACCTCTGGAAGACTCCGTCCTGAGCCATCTCCCTTTGTTCATACGCACGCACATTTCATCATCACATGATTGGAACTAATGCAGTATTTCAGCATATCAAGAGATTTTGGATCATTTCATGCTCCCAACTTTGTGGAAACAGTTTGGGGATGGCCCCTTCCTGTTCCAACATGGCTGCACACCAGTGAACAAAGCAATGTTCATAAAGATATGGATGAGCGAGTTTGGCGCGGAAGAACTTGACTGGCCTGGACAGAGTAATGACCTCAACCCGAAAGAACACCTTTGGGATGAATTACAGCGGAGACTGCGAGCCAAGCCTTCTCATCCAACATCAGTGTCTGACCTCACAACACTGGACGCAGTTTATCCAAAGATATTTTCCCAACAAACAAAACAAAAGTAAGCCTAAAAGGAAATGACCCCTCAAAAAAAAAGAAAGAGAATACAATCACTTACATCCTCGGTCTAACAGAACAGAAGAAAACAAAGGTTATCGATGCATAAAGTTACATCAAGCATGTCACGTGTTGCTCTCAGCCACCAGCTGACTGCAATTTGTATAAATTAAGCAGTCTAAAACTGCAGTTATAAAATAACAGGTATAAAAACTATCTTTTTATGTGTAGACAACAGGCCTAAAAACACAGAACCATCAACCAGCGTTGTTCTTCAAAGGTGAGTTGGACAGTATATAAAGAGAACGCTGCAGAACAAGGTTCTGCAGAAGCAGAAAGTTCCCCAAGTGTTCAAGGAACTAAAATCTCCAACATCCTCTTTAAGTTGCCTTGTGATCTTTTGTACAATTTTCTAAATGGCATGTTAGTACATCTGAATACAATAAGAAAAGCTCAGAGAATATTGCGTCGCCAAAGAAAGTGAATGAAAATGTATGCATCATCAGTGCATCTCCAGCTTGGTACATTAAGTATTAACAAATGCTACACTACTATCTAGTGTCCAAAGTGTGCAACATTACAGTAACTTGCAGTTCACATTTTGAATTTCATGCATTTCACATATCAAATAATCAAAACAACACACTTCACAATACAAAATTAATAGCAACAAACCACATTTTACCTGATTCTGAACACTTTAAATGTGCATTTCCAAGACCTAAGTGGGAAATGGTATTAATAATTTACCACCTGGCTACAGGATCTTGACATGTTTCAATGCTGGACCAGTACAGCTATAATCAAAACAGTTTTATTTTATAACTCCTTGTTTTATAAAAGAGTCATTTCTTCATCGTGTTTTAAGGCATTAGTCACAAGGGTGACACATTTAAACACATCTTTAATGTTTCTATTAATGGATTATGTTTTAACATTTGCACTGATATTACTGGATATTTGAGAGTTAATTTATCATATAAAATATTTAAGTTTGATTTGTTTCCTTAGGATATTTATGTTGAATTAATTTGCAAATATTCACAAGAAATGTGATCGGAAACATCTGCCCACAGAGAGCTATAATTCAACAGGAAGTTACAATACACCAGTATGTGTGTACGTACAGTATGTGAAAACTTTCAAATGTACTTTTTATAATATCTGTGTGGAGGAACGTATGATTCATCCACCGCTACTCTAAGAGGAGCTGGAGATGATTCTAAATTTAAAGCTGGAGCTTGGTTTTTATTTCCGTACTCTGACCGTATCTGTCAGATTTCACTGCATTGGGTCAGAATATCAGTACACCTGTCACACTCAGCGATTATAAGGACTCATCTCCAGGAACAGGACATGGATGGCAAATTACATGAAGCATAAAGTCAGATGTACTTTATTCTTGTCTTTCTTGGATAAATGTCCTGTCTTGAGTTTTGCCTGTGTCTAATAATTTATAATTTTCTTTCTTTTTATTGTAACTTACTGTGCTGTAATGTTACAAAAGCTGCTGTTATGTGGAGAGTTCTGCAGTGTGTGTGTCATGCTGCTTCATGAGGTCCTTCAAATTACGCTGTGGGTTGTCCCCGTTTGTCAGCATGTACTTTCTTTTAATCTTTATTCATACAGCTAATCTCATTGAGACACAAAGTCTCATTCTCAAGAGAGACCTATTTCAAACATATAATCTAACAAATCAATTACAAAATAACAATTATTAATAGCCTGTGTTAGGTATGTAATTTCAACCTCTCGTTGAACAGCATTTGCTTGATTTGACATTTCTGGTGAAATGTTCTCAGACTGATCAGTGGCAGTGTGTCTTTGTGATTCATTGACAGCTTCCTCTAACAGAGGAGGTGCATCAACAGCTGTGTGTCTGCAGTCTGTGTCTGAAACAGCATTTCTCTGGTTGGATGTGTTCACACTGTGAAATGACAGAGGCTTGAGTTCATACATACAAGATGACTGGATGTCAAACATTGTGTTGCTCAACTTGATCCTGTCAATCATGTCTCTCAGATGTGTGAATTTCTGCATCACAGCAGTACCATAGTTCAACAGTCTGGGTGACAGTGGCAGTCCATTTTTGTTCCTGGAGTGTGGGTCAAAGTATCCGTACTGACCAGATCTGCATCTGAAAACTGCGACACATAACCCTGCCATGATCAGCAGCCCATACTGTACATCTGATGACAAAAAGCTCAGTCCATGTTCAAGGCTGAGAAGCCTCTCTCCACCTCCAAATGTTCCATACACCGACAGCTGAGTCAAGTCCACCTGATACTTTGACCTGCGTGCACTAACTTCATCTGGAAGTTCATCAGATGCCAAATGGACACTGTTAGGAAACCTTTCTCTGGCCTGTCTGTACACAGCATCACCTTTATCCAGAACTAGGTCAAGATCTGCTCTGCTAATCTTTTCATTCTCATGAAGAAATGACAGAAACACCAAACTGTTGGTCACACACTGACTGTTCCTGTATTTTCCATATTTTAATGAAGCCTGACTGCGTGAGGCACAGACATGTGTCACTGATGGCTGAGGTTCCACATTCACACTGTGTTGATGAGACGCTCCAGCTGCATCACGTCCTCTCTTTACCATGTCAGCATAAGACACCTGAGGCACACTCTGCTTTATCTGTTGTTCTTTATAATGCTGGAAAGCATTCATGACAGTGTTCCCATCAGAAACTGCACTCTGACCTCTGCTGTTTACCTGCTGTCCATCAGAAGACTCTCCAACACACACACCATCACTGTGATGATCTCTCTTTACAACCTCAGCATAAGATACCTTCTGTGACACCAGAGTGCTGCTCTGACAGCTGATACCTTCTGCTTGTTCACTCTGAGATTCTTTCTCCTTCTGCCACCTGAGCTTCTGAGCCTGAGAACGCCGACCCTTCCTTGGCATTGTTGTAGTGCTTAAGAAACTCAAAACTTACTTTATATGTACTGTTGTCACCAATTAATTAAGAGTAGCAACTTTTCACTTCCTTCTGGTCAGAAATACACTCTGTGGTTCTTGGATATTTTATGACAAATATAAACAAATATTACACTGCAAACACTAATGTTGTAACTCTGAAATGTAGCAGAAAAGATCTACCATAAAAATGACAGCTGTATATACACTTCGAAAGTAACTTACAACAGAATATAAGATCTTTCAGATATAGTCAGTATCTGAGAGTTAACTCAGTCTTTTAAATCTAAACTGTAAGCTTCTACCAGCAGACAGAAATATATCTATGTGGTAGATGGATTCTGTGTTTCAGACAGATTTAATAACAACAAGCTGAATTCAAATCTCTGAACGCTCTTTTATATAAAGGATCTCAGCAGCTGCAGGATGACGGATGCTTCTAGTAGCTGGATTCCACTTCCGGTCAGTTCAGAGCAGACAGCAAACAGACACTCCAATCCTCCTTACAGACGTGTTGTTTTTATTTCAATATGAAGAGATGCAATAACAAACGTACATACACTGAATGATGCGTTATTGAACACAATATTTAGTGAAGACAGATCTCAGTCAGAGTGGGTCCAAACTGAGTAGCAGCAGCAGTCAGATGATTATATACAATGCTCTGATACTGGAAATAGATTCTCAGTTCAGGAAAATATGAGTACTTCTATCAATGTGTCTTTACCTCAATAGAAAACAGAAACTTATTCAAATATTTCTGTATTTGGAGATGAAAATGTTGGTTGATCTTTAAGCAAACCAAATCTGCTGAATCAGACTAGTTGTTAGATTTTGGAATATCAGCCTTTCAAGTGTAGGTCTAATTAGAGTAATATGTTACTCTAGAAATGTCAGTATGTGGTGAGAGAGAGGGGAGATAGGACAGACAGAGCAGGAGAGCTTAGATACTCTCAGATTCAAACAAGTAGTCAGAAGCTGGGTCAACTGGTAAAACCCAAATCAAGGACTTGTGCACTTGATAAACTTTGGTCTGGAAAAAAATGGTTTCTGGTAAAACTTGATTCTGGTAAAACGTGTTTCTGGTAAAACTTTTCTTGGTTACTGGTTACTGGTAAACCAGGTTTGTCAAAAATACTGGAAACACTGGTTACTGGTTTAACCAGGTTTGTGAGGCACGGGAAACACTGGTTACTGGTTTAACCAGGTTTGTGAGGCAGGGGAAACACTGGTTACTGGTTTAACCAGGTTTGTGAGGCACGGGAAACACTGGTTACTGGTAAATCAGGTTTGTGGAAACACAGAAAACACTGGTTACTGGTAAACCAGGTTTGTGGAAACACAGAAAACACTGGTTACTGGTAAACCAGGTTTGTGAAAAGATAGAAAACACTGGTTACTGGTAAACCAGGTTTGTGGAAAGATGGAAAAATCGGTTACTGATAAACCAAGTTTTGGAAACACTGGTAAAATAGAGCAGATAGAGCAGCAAAATCAGCAAAAGTTGATTTGATGACTTCAGAGCTCTGCCAGGATTACGGACAGTTAAAAGCTCAGTTAAATATGATGGGGCGAGGGCGTTAAGAATTTTAAAAACAAACATTAAAAGTTTAAAATCAATTCTATAAAGGACAGGAAGCCAATGGAGGGAGTTAAGAACAGGAGTGATATGCATACGTCTGTTAGTGTTGGTTAAAAGACGGGCAGCAGCATTTTGCACAAGTTGAAGGTGACTGAGAGAAGTCAGGGAGACGCCGACATAAAGTGCATTGCAGTAGTCTAACCTTGAACTTATTAGTGCATGGATGGCTTTCTCAAGGTCGTGACGGCTTAAAAACATTTTAACTTTGTCCAAGAGACGCAACTGGAAAAAAATAGTCCTGACAACATTGTTAACTTGTTTGTCAAACCTCAGATGACTGTCAAAGGTCACTCCCAGATTTCTGACAGTTGAACTGAGCTTTGAAGACAAGGTGCTAAAGTCACAGTAAAGTCACAGTCGTCATAGTATCCCCAAACACAATACATTCAGTTTTATCATCATTTAAATGTAGAAAATTTGGGCCAACCACTGCTTAATGTCAGCAATACAGTCAAACAAAGAACATTGTGCACTGTTACTATTTGGCTTAACTGGCAGATAGATTTGTAAATTGTCTGCATTACAGTGAAAAGAAAGGTTGTGCCTGGCTATAATTGACCCAAGTGGTAACATGTATAATGAGAAGAGGATGGGGCCAAGAATAGATCCCTGTGGGACTCCACAGGAGAGAGGAGCAATGAAGGAGGATCTGTGTATATGATAAAATCCTGGGACTCGAACCACTAAAGGCACTTAACAAAGAAATTGTGCTTAATCATAGTGAGGTCACGGCCTAAAACGTTGAAACCTTTCCTGATAACTTCCAAAACTGTGATGGCAAAGTGATCAATTTTCTGGTTTAGTGTTTTCCATGTTTTTCCATTTAATTTGTTGTTTGAGATGAACAGACAGGAAAGTTAACATTTCTGATTTTTACATAGAATGTTTTTGTGCATCATGGTTTTGGTAGTGCATTTGAAGTGCAATAGTTCAAAGAGCCAGTTTTAACCTTTGGTTTATCCGATAAAGAAGATTACATGCACAGTAAGATGGTTCCTCAACATGAATTTATAGACATTGTTTATACATATAAGACGTAGACATAGCATGATTTATTTTTTTTTATTTTTTATTTTTTGCTTACTCCCGCCTCCTTTGCCTCAGTCTCAAAGGCCTATTGGTTGGTAAGAAACGTACGGTTAGCTCTGTGGCGTAACCAGAAGTGACAACTTTCCGGAAGTGAAGAGTGTTTGTTTCTGTTGCTCATCAGTCGGGCAACAGTTAATGCAAACGAACAACGTTTCAAGAATACTATCATTATACAATCATACGACAGCTAATCAACGTTTAAAACTAAACAGACGATATACGGCTTCTACTTCCTCCCGAAGTCAATGTCCGTAGCACGTGAGTCATGCCGAAGACTATCATACTAAATTAACAGCCATTCAGCTCTTAGACTATTCTAACTTTTGCTGTCTAAACGTTTGTCTTTCACCCATTCATTTAAAGCCTTAGCTAACGTGTCAGCAAATCTCGGTGGCCTCAGCGATCTTCTTTCTGTTACAATACTTTCAACCGATCTAAATCCTTCCTTCCTTTGTTCGTGTGTTTGACTTACAAACTTATAGGCAACAAATCTGTGATATTTTAAGCAGCTTTGATCATACTTACTTACTTCCGATGAGCTAGTTTACAAAGCTAGAAACTTGAGCTAATATTCTAAAAATAATAACTTTCCAGTGGATTTTTTTTAACTGAAACTGGTACAACGCATTTATATATAATTTGGTATTTTAGTTTTGGTATTTTGGTAGAACTCACTGTAAAAGATTACTGTTCCTTATTCTGTAAATCAATTCTAATCTTGCTTACATTTGGTCTCAGAAGCAAGGTTTGGGTTCACTGGCACATGATCACAGCTGTTTAATATCTGTGGATATCCCAACTGGGCTTTAGTCTACAGAGATATATTACTAATAGCCTATTGTTTGAATTTTTTGTAGTTTTAAGCACACTCAGTTTTAATGGCACCACCAAGAAGAAGTACCCTTCCCAAACCACTCCCAGATGGGTTCATACTAACAGACACTGAGATGAAGAAATGGAGGCTGGGGAAAATCATTGGTCAAGGTGGCTTTGGACTAATTTATCTTGGTAATGATCATACTGTGTCTGATAACATGCTCACAGGCACGCACAGACACACACACACACACACACTGTGAAGATCAATGCTTGGAGGCTGATAAAGGAACTCCCAATTATTCTTTGCAACATTTTGTCAGGGAAGAACCAGTTTGTTTGATCTGTTTTTCTGTTGGTTAGAGAAGCTGTGTGAACAGGTCAGATTGACAGTGCTTATTACTTCAACTCTCTAGCTGTGAAGACCTTTCTTTCCTTATCAACAATAATTCCTAACAAATATGGTGCTTAGTACAGTACTTTGTACATTTCCTTCTGGTCTTGTTTACATTTTTTAAATCTCTAATGGCAGGATTTAATACAGCAATTAAAATTCAACATAATATGTCACAACTTTGTAGCCTGCTTGTTGTCTCAGGTTCATCTTCTATTATCTGTCATTTGTAAGCTTCCCAGGATATAAGTAAACCTGTTGCAGAGGATACAGACTTTCCATAAAAGTGGTGAGTATACTTTTGCTGCGCACAGACAGCATGTCGAACTTCAGGGACACAGTAAATGCTTTTTGAAAGGTTACTGTATAATGTAGGATTTCCTTGCTACACTGCTGCTGGAAGCAAAAAACAGTTTTTACCATGGTTATGAATGCGGTACAGTACAGGTAAATTGCTTGTAACAATGTAATGTTTCAGCTTGATGAAATATCATGTAATTTTGTCACTTAAAGAAAGCTCAGGAAGACATTTCTCATAAGATCTACAAGTTTGTTTCTTCATTTGCTGCACTTCTGCTTTGGGGTAGGTTATTAATGTAAGATTGCTCACATCCATTGCATATTTACTTAAGTTTGACATGTAATACCTTCTTGAACTTGCCATTGACTTGTTGAGTTAGCCTTCAAGATTTGAAAATGGAAAATTATGAGCAAAAAAGGCTATGGTCTTCTGTTTTAGCTTTTGTTGTTGTTTTTTATTAATTAAATTCAGTGCAGTAAATTGACACCTTTTTACATACATCTTTCAGTGCAAGTGATAAGTTTATAGAAAAAAACACTGTAACGTTCATCTCTGCTTATATGCTGATACTCCCCACCATCTAGTTGAGAACTGAAGAAGCCTTTTTGGATAAGAGGGGAAATGTCTTCAAAATTCAAGAAGAAGTCAAGAAGAAGTAGGCTAGTTGCCCCTTTTAAAGCTCTTATGATCACTGAGAATCTTCATCAACATATTGCCTTGCATTTTTGGAAGAACACCCTCAGAATGGTGCGTGAGTATAAAAAGCTGTCAAGAAAGCTTGTAGACTACAGGAACCACCTGCATTTCAATTTGAGATGTAGACAACACAGAGTCCTCCCAATCAGTGTACAGCTTAGCTCTAATATCAGAGGTCACAGAGCAGAACAGATACTGAAGGCTCAGAACCAGTTTCATAACAAAATAATAAAACGGGTCCATTTTACCATTGATGCACTTATTCACAAAATTAATTAGTGGAGAGCTTATGCTTCTTGAAACACAAGAAAAACACCAAGCCACTGCTTCAGATATGTGGAAAACACCTGGGTCAAGATCAAAACTAAAGAAGTGGAGGCTTTCACGGAACCCATCAACTTAGTGGAGAGCAACATCAAGTTCACGAGGAAGGATACAAAAGACCACAAGCTGCCTTTTTTGGACTGTGCTGTGTACACTGAATAGGACGGAAGTCTTAACACTGAGGTTTGCAGGAAACTCACATACAGACCAGTACCTGCTTTTTGACTCACATTATCCACTAGAACACTGGCTGTCTTCAGAACTCTACATTACCGGTCTAAAAGTGTACTTATTAAGACTGAGGGAAAACAAAAGGAACATCAGGACTTCAAGAAACTCTTTAACCAGTGAAACCAGTGCACCTCAAACCTAAGAAAACCCTCAGACAGAGACGGATTCACCCAAAGAAAAAAACAAGCCCAAACAACACTCAAACAAAAACTGAGTGGCATTGTGTTTGCAGTGCAGTGCAGCAAAGAGTCTGCAGACCTCTATATGGGTAAAACCAAACAACAGCTCCACAAGCCCATGGACAGTAATGTACACATTCTTGACAGAGAAGACTGGTGCCTTGAGAGAGGAGTCAAGAAAGTTAACCTGGAAAAAAACATCTTTGAACTGAGAAGGTGGTCTCAGGTATCCCCTTCCCAGCACTTACGGAGCAGCATTGCCTCTCTTAGATAAGTTAGAATTGCCTCCCAGTCAGTTTCACAACCATTCACACCTTGGGTCCTGTGACCAAAACTCAGGCAGGTCGATAGTTCATAGGTGATAATGACTCAAACGACATGCACATTAGTCCTGGGATTCAGTGACACGTGATTGTAAAAATCCTCTCTGTTTATAAGCTGACACACCCACTGATACACCCCACCAAAAAGAAAAAAAGTAGCAAAAAGGCAGTAACAACACGGAAACCATGTACCTGTCCCTTAATTGTATAACTGCAGGGGTCATTGTTGTCACATATTTCATTTCAAAATCTGAGTGTTTTGCTGGCTATTTTATACAGAAGGAAAGGAAGACAAAGAAGAGAAGTTTTAAAAAAAAAGGAGGTCATCATCAGTTATATTTGGTTAAATAAGATATTGTTCATTGTTTGGAAACTATAATCTTTAAAACAATTTTTGTTTGTGTAGCTTTAACTGGTGATGATTTAATATTTTGTACTCTGTGCTTGTGCCTCAAGGAGTAACAGGAGAATGGGCCGCTGTTCTCAGAGTTGAAATTCTACCAGAGGGCAGCCAAACCAGACAATAGTGAGTAGCACAACCTATCTAATGTCCCGGCAGCTCACTGGAGAACAAGTGCATTTGACTGATGAAGTGGGTGCAAACACAGAAGTTTGCTGCCTGCTACACAGTAATAAGCCAAAGTTAACACCCACCTCAGTTGCAGTTGAGGCCTCATCTCTATGCTTGTGAGCTCTATAAAGTCTTCGTTTAGAGAAGAGCAAGGAAGAGAAAGTCACTTGCATGTATTGATGCCTTTGCCTCCACTAAGCCCCTGACCACCTGCCAACCTGGTTCAGAGCCAGTCAGGCCAGCTGCCATCAAGTCCTGGCCCACAGCTTTGTCTGGGGCATATGTGTTTGTGTGTGTTTACAGCTGTCTGTACTCTCAATACATCCACTCATCCATCCATTTTCTATACCCGCTTTAATCCAATTCATGGTCACAGGGTGGAGGGGGAAGCTGTCATTGAGCGAGAGGCGGGGTACACCCTGGACGGATCGGCAGTCCATCACAGGGCACTCTCAATACATTCAAAATTATTTTCTTATTTTCTTACTGATTCTCATACAAGCCAGGACAAACCTGTTCTTTGGACAACCAATTTAATTTTAGTGTATTGGTAAGATTGCTGCCTTTCATGTGGGTGACCAGAGTTCGAATTCTGACCTCACCCCCTGCATGAAAGGTACTACCTCCAGTAGGGGTCCTTAGACAAGACCCCCTTACGCTACCTGCCTACCTGGGATATGAGTGTAAGTCATGTTACATAAAAGAGTAAGAGACTACACTATCTTAAAATTGTCATATTGTTTGGAGAATTCTCATGGACAAAAAAAAAAAAAGTCCAGTCATTTTCTTCACACTTGCTGTCGATACAACTAAGTGATCCAGGGCTCCATGTTTTCTGCTTTTGGTCTGGTTAACCATTGTGGTTTTGAATTTTCATTTACGTCATGAGGAGTATTATAAAGATAATTATTCATCTTTTAATCTTGTTTCAGTAAAAAAATGGAAGAGGGGCAAAAACATAGACTTCCTGGGCATTCCGGCATATTTTGGATCTGGACTCGCTGAATATAGTGGCCTCAGGTACTGCTTTATTCAAAACATGTGATAATAGATAATTAGAAAACATGTATTTTCTTTTTTAAAATGTAAAACTGCTGTAAGAACTGTTAGTCATCTTTTGGATTAAGATATCATCATACAACATTAGAAAACCATAAGCTATACCATAGAAGCAGAACCTTTGTCCAGAACAAACTGAGCCACAACCAATAGTAAAACAACAACCAAATAGTAAAGATCTACAAAAAGCAGGGAATAGAAAACTTAGATTTTAATTTTACTTTGTGCATTGGAAAGAATGTTGACACACTGGTATTGCTTTATGTACCAAATTGCCTTTTCCTGCTGTGTTCATCATCAAAATATTGCATTGCATTTTTATCCTTTAAAGTGCATTACCATACAGTAGAGGTGAGGTATATCTTGCCATGTTGTTTGCTAGAATGGGGGCATCAATTTACAAGTAAAACTTTCCCATTATCTGTGCCTATTAGTATTGTTGCTTGGTTAGCTTTTGTTTTATTGAGCAAAAATGGTTACATCTTTCAAATGGAGGAGATAGAGAAAGAAAATGGGCCTTGTAGTGGACAGATAATTTAAGCAATTGGTTATTTGGAGTAAAAATGGAGATATTAGATACTTTTAGAGACTAATCCTACGGCATATGCATGACAATATAACCCAGAATTTTTAATTCAGAGTCTGTTCCTACCCATGTTAGCTGAGTTCATATATGTGCATATTTCATCCAATATGAAAAAATAAAAATAAAATAAAAAGGATCTTGTGCTCTAACCTCACTTTTACCCTCCTTAAATTTAGGTTTTCAAGTATACAGCTTCCACGGCATTTTTAATCACAAGTGAGAATTCAAACCATATGCAGACAGAATGCAGTTGTAAAGTGTTAACTTTTTTGTTTTCTGTTGATACAGTGGAACTTGAAAGTTGCTGAGATTATTATACAGTTCCATTTTTTTTATGAATGTAGTATAACCAATCAGCAGAAGTCCTAAAAGTAGACAGAACCAAAGTAAGTAAGTGGCATAAAAATATTGTAATTGGATATTCATTTATTGAGGAAAATGCCATCTTCAACTTGGCTGACAGCTTGACATGTTACCCTGTGTCAGTTTTGCTGGTTGTCAGCTCCAGAGTAGTAATGCTCTTGGATTTCCTCCATTTATACACTACACAATCTCTGACTTGGAATTGGTGGAGTCCAATTAAGTATAGCAGCAAAATGTTGGTGGGGAAAACCATGATTTAGGATATTTTAGACGAGCACATTTAAAAGCATCTGGATGCTTATTCAGACATTACATGCTCAGTTGCCATCAGATTAATGTAAAGCAGTCGATGTCTGAAATGGAACCTTGAAAATAATTATCAATATAAATTCACCTCCAATTCAATGCTGATCCTTGAGGTATAGTTTTACCACTAAGACATAAAATAGAACAAGAGCCATCAGAGACGTCACCAGGGCCTTATAGAGAAAAAAAATGAGAGAAAAAAGTTGGACCATGTCCCATCATGGGTAAAATTGTTATACAAACCCCTCCATAACTTTTAGAGTAATCCTCATAATAAACAGACCTGCGAAATGTCCTTGATCAATTAGACACATTTCCTCAGAAATAAATTTGTACAGAGTTTGTCCTGATTGTCTTGTTGGATCCTGTTTATCTACTGCTAGGATTTGTGCAGATTAGTCAACTTCACTGTTGTGTTGATTTATTTGTTTTCATTATTTTATTTATATTTATATATAAGTTGCAAAAAAAAAAATTAATTAGGATAGGTGTAAAATGTCTGATTCCAATGAGGAAGAAAAGTTTTTAACTTAGTTCCTCTCCCACTCAGGTATCGCTTCATGGCCATGGATCGACTGGGCAGTGACCTACAGAGAGTCTGTGAGCGCAACAAAGGCAGATTGAAGAAAAGTACTGTGCTCCAGCTTGGCCAGAGGCTGGTGAGAACTCATACTCATCATCATCATCATAGAGCTCTGTTTTTTTTTTTAATTTTAGTGTAAATAAACTTTATGGAGCTGTATCACCAACTTCTTCTATATAGGTTAATTGTTTCTTCTTTTTGCTGTACTTTTTTTCCTTATTTATGATGGTGCTAAAGGGAGAGCTGCTAAACTGATTTTCATTGTTCCTGCAACAGTGATAATATAAGTCTATTGTATTCTATTCTCAACTGAAATTTTCATAGTAAAGAGCCTGCTCGACAGATAATTAGTGTTTTTTACCACAGGAAGAACACAGCATGACTTTTAGGATATGAATTTACATCTTATTTTCTTTTTGAGTGTTTTTGCAATGATTTTTATTAAATTTGATTGGATAATAGTTGACATTTGTTATAATTTGGCACTATATAAATTAAACTGAATTCAACTTAAACGTGAATTTGCATCCTGTGCCAGGTAGATGTACTGGAATATATTCATGAAAATGAGTATGTCCATGCAGACATCAAAGCTGCCAACCTCATGCAGGGTTACAGAGACCCTGAACAGGTTAGTCCACCCTGAAGTATCTTGATTTATTTATTTTATCTTAATTAATTTATTTATTTTTTGCTGTTATTATGTTAGAATTTTCCAAAACATTTTATTCCAAGGTTTTTGCATTTTGTTGACTGTTCTAGGTCTACCTTGCAGACTATGGGCTGTCTTATAGATACTGTCCTGATGGAGTCCATAAAGAATACAAGGAAAATCCTAGGAAGGGCCACAATGGAACCATAGAGTACACCAGCCTTGATGCCCACAAAGGACTTGGTAAGTTGCCCATTTTATTGGTGACAACACCTAACACCTTGAAAAGAAATTGTTTGCACCCCAATATGAGGGGAATACATTAATGGTCAGTTGAGTTGAATGTTACTTTTGGCACTCTACCTTATCAACCAAAGTTGTTTGTTGCAGCAGTCGCTGAATGGGCTCAAGAACACTTCTGAAAGCTGTTGTGTGCATAGAATTTTAATCTAAATCTAAGTGCAGGTTAAAATTTTACCTTGAAAAGGAAAAATTGTGAAAAAAGAAAACTCTAGCTATTGAGGGGAAGTGGAACAATTGTCACTGAGATGTGAGAAGACCTTTTTTTTTTTTTTAAATCATCAATGCTGTTCCATCTGGATTAACAAGGTACAGGGAACGTTGAGTTTGATCTCAGCCCATACTCATTTGTAATGGAAGTGCACTAGTTTACATGGTATAGGTCACCTTGACATCTGTGAGGACACCATTAAAGCTCAATGATATATACAGATTTTGGTGTAACATTTACTGCAGTACTGACATATTTTCTTTATATTTCTTTCTGAAAGAGATTCCTTTCTGGTGTGGCTACCAGGAGTGCCATCCTCAACCCACTTGGAAGCTCTAATAATTATCTCCATTGTAAATGCTAATTGAGAAATTTTATATATTACAGCACATGGCTCTATGTTAACACCCGCCAAATGCGGGTGAAAATTAATTTTGGCGTGTATTTAAAAAAAAACAACAACTGTCCCATGTAAGCTTACACCCATCTGGAACAATCCTGACATACTGCAAAACAAAAAAATGCTAAACTTTACTCTGTGGAAGAACAAAGGAATCAAACATCTGGAACATATAATCCAAAATGGAAATTTTATTTCATTTGATGAGCTCATATCACAACATGAGATAGGCAGCAATAAATTCCTAGAATATCAACAACTTAAGTCTATAATAACAAAGAAATATATCCCCCACCAACCAGACTTACAACTCCCGACTAGGGTAGCAGAATTTCTAAGCATCTGCACCCCAAAACTACTATCAAAAATATATAAATTATTGTCTAAAATAGATGACACAATGTCTCTACCGTCCTCAAAATGGGAGGCAGATTTATCCATCAGTTCTAGTCATAGCTTCTGGCCACAAATATGTTTGAACACCTTTAGAATGACTCAGAATTCTAATTTACAGCTCATACAATACAAAATCCTTCATAGAACACACTATACAGGACAAAGGATGTTCAGGATGGGTCTAACACACTCAAACATCTGCTCACATTGCACAGATAACACACCTGATGATTATGCACACGCTTTGTGGTTCTGTGCGCCTGTCCAGAAGTTCTGGCTTGAAGTCTGTGCGGACCTATCAACATGGCTAAAGTGTAGCATTCCTGCATGCCCCACACTGTGAATACTGGGTGACTTAGACAACATCAACATGGAAATTAACTCAGCACACATGGTTCTCACAGTGTTATGTATCGCAAAGAAAACTATTCTCATGAACTGGAAAGCGAAGAACAATCTGTGTATTAACCAGTTTAGAAATTTTCTTTTAGATTATATTAGCATGGAAACAATGTCTGCCTCCTCAAAACATCAATTGGCTGAATTTAATTCTCTCTGGTTCCCGCTGATTAGCTTTATCACTTAGTGGTGGTGGTGGGTTGCTGTCCCGTCGCTCTGGGCGGTTGGGTGTGTGCTGGGGGGGGCTGTGTGGCTTCGGGCGTCTGGTGGTCTCTCGGGTCGTGGGGACCGGGTTGGTCATTGCTGGGGGGGACTGTGTGTCGGGCTTGGAGGGCAGTTTTGGGGGCTTGCGGGTGGGACTGTCTTGCGGTGTGGGGCGGGGTCCCTTAGAGGCCTTGGGGTGGTGGCTGCTGGCTCTATGCCGGGTGGCTGGGCCGCTCCGGCATGGGTGGTGGTGCTGGGCCTGGGCCCTGGTGGCTGGGCGCTGCCTTGCGCCCGGGGGGGGGGCCCTGCCTGTGCCTGGGGGGGCTGGGTTGTCCTGGACGCGCCACAGTATGGGTGGGTTGGTGCAGGTCCTGGTGCCGGGCTTGTTGCTCTGGGACCTCCAAGGTGTCCGCAGATGGTTGTTTTTTTTTTCAGGGTGTTGGGGCGTGCGGTGGGGGGGGGCGGTGCTTTTCCCCTGTTGGGGGGGTGGGTGGGGGGGCCTGGGTGATGGTCTGGGTGATGGTGGGTCTCAGGCCCGGGCTGCTGCGACTGGTGTGACCGGGTGGTTTGTTTGTTTGTCTGTTTGTTTTTTGTTGTTGTTTGTTTGTTGTTTGTAGAGGTCCTCCGGGGTGGGGTGGGGTGGGGCGGGATGGGTACCTTCTGGGGGTACAGTAGCTCCCGCAATATGGTCGCTGCAGGCCCCGAGCCTGGTGGACATCAGCCCCTCCTGCCCTGTGTTGGCTCCCAGGTAGCGGGGATGCCTATTGCAGCCAGTCCCTGGCTGCCTTCTCCGGGGGAGAGTAGCTCCCCCCGGTGTATATCCCCATACCCCTCTCCCTTCTGGCTCCTGTACACAGCACACACTCACACATGAAGGGTTTTGGGGCCGTGTGTGTTCGGTGGGGTGTAGTGGATGGGGCCACGTAGGTGGTCCCCTTTGGTTGCACTCTGCAGTTCCCCGCCCCTGTTTTAATTACACCTTAGACATTACTACTTATCAAACACACACTCACACACACACATTAGGTCTTGGGGGGTGGTTACACTGAGTGGCATCTGGTGGGCGGGGCTCTTTGGGTATGTAGGCTGCCCAGAGGGCCGCGCTCCCAGTCCTACAAGTTTGGCTGCCCCTCAATTTTAATCGCTCACTATTAGAAAATATTGAAGAGCCAGAAGGGTGAGGGGAGGGGTCTTCTTCCCACACCCCTGCTTCCTGGTTGCTGCTCGAGGCGGGAGGGGCCAAGAGGATTAATTAATTGTTCTGCTGGTTCGGGGTCTGTGGTGGCTGGGGGGCTGCTGGCCCCCTGGTGTGCCCGCTGCGCTACACCCCAGCGGAGTTGAGGGAGGGAGGACGTGTGGATGTGTGGGACGTGAAAGTGTGTGTGGTAATGATTGGGCCTGGATCTGGGACTTGCTGTCGCCTGGCCTGGCCTGGCCTGCCTGTGCTTCTCCCGATGGGGGGGCGGCATTGCCTCTCTCCGCTGCTCGCGACTTCACCCACCTGTGGGCACGTCTTGGCTCCCAGGGCACTTGGCCAGGGGCGCTGGGGCAGGCGCTGACCCACTGCGTGGCTGTCTGGGGCACTTGGCCCTCCTGGGTATTGGGTGGGGCCTCTGCCGGGGGGTTTGGGGGCGCTCGGGCTCCCGGGGCCCGGGTCCAGTGCACGGCCCATGTCTGGGCGGCTGGGACCTGGCGGGGTCGGTGGGCTGTTGCCCCTGGCTCTCTGAGGGCCTCTGCCCTATGCTTATGGGGGCTCTATCCGGGGGCTTCCTCTGCAGTCTTCTGGGTGGATGCGTGGTTGTCCCTGCGGTGGGCTTCCTGGGTTCTGTGCTCCGTGGGGTCATGCTGGGGGCCTGGGTCTTGTGGCCCTCTCTGCCTGCTTCTGATTGCTGGGGGGGGGGCTGTGGATTGTGGCCCTGTACATTTATACACTCATAACTAACCACGGTTACCATGTAGATCCTGTGCCATGGGTGTTGCATGTTCTCACACACACACACACACACACACACACACACACACACACACACACACACACACACACACACACACACACACATTCATTAGCCCAGTAGCATGCTCGCTAAGCAGTTGATGTGTTATCATGTCGTCTCAGGTCATCTATCCACAGCTGTGTTGTATGCGATTACCGCTTCTTGTGCTTGTTTTTGTTTGTTTGTGTGTTTGTTTTTTCTCTGCTTGTCTGCTTTCAGGTGCTCCTGGTGGCGCTAAGGCTGGATTCCCCTCAGAGGCCATGGATTGTTGTCTGTTTTGTTTTTTACAGGTGTAGCAGCTGGTTGTCTGGTTTTTGTTTCTATTTTTGTTCTGTTTCCTCTTCTTTCCTCTTCTTCTTTCCTTGTCCCCCGGTCCGGTTCAGTTCTATTACATGTTATATATTGTAAACAAAAATAAATAAATGGGCATCAAGGGGAGCTTTACATTTATAAAACTTCCCTTGGCAAAGCAAATCTGTTTGGCATCAAAGGTATTCAGACTACAATTCTGCTGCCATAATGCTGAACAGGACAAGGGGGAAAAAAAAAAAAAAAAAAAAAAAAAAAAAAAAAAAAAAAAACAACAACTCACTAGCCCGCAATAAATCAGTAACTTCACCATCTATTTTGCGGGACTTTTGGGATATGGCCCTCCAAAGATATGCCTCCCCACACCATTACTGACCCACCACCAAACCGGTCCATGCTGGAGGATGTTGCAGGCAGCAGAACGTTCTCCATGGCGTCTCCAGATAGATAGATAGATATTAGGGGTGTGATGAGATCTCGTGCCATGAGATCTCACGAGATTAAACTCGACAATATTTCTCGTCGCCTTAAAAATCTGTCTCGCGAGATTTGTGAGCTATCGAAACTTCTATTTGTGACCTGTGGGGGCAGTAATGCACCTTTGCTACGTCTAGCCTGCCAGAACTTAAAGAAGGGGAAGGAAAAAAGGAAGAGGAGGAGAAGGAGGGGAAGTAGCAAGCAACCAGAATGACATTGGAAAATACAGATATTACCATTGAAGATGCCCCCACCACTTTCAAATCGTTTGTTTGGCAGCATTTTGGGTACCCGGCTGAAATGATAAACGATAGTAGAGTGACTGATAAGACAAGGACAATATGTAAGCATTGTATGAAAATAATGCCGTACACTGCGCTGCAATTTAGTTTCAATTTGTGGAAGTAGATGTTTATTAAAAGCTCATGCTTACATCATGCATGCAAAGAGTTATAATAAAACATTTCAAAATGGATGTGCAACTCTGTTAAACACACACAGCTAAAAAAAATAAAGAGAACACTAAGATAACACTTCCGAGATCTCAATGAATGAAATATTCCAGTTGAAATCGTTACTGATTATATAGTGGAATACATTGAGAACAAAATAACAAAAATGATCAATGTAAATCAAAATGATTATCCCATAGAGGTCTGGATTTGGAATCATACTCAAAATAAAAGTGGGAAATCACATTACAGGCTGATCCAATGACCTCCATACAACGCCTGGGCATGCTCCTGATGAGACGGCGGATGAGGCCAGTCCATAGCATCGATGCCTTCATCATGCAGGAACTGCTGACACACTTCAGCCACATGAGGCCTAGCACTGTCATGCATCAGAAGGACCCCAGGACCCACTGCACCAGCATATGGTCTCACAATGGGTATCTGGATCTCATGCCGCTACCTAATGGCAGTCAGGGCCTTACGGCCCTCCAAAGATATGCCTCCCTACACCATTAATGACCCACCACCAAACCGGTCCATGCTGGAGGATGTTGCAGGCAGCAGAACGTTCTCCACGGCGTCTCCAGACTCTGTCACGTCTGTCACATCTGTCACATGCTCAGTGTGCCAATCTTGGTGTTCTCTGGCAAATACCAATCGCCCTGCACAGTGTTGGGCTGTAAGCGCAAGCCCTACTTGTCGGGCCCTCATATCACCCTCATGGAGTCTGTTTCTGACAGTTTGAGCAGAAACATGCATATTAGTGTTCTGCTGGAGGATATTTTGCAGGGCTCTGGCAGTGCTCCTCCTGTTCCTCCTTGCACGAAGGAGGAGGTAGCGGTCCTGCTGCTGGGTTGTTACCCACCTACGGCCCCCTCCATGTCTCCTGGTATCTCCTCCATGCTCTGGACACTGTGCTGAGAGACACAGCAAACCTTCTTGCCACAGCTCTCATTGATGTGCCATTCTGGACGAGCTGGACTACCTGAGCAACTTCTGTGGGTTGTAGACACCACCTCATGCTACCTCGAGGGGTGAGAGCACTAATAAATGCTAAAGAGACCAAAACGTCAGCCAGAAAGGATGAGAACAGAGAAATGGTCTGTGGTCAACACCTGCAGAACCACTCCTTTATAGGGATTGTCCTGCTAATTGCCTCTCATTTCCACCTGTTGTCTGTTCCATTTACACAACAGCAGGTGAAATTGTTTCACAATCAATGTTGCTTCCTCACTGGAAAGGTTGATTTCACAGAAGTGTGATTGACTTGGAGTTACATTGTGTTGTTAAGGTGTTCCCTATTTCTTTTTGAGCAGTTTATATATGTGTGTCTATATATATATATAATATATCAATATATTTTTAGGACCACGAATAAGCAAATCATCAGCCTTGTTTCGTTAACATACATACATATATATATATATATATATATATATATATATATATATATACTGCTCAAAAAAGAAATAGGGAACACCTTAACAACACAATGTAACTCCAAGTCAATCACACTTCTGTATATATATGAGATTTGCTTATTCGTGGTCCTAAAATCTACAAACACTGTCTCCATCCTAGAAAAAGAGGTGGACGTGGGAATACAGATACCTGAGAGTGTACCTTGACATTAGACTAGATTGGAAAGGCAATACTGAGGCTATTTACAAGAATGGACAGAACAGACTGTACTTCTTCAGGAAGCTTAGTTCCTTCAATATCTGCACCTAAATGTTGCATATCTGCTATAAGTCAGTGGTGGGAAGTGCAATCTGCTTTGCAGCAGTATTAGACTAGGTGTCTCTAAGAAACCAAACTGTGTGTTGTTCTCTGGATTCTCAAAGTTGCGACACAAGGTACTAAATGTTAACAAGCTGTAAGGGTGTATCACGGATGGGGTCAGAAATATGTTCACAATGAGGGCTTCCGACATTTCAAGGCTTTACAACCATACTCTGTCTACAAGGGAAGGAAAGGACAATTTGTGTGTCTGGATAATGTCAAAAGCTGCAGATGTCTGTTTTTTTAATGATGAACTGCCATTGTGAAAACACACATTGTCACTGGTGTGTTAGTATCTCTTTTTGTCATATCACTTCAAAGGTCTTGAGTTCCCTTGATTGACTTATGCTATTTGTGAAATTATCATCAGTTATTTTTCCCTCCATTGAGAATAAAAAAAAACCACATGATTTTAACCAGCAGTTTTAAAATGTTAATGTAATGAGACTTGACGTGGCCAGGAAAGGTTTATTCTTCAAATAAGCCATCATTTAAAAGAACACGTTTGTATATTCTCTGTCTCTTTGTAGCCCCATCAAGACGTGGTGACCTTCAGATTTTGGGGTTCTGTCTTCTTCACTGGTTATGTGGGTCTCTGCCCTGGGACAATGTTCTCAAGCACCCCTCTCAGGTCCAGGAAGCCAAGGCCAGGTAGGTAATCACTTGCAACTTTTAAACGAAACAAACGTGAGAAGTACAACAATCTTTTTGCAGACGTAACACGGTATAAAACAAAATGGTAATTAGGTAGTATAGCTTTTCTCCATATTAGCTTTTGTCAGTGTTAATACTGTTGCCTTTACTAGCATAGAACATGCAGATACTATACAAAGCTGTATAAATCAGTCATTATGCTGCTTTCTAGCGTACACTATTTGAAAAGCTTGATGCACAACTCAGAGAAACATCACACACATATACAGTGGGGAGAACAAGTATTTGATACGCTGCCGATTTTTATGCCGATTTATTTGATACGCTCCCGCAAAACTTTGAGAATTTATGCCCGCACAATAATAGAAATGCATTGATTTTGTGTCTTCTCCCGTCCCGGGGGAAAAAACACATAATTTTATAGGCTATTAATAAAGAGATTCATGGACAATTGAGAAAATTCTCCAAATGTCAGACTTGCCTCGCTTTGTCTTTGTGCTGTAAAGACCTTCTTTGAGCTTCCTTTTCACATCATTTATTGACATCCTGTCGCTAGGATACATCCCGACAGTGTTGCCAGGTGGGAAATGTAGTATTATTGTACCAGAGACATAAAATGATCGTATTTTGAGGGAAATTATCGTGCACCCGTCATAACTACAATAACAAGTCTATTGATGCGCTATAGTCACTCTAGTGTTGAATAGCGTCTAACAGGCACTCATGGCTTTGCATCAGCAGTTGCGTTCGGCTAAATATCCTCCGTAAACAATGACAAGTGGGAACTAATAAGCCAAATCATGAGGCCTGGAGGCCACCTACTGTTAGGAACTTCTGAGGCAAACGCATGCACGTCACTCGTAGCTCACATAGAAAAGCACAATTGGTTTGAAACTTGTCACATGGAAATGGAAATGCCTTCAGGGTTCACAAAAAAATCCGACAGACAGTTGCGACAGGCTGATTACAACCGATTACAACCACACATTCACAAAATGGTCAAATTATCATATATGTGGCCTTTTTTGGGATTATTGATCGTACATCGTACACAGGGCAAAATTATCATACAAATACGATAATTATCGTACAAGTGATCTGGCAACACTGCATCCCGATCCCGCAGTGTTTTTTTTCAGCCGTCCGCGCCTGCCCGCAGCAAAGTTCATACCGCCCGCTCCCGCGAGATTTGAGTTGGGTCCCTCTTAAAGAACAACTAACAGGTTTGTGAGAGCCAGAATTCATACTGTTTGGTAAGGTATCAAATTCTTATTTCCTGCAATAAAATGCAAATGAATCATTTAAAAATCATTCAGTGTGATTTTCTGGATTTTGTTTTTGGATTCCGTCACTCACACTTGAAGAGCACCTATGATAAAAATTACAGCCATCTACATGCATTGCAAGTGTGAAAACCAGCAAAATCGGCAGCGGATCAAATACTTGTTATTCCCACTGTATGACCAGTTTTAGTGCTGTTAAAAAAGGACACAGTTGCTTGCTTTCAGATGTGAAACCGATGCAGAAGTACAACACTGCTGATGGACATAAGGTACCAGCTCCAAAACATATCTGGATGCCAAATTCAAAATTAATTAAAAAATATAGCTGCAAGCAGTGATGGGGGATGGGCAAGCAGCATGGCAGGCAAGCCTATGGCTGCTCAGGAAGGCATCATGAGTCCATACACCAAGTTTGGCATTGATACATCAATGCATCATAGAGAAAGGGCCTCACTTCCTGTTTGGCGTGGTGGAGCTGAGATTGATTGGCTGTCACAGGCAAACGGATTCGAAATTAAAAAATACACATAACTTTTATGAGGCTTGGTCTGAAGATTTCCATGTGTCAAGTCCTGAGGAAATCAGGCAATCTGAGTGACCTGAATTGCTTTTTGAAGGATTTTGATAAAATTCAAAATGGCGGAAAATCCAATATGGCACAAATGACGTCATAGGGTGCGATGAACTCGTCTTGATCCAGGGATTCCAACGGTACCTCATTTGTTAAAATTTGGACCAACGGGTCCAAAGATATGAGCAAAAATGCATTTTTGCTACATATAGTGTCCCCTAAAGGTCAAAGGTCACCGACATTCTTGGGCCTCTTAAAGAAGTGGTCATGAGTCTGTGTTAGAAGTTTGACTTCAAAAGATCAAACGTTGTATGGATTGTATTTGCAACCGTTGAAATTTTTTTAAGGTTTTCAACAAAATCCAAAATGGCGGAAAATCTAGTTAGGCAGAAATTGATGTCGTTTGGACTCGTCATGATTCAAGGATTCCAACGGTACCTCATTTATGAAATTTGGACCAATAAGTCCAAAGTTATGCAGCTGAATTCACTTCAAACTTTAGAGATTCCACTTTTTGGGCACAAAATTTCTTGACTTTGCTAATGACACTTTCCTGAGTACGTGTGCCAAATTTCAAAACTTTTTACCATTGTGTTCTAGGGACTGCCATAGACTTCAATTGCAGAAGAAAGTAGAAGAATAATAGGAAAAGCTACTAACACAATGGGTGCCTGCCCCCTCAAAAAAAGACAGAAAACTTCCCTCATAAAATATCTGGTCAATACATTTTTCCTACAAGTCATGTTAGAGTCATAACCTTGATTTACTCCTTCTGATCGGTGTACTGGTGGTCCTGCTGAGAATAATTTCCCTATTCAATAGATATTTGTCCTTAAAGATACCGACTTTCTACAGTCAGGTTTCAAGTAATACTTTTTTTTGGAGCCTGACCCTAGTGGCAGTCAGTCTTACTGCAGTTATATACTCGCTTCTTGTTTAAAATATAGATTTCTACGTGTTTATTAATGTTTATTAATATACTCAATTTTAAAGACTGTTAGTGTAATTTAACAACATTTTGAGAATTTTGAAATATTTAATGATGCTGTGCAATATTTTCAATATTTTATTCTACTCATAGGTTTACAATAAATTGTATACTGTAACTGTGTTGTGTATATATAGTTAAATACTAATAATTGAAAAAGTGTAGTCACCCAGGCAAAAGTGTTAAAATTGTATGGGAAAGTTTAGTTTGATTGGGGTTTAGCTCCTTCGTTCATGTCAAAGTGTTCTTACCACCTTACTGTTTTAACTCCCTCTACTGCTCTCTAAGACTGATGGATAATCTGCCAGACTCAGTGCAGCAGATGTCAGTGAGCGGGGCCAGCACAGGTAAGCCAAGGCTAAAGGGCTTCCTCAGGTAACAAAACATAATTTACTCTTTACAGGTTAAACTGAGAATTTGGAAGTGAGACGAGCAGCCTGTGGAGGGTACGGGAAGAATCTATGCAATCTTGTGCTCTTTTAAGTGAAAATCCACATTATGTTTATGTTTATGCATTTGGCAGATGGTTTTATCCAAAGCGACTTACAGGTAGTCAGATAGGGTAAGGGGGTCTTGCCTAAAGACTTGCCTTTCATGAAGGGGATTTGAACACAGGTCTGCCACACAAAAGGTGGCAATCATACCACTACACTATCCAGTCCCACATTCAAGTAATTCAAGTAGTGGGCTCACACACACAGACGTAAGCTCTTAAAAAACAATGTCCCTATATGTGCAGTGATAATTAAGGTATTTTTATTTTAAAAAGGTTCACCCATAGATAGAAAGTTTGGGTCAGGTTTGGGAGGGATTATTATTGCTCCTGTACATAAGATGACATTTGATGGGAGATCTTACAAGAACTGAAGAAGTTCTGTTTATGCTAAAATTCTGGAAATGTGACAATTCTTCTCTGCTTTTATTAATGGTACCTTCAGATATGTGGATATGCACTCATCTTTTAAGATAAAAGTTGCAATTATGAACTTTTTTTTTATATGTCAACATGCTCAATCCTGGAATAGCACTGTTGTTTCAATAGTAATGATAGTGTCATAATTTGCAGTCAGTTTAAATGTTTTCCCTCAAACTTAAAGTAAGGGCTTCAGTATAACTATTAGACTAACTATACCACTGGAGCTGAATGACAATAAATGTTGACTTTTAATTTTGAGCAGGGTTAGGGTTTATATCCAAAATAGCTGTGGGTCGTCCTTCTTGCCCCAGTAGCCCAGAAGGGACAAGTCAAAGACTGACTCTAAAGCAGACTTTAATGTTTATTTGGGAGGTAAGTTAGTTGCGATTTGTTCCATTAGATAGTCATACTGGACCTATTCAAAGTAAACACAAGAAATGTGCTACAAAAGAAATTGGACCCAGTGAATAATTCCCTAAATTCAACAATTAATCTTCTAATACTGGCTCAGTACCTAATAAAATACCCCCTAATACCTATAATCCCTATATAGACCAGTGAGCAGTGCTGACCAACATGTCATTGGGATCATCAGGTGGGAACCTCCTTTCATCAGTGTTTAGTCTAGTTGGGCCCACGACACCTCCAGGAGACTAGACAGTGATCACTCAGAGTCACTCCTCTAATGCCAGCCATCACTGCTCCTCACACCACAACAACCATCTTTTCTTCTTCAGCCATAAGCTACCTCAGCCTCTCACCAACTGCACATCAGTCATAGCGGCGGCTTACTACCACACAATCCAGTCACTACTATGTATGTGTATATATATATATATATATATATCTATATATATTTATATATGGAATAGAATAGAAAAATACTTTATTCATCCCCTAGTGGGGGAAATTCAGAATTAGTCAGGTAGCTCTATTTTTTTTTTTTCAATATTTACAATGATTGTATATTAGAACAACAACAACAATAATAATAAATGAATACAGAAATATATTTAAGAAAAACATGTCAGCAGTCCCTGTTAAAAAGCCATATGGCTGAGGGGACAGAGGACCTTCCCGAACTCTTCTGTCCTGATGAGTCTCTCACTGCAGCTGCTCCTCTTTTCTGCCAGGATGCTGTGGAGAGGATGTTTATTGTTCTCCAAAAAACCCCCCCAAAAAAAACAGAATTTCCTTCTCATCCATTGCTAGAGTCTAGCCTTCTGCCTACTACAGAACTGGCCTTTTTCACCAGTTTGTCCAGACGCCTACAGTCTTTGTCTGTAGTACAACTCCCCCAGCAGACAGCAGCATAGAACAGTGCACTCTCAATGACAGTGTGATAAAACAAGCACATCATGTCACTGCTAACATTGAAGAACCCGAGCCGCCTCAGGAAGAAGACACGGCTCTGACCCTTCCTGTACACCGTGTGTGTATGTATACATATATATATATATATATATATATGTCCGCAGGGCATATATATGTAGAGTCAATCCCTAAATTATTCATATCCCCCTGACAAATTTTGACTTAAAGTTACTTTTATTCAACCAGTAGGTTTTTTTCTTGATTGGAAATGACACAGGCGTCTCCAAGAAGATAATAAGATGATGTACAAGAGGCATCATTGTGGAAAATAATATTTCTGAACTTTTATTTACATTTGAACAAAAAGTGGTATGTCCAAAATTATTCATACCCTTCTCAATAATCAATAAAAAAGCCTTTACTGGCTATTACAGTAATCAAACGGTTCCTATAATTGCTGACCAGTATCCACTGGTATTTTTACCCATTCATCTTTAGCGATGAGCTCCAACTTTTTCAGATTGGCGGGTCTCCTTGCCATCACCCTGATATTTAGCTCCCTTCGCAGAATCTCAATTGGATTCAAGTCAGGACTCTTGCTGGGCCACTGCAAAACATTGTTTTTATCCGCTAACAATTTCTTCTCCACTTTTGCTGTGAGTTTTGGGTCGTTGTCATGCTGAAATGTCCACTGGTGCCCAAGGCCAAGTTTCTTTGCAGACTGCTTGATGTTGTTGTTGAGAATCTTGATGTATTGCTCTTTTTTCATGGTGCCGTTTACTGTGATTAGGTTCCCTGGTCCATTGGCTGAAAAACACCCCCAAATCATTAGGTTCCCACCACCATATTTGACAGTGAGGATGGTGTTCTTAGGATTTGAAGGCTTCTCCTTTTTTACGCTAAATGAAGGATACATCATTGTGGCCAAACAATAACATTTTTGTTTCATCTGACCATAAAACAGAAGACCAGAAGTCTTCTTCTTTGTCCACATGAGCATTTGCAAAGGCCAAGCGGGCTTTTGTGTGCCTTATCTGGAGAAGTGGCGTCCTCCTTGGTTTGCGTCCGTGGAAACCAGCAGTGTGCAGTGTCCGTTGGACTGTCTGCCTGGAGACATTGCCACCAGCAGAGCCCAGATTCACCAGGATGGCCTTGGTGATGATCCTTGGACTCTTTTTCACCGCTCTTACTGTCCTTCTGGTCAGCACAGGTGTCACTTTTGGCTTCCTACCATGTCCTCTGAGATTTTCCACAGTGCGGAACGTCTTGTACTTTTTAATAATACTTTACACTGTAGCCACTGGAACTTGAAAACATTTAGATATGGCCTTATAGCCATTTCCTGACTCGTGAGTAGGTACAATGTGCAGCTACAGGTCCTCAGTGAGCTCCTTTGTGTTAGCCATGACTGTCCACAAACCAACTGCAGAGAGCTGCTGGCCACTCACCTGCCACTTTATTATGTACACCTGCTCAATTGCTTGTTAACACAAATAGCTAATAGCTAAACAGTAACTCAATGCATTTAGGCATGTAGAGGTGGTAAAGACAAGTTTCTGAAGTTCAAACCAAGCATCAGAATGGGGGGAAAAAGGGGATTTAAGTGACTTTGAATGTGGCATGTGGCTTGTTGGTGCCAGACGGACTGGTCTGAATATTTCAGAAACTGGATTTTCACGCATAACCATCTCTAGGGTTTACGAATAATGATCCGAAAAAGAGAAAATGCCCAGGGAGCGGCAGTTGTGTGGACGAAAATTATGTGAGAAGTCAGAGGAGAATGGGCAGACTAGTTTGAGATGATAGGAAGGCAACAGTAACTCAACTAACCATTCGTTACAACCAAGGAATGCAGGATACCATCTCTGAACGCACAACACATGGAACCTTGAAGAAGATGGGCTACAGAAGCAGAAGACCACACCGGATGCCACTCCTGTCAGCTAAGAACAGGAAACTGAGACTACAATTTGCACAGGCTCACAAAAATTGGACAATAGAAGATTGGAAAAACGTTGCCTGGTCTGACGAGTCTTGATTTCAGCTGCAACATTCAGATGGTAGGGTCAGATTCTGGCATAAACAACACGAAAGCATCGGTTCAGGCTTTTGGTGGTGTAATGGTGTAGGGGATATTTTCTTGACACACTTTGGTCCCCTTAGTACCAATTGAGCATCGTTTAAATGCTGCAGCTTACCTGAGTATTGTTGCTGACCATGTCCATCCCTTTATGACCACAGTGTACCCATCTTCTGATGGCTGCTTCCTGCAGGATAATGCACCATGTCACAAAGCTCATTTAATCTCAAACTGGTTTTTTTTAACATGACAAGGAGTTCACTGTACTCCAATGCTCTCCACATTCACCAGATCTAAATCCAATAGAGCACCTTTGGGATTTGGTGGAACAGGAGATTCGCATCATAGATGTGCAGCCGACAAATCTGCAGCAACTGAGGAATGTTTCCAACACCTTGCTGAAAGTATGCGACAAAGAATGAAGGCAGTTCTGAAAGCAAAAGAGGGTCCAACCTTTTAAAGCAAGGTGTACCTAATAAAGTGAGTGTATGTGCATAATACACAGTATATTACTAAATATTACTGAATACTAAAGTATTCACTACATTGATCATTTTTGTTATTTTGTTGAGATCAAGGAAGTGGTGTGGTACAGTGATAGGACGCAACCTGTGCAACAAGTCCAGTTGTGAGATTTCCTCGCTACTAAATTTTCCACAGTCAACTGTCAGTGGTTTTATAACAAAGTGGAAGCGATTAGGAACAACAGTAGCAACTCAGCCACGAAGTGGTTGGCCAGGTAAAATGACAGAGCAGGGTCAGCGCATGCTGAGGCGCATAGTGCACAGAGGTTTCTAACTGTCTGCAGAGTCCATTGCTGCAGACCTTTCAAACTTCAGGTGGCCTTCAGATTAGCTCAAGAACAGTGCCCAGAGAGCTTCATGGAATGGGTTTCCATGGCAGAGTAGCTGCATCCAAGCGATATATCACCAACTGCAATGCAAAGAGTCAGATGCAGTGGTGTAAAGCATGCCGCCACTAGACTCTAGACTAGCAACGAATTAGCTTCTCTGGAGTGATGAATCACCCTTCTCCATCTGTCAATCAGATTGACAAATCTGAGTTTGGGTTGCTAGGAGAATGGTCCTTGTCTGACTGCATTGTACCAAGACCTCATGAATGTGCTTCTGGAAGAATGTTCAAAAATTCCCATAAACACACTCCTAAACCTTGTGGAAAGCTAGCCCAGAGTAGTTGAAGCGGTTATAGCTGCAAAGGGTGGGTCGACATCATATTAGTCCTTATGGATTAAGAATGGGATGTCACTTAAATTCATATGCGGATAAAGGCAGATGAGCGAATACTTTTGCCACTATAGTGTGTACCCTATATGTATATCCATCCATCCATCCATCATCTGCCGCTTATCCGAGGGTCGGGTCGCGGGGGCAGCAGCTTGAACAGAGAAACCCAGACGTCCCTGTCCCCGGCCACTTCCTCCAGCTCTTCCGGGGGGACCCCGAGGCGTTCCCAGGCCAGCCAAGAGACATAGTCTCTCCAACGTGTCCTGGGTCTTCCCCGGGGTCTCCTCCCAGTGGGACGTGCCCGGAACACCTCCCCAGGGAGGCGTCCAGGGGGCATCCTAACCAGATGCCCGAGCCACCTCATCTGACTCCTCTCAATGCGGAGGAGCAGCGGTTCTACTCCGAGCCCCTCCCGGATGACTGAGCTTCTCACCCTATCTCTAAGGGAGAGCCCAGACACCCTGCGGAGGAAACCCATTTCGGCCGCTTGTATTCGCGATCTTGTTCTTTCGGTCACTACCCACAACTCGTGACCATAGGTGAGGATGGGAACGTAGATTGACCAGTAAATAGAGAGCTTCGCCTTCTGGCTCAGCTCCTTCTTCACAACGACGGGTCGGTGCAGAGCCCGCAACACTGCAGACGCTGCACCGATCCGCCCGTCAATCTCACGCTCCATTCGTCCCTCACTGTGAACAAGACCCCGAGATACTTGAACTCCTCCACTTGGGGAAGGATCTCATTCCCGACCCGGAGAGAGCATTCCACCCTTTTCCGGCTGAGAACCATAGTCTCGGATTTGGAGGTGCTGATTCTCATATATGTATATGTATATACATATATATATGTACATACATGCATAAACTGAACAGACCCCCCCCCCCCAAATAAAAAAAATTCCAAACTGAAGTTGGAACATTTAGTTGTGGCATTCATAACTGAAATAACATCTTTATAGAACATTATAAGTGTACAGAAATAATATGAAATGATGGTCCAGCCTACATCGAATCAAAATTATTGCAGTCTCCTCCAGTTACCCGAGGCATGGGAATTCGTTTGTAGCAATTAGACCGTGACCATGTATACAAACTTTTCATAGTTTCACAGTTGCATGCATGCATAATGTGCTCTATGCAGGGAAGTACGTGGTCAATGAGACCTTTGCTGCTGCATGACTCAAATCCCCATGAGATTAATTTATACGTCTATAAAATGCAGCATTACTGAATTTCCAGTCTGTCTGAAATACTGTCACTTAGTATAATTAAATTAAAGTCTGACGGCAGATGACAAATGTTATCTATTGACTTCATTTCTAAGACTACATCTTAACCGTTGAACTGTTGTCTTGATGTTGACTCTGTTCCCGTCTGCAGATGAGGTGGCTTCGTTTCTCCTTTATGTGAAAACTCTGGACTATCAAGATAAGCCTGACTACCAGCATCTCAAAGAGCTATTTGCCAGTGCTGTCAGTGGACGGCTTGACTTCTCCATGCCTGGAAGACCAGTAGGGTCAGCCACCAAGGAGATTTGCACCAGGGAAAAGGTGAGAATACGATAAAGTGTTGAATGGTGATTACTGTATAGGAGATCAGTTGTCACATTGGCCAGTACAGACATCTTGACGATAAAGAGCATGATCAGTACTGCATAAATACATCCGTATGCCTGTGATGTAAATGGTATGTGTTCAATTTAATGCTCAGATTGGTGTTTAATTAAGTAGAAAGTGTGTGCTAAAAGCAGACCATCATACATATTGCTTTATTCCAGTATGTACACATATCAAAGAATGAACATGTGTGCTTTGTGTAATTTGTTCTTTGTACAGTTTGTATCTCATAGCAATGAGAAGTGTGAGCATGTTGTTATTTGAAAAGGTGGATCACAGATGTTTTTGCTTACAGCAGAAATAGAGACGCTGTTTTGGAGAGAAATGTTCCTTCATTCTGTTCTTTTTAGTCAACATTAAAAAAAAACTCTTAACTCCAGAGTGTATAGATGTGATGGCAGTGAAAGAGAGGTTTAACCTGCCACTGATATTTCCTTGCCCCTAAAATGAGCAGATTAACCAAAGGTGGTAAGGTTTAAAGCTGGAGGGCCATGATTTTTCTTCATTTCTCCAGAATAACTTCATGACCCCAGGGGCCCAGTAAATACCCTCTCAATGGCCCAGTTTGAAGGAGCTGATGACACACTGAACACAGCACGAGTAATGTCTTTCATTTAAAGGCTAACCAAATAAATGTTAAAACTGCATTTATGTTAAAGATTACATTTAAATTTCCAACACAAAACTCATGAATAAGGCAGCAGTGTATTCGACATACAATACAAATTTTCAGAGGGACTGGAGCTTAAAAACTTTCTGGGACTTTTTTTTTTTTAGAAGCTAAAAGATTATCACAGTCCTGGGGCCTCATGTACAAAGACTTGCGTGGATTTCCTACTGAAACATGGCGTACGCTCAAACCCAAATGCCCTCCTACGCACAAAAATATCTGGATGTATGAATCTGTGCGTACGCATGAATCCAAGCACATTTAGTTTGTACATCCCAATCAACGTGGAATTGAGCGCACATCGGAGTACCTGACTCCTCCCTGCTCACGTCCCTTCTTAAATATGCATATCATAAAGGAAAAATAATGAGTAAGACGGGGAAAAAGAAGAACTTCATGAAAAGCGAAATAAAGGTGCTACTTTCTGAAGTGGAGGCGCAAAAATGTGCTCTTTGGCACGCTGTCCTCAGGCATAAGCAGCATAAGGAGTGGGTGGGACAGCGTGTGTGAGGCTGTCAATGATGTGGAGTCTGAGAAGCGCACACAAGCAGAGGTGAAGAACTGGTCCGACATTAAGGTGGATGTGAAGCAGAGACTGGCTGCCCACCGCCGAAGTGTGGCCAAAACAGGTGGGGAAGGGAGAAGATGGGCCCATCCTGTTTGAACAGAGAGTCGGCGCAACTATGGGTGACACTGCTCTCTCAGGGGTGGTGGGAGCACATGTGGGTGACTCTGATTACCCTCAAGGTAAATACCTGTATTTGTGTAACTCACAACAAACGCATTCATACAGTAACCTAGTGCATAAGCGCGCCGGAGAAAAGGTGAGGCTGATTAAGACATTTCACACTTTACGCATGGGGTTATTAACATTTGCACACAGAGACGATCAGGGGCTTGTTAGAAAGATCTGAAGTTTTAGTTTAACCAGCAAAAAAAACAGCAAGTTACTAACTTTAACCACCGACTAGTATTGATGCTGTGAAGACAGGATAGAATTTGGGGGCGCACATGCTCAATGCACGTCACGGGGAATAATATTAGGACAATTACATGAATAAAGTTACTCACCAAGAAGCCACCCATCACACACAGTGCCAGTTTGTAGTCTGTTCCCAACAAAGCTGTTATTGAGAATGTATGAATCGTCTGTTGAACCAGGGCACCTTACCACAATGTTGGTTAACTGCATTTGTGCATCACATACAATCTGTACATTGATCGAATGAAAATGTTTCCTGTTGACATATACAAATTCATCCTGTGATGGCGCTTTTATATCAATGTGTGTGCAGTCGATAGCTCTGATTACATTCAGAAAAACATCTCTCGCTGCAAATTGTGCTTCAATGTTGGCCTGTTTGAATTCGATATACCTGGCTGAGATGCAGATAATTCTGTCCCACTCGGCTGGCACGGCTCAGCTCAGGGTCGACTGGCACAGTTCCAATTGGTTGGCCTCTGCGTTGAGCTCCAGCGCCTGCCGCATCTCTGCACACAGTTTCAGGAGGATTGCCCTCTGGAACCTAAAGTGGCTGATGAGCCAGTCGCCATCATGTGCCAGCAATTCCTCTCCGTCTTTAAACATATGCTTTCTTGGAATTGCACCATTTACAAAGTCTTCCAACACAGCTAAAGGAGTCATTGTATTTTAATGGTATGCACTGCAACACTTTGCGCATGCTTTTATATCCACTCGTGTAATTACAGACACATGGGTGTGTTAATTGTTCATCAGTGTTATTTGTTCATGTGTCTCAGATGTGCACATCACTCAGTCTGAGGATAAATTGTGTTCACATTTATTTATCATAACAGTTTCCCAACATCACCTTTAAGTGTCGCCAAAGAATCAACAGCTGTAGAAAAGTGCATACGACAGCCATGAAGTTGGTGTGAGACACCGCACATTTCCACGGTCATTTCGCTCTTGATACATCTGATCGTTGACGTGAAAAAGAGTGTACGCCACTTTTTTGTGCGTACACACCCTTTGTACAGGAGGCCCCTGGGTGTTGAATTTTCAATCAGGTCTAAGGTTCAGGGTAGATTAAGCAAATTAAGCCCACTGACGTGTCACTCCACCCTGACAGTGACTTGCCGAAGCCTTGGCACTGCCTCACTGAGCATTCAGTAAATCGGTTGTATTAATTCAACATTTGTCCATGTTACACATTTCTGCAGGATTCTGCGTATTTTTCTTTATCTGAGCCATTCAGAGAACCATGTTTTATTGCTCTAAACCACATCTTGACCACAACCGCAGTTGCCTCTGTTTTCTTCAGGTGATGCAGTGCTCTATCCTGTGGGTCAGAATAGCCAAAAAACATAGTGAGTTTGAGTTCTTTTAACTCATATTCTGTCCATGTTTCACATTTTTGTGGTGTTTGGAGTCTGTTGTAAAACATAACGACAGTGAAAAGATCAGAGATGAATATGTTATTGCTCTGACTTCACTCTACTGTCACAACTGTATCTATTCTGTGTGGTTTCACTTTGAACCAGACTAAGCTGCATTCCCTTTGCAGAAACCTTTTAGGGTTCATTTTCCTTTACTCTCTCCATGTCAACCACAGCAAGCAGGGCTAAACAGAGTTCAAAGGAATAAATTTAGCCCTTAGAAAGCCTTGTTAAGGAGGCGTACTTTTGAGGTTTGGTGCACTGAAAATATCTGATTGGTTAAGTCCAGGTTAAGTCACTGCAGGACTATTTGCTACTGTTATTAAACATTTATTTTAGGAGCTCCAGAATGAATGAGTTGACAGAGATTAAATTGTGACAAAGAAAGCACAGCAGCAATGCTGTAAGACTAATAAAAACACTAAAAACTCAGATTTTAAGTTAAGACAGCTAAAGAGGACTTCCTTTTCTACAGGCTGCTCAGGTCTACTGGGAAATGCTTCCATAGACAACAGAAACAGCAGTGGTGATGGTAATGGAGATGTGATATAGTGCAATTAAATGTGAAATTGTACATTTTCACTTCGGTACAACGGCCCAACGAATAAAGACACCCAAACCCTATAAAAGTATATTAAATTAATTTACTTTAAGTTGATACACTTGAGGTGGACTTCCTGGTTTTACTTTAAGTGCAGTGTGGTGAAATAGCGTTTGCCAACATGTCTCCATTTAAATAAAAACTAATGTAGTTTTTATTTAAATGGAGTGAAAGATTTTTTAAAAGGCAGCGTGTTGAACACATTTTAAGCTGTCTCTGGTGTCATACCAAACTTTCCATTGCCATTAGTGAGAGAATTTGAAAGGTTTCTCTCACTTCAAGGCTCATAGCTGAAAGTCTGTCAATGTGAGCTCTTTAGTAGTTATATTAGCAGAAAGAGGACAACTTTTCCTACTTTTTAAGGTATAATTTGTTTCTCTAAGTTAAACTTTATGAAAGTTAGAGGAATTTCTTTGAATATCAGGAAAAGCTGGAAATGATCACTCTGTGACATCATTACTTCATCAGGATGTTTTGTAGGAGGGTTTTAACAGATGCTGGACGGACAGTCTGTCAGCTCTTTCTGAAATGGTGCTTTAGCTTTTATACCGATTTAAAAACACAGCAGAGCACCAAGGCTACAGTAGTAGCTAAACTCAATGTGAATCTCCCCCTCATAATACTACTGTTTTTTCCCCCATGTTTGCTGATAGAGGGACAATGACTTACCTGCTGTCATAAGATCACTGAGGCCAAGAATTGTACGTAGTTATGAAGAAGATAATGGTGAAAAGGAGGAAGATGATGAAGAGGAGGATGTCAGAACCAAACACATTCCTGCAAGATATCTGAGAGGTCCTCCAAAGAGCACTGTCACTCAGCCCAAACAGGTATAAAGCCAAATCACTGGCAGCCAGACTCCTTATGTATGACTTTGCTGAACTTTGATCATTTTAGTTACACATTACATCTTAGTTGGACTCGTGGTATCAAGAAGAAATTCATTCATTCAATAGGCACTACAATATTTTATCTCATATACTGACTGTTGTTAAAGAGCAAACGCTTGAATTACCCTTTGTAACAGAGAACTAAATCCAAAGAGACCAGCATGAAAACAGACTATCTGACATTTGTGAGACACAAACTCTACCCACAAAGAAGAGAACATATATGGATGCAAAGTCACAGTAAGAGGCAAGCACACATGGACTACAGTGAAGAATGGGATGAAAGGCTTCATCACAGAGCAGGTAACAGCCATCAGCAGTCATGGAATAGTCAGCTCTGTTGTGAGCATCATTTTTGTGAGTTGAAATGTTCTGTTCCTAGAGATCCAAGACAAGAAGCCACTCCCACACAAAGAGACAAATACATGTCCTGGTTTGTTTATTTGGGTGTCTTTATTTTATTTACAGCTGTTTGGGTGTTTATCCAAACTACATTTAAACCCCTTTAAACATAAAAAGTTACTTGTAGCAGGTAGCAGATGTGCAAGTCTTTTAACAGCACCTATTTAAGGAGATTCCCAAAGTGGAGATGGAGCCAACAAAAGCAATATCTGTTACGACATTTGGGATGCCATTTTCACTGTAATGGGCTGAAACAGAAGGAGAACCATCATTTTATAAAGCATAAATTATTTGTCAAGTTAAATGTAGCTTTATGCAACAATTTCACTGTATTAAAAAAATTAAATAAAGTGGATGCTCAATTTTAACTTTAATATAGATTTTTTTTTTTAAAGTACCGTAAATTCCGAACTTTAAGCCGCTACTTTTTTCCCTGGCTTTGAGCAACGCGGCTTATAATACGGTGTGGCCAATATATGTCTTTTTCTTTTTTTTCTTTTTTCATGCCGCCAAAAACATTTTGCCTCGTAACATTAGACCAATAAAATGAACAAATAGTTCACAGTGGTCCAATGAAATTGTACGATAAATCAAGCACACTTACGCTACCGAACTATTGTAAATCGGTCATTTGTACTCACCCTCAACATGGAAAACAAACTACGGTCTTTTTATTTTATTTTTATTCTTTACCAGCCGCGTTACAGGCGCTGTTTGAAAAAAAATATAAGCATTTACGCCCAGTATTTGTGCGTTACTGATCGGTATTAAAGTTAAAAACCATTGGTGTTACAGGCACTATTCGGGAAAACAAGCTTTTGCATTATGTATTTGTTTATGTTACCATACGCATTTAATTAAAAATTTTAAAATCCTTATCTGTCTTTCTGTGTAAATATCTCATATTACAATATGGACACCCGCGGCTTATAATCCGGTGCGGCCCATACAATTACAAAATGGATTTTTTTTTTTTTTGCGCCTTATATTCAGGTGCCCTCTATAGTCCGGAATTTACGGTAATCACAAGCACCAATAAAACAGTTATTTTGTATTTGGACATTCTGCTTCACAGAAGGATCAGTAGAAGTCTATGAATGTAGCATATGAATGTTGTCGCTCATAGAAGAAAAGAGTGTATAATATATAGAGCTGTAATAATATAATGTGCTGAATGTTTTGGGGTGCTGCTTTGTGTCAGTCACACTGAGGCGTAGACATACCTTGCTGCAGTAAGGACACTCTCCAAAAACAATGCTAAAGCTCTGCCTACTGGAGGGAAGTGCTTTCAGCCACTGAAAAAGAAAGACTACTTCTTCAAATAATTACCTTGAATGTGATGTGTCATTCATATTGGCATACTTCTGTGTACCCTGCTAACTGCAGTCTACAAGTGTATACCAACACATTGATGCAGTGCGGGCTTTTACTGGAACTTCATAATGTCCTTCTGCCACTTATATCAGATTTTCATAAGCAATCTCAGTATGCAGTCTCATTGGTTTATTGGTTAAAAGTTAGATTCTGGTTCTACGTGCTACGAAATGTTAATGAATAAACTTTCCAGTTAATAAGAAAATATTTTTGTGTGCGTGTCTATAGTCCATACCTCATACAGACAGGCCTGATGGAAGGGCTGGCCACAGTGACGATTATTACACACTTGATCAGAGATGGCAGTGTCAAAGTGATAGGAATAACAGATGCCACACTCGACGTTGAAATTCTACACATGAAAAGAAATGCATGGTTTTTAACATCCTCCAAGGCTACTTTTGTCTTTGTAACCGCTTAATGCTTAACCACCCACTAGTAAAAACTTCAAACCAAACATCATCCTTTACAGCGGCGGGCTTCGATGACATCATCCCAGTAGACGAGTCTATAAGCCCCTGATAGCCGGCAGTAACAACAACACTGCAGCTATGAACTAACAGTGCAATAGTACGCATTCATTCATTCATTCTTCTTAAAGTATTGGAGAAATAAAGACAGATAATGCCGTATTTAGAGGCTGCATCGTCTAAGCCCCTTTCACTCCGTTATATGGAATCTAAATATCTTCCGAAGGACGCCGACTTTCACCAAACTGTTCTCGGTGAGTAGATAAACGTATTTCATGCCAGAAATAAGGTCTACGTTTAAAAATGCCGGAGTTCCCCTTTAACTCCCACTTCTTGCTCACTATTTCCAGTTCTACAATTACACCTCAAACACACACACTCTCTTCTCGTTTGCATTTTGGTGTAATGAGAGGCTCCTGTCCTCATTAAAATTTTTTTTTTTTTTTTAAAAATCAGCATCTGGTCAACCCAACGTAAACGAAATAGCCAGTACTGTATATCTTCCCTCATTAAGCTGAAGTTCAAACAGACATACAGGAGAATATATGTATTGATGTAAACCCAACGCACAGCTCCCTAAGCTAATCTTGATGGGAATGGACGCTTGAAATGTGTGACATACAGATTTTTCGTGGGTGTCTGGCGATGGGAATTCAATTTCCAAAACATCCTGGAGGTTGTGCAAGACACTGGAGTCCGGGTTCCTGCAGGCAGACCAGACAGCTCCTTCACACTCTAATTAACCACATGCAAAATAGCAAAAACACAGGAGGATGATTCAGAGACAGAGAAAATTTTAAGCATTTTTGGTGCCTCAGATTGAGCAGTGGTGGAGGGAGAATTTCTTAAGTGAAATTAGAATAAAAATGAGGAGTAATCATGTTTAGTTGAAGTCCTTGAGTTCTAATCAGATGGCTTTCTGAGCAGGTGAACTGGCGAATTTATTGCTGAACTTTATTAGTGAACTGGAATCCGCTAATGCTAAGAGTGCTACTAAATATACTGACAATCCCAGTGGATAAATACCAACAAATATACAAACATCAAAACTTAAAATATATCACTAAATGGGCCTGGTAAGTATCATTGTATGACTCACATGCTGAAGAAAACCTAGAACCCTTAAGGTGCTCTGGCAAGTTCCAACACATTCCAGTTTCTGTCCCAGTTAATGAATACACTGAGTTATACTGTAGCCTACAATCTTAGCCTCATTTTCAAACCTTTACAGTGGAGTCCTATTCAGCAATTCTCCTTAGTACTGACTAATGTTATTTGTTCCTGTTTGCTAAAAACAACCTGCTATACCAAACAGCCAGTGTATGATGTTCAGGTCAGGATTACCCTTTCTTGGTACCCAGAACAAATACCCCAGGGTACCTCAAAAAAACGTTCTGACAGTGTACCAGTGTTTGCTATCAGCCAAAGGATGTCAGCAAGGTTAGTTTGTGCCAGTCTCATTACACATGTAAGATGGGTTTATTTGACTCGTACTGCTGAACTGTAGTATTCGCAACACGTGAACTGGATGTAGGCGAAAAAGCTCAAGGTTTGTTTTGCCCAATAAACTTCCAATAGTGTTTATTCAAACAGAAAGGCTGTTCTCTCAGTGTTTTAACTACTACAGTAAGAGTTGTAGCCAAAAATATACAACTATATTTTTTAATATAATGATAATAAAAACTTATCTGATTAAAAATACTTGCATTTTGATTGCATCTCTCTACTAGAAAAATAGGGGGATAAAAATGTGGTGAAGTTGATCTTGTTCTGTATTTAAGTGAAGGAATTGTTGAAATAACATTATATAGTAACAACAACATATAACACTGATGAGCTTGGAGAGTGAAGGAGCAGCTCAGAGATAATTCTGCCTTAATAAAGACAGAGACTGACAAAATACTAATATGATAGCTTTGTTGTGATGGAATAATTGTGTAGAAAGAAATTATTCTTTTGACTTACCACACCATAGCTTTGTGATGACGAGTAGAAACTTACCACAGGTGCATGTTAGTGTTCAGCTTATTCCTCAGCGGTGTCACCACTGCAAACAAAAGGAATGACTTGATGTGTTGGTAAATTCTAAAAACAACAAATGCCTTGAATTTAATTTGAAGTCTCTTTTCACGCATTTCAAGAACTTGGAGATTCGCCAGTGTTGTTTGCAAGCCCTCAGAAATTGGAATGTCTCAAAAGAATGGCACTCTGCATATCCTCAAATGCTGTCTCTCATTTGTCAAGAGACTGGTGCAGCGGCATCAGCAGCATCACATATGAACCATTGCTACTTCTGTTCCACAGGGGAGCTTTGTCTCTGTGGATCCCTCATCATTTTCACACTTTGTTATTCTCACATGCAAAAAGCAATATTTCTGCACGACCCCTCGTATTTGAGGGTCACCGCCTCACTCCCGCCTTGTTGGCTGAAGTGTGCATGTATTTAATATCTTCTGAGTTGCATTGCTAGGCAACAGACAAAGAATTACATGATCTTGGGTTTACAGAAACAATGGCCAACAATTGATGGAGACTTAAATATAAAGCTGGATCCAAAGCAGTGTCAGAGTTGTGAGAAAGAAAATGTGCCACTGGAAGCAGGTCCTCAGACAAGTCAACAACACACAATAGTCAACAAAACCAGTCTGTTTGAAGACGAGTAGAGATCATAAGAAGCACCAAAGATTTTCCCCCATCACACCTGATGGATTTTACCTCCCATTCTACTTTTAGAAACTCTGGGAACAACAAGTAAACCTGCAGTTTGGGAGCGAAGTGCTCTGTTAGGAAAATATCTTACAATGAGATCTTTAAGATATGATGGAGCTCGGTCATTAAGAGCTTTATATGTGAGGAGAAGAATCTTAAATTCTATTCTGAATTTAACAGGGAGCCAATGAAGAGAAGCTAAACTGGAGAAACATGATCTCTCCTGTTAGTTCTCATCAGAACTCTGGCTGCAGCATTTTGGATCAGCTGGAGGCTTTTCAGAGAATATGTGGGACAGCCCAATAATAAGGAGTTACAGTAGTCCAATCTTGAAGTAACAAATGCATTTTCTGAAAGAAAGTAATTCTTAAATTCACCCATAAAAACCTGAATCATAATTAAAGGTTTTCTCACGATATAATATAGCATTTAAGCTGTTTGGGTGTATTAGATCAGATACATTTCTTATACTCTTGCATTGCGAATGTCTGTGAGGTCCTACCCACCATGCTCTGCTCCCAGCAGGCAGCACTCTGGCAGCATTTTTGGGTGTCTGGGATCCACCTCCACCTTAATGGATATGTTGTTTCCTTAACACAAACAGGGATGCATTCTTTACTCTTTAATTGGACTGATAAGTATTGTAGTAGTAGTGTATGTGTGACACTTATTTGCATGATCAATATTAACTGGTTGCATCCAAAGAAAAATTGTGCAGTGTATATGATTTAAAGTGTTTAGGTAAATGGAATTAGAAGTGATAAGAGTAGGCTGCATGTGTTAAACAATACCGATGGCAATCCGCCTCATTGTGTCTGACCGACTGGGTTTTTCTGGCTCCAAAATCCAGATCTTGCTGTCAATCTCATCCAAGATGTCCCAGAACTCTGTTAGGGAATATAGAATCAGCAGGAACTGGCTGTGGAGCTGTTCCAGAGTACTCTGCAAACAGTTAAATCAAACAAAGGAAATGGTCTATATCTATATGGCACTTTTTTAGTCTAGCTGAACACTGGTCACATTCCACCATACAATCACCACTTAGCCTATAGAGCGTTAGTGTCAGTGTTATTCACACACTGATGGACACATAAGAACATGACGTGTCCAAGGATATGCGCTCTTCTTCCTGAGCTACAGCCACCCCAACTGTTAACTGCAAATTAGCTAGCACTCCAAAGCGATGTGACAGTTTTTTGGTTTGTTTTTATGAATAACCACTGTATGATATCTTTTGGTGTGAGATGATAAAAATCAAGGATTAGACATGATCATTTAGATTTTTTTTTGGTTTGTTTCTGTTTTTTTTTTTGTACAATCTAGTCTATAAACAAAAAGCTGGCCATTGTGAGAAATCGACTCTTTGATAGACTTTTTGAAAGTAAAGTGATGCAGTAACACTATATTGAGACTCAACAGTACACAAGGATACCATAAAGTGCAAAAATATGTATGCAAATATTAATTATTAATTCATGTAAATTTTTCAAGCTATGGATGATCAAAATTAATCTTGTTATTTATCAAGCAAAGAGTCCAGTCTGCCCTACCTAAACATTAGGATATTTTGTTTGTCTTGTCCTTGCATAACTAAGTCAAGTCAAGCTTAATTTATAAAGCAAATACAAAACAAGTGCTTTCCATCCAGAACAATAAAAAACAGTTACAAAAAGACAATTCAAATGTATAAAAAACATCATGACAAAACAAGAGCAAAAACATCAACTGTCACAAAACACAAAAAAGATCAAACTAGCATAAAAGATAATAAGAGAAGATAAAAATAGATCATAGCTGCCACTAATCAAGTAATGTAAAAAAACAAAAAGCAGTATGCTAAAAGAAATAAGATTGAACTTTTGATCAGAATGGATGTAAAGACGGAAAGATTTGTCAAGATAGTAACTTGATACCATTATCACTACAGGATGGAGCAGTTGTGTTAATCCAAGAACATATGGAGCTTACATGCACATTTATAGATAGAGAGACAGTGTATCTGTGGAAGAGGGGTTATGGAAGAAAGCAGCACAGAATATGTGGTATAGATGGGCATGGTACACTACATGAGAACTGACATCGACAGAGTGTCCCAGAGTGTCCAGGAGCGTTGCCTGTTGTTGTTCCAGAACGACACACTTTCAGGGACTGTGCGGCGGTCCAACAACGGGAATGCTGAGAGGGTAGGTTCATATCACGAAAGGATAAATGGTCAGTTTGTGCACTTGTGAGGATGAAGACATCTGTAGTGTTAGTGTATGACAGAGTAAACAAGATGCGAGGATTGGATGTTGAGAAAAGGAGAGTTAAAAGATCTAGTGGTAATTATGTCATCGATAAGCACATTTACTTGGATGCAATAGGGCAGCCGAGAGGGATTCCTTTTGAGTTCAAAGCACGCAGTGAGGTGGCGGCAGAATTTGAGTCTATTTTGCCATAAATCACAATTAACAAAAATGTGTATTGGATTAACTACATATACAATCAACAGAGAATTCTTAACTACACAAGTGAAGGGCTTGTAGTCTTTGAAGAACAACTAAATGAGACAGGTAGGATGACTTGGCAGAACAGACAAGCCTTAGATTTGATATTAGCAGAGAAAGGTGGTGTTTGCCACATGATTGGAGAAAAATGTTGCACACTTATACCCGGAAACACTACATCTGATGGGACTTTTACAACTGCTATGAATAAAATCAAAGATTTGAAATAGGAGCTGAAGGAAAATGATGGTGGGATTGACTGGTGGTGGAGTGATCTGGATGGGATTTGGGGGATTTTGAGGGCATTTGAGATGGGAATGACGGTATTGGCAATACTGATAATGATCTCCCTAGGGGTGTTTTGTATTATACCCATTCTGAGGAGGTGGTTGCTGCAATTGATGTTCAGACAGAGAGTGGAAGCAGCCAGACTACAGCTGACCTTGCGAGGCGTGGTTTGAGGACCACCGCATGGAAGAACTGGTCAGTGAATGGAGGTTGCCAACTGTTCACAAAATTCTTTCCTTATGTATAGAACCGAAGATAGCCTGACAGGGAGAGGAGCTGGTAAAGACCTCTTTAATGGAAGTGAAGTGCTAGTAACTTCTACTTCCAAGATAGCTTAGCAGTTCCAGAACCAGCCAGACTGATGTTCGGCCAGAATCAGACGACTCCAGAGTTGGTGACGGGACTGGATTGGATGAGCCACATTACATGTTATTTTCATTATTGTTTGAGTATTTCTGATTTTCTATATTGTACATGGTACAAAACTGTGATTTATTGAGTTATTCATTTGATATTATTTGTGTATTAATTTTATGTTCATCATCAGTCATAACTAATCACATATGTCCATTGCCATTCGTGTCAGTCAACTGTTCAGAGCGCGACCTTTGATACTAAAAGAGTAATTAGGTGGTCGGTCACCAAGTGGGGATGGGGCCATAAGAGAATTTTCCCGTAAATAAGAACATGAGTTACAAAAGTAGACGGGTTTTTCGCTCCTATGTACTGCGAACAGTGGACAAATTTAGTGGTAATTGTTAGGGTTTTAAACATTTATCTCATGATATACCCTGTGTTACAATTACCTTACTATGCTTTAATTGCATTGCTATGCTTTAATTGCATTTCCTACGCTATACCATATATATATCCTATATGACATATACTGCATTAGTTCCAGTCATGTGGCGAGGAAATGAGGGTGCTTGTGAACAAAGGGAGATGCCTCAGGACGGAGTCTTCCAGAGGTCAACCGAGTTCACCCGAGTTTACACTACAAACCAACAATGGCTGATTCACACTAGTTTATTGATGTATCTCTTTGTATGATTGTCCTCTAATTGGCAGATGTGTCTCCATACGTAAATGCATACGTAAACGACCGACGCTCTGAAATTTCTATGAAACCCTTTGTTTTGTAAAGCTCTTCCCCCTTTCTTATCTCTGAATAAAACCAGGCTGCTGCAATGAGGGAGTCGGAGATTGTTGTTGGTTGCTTAGACACATACACCTGTGGCTGAAGCAGCGACGGTTCTCCCCTTTTGCAAAAGCTGAACTTTATATTGATCTCTTGTGTGGTTCTTTCTCTTAAAGGTGGGACTTCGTTAGTAAGAACGAAAAACCCCATCAGTAATGTTTAAGGATTTAAAGGATGATTGTTCATTCAATATTATTGGTACGAAATGATGAGCTTTTACAGCGTCTAATTTGTTGATTTGAGGTGTAAAACTCACACTTTATATGTTTTTCAGTCATTTTTAGTGGAGTCACTTAATTATTCATTCATTTTATTATTCATTCATTATTAGTGTGATTTCTCTGTTTTAGCATTGCTTTTGTGACACGCATATATTCCCTTTTGCGATACTTCAATTTAGTCGGTAGATTCTATTTCATTCTATATGGTAGATATCAGTAGATATGTTTCAGTTGATCACTTTTTGGACTAATAGAATAATTTTGTTAAAATTTCGTGATACTTATAGTTCTTTCTTTAGAGATCTGCGCATTGCAGAGTTAACAATCAGTTGAGTAATGAAGGTTGAACTATTCTGGGAAAGAGGTTCTGTTCCCAGCATCATGATGAACACTCCTGATTTAGTAGGTTTAGCTAATTTAGCTTATTTTTGTGTTATTTCTTTTTTCTTTTTCTTTTTTAAAATCACTAATAAGTGATTTCAGGGGGAATTATGTGGGAGAGCAGAGCCTTGACACTGCTCCACATATTGTGCTTTGACGCTGCTCAATCCATATATTATGTCTTGACACTGCTCGAATAACATGTTGTTGAGGTCAGAATGAACCCTGTCTAAATAATGACAAAGATGCAGTAGCGTCCTCAGACAGCAGGCGTCGAATAGAGATTGGGTTTGGGCCACGTACGACACTGAATGATATAGAAAGGTGTAAAGAGTTGAGGTCACAAACTGAGGTCATTGGGAATTTCCGTGTATGCTGAAATGTACATGTCTCTGTGACGGTCTGTTCAATAAATTCCCATAAGAGGCTGACCACGACGTGTCCGACCACTCTTTTCTCCACAAGTGGATAGTGGAGTGTGATTGCCACCTTTCATGTGGGAGACCTGGGTTCAAATCCCCTGCATGAAAGGTACTACCTCCAGTAGGGGTCCTTAGGCAAGACCCCCTTACACTATCTGCCTACCTGTAAGTTGCTTTACAAGCAAAAGCTTGTAAAGCGACAAAAGCAACTAACAAAAAAGCGACTTACAAATGTGTGCTCTGGAAGAGGAACGCTCAAACTCATCCTGAGCAGCTGCTCAGGTCTCTGGCAGTCACTGTTGGTGGCACCACCAAGTGCTTGGAGCAGTAGCAGGTGCAGTGAACTCCGCCTTAACCTCCAACAAAGAACATCGCTCGTGGAGGATAATCACCTTTATTAAGGCAGGAGAGGAATGAAACAGTGCGGCAGCTATAGATGACCTACTCGCTTTAGCAGCTGACTGGTAACTGAGAGTGAATTTTAAAACAGTTATGGTTCCCTGAGCACATTACCCTGGCATCTCTATGCCCAGAGACATAATCACCTCCCCAGACAGCACCAAACAACCGATCATGGCTAAACTTCTGTGCGAATGGAAGAAGCACAAGAATGGAACCGTGCTAAGTACCAGGAGCTAACAGAGCAGTGCAGGAGCCAGATCTGGAGAATCTACTAGGAGCTTATCGAGATAGGATATTCCAACTCCACTCCAGGAAACTTTATTGATGATGCAACCCAGAGCATCTACACATGATGTATTTAGCAACAAATATTTATATATCAAAGGCAGACCTTTTCATATAGGAAAATGTGACCCGTCACTGTTGCTGATGTGTGCATCGAAAGCAACCCTAGGGCCCTCTCGAAATTTCCTACCCAATCCCATTTTTTTGGATTTCCCTGTAACTAACTAACTAAAAAAATAAATTAACAGATGAATCCAGAGACAGGAACCAGCCAAATTTCTAAAAATTCTGAAAACAGGTAAAACAGCACAGGTATGTTTATCTGTGCATGTGTACATGCCTGTGGTGTCCAGGTGAAGACCAGGGGGACTGGCAGGTCAGCTGAGCACCAAGGAGCCTCTGTGGGATGCTGGGGATAAAGAAGATGTCAGTCAGGTAAAAATAATCAATTAATCTTCTCTCTTTTTGTATGTGAGTGGTTGCTATCAGTATCAGAGCCAGAGGATATAGTTGGTAAACACATGTTGCTGTTAAGAAAAACTCATTCTTGCAGCTTTGACTACAGTTTTACCTGTAAAAATAAGCATGTACACCTGGATGTTGTTTTCTTTGATAATGCATTCGAAAGCCAGATGTTAGGGGATGTTATTGGGTTTTTTGATCAATGTAAAAAGGGCTTTATTTCCCTTGTCCAAGCATTTCTTGTCACATGATTATTATCAGTTTACTAAACACTTGAAAGCTCACTAAAACCATGTGGCATAATGCACCATGAATGAATTTTACATATAAATTCTTAAACATTAGTATTTATTTATCTTTAACTGCAACATATTGGGGCAGAATTATTCATAATTTGCATTGTTTCAACCTTTTTATTTTTATCCAAGAGTGATCTCTGCAATATCTAAATCTCTTTGGAATTTTGATTAAGCAGACGCTTCATGACCAGTAACTTTAAACTAAAGACATTATGATAGGAAGGGAAGAAACATGACCGTGAGGTCAGACACATCACACTGTCTTTTTAACAGAAATCTAATCATTTCCAATAACTTTCAGTTGGCAACACCAGCATGGTGGGCTTGTAAAGTTTTGGATTTGCATATTATTTAATCTGAAGATACAGGGTTCCATATTTCAATAGGATTAGATTGAAACAATCCTATGTGCATCTGTTGATTCTAACACTGAATATGTAGTTTAATTCAAAATCTAATGCACATTCAGAGGAGTTAAATGTAGTATTTTGTAATTGTAATCCTCCTCTTTCAAACTTAACTATGTCAACATACTTTCAGCTAGAGACACCATTCAAACTTTAGAATGCTCACAAGAGATTCAGCTTTTACTGAATAATGCAGCTTTTTAAAAATATTTAGCCAATTTTTAACTATCACAGTTTAAAAACTGAGTAAAATCCTTGATGATTTCTGAGTTTACAATGCATTCCAATGACACGGAACGTTCATGTGTTGAGTGGAGGCTCCAACTGGCAGAGTGGAAGAATATAGGAAGATTCTTCAGGAAAAAAAGTTTTTAACCCATCACTGTTTCCAAAATATTTAAGCCACTGTAGCGTACTCGTGATGGCCAGTAAAAGGGGGGGAGACCCAAAGAAACCCTTTTTCTTTGATCTGTTGGGAGTGGTTTCAAAATAACAAACCCCCTAATTTACAATCACAAGAAACGGAGTGAAAAAACATTCTAAACAAGGACCTTCCACCTTTGAAAGATTCTGGAGTCAGATTAACATCTGCTCGGCCGGCCGAGGGGTTATGGAAGCACAGAGCTGAGTTGGATAAACACAGACCCACCTTTTGGTACCAGATAGGTCAGTGGGGTGCGTACCAAGAGCGAGCATTACCATCCTTATCTAAAGAGTTGTAAATTAAGTCTTGACACTCACCATCCGGACAAAAGACAGACCCTTGTTGGAAAAATAAAGAAAAGCTTCAGAGCCAGTTTCAGATGGATTAATTAATCTGTTACCAATATGCCTCATAATTACCTACTGACTGTGAAATACCAAAAAGGACAGCTCAAGCATAATTTTAAGACTTTCCACGACGCTGTACGTAAAACATCAGGAAAATTAATATTACGCCGTAGGACCCGACTGTCGTGCTGTGGAACCACAGTGCCATCTACAGATCGCGACAGCGAATCTTGGAATTAAAATCACTCTGTATTTTATTCTCCTGTTTATTATATGATGACTACAGCATTAGTGCAAATTAAATGTGTGTGTGTTACAATGAACCGGAGGTCCAACCGACGGCATAACCGTCAGTCAATGAACCGTGTGAATAATACATTTTGAATTCTATTGGTCACTCACCATAATCCATCGTCATCTCTTGTTTGAACATGTCAACTGATTCATGTTTACATTGCTTATATTTAATGCCTGTGTGATAAGTATGGTATTAATGTATTATTTGAATGTGCTTCAACTTTTCTTTTATAAAAGTTAATTTAAGAATCAAAGCCCCTCTGTGACGCCCAAAGGCAAACCCGCCATTTCATTGGATGTAAACCAGTGACGAAACTCCGCCCTCGCCAGTGAAAGTAAAGTGCGCTGCCAGTCAAGTCATTTGAGTAAAGTTTAGTTTTCTTTTTCAGTCTAGTAGTTTTGAGTCTTTTTCTCCCCATTATTTAGTTTTTGTTTCAGTTTTGTTTTATTTTATTTTGTTTGTTTCAGTTATAGTTTATTTTACACTTTCAGACTCTAGACTCCTTTTTCCCTTTTAGTCACTTATTTACTTAGTCTACTTAGACTTTTTCACTTATCTAATTTTTGTTACCTTTATGAGACGCTAATTTCCTAAGCAAAATCCACGGGGCAAACTTAACCAATAATTCCTTTTTTTTACCAAGTTTACTTGAAAACACAATTTTTGTTGGGGTTATTTTGACTCAACCCGCTCAAAAACCACTCAGCCACCTGCCCGCATCATTCTGCAAAAGGGGAGACGAGATATCGCATCAGGTTCACGCATTTCAGGCCTTTTGAAACCTCAGCAAATTAATTTCTACTAAATATTCAAATGCTTCTGCATTGTTTCTCTTTTTTCTGAATTTTTCTGTCACGGTTTATGTTCTGTTTCATGTCTTGTCTCGCCATTTCCTGTTTTATTTTGAAAAAAGCACTGACCTTCTGATCTTGCCCTTCCTCCCGTGCCAAGCGTCTGATTGTCTTCCCTGATTCCCAAGTGTTTCCACCTGTTCCCCTTGGTCCCTCATGTGTTCAAATAGTCTGCGTTTCCCTTGTCTTGTGCCAGTATGTTGCCTCTCCCCATGAGCATCATTACCAACCTTTTGTGTCAAGCCTCGATCCACGAGTCTGCAGTGAGCGATCCTCCTGTAGTGCTATCTTGTTTTGTAATTTATTCTTACCCATAGCCTTAGTTTATTTATTCTACACGGTAAGTTTCATAGCTTTGTTTTTTCCTCCGTTTTCAAGGGGTGATTTTTCGTTGTAACTTTTCATAGTCACCTCCGTTAAAGGAGAGTTTTAAGTTTATCGGTAGAGTTTCATAGTGCCTCTGTTTTGTAAAGAGTGCGTCTTTTGTTTCAATCCGCCTCGTTAGGAGAGCGTGTCTTTGTTTTGTTAAGCGTTCATAGCTTTTCTGTTTTCCTCCCAGTTTGGAGAGTTTTATGTTTGTTAACTTTCATAGCTGTGCTCCTCCTCTGCGTAGTTACTGAGGAGAGCGCTTAGGTTTTCATAGCCATTTCTTTTGCTCTGCCGGGAGATCACCCTGCCTTGCTGTGCTCTGTGTGCTTTGTTAAATAATAAACCCTCTTGGAACCCATTCAACCCTGCGTCTGTGTGGTAAGTCCCCTGGTAACTGACATTTTCACTTTTCGTTTTGCATTTTTCTTCTCTTTCCTGTAGTTTTCTGCCTTCATCCAGCTCGAGCTCCTTTCACAAATACCTTTCAGTTCCAGGTCCTTTCAAAAATACCTTTCAGACGTTTTGAGACTTGAGTCAATTTTCTGTAAAATTTTCCCTATTTGCAGCTTTTTTTTTTTTTTTTTTAGCATGGTCATCCCCATTCAGCTCATCAGCATTCTCACTGCTGTTTCACAGGAACAGCTTTTTCTAGTTTCTAATATATTTTTAAAATTTTTTATCTCTTTGTGATGTTAAAAATTGAGCTGCTTTGGTGCAAATTTTACTCAGATTTGACGCAAATGCAGTTAGAAGTTTCGGAGCTTCTATGGCCATGCTATTCCTCAATCACAGGCAAATAGCACAGATGGTTTCCTGAAGTCTGAACTACTACAGCTACTCTTTTGAGCCCACAGCACAGACAGACTATTGAAGCCACATTTGAGCCCAAGGACTATGTTAAGTCCAGTAAGTTTTGATGATCCTATGAGGTAGATTAATTTGATCTACGGTGTTAAATACAGTAGCCAGCTAACCTGTTAATCAGATATGTTGAATGTAAGATATCTTATCATGGTCCAAGTGATCTAAATAGTGATGCTGTTTCATCTACCTCCTGATAAATGGTTTTCTGTGACCATACAAAATTTTATTCAACATCAGCTGTAAAATATTTTTAAGACCATTCCATTTCTTCGGCTATCTATATATCTGTGCACTGCATTGCATTAGTGTATGCCACGTACACCATTTGATGTGTGGAGGTATAGTTCCAAAATTACTGAACTAAAGTCCCAATGAAAAGTTTCTGCAAATTTACCAGAAAATTTATCAGGAATTTTCTGACCACCCCCATCAATAGCTTAACAAGATACTTGGGTTAGCACATGAGGCAGACATCCTCTCTCTGTTCACCTTCAATTTCACAAAACTCTCTGTCCTTCCCCAGTTCTCTCTCACTACTTTACCTTCCAAGCCTCCATGCAATGGTGCCAGCGCTGCCTCTCTCCAAGCTGTGCCTTGTGAGGGATGACCTGGCACTGGATCTGGAGAAGGAAGTTGGGGGCATGGAGGACTCTGAGCTATTCTTACCTGGTGCCAGCATGGTAAAGAGTGCCAGGTGGGCACACAGAATGGGATCCCAAAACCCTCCCTTGTCCCTGGAGGATTTCAGCACCACCTAACTATCACACCATGCCCAAAGTATGCAACCCCAGGATGAGGTATTCCACTTCAAGCTATTAGATGCTTTGTATCGAGTTATGATTCAGAAATCTACTTTATACATTAGTAAAATATGACATTTAAGTGTTCCTTGCCATTCCACCTGCATGCATTTCCCATACATCAGGTAAAGCGTCGGTGTACATCTCAGTCACACCAGGTTACCATATCCTTTCCAGTTTGACCTAGATTTGCAGGCACAGATGTAAATCACAGATTTGCTATCAGCAAAGTCAGCATCACCATATGCAATTGATGAAGTCAGCATGTTGTGATTTAGACTGGCTGTGGGATGAAAAATGTGTGATTTTTTTTTTTTAAATGATCCTGTCCTTGTGCATTTTTGTGTGTATATGTATCTTACGTTTGTCCTGAGTTTAATAGTGAGAATGTGCTGCCGTCCAGGAGTGTCCTCTGCCTTAAGTTTCAATGTTTGGAATTCCATGTCGAGGAAGAGCATCCTGAAGATGAATACACAGACATACACTATAAATCAATCCATCTATTCACAGAGAAGGGTGCCCATAACAATATTAAGTCACAGTAGTAATCAATCATCATTAATCACAGCTTCAATAAGAAGATATAACCTCCACATTGAGATGTATCCCCTTGGGCACCAAGTGACATTACATCAGAATGGATGGGCCTGGTGGACATCAGGCCCTCCTGCCCTGTGTTGGGTCCCAGGTAGCGGGGATGCCTATTGCAGCCAGTCTCTGGCTGCCCTCTCCGGGGGAAGAGTAGCTGAGTGGCATCTGGTGGGCGGGGCTCTTTGGGTATGTAGGCTGCCCAGAGGGCCGCGCTTCCAGTTCTACAAGGTTGGCTGCCCCTCAATTTTAATCGCTCACTATTAGAAAATATTGAAGAGCCAGAAGGGTGAGGGGAGGGGTCTTCTCACACCCCTGCTTCCTGGTTGCTGCTCGGGGCGGGAGGGGCCAGGAGGATTAATTAATTGTTCTGCTGGTTCAGGGTCTGTGGTGGCTGGGGGGCTGCTGGCCCACTGGTGTGCCCGCCGCGCTACACCCCAGCGGAGTCGAGGGAGGGAGGACGTGTGGATGTATGGGACGTGAAAGTGTGTGTGGTGATGATTGGGTCTGGGACTTGCTGTCACCTGGCCTGCCTGTGCTTCTCCCGATGGGGGGGCGGCGTTGCCTCTCCCCGCTGCTCGCGACTTCACCCACGTCTTGACTCCCAGGGCACTTGGCCAGGGGCGCTGGGGCAGGCGCTGACCCACTGTGTGGCTGTCTGGGGCTCTTGGCCCTCCCGGGTATTGGGTGGGGCCTCTGCCGGGGGGTTTGGGGGCGCTCGAGCCCCTGGGGCCCGGGTCCGGTGCACGGCCCATGTCTGGGCGGCTGGGGCCTGGCGGGGTCGGTGGGCTGGTGCCCCTGGCTCCCGGGAGGCCTCTGCCCTATGCTTATGGGGGCTCTGTCCGGGGGCTTCCTCTGCAGTCTTCTGGGTGGATGCGTGGTTGTCCCTGCGATGGGCTTCCTTGGTTCTGTGCTCCGTGGGGGCTGCTGGTGGCCTGGGTCTTGTGGCCCTCTCTGCCTGCTTCTGATTGCTTGGGGGGGCTGTGGATTGTGGCCCTGTACACTTATACACTCATAACTAAGCACGGTTATCATGTAGGTCCTGTGCCATGGGTGTTGCATGTTCGCACGCACGCACGCACACACACACACACACACACACACACACACCACACATTCATTAGTCCAGTAGCATGGTCGCTAAGCAGGTGATGTATTATCATGTCGTCTCAGGTCATCTATATCCACAGCTGTGTTGTATGCGATTGCCGCTTCTTGTGCTTGTTTTTGTTTGTTTGTTTTTTCTCTGCTTGTCTGCTTTCAGGTGCTCCTGGTGGCTCTAAGGCTGGATTCGCAACAGAGACCATGGATTGTTGTCTGTTTTGTTTTTTACAGGTGTAGCAGCTGGTTGTCTGGTTTTTGTTTCTATTTTTGTTCCGTTTCCTCTTCTTTCCTTGTCCCCCGGTCCGGTTCAGTTCTATTACATGTTATATATTGTAAACAGAAATAAATAAATGGGCATCAAGGGGAGCTTTACATTTATAAAACTTGCCTTGGCAAAGCAAATCTGTTTGAAAAGGTATTCAGACTACAATTCTGCTGCCATAATGCTGGACAGGACAAGGGGAAAAAAATGGATGCTATTAATGCATTTTACCCTTTTTGTGCAGGCATCTCTGTTTGCAGATATGTCTAATCCAATCAACCCTCCAAGTATTAATTTCCTTTTTTTTTTTTTTTCACTCATGATGTCCCTCCAACCAAACCAGCAAAAGCTGATGGCCTGAATCTGCTACTATTAGGAAGAGATCTTCATTTTAAAGGGAATTTTTAGGTTTCTCTTGATGTAAAGTGTGCTGACATGGCATTTTAAATAAATAAAACTGAAGTAAAGCGAGTTATGAAATTGTTAAAAGGTTGCCTTCCTATTAAAAATATATTTTGAAATAGATTTAAAAGCAGCCCTGTGCTGTGTGACACTCTTAGTGTTTTCCATAACATGGTACTTTTTTTTTTTTTTTTGTCTTTGCCATTTTTTGTTTTCCATTTGAGATAATACCATTTGACCAACACTTTTGGTACTATCTCAGCAGATGTTTCAAGTAAGCCAAACCAATTCTATACAGTTACATGGAAATACTGTAGGCTGTTGATTAGTAAGAAAGAATCCACACCTGTGGGCGTATATCTTTGCAGCAGCATACGCCAGCAAACTTCCTTGTTCTACATATACGAATACATTTGGAAGTTTGGCATGCAATTTATAATATAAATCCCATATATATAATTTGTGAGCATTAATCACATAGTATGTGCATGACTACTAAGTACACAAGTACATTTATTAAAGGCGGGTATGGATTTACAGATCAATCTTTTTTCTCTGCTGACTGAATATTTCTGTAGCATTCAAGTGTATGGTCACTTCCAAAACTTTCAAGTTCCTCTGAACTGAAAGCCTGTTGTAGACTCATTCAGAACAATACATTCTCTATACTCTTCCCTTGTTTTGGTTAAAAGTGCCTGCTGAATCAATGCAATGTCATAAACTCACACAGAAAATTGTCTTGTCTCTGTGTTTTTACGGCTTTATGTGCACAGAAATGATAAATGATTGATCGTGCCTATATTGAGGGGACACTGTCTACAGTGGAAAAAAAAAGCATGGAAGAGCTGTGCTGAGTTGAACAGTATTGTACAGTACCTTTTAATGGAAAAAAAGCCATTAGCTCATGGCTAGAGTTAGCATTTGAACCCTTATCTAGATGAACTTTACATTAACTAAGGAATTCTTGAAAATATTACAATCTCAGTTACCCTGCAAGAAAGTGCATTTACTTGCCCTTATTTGATGGTGAGGTGCACTAATTTCCACTATGATCATTTGGTCATTTAAGAAACACACCTCCATCTGATGAATCTTTAGGATGCTAAATCTAAAACTGCAACAGGTTTTATGACAATAAAAGTGCCCAACCCTCATTTATATTGCTTTTATAGTGCTTTGGAGAAGGAGGCCCACTGTGTATAATGCTTCCTAACCGTAACACCATACTGGCTCATCATCGCATTGTAAATTCATATATAAATTTGAAAATAAATAGAAACTAATAACATAAACAAAATTTCCAATTGAATAAACTTGTAAGTATTCATACCTTCAGGTGTGACATTAATTAAAGCAGATTGTCTGAAAAGGGGTATGAAGAAGCAAAACTTATTTATTCATACCCCTTCTCCCTCTAATTGCCCTTATAGTAACCTTCCTGTTCCTTGTACCCAAAATTCACAAAAATATAATAAATAAATACATATATGTATATATATATATATATATATATATATATACATACCAAACCTATATAACAACAACCCCACAGCAGGCCCTTGTGAGACAATCACACTTAAATACACATTCACACCATTCTACATCAGCACTCAGAGTACAGATTTAAAACACTAAAGGTTTCTGTTCATATACACACCACAGCAGGGTAATCTTACTGCTGGGAAAAGTAAATAAAGTAAAAAAGTATGGTATTTTCAAATGTAAGTTCTATTTGTGTCAATTGTGTGAGCTCTTGAAAGTTGTGATTTTTTTTTGCCATTAAATGTGAGTGTGTAATGGGGCCAAAAAGGTTATTCAGAGAAAAGAAAAACCACAGAACTGATATTAAGATCACTGAATGAAAGATGCTCATCAGTCCATCAAATAGCAATTCAACAGGCAAATTACTTTCAGTGTCCAGGGACCATGTTAACATGAGGTCCATTAAAAGAAAATGATTGTTCTACTATCATCTGATTTCCTCTGAAAGACAAAACAGTTGTTTTAATTAGCTATTAATGAGGATTGATTCTGTAGTTTATGGTTCTACTGTAGCTAAATATCATAGCTAAATATAATATCTAAGTTCAAAACTAAAAGAGAAATCTCATGGACTTCACCCTGATGATAATTTTCAATTTAACCAAGTAAAAATATGAGCCTATGTTTTGTAAACTAAATTTTTTTTTTTTTTTTTTTTTTTTTTTTAGGGAGCCAGATTTGAATTGTGGCTTTTTCCCTGTTTAAGTTACATATTTAATTATTCTTTTGGACTATACTCCTTTAAGGAGCACTCAGTGGACGTTGCATAGAACTGCATGAATTTGATTAACTTAATCTGTCTCAATAATAATGATACAACAGCAATCTTTAAAATAAAGTAAATGGTCACTACTCCAGCATAGTGTGCAGGATTCTGGTAACAACAGCAACCAACAGCCATTTGTAATGGATGTTATTCGAGGATTTTTGTGAGGTCATAGTCGCAGAGCTACATTAAACATATTTAGATGCTTAAAGTTTAAACACTTGAAAACAAGGAGTTCCCTCAGCTAACTTGGGCAAAGGCAATTCAAACTGGAAGAGACTTAAAGAGAAGAAAGTAATTTCCATGTAACATCAATAAAACAAAAAAGTATTACAAAAAAGGGTGACTGATTTCACCATTCTGGATGACCAGTCCATTGCTGTGGATGAGAGTATAGCTTTTACTGATTTTTGGAGCCTTTGGAGCCATGGTATATATGCCCTATCCCCAGTAACCCTCAGACTTCCTCAAACTTCTTGGCCCTAAAGTGCCTTTTTGTTAGGTGAACTTGCTAAAACTAAAGCCGATAAGCATTACATTTTTCATCAGTTAAACTATCTTTTATTTTTCCACTGAAGTACAACATTGTAAACTTACTTCACACAACTACACTTCAAATAAATGGACAGCTTTGAATATCTTAGAATTTTAAGTTAAAAAAGTATTTAGCAAATTACTAGTGGATAGTATACTGATTGATTTAATTAAAAAATGGACAAAAAAAAAAAAGAAAGCACACACAACTCCACTGACATATAAAGCTGGCCAATGTGATGGTCATAGCAGACTTCCCTAACAACGAAAAGCAAAGGAGCTAATACTCCTTTAAAACCTGTTTTCAGAGAATGTGTTAGTAACGCTCATGGCCCACTTACTTGTCCCACCCAAGGATCTCCATCTCAGAGATGAGCTGATAGTAATACTTGGGGGGCGGAATGGAGCGACATTCAGGACGGCTCTTTAGTCCCACCTCCTGCAACAAGAGAGAGGGCTTCTCAGTTTAACCCCACAATATCATGCAAATTAAACAAATTTACCACCATCAAATCTAGTCTTTCTACTAGAGTCACACAACATAAATCCAGCTAAAATTAATTTGACCAACTAAACAAGCTCAAAAGCACTTTGAATTAATCTAACAAAATCGACATGTACATTTGTTCCTCATAATCAAGGCTATTCAGAGTACCCAGAAGCTCTCATTTACTTTGTTTTCATAAAGCAACAGTGTTATTGTGACAAAGCTGACGAGCATGTCCTTCTCCTTACCAAAACTGTCTTCAGCTCCAGAATGAAACTGACAAGATTAACCGACTGCTGCAGCCTCTGTGAGAAGTCAAAACAACAGAGAAAAGACTGAAATGAAGAAATAATGAAGTGACAATGTCTATTTTTTTTCCTTTAGCCAACATTCAAATCAAACACTGTCTGTGATTAATGGGGGCTTCCACCAGTTTTAATAATCAATGGTAGATTAAAGGCTTTTAAAATAATGAACTTTGCAGCCCAGGGTGAAATATCAATCTCATCCAAATAACCCAGAGGGGACAAATAACAAATAGGGACATTTTCCAGCCGATATGAATTAAAAGTACATACAAGTATAGACATACACACCCACAGATATGTGTGTACATGTATATATATATATATATATACACACACACACACTTGCCACAATGCAGTAACAGGAAGTAAAAATGACAATCTCAATCAAAGCTGGCAAACACAACACATCTGTAGATACTATAAGACTACATGCAAATTAATTATTAATTTTTACCTGTTTCAATATGTGCTCATATTCACCTAACAAGTGTTTTAACTGCCAACAGCAACGTAGCCTAGAGACAAAATAACAGTTACTAAAGAAGTGAATAAAACAGAAAAAAGAGCTTATTAGTAGGCACTCATTATTCACATATGGTATTACTCAATTTCCAGCAATTCGTAATGAGAAAGCACAGAAAGTAAGGTGTTTGTACCTTGCCCGCTTCAGTTGTCTTTCTGGTGGAAGTAGTATTCTCATTCTGAAGTCTCTTCCCTATAAGAGACATTCCTTTAGGTTAATTGACCATATTAGCAGTGACGCGGTGAAGTTCACAACGTTGGCTCAGCCTTTGAAACCAACTTGTTAACTTAAAAAAATAATAAGAAACTAACTAACTTTGGGACAATGTAAAGTTTCTTTCTATGTTCGAATTTGTAAAGGCCTTGTGACAACTTTCAAAATATGACGTCACAACTACATTGTGTTCTAAGATGTACGTGTGGTAGTGAGAACCAATAATAATAATAAAAACTGATAACGTTTTTTTATATGAATGACGATTTCACATTGATTTATTAACGTTCGTGAAATTTCTGTACTTCCCATCTATCGTTCAAATGTATGCTTATAGCTTTACCAGGACAGTGATAAATCCATCGAAGACAGTTTTCTCATTGTTGAGAGGTAAAAGAAAAGGGTTGTCTTTCACCAGTGAGCCTTCCATTGAAATTAATAAACGTTCAAGTTCTCAAACCAGAACGATTGCTTCCTAGCTACAGTTAGCAAGCCCCAAATAAGAGATTAGCAGCTAATGTATTATTTTCGGTGATTCAGTAAGCTTAATCAGTCACATTAGCTAAGATATCTAAACTAAAACGTTTGTTAAACATAGACTTATCAAAGAAAATCGACAGTATATATCCCGCCGCCAGAAGCGAAACAGTCGACGTCATCTAGCTACCTTCAGGGACTGCAAAACTATCGGAATTTCTTTTTCTTCTTCTTCTTCTTTGATTTTTAATGGCATCTGGCATCCTTGATGTTGCATATGCCGTCATCTACTGGACTAAATTTCTTTCTAATTCTTCTTTTCTATATTCTTTTAATTATTCCACTAGACACCAGGAATCCTATAATTATTTTCATCCTTTCTTTAGATTTACCAGATTCTACTATCTTTTTCAGATTACATTCTCTTATTCCTGCCTTCTGCAGCCCTATCTTCATTGTTTCCCTCTCTCATATTTGGGACATGCTATGATTACATGTTCCACTGTCTCCCTCTCCCCACAGCTACACCGCCCAGTTGGATGTTTCCCCCTTATTTTAAGTGTATTTTTCAGTTTACAATGTCGTATTCTTATTCTGCTCAGAATGACTTGTTTTGTTCTGTTCTGTCCATAACACCCTGCTTCTCCTGCTACACTTTGTAATGTATATAAATGTCTTCCTTTTTCCTGATTCTTTCAATATTGATTTCACTGTTTATTTCTTTCCACACTAAACTTTTCCCCTCTGTTGTTGATAATTTTACTTTAATTTCCACCACCTCTTTCTTTACTGCCTCCTTAGCAATCTGCTTTTTCATTTCCTTTTATTCCTACATTAGCTGGAACCCACATGATCACTATTTCCCTCCCATGTAGCGTTAACCTGGATATTTTTAACTGTATTTCATATAAAATTTCCTTTTTTTCCCAAATTTGATGATGAAAATTAATCACTACATATAACTATTCTCCTATCCCTCACCCCCTCCATCCATTCTATTGCTAGCAATATTGCAGATAATTCCACTGCATATATACTTAAATTATCCGGTGTTGTTCTTGAAATGGTCCTTTTATAAATGGGAACCACCATTGCTGCTGCTGTTACTCCTGTTGCCTGTTCTTTGGACCCATCTGTATATATATATACACATATTCTCTATATTTTTCCTCCACATAGTTATAAAATTCCTGTACTAGATCTGCTGTTTTATGTCTTTCCTTGATGTTCCACATATTTAAGTCTACATTTGTTTATTGTAACATCCATTTTGGTTTCGTTGTCCAAAGAACTGTTGGGCTGAATTCCATATGTTGTATTTTTAGTTGTTCTGCCAAACCCTCACTGACTCACCCAAAACTATTTTTTTCTTTCTCCTTTTCCCAGCACATCTCCAGAACTCTCTTTGCTGGATGTTCATCATTGTATCCTTTTAAATTTATCCAGTAATCGGCAATTAACTGTTTTTGTCACTGTTTATGTTCTGGTCCATGTCTTGTCTCGCCATTTCCTGTTTTATTTTGAAAGCACTGACCTTCTCCTCTCATTTCAGGTATCTTGCTCTTCCTCCCGTGTCAAGCGTCTCATTGTCTTCCCTGATTCCCAAGTGTTTCCACCTGTTCCCCTTGGTCCCCCAATTTGTTCAAATAGTCTGCGTTTCCCTTGTCTTGTGCCAGTATGTTGTCTCACCACATGAGCATCATTACCAGCCCTTTTGTCTTGTTCCACGATCCACAGTTCCACGAGCCAGCAGTAAGGGATCCTCCTGCAGTGCTATCTTGTTTAGTCATTTATTCCTACCAATAGCCTTAGTTTATTTATCGACACGGTAAATTTCATAGCTTTGTTTTGTGATTTTTTAAAATTTTTTTAATTTTTTGGAACTTTTCATAGTCACCTCCGTTAAAGGAGAGTTTTAAGTTTATCGTTACAGAGCCTCTGTTTGGTCAAGAGTGCGTCTTTTGTTTTACTCCGCCTCGTTTTGAGAGCGTGTCTTTGTTTTGTTTAATGTTCATAGCTTTTCTGTTTTCCTCCCAGGTGGAGAGCTTTATGTTTGTAACTTTCATAGCTGCGCTCTTCCTCCGCTAGGTTACTGAGAGGAGCGCTTAGGTTTTTTCATAGCCTCTTCCTTTTGCGCTGCCAGGAGATCGCCCTGCATTGCTGTCCTCTGTGTGCTCTATTCGAATAATAAAAACCATCTTGTAACCCCCACGACCCTGCATCTGTGTCCTGAGTCCCCTGGTAACCTGACAGTTTTCTTCTGAGCCATAGTGGCATTTCTCCTGCTTCAACCTGTAGGGCGCATATTGCTGCTGTTTTTATTGCTCCTAGACAAGTTCTTAATGCTCTAGCTTGAATTATGTCTAATTGCGGAAGTACTGATTTTTGCTGCCGATCCATATCCCACACTGCCATAATCTATTCTCGATCTTGTTAATGCGATGTATATATATTCTAACGATGTAAAATCAGCACCCCACTCTAACCCGGCCAAACACCTCATAATATTCAATACTCCCTTACTTTTCTCCACTATTCTATTCGCATGTTCTCTCCAAGTTAATCTAGAATCCAAAATCATTCCTAAGAATCGAAAGCTGTTTACTATCTCTAAGTTCTTTCTATACAAGTTTAACTTATTTTCACTAATTTTCTTTTTTGAGAAGAACATTACTTTACTTTTCTCCACTGAAAATTTAAAACCCCACTCTTCTCCCCATTTCTCCACTTGATCTATCCCTTCCTGCAGTTTCTTAACTATGTGATCTATGTTGCCTCCCTTCTTCCATAATGCCCCATCATCTGCAAACAAAGATCTTCCCATTCCTGCTGGTATACTGTTGAATATATCATTTATCATTATTGTAAATAACGTTGGACTTATCACACTCCCCTGCAGCGTACCCTTCTCTGCCATATAGCTCTCTGACACCTCCGACCCTATTTTAACTTTTATAACTTGTATATCCCTTAAAAATCCATAGTCCAGTTAGACATGTTTCCCTCAATTCCCATTCGATGCATTTTAATTAGTAATCATTCTCTATACAACATGTCATCTGCCTTTTCAACATCAAAAAACACTGCTGCCACCGTTTCTTTATTTACTTGTGCTTTTCTTAAATCATCTCCGAGGCACACTACTGGATCCATAGCACTCCGACCTCTTCTAAACCCACTCTGATATCTCGTCACCAATCCCCTTTTTTCTATATAATACATCAGCCTTTCATTTATCATTCTTTCCATTATCTTAACTGTATGTGATGTTAGTGCTATGGGCCTGTAATTTATTTTTCTTACTATGATCTTTCCCCAGCTGCCTAATTGGTATTATAATTGCCTCCTTCCAACTTTGTGGTACTTTCCCCTCTTTCCAGACTTTATTGAATAATAATAATATCTTTGTTAATCCCCCCTCACTTAAATGTTTGCTCATAGTGTAACATATCCCATCTTTGCCTTGCACACTCCTTCTTGTATTTTCTATTGCTCTTTTCATTTCTCTACTTGTAAATGGGACATCTAATTCATTTTCTGTACTTTCCTTTCCTTTCCTTTTAACACCTCCCTGTTTTCATATCTATTTTTCTTCCTGCCATTTCTTCCCTCCTCAGTTAAATTATTTTAAGTGTGAACCGCAACAAAAGTTTTAACCATTAATTCCGCCTTCTTTATTATTCTTTATCCATTCTTTATTAGTTATAGCCACTTCCTCTCCAGAACTCAGGACTGGATAAGTCCAATCCTTCCTATCCCCACCCATTTTCCTCAACAATCCCCATACTTCTCCTTCACCATTTTCATTTAGCTCCCAATCGATCCACAAAATTTCCTCCAATACGACCTCTTTGCTTGTCTTATTGTTTTCCTTACCATTGCTTGCGCTTGCTTATATTGAATCATGTGTTGAAAGTTATGGTATCTTTTAACTAACTTAAACGCTTTATTTCTACTCTTTATTGCCTGTTTGCATTTTTCATCCCACCATGGTACTAACTTGTTTTTCTTTCTTCCTGAACTTTTAGGTATATAGCTGTTTGCTGCTGATATGAACCCCTTGCTTTATGTCCCTGTCCATCATTTCCACCTCCATGTTATCACTAACCCGAGCCAGATTTTTTCCGTTTTCCTTTGTGAACTCTATCCAATTTGCATTTTCTAAGATCCATCTTCCCCTTACTCTCTCCGTGTCCTGCACTATCACTATATCACTCTATATACTATCACTCTATATAATATATAGAGCATATGTACGAAAAGAAAAAGAAGAGTGAGCTTATTCTTCGAGTAGTGGTGATTTTCAGATTTTTATTATCCACAGAAAGTAAATGCATGGTTTCTTGTGCTCTTCATCAATATAGGTGTCGTTGTAGTAGTTATACAAGTCATTAATGATGCAAATCACAGAGTGGGGACTGGATAGTGTAGTGGTACGATTGCCACCTCTTGTGTGGGAAACCTGGGTTCAAATCCCCTGCATGAAAGGTAATACCTCCAGTACGTGTCCTTAGGCAAGACCCCCTTATCCTATCTGCCTACCTGTAAGTTGCTTTGGATAAAAGTGTCTGCCATATGGATAACATGTCGGTTTGGGTTGTTGTTTTGAAGCTAAGTTAGATGACTTCAAAGTTTACTTTCATCAATGGTGGTTAGCATCAACACCTAAGGATTCTTGACTTTGTAGTGAATAACGTAAACTAACTGTCCGCATTTGTTTGTATGCAACATTTTGAAACAATTTTGTAAACTCTCTTCATTAGTTGGGCATAGTCACAAAGTTACAAACAAATAATTACCTTGATCAAGGGACCAGCCCAGCAGGGGTTACAGGTTGGGCCCAGACGCACACTACTTTGCTTCAAGTTTTCTATATGTCAGGATGTTTTTTTCTTCATCATAACGTAACGTATTTAATTACTTAAGTGTCTTGTTTTATCCAATTTCCCTTAAGTTAATACTGATGCAGGCCTGAGGTTTAGAGGCTGAATACATTAATTTGAATTGAAGTTCATGTACTATAATTCAAACACATGATATATTTTATGTGCTTTTTTTAGATGCATCTTTCAGTTATCTCATCAGATGGAATACCTGCAGTAGAACGCTGCACAACATGCTGCAGTCAGTTCCACTGACCCTGTGTCCTAAACACTTTAAACCAAGCAAACCTGGCAGAATTTGGCAGTATTTGGAGGTCCACATAAAAAATGCCTTTACATTTGAACATTGCATTTTAGATTAAAGATACATACGTGCACATACACACAGATTTGTGTGTGTTTATGTGACTTGTTTGTCATTGTCTAACATAGACATTTTCTTGACTTGCTCTTAGATAAGAAGATCGAAACATTTTTTGAGCCATGGAAAGCTGTTTGCCCACTGGACAGATGTATCAAAAGCCCTTCTGCAAGGTGAGGTGCCACCAGTGTTTAGGCTGATGAAAAGGAAGGTGGATGACGTTACTGAGGTCAGATTTTTATTTTGTTTGAGTTCTGTCTGAGTTTTTCTTTTGTTTCAGGTCAGAAACAATATTCTTTTGTGTTCAAATTGTGGAGTCACTTTAAAGACTATGCCATTCACAAGATATGGTCAGACCTACTGTCTGCAATTTAAAAATAAAGTGTCTAGATAATGCACGATTGGATTTGAAAATTAACATTTGTTGAGGTATCTGATATGTCTAGGTAGACCTATTAGAGGAGGGCAATGATGGAATATTTCCTTTTTCTTCTTTTTGGAGCTTGTGTTTGAATATCACAACTGATCATTTTGCTTATCTATATATTTTCAGGAAAAAGAGCAGCAGGCAGAGGTCTCAGTCAGACTTGCTGATGTGGAAACATCAGTGTAAGACATAAGCTTTTTCACAGTATCTATTGGTCAGATACTGTTTTTTGGCAGTGATGGTACAGACATCTTTCTTTCTGTCTTTTCCATAGGATTATGTTGAAGATTGCATTCTTCACTATTGCAGACATGCAGCAGAGTGGGTTGAGGCCAACAAACCACTGTTCTGTGCCAAAGTGGACCTGCCTGACGTTCTGGGCATGGCGCAGGAGGAACAGGCAGAAGCTGCTTTACAATATGGGAGGTTGTGGAACGAAGAACTGGACAAGAATGAAAGAGAAGCGATCCTGGAGCCATTCAAATTCACATTTCATAACCATGACGACATGTGGAACTTTTATGAAGAAATAATGGACAATAAATTTATTTGGCCTATTGTGAATGTCGCACTGAGGGAGTTTGTGTGTGGGAGTAAAGGTTTACAGAATATTTGATCATGTTGTGACTTGGTGTGTTTTTTATGTTTTCTCATTGATCACTTAATAATTTGACTTGGATTATACTGTAGGGGTTCCAGCAGCACAAGAACATGATTAGCATAGACGTAGAACTAAGGCAGTGTTTCTCAATTCCGGTCCTCATGACCCCCTGCCCTGCATGTTTTCGATGTTTCCCTCCTCCACCACACCTGATTCAAATGATCAGCTTGTCATCAAGCTCTGCAGTGGCCTGATAAGGAGCCATTCATTTGAATGAAATGAAGAATGGAGTGCACACAGGTGAATTTTCACGAGGAACAATAACGCCTGTTTTCTGAAAAGATTGAAAAACAGGTTTAATCCCTTTAATTGCTTCAGGCTTCAAAGGGTATTGTTTTTTACATGGACAAAAGTCTGATTTAGGGGTGACAATTACTGGTTCACAGCCTTTTATTAACTCCACATCATATTTGCTCTTAGCCCAAAGATCAATGGGCACTTCAGCCAACATCGAAGACAAATCTGTTTCAGATAAAAAAACATGCTTCAAAATGTGGTAGGAATTAATTCCACAGTTCTTTGACAATGCATTGTACTCGAAAATGTTTTTTTTGTATGCTGACAATCATTCAGAAAACATCAAATTTGGATCAGCAGGTGAAACGGTCCAATCCATTTCTTTCTGACATGTAGCAACAAACTCTCCCACACCTTGCCAATGCCAATGTGTAGGTTTGGCCAAGGAAATGTGAGGGCGAGTACCACAAACATTAAAAAAATCTAATTGCTCTGGAGTGAGCGACACAGCCAATAAAGTAGGCGCACATATTTTTTCCCTTCTTCTCATAGTCATTGTCAGGCCCCAAAGAAATGTGTGATGTGCAGTGCAAATCAGCAGGTTGCATGAAATCAGAAAGGGGTGAAACGAACGCTTTTGCTTCTTCCACTAGTTGTTGTGAAAAAGGAGAGCTGGGAAGTTTCCACTCATAAGCATATGTAAGTGCCGATGAATCAAACTGCACTGCTGTGAAAACTCAGGCTGTAACATAACCTTAACACCCTCTGGTGTAGAAGTTAAAATAATGCCTAATTTACACATGAGATCATGGCCCATCAGGTTAATGGGACACAACTCTGATAACAAAAATGAGTGTTTGAAGGAGAGCCCATCGTGAGTGACACACGCAATGGGCGTTGTCATTTTCTCCTTCACAACCTGGCCTGATGCAGACATAGAGTAAACGTGGTTTCCACTTAACTTTGGAGGACAATCAAACTCCCCTGACGTCACTAATGATGAACATAAGTTCCTATTTTCTAAGACAAATATCTTTGCTCTAGGACGGAAATAGCATGCAAAACTTTACTACGTGAATCACAGTCGGCAAGCGTTTCTTCACTGCACAGAGCAGGAAAAATGTGTGTGTGTGTGTTGTGCTATCACCCATTAGTGGAGGCTCCGCTGGTGCGTGACGTCCAGAACCTGCCTCCCTCCCTAAGTCAGCCTTTTGCCCAATTTCATCACTTTTCAGCTGTGGACAGTCCTTCTTCCAGTGTCCAGTCTGGCCACAGTAAAAACAAATATTTGGATCATAGCTCTGGCGTGGCCCATTTCGACCTCCTCTCCCACACGTCCACGTCTTCGACTTCGGCCTCGTCCTCTGTTTACACCAACTGCGTAATACATGGTCATGGCTGCCAAATGCAGCTCCTTTTCACACTCGTCCCTTTTGGTTGTCTTACGCGTCTCAACTTGGTTCTGAGCATGGCGAGCATATCGGCGAACGTCAGCCAAACGAGGACCCTCACACCATCCCAAGTAAATGTTCTTTACTTCAGTGGCGACATCTGGCATGAGGCCTTTAATTATTGCATCGTATGCAATACTCTCCCATGGTCCTGGTTCATTACCCAAATCCGTTGGTCTCTGATGACCGCTGTGCTTGCTGACTTCCTCAAGGATGCGGTGTACAAAATCATCAGTCCCTTCACCGGGTTTCTGTTTGCAGGTGTAAATGTGGGACATATTGATTTTGGTTGGAAATTGAGTGGTGATGGCTTGACACAGTCTTTGGATGGCTGCTTCATATTGAGCGTTATCATTATGTCCTCGTTCACTGTTGGTAGATCGCAAATCCAGTTGTGGCATACTGGCCTCTATTTTGCAGAGAACTTTTTTGCCAATATGCGACGCAATTCAACCCCGGTCAGGCGGAATTGTGCGCAGAAATCTCGCAACTCGTCAGCGAAACGGGGTCCAGAACTCTCTGGATCTGGTAAGCATTGTGATGCTTCCATGATGTCAGTCTCAGTCCAGGGTCGATAAACCAGTAATGGTCCAGTGGGACCTGCAACTTCAACCATAGGCATGGTTTGAATCTGGTTTTGTTTTTTCTCACGTTTAGCTCTCCGAATTGTGGGTAAAGGATTTTTGTCACTTGCCTTAAAAGTTCTTGGGCAGGTACGCTGGAGAACCAAACGTCTTCCTTTTCCTCATCATCAGACTGATGTAACTGATGTTGTGAGGATGATGGAATTTCTTCCCGAGGGAGGATGGAAGAAGTCCCTTCTTCCCGAGAGCCAGAGGCTTGTGGCAGGGCTGGCTGTTGTTGTTGCAGGCGTCGTGGAGGGCAGGAGTCCAGGTCTGGATCCGGCACAGCGAGAGCGCTCAGGGTGGGGTAAAGAGGTGCAGAAGGAGAAGAAGTGTTATCAGTGGAATATGGTGGTGGTTTAAAAGAAGATTCAGTCTTAATCAGAGCTGAATTATCTTTTCGTCCACATACTAAATTATCATCATCATTCCGTCATGGCATTTGTTTAGCATTTTTGATTGTTCTAACTTTCCTCCCCAGCCATCAGTTGAGGTTACCCAGACACACTCGTAAATACCAGCCTAACCCTGTCCCCCCTAAAGTGCAGCTATCTCATTATAACAAGCCCACCATTGTAAAGAGGAATTTAAGAAAACAGGGCAGGGTGGTACCTTGCAGCTCGGTCATTTGCAGGTTATACACAGTAGCACTCAATACAATGCATATAAGAATTATTTTCCATTACATTCCTCCCTTTTGATTATAATAATACCATTATATTAATCAACCCAAAAGAAACAAGGAAAATAATAACTTTATCTGTAAAACATCAGCCTGCATTTGCACACAACGTGAGTTTAAAATGCAGGCATCATAGTGATAAAGGGTCCAATATTAAACAATGAAAACATGAACAATTAAACATGATTACCTTCATCCCTCTCTAAGTCAGCGTCACTAGAGGAAAAATTTTGAAAGCAAAAAAGTTCTTTGAGTCATTTGAATAATTTGGTGGGATACATACAATGAGGCCTCGCACACAGGGAACAATACAGCAGCCCTGTATTATTGCTTCCTGTGAAATCAAGATACAATGTGCACATGCTGGTTACAAATAAGAAAATACAAACAACAAACAGTTTCTGCCATGGTTCACATGTATGATCATCTTCATCGCAGGTCTCAGTAAGGATGTTTCAATCTTCGGTGTCAGAGGTTACTAGCACTTAACACACCGGTGGAGTACAGCTTTTACTGCTGACTCTTATCTTTGTCCTTCCGGGCGTGTTGGTTAGGCTGATGTATGTCAGGGTGGAAGTCATCTACTGGTTCTGGTACCTTCCCAATCTGGTTACAGGTCCCAATCCCAGGTTAGGAGGTCTGCCATATTCACTCGAGCTCTGATTCTCATTCTCATGTAGGTAAGCACAATAGGTAATGCTTTTGTCCATGGCAGACCTGTTTCTTCACAACATTTGGCTAACTTGGACTTTAATGTACCATTTTCTCTTTCCACAGCCCCTCAACTCTGTGGACAATAAGCACAATGTGTGTGCAAGCTTATTCCCAGGAATTTACCAACCTCAGTCAATGCAGTGTTTACAAAATGTGTGCCATTATCACTGCTGATCTTCTCTGGAATGCCCCATCTAGGAATGATTTCTGTTTAGCAGTGCTTTAGTCACTGCATTACTGTTTGCAAGTTTTGCAGGGAAAACTTCAACCCATTTACTAAACATGTCCACTATTACTAGTGCATATTTCTTTCCTTCAGCTGGTGTGAGTTCAACAAAATCCATCATCAAATGTTCAAAAGGTCTCTCTGGTGGAGGGTGTGCAGCTTGTGATGTGTGTAATGCCTTTCCTACATTATGTGTGGCACAAACCATACATGACTGACAGTATTTTTGCGCATATGAACTGAACCCTTTTGTGAACCACTGAGCAGTGAGTGCATCCAGCATCCCCCCTTTTGACACATGGTCCAACCCATGTGTCAATTTTGCAAAATGAGGAACAAAATGTTTAGGTAGACAGGGTTTACCATCAGGTCCCATCCAAACACCATCCGTATGAGTTGCACCCACAGAGGACCAAATGCGTTTTTCATCTGCAGAGGCAAAAGGTTGCAAAGCATGGAGATCTGTGAGGGAGTCTTCTGCCTGCAAAGAGAGGGAAGCGAAAACAGGAAAAGATTTAGCTGCTTGCTTAGCTGCAGCATCAGCTCTGTCATTACCACAAGCAACAGGATCGTCTGAGTTAGTGTGAGCCGCACACTTACAGACCGAGATTGCTGTAGGCAAAAGGATCGCATCAAGAAGATCAGAAACCTGCTTGGAGTTCAGAATAGTTTTATCATCTGATTTAAGGAAATGCCTGTGTTTCCACAGCGCACCAAAGTCATGAACAACACCAAAAGCATATCTGGAATCTGTGTAAATGGTGACAGACTTACCAGCTGCCAACTTACAAGCTTCAGTAAGGGCAATAAGCTCAGCAGTTTGAGCAGAGAAATGTTTAGGAAGAGAACCAGACAACAAAGTGTCATGTGAAGAACATACTGCAAACCAAACACAGTTAGTACCTGTGGCTGGATCACGCAAAGCTGATCCATCTACAAAAAGAATCATGTCATAGTTTGGAAGAGGAGTCTCTAAAAGATCAGGTCGGGGTGTACAAACTTGTTCCAAAACAGCTTCACAGTCATGAGGCTCCCCATCCTCAGGAGTCGGAAGCAAAGTAGCAGGATTCAGAACAGTACAATGTTTAACAGTGACATTTGGCATATCAAGGAGCACAGAGGTGTATCTGAGCCACGAGCAGTTGAAAGATGTGAAGTTTTCTGCTCGAGAAGAATAATGGCAACAGCATGAGGAACCAAAACAGTCAAATTAGCGTAGCCCACAATATCTCGGGAGGCCAGGACAGCTTTCTCTGCAGCCTGCAAAAGCACGAAGACAACCAGGCAGGCCTGCAGCCAGAGTCCAGTTTTGCTGAGAAATAATGGCTTATTTGCATTACTGTTTGCATGTTTTGCAGGGAAAACTTCAACCCATTTACTAAACACGTCCACTATTACTAGTGCATATTTCTTTCAGCTGGTGTGAGTTCAACAAAATCCATCATCAAGTGTTCAAAAGGTCTCTCTGGTGGAGGGTGTGCCGCTTGTGATGTGTGTAATGCCTTTCCTACAGTATGTGTGGCACAAACCATACATGACTGACAGTATTCTTGCGTGGCCTGCAGCCACAGAGTCCAGTTTTGCTGAGAAATAAGCCACTGGCCTTTGCCTGCCCCCATGTTCCTGCATAAGAACAGAGGTCATACAACCATGCTTCTCATCAACTGCCTGTATGAAAGGTTTATGAGGATCTGGAATGCCAAGTATTGGTGCTGTTTGAAGAGCCAGCTTAAGCTGACTAAAGGCTGATTCACCCTCAGGAGTCCATGGAACACGATCAGCTGACTGGAGGCCTTTTCCATGGATAAGAGCACCTAAGGGAGCTTCGAGAAAAGAGTAGTTAGGAATAAAGTTCCTGAAGTAAGATGTTATACCTAAGAATGACATAAGCTGTTTTTTAGTAACCGGTTTAGGAATGTTCTGAACTGCAGCAACACGTTTAGGAGAAAGTGAGCGCCCATCCTTAGAAATCACATGACCCAAAAAGGTGACTTTGTCCTGTACAAACTGTAACTTAGAAAGGCTGGCTTTATGGCCATAAGAATGAAGATGTTTCAACAGAGTCACTGTCTTTTTCACACTGTTGTTTAGATGGACTACATAAAAGGATGTCATCCACATATTGCAAAAGAGCAGAGCCTGTGGTTAATTGAAGTTAATCCAGACTAGCTTTGAGGGCAGCATTGTAAATAGTGGGACTTTCACAGTACCCCAGGCATAACTGGGTAAAAGTCCAAGATCTCCCTTCAAACTAAAAAGCAAACCAAAATTGGTTATCAGGGTGCACTGGCACAGAGAAAAATGCATTAGACAAGTCAACAACTGAGAAAAACTGTGCATCTGATGGAGTTTGAGACAAAATAGTGTGTGGGTTGGGCACAGTAGGAGCGAAGGAGGAGTGAAGGGTCTCTGATGACCGCTGTGCTTGCTGACTTCCTCAAGGATGCGGTGTACAAAATCATCAGTCCCTTCACCAGGTTTCTGTTTGCAGGTGTAAATGTGGGACATATTGATTTTGGTTGGAAATTGAGTGGTGATGGCTTGACACAGTCTTTGGATGGCTGCTTCATATTGAGCGTTATCTTTATGTCCTCGTTCACTGTCGGTATGTCGCAAATCCAGTTGTGGCATACTGGCCTCTATTTTGCAGAGGTCGGTCGGTTTGAACTTTTTTGCCAATATGCGACGCAATTCAACCCCGGTCGGGCGGAATTGTGCGCAGAAATCGCGCAACTCGTCAGCGAAACGGGGTCCAGAATTCTCTGGATCTGGTAAGCATTGTGATGCTTCCATGATGTCAGTCTCAGTCCAGGGTCGATAAACCAGTAATGGTCCAGTGGGACCTGCAACTTCAACCATAGGCATGGTTTGAATCTGGTTTTGTTTTTTCTTACGTTTAGCTCTCCGAATTGTGGGGAAAGGACTTTTGTCACTTGCCTTAAAAGTTCTTGGGCAGGTACGCTGGAGAACCAAACGTCTTCCTTTTCCTCATCATCAGACTGATGTATCTGATGTTGTGAGGATGATGGAATTTCTTCCCGAGGGAGGATGGAAGAAGTCCCTTCTTCCCGAGAGCCAGAGGCTTGTGGCAGGGCTGGCTGTTGTTGTTGCAGGCGACGTGGAGGGCAGGAGTCCAGGTCTGGATCCGGCACAGTGAGAGCGCTCAGGGTGGGGTAAAGAGGTGCAGAAGGAGAAGAAGTGTTATCAGTGGAATATGGTGGTGGTTTAAAAGAAGATTCAGTCTTAATCAGAGCTGAATTATCTTTTCGTCCACATACTAAATTATCATCATTCCGTCATGGCATTTGTTTAGCATTTTTCTTTCTTTCTCTTAATACACTTTCTTTTTTCCAAAATTCTATACCTTTCTTACTTCTTATTTCTTTTTTTTGCTTCATCTCTTTCTCATATTTGCAAAACTTGTCTTCTAATTTTCTTATTTCTAACATATTAAAAGAACCTTCAGGTGGAAAACCCCAATTTTCTATCCAATATCTCATCCATTTTATACTCTTTGGACCATATTTCTTTTTCATTTCATCATCATGCTTAGGTCCCCCGGTAGGGTCAAAAGTCTGAAACCTACTGTTTCCCATTCTCGGACTTGGAATGGGGAAATATATTCCTTCACTCAAAGGACGTCTCCAATGAGGACCTTAATCTGTACTCACACTTCTTCGGAGTACTTCACACTTCTTCGGACTGCTTCAAAAGTTTCACTTACCCGTGAAATCTCTGTCTCACTAATGACACAACCGGGAAACCCTCTTTTATCCATCCATCCGTCCATCATGTGCTGCTTATCCGGGGGTTGGGTCGTGGGGGCAGCAGCTTGAGCAGAGAAACCCAGACGTCCCTGTCCCCGGCCACTTCCTCCAGCTCTTCGGGGGGACCCCGAGGTGTTCCCAGGCCAGCCGAGAGACATAGTCTCTCCAACATGTCCTGGGTCTTCCCCGGGGTCTCCTCCCAGTGGGACGTGCCCGGAACACCTCCCCAGGGAGGCGTCCAGGGGGCATCCTAACCAGATGCCCGAGCCACCTCATCTGACTCCTCTCAATGCGGAGGAGCAGCGGTTCTACTCCGAGCCCCTCCCGGATGACTGAGCTTCTCACCCTATCTCTAAGGGAGAGCCCAGACACCCTGCGGAGGAAACCCATTTCGACCGCTTGTATTCGCGATCTTGTTCTTTCGGTCACTACCCACAACTCGTGACCATAGGTGAGTATGGGAACGTAGATTGACCAGTAAATGGAGAGCTTCGCCTTCTGGCTCAGCTCCTTCTTCACAACGACGGGTCGGCGCAGAGCCCGCATCACTGCAGACGCCGCACCGATCCGCCCGTCAATCTCCCGCTCCATTCGTCCCTCACTCGTGAACAAGACCCCGAGATACTTGAACTCCTCCACTTGGGGAAGGATCTCATTCCCGACCCGGAGAGAGCGTTCCACCCTTTTCAGGCTGAGAACCATAGTCTCGGATTTGGAGGTGCTGATTCTCATCCCAGCCGCTTCACACTTGGCTGCGAATCGCTCCAGTGAGAGCTGAAGGTCACGGCCTGACGACGGTAACAGAACCACATCATCCGCAAAAAGCAGAGACCCGATTCTGAGGTCGCCAAAGGACACCCTCAACGCCCTGGCTCCGCCTAGAAATTCTGTCCATAAAAGTTAGGAACAGAAACGGTGATAAAGGGCAGCCCTGACGGAGTCCAACTCTCACCGGAAACGTATCCGACTTACTGCCGGCAATGCGGACCAAACTCTGGCATCGGTCATACAGAGACCGAACGGTCCCTATCAAGGGGTCAGGCACTCCATATTCTCGGAGCACCCCCCACAGGACTCCACGAGGGACACGGTCGAACGCTTTCTCCAAATACCTCTTTTATTCAAATAAAAACTAAAAAGCAGTCTTATCGTCTCAGACTATCATATTTCAAAAATGATCCCAGCGCTGGTATTCAGGAAATGGACCTGCCAGTCCTTTCTCTCCGAAAAGGCCTTGGAGGTATGAGGCTGGAACAGCTACTTCAGTCCAGGCTGGCCATGCTCTGCGGTCCGGTCCAGAGACACCAGTCGAGGGATCCTGTTCGTGACGCCAAAATTGTGGTGGAAATTTAGTTACGCACAGTGTCAGTTATTTTCTTCTGAGGAGATAAGAGGCTTTAATAATAATATCTTGCAAGAGAGAACAACACAGTACAGAATACACTGAAGACCACTGAAGAAAATACACACAGTTATATTGCCCGTTCATCACGTCATCTGTCTTTGGGTATAGTTGATTGTTCTTCTAACTTTCCTCCCCAACCATCAGTTGAGGTTACCCAGACACAGTCGTAAATACCAGCCAAACCCTGCCCCCCCTAAAGTGCAGCTGTCTCATTATAACAAGCCCACCATTGTAAAGAGGAATTTAACAAAACAGGGCAGAGTGGTACCTTGCAGCTTGGTCATTTGCAGGTTATACACAGTAACACTCAATACAATGCATATAATAATTAATTTTCCATTACAGTATACTGCAAAGTAATACTTTCTTTTTTGTTGAAACCTATTCAGACATGGATAAATATGAAGGACAAAGGAGTTTAGACTTGGTTTGAGTGAAGGGATTCATTTTATATCAAAATCTAAAATTGTGTAGAACTCGTGAAAAGAAAATTATTCTCGGATTCCTGAAAAGGTTTAGTTTTGTTATTTTGTATACTGCAAAGTAATACTTTCTTTTTTTGTTGAAACCTATTCAGACATGGATAAATATGAAGGACAAAGCAGTTTTAACTTGGTTTGAGTGAAGGAATTCAATTTATATCAAAATCCGAAATTGTTTAGAACTCGTGAAAAGAAGCATATTCTCGGATTCCTGAAAAGATTTAATGTTGTTCTTTCCTATACTGCAAAGTAATACTTTCTTTTTTTGTTGAAACCTATTCAGACATGGATAAATATGAAGGACAAAGCAGTTTTAACTTTGTTTGAGTGAAGGAATTAATTTTATATCAAAATCTAATATTGTGTGGAACTTGTGAAAAGAAACTTATTCTTGGATTCCTGAAAAGGTTTAGCGTTGTTCTTTTCTATACTGCAAAGTACAACGTTCTTTTTTGTTGAAACCTATTCAGACATGGATAAATATGAAGGACAAAGCAGTTTTAACTTTGTTTGAGTGAAGGAATTCATTTTATATCAAAATCTAATATTGTGTAGAACTCATGAAAAGAAACTTATTCTTGGATTCCTGAAAAGGTTTAGCGTTGTTCTTTTCTATACTGCAAAGTACAACGTTCTTTTTTGTTGAAACCTATTCAGACATGGATAAATATGAAGGACAAAGCAGTTTTAACTTTGTTTGAGTGAAGGAATTCATTTTATATCAAAATCTAATATTGTGTAGAACTCATGAAAAGAAACTTATTCTTGGATTCTTGAAAAAGTTTAGTGTTGTTCTTTTCTATACTGCAAAGTACAACGTTCTTTTTTGTTGAAATCTATTCAGACTTGCATAAATATGAAGGACAAAGCCGTTTTAACTTGGTTTGCGTGAAGGAATTCATTTTATATCAAAATCCGAAATTGTGTAGAACTCGTGAAAAGAAGCTTATTCTCGGATTCCTGAAAATATTTAGTGTTGTTCTTTCCTATACTGCAAAGTAATACTTTCTTTTTTGTTGAAACCTATTCAGACATGGATAAATATGAAGGACAAAGCAGTTTTAACTTTGTTTGAGTGAAGGAATTCATTTTATATCAAAATCTAATATTGTGTAGAACTCGTGAAAAGAAACTTATTCTTGGATCCCTGAAAAGGTTTAGTGTTGTTCTTTTCTATACTGCAAAGTACAACGTTCTTTTTTGTTGAAACCTATTCAGACATGGATAAATATGAAGGACAAAGCAGTTTTGACTTTGTTTGAATGAAGGAATTCAATTTATATTAAATTCATTTTATATCAAAATCTAAAATTGTGTAGAACTCGTGAAAAGAAGCTTATTCTCTGATTCCTTAGTGTTGTTCTTTTGTGGGTGACCATGTGTCAAATGGGGGGATGCTGAATGCACTCACTGCTCAGTGATTAGGGTTCAGTTCATATGAATTCTTATATGCATTGTATTGAGTGTTACCGTGTATAACCTGCAAATGACCAAGCTGCAAGGTACCATAGACCAAGCTACCACCCTGTTTTCTTAAATTCCTCTTTACAATGGTGGGCTTGTTATAATGAGACAGCTGCAGTTTAGGGGGGAAAGAATTTGGCTGGTATTTACGACTGTGTCTGGGTAACCTCAATTGATGGTTGGGGAGGAAAGTTAGAACAATCAAAAATGCTAAACAAATGCCATGACAGAATGATGATGATAATTTAGTATGTGGACGAAAAGATAATTCAGCTCTGATTAAGACTGAATCTTCTTTTAAACCACCACCATATTCCACTGATAACACTTCTTCTCCTTCTGCACCTCTTTACCCCACCCTGAGCGCTCTCGCTGTGCCGGATCCAGACCTGGACTCCTGCCCTCCACGACGACTGCAACAACAACAGCCTGCCCTGCCACAAGCCTCTGGCTCTCGGGAAGAAGGGACTTCTTCCATCCTCCCTCGGGAAGAAATTCCATCATCCTCACAACATCAGTTACATCAGTGTGATGATGAGGAAAAGGAAGACGTTTGGTTCTCCAGCGTACCTGCCCAAGAACTTTTAAGGCAAGTGACAAAAATCCTTTCCCCACAATTCGGAGAGCTAAACATGAGAATAAAAAACAAAACCAGATTCAAACCATGCCTATGGTTGAAGTTGCAGGTCCCACTGGACCATTACTGGTTTATCAACCCTGGACTGAGATTGACATCATGGAAGCATCACAATGCTTACCAGATCCAGAGAGTTCTGGACCCCGTTTCGCTGACGAGTTGCGAGATTTCTGCGCACAATTCCGCCCGACCGGGGTTGAATTGCATCGCATATTGGCAAAAAAGTTCAAACTGACCGACCTCTGCAAAATAGAGGCCAGTATGCCACAACTGGATTTGCGACCTACCGACAGTGAACGAGGACATAAAGATAACGCTCAATATGAAGCAGCGATCCAAAGACTGTGTCAAGCCATCACCACTCAATTTCCAACCAAAATCAATATGTCCCACATTTACACCTGCAAACAGAAACCCGGTGAAGGGACTGATGATTTTGTACACCGCATCCTTGAGGAAGTCAGCAAGCACAGTGGTCACCAGAGACCCTTCACTCCTCCTTCGCTCCTACTGTGCCCAACTGTTTTTCTCAGTTGTTGACTTGTCTAATGCATTTTTCTCTGTGCCAGTGCACCCTGATAGCCAATTTTGGTTTGCTTTTTAGTTTGAAGGGAGATCTTGGACATTTACCCGGTTATGCCAGGGGTACTGTGAAAGTCCCACTATTTACAATGCTGCCCTCAAAGCTAGTCTGGATTAACTTCAATTAACCACAGGCTCTGCTCTTTTGCAATATGTGGATGACATCCTTTTATGTAGTCCATCTAAACAACAGTGTGAAAAAGACACAGTGACTCTGTTGAAACATCTTCATTCTTATGGCCATAAAGCCAGCCTTTCTAAGTTACAGTTTGTACAGGACAAAGTCACCTTTTTGGGTCATGTGATTTCTAAGGATGGGCGCTCACTTTCTCCTAAACGTGTTGCTGCAGTTCAGAACATTCCTAAACCGGTTACTAAAAAACAGCTTATGTCATTCTTAGGTATAACATCTTACTGCAGGAACTTTATTCCTAACTACTCTTTTCTCGAAGCTCCCTTAGGTGCTCTTATCCATGGAAAAGGCCTCCAGTCAGCTGATCGTCTTCCATGGACTCCTGAGGCTGAATCAGCCTTTAGTCAGCTTAAGCTGGCTCTTCAAACAGCACCAACACTTGGCATTCCAGATCCTCATAAACCTTTCATACAGGCAGTTGATGAGAAGCATGGTTGTATGACATCTGTTCTTATGCAGGAACATGGGGGCAGGCAAAGGCCAGTGGCTTATTTCTCAGCAAAACTGGACTCTGTGGCTGCAGGCCGCGCAAGAATACTGTCAGTCATGTATGGTTTGTGCCACACATAATGTAGGAAAGGCATTACACACATCACAAGCGGCACACCCTCCACCAGAGAGACCTTTTGAACACTTGATGATGGATTTTGTTGAACTCACACCAGCTGAAGGAAAGAAATATGCACTAGTAATAGTGGACGTGTTTAGTAAATGGGTTGAAGTTTTCCCTGCAAAACATGCAAACAGTAATGCAGTGACTAAAGCACTGCTAAACAGAAATCATTCCTAGATGGGGCATTCCAGAGAAGATCAGCAGTTATAATGGCACACATTTTGCAAACACTGCATTGACTGAGGTTGGTAAATTCCTGGGAATAAGCTTGCGCACACATTGTGCTTATCATCCACACAGTGGAGGTGCTGTGGAAAGAGAAAATGGTACATTAAAGTCCAAGTCAGCCAAATGTTGTGAAGAAACAGGTCTGCCATGGACAAAAGCATTACCTATTGTGCTTACCTACATGAGAATGAGAATCAGAGCTCGAGTGAATCTCAGCCCATTTGAAATTTTATTTGGCAGACCTCCTAACCTGGGATTGGAACCTGTAACCAGACCCCTCCCTTCCACAACTGTTTGTGATGATGCTATGTTGTCTTACTGTCGAAACCTTTCCACTGTTCTATCTCAAGTTTCACAGACAGTAAAAGCAGCCTTTCCAGCCACATAAAACACACCTCTGCACCCACTCCAACCAGATGACAGGTGGTGAAGGAACTTTGCAGGAAACTTTGGAAGTCCGTACGTTGGCAAGGCCCGTTCCAGGTGCTACTGGTCACTCACACAGCTGTTAAAGTTGCAGAGAGAGCAACCTGGATTCATGCCAGTCACTGTAAGAAGGTACCAGAACCAGTAGATGACTTCCACCCTGACATACATCAGCCTAACCAACACGCCAGGAAGGACAAAGATAAGAGTTAGCAGTAAAAGCTGTACTCCATCGGTGTGTTAAGTGCTAGTAAACTCTGACACCGAAGATTGAAACATCCTTACTGAGACCTGTGATGAAGATGATCATACACATGGTGTGAACCATGGCAGAAACCGTTTGTTGTTTGTATTTTCTTATTTGTAACCAGCATGTGCACATTGTATCTTGATTTCACAGGAAGCAATAATACAGGGCTGCTGTATTGTTCCCTGTGTGCGAGGCCTCATTGTATGTATCTCACCAAATGATTCAAATGACTCAAAGAACTTTTTTGCTTTCAAAATTTTTCCTCTAGTGACGCTGACTTAGAGAGGGATGAAGGTAATCATGTTTAATTGTTCATGTTTTCATTGTTTAATATTGGACCCTTTATCACTATGATGCCTGCATTTTAAACTCACGTTGTGTGCAAATGCAGGCTGATGTTTTACAGATAAAGTTATTATTTTCCTTGTTTCTTTTGGGTTGATTAATATAATGGTATTATTATAATTTAAAGGGAGGAATGTAATGGAAAATAATTCTTATATGCATTATATTGAGTGTTACTGTGTATAACCTGCAAATGACTGATTTGCAAGGTACCACCCTGCCCTGTTTTCTTAAATTCCTCTTTACAATGGTGGGCTTGTTATAATGAGATAGCTGCACTTTAGGGGGGACAGGGTTAGGCTGGTATTTACGAGTGTGTCTGGGTAACCTCAACTGATCGTTGGGGAGGAAAGTTAGAACAATCAACCATACCCAAAAACAGATGACGTGATGAGAGGGCAATATAGCTGTGTGTTTTTGCTTCAGTGGTCAGAGCAACTTTGTATTCTGTACTGTGTTGTTCTCTCTTGCAAGATATTATCATTAAAGCCTCTTATCTCCATAGAAGAAAATAACTGACTCCCCAAATGCAAGTGTCAGGACAAATGATCAAACTTCTCCAAGCTTCAGTCTGCAGAGAGGTACAAGACAGGGTTGCCCAGTTTCTCCCTCACTTTTTGCTATTTTCATCGAAACTTTAGCAGCTGCTATCAGACAAGATAGAAATATTAAAGGCATCCAACCCCAAAGTCTTTATGCTGATGATGTATTACTTTTCCTTCAGAACTCACAGACGTCTCTCACTCACACCATCACACTCATAAATAAATTCTCAGCACTTTCTGACTACTCTATCAATTGGTCTAAGACCACAGTTCTGACCATTAACTGTAGGGTCCAGAATATATCTGCGATCACTTTACAGTCAGGAAATATTAGATATTTAGGCATAAACATTTCCTCCAGGCTCTCAGAGCTAACAAAGCTAAATTATGTGCAATTATTAAAGACAGTAGAGGACGATCTCTCTCGTTGGAAGTCCTTACCTATATCACTTATGGGGAGAGTTACAACCATTAAAATGATGATACTACCAAAAGTTATCTATTTTTTCTCAATGATCCCCATAAAACCATCTGCTACTTGGTTTAAGTCACTAGATTCATGCATCTCCAAATTTCTGTGGAAAAACAAACCACCACGTATTAGTTTAAAAACCCTACAGAAGGCCAAGGACAGTGGTGGATTAGATGAGAATCTCGTGAGTCACCATCCATGACAAATCCCAAAGTCTGTTCGGAAGAGCTGAAAGGTTCACACTGCACCAAACTGTTGAGCGCTCGCCAATAGTGAGCCCACGCACTGGACTCACTGGGGCCTGGCATGCACAACAGAGACCAAAGATCGATGGCACGTTAAAACTTTTACATCTTCTTGTTCTAAATTAAAATTGTTTAAAAATGTCTTTATAAAAGCATAACTTTCTGTTAGATTAAAAGACAGGTGCTTTCAGGTCTGATGGTAAAAGTCGTAGTCTTCTCAAGTAGGCCCCCATACAGAATCTTGCCATTGCAGCTGCTGCTGGGTTTTTGGATGGGTTAATTGCACACTTTAATTGGACAGAGGTAAAAATACTTCCTAAAAATAAATACAGATCTGGTACTGCTTTCCCTCCTTTCACTTTTGGCTTCTTCAGTACTTCCTTCCTCAACCTTTCCCATTTGGAGTTCCATAAAAAATAAAAGATGGATCGTTCCAGGTCTAAAAGAACTCTTCGAGGTGGCATAAAGACAGAACTGGCAAGCAACAGCAGAGGTAAAATAACTGTTTTGATAATTAAAATCTTGCCTTCTTGTCAGTCCTCTGAGTCCCCAAAACCCTAGTCGTTTCCTTATTTTCCCCACAATATCTGGCCAATTTGTTTTTCCTTTTCCTTCTGTATCAAATTTGATTCATAATATTTTTTGGTCTCTGTGGGCAATTGTCAGGGGGAGTCCAGTCACCTCTGATTCTGTCCATGGTCCGTAAAATTTGGTTTGTGTCTTTTCTTTGTTTATTTTTGCCCCTGATCCCTTGGCGTACCAGTCAGTGACTTTGAAAGTTCTATTTATCGATAAAATATCTGTACACAATATGTTAATGTCATCCCTGTATAGGACACATTTAGCTACCAAGCCTGCACTGCCTGGGATTACAACTCCTTTAATCTGTCGATCTTTTCTCAAGATCTGTGCTAAAGGCTCGATGTAACACACATACAAGAGAGCAGATAATGGGCATCCTTGCCGAACACCGCACTTCACTTTCACTGCATCAGTCAGGTGACCATTTATGACGAATCTACTGCTTATATCTTGGTACAGTAATCCCACCCATGTCGTCAGAAACCCACCTTTTGCAACACCTGAAAAAGATATTAATGCGAGACCCGATCAAAAGCTTTTTCAAAGTCTAAATTTAAGATGACAAGCCGGGTGTTTCTGTCTCTAGCGTAATCAATGATGTCTCGAATCAGTATGAGGCTGTCGGTGAGTTGTCTCCCTGAGATGGCACAAGCCTGGTCTGGGTGAATTACCTCCTCTAAAACAGAGGACATCCGTGTTGATAAAACCTTGCTAAAAAGTTTACAGTCAAAGTTTAAAAGTGTGATGGGCCTCCAATTCTTTAGGTCAGTCTTATAATTTTTTTTATAAAGTGGAGTCACTATTCCCACTCTAAAACTGTCAGGCAGTCGGTCGAGTTTTTCAAAATCTTTAAAAACATCTAAAATGTCTGATGATAAAAGGTCCCAAAAGGTCAGGTAGAATTCTGCAGGAAGCCCGTCTAAACCCGGAGCTCGACTTCTCTTAAAACCTGTTAGGCATTTTTTTTAACTCTAAAGCAGTAAAATCCTGTGTCAAGTGTGCATTCTCTTTTACGGTTTTGTCAACGAATTTTAAAATTTCTGCCGATGTTTCCAAGTGCACTGGTTTCTCTGTGTACATGTTACTATAAAAGGTATGTACAGTTTCAATCATCTCTTGTGTGGATTTTGTTAAAAACCCATCTTCTCCTTTTTATTTATAACTTTCTTAAAAAAGTACCGTGTGCATTTTTCACCTTCCTCAATTTCCTGCTCCCTGCTTCTTACAAAAATTCCTTTACTCTTTATTTCTGCTAAAACTGCCATTTCCTTTTTGACATCTTTGATTTCTTCATTAAAGTCTATGCCACACTGATTTAGTTTAAAGTAGCGCTGTAGTTTCTGTAGTCCCATCACACATCTATTCTCTTTCCTTTTTTTACGTTTACCTTGCTGTTTAAAAAAAGTCTGGGTCGTTTCCTTCACCATAACATTCCCTGTACTGGCTGACTATGATTTCATCCTCCAAAGGGGAACAGTTGAGTTTCCACAGACCACTTCCTACCGTCACACCAGAAGGGGGTGAAAGGGTGCAGGAGAGCATAAGGTGGTCTGAAAAGAAAACAGGGGTTAATCTAACATCAGTGGGTGGGCAATCTCTAGTAAAGAAATAATCAATGCGAGAGGCTCTGGTGCCATCATGACTAAACCAGGTGAAGCCCTCCTCTCTGGGATGCATGGTTTTAAAACAGTCAGTAAACTTAAAATCCCTGCATATGCCCTGAAGTAAAATCGAAGTCTTATCCACTTTAAAATCTCCCCCTGCTCTTTTTCTATCTTTCCTGCTCAAGATACAGTTAAAATCCCCTCCTACAACTAAAGGTACTTGCCCTAGCATGTAAAGCTGTATATCTTCTAAAAGGTCATACCTGTCATTTTTTCCATTGAAACCATAAATATTTAAGAGGTTAAAGTCTTGCCCCATAAAATTCAAGTGTGCTAAAAGTGCCCGTCCGTCTCTCACCACTGTGCTACCTTTCACCAGAACATGCAGATTTTTAATTAGAATGGCCACACCATCATTTTTATTTTGATTTGAGCCACTCCATATCGATAAATGGGGCCACATTTCCTCCCATTGTCTATGGTTTTTTAAAAAAGGTAGTCCACATTCTTGTATTAAAAACACATCTGATTTTATGGAGTCTAAGAAGGATAAAATACTCTGGGCTCTTGTCTTTGATTTCACACTTCTCACATTTAGTGTTGAGAAGGTGAGAACCATTAAAAGGATAAAGGAAAGTAGGTATGTCATTTTCGTTTTTCTAAGTTATCAAAACAAATTACACACTCAGGTTATTTCTTGGGAAACTAGCTCTTCCTTCATTTCTTTAGGTGAAAATTGAGTAGGGTGATCTATATTTCCTTTTCGGACTCTCGGTGTTGGCCTCTGACGCAATGTTGCATTTAACTTTGAGTCCCTGGGGGTTGATTGCAGAGCTAAAGTTAAAAAGGAGACCTCATTTGGTGAGTCGGAGGGGAAGACCCTAGGTTCTTCCACTGAAGAACTGTCTGAAAGGGACCTAACCCTTCCCCTCTTCTCTGATACCACTGGGGAATCAGAGGACAACTCAGATGCCGTCCTCTTCGGCTGTTGACCTTCGGGGAGGTGAGTATCTTCACTAGACTCACCTGTCTGCTCTTCCTCCTCATTTAGCGTAGCTCCACCCTCTGCCTGTGAATTCTCACAGACTTCAGCACTGAGTGGTGAGGCCTCTACAGGCCCCTCCCCTCTTTGCTCCTCACTTCCAATCCAAGCTTTTAGCGGAAAGTTTGAATTTATTGGGTCAACCTCTTCACTTTGTTCACCAACTGCCACCTTTGGTCCTTCTCTTTGTTGGCTTGACTGTGGCTTTACTGTCTTTAATTTGTTGGCAAAAGATTTAGGGCAATCTCTGAAGAGGTGATTTAATTCTCCACAGAGATTACATTTCCTGCCATTTGGACACTCTCCAAAAGTGTGCCCAATTTCTCTGCACTTCCCACATATCACCTTGGTACAAGCCTCAACCAGGTGCCCATGCTCACCGCACTTGCGGCAGAGCTTGGGCTGCCCCTGGTAGTGGATGTAACCTCGGTTTTCGAGGTGGCCAGAGTGTCACTTTGCATCTCCGCCCACCCGCTGCACTGAGCACTCTTCAGCCCTTTTAAATGGTATAACTTTGCACTCCCGCACGCTCCAGCGAGCACCATTCAAGCAACAACTTTGCACTCCAGCTTCAAACATCGGCACAGTCGCAACAAGTAAGGCGACTTTACTCAGAGAAGTCACTCTGCACAGTAACAAGATATCTTTTGCACAGACAGAAAGGGCTTCACCCGCAAAGGTAAAGCCTGCCAAAAATAGAAACAACTCATTAGTGCTGCTCTCCACGGAAATCTTTAGTAAAAGGCGAAAGACTTGTACGTTATGAAGAGAAACCAGAGTACGATTATCCGTCACTGCAGGAGCAGGGCATCAGGCTAGTTGGCATAGCCACCTTCCCCATGGTGAGCTTTGCTTGGTTGAAACGCTTGCTCGCACCCCTTGCTCCTCGGCTGACCAAGTAGGAACAATCGGGCCCTATTCTATGGCTGCCTTGTCTTTTACTCTGTGCAAAAGACAAGGCAGCAACAAAAACACCACGGGAACACCGTATTGAGGCTTTGTTCTGACCGCTCATTCGGTGTCGCGTTTCTTTCAAGCAATTCTCCCGGTTAGCCCACACTCGGCTCGCTCCCAGAGCCGTGTTAAAGTCTACTTCGCATTCACTCTCTTTTCTCAGCAGACTCTTGGGATTTTATCTATAAAATGAATTCCTTCACTCAAACTATGTTAAAACTGCTCTGTCCTTCATATTTACCATGTCTAGAAAGATTTAAACAAAAAAAAGATTCCTGATCCTTCAGTGTTGCTCTTTCTTCTACTATAAAATCCAATGTTGTTCTTTGTTGAAGTCGATCTAGACATTGATAAATATGAAGGACAAAGCAGTTTTCACTTGGTTTGAGTGAAGGAATTCATTTTATACATAAATCCCAAATCATGCAGAACGTATGAAAATAAGCTTATTGTCGGATTCCTGATCCTTCAGTGTTGCTCTTTCTTCTACTGCAAAATCCAATGTAGTTCTTTGTTGAAGTCGATCTAGACATTGATAAATATGAAGGACATAGCAGTTTTCACTTGGTTTGAGTGAAGGAATTCATTTTATACATAAAATCCCAAATCATGCAGAACGTATGAAAATAATTTTATTGTCGGATTCCTGATCCTTCAGTATTGCTCTTTCTTCTACTATAAAATACAATGTTGTTCTTTGTTGAAGTCGATCTAGATATTAATAAATATGAAGGACAAAGCAATTTTCACTTGGTTTGAGTGAAGGAATTAATTTCATACATAAAATCCCAAATCATGCAGAACGTATGAAAATAAGCTTATTGTCGGATTCCTGATCCTTCAGTGTTGCTCTTTCTTCTACTATAAAATCCAATGTTGTTCTTTGTTGAAGTCGATCTACACATTGATAAATATGAAGGACAAAGCAGTTTTCACTTGGTTTGAGTGAAGGAATTAATTTTATACATAAAATCCCAAATCATGCAGAACGTATGAAAATAAGCTTATTGTCGGATTCCTGATCCTTCAGTGTTGCTCTGTCTTCTACTGCAAAATACAATGTTGTTCTTTGTTGAAGTCGATCGAGACATTGATAAATATGAAGGACATAGCAGTTTTCACTTGGTTTGAGTGAAGGAATTCATTTTATACATAAAATCCCAAATCATGCAGAACGTATGAAAATAAGCTTATTGTTGGATTCCTGATCCTTCAGTGTTGCTCTTTCTTCTACTATAAAATCCAATGTTGTTCTTTGTTGAAGTCGATCTAGACATTGATAAATATGTTGGACAAAGCAGTTTTCACTTGGTTTGAGTGAAGGAATTCATTTTATACATAAAATCCCAAATCATGCAGAACGTATGAAAAGATCTAAGATGAAAATCTAATATTGTGTAGAACTCATGAAAAGAAACTTATTCTTGGATTCCTGAAAAGGTTTAGCGTTGTTCTTTTCTATACTGCAAAGTACAACGTTCTTTTTTGTTGAAACCTATTCAGACATGGATAAATATGAAGGACAAAGCAGTTTTAACTTTGTTTGAGTGAAGGAATTCATTTTATATCAAAATCTAATATTGTGTAGAACTCATGAAAAGAAACTTATTCTTGGATTCTTGAAAAAGTTTAGTGTTGTTCTTTTCTATACTGCAAAGTACAACGTTCTTTTTTGTTGAAATCTATTCAGACTTGCATAAATATGAAGTTAAAAGCAGTTTTAACATAGTTTGAGTGAAGGAATTCATTTCATAATAAAATCCGAAATCGTGCAGAACTCATGAAAATAAGCTTATTCTCGGATTCCTAAATCTTTTGATTTGCTCTTTCTTTTACTGCAAAGTACAACATTGTTTTTTTTTTGTTTAAATCTATCTAGACATTGATAATTATGAAGGTAAAAGCCGTTTTAACATAGTTTGAGTGAAGGAATTCTTTTTATAGATAAAATCCCAAATCATGCAGAACTCCTCAAAAGGGGCGTATGGCTTAATCACAAGTGTGGTTCTTTCTCATTCAGGGTAATATGAGGAAGTTTATGCTTGAAATATATGTAGAAATGGGTACATATGAAGGACAAAGCAGTTTTAACATAGATTGAGTGAAGGAATTCATTTTAAAACAAAATCCCAGCACATGCAGAACTCATGAAAAGCTTATTCTCGGATTCCTGATCCTTCAGTGTTGCTCTTTCTTATATTGCAAAGTACAACGTGTTTTTTTCTGTTTAAATCTATCTCGACATTAATAAATATGGGAGGACAAAGCAGTTTTAACTTAGTTTGAGTGAAGGAATTCATTTTATAGCAAAATCCGAAATCGTGCAGAACTCATGAAAGCAAGCTTATACTCGGATTCCTGAAACTTTAGATTTGTTCTTTCTTTTACTGCAAAGTACAACGTTGTTTTTTTTGTTTAAATCTTTCTAGACATGGTAAATATAAAGGACAAAACAGTTTTAACATAGTTTGAGTGAAGGAATGCATTTCATAAGCAAAATCCCAAATCATGCAGAACTCATGAAAAGCTTTTTCTCGGATTTCTGAACCTTTGCTATTTCTTTTACTGCAAAATACAACGTTGTTTTTTGTTGAAATCTATCTAGACATTGATAAATACCGCCGAACATCTCTGCTGTCGCTTTTGATAATTGATGGTTGGGCATTCTTACCTTTTCTTACCTGCTTTTTACAAATTATGATCTGACATTCACACCTACTTGCAGTCGAACACCTTCTCTCTTATGATCATGTGCAGTTTGATATTCGAAAATTTTGTTTCATGTTTTCTAGCAATTATTGATGGACATTCAGACCGTCTTACAGCTGAGCTCCTCCGCTCCCTCTTTTGATGGTGTATGTTCGGGCATTCGAACCTTTCCTTACCCGCTTTTTACAAACTATAGTTGGACATTCAAACCTTCTTGTAGCCGAACACATCCACTCCTGCTTTTGATGATGTATGGTTGGGCATTCGCACCTTTTCTTACCCATTTTTCAGTAATTATGGGTGGACATTCAGACCTTCTTACAGCCGAACACCTCCGCTGCCGCTTTTGATGGTGTATAGTCTGGCTTTCGAACCTTTTCTTCCCCGGTTTTTACAAATTATGGTTGGACATTCAGACCTTCTTGCAGCCGAAAACCTCCGCTCCCTCTTTTGATCATACATTGTCGGGCATTCGCACCTTTTAGTAGCCGAACAACTCCGCTCCCTCTTTTGATGGTGTATGTTCGGGCATTCAAACCTTTTCTTACCCGCTTTTTACAATCTATGGTCGGGCATTCAAACCTTCTTGTCGCCAAACACACTGGAGCAACTTGACTGATCAGTAAAACAGTGCTTTTGTTGTCGGTTGTTTCACTGAGATACTACTGAGTAACTACAACTCAACACAGTTTATACACATAACATTCATATACATACTAACAAACAATTATTTATCGCAATTTTCTCATCTCTGTTTGAACGTACACCCAGGTAAATATTCCTGTCGTCTTCTCATACCGACTATGGACCCATTCATTGTTTAACTTCACTGTTTTGCAAATCCTAATTGAATATTACACATTGACATTGAACTTTACTGGATGAGCAGGTCTTCATTGCATTCAGCAGCCTATATGTGAGCATCTATGTGTAAGCTGTTCTTCTTTGCATTTATCAGCAGCAAGCAATTCTTCATTGCACATGCATATGAAAATAGTAAAACAATTCCAAAGCGTTAGCGAAACCTTCTATATCAGGAGTGTCCATCATAATGCTGGGAATAGAACCTCTTTCCCAGAATAATTGAATAGTTCAACCTTCATTACTCAACTGAGCATAACTCCGCAATGAGCACATTTTAAAGCATCATTCCTCTACATGTATTCAAAAATCTATGTGTAAATGTTTAATATTTCTTATATTTGTTGATGTCATTCTGTGTGCATGTGGCCTAAACCCAATCTCTGTGTGGCCATTTTAATTTAAACAACTTGAACTCTGCCTCTGATCATTTAAAAAAAGGTGTGTACCAATGTCAACCTTTCTCAGGTAATTACTGATTCTACAAAACCAAACTTAAGAGATCCTTCAGGGTTGTCCCTGATTGGCTCAATCTTAACAAATCAAAGGTAGAAAATCCGCAGTATCTGAACTTGGTGTTAGTTATCACTGCTCAATAGCCTGTATCAGAATTGCAAAAATGAAAACATTAGGTCCACGCTTGGTATCCAGATCCTGAAACATCTCCATGAGCAGGCTTTTTTTTAACTGATCTGTTGAATAGTTATACTAATGACACTGTTAAAATCCCAGATGAAGATCTAGCAAATCTGTAAATCTTCTAATTCCATAGTTGATAAACACGCCCCTTTTAAAAAGTATAGAACTTCGAACAGGTCTAGTCCCTGGCTTTCGGCAGAACTGTCTTCTTTACTTAAAAAATAAATAAACCTTGGATGCTAGCTGGGCATATGAGGGACCCGGGTCATTGCCTTGCTTTTAGGAAGCTTAGAAATAAATGTACAGCAGAAATAAGAAAGGCCAAGTCTGATCATTATCTAAATTTGATTCCCAGAGCTTACTCAGATTTCACAAAAGTCTGTCCTACTGCTCCTGTTTTTAATTAGACTTCTATGCCTTCGCAGTCGCAGATTTGTCACTCCTTTTAAGCTTATTGTATGTTCTAAATGTTGTTTTAATCGTGTCTTCAAAGGTTTTCTGTTTTTTCTGTCTCAGCTATTGTATATGAGATTATTTTCTCCATTTATCTCCAAGTTTAAATAAATGTTATTACTAGTGTGGCACTTTCTATGTCAAGGGGACAGTGGTGGTACTCTGTCCTGCATCATCTTTATTTCTGCTAATCCATGCTTCATACCATAAAATTGGGAATACTATAATAAGAGTAACGATTAATAATACACAGCTGGTCCCTCTTAACCCACAAAATCCTGGTAATCTGAATGGATGCCACGGCCTTTGTCCATCCATTTTCCCTGTCTTATTTTAGTCACACCCTATGTTCTCATGTTAGCCGTTGTTTTCTTCACTGAGGTTGAGATGAACTCCCTCCTGTAGAGAGAATTCCTCTTTGTAGTCAGACTTTTGCCTCAGAAAACAGTGGTGGGTAACTAATCTTTACCCACTTCTGAAGGTCGTGGTACAATGTGATAAGTGAATCCAAGAAGTCCTTCAGCTGCTGTGGGTGATGTAAGTAGTACCTGAAATGGACCTTCCCCCCTTGGGCTGGACCAGTTCTTTTTCTTTATCACTTTGATGATGATCCAGTCCCCGGGTTTTACTATCTTCAGAGATTTCTTCACCGGTTCACCTGGAACAGATTAAACAGAAGAGATCTCTCTACTTGTTAATATTTGTATTCTGCTAAGGTTTCTTCTCTTTTTCTTTTTTTTTTCATCATGTCAGTTGATGACTGTGTTTTGACTGTGGGAGTACAAATGGTCTTCCATACCTTTTATCAAATGGAGTTCATCTTGTGCTAGTTGGAGGATGCATTTTTAGGATGGTAAACAGTAAACCCAATATTTCCCATTTCTTCCATGATTTTTTTCAGTCTTGACTTAATTATTCCATTGTGTCTCTCCACGAAACCTGCTGATTGTGGATGATATGCACAGTGGTTTCTAAGGTCTATTTTAAGTTCTTTGCCATCAGTGAGATGACATTGTTTACAAAGTGTGTCAAATTATCACTGAAGATCTTTTCAGGAATTTCAAATCTAGAAATGATTTATTTTACCCGTGCTTTTGCTACTGAGAGTGCATCTGCTTGTGCACATGGAAATATTTCAGTCCATTTGGTAAAAACTTCTGTTGTCACTGAGCAGAATCGTTTCCCTTAACATTCATTTAGTTCAATGAAATCTACACAATAATGAAATAATGAAATCCAAACAAATATGTTGAAAAAGATACACTGGCTTAGGGAATTATCTTCGTTTTGGTCTTAGATTGCCCTGTGGATTGTATTTTGCACATATTTGACCTGCTAGACAAAACTTTATTCATCTATTTATTCTAAAAAAAATTTTCAATAATTAGTAAAACCATATGCTGTAAAAACCTTGTTCATTATTGCTTCCATCCCTCCTGTTGAGACATGCGATGGTCCATGGCTCAATACTGCAGCATATTTAAACAAATTCTTTGACAGTATGGTTTTCCTTCCGGTCATTCATGCGAGTCTATTGTAGATGACAATTGAATAACATCTAATAATGCTAAAATATTTCTAGTTTATACATTTAGCTGTGGATGTCAACATACCTGTTTTTCCAATGCTGTGTTAACACATGTACAGTTGAGAAGGCATACTGACTGTCAGTGTAAACGTTAACAACCTTTTTGTTATTTAATTTACAAGCTTCAGTTAAAGCTACCAATTCGACTGCTTGAACAGAGTAATTTTTTGGTAGTGGTTGTTTTAAGAAAACTTCAGTTTCTGTTACTACTGCAAATCCTGTAGCATTTGTGCCATCAGGGTTTTTTGCTTGACCTGTCGAATAAATATAGTTATTTCTGCATTTTCATAACGTATATCAGTTATGTCTGGCCTGGGTAAAACACTGATGGTTATTTCTGACATGCAATCATGAGGCTTTCCATCTGTGGGGTAGGTAACAGTGTGGATGGATTAAGTGTAGCACATCTCTCGACAACAAGGTGTGGCTGTGAAAGAAGAACAGTTATGTAGGAGAGATGTCTGGTAAAGATATTTTCTTAAGTAACCATATCACAGCCACTGCATGAGGTACCTTAAGTGTTAATGGGTGAAATAACACCATAATTGTTGATGCCTGCACTGCCAATGGCTTCTGGCCATTGATTCAAAAGTACGATCTCGTCACTTTTTCCCCCTTTCAGTGGACACTGGCCCCTAATTACCGCAATTCAGCAGGGGGTCTTTCATTAGGAGTACTGGACTCCCTCGTACACGGTTTCAGCTCCGACCCTGGACGGCGGAAAAAACGTTGAGATCTGGTTTGAGGACCTAATTGTTGAGAAAATTCCCTCAATGAGACTCAGAGTTGACACCACCATTCCTATAAATTCTGGATATTCTAACAATCTGAATCTTTTTTAAATGTTCGATGAAGCCCTTTGCTGTTCTGTTTAGAGACTCAGCTGATCATAAACCAAGTTTTGCTCTTGAACCAAGCTTCTAAACTCTTCACCTTTTTCATTTCTCAGTTAGTATTCACTTTAAAACTGATTAAAAGAAAAAATAAACGAATGCCTATCAACAAATGTGTAATCTAAACTCTACTGCTTCCTCTAAAATAATTTATTTTCGCAATTCAGAAATGTGTGTGTGTAAGTCACAACACCCGTGACACCAAAACGGCTTTCTTTTCTCTCTTTTCTCTACACTCTGCACTGTGAGCACACACACCAAATCAGAAAGGCTTTTTTCTCTCTTTTCTACATTATGGACTGTGGGGACACAAAACCGCTCTCTCTTTTTTCTTTTGATTGTGTGCCAGGGCGTTGTCTCACGTATTAGATTATGCTTAAGATACGAATGGGTTTATCAGTCACATCAGAATGCATACATACTGATCCTCCCGTAATAAAATGGTCGGATCTTATCAAACACACTTTGTTTCTTGTGACAATCAAGTCAGCGAAACAGCGTATACACGTCAAGACACTGAATCAAGTTTGCCACAAGAACTCATAAGTTTGGCAGTATTGCTCTGCCGTCAGCAATCATACATCCATTTTATTTTCGTGAGACATGTGCAGGCACCTGTTCATCTACTGTTCTATCACTATGAATTAGTTTATCTATTATCAATAAGGATACTTCTACAACTACTATCAAAGTATGTCCGGACTTCTTATGTTGTCAGTTGCTATATATGAATAAGTGGGTAGCTACTGACAAGCATTAAGCATGTCACACAGCCCAAACATATAACATTTCAGGACACACCACACAGTTAACAACCACAGTGAAGCGTGTCAAAGCCCAAACATGTAACATTCAACAGGACACTTACACAACACATTCAAATCAAACAGTCAGACAACATACAAGAACATATACCCCAGTCGGCATTGCTCCCTGCCTATTTTCCTACAGCTCACTATGTGTGCGCACACCTTTATTCACAAACTCTTCAACTTATACTCTTTTACCGAAGCTGCTACAGCTCGATTGGCCGAATACCCTTAGATCCTATTTCGGTGAATTTGACATCTGCCTTACATGTAACAGATTAGCGGTTTAGCAGTTTTAATTTAGTTTGAGTGAAGAAATTAATTTTATAGCAAAATCTGAAATCGTGAAGAACTCATGAAAGTAAGCTTATTCTCGGATTCCTGAAACTTTAGATTTGCTCTTTCTTTTACTGCAAAGTACAACGTTGTTTTTTTTTGTTTAAATCTTTCTAGACATGGTAAATATGAAGGACAAAGCAGTTTTAGCATAGTTTGAGTGAAGGAATTCATTTTATAGATAAAATCCCAAGAGTCTGCTGAGAAAAGAGAGTGAATGCAAAGAATTGCTTGAAAGAAACGCGACACCGAATGAGCGGTCAGAACAAAGCCTCAATACGGTGTTCCCGTGGTGTTTTTGTTTCTGCCTTGTCTTTTGCACAGACTAAAAGACAAGGCAGCCATCGAATAGGGCTCGATTGTTCCTACTTGGTCAGCCGAGGAGCAAGGGGTGGGAGCAAGCGTCTCAACCAAGCAAAGCTCACCATGGGGAAGGTGGCTATGTCAACTAGCCTGATGTCCTGCTCCCGCAGTGACGAATAATCATACTCTGGTTTCTCTTCATAACGTACAAGTCTTTCGCCTTTTACTAAAGATTTCCGTGGAGAGCAGCACTAATGAGTTGTTTCTATTTTTGGCAGGCTTTACCTTTGCGGGTGAAGCCCTTTCTGTCTCTGCAAAAGAAATCTTGTTACTGTGCAGAGTGACTTCTCTGAGTAGAGTCGCCTTACTTGTTGCGACTGTGCCGATGTTCGAAGCTGGAGTGCAAAGTTGTTGCTAGAATGGTGCTGTCTGGAGCGTGCGGGAGTGCAAAGTTATATCATTTAAAAGGGCTGAAGAGTGCTCAGTGCAGCGGGTGGGCGGAGATGCAAAGTGACACTCTGGCCACCTCGAAAACCGAGGTTACATCCACTACCAGGGGCAGCCCAAGCTCTGCCGCAAGTGCGGTGAGCATGGGCACCTGGTTGAGGCTTGTACCAAGATGATATATGGGAAGTGCAGAGAAATTGGGCACACTTTTGGAGAGTGTCCAAATGGCAGGAAATGTAATCTCTGTGGAGAATTAAATCACCTCTTCAGAGATTGCCCTAAATCTTTTGCCAACAATTTAAAGACGGTAAAGCCACAGTCAAGCCAACAAAGAGAAGGACCAGAGGTGGCAGTTGGTGAACAAAGTGAAGAGGTTGACCCAATAAATTCAAACTTCCCGCCAAAAGCTTGGATTGGAAGTGAGGAGCAAAGAGGGGAGGGGCCTGTAGAGGCCTCACCACTCAGTGCTGAAGTCTGTGAGAATTCACAGGCAGAGGGTGGAGCTACGCTAAATGAGGAGGAGGAGCAGACAGGTGAGTCTAGTGAAGGTACTCACCTCCCCGAAGGTCAACAGCCGAAGAGGACGGCATCTGAGTTGTCCTCTGATTCCCCAGTGGTATCAGAGAAGAGGGGAAGGGTTAGGTCCCTTTCAAACAGTTCTTCAGTGGAAGAACCTAGAGTCTTCCCTTCCGACTCACCAAATGAGGTCTCTTTTTTAACTTTAGCTCTGCAATCAACCCCCAGGGACTCAAAGTTAAATGCAGCATTGCGTCAGAGGCCAACACCGAGAGTCCGAAAAGGAAATATAGATCACCCTACTCACTTTTCACCTAAAGAAATGAAGGAAGAGCTAGTTTCCCAAGAAATAACCTGTGTGTAATTTGTTTTGATAACTTGATAACACTAAATGTGAGAAGTGTGAAATCAAAGACAAGAGCCCAGAGTATTTTATCCTTCTTAGACTCCATAAAATCAGATGTGTTTTTAATACAAGAATGTGGACTACCTTTTTAAAAAAACCATAGACAATGGGAGGAAATGTGGCCCCATTTATCGATATGGAGTGGCTCCAATCAAAATAAAAATGATGGTGTGGCCATTCTAATTAAAAATCCGCATGTTCTGGTGTTAGGTAGCACAGTGGTGAGAGACGGACGGGCACTTTTAGCACACTTGAATTTTATGGGGCAAGACTTTAACCTCTTAAATATTTATGGTTTCAATGGAAAAAATGACAGGTATGACCTTTTAGAAGATATACAGCTTTACATGCTAGGGCAAGTACCTTTAGTTGTAGGAGGGGATTTTAACTGTATCTTGAGCAGGAAAGATAGGAAAAGAGCAGGGGGAGATTTTAAAGTGGATAAGACTTCGATTTTACTTCAGGGCATATGCAGGGATTTTAAGCTTACTGACTGTTTTAAAACCATGCATCCCAGAGAGGAGGGCTTCACCTGGTTTAGTCATGATGGCACCAGAGCCTCTCGCATTGATTATTTCTTTACTAGAGATTGCCCACCCACTGATGTTAGATTAACTGTTTTCTTTTCAGACCACCTTATGCTCTCCTGCACCCTTTCACCCCCTTCTGGTGTGACGGTAGGAAGTGGTCTGTGGAAAGTAGACTGTTCCCTGTTGGAGGATGAAATCATAGTCAGTCAGTACAGGAAATGTTATAAAGAGTGGAAGACCCTTCAAGACCTCTACGAAACACATGCACAATGGTGGGAAATGGTGAAGGAAACGACCCATACTTTTTTTAAACAGCAAGGTAAACATAAAAAAAGGAAAGAGAATAGATGTATGATGGGACTACAGAAACGCTTACAGCGCTACTTTAAACTAAACCAGTGTGGCATAGACTTTAATGAAGAAATCAAAGATGTCAAAAAGAAAATATCAGTTTTAGCAGAAATAAAGAGTAAAGGGGTTTTCGTAAGAAGCAGGGAGCAGGAAATTGAGGAAGGTGAAAAATGCACACGGTACTTTTTTAAGAAAGTTATAAATAAAAAGGAGTGTATACAAAATCTAAAAAGAGAAGATGGGTTTTTAACAAAATCCACACAAGAGATGATTGAAACTGTACATACCTTTTATAGTAACATGTACACAGAGAAACCAGTGCACTTGGAAACATCGGCAGAAATTTTAAAATTCGTTGACAAAACCGTAAAAGAGAATGCACACTTGACACAGGATTTTACTGCTTTAGAGTTAAAAAAATGCCTAACAGGTTTTAAGAGAAGTCGAGCTCCGGGTTTAGACGGGCTTCCTACAGAATTCTATCTGACCTTTTGGGACCTTTTATCATCAGACATTTTAGATGTTTTTAAAGATTTTGAAAAACTCGACCGACTGCCTGACAGTTTTAGAGTGGGAATAGTGACTCTACTTTATAAAAAAATGATAAGACTGACCTAAAGAATTGGAGGCCCATCACACTTTTAAACTTTGACTGTAAACTTTTTAGCAAGGTTTTAGCGACACGGATGTCCTCTGTTTTAGAGGAGGTAATTCACCCAGACCAGGCTTGTGCCATCTCAGGGAGACAACTCACCGACAGCCTCGTACTGATCCGAGACGTCATTGATTACGCTAGAGACAGAAACACCCTGCTTGTCATCTTAAATTTAGACTTTGAAAAAGCTTTTGATCGGGTCTCGCATCAATATCTCTTTCAGGTGTTGCAAAAGGTGGGTTTCCCTCAAAGACTGACGACATGGGTGGGATTACTGTACCAATATATAAGCAGTAGGTTCGTCATAAATGGTCACCTGACTGATGCAGTGAAAGTGAAGTGCGGTGTTCGGCAAGGATGCCCATTATATGCTCTCTTGTATGTGTGTTGCATCGAGCCTGTAGCACAGATCTTGAGAAAAGATCGACAGATTAAAGGAGTTGTAATCCCAGGCAGTGCAGGCTTGGTAGCTAAATGTGTCCTATACATGGATGACATTAACATATTGTGTACAGATATTTTATCTATAAATAGAACTTTCGATGTCACTGACTGGTACGCCAAGGGATCAGGGGCAAAAATAAACAAAGAAAAGACACAAACCAAATTTTACGGACCATGGACAGAATCAGAGGTGACTGGACTCCTGACAATTGCCTGACAATTGCCCACAGAGACCAAAAAATACCATGGATCAAATTTCATACAGAAGGAAAAGGAAAAACAAATTGGCCAGATATTGTGGGGAAAATAAGGAAACGACTAGGGTTTTGGGGACTCAAAGGACTGACAAGAAGGCGAGATTTTAATGATCAAAACAGTTATTTTACCTCTGCTGTTGCTTGCCAGTTCTGTCTTTATGCCACCTCGAAGAGTTCTTTTAGACCTGGAACGATCCATCTTTTATTTTTTATGGAACTCCAAATGGGAAAGGTTGAGGAGGGAAGTACTGAAGAAGCCAAAAGTGAAAGGAGGGAAAGCAGTACCAGATCTGTATTTGTTTTTAGGAAGTCTCTTTACCTCTGTCCAATTAAAGTGTGAAATTAACCCATCCAAAAACCCAGCGGCAGCTGCAATGGCAAGATTCTGGATGGGGGCCTACTTGAGAAGACTACGACTTTTACCATCAGACCTGAAAGTACCTGTGTCTTTTAATCTAACAGAAAGTTATGCTTTTATAAAGACATTTTTAAACCATTTTAATTTAGAACAAGAAGATGTACAAGTTTTAACGTGACATCGATCTTTGGTCTCTGTTGTGCCGGAGCGGACCCCAGTGAGTCCAGTGCATGGGCTCACTATTGGCGAGCCCTCAACAGTTTGGCGCAGTGTGAACCTTTCAGCTCTTCCGAACAGACTTTGGGATTTGTCATGGATGGTGGCTGATGAGATTCTCCCAGACAGATCTGTCATGCACTCCAGGAGTATGTCGGCAACGGCCACCTGCCCCTGTCCAGGTTGTGGCGCGCCTGAGACGGTGAGGCATCTCTTCTGGGAGTGCAGTGCTGCTGTGGACTTGTGAGCAACAGCCAACTCCCTCCTTTTACAGTCCAACCATAATTTGTAAAAACCGGGGAAGAAAAGGCTCGAAAGCCCGACTATACACCATCAAAAGCGGGAGCGGAGGTGTTCAGCTGCAAGAAGGTCTGAATGTCCACCAATAATTACTGAAAAATGGGTAAGAAAAGGTGCGAAGGCCCAACCATACATCATCAAAAGCAGGAGTGGATGTGTTCGGCTACGAGAAGGTTTGAATGTCTGACCATAGTTTGTAAAAGGCGCATAAGAAAAGGTTCGAATGCCCGAACATACACCATCAAAAGAAGGAGCGGAGGTGATCCGCTGTAAGGTGTGAATGTCCGACCATAGTTGGTAAAAAGCGGGTAAGAAAAGGTGAAAATACCCGACTGTACACAATCAAAAGAGGGAGCGGAGGTGTTCCGCTGTAAGAAGGTGTGAATGTCCGACCAAGGTTTGTAAAAAGCGGGTAAGAAAACGTTCGAATGCCTGAATATACACCATCAAAAGCGGAAGCGGAGGTGTTCCGCTGTAAAAAGGTGTGAATGTCCGACCATAGTTGGTAAAAAGCGGGTAAGAAAAGGTTCGAATGCCCGAATATATACCATCAACAGTGGAAGCGGAGGTGTTCGGGTGCAAGAAGGTGTGAACGTCTGATCAAAATTTGTAAAAAGCAGTTAAGAAAAGGTTCGAATATCCAACCAAACATAATCAAAAGCGGGAGCAGAGCTGTTCGACTGCAAGTAGGTGTGAATGTCAGATCATAATTTGCAAAAAGCTGATGAGAAAGGGTGAGAATGCCCGACTATACACCATCAAATGCGGGAGCGGAACTGTTCGGCTGTGAGTAGGTGTGAATGTCCGACCATAATTGCTGAAAAATGTGTTAGAAAAGACTAGAATGCCGCACAATACATCATCAAAAGCGGGAGAGGTGGTGTTCGGCTGCAAGTAGGTGTGAATGTCCAGCCATAATTACTCACAAACGGGTAAGAAGAGGTAGTATTGCCAGACCATACATGATCAAAACAGGGAGCGGAGGTGGTTCTGCTGCAAGGTGTGAATGTCCGACCATAGTTTGTAAAAGGCGGGTAAGAAAAGGTTCGAATGCCAGAACATACACCATCAAAAGAGGGAGCGGAGGTGATCCGCTGTAAGGTGTGAATTTCCGACCATAGTTGGTAAAATGCGGGTAAGAAAAGGTGAAAATACCCGACTGTACACAATCAAAAGAGGGAGCGGAGGTGTTCCACTGTAAGAAGGTGTGAATGTCCGACCATGGTTTGTAAAAAGCGGGTAAGAAAAGGTTCGAATGCCCGAATATATACCATCAACAGTGGAAGCGGAGGTGTTCGGCTGCAAGGTGTGAACGTCTGATCAAAATTTGTAAAAAGCAGTTAAGAAAAGGTTCGAATATCCAACCAAACATAATCAAAAGCGGGAGCAGAGCTGTTCGACTGCAAGTAGGTGTGAATGTCAGATCATAATTTGCAAAAAGCTGATGAGAAAGGGTGAGAACGCCCAGCTATACACCATCAAATGCGGGAGCAGAAGTGTTCGGCTGTGAGTAGGTGTGAATGTCTCACCATAATTGATGAAAAATGTGTTAGAAATGACTAGAATGCCGGACAATACATCATCAAAAGCGGGAGAGGTGGTGTTCGGCTGCAAGTAGGTGTGAATGTCCATAATTACTCACAAACGGGTAAGAAAAAGTAGGATTGCCAGACCATACATGTTCAAAACAGGGAGCGGAGGTGGTTCGGCTGCAAGGTGTGAATGTCTGACTAAAATTTGTAAAAAGCAGGTAAGACAAGGTGCGAATGCCCGACAATGTATGATCAAAAGAGGGAGCGGAGGTTTTCGGCCGCAAGGTCTGAATGTCACACCATAATTTGTTAAAACCGGGGAAGAAAAGGCTCGAAAGCCCGACTGTACACCATCAAATGCGGGAGCGGACGTGTTCAGCTGCAAGAAGGTCTGAATGTCCACCAATAATTACTGAAAAATGGTTAAGTAAAGGTGAGAATGCCCAACAATTCATCATCAAAAGTAGGAGTGGATGTGTTTGGCCACAAGAAGGTTTGAATGTCCGACCATAGTTTGTAAAAGGTGGGTAAGAAAAGGTTCGAATGCCCGAACATACACCATCAAAAGAGGGAGCGGAGGTGTTCCGCTGTAAGAAGGTGTGAATGTCCGACCATAGTTGGTAAAAAAGCGGATAAGAAAAGGTTAAAATACCCGACTGTACACAATCAATAGCGGGAGCGGAGTTGTTCAGCTACAAGAAGGTATGAAAGTCCGACCATGGTTTATAAAAAGCGGGTAAGAAAAGGTTCGAATCCCCTAATATATACCATCAAAAGCGGAAGCGGAGGTGTTCGGCTGTAAGAAGGTGTGAATGTCAGGCCATAATTACTCACAAACGGGTAAGAAAAGGTAGTATTGCCAGACCATACATGATCAAAACAGGGAGCGGAGGTGGTCCAGCTGCAAGAAGGTGTGAATGTCCGACTAAAGTTTGTAAAAAGCGGGTAAGACAAGGTGCGAATGCCCGACAATGTATGATCAAAAGAGGGAGCGGAGGTTTTCGGCTGCAAGAAGGTCTGAATGTACACCCATAATTCCTGAAAAATGGGTAGAAAAAGGGTGCTAATGCCCAACCATACATCATCAAAAGCAGGAGTGGATGTGTTAGGCTACAAGGTTTGAATGTCCATCAATAATTGCTTTAAAACATGAAAGAAAATTTTCGAATATCAAACCGCATATGATCATAAGCGGGAGAGGAGCTGTTCAGCTGCAAGAAGGTGTGAATATCCACCCATAATTACTGAAAAATGGGTAAGAAAAGGTGCGAATGCCCAACCATACACCATCAAAAGAGGGAGCGGAGGTGTTCCGCTGTAAGAAGGTGTAAATGTCCGACCATAGTTGGTAAAAAGCGGGCAAGAAAATGTTAAAATACCCAACTGTAAAAAAATCAATAGCGGGAGCGTAGTTGTTCGGCTACAAGAAGGTGTGAAAGTCCGACCATAGTTTGTAAAAAGCGGGTAAGAAAAGGCTTGAATGCCCGACTATACACCATCAAAAGAGGGAGCAGAGGGGTTCAGCTGCAAGAAAGTCTGAATGTCCATCAATAATTGCTTTAAAACATGAAAGAAAATTTTCAAATATCAAACCGCACATGATCATAAGCGGGAGAGGAGGTGTTCAACTGCAAGAAGGTGTGAATGTCCACCCATAATTCCTGAAAAATGGGTAAAAAAAAGGTGCGAATGCCCAACCATACATAATCAAAAGCAGGTATGAATGTCAGATCATAATTTGCAAAAAGCTGATGCGAAAGGGTGAGAATGCCCGACTATACACCATCAAATGCGTGAGTGGAGTTGTTCGGCTGTGAGTAGGTGTAAATATCCGACCATAATTGCTGAAAAATGTGTTAGAAAAGGTAAGAATGCCGGACCATACATCATCAAAAGCGGGAGAGGTGGTGTTCGGCTGCAAAAAGGTGTGAATGTTCGACTAAAGTTTGTAAAAAGCGGGTAAGATAAGGTAAGAATGCCCGACAATGCATGATCAAAAGCGGGAGCGGAGGTGTTCAGCTGCAAGGTCTGAATGTCCATCAATAATTGCTAGAAAACTTGACAAAAAATTTTCGAAAATCAAACCGCACATGATCATAAGTGGGAGAGGAGGTGTTCAGCTGCAAGAAGGTCTGAATGTCCACCCATAATTCCTGAAAAATGGGTTAAAAAAAAGGTGCGAATGCCCAACCATACATCATCAAAAGCCGGTGTGAATGTCTGATCATAATTTGCAAAAAGCTGATGAGAAAGAGTGAGAATGCCCGACTATACACCATCAAAAGAGGGAGCGGAGGTGTTCGGCTGTGAGTAGGTGTGAATGTCAGACCATAATTGCTGAAAAATGTGTTAGAAAAGGTAAGAATGCTGGACCATACATCATCAAAAGCGGGAGAGGTGGTGTTCGGCTGCAAAAAGGTGTGAATGTTCGACTAAGGTTTGTAAAAAGCGGGTAAGACAAGGTGCGAATGCCCGACAATATATGATCAAAAGCGGGAGCGGAGGTGTTCAGCTAGAAGAAGGTCTGAATGTCCATCAATAATTCCTGGAAAATGGGTAAAAAAAGTGCGAATGCCCAACCATACATCATCAAAAGCAGGAGTGGATGTGTTCGGCTAAAAGAATGTTTGAATGTCCGACCATAGTTTGTAAAAGGCGAGTAAGAAAAGTTTCGAATGCCCGAACATACACCATCAAAAGAGGGAGCGGAGGTGTTCCGCTGTAAGAAGGTGTGAATGTCCGACCATAGTTGGTAAAAAGCGGGTAAGAAAAGGTTAAAATACCCGACTGTACACAATCAAAAGAGGGAGCGGAGTTGTTCAGCAACAAAGTGTGAAAGTCCGACCATGGTTTGTAAAAAGCGGGTAAGAAAAGGTTTCAATGCCCGAATATGCACCATTAAATGCGGAAGCGGAGGTGTTCGGCTGCAAGAAGGTGTGAATGTCCGACCATAGTTGGTAAAAAGCGGGTAAGAAAAGGTTAAAATACCTGACTGTACACAATCAATAGCGGGAGAGGAGTTGTTCGGCTACAAGAAGGTGTGAATGTCCGACCATGGTTCATAAAAAGCGGGTAAAAAAAGGTTTGTGTGCCCGAATATACACCTTCAAAAGCGGAAGCGGAGGTGTTCGGCTGCAAGAAGGCGTGAACTTCCGACTAAAGTTTGTAAAAAGCGGCTAAGACAAGGTGCGAATGCCCGACAATGTATGATCAAAAGAGGGAGCGGAGGTGTTCGGCTGCAAGAAGGTCTGAATATCCAACCATAATTTGTAAAAACCGGGGAAGAAAAGGCTCGAAAGCCCGACTATACACCATCAAAAGCGAAAGCAGAGGTGTTCAGCTGCAAGAAGGTCTGAATGTTCATCAATAATTGCTTTAAAACATGAAAGAAAATTTTCCAATATCGAACCGCATATGATGATAAGCAGGAGAGGAGGTGTTCAGCTGCAAAAAGGTGTGAATGTTCGACTAAAGTTTGTAAAAAGCGGGTAAGACAAGGTGCGAATGCCCGACGATGTATGATCAAAAGCGGGAGCGGAGGTGTTGAGCTGCAAGAAGGTCTGAATGTCCATCAATAATTCCTGAAAAATGGGTAAAAAAAAGTGCAAATTCCCAACCATACATCATCAATAGCAGGAGTGGATGTGTTCGGCTAAAAGAAGGTTTGAATGTCCGACCATAGTTTGTAAAAGGCGGGTAAGAAAAGTTTCGAATGCCCGAACATACACCATCAAAAGAGGGAGCGGAGGTGTTCTGCTGTAAGAAGGTGTGAATGTCCGACCATAGTTGGTAAAAAGCGGGTAAGGAAAGGTGAAAATACCCGACTGTACACAATCAATAGCGGGAGAGTTGTTGTTCGGCTACAAGAAGGTGTGAAAGTCCGACCATGGTTTTTAAAAAGCGGATAAGAAAAGGTTCGAATGCCCGAACATACACCATCAAAAGAGGAAGCGAAGGTTTTCCGCTGTAAGAAGGTGTGAATGTCCGACCATAGTTGGTAAAAAGCGGGTAAGAAAAGGTTAAAATACCCGACTGTACACAATCAATAGCGGGAGAGGAGTTGTTCGGCTACAAGAAGGTGTGAATGTCCGACCATGGTTCGTAAAAAGCGGGTAAGAAAAGGTTTGTGTGCCCGAATATACACCATCAAAAGCGGAAGTGGAGGTGTTCGGCTGCAAGAAGGCGTGAACTTCCGACTAAAGTTTGTAAAAAGCGGCTAAGACACGTTGCGAATGCCCGACAATGTATGATCAAAAGAGGGAGCGGAGGTGTTCGGCTGCAAGAAGGTCTGAATGTCCAACCATAATTTGTAAAAACCGGGGAAGAAAAGGCTCGAAAGCCTGACTATACACCATCAAAAGCGGGAGCAGAGGTGTTCAGCTGCAAGAAGGTCTGAATGTCCACCCATAATTCCTGAAAAATGGGTAAAAAAAAGGTGCGAATGCCCAACCATACATCATCAAAAGCAGGAGTGGATGTGTTCCGCTACAAGAAGGTTTGAATGTCCGACCATAGTTTGTAAAAGGCGGGTAAGAAAAGGTTCGAATGCCCGAACATACACCATCAAAAGAGGGAGCGGAGGTGTTCCGCTGTAAGAAGGTGTGAATGTCCAACCATAGTTTGTAAAAAGCGGGTAAGAAAAGTTTCGTATGCCCGAATATACACCATCAAAAGCGGAAGCGGAGGTGTTCGGCTGCAAGAAGGTGTGAACGTCCGACCAAAGTTTGTAAAAAGCAGTTAAGAAAAGGTTTGAATATCTAACCAAACATAATCAAAAGCGGGAGCAGAGCTGTTCGACTGCAAGTAGGTGTGAATGTCAGATCATAATTTGCAAAAAGCTGATGAGAAAGGGTGAGAATGCCCGACTATCCACCATCAAATGCGGTAGCGGAGTTGTTCGGCTGTGAGTAGGTGTGAATCTCCGACCATAATTGCTGAAAAATGTGTTAGAAAAGGTAAGAATGCCAGTCCATACATCATCAAAAGCGGGAGAGGTGGTGTTCGGATGCAAGTAGGTGTGAATGTCCAGCCATAATTACTCACAAACGGGTAAGAAAAGGTAGTATTGCCAGACCATACATGATCAAAACAGGGAGCGGAGGTGGTTGAGCTGCAAGAAGGTGTGAATGTCCGACTAAAGTTTGTAAAAAGCGGGTAAGACAAGGTGCGAATGCCTGACAATGTATGATCAAAAGAGGGAGCGGATGTGTTCTGCTGCAAGAAGGTCTGAATGTCCAAACATAATTTGTAAAAACCGGGGAAGAAAAGGCTCGAAAGCCCGACTATACACCATCAAAAGCAGGAGTGAATGTGTTCGGCTACAAGGTTTGAATGTCCATCAATAATTGCTAGAAAACATGAAAGAAAATTTTCAAAAATCAAACCGCACGTGATCAAAAGCAGGAGTAGATGTGTTCGGCTACAAGAAAGTTTGAATGTCCGAGCATAGTTTGTAAAAGGCGGGTAAGAAAAGTTTCGAATGCCCGAACATACACAATCAAAAGAAGGAGTGGAGGTGTTCCGGTGTAAGACGGTGTGAATGTCCGACCATCGTTGGCAAAATGCGGGTAAGAAAAGGTGAAAATACCCGACTGTACACAATCAATAGTGGGAGCGGAGTTGTTCGGCTGCAAGAAGGTGTGAACGTCCGACCAAAGTTTGTAAAAAGCAGTTAAGAAAAGGTTAGAATATTTAACCAAACATAATGAAAAGCGGGAGCAGAGCTGTTCGACTGCAAGTAGGTGTGAATGTCAGATCATAATTTGCAAAAACCTGATGAGAAAGGGTGAGAATGCCCGACTATACACCATAAAATGCAGGAGCGGAGGTGTTCGGCTGTGAGTAGCTGTGAATGTCCGACCATAATTGCTGAAAAATGTGTTAGAAAAGGTAAGATTGCCAGACCATTCATCATCAAAAGCGGGAGAGGTGGTGTTCGGCTGCAAAAAGGTGTGAATGTTCGACTAAAGTTTGTAAAAAGCGGGTAAGACAAGGTGCGAATGCCCGACAATGCATGATCAAAAGCGGGAGCGGAGGTGTTCAGCTGTAAGGTCTGAATGTCCATCAATAATTGCTAGTAAACTTGACAAAAAATTTTCGAAAATCAAACCGCACATGATCATAAGTGGGAGAGGAGGTGTTCAGCTGCAAGAAGGTCTGAATGTCCACCCATAATTCCTGAAAAATGGGTAAAAAAAAGGTGCGAATGCCCAACCATACATCATCAAAAGCCGGTGTGAATGTGTTAGAAAAATTCTCTGTAAAATTAGGCTCAGAGCCGCTGGATACGATTAATTAACACACGGTTCACAAACATTTATTTCTTGCAAGAAAGAGACAAGTCCGCACAAATCCACACAACCTGTCGGGAAGACCGCTCAGAGTTGTCTCCCGACAAAATGGTGCTCCAGCTATTTATGTTGCTTATACTTGCTGATCACACAATGTTATGAGAAAAGGCGCTTTTCTCACCATTCATTATTATGGGTAGGAATATTCAATGTTATGGGGAAAGGTGCTTCTCTCCCCATTCCTTGTTATGGGAAGGAACATAAGAGGTGCTTCTCACCAGTTAATATTATGGGAAAGACTAGTACCAGAGTCAAAACACTTTTGCTTGAATCATAGAAGGTGAACAGATGGAGGGACTCTTCTGTCATAGTATAACTATATAATTTTTCCAACATTCCCTCCTGTTTATGCTATGAAGTATTGAAACTGTACAATTAACATTGAATGTATTTCTATCGTTCGCAGTGCATAGGAGCGAAAAACCCATTTGCTTTATTTACGGGAAAATTCTCCTATGGCCCCATTCTCTCCTTGGCGACCGACCGCTTAGTCACTTTCTCAGTATCAAAGTTCGCACTCCGAACCGTTAATTTCAATGAATGGTGATGGACCTAGGTGTGACCAGCAAACACAAAACGGATACACAACCAAAAATACATGGCAAAAAGGAAACCATGACTAAATGATTAAAAAATGGACACAAATCAATAAAACTATGACAAAATGATTACTGAACAAAATTAATACAATGGATATTAAATGGAATAAAATGAAAAAATTAATAAAATGAAAAAATTATAATAAATGAAAATCAAGAATAGTCAAACAATAATAATAATAATACAATGCAGTTTATTCAGTCCACTCTGCAATCGTCTGCTTCTGGCCGAACATCAGTCCGGCTGGGTCTGGAACTGCTAAGCTATCTTGGAAGGAGAGGTTACTAGCACTTCACTTACCGGAAGAGGTCTTTACCACCTCTTATTCCCTAACTAATCCTCTTTTAGGACACTTCAGGATATAATTCACGCATACAGTGGTTGGAGGCTGTAGATTGTTAGACGTTACTTGGTGGAATGAACTCTTCAAATCAGCTTTTCATTCAGTTGGGGTGGAGCGCTTAGCTTCGCCGTCCACCCTTTTGTACACATGTGGATAAAAATTTGTGATTGTTCCGCCATCATCTTGGCATGATGGGAATTCCAGAATTCCAGAAACCTGTTCAGTTACCTGACTTTGAGTCCTGTAGTGGTTCTGCTGCTGATGCAGTTCATCAAACTGTGGACAAATGTTAGCAGGAAGAAGCAACATATTATCTTTACAATGTTCTACATTCAGGAATTGCCTTTTATTAGGTCCAATTCCCATGTTCATTGGTCTTTCATATGAACGCAAAAATAATCATTAAAGAAATCATTTAGAATTCACTCGGGGTCATTCAAAGTACTTTGAACTTTAAAGGTTATCATCGTCTCCATCGTCCACGTGTAGCTCGTTGTCATCATCTCCCTCTACCTGTTGATACATTATGCAGGTAAGGGTGGTTTCAATCAGTCTTTGGGACAGTCCTCTCAAGCATGTGATACAACATCAAGCACAGGTGGCTACTATGGCTGTGACAACAGACAAAGACCAAACCACTTCTCCATCATGTCAGTGAAGGGGTCGTTGATCCCTGAGTTTTCTATCAGCTCTGCAGAGAGTGATGAGAGTCCCTCTTTGTGATTCTGCCATCTGCGGAAGTATTGTTATGAATAAAGGAACAGGATAAAGTTTCAAACATTTTAATTGTTCAGCAATGCCTTGTAGATGTAATTTATCCAATAAACATTTTTATTTATTGTTGCCCACCAGAAAAGAAAAGATTCAAAGCCTGTAGTTACTTAATTTCTAGCTTTAAATTCATCTGGGACTCAGAATTCCAATGCTATCCAGGTACACTCTGTTGTCAAATGAACCTCCAGACACAGTTGAACGCTTGAGACGTTGCAGCTTCTCACCCAAGGCCTTAAAGTCCCCCACAGGGAACAGACGGAAAGGCATCAGTAGTTGGGCTATTGTGCAGCTGCCAGTTAGCCAGAAGGACGGACCTCAGTTTCATCTCCCCACACAGCCACCAGAGGTCTGCTCTCATGGAAGTCTGGTTCCGAAACCAAGATGCTGAGTAGTTACCTGCGTCCCGAGTGACAATAGATGGATTCTTGACAATTATCTGACATGAGTGTACCCACCTTCTTACCTGTACCCCTGTAAATGAAACATATATAAATTACCCGTATAAGCCAACGCTGAGGGCAGTTGTCTCTTTTCTTAACTGCTGGGAACAACAAAGAGAGAGTTTTACATTGCTCTGTGTTAGGTACAAAAAATTCATTATGCAATTGTAATGCAATTGTAATGCTTCATTTCTAAATTTATGTTCTGGCTTTAGCACCTTCAATACAATTAGATTGGATATTTTGTCATGCTGTATACATTCTAACAAAATTCCAACTGATACACTGGCGATTCTTAAAATAATTGAGCATAAGTCAATGTCAGCCACCCCATCTATTCCTGCAACAAAAAAATAGGTTGACAAGTTATCTGTTGGACCTGAGGGACCCCCTATCTCTGTGGTCAGTCTGGGTCTGTGTGATTCATTGTAGTGCATTATCTTTTAGTTTTTTATTAATCTGTGCTTAATCCCATAGAATTAGGAATACGATAATAAGAATAATGATTAACAATACACAACTGGTTCCTTTTAACCTACAAATCCTGGTAATTTAAATGGATGCCACGGCTGCTGTCTGTCTATCCCTGTCTTATTTTAGCCACACCCTATGTTCTCGTTTTAGCCGTTGTTTTCTTCACTGAGGTTGAGACGAACCCCCTCCTGTTGAGAGAATTCCCCTTTGTAGTCAGACTTATGCCTCAGAGAACGGTGGTGGGTAACTAGTCTTTCCCTACTTCTGCAGGTCGTGGCCTTACTGGTTTACAGTGTGATGAGGATCCAGGATATATTAGTTTAGCTGCTGTGGTTTCTGTAAGCAGTACCTGATATGGACCTTCCCACCTTGGGCTGGAGCAGTTATCTTTCTTTATCACTTTGATGAGGATCCAGTCTCCAGGTTTTAGAGATTCCTCCACAGGGTCACCTGGAACAGACACTAGACAGAATATATCTCTCTACTTGTTAACATTTTAACCATGTATCCTGCTAAGGTTTCTTCTCTTTCTTCATCATGTCCGGTGAATAGTTCTGTGGTAGTAAAAATGGTTTACATTATACATCATCTCAAATAGAGTTAATTCTGTGCTAGTTAGAGTAATATGCATGTTTAGGACTACTAGTGGTAAACAGTAACCCAATTCTTCCCAGTTTCTTCAGTCTTGCACAGTGGTTTCTGAGATCCTTTTTTGTTTTCAAGTTCTTCGCCATCAGGAAGATAATATTGTTTACAAAGTGCGTCCCTGTTATCACTGTAGATTTTTTCAGGAATTCCAAATCTAGGTAATATTTAATTCACCAGTGTTGAGGGTACATCTGCCTGTGCATCTGGAAATACTTCACTTCATTTGGTAAAACATCACTAATCACCAGGGAGACCCCTTTATTTAATTCAATGAAATCCATACAAATGTGTTGAAAAGGGTACTCCGGCCTCGGGAACTGTCCTCGTCCCGGTCCTAGGCCATATGTATGGATCATATTTTGCACATGTTAGACAAAAATTCTTTATTATCATATTATGATATTATTATTTATTATAAATAAAACCATACACTGCAAAAACCTTGTTCATTGTTGCTACCATCCCTCCTGTAGAGACATGCCGTGCTCCATGGCTCGATACTGAAGCATATTTAAACAAACTCTTTGGCAGTATAAGTTCTACATTTCATAGTAAATGGCACCTTTATTCTTCCAGATCTGTCCTTGTAAGTGTACATTTGGTTTTGCATTCCAATTTAATGGACTAATATATGCATCCAGAAGGTGAAGGTGAACAGATGGAGGGACTCTTCTGTCATAGTATAACTATGTCATTTTTCCAACAGAATGTCAGATCATAATTTGCAAAAAGCTGATGAGAAAGGGTGAGAATGCCCGACTATACACCATCAAAAGAGGGAGCGGAGGTGTTCGGCTGTGAGTAGGTGTGAATGTCCGACCATAATTGCTGAAAAATGTGTTAGAAAAGGTAAGAATGCCGGACCATACATCATCAAAAGCGGGAGAGGTGGTGTTCGGCTGCAAAAAGGTGTGAATGTTCGACTAAAGTTTGTAAAAAACGGGTAAGACAAGGTGCGAATGCCCGACAATATATGATTAAAAGCGGGAGCGGAGGTGTTCAGCTAGAAGAAGGTCTGAATGTCCATCAATAATTCCTGAAAAATGCGTAAAAAAAAGTGCGAATGCCCAACCATACATCATCAAAAGCAGGAGTGGATGTGTTCGGCTAAAAGAAGGTTTGAATGTCTGACCATAGTTTGTAAAAGGCGGGTAAGAAAAGTTTCGAATGCCCGAACATACACCATCAAAAGAGGGAGCGGAGGTGTTCCGCTGTAAGAAGTTGTGAATGTCCGACCATAGTTGGTAAGAAGCGGGTAAGGAAAGGTGAAAATACCCGACTGTACACAATCAATAGCGGGAGAGGAGTTGTTAGGCTACAAGAAGGTGTGAAAGTCCGACCATGGTTTTTAAAAAGCGGGTAAGAAAAGGTTCGAATGCCCGAACATACACCATCAAAAGAGGGAGCGGAGGTGTTCCGCTGTAAGAAGGTGTGAATGTCCGACCATAGTTGGTAAAAAGCGGGTAAGAAAAGGTTAAAATACCCGACTGTACACAATCAATAGCGGGAGAGGAGTTGTTCGGCTACAAGAAGGTGCGAATGTCCGACCATGGTTCGTAAAAAGCGGGTAAGAAATGGTTTGTGTGCCCGACTATATACCATCAAAAGAGGAAGCGGAGGTGTTCGGCTGCAAGAAGGCGGGAACTTCCGACTAAAGTTTGTAAAAAGCGGTTAGGATAAGTTGCGAATGCCCGACAATGTATGATCAAAAGAGGGAGCGGAGGTGTTCGGCTGCAAGAAGGTCTGAATGTCCAACCATAATTTCTAAAAACCGGGGAAGAAAAGGCTCGAAAGCCCGACTATACACCATCAAAAGCAGGAGCAGAGGTGTTCAGCTGTAAGAAGGTCTGAATGTCCATCAATAATTGCTTTAAAACATGAAAGAAAATTTTCCAATATCAAACCGCACATGATGATAAGCAGGAGAGGATGTGTTCAGCTGCAAGAAGGTTTGAACGTCCGACCATAGTTTGGAAAAAGCAGTTAAGAAAAGGTTCGAATATCCAACCAAACATAATCAAAAGCGGGAGCAGAGCTGTTCGACTGCAAGTAGGTGTGAATGTCAGTTCATAATTTCCAAAAAGATGATGAGAAAGGGTGAGAATTCACGACTATACACCATCAAATGCGGGAGCGGAGTTGTTCGGCTGTGAGTAGGTGTGAATCTCCGACCATAATTGCTGAAAAATGTGTTATAAAAGGCAAGAATGCCGGTCCATACATCATCAAAAGCGGGAGAGGTGGTGTTCGGCTGCAAGTAGGTGTGAATATCCAGCCGTAATTACTCACAAACGGGTAAGAAAAGGTAGTATTGCCAGACCATATATGATCAAAACAGGGAGCGGAGGTGGTTCAGCTGCAAGAAGGTGTGAATATCCAACTAAAGTTTGTAAAAGGCGGGTAAGACAAGGTGCGAATGCCCGACAATGTATGATAAAAAGCGGGAGCGGAGGTGTTCAGCTGCAAGAAGGTCTGAATGTCCACCCATAATTACTGAAAAATGGGTAAGAAAAGGTGTGAATGCCCAACCATACATCATCAAAAGCAGGAATGGATGTGTTCGGCTACAAGAAGGTTTGAATGTCCGAGCATAGTTGGTAAAAAGTGGGTAAGAAAATGTTAAAATACCCGACTGTACACAATCAATAACGGTAGCGGAGTACTTCGGCTACAAGAAGGTGTGAAAGTCCGACCATGGTTTGTTAAAAGCGGGTAAGAAAAGGTTCGAATGCCAGAATATTTACCATCAGAAGCGGAGGTTTCGGCTGCAAGAAGGTGTGAACGTCCGACCAAAGTTTGTAAAAAGCAGTTAAGATAAGGTTCGAATATCCAACCACACATAATCAAAAGCGGGAGCAGAGCTGTTCGACTGCAAGTAAGTGTGAATGTCAGATCATAATATGCAAAAAGCTGATGAGAAAGGGTGAGAATGCCCGACTATACACCATCAAATGCGGGAGCGGAGTTGTTCGGCTGTGAGTAGGTGTGAATATCCGACCATAATTGCTGAAAAATGTGTTAGAAAAGGTAAGAATGCCGGACCATACATCATCAAAAGTAAATATGAAGGACAAAGCAGTTTTCACTTGGTTTGAGTGAAGGAATTCATTTTATACATAAAATCCCAAATCATGCAGAACGTATGAAAATAAGCTTATTCTCGGATTCCTGATCCTTCAGTGTTGTTCTTTCTTCTACTGCAAAATACAATGTTGTTCTTTGTTAAAGTCAATTTAGACATTGATAAATATGAAGTTAAAAGCAGTTTTAACATAGTTTGAGTGAAGGAATTCATATTATAGATAAAATCCGAAATCGTGCAGAACTCATGAAAATAACCATATTCTCGGATTCCTGAAACTTTAGATTTGCGCTTTCTATTACTGCAAATTCCAATGTTGTTTTTGTTTTTTGTTTAAATCTTTCTAGACATGGTAAATATGAAGGACAAAGCAGTTTTAACATAGTTTGAGTGAAGGAATTCCTTTTATAGCAAAATCCCAAATCATTCACAACGTATGAAAATAAGCTTATTCTCGGATTCCTGATCCTTCAGTGTTGCTCTTTCTTCTACTGCAAAATACAATGTTGTTCTTTGTTGAAGTCGATCTAGACATTGATAAATATGAAGGACAAAGCAGTTTTAACTTGGTTTGAGTAAAGGAATTCATTTTATACATAAAATCCCAAATCGTGCAGAACGTATGAAAAGAATTTTATTCTCGGATTCCTGATCCTTCACTGTTGCTCTTTCTTCTACTGCAAAATCCAATGTTGTTCTTTGTTGAAGTCGATCTAGACATTGATAAATATGAAGGACAAAGCAGTTTTAACATAGTTTGAGTGAAGGAATTCATTTTATAAATAAAATCCCAAATCATGCAGAACTCCTCAGAAGGGGCGTATGGCTTAATCACAAGTGTGGTTCTTTCTCATTCAGGGTAATATGAGGAAGTTTATGATTGAAATATATGTAGAAATAGCAAAATCCGAAATCGTGCAGAACTCATGAAAGCAAGCTTATACTCGGATTCCTGAAACTTTAGATTTGCTCTTTCTTTTACTGCAAAGTACAACGTTGTTTTTTTTGTTTAAATCTTTCTAGACATGGTAAATATGAAGGACAAAACAGTTTTAACATAGTTTGAGTGAAGGAATGCATTTTTTAAGCAAAATCCCAAATCATGCAGAACATATGAAAATAAGCTTTTATAAAATAAGGATTTCTGAACCATTGCTCTTTCTTTTAATGCAAAATACAACGTTGTATTTTGTTGAAATCTATCTAGACATTGATAAATACCAGTCGAACATCTCTGCTGCCGCTTTTGATAATTTATGGTTGGGCATTCTTACCTTTTCTTACCCGCTTTTTACAAATTATGATCTGAAATTCACACCTACTTGCAGTCGAACATCTTATGATCAAGTGCGGTTTGATATTCGAAAATTTTCTTTCATGTTTTCTAGCAATTATTGATGGACATTCAGACCGTCTTACAGCGGAGCACCTCCGCTCCCTCTTTTGATGGTGTATGTTCGGCCATTCGAACCTTTTCTTACCCGCTTTTTACAAACTGTGCTCGGACATTCAAACCTTCTTGTAGCCGAACACATCCACTCCTGCTTTTGATGATGTATGGTCCGGCATTCTTACCTTTTCTAACACATTTTTCAGCAATTATGGTCGGACATTCACACATACTTGCAGTCGAACAGCTCTGCTCCCGCTTTTGATTATGTTTGGTTGGATATTCGAACCTTTTCTTAACTGCTTTTTACAAACTTTGGTCGGACGTTCACACCTTCTTGCAGCCGAACACATCCACTCCTAATTTTGATGATGTATGGTTGGGCATTCACACCTTTTTTATCCATTTTTCAGGAATTATGGGTGGACATTCACACCTTCTTGCAGGTGAACACCTCCTCTCCCGCTTATCATAATGTGCGGTTTGATATTCAAAATTTTTTTTTCATGTTTTAAAGCAATTATTGATAGACATTCACACCTTCCTGCAGCTGAACTACTTCCGCTTCCGCTTTTGATGGTGTATGGTCTGGAATCTTACCTTTTCTAACACATTTTTAAACAATTATGGTCAGACTTTCACACCTTTTAGTAGCCGAACAACTCCGCTTCCGCTCTTGATTGTGTACAGTCGGGTATTTTAACCTTTTCTTACCCGCTTTTTACCAACTATGGTCGCACATTCCCACCTTCTTACAGCGGAACACCTCCGCTCCCTCTTTTGATGGTGTATGTTCGGGTATTCAAACCTTTTCTTACCCGCTTTTTACAAACCATGGTCAGACTTTCACACCTTTTAGTAGCCGAACAACTCCGCTCCCGCTTTTGATGATGTATGGTCCGGCATTCTTACCTTTTCTAACACATTTTTCAGCAATTATGGTCGGACATTCACACATACTTGCAGTCGAACAGCTCTGCTCCCGCTTTTGATTATGTTTGGTTGGATATTCGAACCTTTTCTTAACTGCTTTTTACAAACTTTGGTCGGACGTTCACACCTTCTTGCAGCCGAACACATCCACTCCTAATTTTGATGATGTATGGTTGGGCATTCACACCTTTTTTATCCATTTTTCAGGAATTATGGGTGGACATTCACACCTTCTTGCAGGTGAACACCTCCTCTCCCTGTTTTGATCATGTATGGTCTGACATTCGTACCTTTTCTCACCCGCTTTTTACTATGGTCGGCCATTCACAGCTTCCTCTCCACCATACTTGTATGGTGGGATATTTACACCCACTTGCAGCCAAACACCTCTGATCTCGCTTTTGATGATGTAAGGTTGGGCATTCAGACCTTGCTTCACCTGCTTATCACCAAATATAGTCGGACATTCACACCTTCTTGCAGCCGAACACTTCCGCTCCACCTTTTAGTGTTCTATGGGGCATTCACACTTTTATTTCACCGCATTTTATAGATTATGGTTGGAAATTCTCACCCACTCTCATCCGAAGACCTCTCCTCCTGCTTTTGTTAATATATAGTTGGGCATTTGAACCTTTTCTTACCCGCTTTTTACAAATTATGGTCAGACATTCACACCTACTTGCAGCCGAATACTTCTTCTCCACCTTTTAGTGATGTATGGTTGGCATTTGCACCTTTTCTTACCCTCTTTTTATACTGATTGCTGAAGATTAAGTTCTCAAACTACAAAATTTTTTTAATTGTTGAAACTTGATTTGAAGTGGATGAATAAGGAGGACAAACGGTTTTAAGTCAGGCTGATAGAAGGAATTAATTTTATAGCAAAATCTGTACTTCGTCATATGTCGAGAGATGCTTATTGCTGAAGAAGTTCTTTATCATTCTACAAAGTACAACGTTGTTTATCGTTGAAACTTGATTAGACGTGAATAAATATGAAGGACAAAGCAGTTTGATAGAAGGATTCATTTTATAGCAAAATTTGTATTCCTTCATATCTCCTCGAGAGAAGCTTATTGCTGAAAATTAGGTCTGGTTCTTTTTCATATTACAAAATACAGTGTTGTTTATTGTTGAAACTAGATTAGAAGTAGATAAATATGAAGGACAAAGCAGTTTGAACTTGGTTTGAGAGAAGGAATTAATTTTACTGCAAAATCCGAATTCATGCATAACTCGTCAAATAGATAGTGATGTGTCGTTCGTGAGCGATTCGTTCGATATGAACTAATTTTTTATATGACTCGGGAGCAACGAGTTGTCTCAGTGAGTCATTCGTTCATTTTCATGCAGTACCCTTCCTCACCACATGGCAGGCGGCAGCTTCATAAGCTCAGTCAGCAGGACAGGAAACAGTATTGATTCGTTCACGACTCAACTCCTCGGGTGACGGGTCCTCGCACAGGAAAAAGTATTGATTCGTTCATGACTCAACTCCTCGGCTGACGGGTCCTCGCACAGGAAACAGTATTGATTCGTTTACGACTCAACTCCTTGGGTCTTCGTTCATTTGTCACGTTTCAAATTCTACGTTTCATTTGACAGGCTGAAGAGCAGTAGGCACAACAGTTCGTTCACAAACCGGATCATTAATCTCATAGACTATTCTACCATCAACAACTTGGAAACCACAATCGACTCTCTAGATGCAGAAAAAGCATTTGATGGAGTGAACTGGAAATTTTTATTCACAGCATTAAACAAATTCGGGTTTGGGTCACACTTCATCAACTGGATAAGGATATTATATAGCTCCCCAAATGCAAGTGTCAGGACAAATGCTCAAACTTCTCCAAGCTTCAGTCTGCAGAGGTACAAGACAGGGTTGCTCACTTTCTCCCTCACTTTTTGCTATTTTCATCAAACCTTTAGCAGCTTCTATCAGACAAGATAGAAATATTAAAGGCATCCAATCCCAAAATATTGAGCATAAAATAAGTCTTTATGCTGATAATGTATTACTTTTCCTTCAGAACTCACAGACGTCTCTCATTCACACGATCACACTCATAAATAAATTCTCAGCACTTTCTGACTACTCTATCAACTGGTCTAAGACCACAGTTCTGCCCATTAACTGTAGGGTCCAGAATATACCTGCGATCACTTTACAGTCAGGAAATATTAGATATTCAGGCATAAACATTTCCTCCAGGTTCTCAGAGCTAACAAAGCTAAATGACGTGCAATTATTAAAGAGAGTAGAGGACGATCTCTCTCGTTGGAAGTCCTTACCTATATCACTTATGGGGAGAGGTACAACCATTGAAATTATGATACTACCAAAAGTTAACTATTTGTTCTCAATGATCCCCATAAAACCATCTGCTACTTGGTTTAAGTCACTAGATTCATGCATTTCCAAATTTCTGTGGAAAAACAAACCACCACGTATTAGTTTAAAAACCCTACAGAAGACCAAGGACTGTGGTGGATTAGATTTACCTCATTTTCAGCACTATTCCTTAGCCAATAGGTTACAATATATATCAAAATGGTTTAAACCTTGTTGTTGTCACAGTTCCCAGAGACGTTGTAATCGTTGAGGATTCTATATTCACCCCCTCATTAGAGGCACGTGTTGCAGATTGATGACGCTGAATCTTCTTCTCTGTTCATTGCTGGCATCATTCCCAGCATCGTAAGTGTTTGTGGCATTGTTAGCCTCTTCTTCTGGATCTTGATATCGAGCATCCTTTTGTATTTCTGGTTTGTCAGTCCTCTCTCTTCGTTCACCGGAGTCTTCGTCTCTTTGTCCTTGAGTTTGGGGATTTTTTCCTCTTTTGATGCCTTGACACAGTGTGACAGCTGATACCACGTGGGAGATCCTTTAACTTGGACTGCTGTCCATGTGCTGCGAAATGGCTGTGCTGCTCAAATGGTCTCTCCTTCATCATATACACAGTTATTTATACATCACCTTCCACCATGAAGCGTTGTCCCTTTTTGTTTCTCTCTTTGTTCTTAAAATGCTGTTATGCATGTCTAAACCAATCCATTAAATCATCATTTTGGCAGTAAAGCGATCTACAATGTGCTTGGTCGCAAAGCTGCTCATCTGTGGTAAACAGCTCTTCAGAAAGGCATTCTTCAATTGATTTCACTAATTTTATGTAATAATTTTGTGATTTCCTACAAAACTACACTTCTTCTCCCATCTGTCTGAGTATTTAATATTGTCTGGGTCCCGTTAAAACATGTATTTTTCCCATCTAATTCCTTGTTTGCTTTAAAACAAGTATTCCCCATTTTCTATCCCTTCAGTAGCCAACCAGTTTGTATGGAGTACACTGGAGCAACTTGACTGATCAGTAAAACACTGCTTTTGTTGTCACCGCAAGGCTTCCCCCGTCGGTTGTTTCACTGAGACACTACTGAGTAACTATAACTCAACACAGTTTATACACATAACATTCATATACATACTAACAAACAATTATTTATCGCAATTTTCTCATCTCTGTTTGAACGTACACCCAGGTAAATATTCCTGTAGTCTTCTCATACCGACTATGGACCCATTCATTGTTTAACTTCACTGTTTTGCAAATCCTAATTGAATATTACACATTGACATTAAACTTTACTGGATGAGCAGGTCTTCATTGCATTCAGCAGCCTATATGTGAGCATCTATGTGTAAGCTGTTCTTCTTTGCATTTATCAGCAGCAAGCAATTCTTCATTGCACATGCATATGAAAATAGTAAAACAATTCCAATGCGTTAGCGAAACCTTCTATATCAGGAGTGTCCATCATGATGCTGGGAATAGAACCTCTTTCCCAGAATAATTGAATAGTTCAACCTTCATTACTCAACTGAGCATAACTCCGCAATGAGCACATTTTAAAGTATCATTCCTCTACATGTATTCAAAAATCTATGTGTAAATGTTTAATATTTCTTATATTTGTTGATGTCATTCTGTGTGCATGTGGCCTAAACCCAATCTCTGTGTGGCAATTTTAATTTAAACAACTTGAACTCTGCCTCTGATCATTTAAAAAAGGTGTGTACCAATGTCAACCTTTCTCAGGTAATTACTGATTCTACAAAACCAAACTTAAGAGATCCTTCAGGGTTGTCCCTGATTGGCTCAATCTTAACAAATCAAAGGTAGAAAATCCGCAGTATCTGAACTTGGTGTTAGTTATCACTGCTCAATAGCCTGTATCAGAATTGCAAAAATGAAAACATTAGGTCCACGCTTGGTATCCAGATCCTGAAACATCTCCATGAGCAGGCTTTTTTTTTAACTGATCTGTTGAATAGTTATACTCATGACACTGTTAAAATCCCACATGAAGATCTAGCACTTGACCATTTTTGTAAATCTTCTAATTCCATAGTTGATAAACACGCCCCTTTTAAAAAGTATAGAACTTAGAACAGGTCTAGTCCCTGGCTTTCGGCAGTCTGAATACCTTTGATGCCAAAAAGATTTGCTTTGCCAAGGGAAGTTTTATAAATGTAAAGCTCCCCTTGATGCCCATTTATTTATTTCTGTTTACAATATATGACATGTAATAGAACTGAACCGGACCTGGGGACAAGGAAAGAAGAAGAGGAAGGAAGAGGAAACAGAACAAAAATAGAAACAAAAACCAGACAACCAGCTGCTACACCTGTAAAAAACAAAACAGACAACAATCCATGGCCTCTGAGGGGAATCCAGCCTTAGCGCCACCAGGAGCACCCGAAAGCAGACAAGCAGAGAAAAAACAAACACAAACAAGCACAAGAAGCGGCAATCGCATACAACACAGCTGTGGATATAGATGACCTGAGACGACATGATAATACATCAACTGCTTAGCGACCATGCTACTGGACTAATGAATGTGTGTGTGTGTGTGTGAGAACATGCAACACCCATGGCACAGGACCTACATGATAACCGTGCTTAGTTATGAGTGTATAAGCGTACAGGGCCACAATCCACAGCCACCCCCCAAGCAATCAGAAGCAGGCAGAGAGGGCCACAAGACCCAGGCCACCAGCAGCCCCCACAGAGCACAGAACCCAGGAAGCCCACCGCAGGGGCAACCCCGCATCCACCCAGAAGACTGTAGAGGAAGCCCCCGGAAAGAGCTCCCATAAGCATAGGGCAGAGGCCCTCCTGGAGCCAGGGGCAACAGCCCACCGACCCCGCCAGGCCCCAGCCGCCCAGACATGGGCCGTGCACTGGAACCGGGCCCCAGGAGCCCGAGCGCCCCCAACCCCCCCGGCAGAGGCCCCACCCAATACCCAGGAGGGCCAAGCGCCCCAGACAGCCACACAGTGGGTCAGCGCCTGCCCCAGCGCCCCTGGCCAAGTGCCCTGGGAGTCAAGACGTGTCCACAGGTGGGTGAAGTCGCGAGCAGCGGGGAGAGGCAACGCTGCCCCCCCATCGGGAGAAGCACAGGCAGGCCAGGCGACAGCAAGTCCCAGATCCAGGCCCAATCATTACCACACACACTTTCACGTCCCATACATCCACATGTCCTCCCTCCCTCGACTCCGCTGGGGTGTAGTGCAGCGGGCACACCAGGGGGCCTGCAACCCCCAGCCACCACAGACCCCGAACCAGAAGAACAATTAATTAATCCTCCTGGCGCCTCCCGCCCCGAGCAGCAACCAGGAAGCGGGGGAGTGCGAAGAAGACCCCTCCCCTCACCCTTCTGGCTCTTCAATATTTTCTATTAGTGAGCAATTAAAATTGAGGGGCAGCCAAACTTGTAGAACTGGGACCGCGGCCCTCTGGGCAGCCTACATACCCAAAGAGCCCAGCCCACCAGATGCCACTCAGTGTAACCACCCCCCAAGACCTAATGTGTGTGTGTGAGTGTGTTTAATAAGTAGTAATGTCTAAGGTGTAATTAAAACAGGGGCGGGAACTGCAGAGTGCAACCAAAGGGGACCACCTACATGGCCCCATCCACTACACCCCACCGAACACACACGCCCCCAAAACCCTTCATGTGTGAGTGTGTGCTGTGTACAGGAGCCAGAAGGGAGAGGGGTATGGGGATATACACCGGGGGAGCTACTCTCCCCCAGAGAGGGCAGCCAGGGACTGGCTGCAATAGGCATCCCCGCTACCTGGGAGCCAACACAGGGCAGGAGGGCCTGATGTCCACCAGGCTCGGGGCCTGCAGCGACCATATTCCGGGAGCTACTGTACCCCCAGAAGGTACCCATCCAGCCCCACCCCACTCAACCCAACCCCACCCTGGAGGACCTCTACAAAAAAGAAACAAACAACAACAAAAAACAAACAAACAAACAAACCACCCAGTCACACCAGTCGCTGCAGCCCGGGCCTGAGACCCATCATCACCCAGGCCCCCCCAGGCCTCCCCCAACAGGGGAAAAGCACCGCCCCCTCCCCCACCGCATGCCCCAACACCCTGAAAAAAAAACAACCATCTGCGGACACCTTGGAGGTCCCAGAGCAACAAGCCCGGCACCGCCCCCTCCCCCCCCAGCACACACCCAACCGCCCAGAGTGACGTGACAGCAACCCACCACCACCACTATGTGATAAAGCTAATCAGAGGGGACCAGAGAGAATGAAATTCAGCCAATTGATGTTTTGAGGAGGCAGACATTGTTTCCATGCTAATATAATCTAAAAGAAAATTTCTAAACTGGTTAATACACAGATTGTTCTTCGCTTTCCAGTTCATGAGAATAGTTTTCTTTGCGATACATAACACTGTGAGAACCATGTGTGCTGAGTTAATTTCCATGTTGTTGTTGTCTAAGTCACCCAGTATGCACAGTGTGGGGCATGCAGGGATGCTACACTTTAGCCATGTTGATAGGTCCTCACAGACTTCAAGCCAGAACTTCTGGACAGACGCACAAAACCACAAAGCGTGTGCATAATCATCAGGTGTGTTATCTGTGCAATGTGAGCAGATGTTTGAGTGTGTTAGACCCATCCTGAACATCCTTTGTCCAGTGTGTTCTATGAAGGATTTTGTATTGTATGAGCTGTAAATTAGGATTTCGAGTCATTCTGAAGGTGTTCAAACATATTTTTGGCCAGATGTTATGACTAGAACTGATGGATAAATCTGCCTCCCATTTTGAGGATGGAAGAGACATTGTGTCATCTATCTCAGACAATAATTTATATATTTTTGATAGTAGTTTTGGGGTGCAGATGCTTAGAAATTCTGCTACCCTAGTCAGGAGTTGTAAGTCTGGTTGGTGGAGGATATATTTCTTTATTATTATAGACTTAAGTTGTTGATATTCTAGGAATTTATTGCTGCCTATCTCATGTTGTGATATGAGCTCATCAAATGAAATAAAATTTCCATTTTGGATTATATGTTCCAGATGTTTGATTCCTTTGATCTTCCACAGAGTAAAGTTTAGCATTTTTTTGTTTTGCAGTATGTCAGGATTGTTCCAGATGGGTGTAAGCTTACACGGGACAAGTGAGGACTTTGTTATTTTAAGAAATTCCCACCAGGCTGTCAGAGAGGTGCTGATGTTAATGCTTTTGAAACATTTGTGATTTTTTACGTTTTGACTAATAAGTGGCAGGTCAGACATTTCCAGATTATCACACAATGCTTGTTCTATATTTATCCATGGTTCATCTATTGGGCTAGGTTTAAACCATTTTGATATATACTGTAACCTATTGGCTAAGGAATAGTGCTGAAAATTAGGTAAATCTAATCCACCACAGTCCTTGGTCTTCTGTAGGGTTTTTAAACTAATACGTGGTGGTTTGTTTTTCCACAGAAATTTGGAGCTGCATGAATCTAGTGACTTAAACCAAGTAGCAGATGGTTTTATGGGGTTCATTGAGAACAAATAATTAACTTTTGGTAGTATCATCATCTTAATGGTTGTAACTCTCCCCATAAGTGATATAGGTAAGGACTTCCAACGAGAGAGATCGTCCTCTACTCTCTTTAATAATTGCACATAATTTAGCTTTGTTAGCTCTGAGAGCCTGGAGGAAATGTTTATGCCCAAATATCTAATATTTCCTGTAAAGTGATCACAGGTATATTCTGGACTCTACAGTTAATGGGCAGAACTGTGGTCTTAGACCAATTGATAGAGTAGTCAGAAAGTGCTGAGAATTTATTTATGAGTGTGATCGTGTGAATGAGAGACGTTTGAGAGTTCTGAAGGAAAAGTAAAACATCATCAGCATAAAGACTTATTTTATGCTCAATATTTTGGGGTTGGATGCCTTTAATATTTCTATCTTGTCTTATAGCAGCTTCTAAAGGTTCGATGAAAATAGCAAAAAGTGAGGGAGAAAGTGGGCAACCCTGTCTTGTACCTCTCTGCAGACTGAAGCTTGGAGAGGTTTGATCATTTGTCCTGACACACGCATTTGGGGAGCTATATAATATCCTTATCCAGTTGATGAAGTGTGACCCAAACCCAAATTTGTTTAATGCTGCGAATAAAAATTTCCAGTTCACTCGATCAAATGCTTTTTCTGCATCTAGAGAGACTATTGTGGTTTCCAGGTTGTTGATGGTAGAATAGTCTATGAGATTAATTAGCCTGCGAGTGTTAGTGGATGAGTGTCTACCCTTTATAAAACCTGTCTGGTCAGGATGTATTATAAGTGGAGTTATTTTTTCCATTCTTTTGGCAAGGGCTTTACAAATTATTTTGAGGTCTCCATTTATTAGAGATATTGGGCGGTAGCTGGATGGAAGTATGGGGTCTTTTCCTGGTTTCTGTAGCAAGATAATGTTAGCAGAGTTCATGTGTGGGGATAATCTGCCATTCTGCTTAACTTGTAATACCATTTTGTGAAATGCAGGTGCCAAAACAGTCCAAAATTCTCTGTAGAACTCTGCTGGAAAACCATCTGGTCCCGGGGCTTTGTTACTAGGCATATGTTGAAGGGCTTCATGGAGTTCTCCTATTGAAAGAGGTGAATCCAGAGCCTTTTCGGTTTGTAATTTTGGAAGGTTGATATTACTAAGAAACTGATCTATGTTACTGTCTGATGGATCATTTTGTGATGAATATAAGGTTTTATAGAAGTCCCTAAAAGCATTGTTGATTACATCGGGGTCATGGGTGACATTTCCTTTTGAGTCTTTAACAGAAGTGATTGTTGTTTTCTCTTTGTTTCTCTTTAGTTGGTTAGCTAGGAACCTTCCAGATGTATTGCCGTGCTCAAAGTTCTCCAAGCGAAGTCTTTGTATCAGAAACTGTGTTTGTTTATCAATAATTTTGTTTAATTCAAGTTTAGCTTTTCTTAGTTCATTCAGTATGTGTTCCTCTTTGGAGGTACTGTAGACAATTTCTAATGATTTAATCCTGAGTTCTAAATCTGATATCCTTGAACTTTCCCTCTTTTTCTTATTTGATGAAAAAGAGATTATTTTGCCTCTCATAACTGCTTTTCTGGCTTCCCAGAGAGTACAAGCTGACATTCCTGGCAGGTCATTATTTTCTAAATATACAGACCATTCCCTTTTGAAATAATTAATAAAATCAGGGTCTTTTAGTAATGATGTATTAAATCTCCAATTCCTAGCTGGTGGTGTAACCCTGTTATTCTTCAGTGTAATAGAAACTGGAGCGTGATCACTGATAGTGATGGGGTGGATTTTGGTGTCTGAAATATCCCTCATCAAGGAACTGCTAACTAAGAAATAATCTATTCTTGAATATGAGTGGCTTACCGGTGAGAAGAAGGTGTATTCTCTAAGAGTGGGGTGGTGGGAGCGCCAAGCATCACAAAGACCAAAATCTTTCATATACAGCCTTCATATACAATCTATCATTTAACAATATTCGTGGACTGCCAGTTCCGCTGACTTCCTGAAGTACTGAGTCTGTCTACTCCTAATACCATGTTAAAGTCCCCTCCTATGATGAGTGTGTTATATGAGTGATCAGAGAGTGAAGTGAAAAAGGAGTGAAAAAATGAGGGGTCATCCACATTTGGACCATATATATTTGCAATGCATAAATTCATATTTTGAATAGATAAATTAACTATTAGAAATCTACCTTCTGGATCTATAACTGTGTTGTTTACGGTTAAATTCACTCTTCTATTTATCAGAATGGCTACACCTCTTTGTCTGGAGTTGTAACAGGCTGAGCAAATAGATACAAATAGATAGTGATAGTTAACAGACTAAACAGAAGAGATCTCTCTACTTGTTAATATTTGTATTCTGCTAAGGTTTCTTCTCTTTTTCTTTTTTTTCTTCATCATGTCAGTTGATGACTGTGTTTTGGCTGTGGGAGTACAAATGGTCTTCCATACCTTTTCTCAAATGGAGTTCATCTTGTGCTAGTTGGAGGATGCATTTTTAGGATGGTAAACAGTAAACCCAATATTTCCCATTTCTTCCATGATTTTTTTCAGTCTTGACTTAATTATTCCATTGTGTCTCTCCACGAAACCTGCTGATTGTGGATGATATGCACAGTGGTTTCTAAGGTCTATTTTATGTTCTTTGCCATCAGTGAGATGACATTGTTTACAAAGTGTGTCAAATTATCACTGAAAATCTTTTCAGGAATTTCAAATCTAGAAATGATTTATTTTACCCGTGCTTTTGCTACTGAGAGTGCATCTGCTTGTGCACATGGAAATATTTCAGTCCATTTGGTAAAAACCTCTGTTGTCACTGACCAAATCGTTTCCCTTAACATTAATTTAGTTCAATGAAATCTACACAATAATGAAATAATGAAATCCAAACAAATATGTTGAAAAAGATACACTGGCTTAGGGAATTATCTTCGTTTTGGTCTTAGATTGCCCCGTGGATTGTATTTTGCACATATTTGACCTGCTAGACAAAACTTTATTCATTTATTTATTCTAAAAAAAAATATTTCAATAATTAGTAAAACCACATGCTGTAAAAACCTTGTTCATTATTGCTTCCATCCCTCCTGTTGAGACATGACATGGTCCATGGCTCAATACTGCAGCATATTTAAACAAATTCTTTGGCAGTATGGTTTTCCTTCCGGTCATTCATACGAGTCTATTGTAGATGGCAATTGAATAACATCTAATAATGCTAAAATATTTCTAGTTTATACATTTAGCTTTGGATGTCAACATACCTGTTTTTCCAATGCTGTGTTAACACATGTACAGTTGAGAAGGCATACTGACTGTCAATGTAAACGTTAACAACCTTTTTGTTATCTAATTTACAAGCTTCAGTTAAAGCTACCAATTTGACTGCTTAAACAGAGTAATTTTTTGGTAGTGGTTGTTTTAAGAAAACTTCAGTTTCTGCTACTACTGCAAATCCTGTAGCATTTGTGCCATCAGGGTTTTTTGCTTGACCTGTCGAATAAATATAGTTATTTCTGCATTTTCATAACGTATATCAGTTCAGTCTGGCCTGGTTAAAACACTGATGGTTATTTCTGACATGCAATCATGAGGCTTTCCATGATTGGGGTAGATAGCAGTGTGGATGGATTAAGTGTAGCACATCTCTCAACAACAAGGTGTGGCTGTGAAAGAAGAACAGTTATGTAGGAGAGATGTCTGGTAAAGATATTTTTTTCAGTAACCATATCACAGCCACTGCATGAGGTACCTTAAGTGTTAATGGGTGAAATAACACCATAATTGTTGATGCCTGCTCTGCCAATGGCTTCTGGCCATTGATTCAAAAATACGATCTTGTCACTTTCATTGGACACTGGCCCCTAATTACCGTAATTCAGCAGGGGGTCTTTCATTAGGAGTACTGGACTCCCCCATGCACGGTTTCAGCTCCGACCCTGGACGGCGGAAAAAACGTCGAGATCTGGTTTGAGGACCCAATTGTTGAGAAAATTCTCTCAATGAGACTCAGAGTTGCTGGAGTCAGTTAATGCAAAGGTTTAATCTTGCAGCAAGCTCAAGAATGTGTGTGTGTATGGGTGTATGTGTGCGAACGTGTGTGTGAGTTTGTGTGTGTGAGAGTTTAAAGAACCTGTTATCCACAGGCAGGTCTTAACTAGTATGGCACGGGTCCAGCCTGTCTCATCTTTTTTGGAAGGTCCAGCGCTCGGCCGTAACCCTTCTGTCTGTTTGGACTCTCACATACATTCGGTTAATCATAGAAAATGAGAACAAAACTTTTTAGCCCCTTAAATTCATAAAACAGACATGGTGTAGTTATTTCCATTCTAGAAAATAAGAACCAAGCTTCTAAACTCTTCATCTTTTTCATTTCTCAGTTAGTATTCACTTTAAAACTGATTAAAAGAAAAAATAAATGAATGCCTATCAACAAATGTGGGATCTAAACTCTACTGCTTCCTCTAAAATAATTTCCTAGTTTCAGGGAGCCCAAGATGAAACTTTCTTTTAGTCTGCTGAGAAAAGAGAGTGAATGCGAAGTAGACTTAAACACGGCTTTACACAATCAATAGCGGTAGGGCAGTTGTTCGGCTACAAGAAGGTGTGAAAGTCCAACCATTGTTTGGAAAAAGCGGGTAAGAAAAGGTTCGAATGCCCGAATATATACCATCAACAGCGGAAGCGGAGGTGTTCGGCTGCAAGAAGGTGTGAATGTCCGACCAAAGTTAGTAAAAAGCAGTTAAGAAAAGGTTCGAATATCCAAAGAAAATTTTCGAAAATCAAACAGCACATGATCATAAGTGGGAGAGGTGTTCAGCTGCAAGAAGGTGTGAATGTCCACCCATAATTCCTGAAAAATGGGTAAAAAAAAAGGTGCGAATTCCCAACCATACATCATCAAAAGCAGGAGTGGATGTGTTCGGGTACAAGAAGGTGTGAACGTCCAACCAAAGTTTGTAAAAAGCAGTTAAGAAAAGGTTCGAACATGCAACCAAACATAATCAAAAGCGGGAGCAGAGCTGTTCGACTGCAAGTAGGTGTGAATGTCAGATCATAATTTGCAAAAAGCTGATGAGAAAGGGTGAGAATGCCCGACTATACACCATCAAATGCGGGAGCGGAGTTGTTCGGCTGTGAGTAGGTGTGAATCTCTGACCATAATTGCTGAAAAATGTGTTAGAAAAGGTAAGAATGCCGGACCATACATCATCAAAAGCGGGAGAGGTGGTGTTCGGCTGCAAGAAGGTGTGAATGTCCAGCCATAATTACTCACAAACGGGTAAGAAAAGGTAGTATTGCCAGACCATACATGTTCAAAACAGGGAGCGGAGGTGGTTCAGCTACAAGAAGGTGTGAATGTCCGACTAAAGTTCGTAAAAAGCGGGTAAGACAAGGTGCGAATGCCCGACAATGTATGATCAAAAGAGGAAGCGGAGGTTTTTGGCTGCAAGTAGGTCTGAATGTCCAACTATAATTTGTAAAAACCGGGGAAGAAAAGGCTCGAAAGCCAGACTATACACCATCAAAAGCGGCAGCGGAGGTGTTCGGCTGTAAGAAGGTCTGAATGTCCACCTGTAATTACTGAAAAATGGGTACGAAAAGGTGCGAACGCCCAACCATACATCATCAAAAGCAGGAGTGGATGTGTTCGGCTACAAGAAGGTTTGTAGCCGTTTGTAAAAGCGGGTAAGGAAACGTTAGAATGCCCGAACATACACCATCAAAAGAGGGAGGGGAGGAGCTCCGCTGTAAGACGATCTGAATATCCATCAATAATTGCTAGAAAACATGAAAGAAAATTTTCGAATATCAAACCGCACATGATCATAAGCGGGAGAGAAGGTGTTCGACTGCAAGTAGGTGTGAATGTCAGATCATAATTTGTAAAAAGCGGGTAAGAAAAGGTAAAAATGCCCAACCATAAATTATCAAAAGCGGCAGCAGAGATGTTCGGCTGGTATTTATCAATGTTTTGTCCTTCATATTTACCATGTCTAGAAAGATTTAAACAAAAAAAAACAACGTTGTACTTTGCAGTAAAAGAAAGACCATATCTAAAGTTTCAGGAATCCGAGTATAAGCTTGCTTTCATGAGTTCTGCACGATTTCGGATTTTGCTATAAAATGAATTCATTAACTTAAAACTAAGTTAAAACTGCTTTGTCCTTCATTATTTATCAATGTCGAGATAGATTTAAACAACAAAAAAACACGTTGCACTTTGCAATATAAGAAAGAGCAACACTGAAGGATCAGGAATCCGAGAATAAGCTTTTCATGTGTGTTGGGATTTTGTTTTAAAATGAATTCCTTCACTCAAACTATGTTAAAACTGCTTTGTCCTTCATATGTACCCATTTCTACATATATTTCAAGCATAAACTTCCTCATATTACCCTGAATGAGAAAGAACCACACTTGTGATTAAGCCATACGCCGCTTTTGAGGAGTTCTGCACGATTTCGGATTTTACTATAAAATGAATTCCTTCACTCAAACTATGTTAAAACTGCTTTTAACTTCATATTTATCAATGTCTAGATCGACTTCAACAAAGAACAACATTGGATTTTTCAGTAGAAGAAAGAGCAACACTGAAGGATAAGGAATCCAAGAATAAGCTTCTTTTCATACGTTCTGCTTGATTTGGGATTTTATGTATAAAATGAATTCCTTCACTCAAACCAAGTTAAAACTGCTTTGTCCTTCATATTTATCAATGTCTAGATCGACTTCAACAAAGAACAACATTGTATTTTGCAGTAGAAGAAAGAGCAACACTGAAGGATCAGGAATCCGAGAATAAGCTTATTTTCATACGTTCTGCATGATTTGGGATTTTATGTATAAAATGAATTTCTTCACTCAAACCAAGTTAGAACTGCTTTGTCCTTCATATTTATCAATGTCTAGATCGACTTCAACAAAGAACAACATTGTATTTTGCAGTAGAAGAAAGAGCAACACTGAAGGATCAGGAATCCGAGAATAAGCTTTTCATGAGTTCTGCATGTGTTGGGATTTTGTTTTAAAATGAATTTCTTCACTCAAACTATGTTAAAACTGCTTTGTCCTTCATATGTACCCATTTCTACATATATTTAAAGAATAAACTTCCTCATATTACCCTGAATGAGAAAGAACCACACTTGTGATTAAGCCATACGCCCCTTTTGAGGAGTTCTAGATGATTTGGGATTTTATATATAAAATGAATTCCTTCACTCAAACCATGTTAAAACGGCTTTTACCTTCATATTTATCAATGTCTAGATAGATTTAAACAAAAAAAACAATGTTGTACTTTGCAGTAAAAGAAATATTAAATCAAAAGTTTTAGGAATCCGAGAATAAGCTTCTTTTCATACGTTCTGCATGATTTGGGATTTTATGTATAAAATGAATTCCTTCACTCAAACTATGTTAAAACAGCTTTGTCCTTCATATGTACCCATTTCTACATATATTTCAAGCATAAACTTCGTCATATTACCCTGAATGAGAAAGAACCACACTTGTGATTAAGCCATAAGCCCCTTTTGAGGAGTTCTGCATGATTTGGGATTTTATCTATAAAATGAATTCCTTCACTAAAACTATGTTAAAACGGCTTTAACCTTCGTATTTATCAATGTCTAGATAGATTTAAACAAAAAAACAACGTTATACTTTGCAGTAAAAGAAAGAGCAAATCAAAAGTTTCAGGAATCCGAGAATAAACTTATTTTCATGCGTTCTGCATTATTTCGGATTTTACTATAAAATGAATTCCTTCACTCAAACTATGTTAAAACTGCTTTGTCCTTCATATTTATCAATGTCTAGATCGACTTCAACAAAGAACAACATTGGATTTTGCAGTAGAAGAAAGAGCAACACTGAAGGATCAGTAATCCGAGAATAAGCTTCGTTTCATACGTTCTACTTGATTTGGGATTTTGCTATAAAATTTTTGAGGAGTTATGCATGATTTTGGATTTAGCTATAGAATTAATTCCTTCACTCAAACCAAGTGGAAACTGCTTTGTCCTTCATATTTATCAATGTCTAGATCGATTTCAACAAAGGACAACGTTATATTTTGCAGTATAGGAAAGAGCAACACTGGAGGATCAGGAATCCGAGAAAAAGCTTACTTTCATGAGTCCTGCACGATTTCGGATTTTCCTATAAGATGAATTGGTTTCCTCAAACCAAGTTAAAATTGCTTTGTCCTTCATAGTTATCCATGTCTAAAAATGTATCAAGCATAAAGTTCCTCATATTACCCTGAATGAGAAAGAAGCATCCCTTTGGTTGAGCAATACGTTCCTTTTGAGGAGTTATGCATGATTTCGGATTTTGCTATAAAATTCATTCTTTCACTCAAACCAAGTGGAAACTGCTATCAATGTCTAGATCGATTTCAACTTCTTCTACTGCAAAGTCCATTGTTGTTCTTTGTTGAAGTCGATCTAGACATTGATAAATATGAAGGACAAAGCAGTTTTAACATAGTTTGAGTCAAGGAATTCATTTTAAAACAAAATCCCAAAACATGCAGAACACATGAAAAGCTTATTCTCGGATTCCTGATCCTTCAGTGTTGCTCTTTCTTATATTGCAAAGTACAACGTGGGTTTTTTTTTATTTTTAAATCTATCTCGACATTGATAAATATGGAAGAAAAAAGCAGTTTTAACTTGGTTTGAGCAAAGCAATTCATTTTATAGCAAAGTTCGAAATCGTGCAGAACTCATGAAAGCAAGCTTATACTCGGATTCCTGAAACTTTAGATTTGCTCTTTCTTTTACTGCACAAGTACAACGTTGTTTTTCTTTGTTTAAATCTTTCTAGACATGGTAAATATGAAGGACAAATCAGTTTTAACATAGTTTGAATGAAAGAATGCATTTTATAAGCAAAATCCCAAATCATGCAGAACTCTCGAAAAGCTTTTTCTCGCTTTTCACTGCTTTTTACAAACTTTGGTCGGACGTTCACACCTTCTTGCAGCCGAACACCTCCGCTTCCGCTTTTGATGGTGTATATTCGGGCATTGAAACCTTTTCTTACCCACTTTTTACAAACCATGGTCGGACTTTCACACCTTCTTGCAGCCGAACACCACCTCTCCCGCTTTTGATGATGCATGGTCCAGCATTCTTACCTTTTCTAACACATTTTTCAGCAATTATGGTCGGAGATTCAAACCTACTCACAGCCGAACAACTCCACTCCCGCATTTGATGGTGTATAGTCGGGCATTCTCACCCTTTCTCATCAGCTTGTTGCAAATTATGATCTAACATTCACACCTTGCAGTCGAACAGCTCTGCTCCCGCTTTTGATTATGTTTGGATGGATATTCGAACCTTTTCTTAACTGCTTTTTAAAAACCTTGGTTGGACGTTCACACCTTCTTGTAGCCGAACACATCCACTCCTGCTTATGATGATGTATGGTGGGCATTCGCACCTTTTTTTACCCATTTTTCAGGAATTATGGGTGGACATTTACACCTTCTTGCAGCTGAACACCTCCTCTCCCACTTATGACAATGTGCGGTTTGATTTTCGAAAATTTTCTTTTATGTTTTCTAGCAATTATTGATGGACATTCAGACCTTCTTGCAGCTGAACACCTCCGCTCCCGCTTTTGATCATACATTGTCGGGCATTCGCACCTTGTCTTACCAGCTTTTTACAAACTTTAGTCGAACATTCACACCATATTGCAGCTGAACACCTCCGCTCCCGCTTTCGATGGTGTATAGTCAGACTTTCGAACATTTTCTTATAAGGTTTTTACAAATTATGGTTGGACATTCAGACCTTGCAGCCGGACACCTCCGCTCCCTCTTTTGATCATGCATTGTCGGGCATTCGCACCTGGTCTTACCCGCTTTTTACAAACTATAGTCAGACATTCACACCTTGCAGCTGAACCACCTCCGCTCCCTGTTTTGATCATGTATGGTCTGGCAATACTACCTTTTCTTACCCGTTTGTGAGTAATTATGGCTGGATATTCACACCTACTTGCAGTCGAACAGCTCTGCTCCCGCTTTTGATTACGTTTGGTTGGATATTCGAACCTTTTCTTAACTGCTTTTTACAAACCATGGTCGGACTTTCACACCTTCTCGTAGCCGAACAATTCCACTCCTGCTATTGATTGTGTACAGTCGGGTATTTTAACCTTTTCTTACCCGCTTTTTACCAACTATGGTCGGACATTCACACCTTCTTACAGCGGAACACCTCCGCTCCCTCTTTTGATGGTGTATGTTCGGGCATTCGAACCTTTTCTTACCCGCTTATTACAATGCTCGGACATTCAAACCTTCTTGTAGCCGAACACATCCACTCCTGCTTTTGATCATACATTGTCGGGCATTCGCACCTTTTCTTACCCGCTTTTTACAACCCATGGTCGGACTTTCAAACCTTCTTGCAGCTGAACACATCCGCTCCCGCTATTGATTGTGTACAGTCGGGTATTTTAACCTTTTCTTACCCGCTTTTTACCAACTATGGTCGGACATTTACACCTTCTTGCAGCTGAACACCTCCTCTCCCACTTATGATAATGTGCGGTTTGATTTTCGAAAATTTTCTTTTATGTTTTCTAGCAATTATTGATGGACATTCAGACCTTCTTGCAGCTGAACACCTCCGCTCCCGCTTTTGATCATACATTGTCGGGCATTCGCACCTTGTCTTATCAGCTTTTTACAAACTTTAGTCGAACATTCACACCATATTGCAGCTGAACACCTCCGCTCCCGCTTTCGATGGTGTATAGTCAGACTTTCGAACATTTTCTTATAAGGTTTTTACAAATTATGGTTGGACATTCAGACCTTGCAGCCGGACACCTCCGCTCCCTCTTTTGATCATGCATTGTCGGGCATTCGCACCTTGTCTTACCCGCTTTTTACAAACTATAGTCAGACATTCACACCTTGCAGCTGAACCACCTCCGCTCCCTGTTTTGATCATGTATGGTCTGGCAATACTACCTTTTCTTACCCGTTTGTGAGTAATTATGGCTGGATATTCACACCTACTTGCAGTCGAACAGCTCTGCTCCCGCTTTTGATTATGTTTGGTTGGATATTCGAACCTTTTCTTAACTGCTTTTTACAAACCATGGTCGGACTTTCACACCTTCTCGTAGCCGAACAATTCCACTCCTGCTATTGATTGTGTACAGTCGGGTATTTTAACCTTTTCTTACCCGCTTTTTACCAACTATGGTCGGACATTCACACCTTCTTACAGCGGAACACCTCCGCTCCCTCTTTTGATGGTGTATGTTCGGGCATTCGAACCTTTTCTTACCCGCTTTTTACAATGCTCGGACATTCAAACCTTCTTGTAGCCGAACACATCCACTCCTGCTTTTGATCATACATTGTTGGGCATTCGCACCTTTTCTTACCCGCTTTTTACAAACCATGGTCGGACTTTCACACCTTCTTGCAGCTGAACACATCCGCTCCCGCTATTGATTGTGTACAGTCGGGTATTTTAACCTTTTCTTACCCGCTTTTTACCAACTATGGTCGGACATTTACACCTTCTTACAGCGGAACACCTCCGCTCCCTCTTTGATGGTGTATGTTCGGGCATTCGAACCTTTTCTTACCCGCTTTTTACAATGCTCGGACATTCAAACCTTCTTGTAGCCGAACACATCCACTCCTGCTTTTGATGATGTATGGTTGGGCATTCAAACCTACTTGTTGCCCGCTTTTCATTAATTATGGGTGGACATGCACACCTTGTCGCAGCCAAACACCTCCGCTTCCTGTTTTGATCGTGTATGGTTTGACATTCGCACCTTTTCTCACCCACTTTTTGCAAACTATGGTCGGCCATTCACAGCTTCCTCTCCACCATACTTGTATGGTGGGTTATTCACACCCACTTGCATCCGAAGACCTCCGCCCCCACTTTTGTTGATATTTAGTCGGTCATTCGCACTTTACCCGCTGTTGGCAAACTATGGCCTTCGTGCAGCCAAACACCTCTGATCTCACGTTTGATGATGTAAGGTTGGGAATTCAGAACTTGCTTCACCTGCTTTTCACCAAATATAGTCGGACATTCACACCTTCTTGCAGCCGAACACTTCCGCTCCACCTTGTAGTGTTCTATGGGGCATTCACACCTTTTTTTTCACCGCATTTTATAGATTATGGTTGGAAATTCTCACCCACTCTCATCCGAAGACCTCTCCTCCCGCTTTTGTTAATATATAGTCGGGCATTTGAACCTTTTCTTACCTGCTTTTTACTAATTATGGTCGGACATTCACACCTACTTGCAGCCGAATACTTCCGCTCCACCTTTTAGTGATGTATGGTTGGCATTTGCACCTTTTCTTACCCACTGTTCTTATACTGATTGCTGAAGATTAAGTTGTTCTTTCTCAAACTACAAAATTTTTTTAATTGTTGAAACTTGATTTGAAGTGGATAAATAAGGAGGACAATCAGCTTTAAGTCAGGCTGATAGAAGGAATTAATTTTATAGCAAAATCTGTACTTCGTCATATGTCGAGAGATGCTTATTGCTGAAGAAGTTCTGTCTCATTCTACAAAGTACAACGTTGTTTATCGTTGAAACTTGATTAGACATGAATAAATATGAAGGACAAAGCAGTTTTAACTTGGTTTGAGTTAAGGAATTCGTTTTATAGGAGAATCCGAATTCGTGCATAACTCGTAAAATAGAGCTTATTTTCGGATTCCTGAAGAATGAGTCTGGTTCTTTCTCATAATACAAAGTTTGTTGTTTATTGTTGAAACTTAATCAGAAGTGAAGAAATAAATGAATGCCTATCAACAAATGTGGGATCTAAACTCTAGTGCTTCCTCTAAAATAACTTCCTTTCTCAATTCAGAAATGTGTGTGTGTAAGTCACAACACCCGTGACACCAAAACGGCTTTCTTTTCTCTCTTTTCTCTACACTCCACTGTGAGCACACACACCAAATCAGAAAGGCTTTTTTTCTCTTTTCTACATTATGGACTGTGGGGACACAAAATCGCTCTCTCTCTTTTTTTTTTGATTGTGTGCCAGGGGGTTGTCTCACGTATTAGATTATGCTTAAGATACGAATGAGTTTATCAGTCACATCAGAATCCATACATACTGACAGCGTATACACGTCAAGACACTGAATCAAGTTTGCCACAAGAACTCATAAGTTTGGCAGTATTGCTCTGCCGTCAGCATTCATACACCCATTTTATTTTCGTGAGACATGTGCAGGCACCTGTTCATTTACAGTCCTATCACTATGAATTAGTTTATCTATTATCAATAAGGATACTTCTACAACTACTATCAAAGTATGTCCGGACTTCTTATGTTGTCAGTTGCTATATATGAATAAGTGGGTAGCTACTGACAAGCATTAAGCATGTCACACAGCCCAAACATATAACATTTCAGGACACACCACACAGTTAACAACCACAGTGAAGCGTGTCAAAGCCCAAACATGTAACATTCAACAGGACACTTACACAACACATTCAAATCAAACAGTCAGACAACATACAAGATCATATACCCCTGCTGGCATTGCTCCCTGCCTATTTTCCTACAGCTCACTATGTGTGCGCACACCTTTATTCACAAACTCTTCAACTTATACTCTTTTACCGAAGCTGCTACAGCTCGATTGGCGGAATACCCTTAGATCCTATTTCGGTGAATTTGACATCTGCCTTACATGTAACAGATTAGCGGTTTAGCAGTTTTAATTTAGTTTGAGTGAAGGAATTAATTTTATAGCAAAATCCGAAATCGTGAAGAACTCATGAAAGTAAGCTTATTCTCGGATTCCTGAAACTTTAGATTTGCTCTTTCTTTTACTGTAAAGTACAACGTTGTTTTTTTTGTTTAAATCTTTCTAGACATGGTAAATATGAAGGACAAAGCAGTTTTAACATAGTTTGAGTGAAGGAATTCATTTTATAGATAAAATCCCAAGAGAGTGAATGCCAAGAATTGCTTGAAAGAAACGCGACACCGAATGAGCGGTCAGAACAAAGCCTCAATACGGTGTTCCCGTGGTGTTTTTGTTGCTGCCTTGTGTTTTGCACAGAGTAAAAGACAAGGCAGCCATCGAATAGGGCCCGATTGTTCCTACTTGGTCAGCCGAGGAGCAAGGGGGGGGAGCAAGCGTCTCAACCAAGCAAAGCTCACCATGGGGAAGGTGGCTATGCCAACTAGCCTGATGCCCTGCTCCCGCAGTGTCAGATAATCGTACTCTGGTTTCTCTTCATAACGTACAAGTCTTTCGCCTTTTACTAAAGACTTCCGTGGAGAGCAGCACTAATGAGTTGTTTCTATTTTTGGCAGGCTTTACTTTCGTGGGTGAAGCCCTTTCTGTCTGTGCAAAAGAAATCTTGTTACTGTGCAGAGTGACTTCTCTGAGTAGAGTCGCCTTACTTGTTGCGACTGTGCCGATGTTCGAAGCTGGAGTGCAAAGTTGTTGCTTGAATAGTGCTTGCTGGAGTGTGCGGGAGTGCAAAGTTATACCATTTAAAAGGGCTGAAGAGTGCTCAGTGCAGCGGAGGTGCAAAGTGACACGCTGGCCACCTATGGCCATAAAAAGAACACCGCTACAAGTGCGCATTTTGCCAGGAAGGGCCCTCGGACGTGAACCAGTGGACAGTTATCGCTTCTCTGCCTTTTGGCTAAGATCAAGTGTAGTATCTGTTCTTATCAGTTTAATATCTGATATGTCCTCTATACGAGGACTACATATTAAATGGATTGTTAGCAATAGGAGTTGAAAAAGGAGCTTGCTCCGTTCACTCCAAGCATCGAACCGGTACTACAGTGCCGCTGGGAATGGTGCGCTCTTCTCTGCTCTTGTGAAAAAGCAAACAGCGGTGCAGGATGGAAGTTTCAGGGAGCCCAAGATGAAACTTTCTTTTAGTCTGCGGAGAAAAGAGAGTGAATGTGAAGTAGACTTTAACACGGCTCTGGGAGCGAGCCAAGAGCGGGCTAACCGGGAGAATTGCTTGAAAGAAACGCGACACCTGATGAGCGGTCAGAACAAAGCCTCAATACGATGTTCCCGTGGTGTTTGTGGCTGCCTTGTCTTTTGCACAGAGTAAAAGACAAGGCAGCCATCGAATAGGGCCCGATTGTTCCTACTTGGTCAGCCGAGGAGCAAGGGGGTGGAGCAAGCGTCTCAACCAAGCAAAGCTCACCATGGGCAAGGTGGCTATGCCAACTAGCCTGATGCCCTGCTCCCGCAGTGATGGATAATCGTAGTCTGGTTTCTCTTCATAACGTACAAGTCTTTCGCCTTTTACTAAAGACTTCCGTGGAGAGCAGCACTAATGAGTTGTTTCTATTTTTGGCAGGCTTTACCTTTCTCGGTGAAGCCCTGTCTGTCTGTGCAAAAGAAATCTTGTTACTTTGCAGAGTGACTTCTCTGAGTAGAGTTGCCTTACTTGTTGCGACTCTGCCGATGTTCGAAGCTGGAGTGCAAAGTTGTTGCTTGAATGGTGCTTGCTGGAGCGTGCGGGAGTGCAAAGTTATACCATTTAAAAGGGCTGAAGAGTGCTCAGTGCAGCGGGTGGGCGGAGGTGCAAAGTGACCCTCTGGCCACCTATGGCCTTAAAAAGAACACCGCTACAAGTGCGCATTGTGCCAGGAAGGGCCCTCGGACGTGAACCAGTGGACAGTTATCGCTTCTCGGCCTTTTGGCTAAGATCAAGTGTAGTATCTGTTCTTATCAGTTTAATATCTAATATGTCCTCTATACGAGGACTACATATTAAATGGATTGTTAGCAATAGGAGTTGAAAAAGAGCTTGCTCCGTTCACTCCAAGCATCAACCCGGTACTGCAATGCCGCTGGGAACGGTGCACTCTTCTCTTCTCTTGTGAAAAAGCAAACAGCGGTGCAGTATTGAAGTTTCAGGGAGCACAAGATGAAACTTTCTTTTAGTCTGCTGAGAAAAGAGAGTGAATAAGAAGTAGACTTTAACACGGCTCTGGGAGCGAGCCGAGAGCGGGCTAACCGGGAGAATTTCTTGAAAGAAACGCGACACCGAATGAGCGGTCAGAACAAAGCCTCAATACGGTGTTCCCGTGGTGTTTGTGGCTGCCTTGTCTTTTGCACAGAGTAAAAGACAAGGCAGCCATCGAATAGGGCCCGATTGTTCCTACTTGGTCAGCCGAGGAGCAAGGGGGTGGAGCAAGCGTCTCAATCAAGCAAAGCTCACCATGGGCAAGGTGGCTATGCCAACTAGCCTGATGCCCTGCTCCCGCAGTGAAGGATAATCGTACTCTGGTTTCTCTTCATAACGTACAAGTCTTTTGCCTTTTACTAAAGATTTCCGTGGAGAGCAGAACTAATGAGTTGTTTCTATTTTTGGCAGGCTTTACCTTTGCAGGTGAAGCCCTTTCTGTCTGTAAAAAAGAAATCTTGTTACTGTGCAGAGTGACTTCTCTGAGTAGAGTCGCCTTACTTGTTGCGACTGTGCCGATGTTTCTTGAATGGTGCTCGCTGGAGCGTGCGGGAGTGCAACGTTATACCATTTAAAAGGGCTGAAGAGTGCTCAGTGCAGCGGGTGGGCGGAGATGCAAAGTGACACTCTGGCCACCTATGGCCATAAAAAGAACACCGCTACAAGTGCACATTGTGCCAGCGAGGGCCCTCAGACGTGAACCAGTGGACAATTATCGCTTCTCGGCCTTTTGGTTAAGATCAAGTGTATTATCTGTTCTTATCAGTTTAATATCTGATATGTCCTCTATACGAGGACTACATATTAAATGGATTGTTAGCAATAGGAGTTGAAAAAGGAGCTTGCTTCGTTCACTCCAAGCATCAACCCGGTACTGCAGTGCCGCTGGGAACGGTGCGCTCTTCTCTGCTCTTGTGAAAAAGCAAACAGCGGTGCAGTATGGAAGTTTCAGTGAGCCCAAGATGAGACTTTCTTTCAGTCTGTTGAGAAAAGAGAGTGAATGTGAAGTAGGGGGTGGAGCAAGCGTCTCTGGGAGCGAGCCGAGTGCGGGCTAACCGGGAGAATTTCTTGAAAGAAACGCGACACCGAATGAGCGGTCAGAACAAAGCCTCAATACGGTGTTCCCGTGGTGTTTGTGGCTGCCTTGTCTTTTGCACAGAGTAAAAGACAAGGCAGCCATCGAATAGGGCCCGATTGTTCCTACTTGGTCAGCCGAGGAGCAAGGGGGTGGAGCAAGCGTCTCAACCAAGCAAAGCTCACCATGGGCAAGGTGGCTATGCCAACTAGCCTGATGCCCTGCTCCCGCAGTGACGGATAATCGTACTCTGGTTTCAATTCATAACGTACAAGTTTTTCGCCTTTTACTAAAGATTTCCGTGAAGAGCAGCACTAATGAGTTGTTTCTATTTTTGGCAGGCTTTACCTTTGCGGGTGAAGCCCTTTCTGTCTGTGCAAAATAAATCTTGTTACTGTGCAGAGTGATTTCTCTGAGTAGAGTCGCCTTACTTGTTGCGACTGTGCCGATGTTCGAAGCTGGAGTGCAAAGTTGTTGCTTGAATGGTGCTCATTGGAGCGTGCGGGAGTGCAAAGTTATACCATTTAAAAGGGCTGAAGAGTGCTCAGTGCAGCGGGTGGGCGGAGATGCCAAGTAACTCTCTGGCCACCTCGAAAACCGAGGTTACATCCACTACCAGGGGCAGCCCAAGCTCTGCCGCAAGTGCGGTGAGCATGGGCACCTGGTTGAGGCTTGTATCAAGGTGATATGTGGGAAGTGCAGAGAAATTGGGCACACTTTTGGAGAGTGTCCAAATGGCAGGAAATGTAATCTCTGTGGAGAATTAAATCACCTCTTCAGAGATTGCCCTAAATCTTTTGCCAACAAATTAAAGACGGTAAAGCCACAGTCAAGCCAACAAAGAGAAGGACCAGAGGTGGCAGTTGGTGAACAAAGTGAAGAGGTTGACCCAATAAATTCAAACTTCCCGCCAAAAGCTTGGATTGGAAGTGAGGAGCAAAAAGGGGAGGGGCCTGTAGAGGCCTCACCACTCAGTGCTGAAGTCTGTGAGAATTCACAGGCAGAGGGTGGAGCTACGCTAAATGAGGAGGAAGAGCAGACAGGTGAGTCTAGTGAAGATACTCACCTCCCCGAAGGTCAACAGCTGAAGAGGACGGCATCTGAGTTGTCCTCTGATTCCCCAGTGGTATCAGAGAAGAGGGGAAGGGTTAGGTACCTTTCAGACAGTTCTTCAGTGGAAGAACCTAGAGTCTTCCCCTCCGACTCACCAAATGAGGTTTCCTTTTTAACTTTAGCTCTGCAATCAACCCCCAGGGACTCAAAGTTAAATGCAACATTGCGTCAGAGGCCAACACCGAGAGTCCGAAAAGGAAATATAGGTCACCCTACTCACTTTTCACCTAAAAAAATGAAGGAAGAGCTAGTTTCCCAAGAAATAACCTGAGTGTGTAATTTGTTTTGATAACTTAGAAAAACGAAAATGAGATACCTACTTTCCTTTATCCTTTTAATGGTTCTCACCTTCTCAACACTAAATGTGAGAAGTGTGAAATCAAAGACAAGAGCCCAGAGTATTTTATCCTTCTTAGACTCCATAAAATCAGATGTGTTTTTAATACAAGAATGTGGACTACCTTTTTTAAAAAACCATAGACAATGGGAGGAAATGTGGCCCCATTTATCGATATGGAGTGGCTCAAATCAAAATAAAAATGATGGTGTGGCCATTCTAATTAAAAATCCGCATGTTCTGGTGTTAGGTAGCACAGTGGTGAGAGACGGACGGGCACTTTTAGCACACTTGAATTTTATGGGGCAAGACTTTAATCTCTTAAATATTTATGGTTTCAATGGAAAAGATGACAGGTATGACCTTTTAGAAGATATACAGCTTTACATGCTAGGGCAAGTACCTTTAGTTGTAGGAGGGGATTTTAACTGTATCTTGAGCAGGAAAGATAGAAAAAGAGCAGGGGGAGATTTTAAAGTGGGTAAGACTTCGATTTTACTTCAGGGCATATGCAGGGATTTTAAGCTTACTGACTGTTTTAAAACCATGCATCCCAGAGAGGAGGGCTTCACCTGGTTTAGTCACGATGGCACCAGAGCCTCTCGCATTGATTATTTCTTTACTAGAGATTGCCCACCCACTGATGTTAGATTAACCCCTGTTTTCTTTTCAGACCACCTTATGCTCTCCTGCACCCTTTCACCCCCTTCTGGTGTGACGGTAGGAATTGGTCTGTGGAAACTCAACTCTTCCCTGTTGGAGGATGAAATCATAGTCAGTCAGTACAGGGAAGGTTATAAAGAGTGGCAGACCCTTCAAGACCTCTACGAAACACATGCACAATGGTGGGAAATGGTGAAGGAAACGATCCAGACTTTTTTTAAACAGCAAGGTAAACGTAAAAAAATGAAAGAGAATAGATGTATGATGGGACTACAGAAACGCTTACAGCGCTACTTTAAACTAAATCAGTGTGGCATAGACTTTAATGAAGAAATCAAAGATGTCAAAAAGGAAATGTCAGTTTTAGCAGAAATAAAGAGTAAAGGAATTTTTGGAAGAAGCAGGGAGCAGGAAATTGAGGAAGGTGAAAAATGCACACGGTACTTTTTTAAGAAAGTTATAAATATAAAGGAGTGTATTCAAAATCTAAAAAGAGAAGATGGGTTTTTAACAAAATCCACACAAGAGATGATTGAAACTGTACATACCTTTTATAGTAACATGTACAAAGAGAAACCAGTGCACTTGGAAACATCGGCAGAAATTTTAAAATTCGTTGACAAAACCGTAAAAGAGAATGCACACTTGACACAGGATTTTACTGCTTTACAGTTAAAAAAAATGCCTAACAGGTTTTAAGAGAAGTCGAGCTCCGGGTTTAGACGGGCTTCCTGCAGAATTCTATCTGACCTTTTGGGACCTTTTATCATCAGACATTTTAGATGTTTTTAAAGATTTTGAAAAACTCGACCGACTGCCTGACAGTTTTAGAGTGAGAATAGTGACTCTACTTTATAAAAAAAATGATAAGACTGACCTAAAGAATTGGAGGCCCATCACACTTTTAAACTTTGACTGTAAACTTTTTAGCAAGGTTTTAGCGACACGGATGTCCTCTGTTTTAGAGGAGGTAATTCACCCAGACCAGGCTTGTGCCATCTCAGGGAGACAACTCACCGACAGCCTCGTACTGATTCGAGACATCATTGAATACGCTAGAGACAGAAACACCCGGCTTGTCATCTTAAATTTAGACTTTGAAAAAGCTTTTGATCGGGTCTCGCATCAATATCTCTTCCAGGTGTTGCAAAAGGTGGGTTTCCCTCAAAGACTGACGACATGGGTGGGATTACTGTACCAAGATATAAGCGGTAGGTTCGTCATAAATGGTCACCTGACTGATGCAGTGAAAGTGAAGTGCGGTGTTCGGCAAGCATGCCCATTATCTGCTCTGTTGTATGTGTGTTGCATCGAGCCTTTAGCACAGATCTTGAGAAAAGATCGACAGATTAAAGGAGTTGTAATCCCAGGCAGTGCAGGTTTGGTAGCTAAATGTGTCCTATACATGGATGACATTAACATATTGTGTACAGATATTTTATCTATAAATAGAACTTTCGATCTCACTGACTGGTACGCCAAGGGATCAGGGGCAAAAATAAACAAAGAAAAGACACAAACCAAATTTTACGGACCATGGACAGAATCAGAGGTGACTGGACTCCCCCTGACAATTGCCCACAGAGACCAAAAAATACTAGGGATCAAATTTGATACGGAAGGAAAAGGAAAAACAAATTGGCCAGATATTGTGGGGAAAATAAGGAAACGACTAGGGTTTTGCGGACTCAGAGGACTGACAAGAAGGCAAGATTTTGATTATCAAAACAGTTATTTTACCTCTGCTGTTGCTTGCCAGATCTGTCTTTATGCCACCTCAAAGAGTTCTTTTAGACCTGGAACGATCCATCTTTTATTTTTTATGGAACTCCAAATGGGAAAGGTTGAGGAGGGAAGTACTGAAGAAGCCAAAAGTGAAAGGAGGGAAAGCAGTACCAGATCTGTATTGGTTTTTAGGAAGTCTCTTTACCTCTGTCCAATTAAAGTGTGCAATTAACCCATCCAAAAACCTAGTGGCAGCTGCAATGGCAAGATTCTGGACGGGGGCCTACTTGAGAAGACTACGACTTTTACCATCAGACCTGAAAGTACCTGTGTCTTTTAATCAAACAGAAAGTTATGCTTTTATAAAGACATTTTTAAACCATTTTAATTTAGAACAAGAAGATGTAGAAATTTTAACGTGCCATCGATCTTTGGTCTCTGTTTTGCAGGAGCGGGCCCCAGTGAGTCCAGTACGTGGGCTCACTATTGGCGAGCACTCAACAGTTTGGCGCAGTGTGAACCTTTCAGCTCTTCCGAACAGACTTTGGGATTTGTCATGGATGGTGGCTCACGAAATTCTCCCAGACAGATCTGTCATGCACTCCAGGGGTATGTCGGCGACGGCCATCTGCCCCCGTCCAGGTTGTGGCGCGCCTGAGACGGTGAGGCATCTCTTCTGGGAGTGCAGTGCTGCTGTGGACTTGTGGGCAACAGCCGACTCCTTAAATTTCCCGTACTTACCAGCAAGAGAGGTCCTGTCAGCACAACTGGTGCTTTATGGGGTGAGTCAAAATCAGAACCTCAGGAAAGAGGAATTTGTCAAACAGTGGCTCACCCTGGCCGCCATCAAACATGCCATATGGACCTCAAGAAACTTGCTGGTAAGAAAGCACAAGCAAATTCCCCCCGTGGCTGTGATCCAGATGGCAGTAGCAACAGCCCAAGAAGTTAAGTCTAAGAAGGATAAAATACTCTGGGCTCTTGTCTTTGATTTCACACTTCTCACATTTAGTGTTGAGAAGGTGAGAACCATTAAAAGGATAAAGGAAAGTAGGTATGTCATTTTCGTTTTTCTAAGTTATCAAAACAAATTACACACTCAGGTTATTTCTTGGGAAACTAGCTCTTCCTTCATTTCTTTAGGTGAAAAGTGAGTAGGGTGATCTATATTTCCTTTTCGGACTCTCGGTGTTGGCCTCTGACGCAATGTTGCATTTAACTTTGAGTCCCTGGGGGTTGATTGCAGAGCTAAAGTTAAAAAGGAAACCTCATTTGGTGAGTCGGAGGGGAAGACTCTAGGTTCTTCCACTGAAGAACTGTCTGAAAGGGACCTAACCCTTCCCCTCTTCTCTGATACCACTGGGGAATCAGAGGACAACTCAGATGCCGTCCTCTTCAGCTGTTGACCTTCGGGGAGGTGAGTATCTTCACTAGACTCACCTGTCTGCTCTTCCTCCTCATTTAGCGTAGCTCCACCCTCTGCCTGTGAATTCTCACAGACTTCAGCACTGAGTGGTGAGGCCTCTACAGGCCCCTCCCCTTTTTGCTCCTCACTTCCAATCCAAGCTTTTGGCGGGAAGTTTGAATTTATTGGGTCAACCTCTTCACTTTGTTCACCAACTGCCACCTCTGGTCCTTCTCTTTGTTGGCTTGACTGTGGCTTTACCGTCTTTAATTTGTTGGCAAAAGATTTAGGGCAATCTCTGAAGAGGTGATTTAATTCTCCACAGAGATTACATTTCCTGCCATTTGGACACTCTCCAAAAGTGTGCCCAATTTCTCTGCACTTCCCACATATCACCTTGGTACAAGCCTCAACCAGGTGCCCATGCTCACCGCACTTGCGGCAGAGCTTGGGCTGCCCCTGGTAGTGGATGTAACCTCGGTTTTCGAGGTGGCCAGAGAGTCACTTTGCATATCCGCCCACCCGCTGCACTGAGCACTCTTCAGCCCTTTTAAATGGTATAACTTTGCACTCCCGCACGCTCCAGCGAGCACCATTTAAGCAACAACTTTGCGGTCCAGCTTCGAACAAGTAAGGCGACTCTACTCAGAGAAGTCACTCTGCACAGTAACAAGATTTATTTTGCACAGACATAAAGGGCTTCACCCGCAAAGGTAAAGCCTGCCAAAAATAGAAACAACTCATTAGTGCTGCTCTCCACGGATATCTTTAGTAAAAGGCGAAAGACTTGTACGTTATGAAGAGAAACAAGAGTACGATTATCCGTCACTGCGGGAGCAGGGCATCAGGCTAGTTGGCATAGCCACCTTCCCCATGGTGAGCTTTGCTTGGTTGAGACGCTTGCTCCTCGGCTGACCAAGTAGGAACAATCGGGCCCTATTCGATGGCTGCCTTGTCTTTTACTCTATGCAAAAGACAAGGCAGCAACAAAAACACCACGGGAAAACCGTATTGAGGCTTTGTTCTGACCGCTCATTCGGTGTCGCGTTTCTTTCAAGCAATTCTTCGCATTCACTCTCTTTTCTCAGCAGACTCTTGGGATTTTATCTATAAAATGAATTCCTTCACTCAAACTATGTTAAAACTGCTTTGTCCTTCATATTTACCATGTCTAGAAAGATTTAAACAAAAAAAACAACGTTGTACTTTGCAGTAAAAGAAAGAGCAAATCTAAAGTTTCATGAGTTCTTCACGATTTCGGATTTTGCTATAAAATGAATTCCTTCACTCAAACTATTAAAACTGCTAAACCGCTAATCTGCTACATGTAAGGCAGATGTCAAATTCACCAAAATAGGATCTAAGGGTATTCGGCCAATCGAGCTGTAGCAGCTTCGGTAAAAGAGTATAAGTTGAAGAGTTTGTGAATAAAGGTGTGCGCACACATAGTGAGCTGTAGGAAAATAGGCAGGGAGCAATGCCGGCTGGGGTATATGTTCTTGTATGTTGTCTGACTGTTTGATTTGAATGTGTTGTGTAAGTGTCCTGTTGAATGTTACATGTTTGGGCTTTGACACGCTTCACTGTGTTTGTTAACTGTGTGGTGTGTCCTGAAATGTTATATGTTTGGGCTGTGTGACATGCTTAATGCTTTTCAGTAGCTACCCACTTATTCATATATAGCAACTGACAACATAAGAAGTCCGGACATACTTTGATAGTAGTTGTAGAAGTATCCTTATTGATAATAGATAAACTAATTCATAGTGATAGAACAGTAGATGAACAGGTGCCTGCACATGTCTCACGAAAATAAAATGGGTGTATGATTGCTGACGGCAGAGCAATACTGCCAAACTTATGAGTTCTTGTGGCAAACTTGATTCAGTGTCTTGACCTGTATACGTTGTTTCGCTGACTTGATTGTCACAAGAAACAAAGTGTGTTTGATAAGATTCGACCATTTTATTACGGGAGGATCAGTATGTATGGATTCTGATGTGATTGATAAACCCATTCGTATCTTAAGCATAATCTAATACGTGAGACAATGCCCTGGCACACAATCAAAAAAAAAAAAAGAGAGAGCGGTTTTGTGTCCCCACAGTCCATAATGTAGAAAAGAGAGAAAAAAGCCTTTCTGATTTGGTATGTGTGCTCACAGTGCAGAGTCTAGAGAAAAGAGAGATTTTTTTTTTTTTAAATTTTTTAACAGCACTTTATTTAAACTTTGTATCAAAACACATTTCACAACTTACTTAACAATAAAAGGATCAATCAATTAGTTTAGAAAATGTGCAAATTGCAGTTCTTTTTCAGCCACCTGGCATATAATCCCCTCATGAGCCCAGTGATGTGCAAATTCAGCTATGTTGCCGGTGACTCTGTGGAAGCAAAACTCCAGCCTCAGTCTGGCTTTAACGTTGTACCTCCACAGAGTCACAGCATCCAGGGTCGATCCTCCCCGCAATCTGTCTCTGCGGGTCAGACATATCGACAGTTTAGCCTCTCCTACAAGAAAATTTAATAGTTGACACTTTTGTTTTTCAGTCTTTCTGTATCTGACACCACAAATAAAACCAGGGACAGTAAAAGTAGCACCAAATAGGTTAAAAACACGAGTTAAAACGATAAAAAACTCTGTTAACCTATTGCACTCAGTAAAAACATGAAAAATGTTTTCTGGCAAACCACAGAAAGGGCACTCGTTTAAAACACTCTGAGTAAAAACAGATAAATAAGCATTTGTGGCTATGGCACCATGTAAAATCCTCCACTGGAGATCTCCAGTTCTCTTTTTTATGGGAGGTTTATAAAGAGTTCTCCATTGTGGGTTCAGTCCACTCAGCCTTTCTGTCCACACACTCTCAGCTATATTGTTCAGTTTTGTCTTGTGGATGTTCTTCACACAGTTCATATACAACGTCTTTTTATCAGCCTTGTGCAGGCTTAGTTTGTCCCCTCCACAGACTTTCAGTGTCGGGCCGCTGAGCTCTGTGAATGTGGGTTCCAGGTTTATCTCCGGGTACTGGTCTGTGGCGTCGGGTTCGGCCTCTCCTCTGCCGTAGGAGAAGGTCTTTCTCTGTCTCTGTCAGCCTCTTCCTCCATAACTCCAGGCTCCATTCTGTCAGGCGGACAGAGCGCACCCTCAGAGTTGAGCCCAGAGCCCGGATGCCAGTCAGTGAAGGTCCTGCCGCATCCATCAGTTGCTCCAGACAGATGACCTTTGACCTGCACAGCGCCCCCGCCAGCCCAGGCACGGTGCTGCAACACACATCAAGCCTGGCACCACATATCAAAGGCTCTTTTAACAACCAGTACAGAGAGTCACGCTTCCCGCTCACGTCATGTTTAAACATCGCCCATGATTTAAAACTACTCTGATAAAAAGGAGGCAACCCACTTACTTTTAGAGAATTAAAATCAGTTAAAAACAGAGCAGCATCCAGCCCCAGGTTGTTGACACGGCTGAGTATGCAGCTGGCAACGTCCCGCCACACCAGATCTTCAGGTCCAGTCAGATATCTCTGAATGAAGGTGGCTGTCCTGCTAGCCAGGTGGACCAGGCCCTGGCCCCCCTCATCTAGGTTGTTCAGGACCAGCACCCTGCCTCTAAAGGACATTTTTGAGTGGAGCCATCTCCACTTAGCCAGTTTGCTTTCCACTGTTGTACTGATATTGTCACAGTTTTTTTTCATGCAGTCGTTGTTTCCAAGATAAATACCAAGGTACTTTAACCCTTCTTTCTTCCATGTTAGGCTTTGAGGGAGAACTGGGAGGCCTTCACGCCACTCGCCAACAGCCAGGGCCTCGCTCTTCCTCCAGTTCACCCTTGCAGCCGACACAACAGAAAATTTTTCAACAACAGAGTTTAAAATGCTCACATCTTGTTGGTCCTTGATAAAAACAACAACATCGTCTGCATAAGCAGATAAAACAACACGGCTGTTAAAACCAGGTAAAAACAGGCCTTGAACAGATGATCTTATCTGCTGCAGGAGGGGTTCTAGGGAGAGTGCATAGAGCATCCCAGACAGTGCACAGCCCTGCCGGACGCCTCTATGCACCCTAAAAGGAGCACACAAGCCACCATTAAACTTCAGCACACTCTCATTGTCACTGTACAACACTTTGATCTTGGCTATAAGACTAAAACTTAAACCTCTCCATGACCTTCCAGAGGAAGCTGTGTTCAACGCGGTCAAAAGCCTTTTCTTGATCTAATGAGATCAATCCAGTGTTTGAACTGGAGACCTCCAAAACATCCCGAATGAGGTAGATATTATCCACCATAGACCTTCCGGGTACACAGTACGTCTGGTCCCGGTGGAGAGTCTGCTCCATGGCTCCTCTCAGCCTGTTGGCTAAGACCTTGGACAGTATCTTATAATCTGTACAGAGGAGAGAGACAGGACGCCAGTTTTTGATGTCTTGTAGGCAGCCGGTTTTCGGTAAGAGGGTGACTACCGCTCTCCGGCAGGACAGCGGCAGAGACCCAGACACCAGGCTTTCCTCAAAGACATCCAGGATGTCTTGGGCCATGATGTCCCAGAAAGCCTTATAAAACTCCACAGTGAGTCCGTCTATGCCCGGAGCCAGTGCACCCTGTACTTTAGTGTCCAGCAGGTCGGCCAACGCCGTCTTTTTTGACTTGAGGATTTCAATATATCCTCGATCTCCTGTGGACTCGCTCTCACACTCGAGATCCACAATATCAGTCTCCAGATCTTTGATAGATCTGTGAATGTCATGTGTGACATTGAGCGTGTGCTGTTGACAAAGAAGTCTAATCTGCACCTTTCCATGGTCCCACCACTTCCTCAGACTGACATATTCACTTTCCCTCTGTCTAAAATCATTCCAGTAAAAGTTTAAAACCTCCCTGAAAGATTTATCAACAGTTAAAACAGAGTTAAAATGCCAATATGCGCTTTTGGGTAAAATATTCCTAATAAAAGCGCTACATAAAACCAGAGAGTGATCAGTAAAACCAACCGGTAAAATCTTACACGTTCTGACGACACTGACTCTGTGTTTAAAAGCATAAAAGCAATCAAGTCTGGCCGAGGAGATTCTGTTTTCGCTAACGTGGGACCATGTGTACTGTCTGCAGCTTGCGTGCATCCTTCTCCACACGTCCACCAGGCCATGGGAGGAGACCAGCTGCCTCAAGGCATGCTGGGATGCTGGATGAGGCTCTGCGTGGTTGCGGTCTAAAATGTCATTATCTGTACAGTTAAAATCCCCGCCCATGAATAAAAAATCCTCCGAGCTGCAGCTGTTTAAAACATCATTCAAGTTCTCCAGGAAGCGTTTCCTCTCTGTACCGTTGTTGGGGGCATAAATATTGATAAAAACCACGTTAAAAAGCTTAAAATGGGCTTTGACTAAAAGGCACCTTCCCTCCACAACGTGCCGAACCTCCACAGAGGTTGGAGCAAATTCTCGGGAGAATAGGAAGCCCACACCTCCACTGAGGTTGGTGTGATGGCTTAAGATCAACTCCCCTTCCCATTCTCTGCTCCACTCTGTCTCATTTCTCTCACCACTGTGCATTTCTTGTAAAAATAGAACATCTATGTGCTTCATTCTAGCTGTGTCAAATACTAGTGCCCTCTTCCTCTCTTCCCTGGCACCATTGACATTCAGACTTGCTATTTTAAAAGTGTCCATAATGACGACAGAGATGTTAAAATGCACAGTGAACACAAACAGTGAAATAAATAGAAATAAGATCCGTGGTTTATTTAACATTAAAGACCGAGCTGTTTCCTGACTTTGATCATTTGTTTCCTGAGTCTGTATATTTCCTGCTCAGTCAGGTCTGATTCAGCTCTGTGTTTTATCGTGGTCCTGGCTGAATTATAAAACCCCTGCAGGTCAGGGAAGTGCAGTTCTATTATGAGACCTTTCATGCCTTTGGTCTTCTGTAGGAATCCTTTCAGCATGGCAGGAGGATACATCTGAACAGCAGTCTGCTGGGTGTGAGACAGCACGCTGCTGCTGTCAGACACGCACCCCTCGCTGTCGCTGCTGTCAGACAGACAGGCAGGCCTGCTATCTGCAGCACCCGGTGTACCGCTGGCCATCACAATCACCACATTCTTTCTTTTGGTGCGCTTTTTTTGAGGAGCAGAACTCTCTCCAGCCTCACAGGCCTCCATCTCCTCAGCTTCAGCTACTGCACCCTCCTCGCACAACTCATTTACTTGTATTTCTGTTTTTTGTGTCTCCAGTTTTTTACTTATTTCACACTGTCGGTCTGCGACTTCGGACTCCTCACACAGTCCTCCTGTTACATTCCCTGCCTCTTCCAACACATCTACATCCTCACCTGCCCCTTCCAACACACTTATTATTGGATGTCCCCCATCCACTTCACAACCAACATTACCCATCTCACTCCCCTCAACCGTTTTACCCACCTCTGTGATCAATTCACCCTCTTCGTCACCTACCTTATCACCTGTCACCTCACCCGTTTCACCCCCCCCCCCCCAACTTCACCATTCACCTCTGTGCTCCCTCCAGCCTGGCTCTGGGTCTCCTCAGCCTGCTGTTTCTCTGCAGTTCCTGCAGTTTCTTCCGCAGCACAGACCCCCCCGGTATCGGCCGCGGCCGCATGCCGCACCGCCGCCCACCGCCTACCGGGAGCGTCGGGCTCAGCGGCCGTCCCAGCGGCCGTCCCAGCGGCCGTCCCAGCGGCCGGTCCAGCGGCGACAGCCGCCCGCTCGGCCGGAGCACCGCGGCCGGGACAGGCCCTGATCAATTGTCCCTCCTCACCACAACCAAAGCACTTTACAAACGATGATGTCGCGAATAGAATATATTCGAAATCATCTACACGGACACGGAAACGATAATCAAACACGTCCTCCTTGTTGTTGAGGATCATGTACAGCTGCCTTCGGTGAGACACCATGTGTCTCAGCAGGGGAGACTTGCAGCCCGTCAAAACCTTCCTCAGTGGTGAAACTACCTTTCCGTGTCTTGACAGTTCCTTTATCAGGAACTCATCACTAATGAAAGGGGGAACGTTTGATAATGTGATTTTCGTGGCCGGCTGCGTTAACGGCAGCACCGGCTCAAACATCCCGTTCACGGTGATGCCTGTCTCCACCAACCTTTTAACGTGCTCCACCTTCTCCACAAACAATACCACCGCCTTGTTCATGCGGGCAGCAGACTTAACTGCGCCGTGCCCGATCACCTGCCCCACGGCCAGCGCCACTTCTTCCACGCTGCACGGAGAGCCGGCACCAACCCTGATGCCGTGCTTCCGTGACAGCATGGAGAAGCCACCGGACGCCATTTTGGCCTCCCAGCAAGGCTGGGAAACACACCAAACAAAACAACAAAAAAACGAAATTAAACTTTCCACACACTACACAAAAGACTCAAAACCAACACAACTAATGAAACATTAAACAAATTTAGACAAAGATAGAGAAAAAAAGGTAAGAAAATCGCTTTCACTCTCAGTCTTTCTCTCAGCTCCACTTCCACACCTCTCACACGAAGAAGAAGAAGAAAAGAAAAGAAAAGAAAAGAAAAGAAAAGAAAAAGAAAGCATCATGTGCGAAAAGAAAAAGAAGAGTGAGCTTATTCTCAGAGAAGCGGTGAGTTTCTAATTTTTATTATCCACAGAAAGTAAATGCATGGTTTCTTGTGTTCTTCATCAATATAGGTGCCTTTGTACTAGTAGTAGTTATAGAAGGCATTAATGATGCAAATTATCGAATGTTACATGTCGGTTTGTGTTGTCGTTTTGAAGCAAAGTTAGATGACTTCAAAGTTTACTTTCACCAATGGTGATTAGCATCAACACCTAAGGATTCTTAACTTTTTATTGAATAACGTAAACTAACTGTCCGCATTTGTTTGTATGTAACGTATGTAACGTTTTGTAAACTCTCCGTTCATTAACTGAGCATAGTCACAAAGTTACAAACAAATAATTACCTTGATCAAGGGAGGGACCAGCCCAGCAGGGGTTACAGGTTGGGCCCAGACGCACACTACTTGGCTTCAAGTTTTCTGTATGTCAGGATGTTTTTTCTTCATCATAACATAACATAACATAATTTAATTACTTAAGTGTCTTGTTTTATCCAATTTCACTTAAGTTAATACTGTTGCAGGCTGGAGGTTTAGAGGCTGTATACATTCATTTTAATTGAAGTTCATGTACTATAATTCAAACACATGCATCTTTCAGTTATCTCATCAGATGGAATACCTGCTGTGGAACACTACACAACATGCTGCCCTGTGTCCCAAACACCTTCGAACCAAGCGAACACCAGTGTTTAGGCTGATGAAACGGAAGGTGGATGACGTTATTGAGGTCAGATTTTTATTTTGTTTGAGTTCTGTTTGAGTTTTTCTTTTGTTTCAGGTCAGAAACAATATATATTTTTTTATTGAAATTGTGGAGTCACTTTAAAGAATATGCCATTCACAAGATAAGGTCAGACCTGGTGTCTGCAATTTAGAAATAAAGTGTCTAGATAATGCATTCTTGGATTTGAAAATTAACATTTGTTAAGGTATCTGACACGTTTAGGTAGACCTCTTAGAGGAGGGCAATGATGGGATCTTTTCCTTTTCTTCATTTTGGAGCTTGTGTGTTTGAATATCACAACTGATCATTTTGCTTATCTATATATTTTCAGGAAGAAGAGCAGCAGGCAGAGCTCTCAGTCAGGCTTGCTGATGTGGACACATCAGTGGAAGACGTAAGCTTTTTCACAGTATGTATTGGTCAGATACTGTTTTTGTGGTAGCGATGGTACAGACATTTTTCTTTCTGTCTTTTCCATAGGATTAGGTTGAAGATCACATTCTTCACAATTGTAGACATGCAGCAGAGTGGGTTGAGGCCAACAAACCACTGTTCTGTGCCAAAGTAGACCTGCCTGACGTTCTGGGCATGGGGCAGGAGGAACAGGTAGAAGCTGCTTTACAATATGGGAGGTTGTGGAACGAAGAACTGGACGAGAATGAAAGAGAAGCGATCCGATTTCAGTATTATGCTTTGTTATCTCAAAAAGCATTGCAATGTAATGATGCAGCCTAATTTACATAGAATTAAGTTAATATGAAATGGGCTTCCTTATCAATGCCAGAGCTAATGTCATTTGGGTATATTTAATTGGCTCTTTTAAAATTTGTACTGCCTTTAGATGTATGCAGAAACGTAACCCCCACCCTCCTTTAACATGAAATTGTGATTGTGTACAGACTTTGCTTGTTCACAATAATGAAGATAACTTATTTTTTCCCTTTTCCAGTCATTCATGTAAGCAATTGAAACAAATGAAACAGAGCAACAATTAAAATAATCTTTATTAAAAAAAGTTGACATCTATAGTTTGGAAACAAATATTGTTCTTCAAAAATAAGATATTAAAAGAAGATTAATTCATAATTCGTAAAAAATTAATTAATAATTAATAAGATTCCCTTTACTCATCCCACAATGGGGAAATTTTCAGTGCTGCGACAGCAAAGTGTACTGAGCAGAGTTAAAAAAAACAAAAAACATTTTTAAAGTAACATATACAATAGTAAAAAAAAATATATAAAATTTACAAAAAATAGTACCATCTACTAAAAGAAAAAGAAAAACAGTATTTTAAACAATGAGAGTATATTTACAAATGTACAAACACACACACACAGTTCCATGATGGAGGCCTAATCCCTCACTGTCTGTGTCTGGACAGTCATCATCATCATCTCTCTCTAGCTCTCTCACATTCTTGCATTTGGTACACTGATATAAATCTGCGCTGAGAAACAGGAGCACCTGGTAGTCTCACAGGCACATTCCTTACAGCCACAGTGGATGGCATATAAAACACTGTCTGGGGCAGGGTTTTGTGTCATCCATGTGACATTTGAAGTTTTGTCATCAAAGTGCCACCCATGTCCACCGAGTGACGGAGCACAGATTTTTGGCTTGAGTAAGGATCTCATCATGGCAGCTTGCGGCCCTTGGAGGCAAGGTAGTCACATAGTGATCCAATGTTGGCTCCTCAGTGGCCCCTACAATCCAGCTCATAAGATTATATAGTTCGAGCGGAACAGCATTCTGCTTCATTGATATCTAAATCTTCTGAAGTGGGAGGCCATGGACAAGACATGCCAGGACAGTCATTAATCAATCTTTTCAAAAACAATGCTGCTGCATACAATGTCCTTACGTCGCCTGGTGTGTTGACACTCTTAGCTATTGTTGGTATCTTGTCAGGCTCGCTTTCTGTTAGACTCAGCTCACTGGACTGGGTGGTTTCAGCACCTGATGGGCATGGCAGCATGTCTACAAACTTGTCAGTGGACATTGTTTCAGCAAACACCATCTCACTGATGTTCCTTTTAGTGGGAGGGTAGAAAACAAGCTTGGGGGGAAAGTCCTGACACAGACATCGTTTCAGTAAATCCTGCCTAAAACACACAATAAAAAAAGAAATTAGACATTACCGAACTGCCTTGCTACAGACTATAATCACTTCCATAAATACACACTGAAAGTAATCAAGCAACACATTACTAGAGCCTCACAGGACACATAACACAACACAGGACATCTAAAACAACACACATAAGCTGCTTTGACAAGCTGAGGCTTTCTATGGATACAAAAATACTACAAATTGTCTCGTGAGCATTATCAAATTAAACTTTTTTATCAAGCACTTTTCATGCAATAAAATATAGCACAAAGTGCTTTACAGATTCTAAAAAGCATTAAAAAGAATAGCCCGTCAACCCCCCCATCACACCATATACCCCACCCCCGTCTCCAACATCACATCTTCATCATCACAAGTACATACATGCACATATCCATTCAGATTAACATGTGGCTGAGCACAGAGGAACACTGGAAAATACACAAAAATGATGAAATGCATAAAAAGCAGTAAAACAGTAAAGACTAAAAATAATTAAAAAAGAAGCAAAATAAAAAGTATTGTCATTAATGAAAACATAAATATATTAAAGTAAAATCAAAATAAATAAGTAAATAGATACATACTAAGTAAGCTTATCATACTGGCTGGCTTTGCACAAGACAAATGCTATAACTTGATACATTGGCATTGCAGTTACCTGTAATTTGTGCAAAATAATGATGCATTGGTTAATCACAAATCATTTAATTTAAGTGAATTATGGTTGAAATACTTCTTACATCCAGAGGGTGGCAGTAAGAAGAAGATTGAAATGCTTAAGACTGCACATGCTCAAACTCTCTAACTTCCTTGTTTTTGGCGGTGAAGTTGCTAATGGTCAAGAGAGGTAGGAGGACATGTTTCATACGTATTATTGAGCATGATGTAATTGTGTGTTTGTGATACAACACCCGTTATATATTTCTGAAGTGCTTCTGTTTTAGAGAGCGGTGGGTATGGCAGGTTTGCTACTCTACCTTAACGTTAGGTCTTTCAGCTGTTATCCCACCTAGCTTCATATTAAAAGTTTTCCATCGGCAAACTAGTGAGGGGTTGTTATTATGTAACGGGTCCAGGAAATGCTAAGTGTTGTAAACAGCAAATTTTGTTGGGCTACTCGGTTACTAGAGGACCAAGAGTTAGCACATACGGTAAGTTAGCACTGAAATAAAGCACCGGTGGCTTTAGGCAAGCGCTGGAGCCGTGGACCGATAACCGGCCGGAGCAACGGAGCATCCACCAACGGCAGCTTCTGGTAAAAAATCAAAACCAAATTTTGAAACGGCAAAAATCATGCTATTTGAGGTAATACAGTGAAAGTTATGGCCAAAAATGTCCCTCTTTGGACAAAAATGTCTCCCAAGGGTACCATGGGGTGAAGTGTGACACAGACAGCACAACATTGCAGGACCACAATACATAGCTCCTCCTTGGGACTGTCATTGAAGATTAGAAGTACCACTTGTGTGAATTTCATTGTGAATTACAGCTGCAGAAATTAGGTACCAGTTGAAGTAACCATAACAACAAATACCTCTACAGTTCATTTACTCAGTAAGTGAAGTTTCCCACATCACTGACTTGCATTTGCTGTAAATGTTTGATATGCTGTGCAAAATAATGTGTTTAGGGCCCAGCTATGATATTTTATCACACTTTCTCTGATGTTTTACTATACACAGATAAAGTCAATATGTCAAAAGAACTTTGTTCATATTCTTTCAAAGAAGAATAAACTAATTGAAGCCATCAAGCTGTATGTAATACAGAAAAACAGTTACCAATTTGTGGACCGGAGGCATGGTAAGCTGTGACACTGCATGGCACTGATCAGTTTCAAAGCAGTAGGACTGATCCACTTATTTGTGTTGAACTACTTGGTATGAATTATTTTGGGTGCCCCTCTTGCCCAATCAGTGAAGTTTTGTTTTGTTTTTTGTTATGTTTTTTACTTGGATTGAGTTCATGTAGGCTTTAGTCATGATGAGGACTGGCATGAAAGCAGGTTTAAAGGAAATGTATCTATTGTAGCTCTAAAGGACCCTGTACAAAGCATACCAACAATTAATCTGTTAACATACAGTATTAGTAAATGTATTTTTATTTTCTTTTTGTATTAATCTTATCATGTTGCAATATTGGTTCATTGATAATTCGTGCTTCCTCCTGTCTGCCCATAGTACTGTCCTCATAACAGGTATGATCACAACTAGCTACTTAATTATTACTGTGAATTGATTTGCCAGTATTTTTATTTTAAGAAACATTTATCAGGTGACAGCTTCATGCTCTTGTCCTCATTCTGAATAAGTGTTTTTATTTTTTAGGTTTCTAGTTCTCTTAAAAACAACTAATGAATTACATGAATTTATGGCTCCCATACGTTCAATTTCAGATCCTGGGTGTGAAAGCTGCTTCTTTACTCATTGATGTGGTGTTGGCGGCACTGCTGAGCTTGTCTGTGGTATGTTAACAGTCAGACTTTTCTTTCTTAATTTAAGACTGTTTTACAAGTTGAGTTTCCTTTACCAATATCTCATTTGCGTTTGTTTGTTTTTGCCCCACTCCCCTTCCCCTCCCAGATTTGAATGTGGCAGTGTAAAGGTTGCAGTTCAAAGACCTCAACTAGAGGCCAGTTACTTAAACATTACAGGTTGAAACATCCACATTATGGGCGCAGGCACCCATATCCTTGCCCATATATTAGTTGTCCATGTACATCTGTCCATAGTCCATAGTAGATAAACATCACAGCAAACATTGACATCTGCCACATTCAGCTGTTGTGTTTGTGGATTCTCTGAAGTTGCCTCTGAAAAGGAGTATTTCACTCATATAAATTTGCATCTCAAAGCCAATTAAACAGTTCCCTGCATGTTCAAGGGTTGTACATTTAGGACAAATATTTATGGGACATTTAAATCTCATAAAAATAGAAAACACCTTGGTTATTCTTATAGTGACTTTAAACCTGGAATTGTTGCAGAAAGAGACAGTTTTGAAAGCTCAAGTATTTCATGTGAAAATGGAGACAATGAAGACTCAGAAGAAGCCCAGCTTGAAGTGCAGTCTAGTTTTCAGAGACATTTCAGAAAATGTTGAGAAGATGATAGAAGAGAAACTTGCAGCAGTGTTGCTTAAGCTTGAAAACATACTTAATTTTCCCAGTGATGCAGTTGATGAGCTGTTACAGGACTTGCCCTCCCTAATGAGGTCTGCATCACAGACTACATTAAATGCCATTGCTTCAGATTTTTGTACTAAGCATAATCATGTTCTTGATGCAAAAGAAACTGAGAAGAATTGGCCTCTGCCCTCTCTCTTTCTAATCCCTTGACAAAAGCAATTGGAGATCAGGGCCCACTTGGCACTGCTTTTAAGTGGAAACAGTACAGTACTGCGCAACCATACCTACCAATATGTACCATTATTGCAGTCATTGCAGCAAAGATGGTATAATTGATGATGTAGTAGAAAACTACAGTGCTCACCAATATGAAACTGCACAACAAGAATACAAGTCATTTCAGGATGGAGAGTTTTTTTTAAACAAAATGAGTTCTTGTCTTCAGGGGAATTGAGAATAAGTGTGACCCTTTATATTGACGAGTTTGAGGTGTGCAACCCTCTGGGTACTTCTAGAAAGAAGCACAAACTTTGCGCTATATACTGGATTTTGAGCAACTTACCCCCAGGCCAGCCAAAGACTTCTGCCCAAGCATCACTTCTTAGAGCACTACCCTCACATGACCCGATGTTTCGGTGCTCTAGTTGGAGTCTGGACCATGCGATTTCAGGGCAAACACAGTTTTTTTTTTTTGTTTGTTTGTTTGTTTTTTTGTTTTGTTTTGGTTTTTTTTTATTAAGGGGGTTGCCCATCACACCAAGTGTTTCAAGAAACACCCGTTGATGATTGCTTATCACTTACATTCATCATGTCCACAGAAACCTGGTGTTGAAGTATCACGTGTATCGAGAGTCTCTGTTGAATTGCTGAAAGATGATGTATCATTGCCTCTCCAGCAGATGTACCCAAACATGGCAGAAGTAAACCTACTAACAGCACAGATTGCAAGGGGATCAATTACAGAAAGGGAATGATGGTCATCTGTGGATTTACTGATGGGTTACCTGAATTCGGAGAGATAATACGGATATGTGTAATTCAGGATATTCTGAATTTCATAGTCAGGATGTGCTCAGCTTGGTTTAGGGAGCACTACCGGGCCTTTGAACTGCAACCATGTCCAACTGGCACAATGTCCCTGATAACACATGACAAACTGGCAGAGAAGTACCCATTACATTACGGTAAAATGATGACATTTACTGAACTAGCAATTATTTGCTTTTACCCACACAGTTATTATAAACACGTTACAGATAAATATTCATCAAATATCTCATTTTGTAAATATTTTGTGGAAGCGCCATAATCATCTCCACTATATCATCACAGTATCAATATTGAGGTTTTAACTGCTCCCAAAGGTTTTCGTTTAGACCAGAGAAAGCCACGCTCCAACTGATGCTTTAATTAGTGTTTATTTTTTCTCACAGCAATCAGCAAATCTTCTTGTCACTGGACATGACTAACAAAACACCATGAAAAACTGAAGAAAAACAAATATACATTACAGTACATTTTATCAGTAAATACATTTTATCAGTAAAACAAACACGTATGAAACCAAAATATTCAATATAATAAAATACAATTACCGTGTGCGCCTTCTGACCAAACATTCAGGAGTGGTTAGTCCATTTTCAGAGTATTTTCCATTCGGGATATTTCTCTGTGTACATGTGGTCTCATGCTAGAGTTTCTTCTCTCATTCCGAATGACTCCCTACTTAATGAGCATGTGAACAGTGCATGCACATGCAATTCCCCACTCTACCACAAGAGGTTAGCGCCAGAACACAGTATATAAAGGCTTTACATTTTCCAAACTTAAATACAAATGATAGTCATAAATTAAACATTTCTTAAGACAGCTACACTGCCACCAAATTACAAAAGGTTTGTATTGACACACTAAATAAAATCTTGTAAATTTCTAAACCATAACCATTTGAATGAACCTCTACTGTTTACCTTCATTCAAACATTCTACTCATGTCGCACCAGTACCACAAGTTTCTGAACCAGTCGCTTAAGAAAAGATACTTGTTTTAAGCGTTCACCCTTCTTTCCCAAATCTCTCTGTCCCATTTGTATCCTAACCTTTCGCACTAAACCATCATCATCTCCGTTTGCTATGACTACTTTCGCAAGTTTCCACTCATTTCTGGGAATGTTGTCTTCTTTGATCATCATCACGTCTCCTACTTTTACATTCCTTCTGGGCGCATGCCACTGCTCTTAGGCTTATGCTGGTTAAATACTCTTTGCGCCACCTGTGCCAGAATTGCTCTGTCAGATACTGCACTCTGCGCCATCTTTTTCTTGCATATAAATCTTCTCTGACAAATCTACCTGGAGGTGGAAGTGGCACTGCTTCTTTCATCGTGAGCAAATGGTTAGGCGTTAAAGGCTCGACACCCTTTGGATCATTGATTGTCTCGATGGTGAGTGGGCGATTGTTTACAATTGACATAGCCTCGTAAAACATGGTTCTTAAGGTTTGGGAGCGAAGTGCTTTGTTAGGAAAATATCTTACAATGAGATCTTTAAGATATGATGGAGCTCGGTCATTAAGAGCTTTATATGTGAGGAGAAGAATCTTAAATTCTATTCTGAATTTAACAGGGAGCCAATGAAGAGAAGCTAAAACTGGAGAAACATGATCTCTCTTGTTAGTTCTGATCAGAACTTTGGCTGCAGCATTTTGGATCAGCTGGAGGCTTTTCAAAGAATATGTGGGACAGCCCAATAATAACGAATTGCAGTAGTCCAATCTTGAAGTAACAAATGCATGAACTAATTTCTCTGCATCACCCTGAGACAGGATGTTCCTGATTTTAACAATATTACAAAGGCGCAAGAAGGCAGTCCTAGAAACCAGTTTTATATGTGCGTCAAATGATAAATTCTGGTCAAAAATAACTCCAAGGTTCCTCACTGTAGAACTAGAAGCCAAGGAAATACCATCTAGAGTAACTATATAACCAGACAATTTCTCCCTGAAGCGCTCAGGTCCAAAGAGAACAACTTCAGTTTTGTCTGAATTTAAAAGCAGACAGTTCTGAGTCATCCAGGTCTTTATGTCTTTAAGACAGGCTTGTAGTCTGACCAACCTATTGGTTTCATCTGGTTTCATAGACAGGTACAGCTGAGTATCATCAGCATAACAATGGAAATTTATGTCATGCTGTCTAATAATGTTACCTAATGTAAGCATGTATAAAGTAAAAAGAATCGGTCCAAGCACAGAACCCTGAGGAACTCCATGACTTACTCCATGACTTGTGTGAGGAAGATTCTTCATTTACAAGAACAAACTGGAATCTATCAGATAAATATGACTTAAACCAGCCTAATGCAATTCCTTTAATCCCAATAACATGTTCAAGTCTCTGTAACAGAATGCTGTGATCGATCGTATCAAATGCAGCACTGAGATCCAACAGGACAAGCACAGAAACAAGTCCGCTATCAGAAGCTAAGAGGAGATCATTGGTAACTTTCACCAGTGCTGTTTCTGTGCTATGATGCACTCTGAATCCTGACTGAAACCCATCAAACAGATTATTTCTATGTAAATGATCACAAAGATCACAAAAATGCAACTATTTTTTCAAGAACTTAACATATAGGTCGATAATTAGCCAACACTTCTGAATCAAGTGTAGGTTTTTTTAAGGAAAGGTTTAATTACAGCAACCTTAAAAGTCTGAGGTACATATCCTGTACACAAAGACCGATTGATCAAATCCAATATGGAAGTGTCAATTAAAGGGAAAACATCCTTGAACAGTCTGGTTGGGATTGGGTCTAACATACAAGTTGATGGTTTAGAAGAGAATATTGCTGTTGTTAGCTCAGAGAGCTCAACTGGGCAGAAGCTGTCTAAATACAAATCAGGTTCGAAAGATACTTCTAAAGCTGCTCTACTTGATGATACATCAGTGATAATAGTGGGAAGGATTCCATTAATCTTCTCTCTGATGGAAACAATTTTATTGACGAAGAATCTCATGAAATCATCACTGCTGAGAGTTAAAGGAATACATGGCTCAACAGAGCTCGGACTCTTTGTCAGCCTGGCAACAGTGCTGAAAAGAAACCTGGGATTATTCTTATTCTCTTCTATCAATAATGAATAATAAGCAGTTCTAGCTTTACGAAGGGCTTTCTTATACGTTATTAAACTATCTTTCCAGACTAATTGAGACTCTTCTAAATTAGAGGAACGCCACTGTCTCTCCAGCTTTCTTGCAGTCTGCTTTAACGCAGCTGTGAATTATACCAAGGAGCCAACCTCTTCTGACTGATTACCTTCCTTTTCAGTGGGGCAACATTGTCCAGTGTTGTACGCATTGAAGCTATAGTGCTGTCAACAAGAGAGTCAAGTTCGACTGGAGTAAAATTTAGGTAGCTGTCCTCTGTCATATCTGCACATGGCAGTGAAGAAAAGGATGATGAAATCAACTCTTTAAATCTGGTTACAGCATTCTCTGATAGACACCTTCTATATGTAAAATTCTTCTCAGAAACCGTATAGTCAAGTAATGTAAATTCGAAAGTTATTAAAAAATGGTCAGACAAGACAGGGTTATGAGGGAACACTGTTAACTCTTCACTCACAATGCCATAAGTCAGCAAGGTCAAGGGTATGATTAAGGCAGTGAGTAGGTCTGTGAACACTTTGAGAAAATCCAATAGAGTCTAAAATAGAATTAAAGTTAATATTTAGACTGTCATTTTCAACATCTACATGAATATTAAAGTCACCCACTACAATGACTTTATCTGTACCCAGCACTGTGATAAAAACTCTGAGAATTCAGACAGAAACTCAGAATAAGGGCCAGGTGGACGATACACAACAACAAACACAAGAGGTTTTTGTGATTTCCACTTTGGGTGGGAAAAACTGAGAATCAGAGATTCAAAAGAGCTAAAACTAATCTTGGGTCTAGGACTGATTAGTAACCCTGATCTGAAGATAGCTGCCACTCCTCCTCCTCTGCCTGTGGTTCGAGGAACGTGAACATTTAAATAGTAATTTAAATAATGCTCGAACATAGTGTTTGTAATGGACAGTCCATGGCTAGCACAGACTTGAACAACAGAACAAAACACCACTTGGGTTCAGGTCATGAAGACTGTTTTTTCCAATCACATTTCTCCACGTGTAATCACCAACATGAGCATTGAAGTCCCTTAGGAGAACAATGAAATCCCCAGGTGGCACTTCTAAGATACCACCCAGAGACTCTAAGATGGTTGGGTAATCTGAACTGCTGTCTGGTGCAAATGCACAAACCATGGTCAGAGCCTTCCCTGCTACAACTTGAAGCTGCAGTGAGGTGACTCTCTCACTCAACTGGGAGAACTTCAACATTGAGGTCCTCAGCCAGGGGTACCCAAACCCACCTGGCACCTCTCTATCTGGGCAGCTTTGGAGTACGAGAGAGTCCAGCCCCTTTCTAGGAGTTTGGGACCAGAGCCCACGCTGTGTGCATAGGTGAGCCTCACTATACAGTAGTTTGCTTACCAACTGGCTTTTTTCCTGGCAGCAAGGTGAAGTTCTATGTCCCCCATCAGTTTGCATCACTGGGAATCTGCAATGCCAAACCCCCGTTTTTGCCTGCAACCCAGGAAAACTGCACTTGATCTTGATCAATCAGTGCAGTGTACGGTATGGTGAATTGTAGCTGAAAGAAGTAGCAAGTTAGCAAGTCTCTACTAAACCCTTTTTTGCTCTTAAGCAGTCGGTCTTCCTGTCTCAACCTATACATAAACACCTCCCCTCTCCCTGTACAACATCTGGGGTGAATAACCTTAAAAAGTTATAAATGTTCTGCTGTGTTGAATGTAGTGATAATTCTTGATGTAAACTGCAAACAAAAAGAAACTTATGATGGAGTTCTCATATAATTTTTTGTACTCTTAATGATGAACTTCTGTTGCTGTGAGCATGTATCGCGATCATTGTGTGACATAATTGCCTCCTCCTGATTATTAAAAAGAAAAAAAAAAATAATAATTTCCCTTTTAGATGCCTCATGAGTCGACAGTGGAGCACTTGCTTGTCAATATCATTGAGACAGAGTCGCCGCTTGCCACACGAAACTATCATGATGTTGACTGTTACGTGCCAGGCGGCCAGGTATTCTGTGGTTTTGTGTCTCCTCCCCCCTTCCCTGTGTGTTGTGTTGTCTTTAGGTAATTGCTGCAGGGATGCTGCTCACCTGTGTGAGCAGGCGGTGTGGCTGGTTGGATAATTACCTCTACCGCTGACCTATCGCAACTGAGGAGCCACTTTAAAATGGAGGAATTCTCGGGCCTTTACGGGCTTCTTGACTCTTGATTTTGCTGCACATGATCGCTACTAACCTTGTCTCTTTTTTGGTGCTCTTTCAGAGACATTTGTTCAGGGTAGGTGTGGTAGGTTTTGGGACCAGGTAAGTTGGGGTACCCTTTACATTTCTGTTGCACTCACGTAGCATGTAATTGTTATTCCACTAGGTTTATTGGTTGTGCCACCACTGTACTGTTTTGGAAGGTCTTTTGTTAGACAAGCCAGTTATTTTGTTTAATTTCTTTCTTCAGAGATAGCTCAGACAGGCCTTCTTTTGTTGTATTAATTTAATTTTATTTGGCACAATCACTTTGTCCCATCCCCCCCCACCTTGGAGTGTCATTTGTTTTTGTTACAATAAAGCTCATTTGTTCACTTCAACTGAGACTCATTTGATTTACTGGTTGTCGTGTTATTGTCTGCTAACTGGTTTCACCAAGTGGACGTAACATTGACTTTAAAGAGATTGAGTGCAAACGGCACCAGTTTACCCAATCCATCAGCGAGATTCAAGCACCCCATTTCTTCCCTCAGGCTCCACAGGAGATCACCCACTGTCATGATGAGGATGATGATGATGAGGAGGAAGAGTAAATCAAAGGAGATCAGGCTTTCTCACGTCAAGCACATTGTTGAACTGTTTAAAGTCTCTTTATGCCACTGTTCTGTAGCAGCTGATTATAGTCATCAGATCCATTTGCTGTTGAGCTGATCAATTTTAACCTTTAGATTAACTACAGGTGCACCACCATGGCAATTTATGCTAGAAGCCCTGTTCAGGAGGTAATAGTTAGTTTCTGAGGTAATAGATCGACACATTTATAAGCATTGCCTCCTTTGGGGTGCCTTCTGGGTGCACAGTAGCTCCCCAAATACGGTCGCTGCAGGCCCCGAGCCTGGTGGACATCAAGCCCTCCTGCCCTGTGGCAGGTCACAGGAAACAAGGCTGCCTATTGCAGGCAGTCTCTGGCTGCCTTCTCCGGGGGAGCTTCTCTCCCCTCGTCTATATCACATACCCCTCTCCCCTCTGGCTCCTGTGCACAGCACACACTCGCGTAGGGTTTTGGGGGCGTTCTGTGGGGTGTAGTGGATGGGGCCACGTGGTTGGTCCCCTTTGCTGCACTCTGCAGTTCCCCACCCCTGTTTTAATTAAACCTTAGACATTACTACTTATCAGACACACACACACATTAGGTCTTGGGGGGTGGTAGCAATGAGTGACATCTGGTGGAGGGGGCTCTTTGGGTATGTAGGCTGCCCAGAGGGCCGCGCTCCCAAGGTTGGCTGCCCCTCAATTTTAATCGCTCACTATTAGAAAATATTGAAGAGCCAGAGGGGTGAGGGGAGGGGTCTTCCCACACCCCTGTTGCCTGGTTGCTGCCCGGGCAGGAGGGGCCATTATATACAAGACAGTATATAATCCCCTTAGTTATTCTCTGTCCTTGTTAAATCGTCGCCAATATAATCGTTTTGGTAATTCTTTGTAGATCTGTTTTGCCATCAGGTTTGTTTTGTATTTAGTTTTTATTTTCTCATTCTAGTTTGTGGTTTCCCAGTTCTATGACACCTTCTGTTGCTGTGTTGTCAAATAAACCTCCAGTCAAGTTTCCATCAGTCTCTATAGCCTACTGTGCTGCATTTGGGTCCTCATCTCTCACAAACTCACACTTCCTTGGTCGTGAGACTAAATGTATTGTATGTAATAACTTTGAAGTTTGTTCAAATAAATTACATTTTTAATCAGTTGTTTGTTTCCTCCTAAATCTACAATATGAGCATTTATAGAAAACCATACCATTATGTTTCCCCATTGTTGCCTTAAGGCAACAACCCAGTTTCTGGTATGGATTGGGGGATAGATTTGATGATTGATATATTAACAGGGATCCCACAGGCTTCCAAAAGTAGTGTATTTTTTTTTCTTCCAAAAAATAAAATTCATGCCATAAAGGGTTAACCTAGATAGTCACAATTGAATCGGTGTTCTGTCTGTTCAGACTTGCCAGATTAAAAAAAACTTAAGAACACTACATACATTTATATTTACATAGTACAATAACAGATGGTGAACAAAATGTGAAGAAACAGTGAAAGAAATCTGTATTCTTAGTTGCAATATAACAAGAAACAGCTCAGAAACAGCTAAATAAGGATTTATTAATCCAAATTTTCTCACACAACACAAACAAATTGTCAGGAACGGTGGAGGAAGGTAGGACCCAGATGCAGTCTTCAAAATGTAACAAGGCAAACACAGAAAGCGCAGCTGAGCAGGATTATCATAAATACTTACGGTAGCAAAACAAGACTGTGGATAATCAACAAGACTATGGATTTAACTTAACTGTGGTTAACAAGACGATGATTAAATAAACTATGAAACTGTGAGGCAAAACCAGACTTAGCATTTTGTGACTGTGGTATGAAGGGTAAGTGAGGATTCTTCAAAGACTGGGACTGAACCTGGAAACTAAATGCTGTGGGGAAGTGATTGGTGAGGGATGTGCAGCTGTGGAACAGAAAACAGGTGACTAGAGTCACAGGGGAAAAACATGACAAGAACCTGAAACAAAGAACCTAAAAACAAGAATATTAAAACCTAAACCGTGACACAAATTTTGCAGCAGTGCAGTGCTCACCCCTCTGGACACAAATCAGGAGCTTTAATTACTGTTTACAGCAATTACCAGATATTTCAGGTGATTACTCTTTACAACTGAGCTAATAAGAATGAACCACATCCAGCGTTAAGGATGAGTATGTGGTGTTCTGGAAGGATAAGAACATCGCGTTTCACGAGTACAGAAGAGCAGCAAGTAAGAAGGATAATAACAACCTATTCATTTCTGAAATTAGGTGAGCTAACCAAGAAGGATTTAATAACACTTGAACAATGAGGTAAAGATCATATACATACTTATTATTTTATTGTTACTCATGCTTGCATGTGCTGTTCTGATATCTGGAGTAAACATGTTGACTAGTGCAACGACAGGCTCCCAGCAGGGACCTGATATTGCTGTAAAAATTAGGCCCAGTCATCACGGTCATGTTTGATCTAAAACAATACTTTAAAAAAAAAAAAGAAAAGAGATTTGGTCTGTGCTTCATTTTTTGTAGCAGTAGTTTGTTTAGTACTCTAAAAACTGAACATGATTGAATTTTTAAAAAGTCATTCAAGATCAAGATCAAAAACTATATTTCCTACCAGATAACTCATCTATCTAGCCAAGCTTCCACAAAGAACCAGGGTACACCCTGGCAGAGTGTTATGGTACACCACATGACTAAGACGACATGAGACACGGACAGCAATGCATGTACATACCTGCAGTGAGTTTAGAATATTGAATCAAACATACATGCATTTCAGGACTGTGGTAAGGAACCTGTTCCACTGCACTGCAACAATCATAATATCCTCTGAAACTCTGTAAACAACTGATATCATGGGGTGAGAAAAGTGTGCGACCCAAACACATTCATGGATTATCTGTCACAAGAGCTAGAGCTATTATGAAAACTTACTTGCTTACTACATTCAAAAACAGGCTTTACTTTCACTTTTCATCTGCAACAAAGAGTTTTATTTCTATACATCTTAATTCAAGAGATAAATTTGGCTTTCACATTAAAAGGCCTGTGTAGTCAGCTCAGCCAGCTTTTAGTCTTAAGGTCCAGAGGCGAGTAGATTTCTGAGATGTAGCCTTTAGCCATGGAATTTTATCCTTGCGGATGTCAGGGCTATCATCGAGATAAACCTTATTTTCACACAAAGAAAGAAGGTGAGGATGGCCTGACAGTACACAGGATAAACTTTGTTCCTGAGGGGAAGCATGTTCTTTTTCCAAAGTAAAAATAAGGGCATGTGATTACTGCTGATTGTTTGTTGTAAATATAAGGCAACAACACTATTTGAATTCCAAGAAAACTGATGGAGAATTGGAACATTGGCAAAGGAGGAACATTAAATTTGAGCTCAGACATTTTCTAAAATTGTGAAATACAGCACTGGCTTTTGTTGAGCATGGTCTCTTTTGAACACCAATTTTCCGTTAGTTCTACAAACAAGAAGAGTTTTCTGTATCAGGAGTTTTAAAAGTCAGCCTTCGCTTAGTTAAAGTTAGAAAAAAATACTATTCCCACACCATGTCTCTCATTGTTTTGCTTTGCAAAATTACAGGATGCCTATAGAATCCTGATTTCACTTTTTATTCCCATATACCAGGGATGTCCACATCAGGTCCTCAAGGGCCACTGTCCTGCAGGTTTTAAATGTTTGCCTGCTTCAACACACCTGATTCAGATCAATTAGCAGTCTTGTGCAGAACTTAACAATCTTTAGAAAGAGATCGATTTAATCTGAATCAAGTGTGTTGAGGCAGGGAAACGTCTAAAACCTGCAGGACAACGGCCCTTGAGGACTGACTTTGGACATTCCTGCCATACACTCTTAGTATGTGAGCCAAGATAAGCACATATTCCAGTTTTACATTTCCAGACAACAATGAATACAAAAAAAATGGTCTTTAAGTATTTATTAGTGTCTGCTACTGGGAGAAACAGCCAAATTACCCCAGAACTTAATTCCCTTGTTAGCTAATGTAAAATGGCCTCAACTCCATTCAGAACCTCCCCTCAAACTGTTAGGTGACATCGTGGTAAGGCCCATCTCACAGTCTGAAACCATCCAACACATTAATTGTGAGAATTAGCAAGATAGGCATCTTGAGACAGAGTCAATGAAGATTATGGAATTGTTTTTCTTTCTTCAAAGCCATTTCACTATCAACAGAGAAGCTTATAATATAACCCAATAGGACAACTCTTTAAGCTTCCAATGAATGGCCCTTCTCAAGATACTCTGCCTTCCTTTTCTAAACCAAGGAACCAATTTTACACAATTTCAATTTTACTCCATCATACACCATCTATCTATGGATTCTGCTGTCAGTGAATCCTCTATGTCTCGTGAACACATGTAGCAACATAACTCATGGTCTCAGGGATACTGTCAGGGTCAGTCAGCTGTCTGGCCTTCAGCCTTCAGGCTCATATGTTTTTCGCTTTGCTCATTATCATGATGCTGAGTCATTGAAAGAGTCATGGCCATTTCTGAAGTCTGAGAATTGATTTAAATGTCATCTTGATTTCTGTCTTTCTCTCTTCATAATATGCTGTACATAACTTTTGAATAAATACCTTTGAACTCATCTATACTTTTGAACTCAACTCTTTTGATTTTTAGATGAAACACTCCTTATACATTTTTGCTATCACAAAACATCCTCAAATAAAAGTTGACACAGATAAAAGTAACGTACATTGGAGATTCCTCATTTATTGCTGAACCTTAAGTGCACTTACCCAGGCCAACCTGAAAGGTTAATATGAAAGCTGAGTTCAGTATTACCAAATCTTTGAACGACGTATCATAATTTAGTCTGTATCATAACACTGTATTGCAAGTAATTATTTTTCTAATATACATGTACTGAGTATTCACTGGAACAGTTATTCCCTAAAAATATCCCATATCACACTTATGCCAGCTTAAAACCGCATATACAGCATTTGTATATCGTGTGCTTTACTGCACTGCTCTATTGCAGCTGCATATGTGCATTCACACTACCGCATTACAACTAAAGCCTGCAAATATTTTTACACAATACCTTTAATAGTTCACAGAAATGTCTGTACTCAATGGTTAAAATAACTCAAACAGTGAAGATATGAGAATTTAGCTGAGGACTGCTTCCCTTTTGCTTATCTCATGCTTCAAAAATAGGCACCCCACCAAAACTCCAGAAAACATGCAGTTGCATCTGTTACCATGTGAGCCAAAATGTAAATCACAATAGTCACATGAAAAGCACATGACATGCAGATATGAGATACTGGCTTTAAACTTTTAAGTATATAGTAAAAAAAAAAAAAAAAAAAAGACACACTTTATACATGTTACCAAAAAAGGGCACCAAGGATTTAAGAAACATAACTTACTACTTTCAAGACCATTTTCACATCTCACCGTTTTGTTATAACGTAAAGATCATTAAAAAATTTCACATGGAGTTATTTGTTCCTGTGACCTTAATTTATACCAGTCACTGAGGAAGTGGTGGAATCTCAGTGTAATGAGGTTTTCGTAAAGGTGTTTCATCTCACATTGGTGACCTATCCAGGGTGTACTCTTGTCCAGCGGCAGCTGGGATAGGATCCAACCCTCTGCGACCCTGAATTGCATTAAGTGGGTAAAGAAAAAGGATGTGTGGATGTTTGAGCTCACAACACCATTTCACCAGTCATTAAAAATCTGTAATTATTCATTGACTAGAACTTGTTTAACATAGAAAAATAAGGCAATAGCTTGAAGTGGTGTTTGATGTGATTCAAAGAAATTTTATTTAAGTGTTTTAATACCCTGATCAAAACATTTTTCATAACACAAAAAGTGTCCTGTACAAAGCTTTGTACAAAAATTCTTAAACACTGGCACTATGTTTGAATTAGAGTAGCACTTCAGTTAAAAAAATAACCTGAGGGCAGACCCTCCAAGGGTCTGCAGTAAGGTATCAAACACTAAAGCCTTAAATCCTTAAAGTATTAACATAGGAACCCCTTGTTGTTAGGCATCCGTAATCATAAACTGTGTCCCCCGTCACTTTACTGTCATTTCAGAAGATGTGTCAGTTGGTCCTGCAGGTTTCTAGAGTGCTCTACACTGGAGAATAAAAAAAACAGGCGTATAAATGGGAGAACAATTGCATGTCATAAGTTTGTGTTATGGCTTACTGCTGAAATAGCAAGGTCAGCTGTTTCCCCTCAAGCCTAAATAGTGTTTAGACTTACTTCTTCTGGATAGCCTCCTGCCTGTAAGAGAGAAAATGAGATACACTTACTATAATTCTGACTTCCATAGTTTGAACCAAAGTGAATGACTTTAATGGAAATCCACTCAGCAGATTCTTACTCACTGGTATTGTAAATGTGTGGTGATAATGGACATTTTTCTCAGACTCTGAAAGACATATTATAAGGACATTGAATAGTGGATTATAAAAACAGGAACAGAAATCCTAATTAACTCTCTGAGTTGTAACAAACAGTGACGTAAAAATTATTAAATGTAATCTTAGTTAAACCTTGTCAGATTCCCGTAAAAAAAAATAATTTCCTTTTATTACTTTCTCTTTTGTTTTCATTTGTTTTTGTTTTTTCGAGATGACCCTGTCCTTGTTAAATAACTGGAGGTACAGTCATTGACTTCTTCATTTAAACACTTACATCCTCAGAGTGCAGAATGGCATCCTCTTGAATGACCATATTCCTTGCTGCTTGACCAAGGAGCTGGAAGAGAAAATAGTAACAAGTGTTTTAGACTGCAGTTATTAATCATTAATCCGTAAATAATTTTGTGGAATATTTGCTTGTGGAATATTATGGTAATGATAAAACATATAAACTATAGGTATCATCTGGTACCCGCTTTATCAAGTTCAGGGTAATGGGAACCTATCCCAGCTGTCACGAGGAAAGAGGCAGGGTACACCTTGAACAGGTCGCCAGTCCATCACAGGGCCACAAAACCATGCACACTCACTCCTAGGGTCAGTTTAGAATCATCAATCAACCAAACATGCATGTTTTTGCGCAGTGGTAGGAACCGGGAACCTGGAGATATCCCACACTGGTATGGGGAGCACATGCAAAAAAAGCTCCAATGGTGATTCAAACCAGGAATCTTCTTACTGTGAGGAAACAGAGCTAACCACTACACCACTGTCCAGACCCAATTAATGTTCAGACTCTCATTATAAATTTATTTCAGACAAGGTGGGCAACAAAAGTAATAAATTATAGAAATAAAATGACTATTAAAGATGATTCTGATAGAAAACAATGCTGTACCCAAGATTGTAGACAAAGCTGCAAATATGGATATTGTTTAATGAAGAAATAAATTCTAAAACATAGATGCTTCACACACCATAGTCTCAAGATTGGACACCCACGACTAGTCAGCAAATTTTAGTATCCAGTCTTATGTGGACACATGGACACAGACACCCCCTCTGCAGTTCAGTTGTATCGTGGAATGGTCAGATAAGTGATGTCACAGTGAAGCAGATCATTTCATTATAAAATGTCATGGTGTCATTATTTTAGGCCTCACGGTACCAGCCAACTGTGGCTAGTAATTGCAGTCAGTTGATTTTCAGCTTTACTGGCCATGACAGTATTTTTCCTTTATTCATTTATTATTATTTCATTTTTCTCTAACAGGTTGAGGAAAAAAATATGTGATAAGTTACAGGGACCTTATCACCTGTTAAGTTGTTAAAGAGAACTGTCTTCATTGTAAGTAAGGATGACCCAAAGCTCACAATTTGTAATATCTGTAATGGGCCTTATACACCAAACAAACATTTGGCCATCGGGTATAGAAAATGGATGGATGGATGGAATTTTGTACAAGTACATTTAGTACATTTACTCAAGCACTTTATAGTCAGGTTATGGCTATAAAGGTCAGAGGATAAAGATTATGTCAATTCATCTTTAGCACTGGCTTTAATTATGTTGGTATTCAAAAGTATTATGGAAAGTAATTTATTTGCTCAAACACTTTATTAAAATCCAACTTTCATGATTTGTGATTATTTCCATTTTATGCTTTTACATTAAACTTATAATTGACAACATTCTAGAGAAAAATATTGTGCTTTAACATCATTCTATCAGTTCAAACTTAATGGGATGCACACGGAACAATCAACTCAATCATAATTGGAAAGTTGCAAAAAATCTTCTTCGTGTCCTCAATCAGTTAGCTTAGTCTTCTTAATTTATCCATTGTACACGATGCAAAAACTAAAAACTAAAAGCTTGAAAAAGTGTGATCAGCAAATTATCAATATTTTGAAAAAAATCTTTGTGTTGTGAGAAAATGACAAACAATTCTGCAAAGTAAATTATTTACAATAAAACCCATAAGTATAAAACTCCCGCAAGGTTTAAAAAATAAAAAAAATAGTTTCTTTACATAATGACACAGGTTTTCGCGGTCAGTTTTAAGCTTTTCAAGAAATCCCCTGGTTTTAAAAATACTATTTCGAACACTTTTCACGTTTTTTTTATATTTGGCTTAAGGTATAAATGACGCAGTAAATAAAGTAGCTGTAAATTGATATTGATTCGGTATTTTCACAGGGGTAAATTACTCACCAAAGACCAACCTCCACTCACTGGTATCTGCACTTAAAGGGGTCTGATTACTTACTTCGCCTTTTCACTGCTAAGGTTTATTGCCCGAATAAAACAATACATTAATACAGCTGGTTTTCTTCATCAATGTCAATTCACGAAAATATAACCACATGTCTAATTTTCAAAATCCCTTACGATGATGTCATTAAAATATATGTTGTCCTAAAAATAAATGCTTTAATTTTGGAAATTTTTCATCTATTCTGGTGATGTTTCCGGTTGCTACATGGGCTAGTACTATGAACAAAACACTAGCTGCAGCTAGAAATAAAGTAAAATTACTCATATTGCTTTACCTCTTGACTGCGGGATCCCTTCAATACTTGGCGGGTGAGCACGATTACATCGCCGCTGCAGGAACCTACTTTGTCGGATAACAAACCTTTAACAGACTGGCCAAACCGCGGAAGAGAATCAGCTGAAGCCATTTTTTTTTTTTTTTGTGGCGAGGAACAGTGTGTGGAAAGGGTCAAATTTCACCGAAATGCGTTCAGTACACGCCTTTAATTAACAAAGTTACCAAAACAGTATCAATGAAAATACTATTATTGGCTTCCAATTTCCATTCAATTTCAATTTACAGTATGACCAGTACATTTTAAAGTGACAGAGTCGGTTGATGGTTCAGAGCTATCCTGAGTCTAGCTCGTGTTTTACATAATTTATAATTTTAATAAAAGTGTAATAATATGTTTCATGGTCTAACTGGATCTTATATTTGGAATATAACATACAAAGATTTTCTTATTAAACAGACCTTGAAAAAAGACCGTTTATATTTCCTCTGTTGTTTCCTTCAATGATTTAGAGAGACAAGTGTGTCTTATCTTGTTTGATTTGGCACTGTCTTCAAGGCTTTGGCCTTGAATTTGATGCATAAAGACCTGGCCCTGGTTAAGCTTTGCACCTTTTCTCACAACTTGTGAGAAAAGGCCAAACCAGAGTGTGCTGGTAGTGCCCTCCTAACACAGCTATGGATTGTTTTTTGTGTCTCTTTCTGTTTACAGTCATAGGCCTGACTTTGCTTGCATGGCAGTTGAAACTTAAGTCTACAAAGGAGCCTCCCTGTCTCCCAGCACTACCTTTGATTGGCAGTCTGCTAAGTCTGCGAAGCCCACACCCTCCTCATGTGCTTTTCAAAGAACTACAGAAAAAATATGGACAGACATATTCTCTGATGATGGGTTCCCACAGAGTCATCATTGTCAACCAGCACATGCATGCCAAAGAAGTCCTGCTGAAGAAGGGAAAAACATTTGCAGGGAGACCCAGAACTGTGGGTATATGTCTTAATAGTTCTTTTTGCTTCTTCTTTGTTTCCACAGGAGTTATTTCTGTTTTGTTAATTTTGTTTTCTATTCATGTCTCGTGTGAAAAAGGTAACAACAGATGTTCTAACCAGAGATGGGAAAGACATTGCATTTGGAGACTACAGTGCTACCTGGAGGTTACACAGGAAAATAGTGCATGGAGCTTTGTACATGTTTGGAGAGGGTTCTGCCTCCATAGAGAGGATCAGTGAGTACATTTTGCACTCATTACATTATAATTACTTTCACAAGACTAATGAAATGTACATAGTTTTATGGTTGCAGCACTGACACTTGCCTCTAGACGAGGCTTTTGTCAAGCATATTATTACACAAATTATATGGTATCATTGATATTAATTTCAGTGGAAGTGAATGCATCAAGATATTGCATACATAATTTAGACTATTTTGCTGAATAAAATCATTTATTTAAAATAGAAAAAATATACATGAAAAAAAATGTAAAACTGGCAAGAGGATAGCACTTATGCTTACATATGGAGTATAAGTGAACCCCCCAAGATCCAATAATGTTCTGTGAGATTAATTAAATACATGTAGTCATAGCCCATAACGAAGCCCAAACCTTTTGCCCTGTTGAACATTCCATCTCACTCAGCTCTATGGTTTACAGGAATTAAGTGAGCACAAATTAAGTGAATCTTTCATTTTTAGACTAAGCTATAAACATATCACTAACTGGAGATGTGTCTTGCTCAGTCCATGCAGAAGCCCAATCTCTATGTTCCATCCTGTCAGAGGCAGCAGCTGTTGGACTGGCACTGGATCTATCACCCGAGCTGACTCGGGCAGTCACAAACGTAATCTGCTCACTCTGCTTCAACTCCTCCTATTGTCGAGGCGATCCAGAGTTTGAAACCATGTTGCGCTACAGCCAAGGCATCGTGGACACAGTGGCTAAAGACAGCCTTGTAGACATTTTTCCCTGGATACAGGTTAGATACTCAAAAAAGAAACAATACACTTTCAACATGAACAATAAACCCATAAACATTTGAGACGGGAGATGGGCAGTGGTATAAAGTGCAGGATATACATGCAGGATATATGTACCCATATATTTTACAGAATTTTACAGTAATTACCCAGTTGTTTTACAGTCTGTTGTTCTGCTGCATCAAAGAACAATAGAGGGTTATAGAGAGTTATAGAGAGTTATTCTTGTGACCATTCATAAGAATAACTTTACGCAATGACTATTTACAATTACTAATGACTAATGGCAGCTATGTGTTATTGATCATCGTGCTGCAAATCCCTTTGGATTTTGGTGTTTTTATTTTTAAATAACTTCTTCCAAATCACTTATGATCACATTCAGAACTGGGGTGCAAGTCAGATTTCTTACCTTGGGAAGCAAAGACTTGGTCTGTCTAAATAGTAGTTTTCTTAACTGGATGGGTTAAAAAGGTTTAAAAGTAATTTTCTTATTGATTCTTACTCCCTGATGCCAAGCCGAAGGATATATCTGACAATGTCCAGCTATGGTACTACGAGCTCATGATTTGGAAGCACTTTCCAAGCTGTCTACAAGAAGGGATAAAGCATGTCCTAAGAAAGCTTAGGTTATTCAGTGTTTGCAGCATGAGAGTACAGTCTACTGTTGAGCAAAGGTATCAACACCAGTGATTCAGGGAAGCTTAATAAACAAATAAAGTAAGCTGGTTCTATGGTCGGGACTACCCTGGAGCCCCAAGAACTGATGCTTATACAAAAAGGAAAGCTGCACAAGTCATTAAACATAATGGAGCACACTTCACACCCTCAACATAACATAGTGATCAAACAACAAAGTGTGTTCAGTAAAAGGCTTCTTTGGCTCCGCTGCAACAAATGACAGGTCTTTTATGTCAGCAGCTATTGTTTATAGTTACACAATTACTTTCTTACAGTTACTTATTAGCTTGAATAAGGCAACTGGACTTAAAGTAAATCCAGTAGGTCCAGTTTCCCTCATTCAAGCTCTTATGATTACCATGACCTGGTTGACTGAGAATCTTCATCAATTTATGACTGATAGCTGTTATTGATTGTTATGCTGCAATTCCCTCTGTGGGATTAATAAAGTATTATCATTATTTTCATTATTATCATTATTATTATATGTAATTGTCTCTTTGTACATGAGATTATAATAAATCAGTGACATCTGTCTCTATGTCACAGATTTTTCCCAATGCAGACCTGCATCTTCTAAGGCAGTGTGTTGCAATCAGAGATAAACTTCTACAGAAAAAGTATGAAGAACACAAGGTACAATCTCCAATAATCATAGTCAGTGCTGTCAGTAAAGGAAAAGTACATTTCAGAGTGGTATACTGATTTGTACTTCTGAGGAAAGTGCAGAATTAGCACACTTTCAATTTATTCAAATTAACTGGTTATGCAAGCTTCCTCTTGTTTTAGCCAATGGGCAATTTGGGTGAACATTAAAATATTTAAATTTTGATTTTCTTTTTCCTTATATTAATTTGTGTTTTTATTCTTACTATGTCTTGGTTTGGTGCAAAGCTCCCTTTAATCCAAGATATTTTTCAGAATCCAATTCAGCTATGATCTTGGAACACTGTGCAACTCCACTTAAGAAGTAAATGCCAACATATCCCTTAATTTTATTATTCAAGAAGAAAAACCTTGAATGAGTATGAATATGTGATTTTTTTTCCATTCATATTTTGTGATGAGGGCAAAATATGGCCTCATCACAAAATATGACAAACACAATATTGGCCATTATCTAAGGAACCTAATCAGTCTGTGTTAGCATGCTAATTTCTATACTTCCCTCTTACAGTAATGTGGCTGTCTGAGTTTGTCATTGTTATGGCACAAAGATAAAGTGACGTTACACTCAAGTTCTGTTTGCTACAGAATAGCTCTATGCTAAATATGAATCTCATGAAACATAGTCGACAGTTTATTACGATTGTATGTGTTCTGTACATTAACAAAGTCCTACCTCCCAGGCTGACTACAGTGACCATGTACAGAGAGACTTGATGGATGCCCTGCTAAGAGCCAAGCGCAGTGCTGAAAACAACAACACCACAGAGATTAGTGCTGAGTCTGTGGGTTTCAGTGATGACCACCTCCTCATGACAGTGGGAGACATCTTTGGAGCCGGTGTTGAAACCACCACCACTGTCCTCAAATGGGCTATCACTTACCTCATCCATCACCCAGAAGTAAGGCTGAAGCCACAGCGATTTATACAAGGGGTGGGTGAGGCTACCGTTGGGTGTAAAATATTTCTAATCGGAAAATTTTTTTCACCCTCACATATTATTTGTTAGGTAAATAGAAATATTAGTAGTGGTGCTTACACCTGTTTGCTGATATATTATGTCTAGTCTAGAATATATTTGGTTGTGTCTTTGCATGTGTGTGTGAGTCTGACTTTTTTTTCTTTACAAACAGAATTTAGATGCTTTAAGCTGTGGGTTCTGTATAGCCTGCTATATCCAACTCTGACTCGACTGAAACATAGTGTTAAAGTACAGTTACTGTTAACTACGCGTGTACGTGTTTATCATGGCTGCCTTGAGTATCCTGCATTTGTTTAGAATATCGGTGGCGCATTTTCTCAGAAGTTAACATCTGTAAGCTTACTTTTTATGTTTTCGTTGTTTTATATCAACAATTTCTTTCACCTTGTTTGGTTTAGGGGTTTCACATACCATCTACGATACTGCCACTGTCCCTTTTTCTGTTGTGACCTTAAGATCAACAAAATGCTAACCTCTTGTTTATCAGAATGCTTCTGCTTACATCCTGTAAATCCGGCAGCAGCTTCCGGTCTGAGTGATCAGGTGTGCTCCCTTGTGGAATCCTATCACAATTTATTATTGTTTTAATTAGTCATTGATGTTCAACATTTTCTTTTCTTTTTTTTTTAAAATAAATTGTAGGTACAGAGACGTATCCAGGATGAGCTGGACAGTAAGGTCGGGATGGCCCGCTCCCCTCAGCTTAGAGATAGAGGTAGTCTGCCTTACCTGGAGGCCACCATTAGGGAGGTGTTACGGATCCGTCCTGTCGCTCCCCTACTCATACCCCATGTGGCCCTTAGTGACACCAGGTACACTAAACATGATATTCATTCAGAGCTTTTTATACTTGTGTTTTCTTCTTAAAGATAACTATCTTTACCATAGACAAGAATTTTAAAGCTACAGTGATTATATTTGACAAGATTTTTTCTATGAACACTCTTCTCTGACCTCTTTGTAGTATTGGGAATTTCACAGTGAGAAAAGGAACACGAGTAATCATTAACCTGTGGTCCTTGCATCATGATGAAAAGGAATGGAACAACCCTGAGCTCTTTAATCCTGGTGAGAGGAAACTTTGGTCCAATGTAATATATTTCTTTCAACAAAATTATGTGAAGTTTTTAGTCAACTTCCATAAAACCAAAAACATTTTCATGCAAAATTAAATATGGATATGCAAAAATGACAATACGGATATCAATACCACTTCAGATTCATTGGTAATTTATCTATATTTATTTTTTTACCCATTGTTCACATGACCACAATACATGAACAGTTTAGCTCTGCTATCCATCAGATGTTATCCATCAGATCCATCACTGTTATCATCAGATTAACCCTTCTATTATTACTCTGCAGGCCGATTTTTAAACAACAAAGGCGCAGGTCTGACCATGCCATCATCCAGCTACCTGCCATTCGGTGCAGGGATTAGGGTTTGTTTGGGTGAGGCCTTGGCCAAGATGGAGCTCTTCCTCTTCCTATCCTGGATCTTACAACGTTTCACCCTCTCCATCCCACCAAGTCACTCTCTTCCCAGTCTGGATGGCAAGTTTGGTGTGGTCCTCCAGCCAGTCAAATACAAGGTTAAAGCCACACCCAGACCAGGCTGGGAGAGATACCAGTGCAAGGCATGTTGAGAGTGGTGGCATGTTTTCCACAGCTGTGGCTCTATTATAATTTGACTGAGCGTGAGGCTTTTTTTTTTTTTACAGCAGAACTTACGTCACGAGCCAGCAAATAAAAACAGCATTTACATGATAATATGATAAATTTAATTTAAACTTGAATTTAAATAATTATTTTAATTTCTTGGCTATGTTATACAATATCAACAAATATTCCAATAAAAAGTGGATGAAGAAGTTATCTATGCTGCCATTAAGTACTTCACTGAATAATGTAAGACTAATGTAAGAATATTAAAACCAGTCACATGTAAATGTGAAAAGTGATTGGATCAGAATACCTTCACGATACCTTCATTTACTCCTTTATTTCTTGCTGTCCAATCGTTATCAGAACACCACATGTTAGCACCAGATCTGTACAGCTGCATAGTGACATAGCACCACCTTCAACAACAAGAAGGCAATTGTTACTTAATTTTGCACATGTTCACACTAAACTTTCGTGATGTTTCTTTTCTTTCTTTATTCGATTTAATCAATTACATAGTTTTATTTTTGGCTGCTGATCTAACATTGCATAATTTGGGCTATTTATGTCTCTAAACTGTTTTAATTAAAGCACATTTCCCTCATAAAACATGATAAATCATCAATAAAGGAATGTGTACAGTCTTTCAAGCTCCCATTTACTGCTCAACATGCTCAAGAACTCAAGCTAAATTGTTTTGATAAAGAAAGTGAAGCCAAGCAACTGGGTTATGGTATGCAGAAACGAAGACTGGGACAGAATGGGAGGGATGCTTTTGCTGAAAACAGGCCTGCAAATGCTTCCATGCGTGGAATCACAGATAATTCACATTTCCATGCAAACATACTGGAGATGCAAGCAAATTACAGTAACAACAGAAACCATCTCATTGAAAGAGAAAATCAAGAGTTGACTTACTAGGTTCTTATCTGATTCTTATTAGGTCTTATAATTGGGTCAATACAATCTCACTATCAACAGCGACAAAATACAGTAGAAAGAATAAAACCAAGCCAAAATGCTAAGCACTGTGTGAAAAACTAAGTACACCCTTACTGCATCTATAAGAACTGTGAGGGTAATAGCAGCCAAGTGGTGCTAATTATTCAAAGTAAACACATGAAACCTTTGCTACAAATGAAAATGGACCAGATTCAATGGATAATTCCCTAAATTCAACAATTAACCTTCTAATACTGGCTCAATACCTAATAAAGAACCATCTGATCCATATAATCCCTATATAGACCAGTGAGTAGTGCTGACCAACATTCAGTTGTTTTATTTATATAGCGCCAAATTACAACAAATGTCATCTCAAGGCACTTGAATAATATAGTCTAAGTCAACCCAATTGGAGTTCAATTCATTGTAATCATAATCCAATTAAATCCAATTAATCAATTTCAAAATAATCCAATTCATTCATGTAGAGCCAATTCAAAACCAATTTCCTAGCTAAGGAAACCAACAGATTGCACCGAAACTCTTCGGTGCAGAGGAAAAAAACTCACAAAGTGCTTCACATAGCACCATCAAGGTATCTAGTTAAAATCATGAAACAGGTACACACATAAATAAAATAAAAAGACAAAGACAAAACCAACAGACAGAAACAGTCAAAATAACACTACGACTCCTTAAAAGCCAGCCTGAACAGGTATGTTTTAAGATGTTTTTTAAAAATGTCCACAGTAGCCAAGTCTCTCAGGTCCTGAGGAAGACTATTCCACAGCCTGGGTGCGACAGACTGGAAGGCTCTGTCTCCTCTGGTTATGCACCTGGTTCGAGGCACAACCAGAAGACCCAGGTTGGCAGACCTGAGAGACCTGCTAGGGACATGAGAGCGAAGAAGTTCAGACACATAATCTGGTGCCTGACCACAAAGCGCTCTAAATGTCAAAATCAAGACTTTAAAATGAATCCTAAAATTAACCGGAAGCCAGTGCAGCGAGGCCAGGACAGGCGTTATATGGCAACTCTGCCTAGATTTAGTCAGCAGCCTGGCCGCAGCGTACTGCACTAACAGCAAATGGTTAATCGCTGCCTTGTTGAGATATGTGAATATGGAGTTGCAGTAGTCCAGCCGAGATGACACAAACGCATGAATTATCAATTCTAGCTCGGCCTGCGACACCATGGTTCTCAGTTTGTCAATGTTTCTGAGTTGGAAGAAACAAATGCGAGACAAAGAATGAATGTGTTTATCAAAGCTCATATGCTGGTCAAAGATAATGCCCAAATTTCTCAGGGAGGAACATACATTGGTGCATATAGACCCAACGTAGTCTTTCACAGCAGAAATAAAACTGTCTGGTCCAATAATGAGAACCTCAGTTTTTCTGGTATTTAACTGAAGGAAATTGTTGGACAGCCAGACCTTGATAGTTGACAAACAATCATGCAGCACATTCAGACCGATTGGGGTTAAAAGAAAACTGTAGCGGAATGGAACTGACTTATGATTTCACCAAGTGGTAACATGTACAAAACAAATAAAATAGGACCTAAAACCAAGCCCTGGGGCACTCCACATGATAGAGTAGCGGACGCAGAGATAAACGAGCCAACAGCTACTGAGAAGGTTCTGCCAGAGAGGTACGAGGCAAACCAGTCAAGGCCCCTGCCTGAGATATCTGTCAGTAAGGATGCCATGATCCACAGTGTCAAATGCTGCACTGAGGTCGAGCAGCATAAGAACAGTACATTTATCGGTGTCAGACGCCATCATGATGTCGTTAGATACTCTAAGAAGAGCTGTTTCAGTTGAATGCCTCTGACGATAACTGGACTGGAATTTGTCAAAGATCCTGTTCTCATTCAGAGCAGAGATGAGCTGATTAGCCACAGCTTTCCCCTGGATCTTTGACACAAAAGCAACTTAGAAATGGGTCTAAAGTTTTGTGGAGAAGACGGATCCAGGTTGGGCTTTTTAAGAAAGAAACAACCAGAGACCAGTGAGCAGTTAACAATATTGAGCAGACCAGGACCAATGGATTCTAAGACTTTTTTCAGTAATGATGTGGGTAATACATCTAATGGGCTGGAGGAGGTCTTCATACCATTCACTAGCTCAGTTAACTGTAACGGGGAGATGGACACAAAATGATCAAGTATTGGCTGCCGCTTACATGGGGTGGGGAGAAGGGCAGTAGAAGGGCTGATGCTTGCCCTGATGCTGGCGACTTTGTCAACAAAAAATGACAGCAGACATTGTTTCCATGCTAATATAATCTAAAAGAAAATTTCTAAACTGGTTAATACACAGATTGTTCTTCGCTTTCCAGTTCATGAGAATAGTTTTCTTTGCGATACATAACACTGTGAGGATCATGTGTGCTAAGCTAAATTCCACGTTGATGTTGTCTAAGTCACCCAGTATGCACAGTGTGGGGCATGCAGGGATGCTACACTTTAGCCATGTTGATAGGTCCGCACAGACTTCAAGCCAGAACTTCTGGACAGGCGCACAAAACCACAAAGCGTGTGCATAATCATCAGGTGTGTTGAGGATGGTAGAGACATTGTGTCATCTATCTTAGACTATAATTTATATATTTTTCATAGTAGTTTTGGGGTGCAGATGCTTAGAAATTCTGCTACCCTAATCAGGAGTTGTAAGTCTGGTTGATGGAGGATATATTTCTTTGTTATTATAGACTTAAGTTGTTGATATTCTAGAAATTTATTGCTGCCTATCTCATATTGTGATATGAGCTCATCAAATGAAATAATTATAAATAATAATTTTGGATGATATGTTCCAGATGTTTGAGTCCTTTGATCTTCCACAGAGTAAAGTTTAGCATTTTTTTGTTTTGCAGGATGTCAGGATTGTTCCAGATGGGTGTAAGCTTACACGGGACAAGTGAGGACTTTGTTATTTTAAGAAATTCCCACCAGGCTGTCAGAGAGGTGCTGATGTTAATGCTTTTGAAACATTTGTGATTTTTTACGTTTTGACTAATAAGTGGCAGGTCAAAATAAAGAGATTTCCAGATTATCACACAATGCTTGTTCTATATTTATCCATGGTTCATCTATTGGGCTAGGTTTAAACCATTTTGATATATACTGTAACATATTGGCTAAGGAATAGTGCTGAAAATTAGGTAAATCTAATCCACCACAGTCCTTGGTCTTCTGTAGGGTTTTTTTTTTCCACAGAAATTTGGAGATTCATGAATCTAGTGACTTAAACCAAGTAGCAGATGGTTTTATGGGGATCATTGAGAACAAATAATTAACTTTTGGTAGTATCATCATCTTGATGGTTGTAACTGTCCCTATATGTAAGTTATATAGGTAAGGACTTCCAACGAGAGAGATCGTCCTCTACTGTCTTTAATAATTGCACATAATTTAGCTTTGTTAGCTCTGAGAGCCTGGAGGAAATGTTTATGCCTAAATATCTAATATTTCCTGACTGTAAAGTGATCACAGGTATATTCTGGATTCTACAGTTAATGGGCAGAACTGTGGTCTTATACCAATTGATAGAGTAGTCAGAAAGTGCTGAGAATTTATTTATGAGTGTGATCGTGTGAGTGAGAAACGTTTGAGAGTTCTGAAGGAAAATCAAAACATCATCAGCATAAAGACTTATTTTATGCTCAATATTTTGGGGTGCCTTTAATATTTCTATCTTGTCTGATAGCAGCTGCTAAAGGTTTGATGAAAATAGCAAAAAGTGAGGGAGAAAGTGGGCAACCCTGTCTTGTACCTCTCTGCAGACTGAAGCTTGGAGAAGTTTGATCATTTGTCCTGACACACGCATTTGGGGAGCTATATAATATCCTTATCCTGTTTATGAAGTGTGACCCAAACCCAAATTTGTTTAATGCTGATGTGTTCAGCTACAAAAAGGTTTGAATGTCCGACCATAGTTTGTAAAAGGCAGGTAAGAAAAGGGTCGAATGCCCGAACATACACCATCAAAAGAGGGAGCGGAGGTGTTCGCTGTAAGAAGGTGTGAATGTCCGACCATAGTTGGTAAAAAGCGGGTAAGAAAAGGTTAAATACCCGACTGTACACAATCAAAATAGGGAGCGGAGTTGTTCAGCTAAGAGAAGGTGTGAAAGTCCGACCATGGTTTGTAAAAAGCGGGTAAGAAAAGGTTCGTATGCCCGACTGTACACAATCAAAAGAGGGAGTGGATGTGTTCGGCTACAAGAAAGTGTGAAGGTCCACCCATGGTTTGTAAAAAGCGGGTAAGAAAAGGTTCGAATGCCCGAATATATACCATAAAAAGCGGAAGCGGAGGTGTTCGGCTCTAAGAAGGTGTGAACGTCCGACCAAAGTTTGTAAAAAGCAGTTAAGAAAACGTTCGAATATCCAACCAAACATAATCAAAAGCGGGACTAGAGCTGTTCGACTGCAAGTAGGTGTGAATGTCAGATCATGATATGCAAAAAGCTGATGAGAAAAGGTGAGAATGCCCGACTTTAAACCATCAAATGCGGGAGCAGAAGTGTTCGGCTGTGAGTAGGTGTGAATGTCCGACCATAATTGCTGAAAAATGTGTTAGAAAACGTAAGAATGCTGGACCATACATCATCAAAAGCGGGAGAGGTGGTGTTCGGCTGCAAGAAGGTGTGAAAGTCCGACCATGGTTTGTAAAAAGCGGGTAAGAAAAGGTTCGAATGCCTGAATATATACCATCAAAAGCGGAAGCGGAGGTGTTCGGCTGCAAGAAGGTGTGAAAGTCCGACCAAAGTTTGTAAAAAGCAGTTAAGAAAAGGTTCGAATATCCAACCAAACATAATCAAAAGTGGGAGCAGAGCTGTTCAACTGCAAGTAGGTGTGAATGTCAGATCATAATATGCAAAAAGCTGATGAGAAAGGGTGAGAAAGCCCGACTATACACCATCAAATGCGGGAGCGGAAGTGTTCGGCTGTGAGTAGGTGTGAATGTCCGACCATAATTGCTGAAAAATGTGTTAGAAAAGACTAGAATGCCGGACCACACATCATCAAAAGCGGGAGAAGTGGTGTTCGGCTGCAAGTAGGTGTGAATGTCCAGCCATAATTACTCACAAACGGGTAAGAAAAGGTAGTATTGCAAGACCATACATGATCAAAACAGGGAGCGGAGGTGGTTCAGCTGCAAGGTGTGAATGTCTGACTAAAGTTGGTAAAAAGCGGGTAAGACAAGGTGCGAATGCCTGAAAATGTATGATCAAAAGAGGGAACGGAGGTTTTCGTCTGCAAGGTCTGAATGTCCAACAATAATTTGTAAAAACCGGGGAAGAAAAGGCTCGAAAACCCGACTATACACCATCAAAAGCGGGAGCGGAGGTGTTCAGCTGCAAGAAGGTCTGATTTTCCATCAATAATTACTGAAAAATGGTTAAGAAAAGGTGCGAATGCCCAACCATACATCATCAAAAGCAGGAGTGGATTTGTTTGGCTACAAGAAGGTTTGAATGTCCGACCATAGTTTGTAAAAGGCGGGTATGAAAAAGTTTGAATGCCCAACCATACATCATCAAAAGCAGGAGTAGATGTGTTCGGCTACAAGAAGGTGTGAATGTCCGACCATAGTTTGTAAAAAGCGGGTAAGAAAAGGTTCAAATGCCCGAATATATACCATCAAAAGCGGAAGCGGAGGTGTTCGACTGCAAGAAGGTGTGAACATCCGACCAAAGTTTGTAAAAACCAGTTAAGAAAAGGTTCGAATATCCAACCAAACATAATCAAAAGCGGGAGCAGAGCTGATCGACTGCAAGTAGGTGTGAATGTCAGATCATAATTTGCAAAAAGCTGATGAGAAAGGGTGAGAATGCCCGACTACACACCATCAAATGCAGGAGCGGAAGTGTTCGGCTGTGAGTAGGTGTGAATGTCCGACCATAATTGCTGAAAAATGTGTTAGAAATGACTAGAATTCCGGACCATACATCATCAAAAGCGGGAGAGGTGGTGTTCGGCTGCAAGTAGGTGTGAATGTCAGATCATAATATGCAAAAAGCTGATGAGAAAGGGTGAGAATGCCCGACTATACACCATCAAATGTGGGAGCGGAAGTCTTCGGCTGTGAGTAGGTCTGAATGTCCGACCATAATTGCTGTAAAATGTGTTAGAAAAGGTAAAAATGCTGGACCATACATCATCAAAAGCGGGAGAGGTGGTGTTCGGCTGCAAGGTGTGAAAGTCCGACCATGGTTTGTAAAAAGCGGGTAAGAAAAGGTTCGAATGCCCGACTATACACCATCAAATGTGGGAGCGGAAGTCTTCGGCTGTGAGTAGGTCTGAATGTCCGACCATAATTGCTGTAAAATGTGTTAGAAAAGGTAAAAATGCTGGACCATACATCATCAAAAGCGGGAGAGGTGGTGTTCGGCTGCAAGGTGTGAAAGTCCGACCATGGTTTGTAAAAAGCGGGTAAGAAAAGGTTCGAATGCCCGACTATACACCATCAAAAGCGGAAGCGGAGTTATTCGGCTGAAAGGTGTGAACGTCCGACCAAAGTGTGTAAAAAGCAGTGAAAAGCGAGAAAAAGCTTTTCGTAAGTTCTGTATGATTTGAGATTTTGCTTATAAAATGCATTCTTTCACTCAAACTATGTTAAAACTGATTTGTCCATGTTTATAAATGTCTAGATCGACTTCAACAAAGAACAACATTGGACTTCTCAGTATAAGAAGTTGAAATTGATCTAGACATTGATAAATATGAAGTTAAAAGCAGTTTTAACATAGTTTAAGTGAAGTCATTCATTTTATAGCAAAATCCCAAATCATGCAAAACGCATGAAAATAAGCTTATTCTCGGATTCCTGATACTTCAGTGTTGCTCTTTCTTCTACTGCAAAATCCATTGTTGTTCTTTGTTGAAGTCGATCTAGACATTGATAAATATGAATGACAAAGCAGTTTTAACTTGGTTTGAGTGAAGGAATTAATTTTATACATAAAATCCCAAATCATGCAGAACGTATGAAAAGAAGCTTATTCTCGGATTCCTGATCCTTCAGTGCTGCTCTTTCTTCTACTGCAAAATCCAATGTTGTTCTTTGTTGAAGTCGATCTAGACATTGATAAATATGAAGTTAAAAGCAGTTTTAACATAGTTTGAGTGAAGGAATTCATTTTATAATAAAATCCAAAATCGTACAGAACTCATGAAAATAAGCTTATTCTCGGATTCCTAAATCTTTCGATTTGCTCTTTCTTCTACTGCAAAATACAATGTTGTTCTTTGTTGAAGTCGATCTAGACATTGATAAATATGAAGTTAAAAGCAGTTTTAACATAGTTTGAGTGAAGGAATTCATTTTATAATAAAATCCGAAATCGTGCAGAACTCATGAAAGCAAGATTATACTCGGATTCCTGAAACTTTAGATTTGCTCTTTCTTTTACTGCAAAGTACAACGTTGTTTTTTTTTTGTTTAAATCTATCTAGACATTGATAAATATGAAGGACAAAACAGTTTTAACATAGTTTGAGTGAAGGAATGCATTTTATAAGCAAAATCCTAAATCATGCAGAACTCACGAAAAGCTTTTTCTCGGATTTCTGAACCTTTGCTCTTTCTTTTACTGCAAAATACAACGTTGTTTTTTGTATTGATAAATACCAGCCAAACATCTCTGCCGCCGCTTTTGTTAATTTATGGTTGGGCATTCTTACCTTTACTTACCCGCTTTTTACAAATTATGATCTGATATTCACACATACTTGCAGTCGAACACCTCCTCTCCCGCTTATCATCATGTGCGGTTTGATATTCGAAAATTTTCTTTCATGTTTCTAGCAATTATTGATGGACATTCAGACCGTCTTACTGCGGAGCACCTCTTTTGATGGTGTATGTTCGGGCATTCGAACCTTTCCTTATGCGCTTTTTACAAACTATAGTCGGACATTCAAACCTTGTAGCCGAACACATCCACTCCTGCTTTTGATGATGTATGGTTGGGCATTCGCACCTTTTCTTAACCATTTTTCAGTAATTATGGGTGGACATTCAGACCTTCTTATAGCCGAACACCTCCGCTCCCGCTTTTGATGGTGTACAGTCTGGCTTTCAAGCCTTTTCTTCCCCGGTTTTTACAAATTATGGTTGGACATTCAGACCTACTTGCAGCCGAAAACCTCCGCTCCCTCTTTTGATCATACATTGTCGGGCATTCGCACCTTGTCTTACCCGCTTTTTACAAACTTTAGTCGAACATTCACACCTTTTTGCAGCCGAACACCACCTCTGCCGCTTTTGATGATGTATGGTCCGGCATTCTTACCTTTTCTAACACATTTTTCAGCAATTATGGTCAGAGATTCACACCTACTCACAGCCGAACAACTCCGCTATCGCCTTTGATGGTGTATAGTCGGGCATTCTCACCCTTTCTCTTCAGCTTTTTGCAAATTATGATCTGACATTCACACCTACTTGCAGTCGAACAGCTCTGCTCCCGCTTTTGATGGTATATATTCGGGAATTCGAACCATTTCTTACCCGCTTTTTACAAACCATGGTCGCACTTTCATACCTTCTTGTAGCTGAACAACTCCGCTCACGCTATTGATTGTGTACAGTCTGGTATTTTAACCTTTTCTTACCCGCTTTTTGCCAACTATTGTCGGACATTCACACCGTCTTACAGCGGAACACCTCCGCCCCCTCTTTTGATGGTGTATGTTCGGGCATTCGAACCTTTTCTTACCCGCTTTTTACAAACTATGGTCGGGCATTCAAACCTTCTTGCAGCCGAACACATCCACTCCTGCTTTTGATGATGTATGGTTGGGCATTCGCACCTTTTCTTACCCATTTTTCAGGAATTATGGGTAGACATTCACACCTTCTTGCAGCTGAACACCTCCTCTCCCGCTTATGATCATGAGCGGATTGACATTCGAAAATTTTCTTTCATGTTTTCTAGCAATTATTGATGGACATTCAGACCTTCTTGCAGCTGAACACCTCCGCTCCCGCTTTTGATTGTGTATAGTCGGGCTTTCGAGCCTTTTCTTCCCCGGTTTTTACAAATTATGATTGGACATTCAGACCTTCTTGCAGCCGAACACATCCACTCCTGCTTTTGATGATGTATGGTTGGGCATTCGCACCTTGTCTTACCCATTTTTCAGTAATTATGGGTAGACATTCACACCTTCTTGCAGCTGAACACCTCCTCTCCCGCTTATGATCATGAGCGGTTTGACATTCGAAAATTTTCTTTCATGTTTTCTAGCAATTATTGATGGACATTCAGACCTTCTTGCAGCTGAACACCTCCGCTCCCGCTTTTGATGGTGTATAGTCGGGCTTTCGAGCCTTTTCTTCCCCGGTTTTTACAAATTATGGTTGGACATTCAGACCTTCTTGCAGCCGAACACCTCCGCTCCCTCTTTTGATCATACATTGTCGGGCATTCGCAACTTTTCTTACCCGCTTTTTACAAACCATGGTTTGACTTTCACACCTTTTAGTAGCCGAACAACTCCGCTCCCGCTATTGATTGTTTACAGTCGGGTATTTTAACCTTTTCTTACCCGCTTTTTACCAACTATGGTCGGATATTAACATCTTCTTACAGCGGAACACCTCCGCTCTCTCTTTTGATGGTGTATGTTCGGGCATTCGAACCTATTCTGACCCCCTATTTACAAACTATGCTCGGAGATTCATACCTACTCACAGCCAAACAACTCCGCTCCCGCATTTGATGGTGTATAGTCGTGCATTCTCACCCTTTCTCATCAGCTTTTTGCAAATTATGATCTGACATTCACACCTACTTCCAGTCGAACACCTCCGCTCCCGCTTTTGATGGTGTATAGTCGGGCTTTCGAGCCTTTTCTTCCCCGGTTTTTACAAATTATGGTTGGACATTCAGACCTTCTTGCAGCTGAAAACCTCCGCTCCCTCTTTTCATCATACATTGTCGGGCATTTGCAACTTTTCTTACCCGCTTTTTACAAACCATGGTCGGACTTTCACACCTTTTAGTAGCCGAACAACTCCGCTCCCGCTATTGATTGTTTACAGTCGGGTATTTTAACCTTTTCTTACCCGCTTTTTACCAACTATGGTCGGATATTCACACCTTACAGCGGAACACCTCCGCTCTCTCTTTTGATGGTGTATGTTCGGGCATTCGAACCTATTCTGACCCCCTATTTACAAACTATGCTCGGAGATTCATACCTACTCACAGCCGAACAACTCCGCTCCTGCATTTGATGGTGTATAGTCGTGCATTCTCACCCTTTCTCATCAGCTTTTTGCAAATTATGATCTGACATTCACACCTACTTCCAGTCGAACAGCTCTGCTCCCGCTTTTGATTATGTTTGGTTGGATATTCGAACCTTTTCTTAACTGCTTTTTACAAACTTTGGTCGGACGTTCACACCTTCTTGCAGCCGAACACCTCCGCTTCCGCTTTTGAACGTGTATATTTGGGCATACAAACCTTTTCTTACCCGTTTTTTACAAACCATGGTCGGACATTCACACTTTGTTGTTGAACATCTCCGCTCCCTCTTTTGATTGTGTACAGTCGGGTATTTTCACCTTTTCTTACTTTCTTTTTACCAACTATGGTCGGACATTCACACCTTCTTACAGCGGAACTCCTCCGCTCCCTCTTTTGATGGTGTATGTTCGGGCATTCGAACCAATTCTGACCCCCTATTTACAAACTATTCTCGGAGATTCACACCTACTCACAGCCGAACAACTCCGCTCCCGCATTTGATGGTGTATAGTCGGGCATTCTCACCCTTTCTCATCAGCTTTTTGCAAATTATGATCTGACATTCACACCTTCTTACAGCGGAACACCTCCGCTCCCTCTTTTGATTGTGTACAGTCGGGTATTTTCACCTTTTCTTACCCGCTTTTTACCAACTATGGTCGGACATTCACACCTTACAGCGGATCACCTCCGCTCCCTCTTTTGATGGTGTATGTTCGGGCATTCGAACCTTTTCTTACCCGCCTTTTACAAACTATGGTCGGACATTCAAACCTTCTCGTAGCCGAACACATCCACTCCTGCTTTTGATGATGTATGGTTGGGCCTTCGCACCTTTTCTTACCCATTTTTCAGTAATTATTGGTGGACATTCAGACCTTCTTGCAGCTGAACACCTCCGCTCCCTCTTTTGATCATACATTGTCGGGCATTCGCACCTTGTCTTACCCGCTTTTTACAAACTTTAGTCAGACATTCACACCTTGCAGCTGAACCACCTCCGCTCCCTGTTTTGATCATGTATGGTCTGGCAATACTACCTCTTCTTACCCGTTTGTGAGTAATTATGGCTGGACATTCACACCTACTTGCAGCCGAACACCACCTCTCCCGCTTTTGATGATGTATTGTGCGGCATTCTAGTCTTTTCTAACACATTTTTCAGCAAATATGGTCGGACATTCACACCTACTCACAGCCGAACACTTCCGCTCCCGCATTTGATGGTGTATAGTCGGGCATTCTCACCCTTTCTCATCAGCTTTTTGCAAATTATGATCTGACATTCACACCTACTTGCAGTCGAACAGCTCTGCTCCCGCTTTTGATTATGTTTGGTTGGATATTCGAACCTTTTCTTAACTGCTTTTTACAAATTTTGATCAGACGTTCACACCTTCTTGCAGCCGAACACCTCCGCTTCCACTGTTGATGGTATATGTTCGGGCATTTGAACCTTTTCTTACCCGCCTTTTACAAACTATGGTCAGACATTCAAACTTTCTTGTAGCAGAACACATCCATTCCTGCTTTTGATGATGTTTGGTTGGGCATTCACACCTTTTCTTACCCATTTTTCAGTAATTATTGGTGGACATTCAGACCTTCTTGCAGCTGAACACCTCTGCTCCCGCTTTTGATTGTGTATAGTCGGGCTTTCGAGCCTTTTCTTCCCCGGTTTTTACAAATTATGGTTGGACTGTAAAAGGAGGGAGTTGGCTGTTGCTCACAAGTCCACAGCAGCACTGCACTCCCAGAAGAGATGCCTCACCGTCTCAGGCGCGCCACAACCTGGACAGGGGCAGGTGGCCGTTGCCGACATACTCCTGGAGTGCATGACAGATCTGTCTGGGAGAATCTCATCAGCCACCATCCATGACAAATCCCAAAGTCTGTTCGGAAGAGCTGAAAGGTTCACACTGCGCCAAACTGTTGAGGGCTCGCCAATAGTGAGCCCATGCACTGGACTCACTGGGGCCCGCTCCGGCACAACAGAGACCAAAGATCGATGTCACGTTAAAACTTGTACATCTTCTTGTTCTAAATTAAAATGGTTTAAAAATGTCTTTATGAAAGCATAACTTTCTGTTAGATTAAAAGACACAGGTACTTTCAGGTCTGATGGTAAAAGTCGTAGTCTTCTCAAGTAGGCCCCCATCCAGAATCTTGCCATTGCAGCTGCCGCTGGGTTTTTGGATGGGTTAATTTCACACTTTAATTGGACAGAGGTAAAGAGACTTCCTAAAAACAAATACAGATCTGGTACTGCTTTCCCTCACTGCTTTTCACTTTTGGCTTCTTCAGTACTTCCCTCCTCAACCTTTCCCATTTGGAGTTCCATAAAAAATAAAAGATGGATCGTTCCAGGTCTAAAAGAACTCTTCGAGGTGGCATAAAGACAGAACTGGCAAGCAACAGCAGAGGTAAAATAACTGTTTTGATAATTAAAATCTTGCCTTCTTGTCAGTCCTCTGAGTCCCCAAAACCCTAGTCGTTTCCTTATTTTCCCCACAATATCTGGCCAATTTGTTTTTCCTTTTCCTTCTGTATCAAATTTGATCCGTGGTATTTTTTGGTCTCTGTGGGCAATTGTCAGGGGGAGTCCAGTCACCTCTGATTCTGTCCATGGTCCGTAAAATTTGGTTTGTGTCTTTTCTTTGTTTATTTTTGCCCCTGATCCCTTGGCGTACCAGTCAGTGACATCGCAAGTTCTATTTATAGATAAAATATCTGTACACAATATTTTAATGTCATCCATGTATAGGACACATTTAGCTACCAAGCCTGCACTGCCTGGGATTACAACTCCTTTAATCTGTCGATCTTTTCTCAAGATCTGTGCTACAGGCTCGATGCAACACACATACAAGAGAGCATATAATGGGCATCCTTGCCGAACACCGCACTTCACTTTCACTGCATCAGTCAGGTGACCATTTATGACGAACCTACTGCTTATATCTTGGTACAGTAATCCCACCCATGTCGTCAGTCTTTGAGGGAAACCCACCTTTTGCAACACCTGAAAGAGATATTGATGCGAGACCCGATCAAAAGCTTTTTCAAAGTCTAAATTTAAGATGACAAGCCGGGTGTTTCTGTCTCTAGCGTAATCAATGATGTCTCGAGTCAGTACGAGGCTGTCGGTGAGTTGTCTCCCTGAGATGGCACAAGCCAAATTACCTCCTCTAAAACAAAGGACATCCATGTCGCTAAAACCTTGCTAAAAAGTTTACAGTCAAAGTTTAAAAGTGTGATGGGCCTCCAATTCTTTAGGTCAGTCTTGTCATTTTTTTTATAAAGTAGAGTCACTATTCCCACTCTAAAACTGTCAGGCAGTCGGTCGAGTTTTTCAAAATCTTTAAAAACATCTAAAATGTCTGATGATAAAAGGTCCCAAAAGGTCAGATAGAATTGCAGGAAGCCCGTCTAAACCCGGAGCTCGACTTCTCTTAAAACCTGTTAGGCATTTTTCTCTAAAGCAGTAAAATCCTGTGTCAAGTGTGCATTCTCTTTTACGGTTTTGCCAACGAATTTTAAAATTTCTGCCGATGTTTCCAAGTGCACTGGTTTCTCTTTGTACATGTTACTATAAAAGGTATGTACAGTTTCAATCATCTCTTGTGTGGATTTTGTTAAAAACCCATCTTCTCTTTTTAGATTTTGAATACACTCCTTTTTATTTATAACTTTCTTAAAAAAGTACTGTGTGCATTTTTCACCTTCCTCAATTTCCTGCTCCCTGCTTCTTACAAAAATTCCTTTACTCTTTATTTCTGCTAAAACTGACATTTCCTTTTTGACATCTTTGATTTCTTCATTAAAGTCTATGCCACACTGATTTAGTTTAAAGTAGCCCTGTAAGCGTTTCTGTAGTCCCATCATACATCTATTCTCTTTCCTTTTTTTATGTTTACCTTGCTGTTTAAAAAAAGTCTGGGTCGTTTCCTTCACCATTTCCCCCCATTGTGCATGTGTTTTGTAGAGGTCTTGAAGGGTCTGCCACTCTTTATAACATTCCCTGTACTGACTGACTATGATTTCATCCTCCAACAGGGAACAGTTGAGTTTCCACAGACCACTTCCTACCGTCACACCAGAAGGGGGTGAAAGGGTGCAGGAGAGCATAAGGTGGTCTGAAAAGAAAACAGGGGTTAATCTAACATCCATGGGTGGGCAATCTCTAGTAAAGAAATAATCAATGCGAGAGGCTCTGGTGCCATCATGACTAAACCAGGTGAAGCCCTCCTCTCTGGGATGCATAGTTTTAAAACAGTCAGTAAGCTTAAAATCCTTGCATATGCCCTGAAGTAAAATCGAAGTCTTATCCACTTTAAAATCTCCCCCTGCTCTTTTTCTATCTTTCCTGCTCAAGATACAGTTAAAATCCCCTCCTACAACTAAAGGTACTTGCCCTAGCATGTAAAGCTGTATATCTTCTAAAAGGTCATACCTGTCATTTCTTCCATCGAAACCATAAATATTTAAGAGGTTAAAGTCTTGCCCCATAAAATTCAAGTGTGCTAAAAGTGCCCGTCCGTCTCTCACCACTGTGCTACCTTTCACCAGAACATGCAGATTTTTAATTAGAATGGCCACACCATCATTTTTATTTTGATTTGAGCAACTCCATATCGATAAATGGGGCCCCATCTTTTTTTTTTTTTTTTTCCTTGTCCTGTTCAGCATTATGGCAGTAGAATTGTAGTCTGAATTCCTTTGATGCCAAACAGATTTGCTTTGCCAAGGGAAGTTTTATAAATGTAAAGCTCCCCTTGATGCCCATTTATTTATTTCTGTTTACAATATATAACATGTAATAGAACTGAACCGGACCGGGGGACAAGGAAAGAAGAAGAGGAAAGAAGAGGAAACAGAACAAAAATAGAAACAAAAACCAGACAACCAGCTGCTACACCTGTAAAAAACAAAACAGACAACAATCCATGGCCTCTGAGGGGAATCCAGCCTTAGCGCCACCAGGAGTACCTGAAAGGAGCTACTCTCCCCCGGAGAGGGCAGCCAGGGACTGGCTGCAATAGGCATCCCCGCTACCTGGGAGCCAACACAGGGCAGGAGGGCCTGATGTCCACCAGGCTTGGGGTCTGCAGCGACCATATTCCGGGAGCTACTGTACATCCAGAAGGCGCCCATCCCGCCCCACCCCACTCAACCCAACCCCACCCCGGAGGACCTCTACAAAAAACAAACAAACAACAACAAAAAACAAACAAACAAACCACCCGGTCACACCAGTCGCAGCAGTTTTATTTGCGATACATAACACTGTGAGAACCATGTGAGCTGAGTTAATTTCCATGTTGATGTTGTCTAAGTCACCCAGTATGCACAGTGTGGGGCATGCAGGGATGCTACACTTTAGCCATGTTGATAGGTCCTCACAGACTTCAAGCCAGAACTTCTAAACAGGCGCACAAAACCACAAAGCGTGTGCATAATCATCAGGTGTGTTATCTGTGCAATGTGAGCAGATATTTGAGTGTGTTAGACCCATCCTGAACATCCTTTGTCCTTTATAGTGTTTTCTATGAAGGATTTTGTATTGTATGAGCTGTAAATTAGGATTTCGAGTCATTCTGAAGGTGTTCAAACATATTTGTGGCCAGAAGCTATGACTAGAACTGATGGATAAATCTGCCTCCCATTTTGAGGATGGAAGAGACATTGTGTCATCTATCTTAGACAATAATTTATATATTTTTTATAGTAGTTTTGGGGTGCAGATGCTTAGAAATTCTGCTACCCTAGTTGGGAGTTGTAAGTCTGGTTGGTGGAGGATATATTTCTTTGTTATTATAGACTTAAGTTGTTGATATTCTAGGAATTTATTGCTGCCTATCTCATGTTGTGATATGAGCTCATCAAATGAAATAAAATTTCCATTTTGGATTATATGTTCCAGATGTTTGATTCCTTTGATCTTCCACAGAGTAAAGTTTAGCATTTTTTTGTTTTGCAGTATGTCAGGATTGTTCCAGATGGGTGTAAGCTTACACGGGACAAGTGAGGACTTTGTTATTTTAAGAAATTCCCACCAGGCTGTCAGAGAGGTGCTGATGTTAATGCTTTTGAAACATTTGTGATTTTTTTACGTTTTGACTAAAAAGTGGCAGGTCAGAGATTTCCAGATTATCACACAATGCTTGTTCTATATTTATCCATGGTTCATCTATTGGGCTAGGTTTAAACCATTTTGATATATACTGTAACCTATTGGGTAAGGAATAGTGCTGAAAATTAGGTAAATCTAATCCACCACAGTCCTTGGTCTTGTGTAGGGTTTTTAAACTAATACGTGGTGGTTTGTTTTTCCACAGAAATTTGGAGATGCATGAATCTAGTGACTTAAACCAAGTAGCAGATGGTTTTATGGGGATCATTGAGAACAAATAATTAACTTTTGGTAGTATCATCATTTTAATGGTTGTAACTCTCCCCATAAGTGATATAGGTAAGGACTTCCAACGAGAGAGATCGTCCTCTACTGTCTTTAATAATTGCACATAATTTAGCTTTGTTAGCTCTGAGAGCCTGGATGAAATGTTTATGCCTAAATATCTAATATTTCCTGACTGTAAAGTGATCACAGGTATATTCTGGATTCTACAGTTAATGGGAAGAACTGTGGTCTTAGACCAATTGATAGAGTAGTCAGAAAGTGCTGAGAATTTATTTATGAGTGTGATCGTGTGAGTGAGAGACGTTTGAGAGTTCTGAAGGAAAAGCAAAACATCATCAGCATAAAGACTTATTTTATGCTCAATATTTTGGGGTGCCTTTAATATTTCTATCTTGTCTGATAGCAGCTGCTAAAGGTTTGATGAAAATAGCAAAAAGTGAGGGAGAAAGTGGGCAACCCTGTCTTGTACCTCTCTGCAGACTGAAGCTTGGAGAAGTTTGATCATTTGTCCTGACACACGCATTTGGGGAGCTATATAATATCCTTATCCAGTTTATGAAGTGTGACCCAAACCCAAATTTGTTTAATGCTGACGTGTTCAGCTACAAAAAGGTTTGAATGTCCGACCATAGTTTGTAAAAGGCAGGTAAGAAAAGGTTAAAATACCCGACTGTACACCATCAAAAGAGGGAGCGGAGGTGTTCCGCTGTAAGAAGGTGTGAATGTCCGACCATAGTTGGTAAAAAGCGGGTAAGAAAAGGTTAAAATGCCCGACTGTACACAATCAAAATAGGGAGCGGAGTTGTTCAGCTAAGAGTAGGTGTGAAAGTCCAACCATGGTTTGTAAAAAGCGGGTAAGAAAAGGTTCGTATGCCCGAATATACACCATCAAAAGCAGAAGCGGAGGTGTTCGGCTGCAAGAAAGTGTGAACGTCCGACCAAAGTTTGTAAAAAGCGGGTAGGAAAAGGTGCGAATGCCCAACAATGTATGATCAAAAGAGGGAGCAGAGGTGTTCGGCTGCAAGAAGGTCTGAATGTCCAACCATCATTTGTAAAAGCCGGGGAAGAAAAGGCTCGAAAGTCCGACTATACACCATCAAAAGCGGGAGCGGAGGTGGTTCAGCTGCAAGAAGGTGTGAATGTCTGACTAAAGTTTGTAAAAAGCGGGTAAGACAAGGTGCGAATGCCCGACAATGTATGATCAAAAGAGGGAGCGGAGGTTTTCGGCTGCAAGGTCTGAATGTCCAACCATAATTTGTAAAAACCGGGGAAGAAAAGGCTCGAAAGCCCGACTATACACCATCAAAAGCGGGAGCGGAGGTGTTCAACTGCAACAAGGTCTGAATGTCCACCAAAATTTACTGAAAAATGGTTAAGAAAAGGTGCGAATGCCCAACCATACATCATCAAAAGCAGGAGTGGATGTTTTCGGCTACAAGAAGGTTTGAATGTCCGAGCATAGTTTGTAAAAAGCGGGTAAGAAAAGGTTCGAATGCCCGAACATACACCATGAAAAGAGGGAGCGGAGGTGTTCCGCTGTAAGAAGGTGTGAATGTCCGACCATAGTTGGTAAAAAGCGGGTAAGAAAAGGTGAAAATACCCGACTGTACACAATCAAAAGAGGGAGCGGATGGGTTCGGCTACAAGAAGGTGTGAAGGTCCACCCATGGTTTGTAAAAAGCGGGTAACAAAAGGTTCGAATGCCCGAATATACACCATCAAAAGCGGAAGCGGAGGTGTTCGGCTGCAAGAAGGTGTGAACGTCCGACCATAATTGCTGAAAAATGTGTTAGAAAAGACTAGAATGCCGGACCACACATCATCAAAAGCGGGAGAAGTGGTGTTCGGCTGCAAGTAGGTGTGAATGTCCAGCCATAATTACGCAAAAACGGGTAAGAAAAGGTAGTATTGCCAGACCATACATGATCAAAACAGGGAGCGGAGGTGGTTCAGCTGCAAGGTGTGAATTTCTGACTAAAGTTTGTAAAAATCGGGTAAGACAAGGTGCGAATGCCTGACAATGTATGATCAAAAGAGGGAGCGGAGGTTTTCGTGTGCAAGGTCTGAATGTCCAACCATAATTTGTAAAAACCGGGGAAGAAAAGGCTCGAAAACCCGACTACACACCATCAAAAGCGGGAGCGGAGGTATTCAGCTGCAAGAAGGTCTGATTGTCCACCAATGATTACTGAAAAATGGTTAAAAAAAAGGTGCGAATGCCGAACCATACATCATCAAAAGCAGGAGTGGATGTGTTCGGCTACAAGAAGGTTTGAATGTCCGACCATAGTATGTAAAAGGCGGGTAAGAAAAGGTTCGAATGCCCGAACACTCACCATCAAAAGAGGGAGCGGAGGTGTTCCGCTGTAAGAAGGTGTGAAAGTCTGACCATAGTTGGTAAAAAGCGGGTAAGAAAAGGTTAAAATACCCGACTGTACAAAATCAATAGCGGGAGTGGAGTTGTTCGGCTACAAGAAGGTGTGAAAGTCCGACCATGGTTTCTAAAAAGCGTGTAAGAAAAGGTGCGACTGAACGACAATGTATGATCAAAAGAGGGAGCGGAGGTTTTTGGCTGCAAGAAGGTCTGAATGTCCGACTAAAGTTTGTAAAAAGCGGGTAAGACAAGGTGCGAATGCCCGACAATGTATGATCAAAAGAGGGAGCGGAGGTTTTCGGCTGCAAGGTCTGAATGTCCAACCATAATTTGTAAAAACCGGGGAAGAAAAGGCTCGAAAGCCCGACTATACACCATCAAAAGCGGGAGCGGAGGTGTTCAACTGCAAGAAGGTCTGAATGTCCACCAAAATTTACTGAAAAATGGTTAAGAAAAGGTGCGAATGCCCAACCATACATCATCAAAAGCAGGAGTGGATGTTTTCGGCTACAAGAAGGTTTGAATGTCCGAGCATAGTTTGTAAAAAGCGGGTAAGAAAAGGTTCGAATGCCCGAACATACACCATGAAAAGAGGGAGCGGAGGTGTTCCGCTGTAAGAAGGTGTGAATGTCCGACCATAGTTGGTAAAAAGCGGGTAAGAAAAGGTGAAAATACCCGACTGTACACAATCAAAAGAGGGAGCGGATGTGTTCGGCTACAAGAAGGTGTGAAGGTCCACCCATGGTTTGTAAAAAGCGGGTAACAAAAGGTTCGAATGCCCGAATATACACCATCAAATGCGGAAGCGGAGGTGTTCGGCTGCAAGAAGGTGTGAACGTCCGACCATAATTGCTGAAAAATGTGTTAGAAAAGACTAGAATGCCGGACCACACATCATCAAAAGCGGGAGAAGTGGTGTTCGGCTGCAAGTAGGTGTGAATGTCCAGCCATAATTACGCAAAAACGGGTAAGAAAAGGTAGTATTGCCAGACCATACATGATCAAAACAGGGAGCGGAGGTGGTTCAGCTGCAAGGTGTGAATTTCTGACTAAAGTTTGTAAAAATCGGGTAAGACAAGGTGCGAATGCCTGACAATGTATGATCAAAAGAGGGAGCGGAGGTTTTCGTCTGCAAGGTCTGAATGTCCAACCATAATTTGTAAAAACCGGGGAAGAAAAGGCTCGAAAACCCGACTACACACCATCAAAAGCGGGAGCGGAGGTATTCAGCTGCAAGAAGGTCTGATTGTCCACCAATGATTACTGAAAAATGGTTAAAAAAAACGTGCGAATGCCGAACCATACATCATCAAAAGCAGGAGTGGATGTGTTCAGCTACAAGAAGGTTTGAATGTCCGACCATAGTATGTAAAAGGCGGGTAAGAAAAGGTTCGAATGCCCGAACACTCACCATCAAAAGAGGGAGCGGAGGTGTTCCGCTGTAAGGTGTGAAAGTCCGACCATAGTTGGTAAAAAGCGGGTAAGAAAAGGTTAAAATACCCGTCTGTACAAAATCAATAGCGGGAGTGGAGTTGTTCGGCTACAAGAAGGTGTGAAAGTCCGACCATGGTTTGTAAAAAGCGTGTAAGAAAAGGTGCGACTGAACGACAATGTATGATCAAAAGAGGGAGCGGAGGTTTTTGGCTGCAAGAAGGTCTGAATGTCCACCCATAATTCCTGAAAAATGGGTAAAAAAAACGGTGCCAATGCCCAACCATACATCATCAAAAGCAGGAGTGGATGTTTTCAGCTACAAGAAGGTTTGAATATCCATCAATAATTGCTTTAAAACATGAAAGAAATTTTCGAATATCAAACCGCACATGATCATAAGCGGGAGAGGAGGTGTTCAGCTGCAAGGTGTGAATGTCCACCCATAATTCCTGAAAAATGGGTAAGAAAAGGTGCGAATGCCCAACCATACATCATCAAAAGCAGGAGTAGATGTGTTCGGCTACAAGAAGGTTTGAATGTCCACCCATAATTACTGAAAAATGGTTAAGAAAAGGTGCGAATGCCCAACCATACATCATCAAAAGCAGGAGTGGATGTGTTCGGCTACAAGGTTTGAATGTCCGACTATAGTTTGTAAAAAGCGGGTAATAAAAGGTTCGAATGCCCGAATATATACCATCAAAAGCGGAAGCGGAGGTGTTCGGCTGCAAGAAGGTGGGAACGTCCGACCAAAGTTTGTAAAAACCAGTTAAGAAAAGGTTCGAATATCCAACCAAACCTAATCAAAAGAGGGAGCAGAGCTGTTCGACTGCAAGTAGGTGTGAATGTCAGATCATAATTTGCAAAAAGCTGATGAGAAAGGGTGAGAATGCCCGACTATACACCATCAAATGCGGGAGCGGAAGTTTTCGGCTGTGAGTAGGTCTGAATGTCCAACCATAATTGCTGAAAAATGTGTAAGAAAAGGTAAAAATGCTGGACCATACATCATTAAAAGCGGGAGAGGTGGTGTTCGGCTGCAAGGTGTGAAAGTCCGACCATGGTTTGTAAAAAGCGGGTAAGAAAAGGTTTGAATGCCCGAATATACACCATCAAAAGCGGAAGCGGAGGTGTTCGGCTGCAAGAAGGTGTGAACGTCCGACCAAAGTTTGTAAAAAGCAGTGAAAAGCGAGAAAAAGCTTTTCGTAAGTTCTGTATGATTTGAGTTTCTCAGTATAAGAAGTTGAAATTGATCTAGACATTGATAAATATAAAGTTAAAAGCAGTTTTAACATAGTTTACGTGAAGTAATTCATTTTATAGCAAAATCCCAAATCATGCAAAACGCATGAAAATAAGCTTATTCTCGGATCCCTGATACTTCAGTGTTGCTCTTTCTTCTACTGCAAAATCCAATGTTGTTCTTTGTTGAAGTCGATCTAGACATTGATAAATATGAATGACAAAGCAGTTTTCACTTGGTTTGAGTGAAGGAATTCATTTTATACATAAAATCCCAAATCATGCAGAACGCATGAAAATAAGCTTATTCTCGGATTCCTGATACTTCAGTGTTGCTCTTTCTTCTACTGCAAAATCCAATGTTGTTCTTTGTTGAAGTCGATCTAGACATTGATAAATTTGAAGGACAAAGCAGTTTTCACTTGGTTTGAGTGAAGGAATTAATTTTATACATAAAATCCCAAATCATGCAGAACGCATGAAAATAAGCTTATTCTCGGATTACTGATCCTTCAGTGTTGCACTTTCTTCTACTGCAAAATCCAGTGTTGTTCTTTGTTGAAGTCGATCTAGACATTGATAAATTTGAAGGACAAAGCAGTTTTCACTTGGTTTGAGTGAAGGAATTAATTTTATACATAAAATCCCAAATCATGCAGAACGCATGAAAATAAGCTTATTCTCGGATTCTTAAAACTTTTGATTTGCTCTTTCTTTTACTGCAAAGTACGATGTTTTTTTTGTTTAAATCTATGTAGACATTGATAAATATCAAGGTAAAAGCCGTTTTAACTTGGTTTGAGTGAAGGAATTCATTTTATAGATAAAATCCCAAATCATGCAGAACTCCTCAAAAGGGTTGCATGGCTTAATCACAAGTGTGGTTCTTTCTCATTCAGGGTAATATGAGGAAGTTTATGCTTGAAATATATGTAGAAATAGGTACATATGAAGGACAAAGCAGTTTTAACATAGTTTGAGTGAAGGAATTAATTTTAAGACAAAATCCCAAAACATGCAGAACACACGAAAAGCTTATTCTCGGATCCTTTAGTGTTGCTCTTTCTTCTACTGCAAAATACAATGTTGTTCTTTGTTGAAGTCGATCTAGACATTGATAAATATGAAGTTAAATGCAGTTTTAACATAGTTTGAGTGAAGGATTTCATTTTATAGTAAAATCCAAAATCGTGCAGAACTCATGAAAATAAGCTTATTCTGGGATTCCTAAATCTTTTGATTTGCTGTTTCTTCTACTGCAAAATACAATGTTGTTCTTTGTTGAAGTTGATCTAGACATTGATAAATATGAAGTTAAAAGCAGTTTTAACATAGTTTGAGTGAAGGAATTGATTTTATAGCAAAATCACAAATCATACAGAACATATGGCCAGGCTGACAAAGAGTCCGAGCTCTGTTGAGCCATGTATTCCTTTAACTCTCAGCAGTGATGATTTCATGAGATTCTTCATCAATAAAATTGTTTCTATCAGAGAGAAGATTAATGGAATCCTTCCCATTATTATCACTGATGTATCATCAAGTAGAGCAGCTTTAGAAGTATCTTTCGAACCTGAATTGTATTTAGACAGCTTCTGTCCAGTTGATCTTTCTGAGCTAACAACAGCAATAGTCTCTTCTAAACCATCAACTTGTATGTTAGACCCAATCCCAACCAGACTGTTCAAGGAGGTTTTCCCCTTAATTGACACTTCCATATTGGATTTGATCAATCGGTCTTTGTTGACAGGATATGTACCTCAGACTTTTAAGGTTGCTGTAATTAAACCTTTACTTAAAAAACCTACTCTTGATTCAGAAGTGTTGGCTAATTATCGACCTATATCCAATCTCCCTTTTTTGTCCAAAGTTCTTGAAAAAATAGTTGCAGTTCAACTTTGTGATCATTTACATAGAAATAATCTGTTTGAAGAGTTTCAGTCAGGATTCAGAGTGCATCATAGCACAGAAACAGCACTGGTGAAAGTTACCAATGATCTCCTGTTAGCCTCTGATAGCGGACTTGTTTCTGTGCTTGTCCTGTTGGATCTCAGTGCTGCATTTGATACGATCGATCACAGCATTCTGTTACAGAGACTTGAACATGTTATTGGGATTAAAGGAACTGCATTAGGCTGGTTTAAGTCATATTTATCTGATAGATTCCAGTTTGTTCTTGTAAATGAGGAATCTTCCTCACACGTTGGAGTAAGTCATGGAGTTCCTCAAGGTTCTGTGCTTGGACCGATTCTTTTTACTTTATACATGCTTCCATTAGGTAACATTATCAGACAGCATGGCATAAATTTCCATTGTTATGCTGATGATACTCAGCTGTACTTATCTATGAAACCAGATGAAACCTACAGGTTGGTCAGGCTACAAGCCTGTCTTAAAGACATAAAGACCTGGATGACTCAGAACTGTCTGCTTTTAAATTCAGACAAAACTGAAGTTGTTCTCTTTGGACCTGAGCGCTTCAGGGAGAAATTGTCTAGTTATATAGTTACTCTAGATGGTATTTCCTTGGCTTCTAGTTCTACAGTGAGGAACCTTGGAGTTATTTTTGACCAGAATTTATCATTTGACGCACATATAAAACTGGTTTCTAGGACTGCCTTCTTTCACCTTCGTAATATTGCTAAAATCAGGAACATCCTGTCTCAGGGTGATGCAGAGAAACTAGTTCATGCATTTGTTACTTCAAGATTGGACTACTGTAATTCCTTATTATTGGGCTGTCCCACATATTCTCTGAAAAGCCTCCAGCTGATCCAAAATGCTGCAGCCAGAGTTCTGATGAGAACTAACAGGAGAGATCATGTTTCTCCAGTTTTAGCTTCTCTTCATTGGCTCCCTGTTAAATTCAGAATAGAATTTAAGATTCTTCTTCTGACATATAAAGTTCTTAATGACCGAGCTCCATCATATCTTAAAGATTTAATTGTAAGATATTTTCCTAACAGAGCACTTCGCTCCCAAACTGCAGGTTTACTTGTTGTTCCCAGAGTTTCTAAAAGTAGAATGGGAGGTAGAGCCTTCAGTTATCAGGCCCCTCTCTTGTGGAATAAGCTACCAGTAAATGTCCGGGAAGCAGACACCCTTTCCACTTTTAAGATTAGGCTTAAAACTTTTCTTTTCGATAAAGCTTACAGTTAGGGATGGCTCAGGTAATCCTGAAACATCCCATAGTTAAGCTGCTATAGGCTTAGACTGCTGGGGGACCTCATCTGTCACACCTTTCCTCACTTTGCTCTCTTTTTCCCCCTGTTTAATTTCAAAATTGATTTTATGTACATGTGACATTATTGTGGTTATTAACCTATGTTTCCCTGTTCCAACAGATATCCTTTGAATGGCGTTATGGTGTTTTTCCCCCCTCTTTTCTGTCTTCTCAAACCCCAGCTGGTCGAGGCGGATGGCCACCCTTCCTGAGTCTGGTTCTGCCAGAGGTTTCTTCCTGTTAAAAGGGAGTCGTTCCTTTCCACAGTTGCCACAGGCACGCTCAGGACGGGAGATTGGACTGAAGACACATTTCGGTGCAATCTGTTGGTTTCCTTAGCTAGGATATTAATTTTTTGAATTAGCTCTATATGAATTAATTGGATTATGATTACAATGAATTGAATTCCAATTGGCTTGAATTGGACTATATTACTTAAGTGCCTTGAGATGACAATTGTTGTAATCTGGCGCTATATAAATAAAATTGAATTGAATTGAATATGAAAATAAGCTTATTCTCGGATTCCTGATCCTTCAGTGTTGCTCTTTCTAATATTGCAAAGTACAACGTGTTTTTTTTTTTTAAATCTATCCCGACATTGATAAATATGGAAGGACAAAGCAGTTTTAACTTAGTTTGAGTGAAGGAATTGATTTTATAGCAAAATCCGAAATCGTGCAGAACTCATGAAAGCAAGCTTATACTCGGATTCCTGAAACTTTAGATTTGCTCTTTCTTTTACTGCAAAGTACAACGTTGTTTTTTGTTTAAATCTATCTAGACATTGATAAATATGAAGGACAAAACAGTTTTAACATAGTTTGAGTGAAGGAATGCATTTTATAAGCAAAATCCTAAATCATGCAGATCTCACGAAAAGCTTTTTCTCGGATTTCTGAACCTTTGCTCTTTCTTTTACTGCAAAATACAACGTTGTTTTTTGTAGAAATCTATCTAGACATTGATAAATACCAGCCGAACATCTCTGCCGCCGCTTTTGATAATTTATGGTTGGGCATTCTTACCTTTTCTTACCCGCTTTTTACAAATTATGATCTGACATTCACACCTACTTGCAGTCGAACACCTCCTCTCCCGCTTATCATCATGTGCGGTTTGATATTCGAAAATATTCTTTCATGTTTTCTAGCAATTATTGATGGATATTCAGACTGTCTTACTGCGGAGCACCTCTTTTGATGGTGTATGTTCGGGCATTCGAACGTTTCCTTACCCGCTTTTTACAAACTATAGTCGGACATTCAAACCTTGTAGCCGAACACATCCACTCCTGCTTTTGATGATGTATGGTTGGGCATTCGCACCTTTTCTTAACCATTTTTCAGTAATTATGGGTGGACATTCAGACCTTCTAATAGCCGAACACCTCCGCTCCCGCTTTTGATTGTGTATAGTCTGGCTTTCGAGCCTTTTCTTCCCCGGTTTTTACAAATTATTGTTGGACATTCAGACCTTCTTGCAGCCGAAAACCTCCGCTCCCTCTTTTCATCATACATTGTCGGGCATTCGCAAACTTTTCTTACCCGCTTTTTACAAACCATGGTCGGACTTTCACACCTTTTAGTAGCCGAACAACTCCGCTCCCGCTATTGATTGTTTACAGTCGGGTATTTTAACCTTTTCTTACCCGCTTTTTACCAACTATGGTCGGAGATTCATACCTACTCACAGCCGAAACACTCCGCTCCCGTATTTGATGGTGTATAGTCGTGCATTCTCACCCTTTCTAATCAGCTTTTTGCAAATTATGATCTGACATTCACACCTACTTCCAGTCGAACAGCTCTGCTCCCGCTTTTGATTATGTTTTGTTGGATATTCGAACCTTTTCTTAACTGCTTTTTACAAATTTTGATTAAACGTTCAAACCTTCTTGCAGCGGAACACCTCCGCTTCCGCTTTTGATGGTGTATATTCGGGCATTCGAACCTTTTCTTACCCGCTTTTTACAAACCATGGTCGGACATTCACACCTTCTTACAGCGGAACACCTCCGCTCCCCTTTTGATTGTGTACAGTCGGGTATTTTCACCTTTTCTTACCCGCTTTTTACCAACTATGGTCGAACATTCACACCTTACAGCGGAACACCTCCGCTCCCTCTTTTGATGGTGTATGTTCGGGCATTCGAACCTTTTCTTACCCGCCTTTTACAAACTATGGACGGACATTCACACCTTGCAGCTGAACCACCTCCGCTCCCTGTTTTGATCATGTATGGTCTGGCAATACTACCTCTTCTTACCCGTTTGTGAGTAATTATGGCTGGACATTCACACCTACTTGCAGCCGAACACCACCTCTCCCGCTTTTGATGATGTATTGTCCAGCATTCTAGTCTTTTCTAACACATTTTTCAGCAATTATGGTCGGACATTCACACCTACTCACAGCCGAACACTTCCGCTCCCGCATTTGATGGTGTATATTCGGGCATTCTCACCCTTTCCCATCAGCTTTTTGCAAATTATGATCTGACATTCACACCTACTTGCAGTCGAACAGCTCTGCTCCCGCTTTTGATTATGTTTGGTTGGATATTCGAACCTTTTCTTAACTGCTTTTTACAAATTTTGATCAGACGTTCACACCTTCTTGCAGCCGAACACCTCCGCTTCCACTGTTGATGGTATATATTCGGGCATTCGAACCTTTTCTTACCCGCTTTTTACCAACTATGGTCGGACATTCACACCTTCTTACAGCGGAACACCTCCGCTTCCGCTTTTGATGGTGTATATTCGGGCATTCGAACCTTTTCTTACCCGCTTTTTACAAACCTTGGTCGGACATTCACACCTTCTTACAGCGGAACACCTCCGCTCCCTCTTTTGATTGTGTACAGTCGGGTATTTTCACCTTTTCTTACCCGCTTTTTACCAACTATGGTCGGACATTCACACCTTACAGCGGATCACCTCCGCTCCCTCTTTTGATGGTGTATGTTCGGGCATTCGAACCTTTTCTTACCCGCCTTTTACAAACTATGGTCGGACATTCAAACCTTCTCGTAGCCGAACACATCCACTCCTGCTTTTGATGATGTATGGTTGGGCCTTCGCACCTTTTCTTACCCATTTTTCAGTAATTATTGGTGGACATTCAGACCTTCTTGCAGCTGAACACCTCCGCTCCCGCTTTTGATGGTGTATAGTCGGGCTTTCGAGCCTTTTCTTCCCCGGTTTTTACAAATTATGGTTGGACATTCAGACCTTGCAGCCGAAAACCTCCGCTCCCTCTTTTGATCATACATTGTCGGGCATTCGCACCTTGTCTTACCCGCTTTTTACAAACTTTAGTCAGACATTCACACCTTGCAGCTGAACCACCTCCGCTCCCTGTTTTGATCATGTATGGTATGGCAATACTACCTCTTCTTACCCGTTTGTGAGTAATTATGGCTGGACATTCACACCTACTTGCAGCCGAACACCACCTCTCCCGCTTTTGATGATGTATTGTGCGGCATTCTAGTCTTTTCTAACACATTTTTCAGCAATTATGGTCGGACATTCACACCTACTCACAGCCGAACAGTTCCGCTCCCGCATTTGATGGTGTATAGTCGGGCATTCTCACCCTTTCTCATCAGCTTTTTGCAAATTATGATCTGACATTCACACCTACTTGCAGTCGAACAGCTCTGCTCCCGCTTTTGATTATGTTTGGTTGGATATTCGAACCTTTTCTTAACTGCTTTTTACAAATTTTGATCAGACGTTCACACCTTCTTGCACCCGAACACCTCCGCTTCCACTGTTGATGGTATATATTCGGGCATTCGAACCTTTTCTTACCCGCTTTTTACCAACTATGGTCGGACATTCACACCTTTTTACAGCGGAACACCTCCGCTTCCGCTTTTGATGGTGTATATTCAGGCATTCGAACCTTTTCTTACCCGCTTTTTACAAACCATGGTCAGACATTCACACCTTCTTACAGCGGAACACCTCCGCTCCCTCTTTTGATGGTGTATATTCGGGCAATCGAACCTTTTCTTACCCGCCTTTTACAAACTATGGTCAGACATTCAAACCTTCTTGTAGCAGAACACATCCATTCCTGCTTTTGATGATGTTTGGTTAGGCATTCGCACCTTTTCTTACCCATTTTTCAGTAATTATTGGTGGACATTCAGACCTTGCAGCTGAACACCTCTGCTCCCGCTTTTGATGGTGTATAGTCGGGCTTTTGAGCCTTTTCTTCCCCGGTTTTTACAAATTATGGTTGGACTGTAAAAGGAGGGAGTTGGCTGTTGCTCACAAGTCCACAGCAGCACTGCACTCCCAGAAGAGATGCCTCACCGTCTCAGGCGCGCCACAACCTGGACAGGGGCAGGTGGCCGTTGCCGACATACTCCTGGAGTGCATGACAGATCTGTCTGGGAGAATCTCATCAGCCACCATCCATGACAAATCCCAAAGTCTGTTCGGAAGAGCTGAAAGGTTCACACTGCGCCAAACTGTTGAGGGCTCGCCAATAGTGAGCCCACGCACTGGACTCACTGGGGCCCGCTCCTGCACAACAGAGACCAAAGATCGATGTCACGTTAAAACTTGTACATCTTCTTGTTCTAAATTAAAATGGTTTAAAAATGTCTTTATAAAAGCATAACTTTCTGTTAGATTAAAAGACACAGGTACTTTCAGGTCTGATGGTAAAAGTCGTAGTCTTCTCAAGTAGGCCCCCATCCAGAATCTTGCCATTGCAGCTGCCGCTGGGTTTTTGGATGGGTTAATTTCACACTTTAATTGGACAGAGGTAAAGAGACTTCCTAAAAACAAATACAGATCTGGTACTGCTTTCCCTCCTTTCACTTTTGGCTTCTTCAGTACTTCCCTCCTCAACCTTTCCCATTTGGAGTTCCATAAAAAATAAAAGATGGATCGTTCCAGGTCTAAAAGAACTCTTCGAGGTGGCATAAAGACAGAACTGGCAAGCAACAGCAGAGGTAAAATAACTGTTTTGATAATTAAAATCTTGCCTTCTTGTCAGTCCTCTGAGTCCCCAAAACCCTAGTCGTTTCCTTATTTTCCCCACAATATCTGGCCAATTTGTTTTTCCTTTTCCTTCTGTATGAAATTTGATCCATGGTATTTTTTGGTCTCTGTGGGCAATTGTCAGGCAATTGTCAGGAGTCCAGTCACCTCTGATTCTGTCCATGGTCCGTAAAATTTGGTTTGTGTCTTTTCTTTGTTTATTTTTGCCCCTGATCCCTTGGCATACCAGTCAGTGACATCGCAAGTTCTATTTATAGATAAAATATCTGTACACAATATGTTAATGTCATCCATGTATAGGACACATTTAGCTACCAAGCCTGCACTGCCTGGGATTACAACTCCTTTAATCTGTCGATCTTTTCTCAAGATCTGTGCTACAGGCTCGATGCAACACACATACAAGAGAGCATATAATGGGCATCCTTGCCGAACACCGCACTTCACTTTCACTGCATCAGTCAGGTGACCATTTATGACGAACCTACTGCTTATATCTTGGTACAGTAATCCCACCCATGTCGTCAGTCTTTGAGGGAAACCCACCTTTTGCAACACCTGAAAGAGATATTGATGCGAGACCCGATCAAAAGCTTTTTCAAAGTCTAAATTTAAGATGACAAGCCGGGTGTTTCTGTCTCTAGCGTAATCAATGATGTCTCGAGTCAGTACGAGGCTGTCGGTGAGTTGTCTCCCTGAGATGGCACAAGCCAAATTACCTCCTCTAAAACAAAGGACATCCATGTCGCTAAAACCTTGCTAAAAAGTTTACAGTCAAAGTTTAAAAGTGTGATGGGCCTCCAATTCTTTAGGTCAGTCTTGTCATTTTTTTTATAATGTAGAGTCACTATTCCCACTCTAAAACTGTCAGGCAGTCGGTCGAGTTTTTCAAAATCTTTAAAAACATCTAAAATGTCTGATGATAAAAGGTCCCAAAAGGTCAGATAGAATTCTGCAGGAAGCCCGTCTAAACCCGGAGCTCGACTTCTCTTAAAACCTGTTAGGCATTTTTCTCTAAAGCAGTAAAATCCTGTGTCAAGTGTATGCAGTGTGTATTTTTCACCTTCCTCAATTTCCTGCTCCCTGCTTCTTACAAAAATTCCTTTACTCTTTATTTCTGCTAAAACTGACATTTCCTTTTTGACATCTTTGATTTCTTCATTAAAGTCTATGCCACACTGATTTAGTTTAAAGTAGCCCTGTAAGCGTTTCTGTAGTCCCATCATACATCTATTCTCTTTCCTTTTTTTATGTTTACCTTGCTGTTTAAAAAAAGTCTGGGTCGTTTCCTCCACCATTTCCCCCCATTGTGCATGTGTTTCGTAGAGGTCTTGAAGGGTCTGCCACTCTTTATAACATTCCCTGTACTGACTGACTATGATTTCATCCTCCAACAGGGAACAGTTGAGTTTCCACAGACCACTTCCTACCGTCACACCAGAAGGGAGTGAAAGGGTGCAGGAGAGCATAAGGTGGTCTGAAAAGAAAACAGGGGTTAATCTAACATCCATGGGTGGGCAATCTCTAGTAAAGAAATAATCAATGCGAGAGGCTCTGGTGCCATCATGACTAAACCAGGTGAAGCCCTCCTCTCTGGGATGCATAGTTTTAAAACAGTCAGTAAGCTTAAAATCCTTGCATATGCCCTGAAGTAAAATCGAAGTCTTATCCACTTTAAAATCTCCCCCTGCTCTTTTTCTATCTTTCCTGCTCAAGATACAGTTAAAATCCCCTCCTACAACTAAAGGTACTTGCCCTAGCATGTAAAGCTGTATATCTTCTAAAAGGTCATACCTGTCATTTTTTCCATCGAAACCATAAATATTTAAGAGGTTAAAGTCTTGCCCCATAAAATTCAAGTGTGCTAAAATTGCCCGTCCGTCTCTCACCACTGTGCTACCTTTCACCAGAACATGCAGATTTTTAATTAGAATGGCCACACCATCATTTTTATTTTGATTTGAGCAACTCCATATCGATAAATGGGGCCCCATTTCCTCCCATTGTCTATGGTTTTTTAAAAAAGGTAGTCCACATTCTTGTATTAAAAACACATCTGATTTTATGGAGTCTAAGAAGGATAAAATACTCTGGGCTCTTGTCTTTGATTTCACACTTCTCACATTTAGTGTTGAGAAGGTGAGAACCATTAAAAGGATAAAGGAAAGTAGGTATGTCATTTTCGTTTTTCTTTTTTTTTTTTTTTTTCCTTGTCCTGTTCAGCATTATGGCAGCAGAATTGTAGTCTGAATACCTTTGATGCCAAACAGATTTGCTTTGCCAAGGGAAGTTTTATAAATGTAAAGCTCCCCTTGATGCCCATTTATTTATTTCTGTTTACAATATATAACATGTAATAGAACTGAACCGGACCGGGGGACAAGGAAAGAAGAAGAGGAAAGAAGAGGAAACAGAACAAAAATAGAAACAAAAACCAGACAACCAGCTGCTACACCTGTAAAAAACAAAACAGACAACAATCCATAGCCTCTGAGGGGAATCCAGCCTTAGCGCCACCAGGAGTACCTGAAAGGAGCTACTCTCCCCCGGAGAGGGCAGCCAGGGACTGGCTGCAATAGGCATCCCCGCTACCTGGGAGCCAACACAGGGCAGGAGGGCCTGATGTCCACCAGGCTTGGGGTCTGCAGCGACCATATTCCGGGAGCTACTGTACATCCAGAAGGCGCCCATCCCGCCCCACCCCACTCAACCCAACCCCACCCCGGAGGACCTCTACAAAAAACAAACAAACAACAACAAAAAACAAACAAACAAACCACCCGGTCACACCAGTCGCAGCAGTTTTCTTTGCGATACATAACACTGTGAGAACCATGTGAGCTGAGTTAATTTCCATGTTGATGTTGTCTAAGTCACCCAGTATGCACAGTGTGGGGCATGCAGGGATGCTACACTTTAGCCATGTTGATAGGTCCTCACAGACTTCAAGCCAGAACTTCTGGACAGGCGCACAAAACCACAAAGCGTGTGCATAATCATCAGGTGTGTTATCTGTGCAATGTGAGCAGATATTTGAGTGTGTTAGACCCATCCTGAACATCCTTTGTCCTTTATAGTGTTTTCTATGAAGGATTTTGTATTGTATGAGCTGTAAATTAGGATTTCGAGTCATTCTGAAGGTGTTCAAACATATTTGTGGCCAGAAGCTATGACTAGAACTGATGGATAAATCTGCCTCCCATTTTGAGGATGGAAGAGACATTGTGTCATCTATCTTAGACAATAATTTATATATTTTTTATAGTAGTTTTGGGGTGCAGATGCTTAGAAATTCTGCTACCCTAGTTGGGAGTTGTAAGTCTGGTTGGTGGAGGATATATTTCTTTGTTATTATAGACTTAAGTTGTTGATATTCTAGGAATTTATTGCTGCCTATCTCATGTTGTGATATGAGCTCATCAAATGAAATAAAATTTCCATTTTGGATTATATGTTCCAGATGTTTGATTCCTTTGATCTTCCACAGAGTAAAGTTTAGCATTTTTTTGTTTTGCAGTATGTCAGGATTGTTCCAGATGGGTGTAAGCTTACACGGGACAAGTGAGGACTTTGTTATTTTAAGAAATTCCCACCAGGCTGTCAGAGAGGTGCTGATGTTAATGCTTTTGAAACATTTGTGATTTTTTACGTTTTGACTAAAAAGTGGCAGGTCAGAGATTTCCAGATTATCACACAATGCTTGTTCTATATTTATCCATGGTTCATCTATTGGGCTAGGTTTAAACCATTTTGATATATACTGTAACCTATTGGGTAAGGAATAGTGCTGAAAATTAGGTAAATCTAATCCACCACAGTCCTTGGTCTTGTGTAGGGTTTTTAAACTAATACGTGGTGGTTTGTTTTTCAACAAAAATTTGGAGATGCATGAATCTAGTGACTTAAACCAAGTAGCAGATGGTTTTATGGGGATCATTGAGAACAAATAATTAACTTTTGGTAGTATCATCATTTTAATGGTTGTAACTCTCCCCATAAGTGATATAGGTAAGGACTTCCAACGAGAGAGATCGTCCTCTACTGTCTTTAATAATTGCACATAATTTAGCTTTGTTAGCTCTGAGAGGCTGGATGAAATGTTTATGCCTAAATATCTAATATTTCCTGACTGTAAAGTGATCACAGGTATATTCTGGATTCTACAGTTAATGGGCAGAACTGTGGTCTTAGACCAATTGATAGAGTAGTCAGAAAGTGCTGAGAATTTATTTATGAGTGTGATCGTGTGAGTGAGAGACGTTTGAGAGTTCTGAAGGAAAAGCAAAACATCATCAGCATAAAGACTTATTTTATGCTCAATATTTTGGGGAGCCTTTAATATTTCTATCTTGTCTGATAGCAGCTGCTAAAGGTTTGATGAAAATAGCAAAAAGTGAGGGAAAAAGTGGGCAACCCTGTCTTGTACCTCTCTGCAGACTGAAGCTTGGAGAAGTTTGATCATTTGTCCTGACACACGCATTTGGGGAGCTATATAATATCCTTATCCAGTTTATGAAGTGTGACCCAAACCCAAATTTGTTTAATGCTGATGTGTTCAGCTACAAAAAGGTTTGAATGTCCGACCATAGTTTGTAAAAGGCAGGTAAGAAAAGGGTCGAATGCCCGAACATACACCATCAAAAGAGGGAGCGGAGGTGTTCGCTGTAAGAAGGTGTGAATGTCCGACCATAGTTGGTAAAAAGCGGCTAAGAAAAGGTTAAATACCCGACTGTACACAATCAAAATAGGGAGCGGAGTTGTTCAGCTAAGAGAAGGTGTGAAAGTCCGACCATGGTTTGTAAAAAGCGGGTAAGAAAAGGTTTGTATGCCCGACTGTACACAATCAAAAGAGGGAGCGGATGTGTTCGGCTACAAGAAGGTGTGAAGGTCCACCCATGGTTTGTAAAAAGCGGGTAAGAAAACGTTCGAATATTCAACCAAACATAATCAAAAGCGGGACTAGAGCTGTTCGACTGCAAGTAGGTGTGAATGTCAGATCATGATATGCAAAAAGCTGATGAGAAAAGGTGAGAATGCCCGACTATAAACCATCAAATGCGGGAGCAGAAGTGTTCGGCTGTGAGTAGGTGTGAATGTCCGACCATAATTGCTGAAAAATGTGTTAGAAAACGTAAGAATGCTGGACCATACATCATCAAAAGCGGGAGAGGTGGTGTTGGGCTGCAAGAAGGTGTGAAAGTCCGACCATGGTTTGTAAAAAGCGGGTAAGAAAAGGTTCGAATGCCTGAATATATACCATCAAAAGCGGAAGCGGAGGTGTTCGGCTGCAAGAAGGTGTGAAAGTCCGACCAAAGTTTGTAAAAACCAGTTAAGAAAAGGTTCGAATATCCAACCAAACATAATCAAAAGTGGGAGCAGAGCTGTTCGACTGCAAGTAGGTGTGAATGTCAGATCATAATATGCAAAAAGCTGATGAGAAAGGGTGAGAAAGCCCGACTATACACCATCAAATGCGGGAGCGGAAGTGTTCGGCTGTGAGTAGGTGTGAATGTCCGACCATAATTGCTGAAAAATGTGTTAGAAAAGACTACAATGCCGGACCACACATCATCAAAAGCGGGAGAAGTGGTGTTCGGCTGCAAGTAGGTGTGAATGTCCAGCCATAATTACTCACAAACGGGTAAGAAAAGGTAGTATTGCAAGACCATACATGATCAAAACAGGGAGCGGAGGTGGTTCAGCTGCAAGGTGTGAATGTCTGACTAAAGTTTGTAAAAAGCGGGTAAGACAAGGTGCAAATGCCTGACAATGTATGATCAAAAGAGGGAACGGAGGTTTTCGTCTGCAAGGTCTGAATGTCCAACCATAATTTGTAAAAACCGGGGAAGAAAAGGCTCGAAAACCCGACTATACACCATCAAAAGCGGGAGCAGAGGTGTTCAGCTGCAAGAAGGTCTGATTTCCCATCAATAATTACTGAAAAATGGTTAAGAAAAGGTGCGAATGCCCAACCATACATCATCAAAAGCAGGAGTGGATTTGTTTGGCTACAAGAAGGTTTGAATGTCCAACCATAGTTTGTAAAAGGCGGGTATGAAAAAGTTTGAATGCCCGAACATGCACCATCAAAAGAGGGAGCGGAGGTGTTCTGCTGTAAGAAGGTGTGAAAGTTCGACCATAGTTGGTAAAAAGCGGTTAAGAAAAGGTTCGTATGCCCGAATATACACCATCAAAAGCGGAAGCGGAGGTGTTCGGCTTCAAGAAGACGTGAACGTCCGACCAAAGTTTGTAAAAAGCAGTTAAGAAAAGGTTCGAATATACAATCAAACATAATCAAAAGCGGGAGCAGAGCTGTTCGACTGCAAGTAGGTGTGAATGTCAGATCATAATTTGCAACAAGCTAATGAGAAAGGGTGAGAATGCCCGACTATACACCATCAAATGCGGGAGCGGAAGTGTTCGGCTGTGAGTAGGTGTGAATGTCCGACCATAATTGCTGAAAAATGTGTTAGAAAAGACTAGAATGCCGGACCATACATCATCAAAAGCGGGAGAAGTGGTGTTCGGCTGCAAGTAGGTGTGAATGTCCAGCCATAATTACTCACAAACGGGTAAGAAAAGTTAGTATTGCCAGACTATACATGATCAAAACAGGGAGCGGAGGTGGTTCAGCTGCAAGGTGTGAATGTCTGACTAAAGTTTGTAAAAAGTGGGTAAGACAAGGTGCGAATGCCCGACAATGTATGATCAAAAGAGGGAGCGGAGGTTTTCATCTGCAAGGTCTGAATGTCCAACCATAATTTGTAAAAACCGGGGAAGAAAAGACTCAAAAGCCCGACTATACACCATCAAAAGCGGGAGCGGAGGTGTTCAGCTGCAAAAAGGTCTGAATGTCCACCAATGATTACTGAAAAATGGTTAAGTAAAGGTGCGAATGCCCAACCATACATCATCAAAAGCAGAAGTGGATGTGTTCGGCTACAAGAAGGTTTGAATGTCCGACCATAGTTGGTAAAAGGCGGGTAAGAAAAGGTTCGAATGCCCGAACATACACGATCAAAAGAGGGAGCAGAGGTGTTCCGCTGTAAGACGATGTGAATATCCGACAATAGTTGGTAAAAAGCGGGTAAGAAAAGGTTTAAATACCCGACAGTAAACAATCAATAGCGGGAGTGGAGTTGTTCGGCTACAAGAAGGTGTGAAAGTCCGACCATGGTTTGTAAAAAGCGGGTAAGAAAAGGTGCGACTGCCCGACAATGTATGATCAAAAGAGGGAGCGGAGGTTTTTGGCTGCAAGAAGGTCTGAATGTCCACCCATAATTCCTGAAAAATGGGTAAGAAAAGGTGTGAATTTCCAACCATACATCATCAAAAGCAGGAGTAGATGTGTTCGGCTACAAGAAGGTTTGAATGTCCGACCATAGTTTGTAAAAAGCGGGTAAGAAAAGGTTCAAATGCCCGAATATATACCATCAAAAGCGGAAGCGGAGGTGTTCGACTGCAAGAAGGTGTGAACATCCGACCAAAGTTTGTAAAAACCAGTTAAGAAAAGGTTCGAATATCCAACCAAACATAATCAAAAGCGGGAGCAGAGCTGATCGACTGCAAGTAGGTGTGAATGTCAGATCATAATTTGCAAAAAGCTGATGAGAAAGGGTGAGAATGCCCGACTATACACCATCAAATGCGGGAGCGGAAGTCTTCGGCTGTGAGTAGGTCTGAATGTCCGACCATAATTGCTGTAAAATGTGTTAGAAAAGGTAAAAATGCTGGACCATACATCATCAAAAGCGGGAGAGGTGGTGTTCGGCTGCAAGGTGTGAAAGTCCGACCATGGTTTGTAAAAAGCGTGTAAGAAAAGGTTCGAATGCCCGACTATACACCATCAAAAGCGGAAGCGGAGTTATTCGGCTGAAAGGTGTGAACGTCCGACCAAAGTGTGTAAAAAGCAGTGAAAAGCGAGAAAAAGCTTTTCGTAAGTTCTGTATGATTTGAGTTTTGCTTATAAAATGCATTCTTTCACTCAAACTATGTTAAAACTGATTTGTCCATGTTCATCAATGTCTAGATTGACTTCAACAAAGAACAACATTGGACTTCTCAGTATAAGAAGTTGAAATTGATCTAGACATTGATAAATATGAAGTTAAAAGCAGTTTTAACATAGTTTAAGTGAAGTAATTCATTTTATAGCAAAATCCCAAATCATACAGAACGTATGAAAATAAGCTTATTCTCGGATTCCTGATCCTTCAGTGTTGCTCTTTCTAATATTGCAAAGTACAACGTGTTTTTTAAAAAAAAATCTATCCCGACATTGATAAATATGGAAGGACAAAGCAGTTTTAACTTAGTTTGAGTGAAGGAATTGATTTTATAGCAAAATCCGAAATCGTGCAGAACTCATGAAAGCAAGCTTATACTCGGATTCCTGAAACTTTAGATTTGCTCTTTCTTTTACTGCAAAGTACAACGTTGTTTTTTTGTTTAAATCTATCTAGACATTGATAAATATGAAGGACAAAACAGTTTTAACTTGGTTTGAGTGAAGGAATTAATTTTATACATAAAATCCCAAATCATGCAGAACGTATGAAAAGAAGCTTATTCTCGGATTCCTGATCCTTCAGTGCTGCTCTTTCTTCTACTGCAAAATCCAATGTTGTTCTTTGTTGAAGTCGATCTAGACATTGATAAATATGAAGTTAAAAGCAGTTTTAACATAGTTTGAGTGAAGGAATTCATTTTATAATAAAATCCAAAATCGTACAGAACTCATGAAAATAAGCTTATTCTCGGATTCCTAAATCTTTCGATTTGCTCTTTCTTCTACTGCAAAATACAATGTTGTTCTTTGTTGAAGTCGATCTAGACATTGATAAATATGAAGTTAAAAGCAGTTTTAACATAGTTTGAGTGAAGGAATTCATTTTATAATAAAATCCAAAATCGTACAGAACTCATGAAAATAAGCTTATTCTCGGATTCCTAAATCTTTCGATTTGCTCTTTCTTCTACTGCAAAATACAATGTTGTTCTTTGTTGAAGTCGATCTAGACATTGATAAATATGAAGTTAAAAGCAGTTTTAACATAGTTTAAGTGAAGTAATTCATTTTATAGCAAAATCCCAAATCATACAGAACGTATGAAAATAAGCTTATTCTTGGATTCCTGATCCTTCAGTGTTGCTCTTTCTAATATTGCAAAGTACAATGTGTTTTTTAAAAAAAAATCTATCCCGACATTGATAAATATGGAAGGACAAAGCAGTTTTAACTTAGTTTGAGTGAAGGAATTGATTTTATAGCAAAATCCGAAATCGTGCAGAACTCATGAAAGCAAGCTTATACTCGGATTCCTGAAACTTTAGATTTGCTCTTTCTTTTACTGCAAAGTACAACGTTGTTTTTTTGTTTAAATCTATCTAGACATTGATAAATATGAAGGACAAAACAGTTTTAACATAGTTTGAGTGAAGGAATGCATTTTATAAGCAAAATCCTAAATCATGCAGAACTCACGAAAAGCTTTTTCTCGGATTTCTGAACCTTTGCTCTTTCTTTTACTGCAAAATACAACGTTGTTTTTTGTTGAAATCTATCTAGACATTGATAAATACCAGCCAAACATCTCTGCCGCCGCTTTTGATAATTTATGGTTGGGCATTCTTACCTTTACTTACCCGCTTTTTACAAATTATGATCTGACATTCACACCTACTTGCAGTCGAACACCTCCTCTCCCGCTTATCATCATGTGCGGTTTGATATTCGAAAATTTTCTTTCATGTTTTCTAGCAATTATTGATGGACATTCAGACCGTCTTACTGCGGAGCACCTCTTTTGATGGTGTATGTTCGGGCATTCGAACCTTTCCTTATGCGCTTTTTACAAACTATAGTCGGACATTCAAACCTTGTAGCCGAACACATCCACTCCTGCTTTTGATGATGTATGGTTGGGCATTCGCACCTTTTCTTAACCATTTTTCAGTAATTATGGGTGGACATTCAGACCTTCTTATAGCCGAACACCTCCGCTCCCGCTTTTGATGGTGTACAGTCTGGCTTTCAAGCCTTTTCTTCCCCGGTTTTTACAAATTATGGTTGGACATTCAGACCTACTTGCAGCCGAAAACCTCCGCTCCCTCTTTTGATCATACATTGTCGGGCATTCGCACCTTGTCTTACCCGCTTTTTACAAACTTTAGTCGAACATTCACACCTTTTTGCAGCCGAACACCACCTCTGCCGCTTTTAATGATGTATGGTCCGGCATTCTTACCTTTTCTAACACATTTTTCAGCAATTATGGTCAGAGATTCACACCTACTCACAGCCGACCAACTCCGCTATCGCCTTTGATGGTGTATAGTCGGGCATTCTCACCCTTTCTCTTCAGCTTTTTGCAAATTATGATCTGACATTCACACCTACTTGCAGTCGAACAGCTCTGCTCCCGCTTTTGATGGTATATATTCGGGAATTCGAACCATTTCTTACGCGCTTTTTACAAACCATGGTCGCACTTTCATACCTTCTTGTAGCTGAACAACTCCGCTCACGCTATTGATTGTGTACAGTCTGGTATTTTAACCTTTTCTTACCCGCTTTTTGCCAACTATTGTCGGACATTCACACCATCTTACAGCGGAACACCTCCGCCCCCTCTTTTGATGGTGTATGTTCGGGCATTCAAACCTTTTCTTACCCGCTTTTTACAAACTATGGTCGGGCATTCAAACCTTCTTGCAGCCGAACACATCCACTCCTGCTTTTGATGATGTATGGTTGGGCATTCGTACCTTTTCTTACCCATTTTTCAGTAATTATGGGTAGACATTCACACCTTCTTGCAGCTGAACACCTCCTCTCCCGCTTATGATCATGAGCGGTTTGACATTCGAAAATTTTCTTTCATGTTTTCTAGCAATTATTGATGGACATTCAGACCTTCTTGCAGCTGAACACCTCCGCTCCCGCTTTTGATTGTGTATAGTCGGGCTTTCGAGCCTTTTCTTCCCCGGTTTTTACAAATTATGGTTGGACATTCAGACCTTCTTGCAGCCGAACACATCCACTCCTGCTTTTGATGATGTATGGTTGGGCATTCGCACCTTGTCTTACCCATTTTTCAGTAATTATGGGTAGACATTCACACCTTCTTGCAGCTGAACACCTCCTCTCCTGCTTATGATCATGAGCGGTTTGACATTCGAAAATTTTCTTTCATGTTTTCTAGCAATTATTGATGGACATTCAGACCTTCTTGCAGCTGAACACCTCCGCTCCCGCTTTTGATGGTGTATAGTCGGGCTTTCGAGCCTTTTCTTCCCCGGTTTTTACAAATTATGGTTGGACATTCAGACCTTCTTGCAGCCGAACACCTCCGCTCCCTCTTTTCATCATACATTGTCGGGCATTCGCAACTTTTCTTACCCGCTATTTACAAACCATGGTCGGACTTTCACACCTTTTAGTAGCCGAACAACTCCGCTCCCGCTATTGATTGTTTACAGTCGGGTATTTTCACCTTTTCTTACTTTCTTTTTACCAACTATGGTCGGACATTCACACCTTCTTACAGCGGAACTCCTCCGCTCCCTATTTTGATGGTGTATGTTCGGGCATTCGAACAAATTCTGACCCCCTATTTACAAACTATGCTCGGAGATTCACACCTACTCACAGCCAAAAAACTCCGCTCCCGCATTTGATGGTGTATAGTCGTGCATTCTCACCCTTTTCTCATCAGCTTTTTGCAAATTATGATCTGACATTCACACCTACTTGCACTCGAACAGCTCTGCTCCCGCTGATTATGTTTGGTATGATATTCGAACCTTTTCTTAACTGCTTTGTATAAACTTTGGTCGGACTTTCACACCTTCTTGCAGCCGAACACCTCCGCTTCCGCTTTTGATGGTATATCTTCGGGCATACAAACCTTTTCTTACCCGCTTTCTACAAACCATGGTCGGACATTCACACTTTGTTGCTGAACATCTCCGCTCCCTCTTTTGATTGTGTACTGTCGGGTATTTTCACCTTTTCTTACTTTCTTTTTACCAACTATGGTCGGACATTCACACCTTCTTACAGCGGAACTCCTCCGCTCCCTCTTTTGATGGTGTATGTTCGGGCATTCGAACCAATTCTGACCCCCTATTTACAAACTATGGTCAGACATTCAAACCTTCTCGTAGCCGAACACATCCACTCCTGCTTTTGATGATGTATGGTTGGGCCTTCGCACCTTTTCTTACCAATTTTTCAGTAATTATTGATGGAAATTCAGACCTTCTTGCAGCTGAACACCTCCGCTCCCGCTTTTGATGGTGTATAGTCGGGCTTTCGAGCCTTTTCTTCCCCGGTTTTTACAAATTATGGTTGGACATTCAGACCTTCTTGCAGCCGAAAACCTCCGCTCCATCTTTTGATCATACATTGTCGGGCATTCGCAACTTTTCTTACCCGCTTTTTACAAACCATGGTCGGACTTTCACACCTTTTAGTAGCCGAACAACTCCGCTCCCGCTATTGATTGTTTACAGTCGGGTATTTTAACCTTTTCTTACCCGCTTTTTACCAACTATGGTCGGATATTCACACCTTCTTACAGCGGAACACCTCCGCTCTCTATTTTGATGGTGTATGTTCGGGCATTCGAACCTATTCTGACCCCCTATTTACAAACTATGCTCGGAGATTCATACCTACTCACAGCCGAACAACTCCGCTCCCGCATTTGATGGTGTATAGTCGTGCATTCTCACCCTTTCTCATCAGCTTTTTGCAAATTATGATCTGACATTCACACCTACTTCCAGTCGAACACCTCCGCTCCCGCTTTTGATGGTGTATAGTCGGGCTTTCGAGCCTTTTCTTCCCCGGTTTTTAAAAATTATGGTTGGACATTCAGACCTTCTTGCAGCCGAAAACCTCCGCTCCCTCTTTTCATCATACATTGTCGGGCATTCGCAACTTTTCTTACCCGCTTTTTATAAACCATGGTCGGACTTTCACACCTTTTAGTAGCCGAACAACTCCGCTCCCGCTATTGATTGTTTACAGTCGGGTATTTTAACCTTTTCTTACCCGCTTTTTACCAACTATGGTCGGATATTCACACCTTCTTACAGCGGAACACCTCCGCTCTCTCTTTTGATGGTGTATGTTCGGGCATTTGAACCTATTCTGACCCCCTATTTACAAACTATGCTCGGAGATTCATACCTACTCACAGCCAAACAACTCCGCTCCCGCATTTGATGGTGTATAGTCGTGCATTCTCACCCTTTCTCATCAGCTTTTTGCAAATTATGATCTGACATTCACACCTACTTCCAGTCGAACAGCTCTGCTCCCGCTTTTGATAATGTTTGGTTGGATATTCGAACCTTTTCTTAACTGCTTTTTACAAACTTTGGTCGGACGTTCACACCTTCTTGCAGCCGAACACCTCCGCTTCCGCTTTTGAATGTGTATATTTGGGCATACAAACCTTTTCTTACCCGTTTTTTACAAACCATGGTCGGACTTTCACACTTTGTTGTTGAACATCTCCGCTCCCTCTTTTGATTGTGTACAGTCGGGTATTTTCACCTTTTCTTACTTTCTTTTTACCAACTATGGTCGGACATTCACACCTTCTTACAGCGGAACTCCTCCGCTCCCTCTTTTGATGGTGTATGTTCGGGCATTCGAACCAATTCTGACCCCCTATTTACAAACTATTCTCGGAGATTCACACCTACTCACAGCCGAACAACTCCGCTCCCGCATTTGATGGTGTATAGTCGGGCATTCTCACCCTTTCTCATCAGCTTTTTGCAAATTATGATCTGACATTCACACCTTCTTACAGCGGAACACCTCCGCTCCCTCTTTTGATTGTGTACAGTCGGGTATTTTCACCTTTTCTTACCCGCTTTTTACCAACTATGGTCGGACATTCACACCTTACAGCGGATCACCTCCGCTCCCTCTTTTGATGGTGTATGTTCGGGCATTCGAACCTTTTCTTACCCGCCTTTTACAAACTATGGTCGGACATTCAAACCTTCTCGTAGCCGAACACATCCACTCCTGCTTTTGATGATGTATGGTTGGGCCTTCGCACCTTTTCTTACCCATTTTTCAGTAATTATTGGTGGACATTCAGACCTTCTTGCAGCTGAACACCTCCGCTCCCGCTTTTGATGGTGTATAGTCGGGCTTTCGAGCCTTTTCTTCCCCGGTTTTCACAAATTATGGTTGGACATTCAGACCTTGCAGCCGAAAACCTCCGCTCCCTCTTTTGATCATACATTGTCGGGCATTCGCACCTTGTCTTACCCGCTTTTTACAAACTTTAGTCAGACATTCACACCTTGCAGCTGAACCACCTCCGCTCCCTGTTTTGATCATGTATGGTCTGGCAATACTACCTCTTCTTACCCGTTTGTGAGTAATTATGGCTGGACCTTCACACCTACTTGCAGCCGAACACCACCACTCCCGCTTTTGATGATGTATTGTGTGGCATTCTATTCTTTTCTAACACATTTTTCAGCAATTATGGTCGGATATTCACACTTACTCACAGCCGAACACTTCCGCTCCCGCATTTGATGGTGTATAGTCGGGCATTCTCACCCTGTCTCATCAGCTTTTTGCAAATTATGATCTGACATTCACACCTACTTGCAGTCGAACAGCTCTGCTCCCGCTTTTGATTATGTTTGGTTGGATATTCGAACCTTTTCTTAACTGCTTTTTACAAATTTTGATCAGACGTTCACACCTTCTTGCAGCCGAACACCTCCGCTTCCACTGTTGATGGTATATATTCGGGCATTCGAACCTTTTCTTACCCGCTTTTTACAAACTATGGTCAGACCTTCAAACCTTCTTGTAGCAGAACACATCGATTCCTGCTTTTGATGGTGTATATTCGGGCAATCGAACCTTTTCTTACCCGCCTTTTACAAACTATGGTCAGACATTCAAACTTTCTTGTAGCAGAACACATCCATTCCTGCTTTTGATGATGTTTGGTTGGGCATTCACACCTTTTCTTACCCATTTTTCAGTAATTATTGGTGGACATTCAGACCTTCTTGCAGCTGAACACCTCTGCTCCCGCTTTTGATTGTGTATAGTCGGGCTTTCGAGCCTTTTCTTCCCCGGTTTTTACAAATTATGGTTGGACTGTAAAAGGAGGGAGTTGGCTGTTGCTCACAAGTCCACAGCAGCACTGCACTCCCAGAAGAGATGCCTCACCGTCTCAGGCGCGCCACAACCTGGACAGGGGCAGGTGGCCTTTGCCGACATACTCCTGGAGTGCATGACAGATCTGTCTGGGAGAATCTCATCAGCCACCATCCATGACAAATCCCAAAGTCTGTTCGGAAGAGCTGAAAGGTTCACACTGCGCCAAACTGTTGAGGGCTCGCCAATAGTGAGCCCATGCACTGGACTCACTGGGGCCCGCTCCGGCACAACAGAGACCAAAGATCGATGTCACGTTAAAACTTGTACATCTTCTTGTTCTAAATTAAAATGGTTTAAAAATGTCTTTATGAAAGCATAACTTTCTGTTAGATTAAAAGACACAGGTACTTTCAGGTCTGATGGTAAAAGTCGTAGTCTTCTCAAGTAGGCCCCCATCCAGAATCTTGCCATTGCAGCTGCTGCTGGGTTTTTGGATGGGTTAATTTCACACTTTAATTGGACAGAGGTAAAGAGACTTCCTAAAAACAAATACAGATCTGGTACTGCTTTCCCTCACTGCTTTTCACTTTTGGCTTCTTCAGTACTTCCCTCCTCAACCTTTCCCATTTGGAGTTCCATAAAAAATAAAAGATGGATCGTTCCAGGTCTAAAAGAACTCTTCGAGGTGGCATAAAGACAGAACTGGCAAGCAACAGCAGAGGTAAAATAACTGTTTTGATAATTAAAATCTTGCCTTCTTGTCAGTCCTCTGAGTCCCCAAAACCCTAGTCGTTTCCTTATTTTCCCCACAATATCTGGCCAATTTGTTTTTCCTTTTCCTTCTGTATCAAATTTGATCCGTGGTATTTTTTGGTCTCTGTGGGCAATTGTCAGGGGGAGTCCAGTCACCTCTGATTCTGTCCATGGTCCGTAAAATTTGGTTTGTGTCTTTTCTTTGTTTATTTTTGCCCCTGATCCCTTGGCGTACCAGTCAGTGACATTGCAAGTTCTATTTATAGATAAAATATCTGTACACAATATTTTAATGTCATCCATGTATAGGACACATTTAGCTACCAAGCCTGCACTGCCTGGGATTACAACTCCTTTAATCTGTCGATCTTTTCTCAAGATCTGTGCTACAGGCTCGATGCAACACACATACAAGAGAGCATATAATGGGCATCCTTGCCGAACACCGCACTTCACTTTCACTGCATCAGTCAGGTGACCATTTATGACGAACCTACTGCTTATATCTTGGTACAGTAATCCCACCCATGTCGTCAGTCTTTGAGGGAAACCCACCTTTTGCAACACCTGAAAGAGATATTGATGCGAGACCCGATCAAAAGCTTTTTCAAAGTCTAAATTTAAGATGACAAGCCGGGTGTTTCTGTCTCTAGCGTAATCAATGATGTCTCGAGTCAGTACGAGGCTGTCGGTGAGTTGTCTCCCTGAGATGGCACAAGCCAAATTACCTCCTCTAAAACAAAGGACATCCATGTCGCTAAAACCTTGCTAAAAAGTTTACAGTCAAAGTTTAAAAGTGTGATGGGCCTCCAATTCTTTAGGTCAGTCTTGTCATTTTTTTTATAAAGTAGAGTCACTATTCCCACTCTAAAACTGTCAGGCAGTCGGTCGAGTTTTTCAAAATCTTTAAAAACATCTAAAATGTCTGATGATAAAAGGTCCCAAAAGGTCAGATAGAATTGCAGGAAGCCCGTCTAAACCCGGAGCTCGACTTCTCTTAAAACCTGTTAGGCATTTTTCTCTAAAGCAGTAAAATCCTGTGTCAAGTGTGCATTCTCTTTTACGGTTTTGTCAACGAATTTTATAATTTCTGCCGATGTTTCCAAGTGCACTGGTTTCTCTTTGTACATGTTACTATAAAAGGTATGTACAGTTTCAATCATCTCTTGTGTGGATTTTGTTAAAAACCCATCTTCTCTTTTTAGATTTTGAATACACTCCTTTTTATTTATAACTTTCTTAAAAAAGTACTGTGTGCATTTTTCACCTTCCTCAGTTTCCTGCTCCCTGCTTCTTACAAAAATTCCTTTACTCTTTATTTCTGCTAAAACTGACATCTTTCATTTCTTCATTAAAGTCTATGCCACACTGATTTAGTTTAAAGTAGCGCTGTAAGCGTTTCCGTAGTCCCATCATACATCTATTCTCTTTCCTTTTTTTATGTTTACCTTGCTGTTTAAAAAAAGTCTGGGTCGTTTCCTTCACCATTTCCCCCCATTGTGCATGTGTTTCGTAGAGGTCTTGAAGGGTCTGCCACTCTTTATAACATTCCCTGTACTGACTGACTATGATTTCATCCTCCAACAGGGAACAGTTGAGTTTCCACAGACCACTTCCTACCGTCACACCAGAAGGGGGTGAAAGGGTGCAGGAGAGCATAAGGTGGTCTGAAAAGAAAACAGGGGTTAATCTAACATCCATGGGTGGGCAATCTCTAGTAAAGAAATAATCAATGCGAGAGGCTCTGGTGCCATCATTACTAAACCAGGTGAAGCCCTCCTCTCTGGGATGCATAGTTTTAAAACAGTCAGTAAGCTTAAAATCCTTGCATATGCCCTGAAGTAAAATCGAAGTCTTATCCACTTTAAAATCTCCCCCTGCTCTTTTTCTATCTTTCCTGCTCAAGATACAGTTAAAATCCCCTCCTACAACTAAAGGTACTTGCCCTAGCATGTAAAGCTGTATATCTTCTAAAAGGTCATACCTGTCATTTTTTCCATCGAAACCATAAATATTTAAGAGGTTAAAGTCTTGCCCCATAAAATTCAAGTGTGCTAAAAGTGCCCGTCCGTCTCTCACCACTGTGCTACCTTTCACCAGAACATGCAGATTTTTAATTAGAATGGCCACACCATCATTTTTATTTTGATTTGAGCAACTCCATATCGATAAATGGGGCCCCATTTCCTCCCATTGTCTATGGTTTTTTAAAAAAGGTAGTCCACATTCTTGTATTAAAAACACATCTGATTTTATGGAGTCTAAGAAGGATAAAATACTCTGGGCTCTTGTCTTTGATTTCACACTTCTCACATTTAGTGTTGAGAAGGTGAGAACCATTAAAAGGATAAAGGAAAGTAGGTATGTCATTTTCGTTTTTCTTTTTTTTTTTTTTTTTCCTTGTCCTGTTCAGCATTATGGCAGCAGAATTGTAGTCTGAATACCTTTGATGCCAAACAGATTTGCTTTGCCAAGGGAAGTTTTATAAATGTAAAGCTCCCCTTGATGCCCATTTATTTATTTCTGTTTACAATATATAACATGTAATAGAACTGAACCGGACCGGGGGACAAGGAAAGAAGAAGAGGAAAGAAGAGGAAACAGAACAAAAATAGAAACAAAAACCAGACAACCAGCTGCTACACCTGTAAAAAACAAAACAGACAACAATCCATGGCCTCTGAGGGGAATCCAGCCTTAGCGCCACCAGGAGTACCTGAAAGGAGCTACTCTCCCCCGGAGAGGGCAGCCAGGGACTGGCTGCAATAGGCATCCCCGCTACCTGGGAGCCAACACAGGGCAGGAGGGCCTGATGTCCACCAGGCTTGGGGTCTGCAGCGACCATATTCCGGGAGCTACTGTACATCCAGAAGGCGCCCATCCCGCCCCACCCCACTCAACCCAACCCCACCCCGGAGGACCTCTACAAAAAACAAACAAACAACAACAAAAAACAAACAAACAAACCACCCGGTCACACCAGTCGCAGCAGTTTTCTTTGCGATACATAACACTGTGAGAACCATGTGAGCTGAGTTAATTTCCATGTTGATGTTGTCTAAGTCACCCAGTATGCACAGTGTGGGGCATGCAGGGATGCTACACTTTAGCCATGTTGATAGGTCCTCACAGACTTCAAGCCAGAACTTCTGGACAGGCGCACAAAACCACAAAGCGTGTGCATAATCATCAGGTGTGTTATCTGTGCAATGTGAGCAGATATTTGAGTGTGTTAGACCCATCCTGAACATCCTTTGTCCTTTATAGTGTTTTCTATGAAGGATTTTGTATTGTATGAGCTGTAAATTAGGATTTCGAGTCATTCTGAAGGTGTTCAAACATATTTGTGGCCAGAAGCTATGACTAGAACTGATGGATAAATCTGCCTCCCATTTTGAGGATGGAAGAGACATTGTGTCATCTATCTTAGACAATAATTTATATATTTTTTATAGTAGTTTTGGGGTGCAGATGCTTAGAAATTCTGCTACCCTAGTTGGGAGTTGTAAGTCTGGTTGGTGGAGGATATATTTCTTTGTTATTATAGACTTAAGTTGTTGATATTCTAGGAATTTATTGCTGCCTATCTCATGTTGTGATATGAGCTCATCAAATGAAATAAAATTTCCATTTTGGATTATATGTTCCAGATGTTTGATTCCTTTGATCTTCCACAGAGTAAAGTTTAGCATTTTTTTGTTTTGCAGTATGTCAGGATTGTTCCAGATGGGTGTAAGCTTACACGGGACAAGTGAGGACTTTGTTATTTTAAGAAATTCCCACCAGGCTGTCAGAGAGGTGCTGATGTTAATGCTTTTGAAACATTTGTGATTTTTTACGTTTTGACTAAAAAGTGGCAGGTCAGAGATTTCCATATTATCACACAATGCTTGTTCTATATTTATACATGGTTCATCTATTGGGCTAGGTTTAAACCATTTTGATATATACTGTAACCTATTGGCTAAGGAATAGTGCTGAAAATTAGGTAAATCTAATCCACCACAGTCCTTGGTCTTGTGTAGGGTTTTTAAACTAATACGTGGTGGTTTGTTTTTCCACAGAAATTTGGAGATGCATGAATCTAGTGACTTAAACCAAGTAGCAGATGGTTTTATGGGGATCATTGAGAACAAATAATTAACTTTTGGTAGTATCATCATTTTAATGGTTGTAACTCTCCCCATAAGTGATATAGGTAAGGACTTCCAACGAGAGAGATCGTCCTCTACTGTCTTTAATAATTGCACATAATTTAGCTTTGTTAGCTCTGAGAGCCTGGATGAAATGTTTATGCCTAAATATCTAATATTTCCTGACTGTAAAGTGATCACAGGTATATTCTGGATTCTACAGTTAATGGGCAGAACTGTGGTCTTAGACCAATTGATAGAGTAGTCAGAAAGTGCTGAGAATTTATTTATGAGTGTGATCGTGTGAGTGAGAGACGTTTGAGAGTTCTGAAGGAAAAGCAAAACATCATCAGCATAAAGACTTATTTTATGCTCAATATTTTGGGGTGCCTTTAATATTTCTATCTTGTCTGATAGCAGCTGCTAAAGGTTTGATGAAAATAGCAAAAAGTGAGGGAAAAAGTGGGCAACCCTGTCTTGTACCTCTCTGCAGACTGAAGCTTGGAGAAGTTTGATCATTTGTCCTGACACACGCATTTGGGGAGCTATATAATATCCTTATCCAGTTTATGAAGTGTGACCCAAACCCAAATTTGTTTAATGCTGATGTGTTCAGCTACAAAAAGGTTTGAATGTCCGACCATAGTTTGTAAAAGGCAGGTAAGAAAAGGGTCGAATGCCCGAACATACACCATCAAAAGAGGGAGCGGAGGTGTTCCGCTGTAAGAAGGTGTGAATGTCCGACCATAGTTGGTAAAAAGCGGGTAAGAAAAGGTTAAAATACCCGACTGTACACAATCAAAATAGGGAGTGGAGTTGTTCAGCTAAGAGAAGGTGTGAAAGTCCAACCATGGTTTGTAAAAAGCGGGTAAGAAAAGGTTCGTATGCCCGAATATACACCATCAAAAGCAGAAGCGGAGGTGTTCGGCTGCAAGAAAGTGTGAACGTCCGACCATAGTTTGTAAAAAGCGGGTAGGAAAAGGTGCGAATGCCCAACAATGTATGATCAAAAGAGGGAGCAGAGGTGTTCGGCTGCAAGAAGGTCTGAATGTCCAACCATAATTTGTAAAAGCCGGGGAAGAAAAGGCTCGAAAGCCCGACTATACACCATCAAAAGCGGGAGCGGAGGTGGTTCAGCTGCAAGAAGGTGTGAATGTCCGACTAAAGTTTGTAAAAAGCGGTTAAGACAAGGTGCGAATGCCCAACCATACATCATCAAAAGCAGGAGTGGATGTTTTCGGCTACAAGAAGGTTTGAATGTCCGAGCATAGTTTTTAAAAAGCGGGTAAGAAAAGGTTCGAATGCCCGAATATACACCATGAAAAGAGGGAGCGGAGGTGTTCCGCTGTAAGAAGGTGTGAATGTCCGACCATAGTTGGTAAAAAGCGGGTAATGAAAGGTTCAAATACCCGACTGTACACAATCAAAAGAGGGAGCGGATGTGTTCGGCTACAAGAAGGTGTGAAGGTCCACCCATGGTTTGTAAAAAGCGGGTAACAAAAGGTTCGAATGCCCGAATATACACCATCAAAAGCGGAAGCGGAGGTGTTCGGCTGCAAGAAGGTGTGAACGTCCGACCATAATTGCTGAAAAATGTGTTAGAAAAGACTAGAATGCCGGACCACACATCATCAAAAGCGGGAGAAGTGGTGTTCGGCTGCAAGTAGGTGTGAATGTCCAGCCATAATTACGCAAAAACGGGTAAGAAAAGGTAGTATTGCCAGACCATACATGATCAAAACAGGGAGCGGAGGTGGTTCAGCTGCAAGGTGTGAATGTTTGACTAAAGTTTGTAAAAATCGGGTAAGACAAGGTGCGAATGCCTGACAATGTATGATCAAAAGAGGGAGCGGAGGTTTTCGTCTGCAAGGTCTGAATGTCCAACCATAATTTGTAAAAACCGGGGAAGAAAAGGCTCGAAAACCCGACTACACACCATCAAAAGCGGGAGCGGAGGTATTCAGCTGCAAGAAGGTCTGATTGTCCACCAATGATTACTGAAAAATGGTTAAAAAAAAGGTGCGAATGCCGAACCATACATCATCAAAAGCAGGAGTGGATGTGTTCGGCTAAAAGAAGGTTTGAATGTCTGACCATAGTATGTAAAAGGCGGGTAAGAAAAGGTTCGAATGCCCGAACACTCACCATCAAAAGAGGGAGCGGAGGTGTTCCGCTGTAAGAAGGTGTGAAAGTCCGACCATAGTTGGTAAAAAGCGGGTAAGAAAAGGTTAAAATACCCGACTGTACAAAATCAATAGCGGGAGTGGAGTTGTTCGGCTACAAGAAGGTGTGAAAGTCCGACCATGGTTTGTAAAAAGCGTGTAAGAAAAGGTGCGACTGAACGACAATGTATGATCAAAAGAGGGAGCGGAGGTTTTTGGCTGCAAGAAGGTCTGAATGTCCACCCATAATTCCTGAAAAATGGGTAAAAAAAAGGGTGCGAATGCCCAACCATACATCATCAAAAGCAGGAGTGGATGTTTTCAGCTACAAGAAGGTTTGAATATCCATCAATAATTGCTTTAAAACATGAAAGAAATTTTCGAATATCAAACCGCACATGATCATAAGCGGGAGAGGAGGTGTTCAGCTGCAAGGTGTGAATGTCCACCCATAATTCCTGAAAAATGGGTAAGAAAAGGTGCGAATGCCCAACCATACATCATCAAAAGCAGGAGTAGATGTGTTCGGCTACAAGAAGGTTTGAATGTCCGACCATAGTTTGTAAAAAGCCGGTAATAAAAGGTTCGAATGCCCGAATATATACCATCAAAAGCGGAAGCGGAGGTGTTCGGCTGCAAGAAGGTGTGAACGTCAGATCATAATTTGCAAAAAGCTGATGAGAAAGGGTGAGAATGCCCGACTATACACCATCAAATGCGGGAGCGGAAGTGTTCGGCTGTGAGTAGGTCTGAATATCCAACCATAATTGCTGAAAAATGTGTAAGAAAAGGTAAAAATGCTGGACCATACATCATTAAAAGCGGGAGAGGTGGTGTTCGGCTGCAAGGTGTGAAAGTCCGACCATGGTTTGTAAAAAGCGGGTAAGAAAAGGTTTGAATGCCCGAATATACACCATCAAAAGCGGAAGCGGAGGTGTTCGGCTGCAAGAAGGTGTGAACGTCCGACCAAAGTTTGTAAAAAGCAGTGAAAAGCGAGAAAAAGCTTTTCGTAAGTTCTGTATGATTTGAGTTTCTCAGTATAAGAAGTTGAAATTGATCTAGACATTGATAAATATGAAGTTAAAAGCAGTTTTAACATAGTTTACGTGAAGTAATTTATTTTATAGCAAAATCCCAAATCATGCAAAACGCATGAAAATAAGCTTTTTCTCGGATTCCTGATACTTCAGTGTTGCTCTTTCTTCTACTGCAAAATCCAATGTTGTTCTTTGTTGAAGTCGATCTAGACATTGATAAATATGAATGACAAAGCAGTTTTCACTTGGTTTGAGTGAAGGAATTCATTTTATACGTAAAATCCCAAATCATGCAGAACGCATGAAAATAAGCTTATTCTCGGATTCTTGATACTTCAGTATTGCTCTTTCTTCTACTGCAAAATCCAATGTTGTTCTTTGTTGAAGTCGATCTAGACATTGATAAATTTGAAGGACAAAGCAGTTTTCACTTGGTTTGAGTGAAGGAATTAATTTTATACATAAAATCCCAAATCATGCAGAACGCATGAAAATAAGCTTATTCTCGGATTCTTAAAACTTTTGATTTGCTCTTTCTTTTACTGCAAAGTACGATGTTTTTTTTGTTTAAATCTATGTAGACATTGATAAATATCAAGGTAAAAGCCGTTTTAACTTGGTTTGAGTGAAGGAATTCATTTTATAGATAAAATCCCAAATCATGCAGAACTCCTCAAAAGGGTTGCATGGCTTAATCACAAGTGTGGTTCTTTCTCATTCAGGGTAATATGAGGAAGTTTATGCTTGAAATATATGTAGAAATAGGTACATATGAAGGACAAAACAGTTTTAACATAGTTTGAGTGAAGGAATTAATTTTAAGACAAAATCCCAAAACATGCAGAACACACGAAAAGCTTATTCTCGGATCCTTTAGTGTTGCTCTTTCTTCTACTGCAAAATACAATGTTGTTCTTTGTTGAAGTCGATCTAGACATTGATAAATATGAAGTTAAATGCAGTTTTAACATAGTTTGAGTGAAGGATTTCATTTTATAGTAAAATCCAAAATCGTGCAGAACTCATGAAAATAAGCTTATTCTGGGATTCCTAAATCTTTTGATTTGCTGTTTCTTCTACTGCAAAATACAATGTTTTTCTTTGTTGAAGTTGATCTAGACATTGATAAATATGAAGTTAAAAGCAGTTTTAACATAGTTTGAGTGAAGGAATTGATTTTATAGCAAAATCACAAATCATACAGAACGTATGAAAATAAGCTTATTCTCGGATTCCTGATCCTTCAGTGTTGCTCTTTCTAATATTGCAAAGTACAACGTGTTTTTTTTTTAAAATCTATCCCGACATTGATAAATATGGAAGGACAAAGCAGTTTTAACTTAGTTTGAGAGAAGGAATTGATTTTATAGCAAAATCCGAAATCGTGCAGAACTCATGAAAGCAAGCTTATACTCGGATTCCTGAAACTTTATATTTGCTCTTTCTTTTACTGCAAAGTACAACGTTGTTTTTTTGTTTAAATCTATCTAGACATTGATAAATATGAAGGACAAAACAGTTTTAACATAGTTTGAGTGAAGGAATGCATTTTATAAGCAAAATCCTAAATCATGCAGATCTCACGAAAAGCTTTTTCTCGGATTTCTGAACCTTTGCTCTTTCTTTTACTGCAAAATACAACGTTGTTTTTTGTAGAAATCTATCTAGACATTGATAAATACCAGCCGAACATCTCTGCCGCCGCTTTTGATAATTTATGGTTGGGCATTCTTACCTTTTCTTACCCGCTTTTTACAAATTATGATCTGACATTCACACCTACTTGCAGTCGAACACCTCCTCTCCCGCTTATCATCATGTGCGGTTTGATATTCGAAAATATTCTTTCATGTTTTCTAGCAATTATTGATGGATATTCAGACTGTCTTACTGCGGAGCACCTCTTTTGATGGTGTATGTTCGGGCATTCGAACGTTTCCTTACCCGCTTTTTACAAACTATAGTCGGACATTCAAACCTTGTAGCCGAACACATCCACTCCTGCTTTTGATGATGTATGGTTGGGCATTCGCACCTTTTCTTAACCATTTTTCAGTAATTATGGGTGGACATTCAGACCTTCTTATAGCCGAACACCTCCGCTCCCGCTTTTGATTGTGTATAGTCTGGCTTTCGAGCCTTTTCTTCCCCGGTTTTTACAAATTATTGTTGGACATTCAGACCTTCTTGCAGCCGAAAACCTCCGCTCCCTCTTTTCATCATACATTGTCGGGCATTCGCAAACTTTTCTTACCCGCTTTTTACAAACCATGGTCGGACTTTCACACCTTTTAGTAGCCGAACAACTCCGCTCCCGCTATTGATTGTTTACAGTCGGGTATTTTAACCTTTTCTTACCCGCTTTTTACCAACTATGGTCGGAGATTCATACCTACTCACAGCCGAAACACTCCGCTCCCGTATTTGATGGTGTATAGTCGTGCATTCTCACCCTTTCTAATCAGCTTTTTGCAAATTATGATCTGACATTCACACCTACTTCCAGTCGAACAGCTCTGCTCCCGCTTTTGATTATGTTTTGTTGGATATTCGAACCTTTTCTTAACTGCTTTTTACAAATTTTGATTAAACGTTCAAACCTTCTTGCAGCGGAACACCTCCGCTTCCGCTTTTGATGGTGTATATTCGGGCATTCGAACCTTTTCTTACCCGCTTTTTACAAACCATGGTCGGACATTCACACCTTCTTACAGCGGAACACCTCCGCTCCCCTTTTGATTGTGTACAGTCGGGTATTTTCACCTTTTCTTACCCGCTTTTTACCAACTATGGTCGAACATTCACACTTTTCAGCGGAACACCTCCGCTCCCTCTTTTGATGGTGTATGTTCGGGCATTCGAACCTTTTCTTACCCGCCTTTTACAAACTATGGACGGACATTCAAACCTTCTCGTAGCCGAACACATCCACTCCTGCTTTTGATGATGTATGGTTGGGCCTTCGCACCTTTTCTTACCCATTTTTCAGTAATTATTGGTGGACATTCAGACCTTCTTGCAGCTGAACACCTCCGCTCCCTCTTTTGATCATATATTGTCGGGCATTCGCACCTTGTCTTACCCGCTTTTTACAAACTTTAGTCAGACATTCACACCTTGCAGCTGAACCACCTCCGCTCCCTGTTTTGATCATGTATGGTCTGGCAATACTACCTCTTCTTACCCGTTTGTGAGTAATTATGGCTGGACATTCACACCTACTTGCAGCCGAACACCACCTCTCCCGCTTTTGATGATGTATTGTCCGGCATTCTAGTCTTTTCTAACACATTTTTCAGCAATTATGGTCGGACATTCACACCTACTCACAGCCGAACACTTCCGCTCCCGCATTTGATGGTGTATAGTCGGGCATTCTCACCCTTTCTCATCAGCTTTTTGCAAATTATGATCTGACATTCACACCTACTTGCAGTCGAACAGCTCTGCTCCCGCTTTTGATTATGTTTGGTTGGATATTCGAACCTTTTCTTAACTGCTTTTTACAAATTTTGATCAGACGTTCACACCTTCTTGCAGCCGAACACCTCCGCTTCCACTGTTGATGGTATATATTCGGGCATTCGAACCTTTTCTTACCCGCTTTTTACAAACCATGGTCGGACATTCACACCTTCTTACAGTGGAACACCTCCGCTCCCTCTTTTGATTGTGTACAGTCGGGTATTTTCACCTTTTCTTACCCGCATTTTACCAACTATGGTCGGAAATTCACACCTTACAGCGGATCACCTCCGCTCCCTCTTTTGATGGTGTATGTTCTGGCATTCGAACCTTTTCTTACCCGCCTTTTACAAACTATGGTCGGACATTCACACCTTGCAGCAGAACCACCTCCGCTCCCTGTTTTGATCATGTATGGTCTGGCAATACTACCTCTTCTTACCCGTTTGTGAGTAATTATGGCTGGACATTCACACCTACTTGCAGCCGAACACCACCTCTCCCGCTTTTGATGATGTATTGTCCGGCATTCTAGTCTTTTCTAACACATTTTTCAGCAATTATGGTCGGACATTCACACCTACTCACAGCCGAACACTTCCGCTCCCGCATTTGATGGTGCATATTCGGGCATTCTCACCCTTTCTCATCAGCTTTTTGCAAATTATGATCTGACATTCACACCTACTTGCAGTCGAACAGCTCTGCTCCCGCTTTTGATTATGTTTGGTTGGAGATTCGAACCTTTTCTTAACTGCTTTTTACAAATTTTGATCAGACGTTCACACCTTCTTGCACCCGAACACCTCCGCTTCCACTGTTGATGGTATATATTCGGGCATTCGAACCTTTTCTTACCCGCTTTTTACCAACTATGGTCGGACATTCACACCTTCTTACAGCGGAACACCTCCGCTTCCGCTTTTGATGGTGTATATTCGGGCATTCGAACCTTTTCTTACCCGCTTTTTACAAACCTTGGTCGGACATTCACACCTTCTTACAGCGGAACACCTCCGCTCCCTCTTTTGATTGTGTACAGTCGGGTATTTTCACCTTTTCTTACCCGCTTTTTACCAACTATGGTCGGACATTCACACCTTACAGCGGATCACCTCCGCTCCTTCTTTTGATGGTGTATGTTCGGGCATTCGAACCTTTTCTTATGCGCCTTTTACAAACTATGGTCGGACATTCAAACCTTCTCGTAGCCGAACACATCCACTCCTGCTTTTGATGATGTATGGTTGGGCCTTCGCACCTTTTCTTACCCATTTTTCAGTAATTATTGGTGGACATTCAGACCTTCTTGCAGCTGAACACCTCCGCTCCCGCTTTTGATGGTGTATAGTCGGGCTTTCGAGCCTTTTCTTCCCCGGTTTTTACAAATTATGGTTGGACATTCAGACCTTGCAGCCGAAAACCTCCGCTCCCTCTTTTGATCATACATTGTCGGGCATTCGCACCTTGTCTTACCAGCTTTTTACAAACTTTAGTCAGACATTCACACCTTGCAGCTGAACCACCTCCGCTCCCTGTTTTGATCATGTATGGTCTGGCAATACTACCTCTTCTTACCCGTTTGTGAGTAATTATGGCTGGACATTCACACCTACTAGCAGCCGCACACCACCTCTTTCGCTTTTGATGATGTATTGTGCGGCATTCTAGTCTTTTCTAACACATTTTTCAGCAATTATGGTCGGACATTCACACCTACTCACAGCCGAACAGTTCCGCTCCCGCATTTGATGGTGTATAGTCGGGCATTCTCACCCTTTCTCATCAGCTTTTTGCAAATTATGATCTGACATTCACACCTACTTGCAGTCGAACAGCTCTGCTCCCGCTTTTGATTATGTTTGGTTGGATATTCGAACCTTTTCTTAACTGCTTTTTACAAATTTTGATCAGACGTTCACACCTTCTTGCACCCGAACACCTCCGCTTCCACTGTTGATGGTATATATTCGGGCATTCGAACCTTTTCTTACCCGCTTTTTACCAACTATGGTCGGACATTCACACCTTTTTACAGCGGAACACCTCCGCTTCCGCTTTTGATGGTGTATATTCAGGCATTCGAACGTTTTCTTACCCGCTTTTTACATACCATGGTCGGACATTCACACCTTCTTACAGCGGAACACCTCCGCTCCCTCTTTTGATGGTGTATATTCGGGCAATCAAACCTTTTCTTACCCGCCTTTTACAAACTATGGTCAGACATTCAAACCTTCTTGTAGCAGAACACATCCATTCCTGCTTTTGATGATGTTTGGTTAGGCATTCGCACCTTTTCTTACCCATTTTTCAGTAATTATTGGTGGACATTCAGACCTTCTTGCAGCTGAACACCTCTGCTCCCGCTTTTGATGGTGTATAGTCGGGCTTTCGAGCCTTTTCTTCCCCGGTTTTTACAAATTATGGTTGGACTGTAAAAGGAGGGAGTTGGCTGTTGCTCACAAGTCCACAGCAGCACTGCACTCCCAGAAGAGATGCCTCACCGTCTCAGGCGCGCCACAACCTGGACAGGGGCAGGTGGCCGTTGCCGACATACTCCTGGAGTGCATGACAGATCTGTCGGGGAGAATCTCATCAGCCACCATCCATGACAAATCCCAAAGTCTGTTCGGAAGAGCTGAAAGGTTCACACTGCGCCAAACTGTTGAGGGCTCGCCAATAGTGAGCCCATGCACTGGACTCACTGGGGTCCGCTCCGGCACAACAGAGACCAAAGATCGATGTCACGTTAAAACTTGTACATCTTCTTGTTCTAAATTAAAATGGTTTAAAAATGTCTTTATAAAAGCATAACTTTCTGTTAGATTAAAAGACACAGGTACTTTCAGGTCTGATGGTAAAAGTCGTAGTCTTCTCAAGTAGGCCCCCATCCAGAATCTTGCCATTGCAGCTGCCGCTGGGTTTTTGGATGGGTTAATTTCACACTTTAATTGGACAGAGGTAAAGAGACTTCCTAAAAACAAATACAGATCTGGTACTGCTTTCCCTCCTTTCACTTTTGGCTTCTTCAGTACTTCCCTCCTCAACCTTTCCCATTTGGAGTTCCATAAAAAATAAAAGATGGATCGTTCCAGGTCTAAAAGAACTCTTCGAGGTGGCATAAAGACAGAACTGGCAAGCAACAGCAGAGGTAAAATAACTGTTTTGATCATTAAAATCTCGCCTTCTTGTCAGTCCTTTGAGTCCCCAAAACCCTAGTCGTTTCCTTATTTTCCCCACAATATCTGGCCAATTTGTTTTTCCTTTTCCTTCTGTATGAAATTTGATCCATGGTATTTTTTGGTCTCTGTGGGCAATTGTCAGGCAATTGTCAGGAGTCCAGTCACCTCTGATTCTGTCCATGGTCCGTAAAATTTGGTTTGTGTCTTTTCTTTGTTTATTTTTGCCCCTGATCCCTTGGCGTACCAGTCAGTGACATCGAAAGTTCTATTTATAGATAAAATATCTGTACACAATATGTTAATGTCATCCATGTATAGGACACATTTAGCTACCAAGCCTGCACTGCCTGGGATTACAACTCCTTTAATCTGTCGATCTTTTCTCAAGATCTGTGCTACAGGCTCGATGCAACACACATACAAGAGAGCATATAATGGGCATCCTTGCCGAACACCGCACTTCACTTTCACTGCATCAGTCAGGTGACCATTTATGACGAACCTACTGCTTATATCTTGGTACAGTAATCCCACCCATGTCGTCAGTCTTTGAGGGAAACCCACCTTTTGCAACACCTGAAAGAGATATTGATGCGAGACCCGATCAAAAGCTTTTTGAAAGTCTAAATTTAAGATGACAAGCCGGGTGTTTCTGTCTCTAGCGTAATCAATGATGTCTCGAGTCAGTACGAGGCTGTCGGTGAGTTGTCTCCCTGAGATGGCACAAGCCAAATTACCTCCTCTAAAACAAAGGACATCCATGTCGCTAAAACCTTGCTAAAAAGTTTACAGTCAAAGTTTAAAAGTGTGATGGGCCTCCAATTCTTTAGGTCAGTCTTGTCATTTTTTTTATCATGTAGAGTCACTATTCCCACTCTAAAACTGTCAGGCAGTCGGTCGAGTTTTTCAAAATCTTTAAAAACATCTAAAATGTCTGATGATAAAAGGTCCCAAAAGGTCAGATAGAATTCTGCAGGAAGCCCGTCTAAACCCGGAGCTCGACTTCTCTTAAAACCTGTTAGGCATTTTTCTCTAAAGCAGTAAAATCCTGTGTCAAGTGTATGCAGTGTGCATTTTTCACCTTCCTCAATTTCCTGCTCCCTGCTTCTTACAAAAATTCCTTTACTCTTTATTTCTGCTAAAACTGACATTTCCTTTTTGACATCTTTGATTTCTTCATTAAAGTCTATGCCACACTGATTTAGTTTAAAGTAGCCCTGTAAGCGTTTCTGTAGTCCCATCATACATCTATTCTCTTTCCTTTTTTTATGTTTACCTTGCTGTTTAAAAAAAGTCTGGGTCGTTTCCTTCACCATTTCCCCCCATTGTGCATGTGTTTCGTAGAGGTCTTGAAGGGTCTGCCACTCTTTATAACATTCCCTGTACTGACTGACTATGATTTCATCCTCCAACAGGGAACAGTTGAGTTTCCACAGACCACTTCCTACCGTCACACCAGAAGGGAGTGAAAGGGTGCAGGAGAGCATAAGGTGGTCTGAAAAGAAAACAGGGGTTAATCTAACATCCATGGGTGGGCAATCTCTAGTAAAGAAATAATCAATGCGAGAGGCTCTGGTGCCATCATGACTAAACCAGGTGAAGCCCTCCTCTCTGGGATGCATAGTTTTAAAACAGTCAGTAAGCTTAAAATCCCTGCATATGCCCTGAAGTAAAATCGAAGTCTTATCCACTTTAAAATCTCCCCCTGCTCTTTTTCTATCTTTCCTGCTCAAGATACAGTTAAAATCCCCTCCTACAACTAAAGGTACTTGCCCTAGCATGTAAAGCTGTATATCTTCTAAAAGGTCATACCTGTCATTTTTTCCATCGAAACCATAAATATTTAAGAGGTTAAAGTCTTGCCCCATAAAATTCAAGTGTGCTAAAAGTGCCCGTCCGTCTCTCACCACTGTGCTACCTTTCACCAGAACATGCAGATTTTTAATTAGAATGGCCACACCATCATTTTTATTTTGATTTGAGCAACTCCATATCGATAAATGGGGCCCCATTTCCTCCCATTGTCTATGGTTTTTTAAAAAAGGTAGTCCACATTCTTGTATTAAAAACACATCTGATTTTATGGAGTCTAAGAAGGATAAAATACTCTGGGCTCTTGTCTTTGATTTCACACTTCTCACATTTAGTGTTGAGAAGGTGAGAACCATTAAAAGGATAAAGGAAAGTAGGTATGTCATTTTCGTTTTTCTTTTTTTTTTTTTTTTTTCCTTGTCCTGTTCAGCATTATGGCAGCAGAATTGTAGTCTGAATACCTTTGATGCCAAACAGATTTGCTTTGCCAAGGGAAGTTTTATAAATGTAAAGCTCCCCTTGATGCCCATTTATTTATTTCTGTTTACAATATATAACATGTAATAGAACTGAACCGGACCGGGGGACAAGGAAAGAAGAAGAGGAAAAAAGAGGAAACAGAACAAAAATAGAAACAAAAACCAGACAACCAGCTGCTACACCTGTAAAAAACAAAACAGACAACAATCCATGGCCTCTGAGGGGAATCCAGCCTTAGCGCCACCAGGAGTACCTGAAAGGAGCTAGTCTCCCCCGGAGAGGGCAGCCAGGGACTGGCTGCAATAGGCATCCCCGCTACCTGGGAGCCAACACAGGGCAGGAGGGCCTGATGTCCACCAGGCTTGGGGTCTGCAGCGGCCATATTCCGGGAGCTACTGTACATCCAGAAGGCACCCATCCCGCCCCACCCCACTCAACCCAACCCCACCCCGGAGGACCTCTACAAAAAACAAACAAACAACAACAAAAAACAAACAAACAAACCACCCGGTCACACCAGTCGCAGCAGTTTTCTTTGCAATACATAACACTGTGAGAACCATGTGAGCTGAGTTATTTTCCATGTTGATGTTGTCTAAGTCACCCAGTATGTACAGTGTGGGGCATGCAGGGATGCTACACTTTAGCCATGTTGATAGGTCCTCACAGACTTCAAGCCAGAACTTCTGGACAGGCGCACAAAACCACAAAGCGTGTGCATAATCATCAGGTGTGTTATCTGTGCAATGTGAGCAGATATTCGAGTGTGTTAGACCCATCCTGAACATCCTTTGTCCTTTATAGTGTGTTCTATGAAGGATTTTGTATTGTATGAGCTGTAAATTAGGATTTTGAGTCATTCTGAAGGTGTTCAAACATATTTGTGGCCAGAAGCTAAGACTAGAACTGATGGATAAATCTGCCTCCCATTTTGAGGATGGAAGAGACATTGTGTCATCTATCTTAGACAATAATTTATATATTTTTTTATAGTAGTTTTGGGTTGCAGATGCTTAGAAATTCTGCTACCCTAGTTGGGAGTTGTAAGTCTGGTTGGTGGAGGATATATTTCTTTGTTATTATAGACTTAAGTTGTTGATATTCTAGGAATTTATTGCTGCCTATCTCATGTTGTGATATGAGCTCATCAAATGAAATAGAATTTCCATTTTGGATTATATGTTCCAGATGTTTGATTCCTTTGATCTTCCACAGAGTAAAGTTTAGCATTTTTTTGTTTTGCAGTATGTCAGGATTGTTCCAGATGGGTGTAAGCTTACACGGGACAAGTGAGGACTTTGTTATTTTAAGAAATTCCCACCAGGCTGTCAGAGAGGTGCTGATGTTAATGCTTTTGAAACATTTGTGATTTTTTACGTTTTGACTGGCAGGTCAGAGATCTCCAGATTATCACACAATGCTTGTTCTATTTTTATCCATGGTTCATCTATTGGGCTAGGTTTAAACCACTTTGATATATACTGTAACCTATTGGCTGAAAATTAGGTAAATCTAATCCACCACAGTCCTTGGTCTTGTGTAGGGTTTTTAAACTAATACGTGGTGGTTTGTTTTTCCACAGAAATTTGGAGATGCATGAATCTAGTGACTTAAACCAAGTAGCAGATGGTTTTATGGGGATCATTGAGAACAAATAATTAACTTTTGGTAGTATCATCATTTTAATGGTTGTAACTCTCCCCATAAGTGATATAGGTAAGGACTTCCAACGAGAGAGATCGTCCTCTACTGTCTTTAATAATTGCACATAATTTAGCTTTGTTAGCTCTGAGAGCCTGGATGAAATGTTTATGCCTAAATATCTAATATATCCTGACTGTAAAGTGATCACAGGTATATTCTGGATTCTACAGTTAATGGGCAGAACTGTGGTCTTAGACCAATTGATAGAGTAGTCAGAAAGTGCTGAGAATTTATTTATGAGTGTGATCGTGTGAGTGAGAGACGTTTGAGAGTTCTGAAGGAAAAGCAAAACATCATCAGCATAAAGACTTATTTTATGCTCAATATTTTGGGGTGCCTTTAATATTTCTATCTTGTCTGATAGCAGCTGCTAAAGGTTTGATGAAAATAGCAAAAAGTGAGGGAGAAAGTGGGCAACCCTGTCTTGTACCTCTCTGCAGACTGAAGCTTGGAGAAGTTTGATCATTTGTCCTGACACACGCATTTGGGGAGCTATATAATATCCTTATCCAGTTTATGAAGTGTGACCCAAACCCAAATTTGTTTAATGCTGATGTGTTCAGCTACAAAAAGGTTTGAATGTCCGACCATAGTTTGTAAAAAGCGGGGAAGAAAAGGCTCGAAAGCCCAACTATACACCATCAAAAGCGGGAGCGGAGGTGGTTCAGCTGCAAGGTGTGAATGTCCGACTAAAGTTTGTAAAAAGCGGGTAAGACAAGGTGCGAATGCCCAACCATACATCATCAAAAGCAGGAGTGGATGTGTTCGGCTACAAGAAGGTTTGAATGTCCGAGCATAGTTTGTAAAAAGCGGGTAAGAAAAGGTTCAAATGCCCGAACAGACACCATCAAAAGAGGGAGCGGAGGTGTTCCGCTGTAAGAAGGTGTGAACGTCCGACCATAGTTGGTAAAAAGCGGGTAAGAAAAGGTTAAAATACCCGATTGTACACAATCAATAGAGGGAGTGGAGTTGTTCGGCTACAAGAAGGTGTGAAAGTCCGACCATGGTTTGTAAAAAGCGGGTAAGAAAAGGTTCGAATGCCCGAATATATACCATCAAAAGCGGAAGCGGAGGTGTTCGGCTGCAAGAAGGTGTGAAAGTCCGACCAAAGTTTGTAAAAAGCAGTTAAGAAAAGGTTCGAATATCCAACCAAACATAATCAAAAGCGGGAGCAGAGCTGTTCGACTGTGAGTAGGTGTGACCATAATTGCTGAAAAATGTGTTAGAAAAGAATAGAATGCCGGACCATACATCATCAAAAGCGGGAGAAGTGGTGTTCGGCTGGAAGTAGGTGTGAATGTCCAGCCATAATTACGCAAAAACGGGTAAGAAAAGGTAGTATTGCCAGACCATACATGATCAAAACAGGGAGCGGAGGTGGTTCAGCTGCAAGGTGTGAATTTCTGACTAAAGTTTGTAAAAATCGGGTAAGACAAGGTGCGAATGCCTGACAATGTATGATCAAAAGAGGGAGCGGAGGTTTTCGTCTGCAAGGTCTGAATGTCCAACCATAATTTGTAAAAACCGGGGAAGAAAAGGCTCGAAAACCCGACTACACACCATCAAAAGCGGGAGCGGAGGTATTCAGCTGCAAGAAGGTCTGATTGTCCACCAATGATTACTGAAAAATGGTTAAAAAAAAGGTGCGAATGCCGAACCATACATCATCAAAAGCAGGAGTGGATGTGTTCGGCTACAAGAAGGTTTGAATGTCCGACCATAGTATGTAAAAGGCGGGTAAGAAAAGGTTCGAATGCCCGAACACTCACCATCAAAAGAGGGAGCGGAGGTGTTCCGCTGTAAGAAGGTGTGAAAGTCCGACCATAGTTGGTAAAAAGCGGGTAAGAAAAGGTTAAAATACCCGATTGTACAAAATCAATAGCGGGAGAGGAGTTGTTCGGCTACAAGAAGGTGTGAAAGTCCGACCATGGTTTGTAAAAAGCGTGTAAGAAAAGGTGCGACTGAACGACAATGTATGATCAAAAGAGGGAGCGGAGGTTTTTGGCTGCAAGAAGGTCTGAATGTCCGACTAAAGTTTGTAAAAAGCGGGTAAGACAAGGTGCGAATGCCCGACAATGTATGATCAAAAGAGGGAGCGGAGGTTTTCGGCTGCAAGGTCTGAATGTCCAACCATAATTAGTAAAAACCGGGGAAGAAAAGGCTCGAAAGCCCGACTATACACCATCAAAAGCGGGAGCGAAGGTGTTCAACTGCAAGAAGGTCTGAATGTCCACCAAAATTTACTGAAAAATGGTTAAGAAAAGGTGCGAATGCCCAACCATACATCATCAAAAGCAGGAGTGGATGTTTTCGGCTACAAGAAGGTTTGAATGTCCGAGCATAGTTTGTAAAAAGCGGGTAAGAAAAGGTTCGAATGCCCGAACATACACCATGAAAAGAGGGAGCGGAGGTGTTCCGCTGTAAGAAGGTGTGAATGTCCGACCATAGTTGGTAAAAAGCGGGTAAGAAAAGGTGAAAATACCCGACTGTACACAATCAAAAGAGGGAGCGGATGGGTTCGGCTACAAGAAGGTGTGAAGGTCCACCCATGGTTTGTAAAAAGCGGGTAACAAAAGGTTCGAATGCCCGAATATACACCATCAAAAGCGGAAGCGGAGGTGTTCGGCTGCAAGAAGGTGTGAACGTCCGACCATAATTGCTGAAAAATGTGTTAGAAAAGACTAGAATGCCGGACCACACATCATCAAAAGCGGGAGAAGTGGTGTTCGGCTGCAAGTATTTGTGAATGTCCAGCCATAATTACGCAAAAACGGGTAAGAAAAGGTAGTATTGCCAGACCATACATGATCAAAACAGGGAGCGGAGGTGGTTCAGCTGCAAGGTGTGAATTTCTGACTAAAGTTTGTAAAAATCGGGTAAGACAAGGTGCGAATGCCTGACAATGTATGATCAAAAGAGGGAGCGGAGGTTTTCGTCTGCAAGGTCTGAATGTCCAACCATAATTTGTAAAAACCGGGGAAGAAAAGGCTCGAAAACCCGACTACACACCATCAAAAGCGGGAGCGGAGGTATTCAGCTGCAAGAAGGTCTGATTGTCCACCAATGATTACTGAAAAATGGTTAAAAAAAAGGTGCGAATGCCGAACCATACATCATCAAAAGCAGGAGTGGATGTGTTCGGCTACAAGAAGGTTTGAATGTCCGACCATAGTATGTAAAAGGCGGGTAAGAAAAGGTTCGAATGCCCGAACACTCACCATCAAAAGAGGGAGCGGAGGTGTTCCGCTGTAAGAAGGTGTGAAAGTCCGACCATAGTTGGTAAAAAGCGGGTAAGAAAAGGTTAAAATACCCGACTGTACAAAATCAATAGCGGGAGAGGAGTTGTTCGGCTACAAGAAGGTGTGAAAGTCCGACCATGGTTTGTAAAAAGCGTGTAAGAAAAGGTGCGACTGAACGACAATGTATGATCAAAAGAGGGAGCGGAGGTTTTTGGCTGCAAGAAGGTCTGAATGTCCGACTAAAGTTTGTAAAAAGCGGGTAAGACAAGGTGCGAATGCCCGACAATGTATGATCAAAAGAGGGAGCGGAGGTTTTCGGCTGCAAGGTCTGAATGTCCAACCATAATTAGTAAAAACCGGGGAAGAAAAGGCTCGAAAGCCCGACTATACACCATCAAAAGCGGGAGCGAAGGTGTTCAACTGCAAGAAGGTCTGAATGTCCACCAAAATTTACTGAAAAATGGTTAAGAAAAGGTGCGAATGCCCAACCATACATCATCAAAAGCAGGAGTGGATGTTTTCGGCTACAAGAAGGTTTGAATGTCCGACCATAGTTGGTAAAAAGCGGGTAAGAAAAGGTTAAAATACCCGACTGTACAAAATCAATAGCGGGAGTGGAGTTGTTCGGCTACAAGAAGGTGTGACAGTCCGACCATGGTTTGTAAAAAGCGTGTAAGAAAAGGTGCGACTGAACGACAATGTATGATCAAAAGAGGGAGCGGAGGTTGTTGGCTGCAAGAAGGTCTGAATGTCCACCCATAATTCCTGAAAAATGGGTAAAAAAAAGGGTGCGAATGCCCAACCATACATCATCAAAAGCAGGAGTGGATATTTTCAGCTACAAGAAGGTTTGAATATCCATCAATAATTGCTTTAAAACATGAAAGAAATTTTCGAATATCAAACCGCACATGATCATAAGCGGGAGAGGAGGTGTTCAGCTGCAAGGTGTGAATGTCCACCCATAATTCCTGAAAAATGGGTAAGAAAAGGTGCGAATGCCCAACCATACATCATCAAAAGCAGGAGTAGATGTGTTCGGCTACAAGAAGGTTTGAATGTCCGACCATAGTTTGTAAAAAGCGGGTAATAAAAGGTGAAAATACCCGACTCTACACAATCAAAAGAGGGAGCGGATGTGTTCGGCTACAAGAAGGTGTGAAGGTCCACCCATGGTTTGTAAAAAGCGGGTAACAAAAGGTTCGAATGCCCGAATATACACCATCAAAAGCGGAAGCGGAGGTGTTCGGCTGCAAGAAGGTGTGAACGTCCGACCATAATTGCTGAAAAATGTGTTAGAAAAGACTAGAATGCCGGACCACACATCATCAAAAGCGGGAGAAGTGGTGTTCGGCTGCAAGTAGGCGTGAATGTCCAGCCATAATTACGCAAAAACGGGTAAGAAAAGGTAGTATTGCCAGACCATACATGATCAAAACAGGGAGCGGAGGTGGTTCAGCTGCAAGGTGTGAATTTCTGACTAAAGTTTGTAAAAATCGGGTAAGACAAGGTGCGAATGCCTGACAATGTATGATCAAAAGAGGGAGCGGAGGTTTTCGTCTACAAGGTCTGAATGTCCAACCATAATTTGTAAAAACCGGGGAAGAAAAGGCTCGAAAACCCAACTACACACCATCAAAAGCGGGAGCGGAGGTATTCAGCTGCAAGAAGGTCTGATTGTCCACCAATGATTACTGAAAAATGGTTAAAAAAAAGGTGCGAATGCCGAACCATACATCATCAAAAGCAGGAGTGGATGTGTTCGGCTACAAGAAGGTTTGAATGTCCGACCATAGTATGTAAAAGGCGGGTAAGAAAAGGTTCGAATGCCCGAACACTCACCATCAAAAGAGGGAGCGGAGGTGTTCCGCTGTAAGAAGGTGTGAAAGTCCGACCATAGTTGGTAAAAAGCGGGTAAGAAAAGGTTAAAATACCCGACTGTACAAAATCAATAGCGGGAGTGGAGTTGTTCGGCTACAAGAAGGTGTGAAAGTCCGACCATGGTTTGTAAAAAGCGTGTAAGAAAAGGTGCGACTGAACGACAATGTATGATCAAAAGAGGGAGCGGAGGTTTTTGGCTGCAAGAAGGTCTGAATGTCCACCCATAATTCCTGAAAAATGGGTAAAAAAAACGGTGCAAATGCCCAACCATACATCATCAAAAGCAGGAGTGGATATTTTCAGCTACAAGAAGGTTTGAATATCCATCAATAATTGCTTTAAAACATGAAAGAAATTTTCGAATATCAAACCGCACATGATCATAAGCGGGAGAGGAGGTGTTCAGCTGCAAGGTGTGAATGTCCACCCATAATTCCTGAAAAATGGGTAAGAAAAGGTGCGAATGCCCAACCATACATCATCAAAAGCAGGAGTAGATGTGTTCGGCTACAAGAAGGTTTGAATGTCCGACCATAGTTTGTAAAAAGCGGGTAATAAAAGGTGAAAATACCCGACTGTACACAATCAAAAGAGGGAGCGGATGTGTTCGGCTACAAGAAGGTGTGAAGGTCCACCCATGGTTTGTAAAAAGCGGGTAACAAAAGGTTCGAATGCCCGAATATACACCATCAAAAGCGGAAGCGGAGGTGTTCGGCTGCAAGAAGGTGTGAACGTCCGACCATAATTGCTGAAAAATGTGTTAGAAAAGACTAGAATGCCGGACCACACATCATCAAAAGCGGGAGAAGTGGTGTTCGGCTGCAAGTAGGTGTGAATGTCCAGCCATAATTACGCAAAAACGGGTAAGAAAAGGTAGTATTGCCAGACCATACATGATCAAAACAGGGAGCGGAGGTGGTTCAGCTGCAAGGTGTGAATTTCTGACAAAAATTTTTTAAAAATCGGGTAAGACAAGGTGCGAATGCCTGACAATGTATGATCAAAAGAGGGAGCGGAGGTTTTCGTCTGCAAGGTCTGAATGTCCAACCATAATTTGTAAAAACCGGGGAAGAAAAGGCTCGAAAACCCGACTACACACCATCAAAAGCGGGAGCGGAGGTATTAAGCTGCAAGAAGGTCTGATTGTCCACCAATGATTACTGAAAAATGGTTAAAAAAAAGGTGCGAATGCCGAACCATACATCATCAAAAGCAGGAGTGGATGTGTTCGGCTACAAGAAGGTTTGAATGTCCGACCATAGTATGTAAAAGACGGGTAAGAAAAGGTTAAAATACCCGACTGTACAAAATCAATAGCGGGAGTGGAGTTGTTCGGCTACAAGAAGGTGTGAAAGTCCAACCATGGTTTGTAAAAAGCGTGTAAGAAAAGGTGCGAATGCCCGACAATGTATGATCAAAAGAGGGAGCGGAGGTTTTCGGCTGCAAGAAGGTCTGAATGTCCAACCATAATTTGTAAAAACCGAGGAAGAAAAGGCTCGAAAGCCCGACTATACACGATCAAAAGCGGGAGCGGAGGTGTTCAACTGCAAGAAGGTCTGAATGTCCACCAAAATTTACTGAAAAATGGTTAAGAAAAGGTGCGAATGCCCAACCATACATCATCAAAAGCAGGAGTGGATGTTTTCGGCTACAAGAAGGTTTGAATGTCCGAGCATAGTTTTTAAAAAGCGGGTAAGAAAAGGTTCGAATGCCCGAACATACACCATGAAAAGAGGGAGCGGAGGTGTTCCGCTGTAAGAAGGTGTGAATGTCCGACCATAGTTGGTAAAAAGCGGGTAAGAAAAGGTGAAAATACCCGACTGTACACAATCAAAAGAGGGAGCGGATGTGTTCGGCTACAAGAAGGTGTGAAGGTCCACCCATGGTTTGTAAAAAGCGGGTAACAAAAGGTTCGAATGCCCGAATATACACCATCAAAAGCGGAAGCGGAGGTGTTCGGCTGCAAGAAGGTGTGAACGTCCGACCATAATTGCTGAAAAATGTGTTAGAAAAGACTAGAATGCCGGACCACACATCATCAAAAGCGGGAGAAGTGGTGTTCGGCTGCAAGTAGGCGTGAATGTCCAGCCATAATTACGCAAAAACGGGTAAGAAAAGGTAGTATTGCCAGACCATACATGATCAAAACAGGGAGCGGAGGTGGTTCAGCTGCAAGGTGTGAATTTCTGACTAAAGTTTGTAAAAATCGGGTAAGACAAGGTGCGAATGCCTGACAATGTATGATCAAAAGAGGGAGCGGAGGTTTTCGTCTGCAAGGTCTGAATGTCCAACCATAATTTGTAAAAACCGGGGAAGAAAAGGCTCGAAAACCCGACTACACACCATCAAAAGCGGGAGCGGAGGTATTCAGCTGCAAGAAGGTCTGATTGTCCACCAATGATTACTGAAAAATGGTTAAAAAAAAGGTGCGAATGCCGAACCATACATCATCAAAAGCAGGAGTGGATGTGTTCGGCTACAAGAAGGTTTGAATGTCCGACCATAGTATGTAAAAGGCGGGTAAGAAAAGGTTCGAATGCCCGAACACTCACCATCAAAAGAGGGAGCGGAGGTTTTCCGCTGTAAGAAGGTGTGAAAGTCCGACCATAGTTGGTAAAAAGCGGGTAAGAAAAGGTTAAAATACCCGACTGTACAAAATCAATAGCGGGAGTGGAGTTGTTCGGCTACAAGAAGGTGTGAAAGTCCGACCATGGTTTGTAAAAAGCGTGTAAGAAAAGGTGCGACTGAACGACAATGTATGATCAAAAGAGGGAGCGGAGGTTTTTGGCTGCAAGAAGGTCTGAATGTCCACCCATAATTCCTGAAAAATGGGTAAAAAAAACGGTGCAAATGCCCAACCATACATCATCAAAAGCAGGAGTGGATGTTTTCAGCTACAAGAAGGTTTGAATATCCATCAATAATTGCTTTAAAACATGAAAGAAATTTTCGAATATCAAACCGCACATGATCATAAGCGGGAGAGGAGGTGTTCAGCTGCAAGGTGTGAATGTCCACCCATAATTCCTGAAAAATGGTTAAGAAAAGGTGCGAATGCCCAACCATACATCATCAAAAGCAGGAGTAGATGTGTTCGGCTACAAGAAGGTTTGAATGTCCGACCATAGTTTGTAAAAAGCGGGTAATAAAAGGTGAAAATACCCGACTGTACACAATCAAAAGAGGGAGCGGATGTGTTCGGCTACAAGAAGGTGTGAAGGTCCACCCATGGTTTGTAAAAAGCGGGTAACAAAAGGTTCGAATGCCCGAATATACACCATCAAAAGCGGAAGCGGAGGTGTTCGGCTGCAAGAAGGTGTGAACGTCCGACCATAATTGCTGAAAAATGTGTTAGAAAAGACTAGAATGCCGGACCACACATCATCAAAAGCGGGAGAAGTGGTGTTCGGCTGCAAGTAGGTGTGAATTTCCAGCCATAATTACGCAAAAACGGGTAAGAAAAGGTAGTATTGCCAGACCATACATGATCAAAACAGGGAGCGGAGGTGGTTCAGCTGCAAGGTGTGAATTTCTGACAAAAATTTTTTAAAAATCGGGTAAGACAAGGTGCGAATGCCTGACAATGTATGATCAAAAGAGGGAGCGGAGGTTTTCGTCTGCAAGGTCTGAATGTCCAACCATAATTTGTAAAAACCGGGGAAGAAAAGGCTCGAAAACCCGACTACACACCATCAAAAGCGGGAGCGGAGGTATTAAGCTGCAAGAAGGTCTGATTGTCCACCAATGATTACTGAAAAATGGTTAAAAAAAAGGTGCGAATGCCGAACCATACATCATCAAAAGCAGGAGTGGATGTGTTCGGCTACAAGAAGGTTTGAATGTCCGACCATAGTATGTAAAAGACGGGTAAGAAAAGGTTAAAATACCCGACTGTACAAAATCAATAGCGGGAGTGGAGTTGTTCGGCTACAAGAAGGTGTGAAAGTCCAACCATGGTTTGTAAAAAGCGTGTAAGAAAAGGTGCGACTGAACGACAATGTATGATCAAAAGAGGGAGCGGAGGTTTTTGGCTGCAAGAAGGTCTGAATGTCCGACTAAAGTTTGTAAAAAGCGGGTAAGACAAGGTGCGAATGCCCGACAATGTATGATCAAAAGAGGGAGCGGAGGTTTTCGGCTGCAAGAAGGTCTGAATGTCCAACCATAATTTGTAAAAACCGAGGAAGAAAAGGCTCGAAAGCCCGACTATACACGATCAAAAGCGGGAGCGGAGGTGTTCAACTGCAAGAAGGTCTGAATGTCCACCAAAATTTACTGAAAAATGGTTAAGAAAAGGTGCGAATGCCCAACCATACATCATCAAAAGCAAGAGTGGATGTTTTCGGCTACAAGAAGGTTTGAATGTCCGAGCATAGTTTGTAAAAAGCGGGTAAGAAAAGGTTCGAATGCCCGAACATACACCATGAAAAGAGGGAGTGGAGGTGTTCCGCTGTAAGAAGGTGTGAATGTCCGACCATAGTTGGTAAAAAGCGGGTAAGAAAAGGTGAAAATACCCGACTGTACACAATCAAAAGAGGGAGTGGATGTGTTCGGCTACAAGAAGGTGTGAAGGTCCACCCATGGTTTGTAAAAAGCGGGTAACAAAAGGTTCGAATGCCCGAATATACACCATCAAAAGCGGAAGCAGAGGTGTTCGGCTGCAAGAAGGTGTGAACGTCCGACCATAATTGCTGAAAAATGTGTTAGAAAAGACTAGAATGCCGGACCACACATCATCAAAAGCGGGAGAAGTGGTGTTCGGCTGCAAGTAGGTGTGAATGTCCAGCCATAATTACGCAAAAACGGGTAAGAAAAGGTAGTATTGCCAGACCATACATGATCAAAACAGGGAGCGGAGGTGGTTCAGCTGCAAGGTGTGAATTTCTGACTAAAGTTTGTAAAAATCGGGTAAGACAAGGTGAGAATGCCTGACAATGTATGATCAAAAGAGGGAGCGGAGGTTTTCGTCTGCAAGGTCTGAATGTCCAACCATAATTTGTAAAAACCGGGGAAGAAAAGGCTCGAAAACCCGACTACACACCATCAAAAGCGGGAGCGGAGGTATTCAGCTGCAAGAAGGTCTGATTGTCCACCAATGATTACTGAAAAATGGTTAAAAAAAAGGTGCGAATGCCGAACCATACATCATCAAAAGCAGGAGTGGATGTGTTCGGCTACAAGAAGGTTTGAATGTCCGACCATAGTATGTAAAAGGCGGGTAAGAAAAGGTTCGAATGCCCGAACACTCACCATCAAAAGAGGGAGCGGAGGTGTTCCGCTGTAAGAAGGTGTGAAAGTCCGACCATAGTTGGTAAAAAGCGGGTAAGAAAAGGTTAAAATACCCGACTGTACAAAATCAATAGCGGGAGTGGAGTTGTTCGGCTACAAGAAGGTGTGAAAGTCCGACCATGGTTTGTAAAAAGCGTGTAAGAAAAGGTGCGACTGAACGACAATGTATGATCAAAAGAGGGAGCGGAGGTTTTTGGCTGCAAGAAGGTCTGAATGTCCACCCATAATTCCTGAAAAATGGGTAAAAAAAAGGGTGCGAATGCCCAACCATACATCATCAAAAGCAGGAGTGGATGTTTTCAGCTACAAGAAGGTTTGAATATCCATCAATAATTGCTTTAAAACATGAAAGAAATTTTCGAATATCAAACCGCACATGATCATAAGCGGGAGAGGAGGTGTTCAGCTGCAAGGTGTGAATGTCCACCCATAATTCCTGAAAAATGGTTAAGAAAAGGTGCGAATGCCCAACCATACATCATCAAAAGCAGGAGTAGATGTGTTCGGCTACAAGAAGGTTTGAATGTCCGACCATAGTTTGTAAAAAGCGGGTAATAAAAGGTTCGAATGCCCGAATATATACCATCAAAAGCGGAAGCGGAGGTGTTCGGCTGCAAGAAGGTGTGAACGTCCGACCAATGTTTGTAAAAACCAGTTAAGAAAAGGTTCGAATATCCAACCAAACCTAATCAAAAGCGGGAGCAGAGCTGTTCGACTGCAAGTAGGTGTGAATGTCAGATCATAATTTGCAAAAAGCTGATGAGAAAGGGTGAGAATGCCCGACTATACACCATCAAATGCGGGAGCGGAAGTGTTCGGCTGTGAGTAGGTCTGAATATCCAACCATAATTGCTGAAAAATGTGTAAGAAAAGGTAAAAATGCTGGACCATACATCATTAAAAGCGGGAGAGGTGGTGTTCGGCTGCAAGGTGTGAATGTCCAACCATGGTTTGTAAAAAGCGGGTAAGAAAAGGTTTGAATGCCCGAATATACACCATCAAAAGTGGAAGCGGAGGTGTTCGGCTGCAAGAAGGTGTGAACGTCCGACCAAAGTTTGTAAAAAGCAGTGAAAAGCGAGAAAAAGCTTTTCGTAAGTTCTGTATGATTTGAGTTTCTCAGTATAAGAAGTTGAAATTGATCTAGACATTGATAAATATGAAGTTAAAAGCAGTTTTAACATAGTTTACGTGAAGTAATTCATTTTATAGCAAAATCCCAAATCATGCAAAACGCATGAAAATAAGCTTATTCTCGGATTCCTGATACTTCAGTGTTGCTCTTTCTTCTACTGCAAAATCCAATGTTGTTCTTTGTTGAAGTCGATCTAGACATTGATAAATATGAATGACAAAGCAGTTTTCACTTGGTTTGAGTGAAGGAATTCATTTTATACATAAAATCCCAAATCATGCAGAACGCATGAAAATAAGCTTATTCTCGGATTCTTGATACTTCAGTGTTGCTCTTTCTTCTACTGCAAAATCCAATGTTGTTCTTTGTTGAAGTCGATCTAGACATTGATAAATTTGAAGGACAAAGCAGTTTTCACTTGGTTTGAGTGAAGGAATTAATTTTATACATAAAATCCCAAATCATGCAGAACGCATGAAAATAAGCGTATTCTCGGATTCTTAAAACTTTTGATTTGCTCTTTCTTTTACTGCAAAGTACGATGTTTTTTTTGTTTAAATCTATGTAGACATTGATAAATATCAAGGTAAAAGCCGTTTTAACTTGGTTTGAGTGAAGGAATTCGTTTTATAGATAAAATCCCAAATCATGCAGAACTCCTCAAAAGGGTTGCATGGCTTAATCACAAGTGTGGTTCTTTCTTATTCAGGGTAATATGAGGAAGTTTATGCTTGAAATATATTTAGAAATAGGTACATATGAAGGACAAAGCAGTTTTAACATAGTTTGAGTGAAGGAATTAATTTTAAGACAAAATCCCAAAACATGCAGAACACACGAAAAGCTTATTCTCGGATCCTTTAGTGTTGCTCTTTCTTCTACTGCAAAATACAATGTTGTTCTTTGTTGAAGTCGATCTAGACATTGATAAATATGAAGTTAAAAGCAGTTTTAACATAGTTTGAGTGAAGGAATTGATTTTATAGCAAAATCACAAATCATACAGAACGTATGAAAATAAGCTTATTCTCCGATTCCTGATCCTTCAGTGTTGCTCTTTCTAATATTGCAAAGTACAACGTGTTTTTTTTTAAAAATCTATCCCGACATTGATAAATATGGAAGGACAAAGCAGTTTTAACTTAGTTTGAGTGAAGGAATTGATTTTATAGCAAAATCCGAAATCGTGCAGAACTCATGAAAGCAAGCTTATACTCGGATTCCTGAAACTTTAGATTTGCTCTTTCTTTTACTGCAAAGTACAACGTTGTTTTTTTGTTTAAATCTATCTAGACATTGATAAATATGAAGGACAAAACAGTTTTAACATAGTTTGAGTGAAGGAATGCATTTTATAAGAAAAATCCTAAATCATGCAGATCTCACGAAAAGCTTTTTCTCGGATTTCTGAACCTTTGCTCTTTCTTTTACTGCAAAATACAACGTTGTTTTTTGTAGAAATCTATCTAGACATTGATAAATACCAGCCGAACATCTCTGCCGCCGCTTTTGATAATTTATGGTTGGGCATTCTTACCTTTTCTTACCCGCTTTTTACAAATTATGATCTGACATTCACACCTACTTGCAGTCGAACACCTCCTCTCCCGCTTATCATCATGTGCGGTTTGATATTCGAAAATATTCTTTCATGTTTTCTAGCAATTATTGATGGATATTCAGACTGTCTTACTGCGGAGCACCTCTTTTGATGGTGTATGTTCGGGCATTCGAACGTTTCCTTACCCGCTTTTTACAAACTATAGTCGGACATTCAAACCTTGTAGCCGAACACATCCACTCCTGCTTTTGATGATGTATGGTTGGGCATTCGCACCTTTTCTTAACCATTTTTCAGTAATTATGGGTGGACATTCAGACCTTCTTATAGCCGAACACCTCCGCTCCCGCTTTTGATTGTGTATAGTCTGGCTTTCGAGCCTTTTCTTCCCCGGTTTTTACAAATTATTGTTGGACATTCAGACCTTCTTGCAGCCGAAAACCTCCGCTCCCTCTTTTCATCATACATTGTCGGGCATTCGCAAACTTTTCTTACCCGCTTTTTACAAACCATGGTCGGACTTTCACACCTTTTAGTAGCCGAACAACTCCGCTCCCGCTATTGATTGTTTACAGTCGGGTATTTTAACCTTTTCTTACCCGCTTTTTACCAACTATGGTCGGAGATTCATACCTACTCACAGCCGAAACACTCCGCTCCCGTATTTGATGGTGTATAGTCGTGCATTCTCACCCTTTCTAATCAGCTTTTTGCAAATTATGATCTGACATTCACACCTACTTCCAGTCGAACAGCTCTGCTCCCGCTTTTGATTATGTTTGGTTGGATATTCGAACCTTTTCTTAACTGCTTTTTACAAACTTTGGTCGGACGTTCACACCTTCTTGCAGCCGAACACCTCCGCTTCCGCTTTTGAATGTCTATATTCGGGCATACAAACCTTTTCTTACCCGTTTTTTACAAACCATGGTCGGACTTTCACACTTTGTTGTTGAACCACCTCCGCTCCCTCTTTTGATTGTGTACAGTCGGGTATTTTCACCTTTTCTTACTTTCTTTTTACCAACTATGCTTGGAGATTCACACCTACTCACAGCCGAACAACTTCGCTCCCGCATTTGATGGTGTATAGTCGTGCATTCTCACCCTTTTCTCATCAGCTTTTTGCAAATTATGATCTGACATTCACACCTACTTGCACTCGAACAGCTCTGCTCCCGCTTTTGATTATGTTTTGTATGATATTCACACCTTTTCTTAACTGCTGTTTACAAACTTTGGTCGGACGTTCACTCCTTCTTGCAGCCGAACACCTCCGCTTCCGGTTTTGATGGTGTATATTCGGGCATACAAACCTTTTCTTACCTGCTTTCTACAAACCATGGTCGGACATTCACACTTTGTTGCTGAACCACCTCCGCTCCCTCTTTTGATTGTGTACAGTCGGGTATTTTCACCTTTTCTTACCTGCTTTTTACCAACTATGGTCGGACATTCACACCTTACAGCGGAACACCTCCGCTCCCTCTTTTGATGGTGTATGTTCGGGCATTCGAACCCTTTCTTACCCGCCTTTTACAAACTATGGTCGGACATTCAAACCTTCTCGTAGCCGAACACATCCAATCCTGCTTTTGATGATGTATGGTTGGGCCTTCGCACCTTTTCTTACCCATTTTTCAGTAATTATTGGTGGACATTCAGACCTTCTTGCAGCTGAACACCTCCGCTCCCGCTTTTGATGGTGTATAGTCGGGCTTTCGAGCCTTTTCTTCCCCGGTTTTTACAAATTATGGTTGGACATTCAGACCTTCTTGCAGCCGAAAACCTCCGCTCCCTCTTTTCATCATACATTGTCAGGCATTCGCAACTTTTCTTACCCGCTTTTTACAAACCATGGTCGGACTTTCACACCTTTTAGTAGCCGAACAACTCCGCTCCCGCTATTGATTGTTTACAGTCGGGTATTTTAACCTTTTCTTACCCGCTTTTTACCAACTATGGTCGGATATTCACACCTTCTTACAGCGGAACACCTCCACTCTCTCTTTTGATGGTGTATGTTCGGGCATTCGAACCTATTCTGACCCCCTATTTACAAACTATGGTTGGAGATTCATACCTACTCACAGCCGAACAACTCCGCTCCCGTATTTGATGGTGTATAGTCGGGCATTCTCACCCTTTCTCATCAGCTTTTTGCAAATTATGATCTGACATTCAGACCTACTTCCAGTCGAACAGCTCTGCTCCCGCTTTTGATTATGTTTGGTTGGATATTCGAACCTTTTCTTAACTGCTTTTTAAAAACTTTGGTCGGACGTTCACACCTTCTTGCAGCCGAACACCTCCGCTTCCGCTTTTGAATGTGTATATTCGGGCATACAAACGTTTTCTTACCCGTTTTTTACAAACCATGGTCGGACTTTCACACTTTGTTGTTGAACATCTCCGCTCCCTCTTTTGATTGTGTACAGTCGGGTATTTTCACCTTTTCTTACTTTCTTTTTACCAACTATGGTCGGACGTTCACACCTTCTTGCAGCCGAAAACCTCCGCTTCCGGTTTTGATGGTGTATATTCGGGCATTCGAACCTTTTCTTACCCGCTTTTTACAAACCTTGGTCGGACATTCACACCTTACAGCGGAACACCTCCGCTCCCTCTTTTGATTGTGTACAGTCGGGTATTTTCACCTTTTCTTACCCGCTTTTTACCAACTATGGTCGGACATTCACACCTTTTTACAGCGGAACACCTCCGCTTCCGCTTTTGATGGTGTATATTCGGGCATTCGAACCTTTTCTTACCCGCTTTTTACAAACCATGGTCGGACATTCAAACCTTCTTGTAGCAGAACACATCCATTCCTGCTTTTGATGATGTTTGGTTAGGCATTCGCACCTTTTCTTACCCATTTTTCAGTAATTATTGGTGGACATTCAGACCTTCTTGCAGCTGAACACCTCTGCTCCCGCTTTTGATGGTGTATAGTCGGGCTTTCGAGCCTTTTCTTCCCCTGGTTTTTACAAATTATGGTTGGACTGTAAAAGGAGGGAGTTGGCTGTTGCTCACAAGTCCACAGCAGCACTGCACTCCCAGAAGAGATGCCTCACCGTCTCAGGCGCGCCACAACCTGGACAGGGGCAGGTGGCCGTTGCCGACATACTCCTGGAGTGCATGACAGATCTGTCTGGGAGAATCTCATCAGCCACCATCCATGACAAATCCCAAAGTCTGTTCGGAAGAGCTGAAAGGTTCACACTGCGCCAAACTGTTGAGGGCTCGCCAATAGTGAGCCCATGCACTGGACTCACTGGGGTCCGCTCCGGCACAACAGAGACCAAAGATCGATGTCACGTTAAAACTTGTACATCTTCTTGTTCTAAATTAAAATGGTTTAAAAATGTCTTTATAAAAGCATAACTTTCTGTTAGATTAAAAGACACAGGTACTTTCAGGTCTGATGGTAAAAGTCGTAGTCTTCTCAAGTAGGCCCCCATCCAGAATCTTGCCATTGCAGCTGCCGCTGGGTTTTTAGATGGGTTAATTTCACACTTTAATTGGACAGAGGTAAAGAGACTTCCTAAAAACAAATACAGATCTGGTACTGCTTTCCCTCCTTTCACTTTTGGCTTCTTCAGTACTTCCCTCCTCAACCTTTCCCATTTGGAGTTCCATAAAAAATAAAAGATGGATCGTTCCAGGTCTAAAAGAACTCTTCGAGGTGGCATAAAAACAGAACTGGCAAGCAACAGCAGAGGTAAAATAACTGTTTTGATAATTAAAATCTTGCCTTCTTGTCAGTCCTCTGAGTCCCCAAAACCCTAGTCGTTTCCTTATTTTCCCCACAATATCTGGCCAATTTGTTTTTCCTTTTCCTTCTGTATGAAATTTGATCCATGGTATTTTTTGGTCTCTGTGGGCAATTGTCAGGCAATTGTCAGGAGTCCAGTCACCTCTGATTCTGTCCATGGTCCGTAAAATTTGGTTTGTGTCTTTTCTTTGTTTATTTTTGCCACTGATCCCTTGGCATACCAGTCAGTGACATCGCAAGTTCTATTTATAGATAAAATATCTGTACACAATATGTTAATGTCATCCATGTATAGGACACATTTAGCTACCAAGCCTGCACTGCCTGGGATTACAACTCCTTTAATCTGTCGATCTTTTCTCAAGATCTGTGCTACAGGCTCGATGCAACACACATACAAGAGAGCATATAATGGGCATCCTTGCCGAACACCGCACTTCACTTTCACTGCATCAGTCAGGTGACCATTTATGACGAACCTACTGCTTATATCTTGGTACAGTAATCCCACCCATGTCGTCAGTCTTTGAGGGAAACCCACCTTTTGCAACACCTGAAAGAGATATTGATGCGAGACCCGATCAAAAGCTTTTTCAAAGTCTAAATTTAAGATGACAAGCCGGGTGTTTCTGTCTCTAGCGTAATCAATGATGTCTCGAGTCAGTACGAGGCTGTCGGTGAGTTGTCTCCCTGAGATGGCACAAGCCAAATTACCTCCTCTAAAACAAAGGACATCCATGTCGCTAAAACCTTGCTAAAAAGTTTACAGTCAAAGTTTAAAAGTGTGATGGCCTCCAATTCTTTAGGTCAGTCTTGTCATTTTTCTTATAATGTAGAGTCACTATTCCCACTCTAAAACTGTCAGGCAGTCGGTCGAGTTTTTCAAAATCTTTAAAAACATCTAAAATGTCTGATGATAAAAGGTCCCAAAAGGTCAGATAGAATTCTGCAGGAAGCCCGTCTAAACCCGGAGCTCGACTTCTCTTAAAACCTGTTAGGCATTTTTCTCTAAAGCAGTAAAATCCTGTGTCAAGTGTGCATTCTCTTTTACGGTTTTGTCAACGAATTTTAAAATTTCTGCCGATGTTTCCAAGTGCACTGGTTTCTCTTTGTACATGTTACTATAAAAGGTATGTACAGTTTCAATCATCTCTTGTGTGGATTTTGTTAAAAACCCATCTTCTCTTTTTAGATTTTGAATACACTCCTTTTTATTTATAACTTTCTTAAAAAAGTACTGTGTGCATTTTTCACCTTCCTCAATTTCCTGCTCCCTGCTTCTTCCAAAAATTCCTTTACTCTTTATTTCTGCTAAAACTGACATTTCCTTTTTGACATCTTTGATTTCTTCATTAAAGTCTATGCCACACTGATTTAGTTTAAAGTAGCCCTGTAAGCGTTTCTGTAGTCCCATCATACATCTATTCTCTTTCCTTTTTTTATGTTTACCTTGCTGTTTAAAAAAAGTCTGGGTCGTTTCCTTCACCATTTCCCCCCATTGTGCATGTGTTTCGTAGAGGTCTTGAAGGGTCTGCCACTCTTTATAACATTCCCTGTACTGACTGACTATGATTTCATCCTCCAACAGGGAACAGTTGAGTTTCCACAGACCACTTCCTACCGTCACACCAGAAGGGAGTGAAAGGGTGCAGGAGAGCATAAGGTGGTCTGAAAAGAAAACAGGGGTTAATCTAACATCCATGGGTGGGCAATCTCTAGTAAAGAAATAATCAATGCGAGAGGCTCTGGTGCCATCACGACTAAACCAGGTGAAGCCCTCCTCTCTGGGATGCATAGTTTTAAAACAGTCAGTAAGCTTAAAATCCTTGCATATGCCCTGAAGTAAAATCGAAGTCTTATCCACTTTAAAATCTCCCCCTGCTCTTTTTCTATCTTTCCTGCTCAAGATACAGTTAAAATCCCCTCCTACAACTAAAGGTGCTTGCCCTAGCATGTAAAGCTGTATATCTTCTAAAAGGTTATACCTGTCATTTTTTCCATCGAAACCATAAATATTTAAGAGGTTAAAGTCTTGCCCCATAAAATTCAAGTGTGCTAAAAGTGCCCGTCCGTCTCTCACCACTGTGCTACCTTTCACCAGAACATGCAGATTTTTAATTAGAATGGCCACACCATCATTTTTATTTTGATTTGAGCAACTCCATATCGATAAATGGGGCCCCATTTCCTCCCATTGTCTATGGTTTTTTAAAAAAGGTAGTCCACATTCTTGTATTAAAAACACATCTGATTTTATGGAGTCTAAGAAGGATAAAATACTCTGGGCTCTTGTCTTTGATTTCACACTTCTCACATTTAGTGTTGAGAAGGTGAGAACCATTAAAAGGATAAAGGAAAGTAGGTATGTCATTTTCGTTTTTCTTTTTTTTTTTTTTTTCCTTGTCCTGTTCAGCATTATGGCAGCAGAATTGTAGTCTGAATACCTTTGATGCCAAACAGATTTGCTTTGCCAAGGGAAGTTTTATAAATGTAAAGCTCCCCTTGATGCCCATTTATTTATTTCTGTTTACAATATATAACATGTAATAGAACTGAACCGGACCGGGGGACAAGGAAAGAAGAAGAGGAAAGAAGAGGAAACAGAACAAAAATAGAAACAAAAACCAGACAACCAGCTGCTACACCTGTAAAAAACAAAACAGACAACAATCCATGGCCTCTGAGGGGAATCCAGCCTTAGCGCCACCAGGAGTACCTGAAAGGAGCTAGTCTCCCCCGGAGAGGGCAGCCAGGGACTGGCTGCAATAGGCATCCCCGCTACCTGGGAGCCAACACAGGGCAGGAGGGCCTGATGTCCACCAGGCTTGGGGTCTGCAGCGGCCATATTCCGGGAGCTACTGTACATCCAGAAGGCACCCATCCCGCCCCACCCCACTCAACCCAACCCCACCCCACCCCGGAGGACCTCTACAAAAAACAAACAAACAACAACAAAAAACAAACAAACAAACCACCCGGTCACACCAGTCGCAGCAGCCCGGTTCTGAGACCCACCATCACCCAGGCCCCCCCCAACAGGGGAAAAGCGCCCACCCCCCCCACCGCACGCCCCAACACCCTGAAAAAAACAACCATCTGCGGACAACTTGGAGGTCCCAGAACAACAAGCCCGGCACCAGGACCTGCACAAACCCACCCATACTGTGGCGCGTCCAGGGTAACCCAGCCCCCCCAGGCACAGGCAGGGCCCCCCTCCTCGGGCGCAAGGCAGTGCAGAGCCACCAGGGCCCAGGCCCAGCACCACCACCCACGCCAGAGCGGCCCGGCCACCCGGCATAGAGCCAGCAGCCACCACCCCAAGGCCCCTAAGGGACCCCACCCCACAACGCAAGACAGCCCCACCCGCAAGCCCCAAAACTGCCCTCCAAGCCCGACACGCAGTCCCCCCCAGCAATGACCAACCCGGTCCCCACGTTTCCATGCTAATATAATCTAAAAGAAAATTTCTAAACTGGTTAATACACAGATTGTTCTTCGCTTTCCAGTTCATGAGAATAGTTTTCTTTGCGATACATAACACTGTGAGAACCATGTGTGCTGAGTTAATTTTCATGTTGATGTTGTCTAAGTCACCCAGTATGCACAGTGTGGGGCATGCCATGTTGATAGGTCCTCACAGACTTCAAGCCAGAACTTCTGGACAGGCGCACAAAACCACAAAGCGTGTGCATAATCATCAGGTGTGTTATCTGTGCAATGTGAGCAGATATTTGAGTGTGTTAGACCCATCCTGAACATCCTTTGTCCTGTATAGTGTGTTCTATGAAGGATTTTGTATTGTATGAGCTGTAAATTAGGATTTCGAGTCATTCTGAAGGTGTTCAAACATATTTGTGGCCAGAAGCTATGACTAGAACTGATGGATAAATCTGCCTCCCATTTTGAGGATGGAAGAGACATTGTGTCATCTATCTTAGACAATAATTTATATATTTTTCATAGTAGTTTTGGGGTGCAGATGCTTAGAAATTCTGCTACCCTAGTTGGGAGTTGTAAGTCTGGTTGGTGGAGGATATATTTCTTTGTTATTATAGACTTAAGTTGTTGATATTCTAGGAATGTATTACTGCCTATCTCATGTTGTGATATGAGCTCATCAAATGAAATAAAATTTCCATTCTGGATTATATGTTCCAGATGTTTGATTCCTTTGATCTTCCACAGAGTAAAGTTTAGCATTTTTTTGTTTTGCAGTATGTCAGGATTGTTCCAGATGGGTGTAAGCTTACACGGGACAAGTGAGGACTTTGTTATTTTAAGAAATTCCCACCAGGCTGTCAGAGAGGTGCTGATGTTAATGCTTTTGAAACATTTGTGATTTTTTACGTTTTGACTGGCAGGTCAGAGATCTCCAGATTATCACACAATGCTTGTTCTATTTTTATCCATGGTTCATCTATTGGGCTAGGTTTAAACCACTTTGATATATACTGTAACCTATTGGCTGAAAATTAGGTAAATCTAATCCACCACAGTCCTTGGTCTTGTGTAGGGTTTTTAAACTAATACGTGGTGGTTTGTTTTTCCACAGAAATTTGGAGATGCATGAATCTAGTGACTTAAACCAAGTAGCAGATGGTTTTATGGGGATCATTGAGAACAAATAATTAACTTTTGGTAGTATCATCATTTTAATGGTTGTAACTCTCCCCATAAGTGATATAGGTAAGGACTTCCAACGAGAGAGATCGTCCTCTACTGTCTTTAATAATTGCACATAATTTAGCTTTGTTAGCTCTGAGAGCCTGGATGAAATGTTTATGCCTAAATATCTAATATTTCCTGACTGTAAAGTGATCACAGGTATATTCTGGATTCTACAGTTAATGGGCAGAACTGTGGTCTTAGACCAATTGATAGAGTAGTCAGAAAGTGCTGAGAATTTATTTATGAGTGTGATCGTGTGAGTGAGAGACGTTTGAGAGTTCTGAAGGAAAAGCAAAACTTCATCAGCATAAAGACTTATTTTATGCTCAATATTTTGGGGTGCCTTATATTAAATATTTCTATCTTGTCTGATAGCAGCTGCTAAAGGTTTGATGAAAATAGCAAAAAGTGAGGGAGAAAGTGGGCAACCCTGTCTTGTACCTCTCTGCAGACTGAAGCTTGGAGAAGTTTGATCATTTGTCCTGACACACGCATTTGGGGAGCTATATAATATCCTTATCCAGTTTATGAAGTGTGACCCAAACCCAAATTTGTTTAATGCTGATGTGTTCAGCTACAAAAAGGTTTGAATGTCCGACCATAGTTTGTAAAAAGCGGGGAAGAAAAGGCTCGAAAGCCCAACTATACACCATCAAAAGCGGGAGCGGAGGTGGTTCAGCTGCAAGGTGTGAATGTCCGACTAAAGTTTGTAAAAAGCGGGTAAGACAAGGTGCGAATGCCCAACAATGTATGATCAAAAGAGGGAGCGGAGGTGTTCGGCTGCAAGAAGGTCTGAATGTCCAACCATAATTTGTAAAAACTGGGGAAGAAAAGGCTCGAAAGCCCGACTATACACCATCAAAAGCGGGAGCGGAGGTGTTCAACTGCAAGAAGGTCTGAATGTCCAACAATATTTACTGAAAAATGGTTAAGAAAAGGTGCGAATGCCCAACCATACATCATCAAAAGCAGGAGTGGATGTGTTCGGCTACAAGAAGGTTTGAATGTCCGAGCATAGTTTGTAAAAAGCGGGTAAGAAAAGGTTCGAATGCCCGAACAGACACCATCAAAAGAGGGAGCGGAGGTGTTCCGCTGTAAGAAGGTGTGAATGTCCGACCATAGTTGGTAAAAAGCGGGTAAGAAAAGGTTAAAATACCCGACTGTACACAATCAATAGAGGGAGTGGAGTTGTTCGGCTACAAGAAGGTGTGAAAGTCCGACCATGGTTTGTAAAAAGCGGGTAAGAAAAGGTTCGAATGCCCGAATATATACCATCAAAAGCGGAAGCGGAGGTGTTCGGCTGCAAGAAGGTGTGAAAGTCCGACCAAAGTTTGTAAAAAGCAGTTAAGAAAAGGTTCGAATATCCAACCAAACATAATCAAAAGCGGGAGCAGAGCTGTTCGACTGCAAGTAGGTGTGAATGTCAGATCATAATATGCAAAAAGCTGATGAGAAAGGGTGAGAATGCCCGACTATACACCATCAAATGCGGGAGCGGAAGTGTTCGGCTGTGAGTAGGTGTGAATGTCCGACCATAATTGCTGAAAAATGTGTTAGAAAAGACTAGAATGCCGGACCACACATCATCAAAAGCGGGAGAAGTAGTGTTCGGCTGCAAGTAGGTGTGAATGTCCAGCCATAATTACTCACAAACGGGTAAGAAAAGGTAGTATTGCGAGACCATACATGATCAAAACCGGGAGCGGAGGTGGTTCAGCTACAAGGTGTGAATTTCTGACTAAAGTTTGTAAAAAGCGGGTAAGACAAGTTGCGAATGCCTGACAATGTATGATCAAAAGAGGGAGCGGAGGTTTTCGCCTGCAAGGTCTGAATTTCCAACCATAATTTGTAAAAACCGGGGAAGAAAAGGCTCAAAAGCCCGACTATACACCATCAAAAGCGGGAGCGGAGGTGTTCAGCTGCAAGAAGGTCTGAATGTCCACCAATGATTACTGAAAAATGGTTAAGAAAAGGTGCGAATGCCCAACCATACATCATTAAAAGCAGGAGTGGATGTGTTCGGCTACAAGAAGGTTTGAATGTCCGACCATAGTTTGTAAAAGGCGGGTAAGAAAAGGTTCGAATGCCCGAACATACACCATCAAAAGAGGGAGCGGAAGTGTTCCGCTGTAAGAAGGTGTGAAAGTCCGACCATAGTTGGTAAAAAGCGGGTAAGAAAAGGTTCGTATGCCCGAATATACACCATCAAAAGAGAAAGCGGAGGTGTTCGGCTACAAGAAGACGTGAACGTCCGACCAAAGTTTGTAAAAAGCAGTTAAGAAAAGGTTCGAATATACAATCAAACAGAATCAAAAGCGGGAGCAGAGCTGTTCGACTGCAAGTAGGTGTGAATGTCAGATCATAATTTGCAAAAAGCTGATGAGAAAGGGTGAGAATGCCCGACTATGCACCATCAAATGCGGGAGCGGAAGTGTTCGGCTGTGAGTAGGTGTGAATGTCCGACCATAATTGCTGAAAAATGTGTTAGAAAAGACTAGAATGCCGGACCATACATCATCAAAAGCGGGAGAAGTGGTGTTCGGCTGCAAGTAGGTGTGAATGTCCAGCCATAATTACTCACAAACGGGTAAGAAAAGTTAGTATTGCCAGACCATACATGATCAAAACAGGGAGCGGAGGTGGTTCAGCTGCAAGGTGTGAATGTCTGACTAAAGTTTGTAAATAGTGGGTAAGACAAGGTGCGAATGCCCGACAATGTATGATCAAAAGACGGAGCGGAAGTTTTCGTCTGCAAGGTCTGAATTTCCAACCATAATTTGTAAAAACCGGGGAAGAAAAGGCTCAAAAGCCCGACTATACACCATCAAAAGCGGGAGCGGAGGTGTTCAGCTGCAAGAAGGTCTGAATGTCCACCAATGATTACTGAAAAATGGTTAAGAAAAGGTGCGAATGCACAACCATACATCATTAAAAGCAGGAGTGGATGTGTTCGGCTACAAGAAGGTTTGAATGTCCGACCATAGTTTGTAAAAGGCGGGTAAGAAAAGGTTCGAATGCCCGAACATAAACCATCAAAAGAGGGAGCGGAGGTGTTCGGCTGTAAGAAGGTGTGAAAGTCCGACCATAGTTTGTAAAAAGCGGGTAAGAAAAGGTTAAAATACCCGACAGTACACAATCAAAAGAGGAAGCGGATGTGTTCGGCTACAAGAAGGTCTGAATGTCCAACAATAATTTGTAAAAACCGGGGAAGAAAAGGCTCGAAAGCCCAACTATACACCATCAAAAGCGGGAGCGGAGGTGGTTCAGCTGCAAGAAGGTGTGAATGTCCGACTAAAGTTTGTAAAAAGCAGGTAAGACAAGGTGCGAATGCCCAACAATGTATGATCAAAAGAGGGAGCGGAGGTGTTCGGCTGCAAGAAGGTCTGAATGTCCAACCATCATTTGTAAAAACCGGGGAAGAAAAGGCTCGAAAGCCCGACTATACACCATCAAAAGCGGGAGCGGAGGTGTTCAGCTGCAAGAAGGTCTGAATGTCCACCAATATTTACTGAAAAATGGTTAAGAAAAGGTGCGAATGCCGAACCATACATCATCAAAAGCAGGAGTGGATGTGTTCGGCTAGAAGAAGGTTTGAATGTCCGAGCATAGTTTGTTAAAAGCGGGTAAGAAAAGGTTCGAATGCCCGAACAGACACCATCAAAAGAGGGAGCGGAGGTGTTCCGCTGTAAGAAGGTGTGAATGTCCGACCATAGTTGGTAAAAAGCGGGTAAGAAAAGGTTAAAATACCCGACTGTACACAATCAATAGCGGGAGTGGAGTTGTTCGGCTACAAGAAGGTGTGAAAGTCCGACCAAAGTTTGTAAAAAGCAGTTAAGAAAAGGTTCGAATATCCAACCAAACATAATCAAAAGCGGGAGCAGAGCTGTTCGACTGAAAGTAGGTGTGAATGTCAGATCATAATATGCAAAAAGCTGATGAGAAAGGGTGAGAATGCCCGACTATACACCATCAAATGCGGGAGCGGAAGTGTTCGGCTGTGAGTAGGTGTGAATGTCCGACCATAATTGCTGAAAAATGTGTTAGAAAAGACTAGAATGCCGGACCACACATCATCAAAAGCGGGAGAAGTGGTGTTCGGCTGCAAGTAGGTATGAATGTCCAGCCATAATTACTCACAAACGGGTAAGAAAAGGTAGTATTGCGAGACCATACATGATCAAAACAGGGAGCGGAGGTGGTTCAGCTACAAGGTGTGAATTTCTGACTAAAGTTTGTAAAAAGCGGGTAAGACAAGTTGCGAATGCCTGACAATGTATGTTCAAAAGAGGGAGCGGAGGTTTTCGTCTGCAAGGTCTGAATGTCCAACCATAATTTGTAAAAACCGGGGAAGAAAATGCTCGAAAACCCGACTATACACCATCAAAAGCGGGAGAGGAGGTGTTCAGCTGCAAGAAGGTCTGATTGTCCACCAATAATTACTGAAAAATTGTTAAGAAAAGGTGCAAATGCCCAACCATACATCATCAAAAGCAGGAGTGGATTTGTTCAGCTACAAGAAGGTGTGAATGTCCGACCATAGTTGGTAAAAAGCGGGTAAGAAAAGGTTCGTATGCCCGAACATAAACCATCAAAAGAGGGAGCGGAGGTGTTCCGCTGTAAGAAGGTGTGAAAGTCCGACCATAGTTGGTAAAAAGCGGGTAAGAAAAGGTTAAAATACCCAACTGTACACAATCAAAAGAGCGAGCGGATGTGTTCGGCTACAAGAAGGTGTGAAGGTCCACCCATGGTTTGTAAAAAGCGGGTAACAAAAGGTTCGAATGCCCGAATATATACCATCAAAAGCGGGAGTGGAGGTGTTCGGCTGCAAGAAGGTGTGAACGTCCGACCAAAGTTTGTAAAAAGCAGTTAAGAAAAGGTTCGAATATACAATCAAACATAATCAAAAGCAGGAGTAGAGCTGTTCGACTGCAAGTAGGTGTGAATGTCCGACCATAATTGCTGAAAAATGTGTTAGAAAAGACTAGAATGCCGGACAATACATCATCAAAAGCGGGAGAAGTGGTGTTCGGCTGCAAGTAGGTGTGAAGGTCAGATCATATTATGCAAAAAGCTGATGAGAAAGGGTTAGAATGCCCGACTATACACCATCAAATGCGGGAGCGGAAGTGTTCGGCTGTGAGTAGGTGTGAATGTCCGACCATAATTGCTGAAAAATGTGTTAGAAAAGACTAGAATGCCGGACCACACATCATCAAAAGCGGGAGAAGTGGTGTTCGGCTGCAAGTAGGTATGAATGTCCAGCCATAATTACTCACAAACGGGTAAGAAAAGGTAGTATTGCGAGACCATACATGATCAAAACAGGGAGCGGAGGTGGTTCAGCTACAAGGTGTGAATTTCTGACTAAAGTTTGTAAAAAGCGGGTAAGACAAGTTGCGAATGCCTGACAATGTATGTTCAAAAGAGGGAGCGGAGGTTTTCGTCTGCAAGGTCTGAATGTCCAACCATAATTTGTAAAAACCGGGGAAGAAAATGCTCGAAAACCCGACTATACACCATCAAAAGCGGGAGAGGAGGTGTTCAGCTGCAAGAAGGTCTGATTGTCCACCAATAATTACTGAAAAATTGTTAAGAAAAGGTGCAAATGCCCAACCATACATCATCAAAAGCAGGAGTGGATTTGTTCAGCTACAAGAAGGTGTGAATGTCCGACCATAGTTGGTAAAAAGCGGGTAAGAAAAGGTTCGTATGCCCGAACATAAACCATCAAAAGAGGGAGCGGAGGTGTTCCGCTGTAAGAAGGTGTGAAAGTCCGACCATAGTTGGTAAAAAGCGGGTAAGAAAAGGTTAAAATACCCAACTGTACACAATCAAAAGAGCGAGCGGATGTGTTCGGCTACAAGAAGGTGTGAAGGTCCACCCATGGTTTGTAAAAAGCGGGTAACAAAAGGTTCGAATGCCCGAATATATACCATCAAAAGCGGGAGTGGAGGTGTTCGGCTGCAAGAAGGTGTGAACGTCCGACCAAAGTTTGTAAAAAGCAGTTAAGAAAAGGTTCGAATATACAATCAAACATAATCAAAAGCAGGAGTAGAGCTGTTCGACTGCAAGTAGGTGTGAATGTCCGACCATAATTGCTGAAAAATGTGTTAGAAAAGACTAGAATGCCGGACAATACATCATCAAAAGCGGGAGAAGTGGTGTTCGGCTGCAAGTAGGTGTGAAGGTCAGATCATATTATGCAAAAAGCTGATGAGAAAGGGTTAGAATGCCCGACTGTACACCATCAAATATGGGAGCGGAAGTGTTCGGCTGTGAGTAGGTCTGAATGTCCTACCATAATTGCTGAAAAATGTGTTATAAAACGTAAGAATGCTGGACCATACATTATCAAAAGCGGGAGAGGTGGTGTTCGGCTGCAAGAAGGTGTGAAAGTCCGACCATGGTTTGTAAAAAGCGGGTAAGAAAAGGTTCGAATGCCCGAATATATACCATCAAAAGCGGAAGCGGAGGTGTTCGGCTGCTAGAAGGTGTGAAAGTCCGACCAAAGTTTGTAAAAAGCAGTTAAGAATAGGTTCGAATATCCAACCAAACATAATCTAAAGCGGGAGCAGAGCTGTTCGACTGCAAGTAGGTGTGAATGTCAGATCATAATATGCAAAAAGCTGATGAGAAAGGGTGAGAATGCCCGACTATACACCATCAGATGCGGGAGCGGATGTGTTCGGCTGTGAGTAGGTGTGAATTTCCGACCATAATTGCTGAAAAATGTGTTAGAAAAGGCTAGAATGCCGGACCATACATCATCAAAAGCGGGAGAAGTGGTGTTCGGCTGCAAGTAGGTGTGAATGTCCAGCCATAATTACTCACAAACGGGTAAGAAAAGGTAGTATTGCCAGACCATACATGATCAAAACAGGGAGCGGAGGTGGTTCAGCTCCAAGAAGGTGTGAATGTCCGACTAAAGTTCAAATATATTAACAAAAGCGGGAGGAGAGGTCTTCGGATGAAGAGTGGTTGAGAATTTCCAACCATAATCTATAAAATTCGGTGAAAAAAAGGTGTGATAGAACACTAAAAGGTGGAGCGGAAGTGTTCGGCTGCAAGAAGGTGTGAATGTCCGACTATATTTGGTGAAAAGCAGGTGAAGCAAGGTCTGAATGCCCAACCTTACATTATCAAAAGCGAGATCAGAGGTGTTTGGCTGCAAGAAGGCCATAGTTTGCCAAAAGCGGGTAAGCTGCAAATGACCAACTAAATATCAACAAAAGTGGGGGTGGAGGTCTTCGGATGCAACTGGGTGTGAACATCCCACCATACAAGTATGGTGGAGAGGAAGCTGTGAACAGCCGACCATAGTTTGCAAAAAGCGGGTGAGAAAAGGTGCGAATGTCCAACCATACATGATCAAAACAGGGAGCGGAGGTGTTTGGCTGTGACAAGGTGTGAATGTCCACCCAAAATTAATGAAAAGCGGGCAAAAAGTAGGTTTGAATGCCCAAGCATACATCATCAAAAGAAGGAGTGGATGTGTTCGGCTACAAGAAGGTTTGAATGTCCGAGCATAGTTTGTAAAAAGCGGTTAAGAAAAGGTTCGAATGCCCAAACATACACCATCAAAAGAGGGAGCGGAGGTGTTCCGCTGTAAGAAGGTGTGAATGTCCGACCATAGTTGGTAAAAAGTGGGTAAGAAAAGGTTAAAATACCCGACTGTACACAATCAATAGGGGGAGCGGAGTTATTCGGCTACAAGAAGGTGTGAAAGTCCAACCATGGTTTGTAAAAAGCTGGTAAGAAAAGGTTCGAATGCCCGAATATATACCATCAAAAGCGGAAGCGGATGTGTTCGGCTGCAAGAAGGTGTGAACGTCCGACCAAAGTTTGTAAAAAGCAGTTAAGAAAAGGTTCGAATATCCAACCAAACATAATCAAAAGCGGGAGCAGAGCTGTTCGACTGCAAGTAGGTGTGAATGTCCAGCCATAATTACTCACAAACGGGTAAGAAAAGGTAGTATTGCCAGACCATACATGATCAAAACAGGGAGCTGAGGTGGTTCAGCACCAAGGTGTGAATGTCTGACTATAGTTTGTAAAAAGCGGGTAAGATAAGGTGCGAATGCCCGACAATGTATAATCAAAAGAGGCAGCAGAGGTTTTCGGCTACAAGAAGGTTTGAATGTCCGACCATAGTTTGTAAAAAGCGGGTAAGAAAAGGTTCAAATGCCTGACTATACACCATCAAAAGCGGGAGCGGAGATGTTCCGCTGTAAGACGGTGTGAATGTCCGACCATAGTTGGTAAAAAGCGGGTAAGAAAAGGTTAAAATACCCGACTGTACACAATCAATAGCGGGAGCGGAGTTGTTCGGCTACAAGAAGGTGTGAAAGTCCAACCATCGTTTGTAAAAAGTTGGTAAGAAAAGGTTCGAATGCCCGAATATATACCATCAAAAGCGGAAGCGGAGGTGTTCGGCTGCAAGAAGGTGTGAACGTCCGACCAAAGTTGGCAAAAAGCAGTAAAGAAAAGGTTCGAATATCCAAACATAATTAAAAGCGAGAGAGATTGTGTTCAGCTGCAAGTAGTTGTGAATATCCAGCCATAATTACTCACAAACGGGTAAGAAAATGTAGTATTGCTTGACCATACATGATCAAAACAGGGAGCGGAGGTGGTTTAGCTGCAAAAAGGGGTGAATGTCCAACTAAAGTTCAAATATATTAACAAAAGAGGGAGGAGAGGTCTTCGGATTAGAGTGGTTGAAATTTCCAACCATAATCTATAAAATGCGGTGAAAAAAAAAGGTGTGAAGGAATGAATTTTATAGCAAAATCCGAAATCATGCATAACTCCGCAAAAGGAACGTATTGCTCAACCAAAGGGATGCTTCTTTCTCATTCAGGGTGATATGAGGAACTTTATGCTTGATACATTTTAGACATGGATAACTATGAAGGACAAAGCAATTTTAACTTGGTTTGAGCAAAGCAATTCATTTTATAGGAAAATCCGAAATCGTGCAGGACTCATGAAAGTAAGCTTATTCTCGGATTCCTGATCCTCCAGTGTTGCTCTTTCCTATACTGCAAAATACAGCCTTGTTCTTTGTTGAAATCGATATAGACATTGATAAATATGAAGGACAAAGCAGTTTCCACTTTGTTTGAGTGAAGGAATTAATTTTATAGCAAAATCCCAAATCAAGCAGAACGTATGAAAATAAGCTTGTTTTCGGATTCCTGATCCTTCAGTGTTGCTATTTCTTCTACTGCAAAATACAATGTTGTTCTTTGTTGAAGTCAATCTAGACATTGAAAAATATGAAGGACAAAGCAGTTTCCAATTTGTTTGAGTAAAGGAATTAATTTTATACATAAAATCCCAAATCATGCAGAACGTATGAAAATAAGCTTATTCTCGGATTCCTGTTCCTTCAGTGTTGCTCTTTCTACTACTGCAAAATACAATGTTGTTCTTTGTTGAAGTCGATCTAGACATTGATAAATATGAAGGACAAAGCAGTTTTAACTTGGTTTGAGTGAAGGAATTCATTTTATACATAAAATCCCAAATCATGCAGAACGTATGAAAATAAGCTTATTCTCGGATTACTGATCCTTCAGTGTTGCTCTTTCTTCTACTGCAAAATCCAGTGTTGTTCTTTGTTGAAGTCAATCTAGACATTGATAAATATGAAGGACAAAGCAGTTTTAACTTGGTTTGAGTGAAGGAATTCATTTTATACATAAAATCCCAAATCATGCAGAACGTTTGAAAATAAGCTTATTCTCGGATTCCTAAAACTTTTGATTTGCTCTTTCTTTACTGCAAAGTACAATGTTGTTCTTTGTTGAAGTCGATCTAGACATTGATAAATATGAAGGACAAAGCAGTTTTAACTTGGTTTGAGTGAAGGAATTCATTTTATACATAAAATCCCAAATCATGCAGAACGTATGAAAATAAGCTTATTCTCGGATTACTGATCCTTCAGTGTTGCACTTTCTTCTACTGCAAAATCCAGTGTTGTTCTTTGTTGAAGTCAATCTAGACATTGATAAATATGAAGGACAAAGCAGTTTTCACTTGGTTTGAGTGAAGGATTTGCAGCTGAAAACCTCCCGCTCCCACTTTTTATTGTGTATAGTCGGGCTTTCGAGCCTTTTCTTACCCGGTTTTTAGAAATTATGGTTGGACATTCAGACCTTGCAGCCGAAGACCTCCACTCCCTCTTTTGATCATACATTGTCGGGCATTAGCACCTTTTCTTACCCGCTTTTTACAAACTATAGTCAGACATTCACACCTTGCAACTGAACCACCTCAGCTCCCTGTTTTGATCATGTATGGTCTGGCAATACTACCTTTTCTTACCCGTTTGTGAGTAATTATGGCTGGACATTCACACCTACTTGCAGTCGAACAGCTCTGCTCCCGCTTTTGATGGTATATATTCGGGCATTCGAACCTTTTCTTAACTGCTTTTTGCAAACTTTGGTCGGACGTTCACACCTTCTTGCAGCCGAACACCTCCGCTTCCGCTTTTGATGGTATATATTCGGGCATTCGAACCTTTTCTTAGCAGCTTTTTACAAACCATGGTTGAACTTTCACACCTTCTTGTAGCCGAACACCTCCGCTCCCGCTTTTGATGGTGTATAGTCAGGCATTTGAACCTTTTCTTACCCGCTTTTTACAAACTATGGTCGGACATTCAAACCTTCTTGCAGCCGAAAACATCCGCTCCCTCTTTTGATCATACATTGTCGGGCATTCGCACCTTTTCTTACCAGTTTTTTACAAACCATGGTCGGACTGTCACACATTCTTGTAGCCAAACACATCCGCTCCCGCTATTGATTGTGTACAGTCGGGTATTTTAACCTTTTCTTACCCGTTTTTTACCAACTATGGTTGGACATTCACACCTTCTTACAGCGGAACACCTCCGCTCCCTCTTTTGATGGTGTATGTTTGGGCATTCGAACCTTTTCTTACCCGCTTTTTACAAACAATGCTCGGACATTCAAACCTTCTTGTAGCCGAACACATCCACTCCTGCTTTTGATGATGTATGGTTGGGCATTCAAACCTACTTGTTGCCCGCTTTTCATTAATTTTGGGTGGACATTCACACCTTGTCACAGCCAAACACCTCCGCTCCCTGTTTTGATCATGTATGGTTGGAAATTCGCACCTTTTCTCACCCGCTTTTTGCCAACTATGGTCGGCTGTTCACTGCTTCCTCTCCACCATACTTGTATGGTGGGATATTCACACCCACTTGCATCCGAAGACCTTTTGTTGATATTTAGTCGGTCATTCGCAGCTTACTCGCTATTGGCAAACTATGGCCTTCATGCAGACAAACACCTCTGATCTCGCTTTTGATGATGTAAGGTTGGGCATTCAGACCTTGCTTCACCTGCTTTTCACCAAATATAGTCGGAAATTCACACCTTCTTGCAGCCGAACACTTCCGCTCCACCTTTTAGTGTTCTATCACACCTTTTTTTTCACCGCATTTTATAGATTATGGTTGGAAATTCTCAACCACTCTCATCCGAAGACCTCTCCTCCCGCTTTTGTTAATATATTTGAACTTTAGTCGGACATTCACACCTTCTTGCAGCTGAACCACCTCCGCTCCCTGTTTTGATCATGTATGGTCTGGCAATACTACCTTTTCTTACCCGTTTGTTAGTAATTATGGCTGGACATTCACACCTACTTGCAGCCGAACACCACCTCTCCCGCTTTTGATGATGTATGGACCGGCATTCTTACCTTTTCTAACACATTTTTCAGCAATTATGGTCGGAGATTCACACTTACTCACAGCCGAACAACTCCGCTCCCGCATTTGATCGTGTATAGTCAGGCATTCTCACCCTTTCTCTTCAGCTTTTTGCAAATTATGATCTGACATTCACACCTGCTTTTGATAATGTATGGTTGGGCATTCGCACCTTTTCTTACCCATTTTTCAGTAATTATGGGTGGACATTCACACCTTCTTGCAGTCGAACAGCTCTGCTCCCGCTTTTGATTATGTTTGGTTGGATATTCAAACCTTTTCTTAACTGCTTTTTACAAACTTTGGTCGGACGTTCACACCTTCTTGCAGCCGAACACATCCACTTCCACTTTTGATGGTATATATTCGGGCATTCGAACCTTTTCTTACCCGCTTTTTACAAACCGTGGTCGGACTTTCACACCTTCTTGTAGCCAAACAACTCCGCTCCCGCTATTGATTGTGTACAGTCGGGTATTTTAACCTTTTCTTACCCGCTTTTTACCAACTATGGTCGGACATTTACACCTTCTTACAGCGGAACACCTCCGCTCCCTCTTTTGATGGTCTATGTTCGGGCATTCAAACCTTTTCTTACCCGCTTTTTACAAACTATGGTCGGACATTCAAACCTTCTTGTAGCCGAACACATCCACTCCTGCTTTTGATGATGTATGGTTGGGCATTTTCACCTTTTCTTACCCATTTTTCAGTAATTATGGGTGGACATTCACACCTTCTTGCAGCTGAACAACTCCTCTCCCGCTTATGATCATGTGCGGTTTGATATTCGAAAATTTTCTTTCATGTTTTAAAGCAATTATTGATGGACATTCAAATCTTCTTGTAGCCGAACACATCCACTCCTGCTTTTGATGATGTATGGTTTGGCATTCGCACCCTTTTTTTACCCATTTTTCAGGAATTTTGGGTGGACATTCAGACCTTCTTGCAGCCGAAAACCTCCGCTCCCTCTTTTGATCATACATTGTCGGGCATTCGCACCTTATCTTACCCGCTTTTTACAAACTATAGTCAGACATTCACACCTTGCAGCTGAACCACCTCCGCTCCCTGTTTTGATCATGTATGGTCTGTCAATACTACCTTCTCTTACCCGTTTTGAGTAATTAATCCCAAAATATTGAGCATAAAATAAGTCTTTATGCTGATGATGTATTACTTTTCCTTCAGAACTCACAGACGTCTCTCAGTCACACGATCACACTCATAAATAAATTCTCAGCACTTTCTGACTACTCTATCAACTGGTCTAAGACCACAGTTCTGCCCATTAACTGTAGGGTCCATAATATACCTGCGATCACTTTACAGTCAGGAAATATTAGATATTTAGGCATAAATATTTCCTCCAGGCTCTCAGAGCTAACAAAGCTAAATTATGTGCAATTATTAAAGACAGTAGAGGACAATCTCTCGTTGGAAGTCCTTACCTATATCACTTATGGGGAGAGTTACATCCATTAAAATGATGATACTACCAAAAGTTAACTATTTGTTCTCAATGATCCCCATAAAACCATCTGCTACTTGGTTTAAGTCACTAGATTCATGCATCTCCAAATTTCTGTGGAAAAACAAACCACCACGTATTAGTTTAAAAACCCTACAGAAGACCAAGGACAGTGGTGGATTAGATTTACCTCATTTTCAGCACTATTCCTTAGACAATAGGTTACAATATATATCAAAATGGTTTAAATCTTGTTGTTGTCACAGTTCCCAGAGACGTTGTAATCGTTGAGGATTCTATATTCACCCCCTCATTAGAGGCACGTAATGAAGATTGATGACACTAAATCTTCTTCTCTGTTCATTGCTGGCATCATTCCCAGCATCGTAAGTGTTCGTGGCATTGTTAGCCTCTTCTTCTGGATCTTGATATCGAGAATCCTTTTGTATTTCTGGTTTGTCAGTCCTCTGTCTTCGTTCACCGGAGTCTTTGTCTTTTTGTCCTTGAGTTTGGTGATTTTTTCTTCTTTTGATGCCTTGACACAATGTGACAGGTGATACCACGTGGGAGATCCTGTAACTTGGACTGCTGTCCCTGTGCTGCGAAATGGCTGTGCTGCTCAAATGGTCTCTCCTTCATCATGGTTACATGCTGCCATTCCGACATCTCGCCATTCCGACATGGGTCTCCAATTGTCGGAATGGCGACACTTAATTTTTTATCAAACGTCCCACCATTCCGACACTTTTTTCCTCCTATGGTCGGAATGGCGGTATGTTTTTTGTTTTTTTTAACATACCGCCATTCCGACAGTTCCTTTTAATAGCCTATTTTTTACCCAAAACATTTTGCACTAATGATATGCCGGCGCAAATACGCCCTAAAGTTTGGCGCACAAGCTTTGCACATGCAGAGGCCACAGCCTCACAAACAAACTTTAATAATCTATTATCAAAATCCCCTGAATTTCAAATATAAAATTACAGATATTAATGTAACTCTGGCGAGACTGAAACTGATTAAGCAGAAATACAGTGTCAGTGAGCTGTCACAGCAGCCAGCTGGAGCGGAGCTCTCCACAGAGCCCATGCGTCTTTTGCACGCTGTCATCATATGCAAAAGTAATAATTGCAATTACAGATATCACGGCTACTGCACAGGACACAGTTGCGAGCACTCTGCCTTGCCTTGCCAATAGGAGAAGAGAGAAATGACAGCATAGAACGTATAAAACACAACAAAATTCAGTAAAAACGTTTATTCATGTTATTCACGTGATTTATGAGTACTCACTCCAATTTTGGGAAGCGCGGATGGGCTTTGCGCATTTGGCACAAACACACAGCCGCAACGGTTGTAGCTTTATACAGCCTGTTGATATCTTAAGGACCTAACTGGTCACACCTGGGAGTAAATGTCATGTAGAGATTGTTTTTACATGACATTACAGCTGAACATATAGCTTTCATCCACAAACCAACGTGGGAGAGCCCGAAGACGCATGTGCCAGACGCACATAGGCATGCGTAAAACCAATTTTGACCACTTCATACTGTTTATTTGCTTTCTTTTAGTTAACTTTCGTTTCTTTTGGATTCTTGTGCGTGTTATGGAGCCGTTTTGGTCCATGTTTGTAAGCCTTTTTTTCCTGGATTAAATTTTCGGAAGTTGAAACAAGTGGCATTGGAGTGTGTGATTGAAAACCACCGCGGACTGCTTCTCCTCCTCCAGTTGCCGAGACTTTGTGTTTTTAATAACGCTTGTCTATAAACATGTGTTAAACATATAAATTGCATGAACAGAAAGAAGGGACTCACCTGTTGAGTAACACACATTTCCTTATACGGAAAGCCTTGTCGGAATGGTGGGACATTTGAACGTCAGAATAGCGGGATGTCGCAATGGTGGGATGTCGGAATGGTGGGACGTTTGCATGTCGGAATGGTGGTATGTCGGAATGGTGGGATGTCGGAATAGCGGGATGTCGGAATGGCGGGATTGCCACCTCCTTCATCATATACACAGTTATTTATACATCACCTTCCACCATGAAGCGTTGTCCCTTTTTGTTTCTCTCTTTGTTCTTAAAATGCTGTTATGCATGTCTAAACCAATCCATTAAATTAGATCATTTTGGCAGTAAAGCGATCTACAATGTGCTTGGTCGCAAAGCTGCTCATCTGTGGTAAACAGCTCTTCAGAAAGGCATTCTTCAATTGATTTCACTAATTCTATGTAATAATTTTGTGATTTCCTACAAAACTACACTTCTTCTCCCATCTGTCTGAGTATTTAATATTGTCTGGGTCCCGTTAAAACATGTATTTTTCCCATCTAATTCCTTGTTTGCTTTAAAACAAGTATTCCCCATTTTCTATCCCTTCAGTAGCCAACCAGTTTGTATGGAGTACACTGGAGCAACTTGACTGATCAGTAAAACACTGCTTTTGTTGTCACCGCAAGGCTTCCCCCGTCGGTTGTTTCACTGAGACACTACTGAGTAACTATAACTCAACACAGTTTATACACATAACATTCCTATACATACTAACAAACAAACAAACAATTATTTATCGTAATTTTCTCATCTCTGTTTGAACGTACACCCAGGTAAATATTCCTGTAGTCTTCTCATACCGACTATGGACCCATTCATTGTTTAACTTCACTGTTTTGCAAATCCTAATTGAATATTACACATTGACATTGAACTTTACTTGATAAGCAGGTCTTCATTGCATTCAGCGGCCTATATGTGAGCATCTATGTGTAAGCTGTTCTTCTTTGCATTTATCAGCAGCAAGCAATTCTTCATGGCACATGCATATGAAAATAGTAAAACAATTCCAATGCGTTAGCGAAACCTTCTATATCAGGAGTGTCCATCATGATGCTGGGAATAGAACCTCTTTCCCAGAATAGTTCAACCTTCATTACTCAACTGATCATAACTCCGCAATGAGCACATTTCAAAGTATCATTCCTCTACATATATTCAAAAATCTATGTGTAAATGTTTAATATTTCTTATATTTGTTGATGTCATTCTGTGTGCATGTGGCCTAAACCCAATCTCTGTGTGGCAATTTTAATTTAAACAAGTTGAACTCTGCCTCTGATCATTTAAAAAAGGTGTGTACCAATATCAACCTTTCTCAGGTAATTACAGATCCTACAAAACCAAAGAGATCCTTCAAGGTTGTCCCTGATTGGCTCAATCTTAACAAATCAAAGGTAGAAAATCCGCAGTATCTGAACTTGGTGTTAGTTATCACTGCTCAATAGCCTGTATCAGAATTGCAAAAATGAAAACATTAGGTCCACGCTTGGTATCCAGATCCTGAAACATCTCCATGAGCAGGCTTTTTTTTAACTGATCTGTTGAATAGTTGTATGACACTGTTAAAATCCCAGATGAAGATCTAGCACTTGAACATTTTTGTAAATCTTCTAATTCCATAGTTGATAAACACGCCCCTTTTAAAAAATATAGAACTTAGAACAGGTCTATCCCTGGCTTTCGGCAGAACTGTCTTCTTTACTTTTTTTTCCCCTTGTCCTGTTCAGCATTATGTCAGAAGAATTGTAGTCTGAATACCTTTGATGCCAAACAGATTTGTTTTGCCAAGGGAAGTTTTATAAATGTAAAGCTCCCCTTGATGCCCATTTATTTATTTCTGTTTACAATATATGACATGAACTGAACTGAACCGGACCGGGGGACAAGGAAAGAAGAAGAGGAAAGAAGAGGAAACAGAACAAAAATAGAAACAAAAACCAGACAACCAGCTGCTACACCTGTAAAAAACAAAACAGACAACAATCCATGGCCTATGAGGGGAATCCAGCCTTAGCGCCACCAGGAGCACCTGAAAGCAGACAAGCAGAGAAAAAACAAACACACAAACAAACAAAAACAAGCACAAGAAGCGGCAATCGCATACAACACAGCTGTGGATATAGATGACCTGAGACGACATGATAATACATCAACTGCTTAGTGACCATGCTACTGGACTAATGAATGTGTGTGTGTGTGTGTGAGAACATGCAACACCCATGGCACAGGACCTACATGATAACCGTGCTTAGTTATGAGTGTATAAGCGTACAGGGCCACAATCCACAGCCCCCCCCCCCCCAAGCAATCAGAAGCAGGCAGAGAGGGCCACAAGACCCAGGCCACCAGCAGCCCCCACAGAGCACAGAACCCAGGCAGCCCACCGCAGGGGCAACCACGCATCCACCCAGAACACTGCAGAGGAAGCCCCCGGAAAGAGCCCCCATAAGCATAGGGCAGAGGCACTCCGGGAACCAGGGGCAACAGCCCACCGACCCCGCCAGGCCCCAGCCGCCCAGACATGGGCCGTGCACTGGACCTGGGCCCCAGGAGCCCGAGCGCCCCCAAACCCCCCGGCAGAGGCCCCACCCAATACCCAGGAGGGCCAAGCGCCCCAGACAGCCACAAAGTGGGTCAGCGCCTGCCCCAGCGCCCCTGGCCAAGTGCCCTGGGAGTCAAGACGTGCCCACAGGTGGGTGAAGTCGCGAGCAGTGGGGAGAGGCAATGCTGATGCCCCATCGGGAGAAACACAGGCAGGCCAGGCGACAGCAAGTCCCAGATCCAGGCCCAATCATTACCACACACACTTTCACGTCCCATACATCCACACATCCACACATCCTACCTCCCTCGACTCTGCTGGGGTGTAGTGCAGCGGGCACACCAGGAGGCCAGCAACCCCCCAGCCACCACAGACCCCGAACCAGCAGAACAATTAATTAATCCTCCTGGCCCCTCCTGCCCCGAGCAGACACCAGGAAGCAGGGGTGTGCGAAGAAGACCCCTCCCCTCACCCTTCTGGCTCTTCAATATTTTCTAATAGTGAGCAATTAAAATTGAGGGGCAGCCAAACTTGTAGAACTGGGAGCGCGGCACTCTGGGCAGCCTACATACCCAAAGAGCCCCGCCCACCAGATGCCACTCAGTGTAACCACCCCCCAAGACCTAATGTGTGTGTGTGAGTGTGTTTGATAAGTAGTAATGTCTAAGGTGTAATTAAAACAGGGGCAGGGAACTGCAGAGTGCAACCAAAGGGGACCACCTACGTGGCCCCATCCACTACACCCCACCGAACACACACGCCCCCAAAACCCTTCATGTGTGAGTGTGTGCTGTGTACAGGAGCCAGAAGGGAGAGGGGTATGGGGATATATACCGGGGGAGCTACTCTCCCCCAGAGAGGGCAGCCAGGGACTGGCTGCAATAGGCATCCCCGCTACCTGGGAGCCAACAATGGGCAGGAGGGCCTGATGTCCACCAGGCTCGGGGCCTGCAGCGACCATATTCCGGGAGCTACTGTACCCCCAGAAGGTACCCATCCCGCCCCACCCCACTCAACCCAACCCCACCCAGGAGGACCTCTACAAAAAACAAACAAACAAACCACCCGGTCACACCAGTTGCAGCAGCCCGGGCCTGAGACCCACCATCACCCAGCAACCCACCACCACCACTATGTGATAAAACTAATCAGAGGGGACCAGAGAGAATGAAATTCAGCCAATTGATGTTTTGAGGAGGCAGACATTGTTTCCATGCTAATATAATCTAAAAGAAAATTTCTAAACTGGTTAATACACAGATTGTTCTTCGCTTTCCAGTTCATGAGAATAGTTTTCTTTGCGATACATAACACTGTGACAACCATGTGTGCTGAGTTAATTTCCATGTTGATGTTGTCTAAGTCACCCAGTATGCACAGTGTGGGGCATGCAGGGATGCTACACTTTAGCCATGTTGATAGGTCCTCACAGACTTCAAGCCAGAACTTCTGGACAGGCGCAGAAAACCACAAAGCGTGTGCATAATCATCAGGTGTGTTATCTGTGCAATGTGAGCAGATGTTTGAGTGTGTTAGACCCATCCTGAACATCCTTTGTCCTGTATAGTGTGTTCTATGAAGGATTTTGTATTGTATGAGCTGTAAATTAGGATTTCGAGTCTTTATGAAGGTGTTCAAACATATTTGTGGTTAGAAGCTATGACCAGAACTGATGGATAAATCTGCCTCCCATTTTGAGGATGGAAGAGACATTGTGTCATCTATCTTAGACAATAATTTATATATTTTTGATAGTAGTTTTGGGGTACAGCTGCTTAGAAATTCTGCTACCCTAGTCGGGGGTTGTAAGTCTGGTTGGTGGAGGATATATCCATCCATCCATCATCTGCCGCTTATCCGGGGGTCGGGTCGCGGGGGCAGCAGCTTGAGCAGAGAAACCCAGACGTCTCTGTCCCCGGCCACTTCCTCCAGCTCTTCCGGGGGGACCCCGAGGCGTTCCCAGGCCAGCCGAGAGACATAGTCTCTCCAACGTGTCCTGGGTCTCCCCCGGGGTCTCCTCCCAGTGGGACGTGCCCGGAACACCTCCCCAGGGAGGCGCCCAGGGGGCATCCTAACCAGATGCCCGAGCCACCTCATCTGACTCCTCTCAATGCGGAGGAGCAGCGGTTCTACTCCGAGCCCCTCCCGGATGACTGAGCTTCTCACCCTATCTCTAAGGGAGAGCCCAGACACCCTGCGGAGGAAACCCATTTCGGCCGCTTGTATTCGCGATCTTGTTCTTTCGGTCACTACCCACAACTCGTGACCATAGGTGAGGATGGGAACGTAGATTGACCAGTAAGTAGAGAGCTTCGCCTTCTGGCTGAGCTCCCTCTTCACAACGACGGGTCGGTGCAGAGCCTGCAACACTGCAGGCGCCGCACCGATCCGCCCGTCAATCTCCCGCTCCATTCGTCCGTCACTCGTGAACAAGACCCCGAGATACTTGAACTCCTCCTCTTGGGGAAGGATCTCATTCCCGACCCGGAGAGAGCATTCCACCCTTTTCCGGCTGAGAACCATAGTCTCGGATTTGGAGGTGCTGATTCTCATCCCAGCCGCTTCACACTCGGCTGCGAATCACTCCAGTGAGAGCTGAAGGTCACGGCCTGACGACGCTAACAGAACCACATCATCTGCAAAAAGCAGAGACCCGATTCTGAGGTCGCCAAATGGGACACCCTCAACGCCCTGGCTCCGCCTAAAAATTCTGTCCATAAAAGTTAGGAACAGAATCGGTGACAAAGGGCAGCCCTGACGGAGTCCAACTCTCACCGGAAACGTATCCGACTTACTGCCGGCAATGCGGACCAAACTCTGGCACCGGTCATACAGAGACCGAACGGCCCCTATCAAGGGGTCCGGCACTCCATATTCCCGGAGCACCCCCCACAGGACTCCACGAGGGACACGGTCGAACGCTTTCTCCAAGTCCACAAAACACATGTAGACTGGTTGGGCGAACTCCCATGCACCCTCCAGGATCCTGCCGAGGGTATAGAGCTGGTCCACTGTTCCACGGCCAGGACGAAAGCCACACTGCATCTCCTGAATCCGAGGCTCGATTATCCGACGGATCCTCCTCTCCAATACCCCCGAATAGACCTTACCAGGGAGGCTGAGGAGTGTGATACCCCTATAGTTGGAACACACCCTCCGGTCCCCCTTTTTAAAGAGGAGGACCACCACCCCAATCTGCCAGTCCAGAGGCACTGTCCCCGATGTCCACGCGATACTGCAGAGGCGTGTCAGCCAAGACAGCCCTACAACATCCAGAGCCTTGAGAAACTCAGGACGGACCTCATCCACCCCCGGGGCCTTGCCACCGAGGAACTTTTTAACCACCTCGGCAACCTCAGCCCCAGAAATGGGAGGCCCCGTCTCCGAGCTCTCCGACTCTGCCTCTTCCAAGCACGTGTTGGTAGGATTGAGGAGTTCCTCGAAGTACTCCCCCCACCGACTCACAACATCCCTAGTTGAGGTCAGCAAAGCCCCGTCCGCACTGTAAACAGTGTTGACTGTGAGCCGCTTGCCCCCCCTGAGACGCCGGATGGTGGACCAGAATCTTTTTGAGGCCGTCCGGAAATCGTTCTCCATGGTCTCACCGAACTCCTCCCAGGCCCGAGTTTTTGCCTCAGCAACCGCCGAAGCCGCGGCCCGTCTGGCCCGTCGGTACCTATCAGCTTTTTCCAGGGTCCCACTGGCCAAAAAGGCCCGATAGGACTCCTTCTTCAGCTTGACGGCTTCCCTCACCACTGGTGTCCACCAGCAGGTTGGAGGGTTGCCGCCACAACAGGCACCGACCACCTTACGGCCACAACTCCGACCAGCTGCCTCGGCAATGGAGTCACGGAACATGGCCCATTCAATGTCCCCCACCTCAAATATGGTTGAAGCTCTGCCGGAGGTGGGAGTTAAAGCTCCTTCTGACGGGGGATTCTGACAAACGCTCCCAGCAGACCCTCACAATACGTTTGGGCCTGCCAGGTCTGATCGGCATCCTCCCCCACCAGCGGAGCCAACTCACCACCAGGTGGTGATCAGTTGACAGCTCCGCCCCTCTCTTCACCCGAGTGTCCAGGACATACGGCCGCAAGTCCGATGATACAACCACAAAGTCGATCATCGAACTGCGGCCAAGGGTGTCCTGGTGCCAAGTGCACATATGGACACCCTTATGCCTGAACATGGTGTTCGTTATGGACAGTCTATGACTGGCACAGAAGTCCAACAACATAACACCACTCTGATTCAGATCGGGGGGGCCGTTCCTCCCAATCACACCCCTCCAGGTCTCACTGTCATTGCCCACGTGAGCATTGAAGTCCCCCAGCAGAATGAGGGAGTCTCCGGTAGGAGCATTCTCCAGTGCCTCCCCCAGAGACTCCAAAAAGGGTAGGTACTCTGAACTGCTGTTTGGCGCATAGGCACAAACAACAGTCAGGACTCGTCCCCCCACCCAAGGCGGAGGGAGGCTACCCTCTCGTTCACTGGGGTAAACCCCAATGTACTGGCACACAGCCGGGGGGCAATAAGTATGCCCACACCTGCTCTGCGCCTCTCACCACGGGCAACTCCAGAGTGGAAGAGAGTCCAACCCCTCTCAAGAGTACTGGTTCCAGATCCCAAGCCGTGCGTCGAGGTGAGTCCGACTATATCTAACGGTCTGATGAAGTTTCAACAATAAACAACAAACTTTGTATTATGAGAAAGAACCAGACTCATTCTTCAGGAATCCGAAAATAAGCTCTATTTTACGAGTTATGCACGAATTCGGATTCTCCTATAAAACGAATTCCTTAACTCAAACCAAGTTAAGACTGCTTTGTCCTTCATATTTATTCATGTCTAATCAAGTTTCAATGATAAACAACGTTGGACTTTGTAGAATGAGAAAGAACTTCTTCAGCAATAAGCATCTCTCGACAAATGACGAAATACAGATTTTGCTATAAAATTAATTGCTATCAGCCTGACTTAAAACTGTTTGTCTTCCTTATTTATCCACTTCAAATCAAGTTTCAACAATTAAAAAAAATTTGTAGTTTGAGAAAGAACAACTTAATCTTGAGCAATCAGTATAAAAAGAGGGTAAGCAAAGGTGCGAATGTCAAACCATACATGATCAAAACAGGGAGCGGAGGTGTTTGGCTGAGACAAGGTGTGAATGTCCACCCATAATTAATGAAAAGCGGGCAACATGTAGGTTCGAATGCCCAACCATACATCATCAAAAGCAGGAGTGGATATGTTCGGCTACAAGAAGGTTTGAACGTCTGACCATAGTTTGTAAAAAGCGGGTAAGAAAAGGTTCGAATGCCCGAACAAACACCATCAAAGGAGGGAGCGGAGGTGTTCCGCTGTAAGAAGGTGTGAATGTCCGACCATAGTTGGTAAAAAACGGGTAAGAAAAGGTTAAAATACCCGACTGTACACAATCAGTAGCGGGTGCGGAGTTGTTCGGCTACTAAAAGGTGTGAAAGTCCAACCATGGTTTGTAAAAAGCGGGTAAGAAAAGGTGCGAATGCCCGAAAATGTATGATCAAAAGAGGGAGCGGAGGTGTTTGGCTGCAAGAAGGTGTGAATGTACACCCATAATTACTGAAAAATGGGTAAGAAAAGGTGCGAATGCCCAACAATACATAATCAAAAGCAAGAGTGGATGTGTTCGGCTCCAAGAAGGGTTGAATGTCTGACCATAGTTTGTAAAAAGCAGGTAAGAAAAGGTTTGACTGCCCGAACATACGCCATCAAAAGAGGGAGCGGAGGTGTTCCGCTGTAAGAAGGTGTGAATGTCCGACCATAGTTGGTAAAAAGCGGGTAAGAAAAGGTTAAAATACCCGACTGTACACAATCAATAGCGGGAGCGGAGTTGTTCGGCTACTAGAAGATGTGAAAGTCCGACTATGGTTTGTAAAAAGCGGGTAAGAAAAGGTGCTAATGCCCGACAATGTATGATCAAAAGAGGGAGTGGAGGTTTTCGGCTCTAAGAAGGTCTGAATGTCCAACTATAATTTGTAAAAACCGGGTAAGAAAAGGCTTGAAAGCCCAACTATACACCATCATAAGCGGGAGAGGAGGTGTTCAGCTGCAAGAAGGTGTGAATGTCCACCCATAGTTACTGAAAAATGGGTAAGAAAAGGTGCGAATGCCCAAACATACATCATCAAAAGCAGGAGTGGATGTGTTGGGCTACAAGAAGGTTTGAAAGTCCGACCATGGTTTGTAAAAAACGGGTAAGAAAAGGTGCGAATGCCAAACAATGTATGATCAAAAGAGGGAGCGGAGGTTTTTGGCTACAAGAAGGTTTGAATGTCCGACCATAGTTTGTAAAAAGCGGGTAAGAAAAGGTTCAAATGCCTGACAATACACCATCAAAAGCGGGAGCGGAGGTGTTCCGCTGTAAGACGGTGTGAATGTCCGACCATAGTTGGTAAAGAGCGGGTAAGAAAAGGTTAAAATACCCGACTGTACACAATCAATAGCGGGAGCGGAGTTGTTCGGCTACAAGAAGGTGTGAATGTCCGACCATAGTTTGTAAAAAGCGGGTAAGAAAAGGTTCAAATGCCTGACTATACACCATCAAAAGCGGGAGCGGAGGTGTTCCGCTGTAAGACGGTGTGAATGTCCGACCATAGTTGGTAAAAAGCGGGTAAGAAAAGGTTAAAATACCCGACTGTACACAATCAATAGGGGGAGCGGAGTTGTTCGGCTACAAGAAGGTGTGAAAGTCCAACCATGGTTTGTAAAAAGCTGGTAAGAAAAGGTTCGAATGCCCGAATATATACCATCAAAAGCGGAAGCGGAGGTGTTCGGCTGCAAGAAGGTGTCAACGTCCGACCAAAGTTTGTAAAAAGCAGTTAAGAAAAGGTTCGAATATCCAACCAAACATAATCAAAAGCGGGAGTAGAGCTGTTCGACTGCAAGTAGGTGTGAATGTCCAGCCATAATTACTCACAAACGGGTAAGAAAAGGTAGTATTGCCAGACCATACATGATCAAAACAGGGAGCTGAGGTGGTTCAGCAACAAGGTGTGAATGTCTGACTATAGTTTGTAAAATGCGGGTAAGATAAGGTGCGAATGCCCGACAATGTATGATCAAAAGAGGGAGCGGAGGTTTTTGGCTACAAGAAGGTTTGAATGTCCGACCATAGTTTGTAAAAAGCGGGTAAGAAAAGGTTCAAATGCCTGACTATACACCATCAAAAGCGGGAGCGGAGGTGTTCCGCTGTAAGACGGTGTGAATGTCCGACCATAGTTGGTAAAAAGCGGGTAAGAAAAGGTTAAAATACCCGACTGTACACAATCAATAGGGGGAGCGGAGTTGTTCGGCTACAAGAAGGTGTGAAAGTCCAACCATGGTTTGTAAAAAGCTGGTAAGAAAAGGTTCGAATGCCCGAATATATACCATCAAAAGCGGAAGCGGAGGTGTTCGGCTGCAAGAAGGTGTCAACGTCCGACCAAAGTTTGTAAAAAGCAGTTAAGAAAAGGTTCGAATATCCAACCAAACATAATCAAAAGCGGGAGTAGAGCTGTTCGACTGCAAGTAGGTGTGAATGTCCAGCCATAATTACTCACAAACGGGTAAGAAAAGGTAGTATTGCCAGACCATACATGATCAAAACAGGGAGCTGAGGTGGTTCAGCAACAAGGTGTGAATGTCTGACTATAGTTTGTAAAATGCGGGTAAGATAAGGTGCGAATGCCCGACAATGTATGATCAAAAGAGGGAGCGGAGGTTTTTGGCTACAAGAAGGTTTGAATGTCCGACCATAGTTTGTAAAAAGCGGGTAAGAAAAGGTTCAAATGCCTGACTATACACCATCAAAAGCGGGAGCGGAGGTGTTCCGCTGTAAGACGGTGTGAATGTCCGACCATAGTTGGTAAAAAGCGGGTAAGAAAAGGTTAAAATACCCGACTGTACACAATCAATAGGGGGAGCGGAGTTGTTCGGCTACAAGAAGGTGTGAAAGTCCAACCATGGTTTGTAAAAAGCTGGTAAGAAAAGGTTCGAACGCCCGAATATATACCATCAAAAGCGGAAGCGGAGGTGTTCGGCTGCAAGAAGGTGTGAACGTCCGACCAAAGTTTGTAAAAAGCAGTTAAGAAAAGGTTCGAATATCCAACCAAACATAATCAAAAGCGGGAGCAGAGCTGTTCGACTGCAAGTAGGTGTGAATGTCAGATCATAATTTGCAAAAAGCTGATGAGAAAGGGTGAGAATGCCCGGCTATACACCATCAAATGCGGGAGCGGAAGTGTTCGGCTGTGAGTAGGTGTGAATGTCCGACCATAATTGCTGAAAAATGTGTTAGAAGAGACTAGAATGCCGGACAAGACATCATCAAATGCGGGAGCGGAGTTGTTCGGCTGTGAGTAGGTGTGAATCTCCGAGCATAGTTTGTAAAAAGGGGGTAAGAATAGGTTCGAATGCCCGAACATACACTATCAAAACAGGGAGCTGAGGTGGCTCAGCTGCAAGGTGTGAATGTCTGACTATAGTTTGTAAATAAGGTGCGAATGCCCAACAATGTATAATCAAAAGAGGGAGCGGAGGTTTTCGGCTACAAGAAGGTTTGAATGTCCGACCATAGTTTGTAAAAAGCGGGTAAGAAAAGGTTCAAGCGCCTGACTATACACCATCAAAAGCGGGAGCAGAGGTGTTCCGCTGTAAGACGGTGTGAATGTCCGACCATATTTGGTAAAAAGCGGGTAAGAAAAGGTTAAAATACCCGACTGTACACAATCAATAGCGGGAGAGGAGGTGTTCAGCTGCAAGAAGGTGTGAATGTCCACTCATAATTACTGAAAAATGGGTAAGAAAAGGTGCGAATGCCCAACCATACATTATCAAAAGCAGGTGTGATTGTCAGATCATAATTTGCAAAAAGCTGATGAGAAAGGGTGAGAATGCCCGACTATACACCATCAAATGCGGGAGCGGAGTTGTTCGGCTGTGAGTAAGTGTGAATCTCCGACCATAATTGCTGAAAAATGTGTTAGAAAAGGTAAGAATGCCGGTCCATACATCATCAAAAGCGGGAGAGGTGGTGTTCGGCTGCAAGTAGGTGTGAATGTCCAGCCATAATTACTAACAAACGGGTAAGAAAAGGTAGTATTGCCATACCATACATGATCAAAACAGGGAGCGGAGGTGGTTCAGCTGCAAGAAGGTGTGAATGTCCGACTAAAGTTCAAATATATTAACAAAAGCGGGAGGAGAGGTCTTCGGATGAGAGTGGTTGAGAATTTCCAACCATAATCTATAAAATGCGGTGAAAAAAAAGGTGTGATAGAACACTAAAAGGTGGAGCGGAAGTGTTCGGCTGCAAGAAGGTGTGAATGTCCTACTATATTTGGTGAAAAGCAGGTGAAGCAAGGTCTGAATGCCCAACCTTACATCATCAAAAGCGAGATCAGAGGTGTTTGGCTGCATGAAGGCCATAGTTTGCCAAAAGCGGGTAAGCTGCGAATGACCGACTAAATATCAACAAAAGGTCTTCGGATGCAAGTGGGTGTGAATATCCCACCATACAAGTATGGTGGAGAGGAAGCTGTGAACAGCCGACCATAGTTGGCAAAAAGCGGGTGAGAAAAGGTGCGAATGTCCAACCATACATGATCAAAACAGGGAGCGGAGGTGTTTGGCTGTGACAAGGTGTGAATGTCCACCCAAAATTAATGAAAAGCGGGCAACAAGTAGGTTTGAATGCCCAACCATACATCATCAAAAGCAGGAGTGGATGTGTTCGGCTACAAGAAGGTTTGAATGTCCGAGCATAGTTTGTAAAAAGCGGGTAAGAAAAGGTTCGAATGCCCAAACATACACCATCAAAAGAGGGAGCGGAGGTGTTCCGCTGTAAGACGGTGTGAATGTCCGACCATAGTTGGTAAAAAGCGGGTAAGAAAAGGTTAAAATACCCGACTGTACACAATCAATAGGGGGAGCGGAGTTGTTCGGCTACAAGAAGGTGTGAAAGTCCAACCATGGTTTGTAAAAAGCTGCTAAGAAAAGGTTCGAATGCCCGAATATATACCATCAAAAGCGGGAGTAGAGCTGTTCGACTGCAAGTAGGTGTGAATGTCCAGCCATAATTACTCACAAACGGGTAAGAAAAGGTAATATTGCCAGACCATACATGATCAAAACAGGGAGCTGAGGTGGTTCAGCAACAAGGTGTGAATGTCTGACTATAGTTTGTAAAATGCGGGTAAGATAAGGTGCGAATGCCCGACAATGTATGATCAAAAGAGGGAGCGGAGGTTTTTGGCTACAAGAAGGTTTGAATGTCCGACCATAGTTTGTAAAAAGCGGGTAAGAAAAGGTTCAAATGCCTGACTATACACCATCAAAAGCGGGAGCGGAGGTGTTCCGCTGTAAGACGGTGTGAATGTCCGACCATAGTTGGTAAAAAGCGGGTAAGAAAAGGTTAAAATACCCGACTGTACACAATCAATAGGGGGAGCGGAGTTGTTCGGCTACAAGAAGGTGTGAAAGTCCAACCATGGTTTGTAAAAAGCTGGTAAGAAAAGGTTCGAACGCCCGAATATATACCATCAAAAGCGGAAGCGGAGGTGTTCGGCTGCAAGAAGGTGTGAACGTCCGACCAAAGTTTGTAAAAAGCAGTTAAGAAAAGGTTCGAATATCCAACCAAACATAATCAAAAGCGGGAGCAGAGCTGTTCGACTGCAAGTAGGTGTGAATGTCAGATCATAATTTGCAAAAAGCTGATGAGAAAGGGTGAGAATGCCCGGCTATACACCATCAAATGCGGGAGCGGAAGTGTTCGGCTGTGAGTAGGTGTGAATGTCCGACCATAATTGCTGAAAAATGTGTTAGAAGAGACTAGAATGCCGGACAAGACATCATCAAATGCGGGAGCGGAGTTGTTCGGCTGTGAGTAGGTGTGAATCTCCGAGCATAGTTTGTAAAAAGGGGGTAAGAATAGGTTCGAATGCCCGAACATACACTATCAAAACAGGGAGCTGAGGTGGCTCAGCTGCAAGGTGTGAATGTCTGACAATAGTTTGTAAATAAGGTGCGAATGCCCAACAATGTATAATCAAAAGAGGGAGCGGAGGTTTTCGGCTACAAGAAGGTTTGAATGTCCGACCATAGTTTGTAAAAAGCGGGTAAGAAAAGGTTCAAGCGCCTGACTATACACCATCAAAAGCGGGAGCAGAGGTGTTCCGCTGTAAGACGGTGTGAATGTCCGACCATATTTGGTAAAAAGCGGGTAAGAAAAGGTTAAAATACCCGACTGTACACAATCAATAGCGGGAGAGGAGGTGTTCAGCTGCAAGAAGGTGTGAATGTCCACCCATAATTACTGAAAAATGGGTAAGAAAAGGTGCGAATGCCCAACCATACATTATCAAAAGCAGGTGTGATTGTCAGATCATAATTTGCAAAAAGCTGATGAGAAAGGGTGAGAATGCCCGACTATACACCATCAAATGCGGGAGCGGAGTTGTTCGGCTGTGAGTAAGTGTGAATCTCCGACCATAATTGCTGAAAAATGTGTTAGAAAAGGTAAGAATGCCGGTCCATACATCATCAAAAGCGGGAGAGGTGGTGTTCGGCTGCAAGTAGGTGTGAATGTCCAGCCATAATTACTAACAAACGGGTAAGAAAAGGTAGTATTGCCATACCATACATGATCAAAACAGGGAGCGGAGGTGGTTCAGCTGCAAGAAGGTGTGAATGTCCGACTAAAGTTCAAATATATTAACAAAAGCGGGAGGAGAGGTCTTCGGATGAGAGTGGTTGAGAATTTCCAACCATAATCTATAAAATGCGGTGAAAAAAAAGGTGTGATAGAACACTAAAAGGTGGAGCGGAAGTGTTCGGCTGCAAGAAGGTGTGAATGTCCTACTATATTTGGTGAAAAGCAGGTGAAGCAAGGTCTGAATGCCCAACCTTACATCATCAAAAGCGAGATCAGAGGTGTTTGGCTGCATGAAGGCCATAGTTTGCCAAAAGCGGGTAAGCTGCGAATGACCGACTAAATATCAACAAAAGGTCTTCGGATGCAAGTGGGTGTGAATATCCCACCATACAAGTATGGTGGAGAGGAAGCTGTGAACAGCCGACCATAGTTGGCAAAAAGCGGGTGAGAAAAGGTGCGAATGTCCAACCATACATGATCAAAACAGGGAGCGGAGGTGTTTGGCTGTGACAAGGTGTGAATGTCCACCCAAAATTAATGAAAAGCGGGCAACAAGTAGGTTTGAATGCCCAACCATACATCATCAAAAGCAGGAGTGGATGTGTTCGGCTACAAGAAGGTTTGAATGTCCGAGCATAGTTTGTAAAAAGCGGGTAAGAAAAGGTTCGAATGCCCAAACATACACCATCAAAAGAGGGAGCGGAGGTGTTCCGCTGTAAGAAGGTGTGAATGTCCGACCATAGTTGGTAAAAAACGGGTAAGAAAAGGTTAAAATACCCGACTGTACACAATCAATAGCGGGAGCGGATGTGTTTGGCTACAAGAATGTGTGACAGTCCGACCATGGTTTATAAAAAACGGGTAAGAAAAGGTGCGAATGCCCGACAATGTATGATCAAAAGAGGGAGCGGAGGTGTTCTGCTGTAAGACGGTGTGAATGTCCGACCATAGTTGGTAAAAAGCGGGTAAGAAAAGGTTAAAATACCCGACTGTACACAATCAATAGGGGGAGCGGAGTTGTTCGGCTACAAGAAGGTGTGAAAGTCCAATCATGGTTTGTAAAAAGCTGGTAAGAAAAGGTTCGAATGCCCGAATATATACCATCAAAAGCGGAAGCGGAAGTGTTCGGCTGCAAGAAGGTGTGAATGTCCTACTATATTTGGTGAAAAGCAGGTGAAGCAAGGTCTGAATGCCCAACCTTACATCATCAAAAGCGAGATCAGAGGTGTTTGGCTGCATGAAGGCCATAGTTTGCCAAAAGCGGGTAAGCTGCGAATGACCGACTAAATATCAACAAAAGGTCTTCGGATGCAAGTGGGTGTGAATATCCCACCATACAAGTATGGTGGAGAGGAAGCTGTGAACAGCCGACCATAGTTGGCAAAAAGCGGGTGAGAAAAGGTGCGAATGTCCAACCATACATGATCAAAACAGGGAGCGGAGGTGTTTGGCTGTGACAAGGTGTGAATGTCCACCCAAAATTAATGAAAAGCGGGCAACAAGTAGGTTTGAATGCCCAACCATACATCATCAAAAGCAGGAGTGGATGTGTTCGGCTACAAGAAGGTTTGAATGTCCGAGCATAGTTTGTAAAAAGCGGGTAAGAAAAGGTTCGAATGCCCAAACATACAACATCAAAAGAGGGAGCGGAGGTGTTCCGCTGTAAGAAGGTGTGAATGTCCGACCATAGTTGGTAAAAAACGGGTATGAAAAGGTTAAAATACCCGACTGTACACAATCAATAGCGGGAGCGGATGTGTTTGGCTACAAGAATGTATGACAGTCCGACCATGGTTTATAAAAAACGGGTAAGAAAAGGTGCGAATGCCCGACAATGTATGATCAAAAGAGGGAGCGGAGGTTTTTGGCTACAAGAAGGTTTGAATGTCCGACCATAGTTTGTAAAAAGCGGGTAAGAAAAGGTTCAAATGCCTGACTATACACCATCAAAAGCGGGAGCGGAGGTGTTCCGCTGTAAGACGGTGTGAATGTCCGACCATAGTTGGTAAAAAGCGGGTAAGAAAAGGTTAAAATACCCGACTGTACACAATCAATAGGGGGAGCGGAGTTGTTCGGCTACAAGAAGGTGTGAAAGTCCAACCATGGTTTGTAAAAAGCTGGTAAGAAAAGGTTCGAATGCCCGAATATATACCATCAAAAGCGGAAGCGGAGGTTTTCGGCTGCATGAAGGTGTGAACGTCCGACCAAAGTTTGTAAAAAGCAGTTAAGAAAAGGTTCGAATATCCAACCAAACATAATCAAAAGCGGGAGCAGAGCTGTTCGACTGCAAGTAGGTGTGAATGTCCAGCCATAATTACTCACAAACGGGTAAGAAAAGGTAGTATTGCCAGACCATACATGATCAAAACAGGGAGCTGAGGTGGTTCAGCACCAATGTGTGAATGTCTGACTATAGTTTGTAAAAAGCGGGTAAGATAAGGTGCGAATGCCCGACAATGTATAATCAAAAGAGGGAGCAGAGGTTTTCGGCTACAAGAAGGTTTGAATGTCCGACCATAGTTTGTAAAAAGCGGGTAAGAAAAGGTTCAAATGCCTGACTATACACCATCAAAAGCGGGAGCGGAGATGTTCCGCTGTAAGACGGTGTGAATGTCCGACCATAGTTGGTAAAAAGTGGGTAATAAAAGGTTAAAATACCCGACTGTACACAATCAATAGCGGGAGCGGAGTTGTTCGATTACAAGAAGGTGTGAAAGTCCAACCATCGTTTGTAAAAAGCTGGTAAGAAAAGGTTCGAATGCCCGAATATATACCATCAAAAGCGGAAGCGGAGGTGTTCGGCTGCAAGAAGGTGTGAACGTCCGACCAAAGTTGGCAAAAAGCAGTAAAGAAAAGGTTCGAATATCCAAACATAATTAAAAGCGAGAGAGATTGTGTTCAGCTGCAAGTAGGTGTGAATATCCAGCCATAATTACTCACAAACGGGTAAGAAAATGTAGTATTGCCAGACCATACATGATCAAAACAGGGAGCGGAGGTGGTTTAGCTGCAAAAAGGGGTGAATGTCCAACTAAAGTTCAAATATATTAACAAAAGCGGGAGGAGAGGTCTTCGGATTAGTGTGGTTGAGAATTTCCAACCATAATCTATAAAATGCAGTGAAAAAAAAAAGGTGTGAAGGAATTAATTTTATAGCAAAATCCGAAATCATGCATAACTCCGCAAAAGGAACGTATTGCTCAACCAAAGGGATGCTTCTTTCTCATTCAGGGTAATATGAGGAACTTTATGCTTGATACATTTTAGACATGGATAACTATGAAGGACAAAGCAATTTTAACTTGGTTTGAGCAAAGCAATTCATTTTATAGGAAAATCCGAAATCGTGCAGGACTCATGAAAGTAAGCTTATTCTCGGATTCCTGATCCTCCAGTGTTGCTCTTTCCTATACTGCAAAATAAAGCCTTGTTCTTTGTTGAAATCGATATAGACATTGATAAATATGAAGGACAAAGCAGTTTCCACTTTGTTTGAGTGAAGGAATTAATTTTATAGCAAAATCCCAAATCAAGCAGAACGTATGAAAATAAGCTTGTTTTCGGATTCCTGATCCTTCAGTGTTGCTATTTCTTCTACTGCAAAATACAATGTTGTTCTTTGTTGAAGTAAATCTAGACATTGATAAATATGAAGGACAAAGCAGTTTTCACTTGGTTTGAGTGAAGGAATTCATTTTATACATAAAATCCCAAATCATGCAGAACGTATGAAAATAAGCTTATTCTCGGATTCCTGATCCTTCAGTGTTGCTTTTTCTTCTACTGCAAAATACAATGTTGTTCTTTGTTGAAGTCGATCTAGACATTGATAAATATGAAGGACAAAGCAGTTTTAACTTGGTTTGAGTGAAGGAATTCATTTTATACATAAAATCCCAAATCATGCAGAACGTATGAAAATAAGCTTATTCTCGGATTACTGATCCTTCAGTGTTGCTCTTTCTTCTACTGCAAAATCCAGTGTTGTTCTTTGTTGAAGTCAATCTAGACATTGATAAATATGAAGGACAAAGCAGTTTTAACATAGTTTGAGTGAAGGCATTCATTTATAGTAAAATCAATAATCGTGCAGAACTCATGAAAATAAGCTTATTCTCGGATTCCTAAAACTTTTGATTTGCTCTTTCTTTACTGCAAAGTACAATGTTGTTCTTTGTTGAAGTCGATCTAGACATTGATAAATATGAAGGACAAAGCAGTTTTCACTTGGTTTGAGTGAAGGATTTGCAGCTGAAAACCTCCCGCTCCCGCTTTTGATTGTGTATAGTCGGGCTTTCGAGCCTTTTCTTACCCGGTTTTTAGAAATTATGGTTGGACATTCAGACCTTGCAGCCGAAGACCTCCACTCCCTCTTTTGATCATACATTGTCGGGCATTCGCACCTTGTCTTACCTGCTTTTTACAAACTATAGTCAGACATTCACACCTTGTAGCTGAACCACCTCAGCTCCCTGTTTTGATCATGTATGGTCTGGCAATACTACCTTTCCTTACCCGTTTGTGAGTAATTATGGCTGGACATTCACACCTACTTGCAGTCGAACAGCTCTGCTCCCGCTTTTGATGGTATATATTCGGGCATTCGAACCTTTTCTTAACTGCTTTTTGCAAACTTTGGTCGGACGTTTACACCTTCTTGCAGCCGAACACCTCCGCTCCCTCTTTTGATCATACATTGTCGGGCATTAGCACCTTTTCTTACCCGCTTTTTACAAACCATAGTCGGACTTTCACATCTTTTAGTAGCCGAACAACTCCGCTCCCGCTATTGATTGTGTACAGTCGGGTATTTTAACCTTTTCTTACCCGCTTTTTACCAACTATGGTCGGACATTCACACCTTCTTACAGCGGAACACCTCCGCTCCCTCCTTTGATGGTGTATGTTCGGGCATTCGAACCTTTTCTTACCCGCTTTTTACAAACTATGGTCAGACGTTCAAAGCTTCTTGTAGCCGAACATATCCACTCCTGCTTTTGATGATGTATGGTTGGGCATTCGAACCTACTTGTTGCCCGCTTTTCATTAATTATGGGTGGACATTCACACCTTGTCTCAGCCAAACACCTCCGCTCCCTGTTTTGATCATGTATGGTTTGACATTCGCACCTTTGCCCACCCTCTTTTTATACTGATTGCTCAAGATTAAGTTGTTCTTTCTCAAACTACAAAATTTTTTTAATTGTTGAAACTTGATTTGAAGTGGATAAATAAGGAAGACAAACAGTTTTAAGTCAGGCTGATAGCAATTAATTTTCTAGCAAAATCTGTATTTCGTCATTTGTCGAGAGATGCTTATTGCTGAAGAAGTTCTTTCTCATTCTACAAAGTACAACGTTGTTTATCATTGAAACTTGATTAGACATGAATAAATATGAAGGACAAAGCAGTCTTAACTTGGTTTGAGTTAAGGAATTCGTTTTATAGGAGAATCCGAATTAGTGCATAACTCGTAAAATAGAGCTTATTTTCGGATTCCTGAAGAATGAGTCTGGTTCTTTCTCATAATACAAAGTTTGTTGTTTATTGTTGAAACTTCATCAGACCGTTAGATATAGTCGGACTCACCTCGACGCACGGCTTGGGATCTGGAGCCAGTACTCTTGAGAGGGGTTGGACTCTCTTCCACTCTGGAGTTGCCCGTGGTGAGAGGCGCAGAGCAGGTGTGGGCATACTTATTGCCCCCCGGCTGTGTGCCAGTACATTGGGGTTTACCCCAGTGAACGAGAGGGTAGCCTCCCTCCCCCTTGGGTGGGGGGACGAGTCCTGACTGTTGTTTGTGCCTATGCGCCAAACAGCAGTTCAGAGTACCTACCCTTTTTGGAGTCTCTGGGGGAGGCACTGGAGAATGCTCCTACCGGAGACTCCCTCATTCTGCTGGGGGACTTCAATGCTCACGTGGGCAATGACAGTGAGACCTGGAGGGGTGTGATTGGGAGGAACGGCCCCCCCGATCTGAATCAGAGTGGTGTTATGTTGTTGGACTTCTGTGCCAGTCATAGACTGTCCATAACGAACACCATGTTCAGGCATAAGGGTGTCCATATGTGCACTTGGCACCAGGACACCCTTGGCCGCAGTTCGATGATCGACTTTGTGGTTGTATCATCGGACTTGCGGCCGTATGTCCTGGACACTCGGGTGAAGAGAGGGGCGGAGCTGTCAACTGATCACCACCTGGTGGTGAGTTGGCTCCGCTGGTGGGGGAGGATGCCGATCAGACCTGGCAGGCCCAAACGTATTGTGAGGGTCTGCTGGGAGCGTTTGTCAGAATCCCCCGTCAGAAGGAGCTTTAACTCCCACCTCCGGCAAAGCTTCAACCATATTTGAGGTGGGGGACATTGAATGGGCCATGTTCCGTGACTCCATTGCCGAGGCAGCTGGTCAGAGTTGTGGCCGTAAGGTGGTCGGTGCCTGTCGTGGCGGCAACCCTCCAACCTGCTGGTGGACACCAGTGGTGAGGGAAGCCGTCAAGCTGAAGAAGGAGTCCTATCGGGCCTTTTTGGCCAGTGGGACCCTGGAAGAAGCTGATAGGTACCGACGGGCCAGACGGGCCACAGCTTCGGCGGTTGCTGAGGCAAAAACTCGGGCCTGGGAGGAGTTCGGTGAGACCATGGAGAACGATTTCCGGACGGCCTCGAAAAGATTCTGGTCCACCATCCGGCGTCTCAGGGGGGGGAAGCGGCTCACAGTCAACACTGTTTACAGTGGGGACGGGGCTTTGCTGACCTCAACTAGGGATGTTGTGAGTCGGTGGGGGGAGTACTTCGAGGAACTCCTCAATCCTACCAACACGTGCTTGGAAGAGGCAGAGTCGGAGAGCTCGGAGACGGGGCCTCCCATTTCTGGGGCTGAGGTTGCCGAGGTGGTTAAAAAGTTCCTCGGTGGCAAGGCCCCGGGGGTGGATGAGGTCCGTCCTGAGTTTCTCAAGGCTCTGGATGTTGTAGGGCTGTCTTGGCTGACACGCCTCTGCAGTATCGCGTGGACATCGGGGACAGTGCCTCTGGACTGGCAGATTGGGGTGGTGGTCCTCCTCTTTAAAAAGGGGGACCGGAGGGTGTGTTCCAACTATAGGGGTATCACACTCCTCAGCCTCCCTGGTAAGGTCTATTCGGGGGTATTGGAGAGGAGGATCCGTCGGATAATCGAGCCTCGGATTCAGGAGATGCAGTGTGGCTTTCGTCCTGGCCGTGGAACAGTGGACCAGCTCTATACCCTCGGCAGGATCCTGGAGGGTGCATGGGAGTTCGCCCAACCAGTCTACATGTGTTTTGTGGACTTGGAGAAAGCGTTCGACCGTGTCCCTCGTGGAGTCCTGTGGGGGGTGCTCCGGGAATATGGAGTGCCGGACCCCTTGATAGGGGCCGTTCGGTCTCTGTATGACCGGTGCCAGAGTTTGGTCCGCATTGCCGGCAGTAAGTCGGATACGTTTCCGGTGAGAGTTGGACTCCGTCAGGGCTGCCCTTTGTCACCGATTCTGTTCCTAACTTTTATGGACAGAATTTTTAGGCGGAGCCAGGGCGTTGAGGGTGTCCCATTTGGCGACCTCAGAATCGGGTCTCTGCTTTTTGCAGATGATGTGGTTCTGTTAGCGTCGTCAGGCCGTGACCTTCAGCTCTCACTGGAGTGATTCGCAGCCGAGTGTGAAGCGGCTGGGATGAGAATCAGCACCTCCAAATCCGAGACTATGGTTCTCAGCCGGAAAAGGGTGGAATGCTCTCTCCGGGTCGGGAATGAGATCCTTCCCCAAGAGGAGGAGTTCAAGTATCTCGGGGTCTTGTTCACGAGTGACGGACGAATGGAGCGGGAGATTGACGGGCGGATCGGTGCGGCGCCTGCAGTGTTGCAGGCTCTGCACCGACCCGTCGTTGTGAAGAGGGAGCTCAGCCAGAAGGCGAAGCTCTCTACTTACTGGTCAATCTACGTTCCCATCCTCACCTATGGTCACGAGTTGTGGGTAGTGACCGAAAGAACAAGATCGCGAATACAAGCGGCCGAAATGGGTTTCCTCCGCAGGGTGTCTGGGCTCTCCCTTAGAGATAGGGTGAGAAGCTCAGTCATCCGGGAGGGGCTCGGAGTAGAACCGCTGCTCCTCCGCATTGAGAGGAGTCAGATGAGGTGGCTCGGGCATCTGGTTAGGATGCCCCCTGGGCGCCTCCCTGGGGAGGTGTTCCGGGCACGTCCCACTGGGAGGAGACCCCGGGGGAGACCCAGGACACGTTGGAGAGACTATGTCTCTCGGCTGGCCTGGGAACGCCTCGGGGTCCCCCCGGAAGAGCTGGAGGAAGTGGCCGGGGACAGAGACGTCTGGGTTTCTCTGCTCAAGCTGCTGCCCCCGCGACCCGACCCCCGGATAAGCGGCAGAAGATGGATGGATGGATATATCCTCCACCAACCAGACTTACAACCCCCGACTAGGGTAGCAGAATTTCTAAGCAGCTGTACCCCAAAACTACTATCAAAAATATATAAATTATTGTCTAAGATAGATGACACAATGTCTCTTCCATCCTCAAAATGGGAGGCAGATTTATCCATCAGTTCTGGTCATAGCTTCTAACCACAAATATGTTTGAACACCTTCATAAAGACTCGAAATCCTAATTTACAGCTCATACAATACAAAATCCTTCATAGAACACACTATACAGGACAAAGGATGTTCAGGATGGGTCTAACACACTCAAACATCTGCTCACATTGCACAGATAACACACCTGATGATTATGCACACGCTTTGTGGTTTTCTGCGCCTGTCCAGAAGTTCTGGCTTGAAGTCTGTGAGGACCTATCAACATGGCTAAAGTGTAGCATCCCTGCATGCCCCACACTGTGCATACTGGGTGACTTAGACAACATCAACATGGAAATTAACTCAGCACACATGGTTGTCACAGTGTTATGTATCGCAAAGAAAACTATTCTCATGAACTGGAAAGCGAAGAACAATCTGTGTATTAACCAGTTTAGAAATTTTCTTTTAGATTATATTAGCATGGAAACAATGTCTGCCTCCTCAAAACATCAATTGGCTGAATTTCATTCTCTCTGGTCCCCTCTGATTAGTTTTATCACATAGTGGTGGTGGTGGGTTGCTGGGTGATGGTGGGTCTCAGGCCCGGGCTGCTGCGACTGGTGTGACCGGGTGGTTTGTTTGTTTGTTTTTTGATGTTGTTTGTTTGTTTTTTGTAGAGGTCCTCCTGGGTGGGGTTGGGTTGAGTGGGGTGGGGCGGGATGGGTACCTTCTGGGGGTACAGTAGCTCCCGGAATATGGTCGCTGCAGGCCCCGAGCCTGGTGGACATCAGGCCCTCCTGCCCATTGTTGGCTCCCAGGTAGCGGGGATGCCTATTGCAGCCAGTCCCTGGCTGCCCTCTCTGGGGGAGAGTAGCTCCCCCGGTATATATCCCCATACCCCTCTCCCTTCTGGCTCCTGTACACAGCACACACTCACACATGAAGGGTTTTGGGGGCGTGTGTGTTCGGTGGGGTGTAGTGGATGGGGCCACGTAGGTGGTCCCCTTTGGTTGCACTCTGCAGTTCCCTGCCCCTGTTTTAATTACACCTTAGACATTACTACTTATCAAACACTCACACACACACATTAGGTCTTGGGGGGTGGTTACACTGAGTGGCATCTGGTGGGCGGGGCTCTTTGGGTATGTAGGCTGCCCAGAGTGCCGCGCTCCCAGTTCTACAAGTTTGGCTGCCCCTCAATTTTAATTGCTCACTATTAGAAAATATTGAAGAGCCAGAAGGGTGAGGGGAGGGGTCTTCTTCGCAAACCCCTGCTTCCTGGTGTCTGCTCGGGGCAGGAGGGGCCAGGAGGATTAATTAATTGTTCTGCTGGTTCGGGGTCTGTGGTGGCTGGGGGGTTGCTGGCCTCCTGGTGTGCCCGCTGCACTACACCCCAGCAGAGTCGAGGGAGGTAGGATGTGTGGATGTATGGGACGTGAAAGTGTGTGTGGTAATGATTGGGCCTGGATCTGGGACTTGCTGTCGCCTGGCCTGCCTGTGTTTCTCCCGATGGGGCATCAGCGTTGCCTCTCCCCACTGCTCGCGACTTCACCCACCTGTGGGCACGTCTTGACTACCAGGGCACTTGGCCAGGGGCGCTGGGGCAGGCGCTGACCCACTTTGTGGCTGTCTGGGGCGCTTGGCCCTCCTGGGTATTGGGTGGGGCCTCTGCCGGGGGGTTTGGGGGCGCTCGGGCTCCTGGGGCCCAGGTCCAGTGCACGGCCCATGTCTGGGCGGCTGGGGCCTGGCGGGGTCGGTGGGCTGTTACCCCTGGTTCCCGGAGTGCCTCTGCCCTATGCTTATGGGGGCTCTTTCCGGGGGCTTCCTCTGCAGTCTTCTGGGTGGATGCGTGGTTGCCCCTGCGGTGGGCTGCCTGGGTTCTGTGCTCTGTGGGGGCTGCTGGTGGCCTGGGTCTTGTGGCCCTCTCTGCCTGCTTCTGATTGCTTGGGGGGGGGGCTGTGGATTGTGGCCCTGTACGCTTATACACTCATAACTAAGCATGGTTATCATGTAGGTCCTGTGCCATGGGTGTTGCATGTTCTCACACACACACACACACATTCATTAGTCCAGTAGCATGGTCACTAAGCAGTTGATGTATTATCATGTCGTCTCAGGTCATCTATATCCACAGCTGTGTTGTATGCGATTGCCGCTTCTTGTGCTTGTTTTTGTTTGTTTGTGTGTTTGCTTTTCTCTGCTTGTCTGCTTTCAGGTGCTCCTGGTGGCGCTAAGGCTGGATTCCCCTCATAGGCCATGGATTGTTGTCTGTTTTATTTTTTACAGGTGTAGCAGCTGGTTGTCTGGTTTTTGTTTCTATTTTTGTTCTGTTTCCTCTTCTTTCCTCTTCTTCTTTCCTTGTCCCCCGGTCCGGTTCAGTTCAGTTCATGTCATATATTGTAAACAGAAATAAATAAATGGGCATCAAGGGGAGCTTTACATGTATAAAACTTCCCTTGGCAAAACAAATCTGTTTGGCATCAAAGGTATTCAGACTACAATTCTTCTGACATAATGCTGAACAGGACAAGGGGAAAAAAAAGTAAAGAAGACAGTTCTGCCGAAAACCAGGGATAGACCTGTTCTAAGTTCTATACTTTTTAAAAGGGGCGTGTTTATCAACTATGGAATTAGAAGATTTACAAAAATGGTCAAGTGCTAGATCTTCATCTGGGATTTTAACAGTGTCATATAACTATTCAACAGATCAGTTAAAAAAAAGCCTGCTCATGGAGATGTTTCAGGATCTGGATACCAAGCGTGGACCTAATGTTTTCATTTTTGCAATTCTGATACAGGCTATTGAGCAGTGATAACTAACACCAAGTTCAGATACTGCGGATTTTCTACCTTTGATTTGTTAAGATTGAGCCAATCAGGGACAACCTTGAAGGATCTCTTTGGTTTTGTAGGATCAGTAATTACCTGAGAAAGGTTGATATTGGTACACACCTTTTTTAAATGATCAGAGGCAGAGTTCAACTTGTTTAAATTAAAATTGCCACACAGAGATTGGGTTTAGGCCACATGCACACAGAATGACATCAACAAATATAAGAAATATTAAACATTTACACATAGATTTTTGAATATATGTAGAGGAATGATATTTTGAAATGTGCTCATTGCGGAGTTATGATCAGTTGAGTAATGAAGGTTGAACTATTCTGGAAAAGAGGTTCTATTCCCAGCATCATGATGGACACTCCTGATATAGAAGGTTTCGCTAACGCATTGGAATTGTTTTACTATTTTCATATGCATGTGCAATGAAGAATTGCTTGCTGCTGATAAATGCAAAGAAGAACAGCTTACACATAGATGCTCACATATAGGCTGCTGAATGCAATGAAGACCTGCTTATCAAGTAAAGTTCAATGTCAATGTGTAATATTCAATTAGGAAACAGTGCAACATTGCAAAACAGTGAAGTTAAACAATGAATGGGTCCATAGTCGGTATGAGAAGACTACAGGAATATTTACCTGGGTGTACGTTCAAACAGAGATGAGAAAATTGCGATAAATAATTGTTTGTTTGTTTGTTAGTATGTATATGAATGTTATGTGTATAAACTGTGTTGAGTTATAGTTACTCAGTAGTGTCTCAGTGAAACAACCGACGGGGGAAGCCTTGCGGTGACAACAAAAGCAGTGTTTTACTGATCAGTCAAGTTGCTCCAGTGTACTCCATTCAAACTGGTTGGCTACCGAAGGGATAGAAAATGGGGAATACTTGTTTTAAAGCAAACAAGGAATTAGATGGGAAAAATACATGTTTTAACGGGACCCAGACAATATTAAATACTCAGACAGATGGGAGAAGAAGTGTAGTTTTGTAGGAAATCACAAAATTATTACATAGAATTAGTGAAATCAATTGAAGAATGCCTTTCTGAAGAGCTGTTTACCACAGATGAGCAGTTTTGCGACCAAGCACATTGTAGATCGCTTTACTGCCAAAATGATCTAATTTAATGGATTGGTTTAGACATGCATAACAGCATTTTAAGAACAAAGAGAGAAACAAAAAGGGACAACGCTTCATGGTGGAAGGTGATGTATAAATAACTGTGTATATGATGAAGGGGGTGGCAACACCCATTCCGAAATCCCGCCATTCCGACATCCCGCTATTCCGACATCCCACCATTCCGACATACCACCATTCCGACATACCACCATTCCGACATGCAAACGTCCCACCATTCCGACATCCCACCATTGCGACATCCCGCTATTCTGACGTTCAAATGTCCCACCATTCCGACAAGGCTTTCCGTATAAGGAAATGTGTGTTACTCAACAGGTGAGTCCCTTTCTGTTCATGCAATTTATATGTTTAACACATGTTTATAGACAAGCGTTATTAAAAACACAAAGTCTCGGCAACTGGAGGAGGAGAAGCAGTCCGCGGTGGTTTTCAATCACACACTCCAATGCCACTTGTTTCAACTTCCGAAAATTTAATCCAGGAAAAAAAGGCTTACAAACATGGACCAAAACGGCTCCATAACACGCACAAGAATCCAAAAGAAACGAAAGTTAACTAAAAGAAAGCAAATAAACAGTATGAAGTGGTCAAAATTGGTTTTACGCATGCCTATGTGCGTCTGGCACATGCGTCTTCGGGCTCTCCCACGTTGGTTTGTGGATGAAAGCTATATGTTCAGCTGTAATGTCATGTAAAAACAATCTCTACATGACATTTACTCCCAGGTGTGACCAGTTAGGTCCTTAAGATATCAACAGGCTGTATAAAGCTACAACCGTTGCGGCTGTGTGTTTGTGCCAAATGCGCAAAGCCCATCCGCGCTTCCCAAAATTGGAGTGAGTACTCATAAATCACGTGAATAACATGAATAAACGTTTTTACTGAATTTTGTTGTGTTTTATACGTTCTATGCTGTCATTTCTCTCTTCTCCTATTGGCAAGGCAAGGCAGAGTGCTCGCAACTGTGTCCTGTGCAGTAGCCGTGATATCTGTAATTGCAATTATTACTTTTGCATATGATGACAGCGTGCAAAAGACGCATGGGCTCTATGGAGAGCTCCGCTCCAGCTGGCTGCTGTAACAGCTCACTGACACTGTATTTCTGCTTAATCAGTTTCAGTCTCGCCAGAGTTACATTAATATCTGTATTTTTATATTTGAAATTCAGGGGATTTTGATAATAGATTATTAAAGTTTGTTTGCGAGGCTGTGGCCTCTGCATGTGCAAAGCTTGTGCGCCAAACTTTAGGGCGTATTTGCGCCGGCATATCATTAGTGCAAAATGTTTTGGGTAAAAAATAGGCTATTAAAAGGAACTGTCGGAATGTTAAAAAAAAAACAAAAAACATACCGCCATTCCGACCATAGGAGGAAAAAAGTGTCGGAATGGTGGGACGTTTGATAAAAAATTAAGTGTCGCCATTCCGACAATTGGAGACCCATGTCGGAATGGCGAGATGTCGGAATGGCAGCATGTAACCATGATGAAGGAGAGACCATTTGAGCAGCACAGCCATTTCGCAGCACAGGGACAGCAGTCCAAGTTACAGGATCTCCCACGTGGTATCACCTGTCACATTGTGTCAAGGCATCAAAAGAAGAAAAAATCACCAAACTCAAGGACAAAAAGACAAAGACTCCGGTGAACGAAGACAGAGGACTGACAAACCAGAAATACAAAAGGATTCTCGATATCAAGATCCAGAAGAAGAGGCTAACAATGCCACGAACACTTACGATGCTGGGAATGATGCCAGCAATGAACAGAGAAGAAGATTCAGTGTCATCAATCTGCATTACGTGCCTCTAATGAGGGGGTGAATATAGAATCCTCAACGATTACAACGTCTCTGGGAACTGTGACAACAACAAGGTTTAAACCATTTTGATATATATTGTAACCTATTGTCTAAGGAATAGTGCTGAAAATGAGGTAAATCTAATCCACCACTGTCCTTGGTCTTCTGTAGGGTTTTTAAACTAATACGTGGTGGTTTGTTTTTCCACAGAAATTTGGAGATGCATGAATCTAGTGACTTAAACCAAGTAGCAGATGGTTTTATGGGGATCATTGAGAACAAATAGTTAACTTTTGGTAGTATCATCATTTTAATGGATGTAACTCTCCCCATAAGTGATATAGGTAAGGACTTCCAACGAGAGATCGTTCTCTACTGTCTTTAATAATTGCACATAATTTAGCTTTGTTAGCTCTGAGAGCCTGGAGGAAATGTTTATGCCTAAATATCTAATATTTCCTGACTGTAAAGTGATCGCAGGTATATTATGGACCCTACAGTTAATGGGCAGAACTGTGGTCTTAGACCAGTTGATAGAGTAGTCAGAAAGTGCTGAGAATTTATTTATGAGTGTGATCGTGTGACTGAGAGACGTCTGTGAGTTCTGAAGGAAAAGTAATACATCATCAGCATAAAGACTTATTTTATGCTCAATATTTTGGGATTAATTACTCACAAACGGGTAAAAAAAGGTAGTATTGCCAGACCATACATGATCAAAACAGGGAGCGGAGGTGGTTCAGCTGCAAGGTGTGAATGTCTGACTATAGTTTGTAAAAAGCGGGTAAGATAAGGTGCGAATGCCCGACAATGTATGATCAAAAGAGGGAGCGGAGGTTTTCGGCTGCAAGAAGGTCTGAATGTCCACCCAAAATTCCTGAAAAATGGGTAAAAAAAGGGTGCGAATGCCAAACCATACATCATCAAAAGCAGGAGTGGATGTGTTCGGCTACAAGAAGATTTGAATGTCCATCAATAATTGCTTTAAAACATGAAAGAAAATTTTCGAATATCAAACCGCACATGATCATAAGCGGGAGAGGAGTTGTTCAGCTGCAAGAAGGTGTGAATGTCCACCCATAATTACTGAAAAATGGGTAAGAAAAGGTGAAAATGCCCAACCATACATCATCAAAAGCAGGAGTGGATGTGTTCGGCTACAAGAAGGTTTGAATGTCCGACCATAGTTTGTAAAAAGCGGGTAAGAAAAGGTTCGAATGCCCGAACATAGACCATCAAAAGAGGGAGCGGAGGTGTTCCGCTGTAAGAAGGTGTAAATGTCCGACCATAGTTGGTAAAAAGCGGGTAAGAAAAGGTTAAAATACCCGACTGTACACAATCAATAGCGGGAGCGGAGTTGTTTGGCTACAAGAAGGTGTGAAAGTCCGACCACGGTTTGTAAAAAGCGGGTAAGAAAAGGTTCGAATGCCCGAATATATACCATCAAAAGTGGAAGTGGATGTGTTCGGCTGCAAGAAGGTGTGAACGTCCGACCAAAGTTTGTAAAAAGCAGTTAAGAAAAGGTTCGAATATCCAACCAAACATAATCAAAAGCGGGAGCAGAGCTGTTCGACTGCAAGTAGGTGTGAATGTCAGATCATAATTTGCAAAAAGCTGATGAGAAAGGGTGAGAATGCCCGGCTATACACCATCAAATGCGGGAGCGGAAGTGTTCGGCTGTGAGTAGGTGTGAATGTCCGACCATAATTGCTGAAAAATGTGTTAGAAGAGACTAGAATGCTGGACAATACATAATCAAATGCGGGAGCGGAGTTGTTCGGCTGTGAGTAGGTGTGAATCTCCGAGCATAGTTTGTAAAAAGGGGGTAAGAATAGGTTCGAATGCCCGAACATACACTATCAAAACAGGGAGCTGAGGTGGCTCAGCTGCAAGGTGTGAATGTCTGACTATAGTTTGTAAATAAGGTGCGAATGCCCAACAATGTATCATCAAAAGAGGGAGCGGAGGTTTTCGGCTACAAGAAGGTTTGAATGTCCGACCATAGTTTGTAAAAAGCGGGTAAGAAAAGGTTCAAATGCCTGACTATACACCATCAAAAGCGGGAGCAGAGGTGTTCCGCTGTAAGACGGTGTGAATGTCCGACCATATTTGGTAAAAAGCGGGTAAGAAAAGGTTAAAATACCCGACTGTACACAATCAATAGCGGGAGAGGAGGTGTTCAGCTGCAAGAAGGTGTGAATGTCCACCCATAATTACTGAAAAATGGGTAAGAAAAGGTGCGAATGCCCAACCATACATTATCAAAAGCAGGTGTGAATGTCAGATCATAATTTGCAAAAAGCTGATGAGAAAGGGTGAGAATGCCCGACTATAAACCATCAAATGCGGGAGCGGAGTTGTTCGGCTGTGAGTAAGTGTGAATGTCCGACCATAATTGCTGAAAAATGTGTTAGAAAAGGTAAGAATGCCGGTCCATACATCATCAAAAGCGGGAGAGGTGGTGTTCGGCTGCAAGTAGGTGTGAATGTCCAGCCATAATTACTAACAAACGGGTAAGAAAAGGTAGGATTGCCAGACCATACATGATCAAAACAGGGAGCGGAGGTGGTTCAGCTGCAAGAAGGTGTGAATGTCCGACTAAAGTTCAAATATATTAACAAAAGCGGGAGGAGAGGTCTTCGGATGAGAGTGGTTGAGAATTTCCAACCATAATCTATAAAATGCGGTGAAAAAAAAGGTGTGATAGAACACTAAAAGGTGGAGCGGAAGTGTTCGGCTGCAAGAAGGTGTGAATGTCCGACTATATTTGGTGAAAAGCAGGTGAAGCAAGGTCTGAATGCCCAACCTTACATTATCAAAAGCGAGATCAGAGGTGTTTGGCTGCATGAAGGCCATAGTTTGCCAAAAGCGGGTAAGCTGCGAATGACCGACTAAATATCAACAAAAGGTCTTCGGATGCAAGTGGGTGTGAATATCCCACCATACAAGTATGGTGGAGAGGAAGCTGTGAACAGCCGACCATAGTTGGCAAAAAGCGGGTGAGAAAAGGTGCGAATGTCCAACCATACATGATCAAAACAGGGAGCAGAGGTGTTTGGCTGTGACAAGGTGTGAATGTCCACCCAAAATTAATGAAAAGCAGGCAACAAGTAGGTTTGAATGCCCAACCATACATCATCAAAAGCAGGAGTGGATGTGTTCGGCTACAAGAAGGTTTGAATGTCCGAGCATAGTTTGTAAAAAGCGGGTAAGAAAAGGTTCGAATGCCCAAACATACACCATCAAAAGAGGGAGCGGAGGTGTTCCGCTGTAAGAAGGTGTGAATGTCCGACCATAGTTGGTAAAACACGGGTAAGAAAAGGTTAAAATACCCGACTGTACACAATCAATAGCGGGAGAGGAGGTGTTTGGCTACAAGAATGTGTGAAAGTCCGACCATGGTTTGTAAAAAACGGGTAAGAAAAGGTGCGAATGCCCGACAATGTATGATCAAAAGAGGGAGCGGAGGTTTTCGGCTACAAGAAGGTTTGAATGTCCGACCATAGTTTGTAAAAAGCGGGTAAGAAAAGGTTCAAATGCCTGACTATACACCATCAAAAGCGGGAGCGGAGGTGTTCGGCTACAAGAAGGTGTGAAAGTTCAACCATGGTTTGTAAAAAGCTGCTAAGAAAAGGTTCGAATGCCCGAATATATACCATCAAAAGCGGAAGCGGAGGTGTTCGGCTGCAAGAAGGTGTGAACGTCCGACCAAAGTTTGTAAAAAGCAGTTAAGAAAAGGTTCGAATGCCCGAATATATACCATCAAAAGCGGGAGCAGAGCTGTTCGACTGCAAGTAGGTGTGAATGTCCAGCCATATTTACTCACAAACGGGTAAGAAAAGGTAGTATTGCCAGACCATACATGATCAAAACAGGGAGCTGAGGTGGTTCAGCTGCAAGGTGTGAATGTCTGACTATAGTTTGTAAAAAGCGGGTAAGATAAGGTGCGAATGCCCGACAATGTATAATCAAAAGAGGGAGTGGAGGTCTTCGGCTGCAAGAAGGTTTGAATGTCCGACCATAGTTTGTAAAAAGCGGGTAAGAAAAGGTTCAAATGCCTGACTATACACCATCAAAAGCGGGAGCGGAGATGTTCCGCTGTAAGACGGTGTGAATGTCCGACCATAGTTGGTAAAAAGCGGGTAAGAAAAGGTTAAAATACCCGACTGTACACAATCAATAGCGGGAGAGGAGTTGTTCGGCTACAAGAAGGTGTGAAAGTCCAACCATCGTTTGTAAAAAGCTGGTAAGAAAAGCTTCGAATGCCCGAATATATACCATCAAAAGCGGAAGCGGAGGTGTTCGGCTGCAAGAAGGTGTGAACGTCCGACCAAAGTTGTCAAAAAGCAGTAAAGAAAAGGTTTGAATATCCAAACATAATTAAAAACGAGAGAGATTGTGTTCAGCTGCAAGTAGGTGTGAATATCCAGCCATAATTACTCACAAACGGGTAAGAAAATGTAGTATTGCCAGACCATACATGATCAAAACAGGGAGCGGAGGTGGTTTAGCTGCAAAAAGGGGTGAATGTCCAACTAAAGTTCAAATATATTAACAAAAGCGGGAGGAGAGGTCTTCGGATTAGAGTGGTTGAAATTTCCAACCATAATCTATAAAATGCGGTGAAAAAAAAAGGTGTGAAGGAATGAATTTTATAGCAAAATCCGAAATCATGCATAACTCCGCAAAAGGAACGTATTGCTCAACCAAAGGGATGCTTCTTTCTCATTCAGGGTAATATGAGGAACTTTATGCTTGATACATTTTAGACATGGATAACTATGAAGGACAAAGCAATTTTAACTTGGTTTGAGCAAAGCAATTCATTTTATAGGAAAATCCGAAATCGTGCAGGACTCATGAAAGTAAGCTTATTCTCGGATTCCTGATCCTCCAGTGTTGCTCTTTCCTATACTGCAAAATACAGCCTTGTTCTTTGTTGAAATCGATATAGACATTGATAAATATGAAGGACAAAGCAGTTTCCACTTTGTTTGAGTGAAGGAATTAATTTTATAGCAAAATCCCAAATCATGCAGAACGTATGAAAATAAGCTTGTTTTCGGATTCCTGATCCTTCAGTGTTGCTATTTCTTCTACTACAAAATACAATGTTGTTCTTTGTTGAAGTCAATCTAGACATTGATAAATATGAAGGACAAAGCAGTTTTAACATAGTTTGAGTAAAGGAATTCATTTTATACATAAAATCCCAAATCATGCAGAACGTATGAAAATAAGCTTATTCTCGAATTCCTGATCCTTCAGTGTTGCTCTTTCTACTACTGCAAAATACAATGTTGTTCTTTGTTGAAGTAAATCTAGACATTGATAAATATGAAGGACAAAGCAGTTTCCACTTGGTTTGAGTGAAGGAATTAATTTTATACATAAAATCCCAAATCATGCAGAACGTATGAAAAGAAGCTTATTCTCGGATTACTGATCCTTCAGTGTTGCTTTTTCTTCTACTGCAAAATCCAGTGTTGTTCTTTGTTGAAGTCAATCTAGACATTGATAAATATGAAGGACAAAGCAGTTTTAACATAGTTTGAGTGAAGGCATTCATTTATAGTAAAATCAATAATCGTGCAGAACTCATGAAAATAAGCTTATTCTCGGATTCCTAAAACGTTTGATTTGCTCTTTCTTTACTGCAAAGTACAATGTTGTTCTTTGTTGAAGTCGATCTAGACATTGATAAATATGAAGGACAAAGCAGTTTTCACTTGGTTTGAGTGAAGGATTTGCAGCTAAAAACCTCCCGCTCCCGCTTTTGATTGTGTATAGTCGGGCTTTCGAGCCTTTTCTTACCCGGTTTTTAGAAATTATGGTTGGACATTCACACCTACTTGCAGCCGAACACCACCTCTCCTGCTTTTGATGATGTATGGACCGGCATTCTTACCTTTTCTAACACATTTTTCAGCAATTATGGTCGGAGATTCACACTTACTCACAGCCGAACAACTCCGCTCCCGCATTTGATGGTGTATAGTCGGGCATTCTCACCCTTTCTCATCAGCTTTTTGCAAATTATGATCTGACATTCACACCTGCTTTTGATAATGTATGGTTGGGCATTCGCACCTTTTCTTACCCATTTTTCAGTAATTATGGGTGGACATTCACACCTTCTTGCAGCTGAACACCTCCTCTCCCGCTATTGATTGTGTACAGTCGGATATTTTAACCTTTTCTTACCCGCTTTTTACCAAATATGGTCGGACATTCACAACGTCTTACAGCGGAACACCTCTGCTCCCGCTTTTGATGGTGTATAGTCAGGCATTTGAACCTTTTCTTACCCGCTTTTTACAAACTATGGTGGGACAATCAAACCTTCTTGTAGCCGAAAACCTCCACTTCCTCTTTTGATTATACATTGTTGGGCATTCGCACCTTATTTACAAACTATAGTCAGACATTCACACCTTGCAGCTGAGCCACCTCAGCTCCCTGTTTTGATAGTGTATGTTCGGGCATTCGAACCTATTCTTACCCCCTTTTTACAAACTATGCTCGGAGATTCACACCTACTCACAGCCGAACAACTCCGCTCCCGCATTTGATGATGTCTTGTCTGGCATTCTAGTCTCTTCTAACACATTTTTCAGCAATTATGGTCGGACATTCACACCTACTCACAGCCGAACACTTCCGCTCCCACATTTGATGGTTTGTCTCAATGATCCCCATAAAACCATCTGCTACTTGGTTTAAGTCACTAGATTCATGCATCTCCAAATTTCTGTGGAAAAACAAACCACCACGTATTAGTTTAAAAACCCTACAGAAGACCAAGGACAGTGGTGGATTAGATTTACCTCATTTTCAGCACTATTCCTTAGACAATAGGTTACAATATATATCAAAATGGTTTAAACCTTGTTGTTGTCACAGTTCCCAGAGACGTTGTAATCGTTGAGGATTCTATATTCACCCCCTCATTAGAGGCACGTAATGCAGATTGATGACACTGAATCTTTTTTTCTCTGTTCATTGCTGGCATCATTCCCAGCATCGTAAGTGTTCGTGGCATTGTTAGCCTCTTCTTCTGGATCTTGATATCGAGAATCCTTTTGTATTTCTGGTTTGTCAGTCCTCTGTCTTCGTTCACCGGAGTCTTTGTCTTTTTGTCCTTGAGTTTGGTGATTTTTTCTTCTTTTGATGCCTTGACACAATGTGACAGGTTATACCACGTGGGAGATCCTGTAACTTGGATTGCTGTCCCTGTGCTGCGAAATGGCTGTGCTGCTCAAATGGTCTCTCCTTCATCATGGTTACATGCTGCCATTCCGACATCTCGCCATTCCGACAAGGGTCTCCAATTGTCGGAATGGCGACACTTAATTTTTTATCAAACGTCCCACCATTCCGACACTTTTTTCCTCCTATGGTCGGAATGGCGGTATGTTTTTTTTTTTTTTTTAACATTCCGACAGTTCCTTTTAATAGCCTATTTTTTACCCAAAACATTTTGCACTAATGATATTCCGGCGCAAATACGCCCTAAAGTTTGGCGCACAAGCTTTGCACATGCAGAGGCCACATCCTCGCAAACAAACTTTAATAATCTATTATCAAAATCCCCTGAATTTCAAATATAAAAATACAGATATTAATGTAACTCTGGCGAGACAGAAACTGATTAAGCAGAAATACAGTGTCAGTGAGCTGTTACAGCAGCCAGCTGGAGCGGAGCTCTCCACAGAGCCCATGCGTCTTTTGCACGCTGTCATCATATGCAAAAGTAATAATTGCAATTACAGATATCACGGCTACTGCACAGGACACAGTTGCGAGCACTCTGCCTTGCCTTGCCAATAGGAGAAGAGAGAAATGACAGCATAGAACGTATAAAACACAACAAAATGCAGTAAAAACGTTTATTCATGTTATTCACGTGATATATGAGTACTCACTCCAATTTTGGGAAGCGTGGATGGGTTTTGCGCATTTGGCACAAACACACAGCCGCAACGGTTGTAGCTTTATACAGCCTGTTGATATCTTAAGGACCTAACTGGTCACACCTGGGAGTAAATGTCATGTAGAGATTGTTTTTACATGACATTACAGCTGAACATATAGCTTTCATCCACAAACCAACGTGGGAGAGCCCGAAGACGCATGTGCCAGACGCACATAGGCATGCGTAAAACCAATTTTGACCACTTCATACTGTTTATTTGCTTTCTTTTAGTTAACTTTCGTTTCTTTTGGATTCTTGTGCGTGTTATGGAGCCGTTTTGGTCCATGTTTGTAAGCCTTTTTTTCCTGGATTAAATTTTCGGAAGTTGAAACAAGTGGCATTGGAGTGTGTGATTAAAATCCACCGCGGACTGCTTCTCCTCCTCCAGTTGCCGAGACTTTGTGTTTTTAATAACGCTTGTCTATAAACATGTGTTAAACATATAAATTGCATGAACAGAAAGAAGGGACTCACCTGTTGAGTAACACACATTTCCTTATACGGAAAGCCTTGTCGGAATGGTGGGACATTTGAACGTCAGAATAGCGGGATGTCGCAATGGTGGGATGTCGGAATGGTGGGACGTTTGCATGTCGGAATGGTGGTAATTCGGAATGGTGGGATGTCGGAATGGTGGGATGTCGGAATAGCGGGATGTCGGAATGGCTGGATTTCGGAATGGGTGTTGCCACCCCCTTCATCATATACACAGTTATTTATACATCACCTTCCACCATGAAGCGTTGTCCCTTTTTGTTTCTCTCTTTGTTCTTAAAATGCTGTTATGCATGTCTAAACCAATCCATTAAATTAGATCATTTTGGCAGTAAAGCGATCTACAATGTGCTTGGTCGCAAAGCTGCTCATCTATGGTAAACAGCTCTTCAGAAAGGCATTCTTCAATTGATTTCACTAATTCTATGTAATAATTTTGTGATTTCCTACAAAACTACACTTCTTCTCCCATCTGTCTGAGTATTTAATATTGTCTGGGTCCCGTTAAAACATGTATTTTTCCCATCTAATTCCTTGTTTGCTTTAAAACAAGTATTCCCCATTTTCTATCCCTTCAGTAGCCAACCAGTTTGTATGGAGTACACTGGAGCAACTTGACTGATCAGTAAAACACTGCTTTTGTTGTCACCGCAAGGCTTCCCCCGTCGGTTGTTTCACTGAGACACTACTGAGTAACTATAACTCAACACAGTTTATACACATAACATTCATATACATACTAACAAACAAACAAACAATTATTTATCGCAATTTTCTCATCTCTGTTTGAACGTACACCCAGGTAAATATTCCTGTAGTCTTCTCATACCGACTATGGACCCATTCATTGTTTAACTTCACTGTTTTGCAAATCCTAATTGAATATTACACATTGACATTGAACTTTACTTGATAAGCAGGTCTTCATTGCATTCAGCAGCCTATATGTGAGCATCTATGTGTAAGCTGTTCTTCTTTGCATTTATCAGCAGCAAGCAATTCTTCATTGCACATGCATATGAAAATAGTAAAACAATTCCAATGCGTTAGCGAAACCTTCTATATCAGGAGTGTCCATCATGATGCTGGGAATAGAACCTCTTTCCCAGAATAGTTCAACCTTCATTACTCAACTGATCATAACTCCGCAATGAGCACATTTCAAAGTATCATTCCTCTACATACATTCAAAAATCTATGTGTAAATGTTTAATATTTCTTATATTTGTTGATGTCATTCTGTGTGCATGTGGCCTAAACCCATGGCAATTTTAATTTAAACAAGTTGAACTCTGCCTCTGATCATTTAAAAAAGGTGTGTACCAATATCAACCTTTCTCAGGTAATTACTGATCCTACAAAACCAAAGAGATCCTTCAAGGTTGTCCCTGATTGGCTCAATCTTAACATATCAAAGGTAGAAAATCCGCAGTATCTGAACTTGGTGTTAGTTATCACTGCTCAATAGCCTGTATCAGAATTGCAAAAATGAAAACATTAGGTCCACGCTTGGTATCCAGATCCTGAAACATCTCCATGAGCAGGCTTTTTTTTAACTGATCTGTTGAATAGTTATATGACACTGTTAAAATCCCAGATGAAGATCTAGCACTTGACCATTTTTGTAAATCTTCTAATTCCATAGTTGATAAACACGCCCCTTTTAAAACGTATGGAACTTAGAACAGGTCTATCCCTGGCTTTCGGCAGAACTGTCTTCTTTACTTTTTTTTCCCCTTGTCCTGTTCAGCATTATGTCAGAAGAATTGTAGTCTGAATACCTTTGATGCCAAACAGATTTGTTTTGCCAAGGGAAGTTTTATAAATGTAAAGCTCCCCTTGATGCCCATTTATTTATTTCTGTTTACAATATATGACATGAACTGAACTGAACCGGACCGGGGGACAAGGAAAGAAGAAGAGGAAAGAAGAGGAAACAGAACAAAAATAGAAACAAAAACCAGACAACCAGCTGCTACACCTGTAAAAAACAAAACAGACAACAATCCATGGCCTATGAGGGGAATCCAGCCTTAGCGCCACCAGGAGCACCTGAAAGCAGACAAGCAGAGAAAAAACAAACAGACAAACAAACAAAAACAAGCTCAAGAAGCGGCAATCGCATACAACACAGCTGTGGATATAGATGACCTGAGACGACATGATAATACATCAACTGCTTAGTGACCATGCTACTGGACTAATGAATGTGTGTGTGTGTGTGTGTGTGAGAACATGCAACACCCATGGCACAGGACCTACATGATAACCGTGCTTAGTTATGAGTGTATAAGCGTACAGGGCCACAATCCACAGCCCCCCCCCAAGCAATCAGAAGCAGGCAGAGAGGGCCACAAGACCCAGGCCACCAGCAGCCCCCACAGAGCACAGAACCCAGGCAGCCCACCGCAGGGGCAACCACGCATCCACCCAGAAGACTGCAGAGGAAGCCCCCGGAAAGAGCCCCCATAAGCATAGGGCAGAGGCACTCCGGGACCTGGGCCCCAGGAGCCCGAGCGCCCCCAAACCCCCCGGCAGAGGCCCCACCCAATACCCAGGAGGGCCAAGCGCCCCAGACAGCCACAAAGTGGGTCAGCGCCTGCCCCAGCGCCCCTGGCCAAGTGCCCTGGGAGTCAAGACGTGCCCACAGGTGGGTGAAGTCGCGAGCAGTGGGGAGAGGCAACGCTGATGCCCCATCGGGAGAAACACAGGCAGGCCAGGCGACAGCAAGTCCCAGATCCAGGCCCAATCATTACCACACACACTTTCACGTCCCATACATCCACACATCCTACCTCCCTCGACTCTGCTGGGGTGTAGTGCAGCGGGCACACCAGGAGGCCAGCAACCCCCCAGCCACCACAGACCCCGAACCAGCAGAAAAATTAATTAATCCTCCTGGCCCCTCCTGCCCCGAGCAGACACCAGGAAGCAGGGGTGTGCGAAGAAGACCCCTCCCCTCACCCTTCTGGCTCTTCAATATTTTCTAATAGTGAGCAATTAAAATTGAGGGGCAGCCAAACTTGTAGAACTGGGAGCGCGGCACTCTGGGCAGCCTACATACCCAAAGAGCCCCGCCCACCAGATGCCACTCAGTGTAACCACCCCCCAAGACCTAATGTGTGTGTGTGAGTGTGTTTGATAAGTAGTAATGTCTAAGGTGTAATTAAAACAGGGGCAGGGAACTGCAGAGTGCAACCAAAGGGGACCACCTACGTGGCCCCATCCACTACATCACGTCATCTATCTTAGACAATAATTTATATATTTTTGATAGTAGTTTTGGGGTACAGATGCTTAGAAATTCTGCTACCCTAGTCGGGGGTTGTAAGTCTGGTTGGTGGAGGATATATCCATCCATCCATCCATCATCTGCCGCTTATCCGGGGGTCGGGTCGCGGGGGCAGCAGCTTGAGCAGAGAAACCCAGACGTCTCTGTCCCCGGCCACTTCCTCCAGCTCTTCCGGGGGGACCCCGAGGCGTTCCCAGGCCAGCCGAGAGACATAGTCTCTCCAACGTGTCCTGGGTCTCCCCCGGGGTCTCCTCCCAGTGGGACGTGCCCGGAACACCTCCCCAGGGAGGCGCCCAGGGGGCATCCTAACCAGATGCCCGAGCCACCTCATCTGACTCCTCTCAATGCGGAGGAGCAGCGGTTCTACTCCGAGCCCCTCCCGGATGACTGAGCTTCTCACCCTATCTCTAAGGGAGAGCCCAGACACCCTGCGGAGGAAACCCATTTCGGCCGCTTGTATTCGCGATCTTGTTCTTTCGGTCACTACCCACAACTCGTGACCATAGGTGAGGATGGGAACGTAGATTGACCAGTAAGTAGAGAGCTTCGCCTTCTGGCTCAGCTCCCTCTTCACAGCGACGGGTCGGTGCAGAGCCTGCAACACTGCAGGCGCCGCACCGATCCGCCCGTCAATCTCCCGCTCCATTCGTTCGTCACTCGTGAACAAGACCCCGAGATACTTGAACTCCTCCTCTTGGGGAAGGATCTCATTCCCGACCCGGAGAGAGCATTCCACCCTTTTCCGGCTGAGAACCATAGTCTCGGATTTGGAGGTGCTGATTCTCATCCCAGCCGCTTCACACTCGGCTGCGAATCACTCCAGTGAGAGCTGAAGGTCACGGCCTGACGACGCTAACAGAACCACATCATCTGCAAAAAGCAGAGACCCGATTCTGAGGTCGCCAAATGGGACACCCTCAACGCCCTGGCTCCGCCTAGAAATTCTGTCCATAAAAGTTAGGAACAGAATCGGTGACAAAGGGCAGCCCTGACGGAGTCCAACTCTCACCGGAAACGTATCCGACTTACTGCCGGCAATGCGGACCAAACTCTGGCACCGGTCATACAGAGACAGAACTGCCCCTATCAAGGGGTCCGGCACTCCATATTCCCGGAGCACCCCCCACAGGACTCCACGAGGGACACGGTCGAACGCTTTCTCCAAGTCCACAAAACACATGTAGACTGGTTGGGCGAACTCCCATGCACCCTCCAGGATCCTGCCGAGGGTATAGAGCTGGTCCACTGTTCCACGGCCAGGACGAAAGCCACACTGCATCTCCTGAATCCGAGGCTCGATTATCCGACGGATCCTCCTCTCCAATACCCCCGAATAGACCTTACCAGGGAGGCTGAGGAGTGTGATACCCCTATAGTTGGAACACACCCTCCGGTCCCCCTTTTTAAAGAGGGGGACCACCACCCCAATCTGCCAGTCCAGAGGCACTGTCCCCGATGTCCACGCGATACTGCAGAGGCGTGTCAGCCAAGACAGCCCTACAACATCCAGAGCCTTGAGAAACTCAGGACGGACCTCCTCCACCCCCGGGGCCTTGCCACCGAGGAACTTTTTAACCACCTCGGCAACCTCAGCCCCAGAAATGGGAGGCCCCGTCTCCGAGCTCTCCGACTCTGCCTCTTCCGAGCACGTGTTGGTAGGATTGAGGAGTTCCTCGAAGTACTCCCCCCACCGACTCACAACATCCCTAGTTGAGGTCAGCAAAGCCCCGTCCGCACTGTAAACAGTGTTGACTGTGAGCCGCTTCCCCCCCCTGAGACGCCGGATGGTGGACCAGAATCTTTTCGAGGCCGTCCGGAAATCGTTCTCCATGGTCTCACCGAACTCCTCCCAGGCCCGAGTTTTTGCCTCAGCAACCGCCGAAGCCGCGGCCCGTCTGGCCCGTCGGTACCTATCAGCTTCTTCCAGGGTCCCACTGGCCAAAAAGGCCCGATAGGACTCCTTCTTCAGCTTGACGGCTTCCCTCACCACTGGTGTCCACCAGCAGGTTCGAGGGTTGCCGCCACGACAGGCACCGACCACCTTACGGCCACAACTCCGACCAGCTGCCTCGGCAATGGAGTCACGGAACATGGCCCATTCAATGTCCCCCACCTCAAATATGGTTGAAGCTCTGCCGGAGGTGGGAGTTAAAGCTCCTTCTGACGGGGGATTCTGACAAACGCTCCCAGCAGACCCTCACAATACGTTTGGGCCAGCCAGGTCTGATCGGCATCCTCCCCCACCAGCGGAGCCAACTCACCACCAGGTGGTGGTCAGTTGACAGCTCCGCCCCTCTCTTCACCCCAGTGTCCAGGACATACGGCCGCAAGTCCGATGATACAACCACAAAGTCGATCATCGAACTGCGGCCAAGGGTGTCCTGGTGCCAAGTGCACATATGGACACCCTTATGCCTGAACATGGTGTTCGTTATGGACAGTCTATGACTGGCACAGAAGTCCAACAACATAACACCACTCTGATTCAGATCGGGGGGGCCGTTCCTCCCAATCACACCCCTCCAGGTCTCACTGTCATTGCCCACGTGAGCATTGAAGTCCCCCAGCAGAATGAGGGAGTCTCCGGTAGGAGCATTCTCCAGTGCCTCCCCCAGAGACTCCAAAAAGGGTAGGTACTCTGAACTGCTGTTTGGCGCATAGGCACAAACAACAGTCAGGACTCGTCCCCCCACCCAAGGCGGAGGGAGGCTACCCTCTCGTTCACTGGGGTAAACCCCAATGTACCGGCACACAGCTGGGGGGCAATAAGTATGCCCACACCTGCTCTGCGCCTCTCACCACGGGCAACTCCAGAGTGGAAGAGAGTCCAACCCCTCTCAAGAGTACTGGTTCCAGATCCCAAGCCGTGCGTCGAGGTGAGTCCGACTATATCTAACGGTCTGATGAAGTTTCAACAATAAACCACAAACTTTGTATTATGAGAAAGAACCAGACTCATTCTTCAGGAATCCGAAAATAAGCTCTATTTTACGAGTTATGCACTAATTCGGATTCTCCTATAAAACGAATTCCTTAACTCAAACCAAGTTAAGACTGCTTTGTCCTTCATATTTATTCATGTCTAATCAAGTTTCAATGATAAACAACGTTGTACTTTGTAGAATGAGAAAGAACTTCTTCAGCAATAAGCATCTCTCGACAAATGACGAAATATAGATTTTGCTATAAAATTAATTGCTATCAGCCTGACTTAAAACTGTTTGTCTTCCTTATTTATCCACTTCAAATCAAGTTTCAACAATTAAAAAAATGTTGTAGTTTGAGAAAGAACAACTTAATCTTGAGCAATCGGTATAAAAAGAGGGTAAGCAAAGGTGCGAATGTCAAACCATACATGATCAAAACAGGGAGCGGAGGTGTTTGGCTGAGACAAGGTGTGAATGTCCACCCATAATTAATGAAAAGCGGGCAACAAGTAGGTTCGAATGCCCAACCATACATCATCAAAAGCAGGAGTGGATATGTTCGGCTACAAGAAGGTTTGAACGTCTGACCATAGTTTGTAAAAAGCGGGTAAGAAAAGGTTCGAATGCCCGAACATACACCATCAAAGGAGGGAGCGGAGGTGTTCCGCTGTAAGAAGGTGTGAATGTCCGCCCGTAGTTGGTAAAAAACGGGTAAGAAAAGGTTAAAATACCCGACTGTACACAATCAGTAGCGGGTGCGGAGTTGTTCGGCTACTAAAAGGTGTGAAAGTCCGACCATGGTTTGTAAAAAGCGGGTAAGAAAAGGTGCGAATGCCCGAAAATGTATGATCAAAAGAGGGAGTGGAGGTTTTCGGCTGTAAGAAGATCTGAATGTCCAACTATAATTTGTAAAAACCGGGTAAGAAAAGGCTTGAAAGCCCGACTATAAACCATCATAAGCGGGAGAGGAGGTGTTCAGCTGCAAGGTGTGAATGTCCACCCATAATTACTGAAAAATGGGTAAGAAAAGGTGCGAATGCCCAAACATACATAATCAAAAGAAGGAGTGGATGTGTTGGGCTACAAGAAGGTTTGAAAGTCCGACCATGGTTTGTAAAAAACGGGTAAGAAAAGGTGCGAATGCCCGACAATGTATGATCAAAAGAGGGAGCGGAGATTTTTGGCTACAAGAAGGTTTGAATGTCCGACCATAGTTTGTAAAAAGCGGGTAAGAAAAGGTTCAAATGCCTGACAATACACCATCAAAAGCGGGAGCGGAGGTGTTCCGCTGTAAGACGGTGTGAATGTCCGACCATAGTTGGTAAAAAGCGGGTAAGAAAAGGTTAAAATACCTGACTGTACACAATCAATAGCGGGAGCGGAGTTGTTCGGCTACAAGAAGGTGTGAAAGTCCAACCATGGTTTGTAAAAAGCTGCTAAGAAAAGGTTCGAATGCCCGAATATATACCATCAAAAGCGGAAGCGGAGGTGTTTGGCTGCAAGAAGGTGTGAACGTCCGACCAAAGTTTGTAAAAAGCAGTTAAGAAAAGGTTCGAATATCCAACCAAACATAATAAAAAGCGGGAGCAGAGCTGTTCGACTGCAAGTAGGTGTGAATGTCCAGCCATAATTACTCACAAACGGGTAAGAAAAGGTAGTATTGCCAGACCATACATGATCAAAACAGGGAGCTGAGGTGGTTCAGCACCAAGGTGTGAATGTCTGATTATAGTTTGTAAAAAGCGGGTAAGATAAGGTGCGAATGCCCGACAATGTATGATCAAAAGAGGGAGCGGAGGTTTTTGGCTACAAGAAGGTTTGAATGTCCGACCATAGTTTGTAAAAAGCTGGTAAGAAAAGGTTCGAATGCCCGAATATATACCATCAAAAGCGGAAGCGGAGGTGTTCGGCTGCAAGAAGGTGTGAACGTCCGACCAAAGTTTGTAAAAAGCAGTTAAGAAAAGGTTCGAATATCCAACCAAACATAATCAAAAGCGGGAGCAGAGCTGTTCGACTGCAAGTAGGTGTGAATGTCAGATCATAATTTGCAAAAAGCTGATGAGAAAGGGTGAGAATGCCCGGCTATACACCATCAAATGCGGGAGCGGAAGTGTTCGGCTGTGAGTAGGTGTGAATGTCCAACCATAATTACTGAAAAATGTGTTAGAAGAGACTAGAATGCCGGACAAGACATCATCAAATGCGGGAGCGGAGTTGTTCGGCTGTGAGTAGGTGTGAATCTCCGACCATAGTTTGTAAAAAGGGGGTAAGAATAGGTTCGAATGCCCGAACATACACTATCAAAACAGGGAGCTGAGGTGGCTCAGCTGCAAGGTGTGAATGTGTGACTATAGTTTGTAAATAAGGTGCGAATGCCCAACAATGTATAATCAAAAGAGGGAGCGGAGGTTTTCGGCTACAAGAAGGTTTGAATGTCCGACCATAGTTTGTAAAATGCGGGTAAGAAAAGGTTCAAGCGCCTGACTATACACCATCAAAAGCGGGAGCAGAGGTGTTCCGCTGTAAGACGGTGTGAATGTCCGACCATATTTGGTAAAAAGCGGGTAAGAAAAGGTTAAAATACCCGACTGTACACAATCAATAGCGGGAGAGGAGGTGTTCAGCTGCAAGAAGGTGTGAATGTCCACCCATAATTACTGAAAAATGGGTAAGAAAAGGTGCGAATGCCCAACCATACATTATCAAAAGCAGGTGTGAATGTCAGATCATAATTTGCAAAAAGCTGATGAGAAAGGGTGAGAATGCCCGACTATACACCATCAAATGCGGGAGCGGAGTTGTTCGGCTGTGAGTAAGTGTGAATCTCCGACCATAATTGCTGAAAAATGTGTTAGAAAAGGTAAGAATGCCGGTCCATACATCATCAAAAGCGGGAGAGGTGGTGTTCGGCTGCAAGTAGGTGTGAATGTCCAGCCATAATTACTAACAAACGGGTAAGAAAAGGTAGTATTGCCATACCATATATGATCAAAACAGGGAGCGGAGGTGGTTCAGCTGCAAGAAGGTGTGAATGTCCGACTAAAGTTCAAATATATTAACAAAAGCGGGAGGAGAGGTCTTCGGATGAGAGTGGTTGAGAATTTCCAACCATAATCTATAAAATGCGGTGAAAAAAAGGTGTGATAGAACACTAAAAGGTGGAGCGGAAGTGTTCGGCTGCAAGAAGGTGTGAATGTCCGACTATATTTGGTGAAAAGCAGGTGAAGCAAGGTCTGAATGCCCAACCTTACATCATCAAAAGCGAGATCAGAGGTGTTTGGCTGCATGAAGGCCATAGTTTGCCAAAAGCGGGTAAGCTGCGAATGACCGACTAAATATCAACAAAAGGTCTTCGGATGCAAGTGGGTGTGAATATCCCACCATACAAGTATGGTGGAGAGGAAGCTGTGAACAGCCGACCATAGTTGGCAAAAAGCGGGTGAGAAAAGGTGCGAATGTCCAACCATACACGATCAAAACAGGGAGCGGAGGTGTTTGGCTGTGACAAGGTGTGAATGTCCACCCAAAATTAATGAAAAGTGGGCAACAAGTAGGTTTGAATGCCCAACCATACATCATCAAAAGCAGGAGTGGATGTGTTCGGCTACAAGAAGGTTTGAATGTCCGAGTATAGTTTGTAAAAAGCGGGTAAGAAAAGGTTCGAATGCCCAAACATACACCATCAAAAGAGGGAGCGGAGGTGTTCCGCTGTAAGAAGGTGTGAATGTCCGACCATAGTTGGTAAAAAACGGGTAAGAAAAGGTTAAAATACCCGACTGTACACAATCAATAGGTGGAGCGGAGTTGTTCGGCTACAAGAAGGTGTGAAAGTCCAACCATGGTTTGTAAAAAGCTGGTAAGAAAAGGTTCGAATGCCCGAATATATACCATCAAAAGCGGAAGTGGAGGTGTTCGGCTGCAAGAAGGTGTGAACGTCCGACCAAAGTTTGTAAAAAGCAGTTAAGAAAAGGTTCGAATATCCAACCAAACATAATCAAAAGCGGGAGCAGAGCTGTTCGACTGCAAGTAGGTGTGAATGTCCAGCCATAATTACTCACAAACGGGTAAGAAAAGATAGTATTGCCAGACCATACATGATCAAAACAGGGAGCTGAGGTGGTTCAGCACCAAGGTGTGAATGTCTGACTATAGTTTGTAAAAAGCGGGTAAGATAAGGTGCGAATGCCCGACAATGTATAATCAAAAGAGGGAGCAGAGGTTTTTTGCTACAAGAAGGTTTGAATGTCCGACCATAGTTTGTAAAAAGCGGGTAAGAAAAGGTTCAAATGCCTGACTATATACCATCAAAAGCGGAAGCGGAGGTGTTCGGCTGCAAGAAGGTGTGAACGTCCGACCAAAGTTGGCAAAAAGCAGTAAAGAAAAGGTTCGAATATCCAAACATAATTAAAAGCGAGAGAGATTGTGTTCAGCTGCAAGTAGGTGTGAATATCCAGCCATAATTACTCACAAACGGGTAAGAAAATGTAGTATTGCCAGACCATACATGATCAAAACAGGGAGCGGAGGTGGTTTAGCTGCAAAAAGGGGTGAATGTCCAACTAAAGTTCAAATATATTAACAAAAGCGGGAGGAGAGGTCTTCAGATTAGAGTGGTTGAAATTTCCAACAATAATCTATAAAATGCGGTGAAAAAAAAAGGTGTGAAGGAATGAATTTTATAGCAAAATCCGAAATCATGCATAACTCCGCAAAAGGAACGTATTGCTCAACCAAAGGGATGCTTCTTTCTCATTCAGGGTAATATGAGGAACTTTATGCTTGATACATTTTAGACATGGATAACTATGAAGGACAAAGCAATTTTAACTTGGTTTGAGCAAAGCAATTCATTTTATAGGAAAATCCGAAATCGTGCAGGACTCATGAATGTAAGCTTATTCTCGGATTCCTGATCCTCCAGTGTTGCTCTTTCCTATACTGCAAAATACAGCCTTATTCTTTGTTGAAATCGATATAGACATTGATAAATATGAAGGACAAAGCAGTTTCCACTTTGTTTGAGTGAAGGAATTAATTTTATAGCAAAATCCCAAATCATGCAGAACGTATGAAAATAAGCTTGTTTTCGGATTCCTGATCCTTCAGTGTTGCTATTTCTTCTACTACAAAATACAATGTTGTTCTTTGTTGAAGTCAATCTAGACATTGATAAATATGAAGGACAAAGCAGTTTTAACATAGTTTGAGTAAAGGAATTCATTTTATACATAAAATCCCAAATCATGCAGAACGTATGAAAATAAGCTTATTCTCGGATTACTGATCCTTCAGTGTTGCTCTTTCTTCTACTGCAAAATACAATGTTGTTCTTTGTTGAAGTCAATCTAGACATTGATAAATATGAAGGACAAAGCAGTTTTAACATAGTTTGAGTGAAGGCATTCATTTATAGTAAAATCAATAATCGTTCAGAACTCATGAAAATAAGCTTATTCTCGGATTCCTAAAACTTTTGATTTGCTCTTTCTTTACTGCAAAGTACAATGTTGTTCTTTGTTGAAGTCGATCTAGACATTGATAAATATGAAGGACAAAGCAGTTTTCACTTGGTTTGAGTGAAGGATTTGCAGCTGAAAACCTCCCGCTCCCGCTTTTGATTGTGTATAGTCGGGCTTTCGAGCCTTTTCTTACCCGGTTTTTAGAAATTATGGTTGGACATTCAGACCTTGCAGCCGAAGACCTCCACTCCCTCTTTTGATCATACATTGTCGGGCATTGGCACCTTGTCTTACCCGCTTTTTACAAACTATAGTCAGACATTCACACCTTGCAGCTGAACCACCTCAGCTCCCTGTTTTGATCATGTATGGTCTGGCAATACTACCTTTTCTTACCCGTTTGTGAGTAAATATGGCTGGACATTCACACCTACTTGCAGTCGAACAGCTCTGCTCCCGCTTTTGATGGTATATATTCGGGCATTCGAACCTTTTCTTAACTGCTTTTTACAAACTTTGGTCGGACGTTCACACCTTCTTGCAGCTGAACACCTCCGCTTCCGCTTTTGATGGTATATATTCGGGCATTCGAACCTTTTCTTAGCAGCTTTTTACAAACCATGGTTGAACTTTCACACCTTCTTGTAGCCGAACACCTCCGCTCCCGCTTTTGATGGTGTATAGTCAGGCATTTGAACCTTTTCTTACCCGCTTTTTACAAACTATGGTCGGACATTCAAACCTTCTTCTAGCCGAAAACCTCCGCTCCCTCTTTTGATCATACATTGTCGGGCATTCGCACCTTTTCTTACCCGTTTTTTACAAACCATGGTCGGACTGTCACACATTCTTGTAGCCAAACACCTCCTCTCCCGCTATTGATTGTGTACAGTCGGGTATTTTAACTTTTTCTTACCCGTGTTTTACCAACTATGGTCGGACATTCAAACCTTCTTCTAGCCGAAAACCTCCGCTCCCTCTTTTGATCATACATTGTCGGGCATTCGCACCTTTTCTTACCCGTTTTTTACAAACCATGGTCGGACTGTCACACATTCCTGTAGCCAAACACCTCCTCTCCCGCTATTGATTGTGTACAGTTGGGTATTTTAACCTTTTCTTACCCGTGTTTTACCAACTATGGTCGGACATTCACACCTTCTTACAGCGGAACACCTTCGCTCCCTCTTTTGATGGTGTATGTTTGGGCATTCGAACCTTTTCTTACCCGCTTTTTACAAACTATGCTCGGACATTCAAACCTTCTTGTAGCCGAACACATCCACTCCTGCTTTTGATGATGTATGGTTGGGCATTCAAACCTACTTGTTGCCTGCTTTTCATTAATTTTGGTTGGACATTCACACCTTGTCACAGCCAAACACCTCCGCTCCCTGTTTTGATCATGTATGGTTGGACATTCGCACCTTTTCTCACCCGCTTATTGCCAACTATGGTCGGCTGTTCACAGCTTCCTCTCCACCATACTTGTATGGTGGGATATTCACACCCACTTGCATCCGAAGACCTTTTGTTGATATTTAGTCGGTCATTCGCAGCTTACCCGCTTTTGGCAAACTATGGCCTTCATGCAGCCAAACACCTCTGATCTCGCTTTTGATGATGTAAGGTTGGGCATTCAGACCTTGCTTCACCTGCTTTTCACCAAATATAGTAGGACATTCACACCTTCTTGCAGCCGAACACTTCCGCTCCACCTTTTAGTGTTCTATCACACCTTTTTTTTCACCGCATTTTATAGATTATGGTTGGAAATTCTCAACCACTCTCATCCGAAGACCTCTTCTGCCGCTTTTGTTAATATATTTGAACTTTAGTCGGACATTCACACCTTCTTGCAGCTGAACCACCTCCGCTCCCTGTTTTGATCATGTATGGTCTGGCAATACTACCTTTTCTTACCCGTTTGTTAGTAATTATGGCTGGACATTCACACCTACTTGCAGCCGAACACCACCTCTCCCGCTTTTGATGATGTATGGACCGGCATTCTTACCTTTTCTAACACATTTTTCAGCAATTATGGTCGGAGATTCACACTTACTCACAGCCGAACAACTCCGCTCCCGCATTTGATGGTGTATAGTCGGACATTCTCACCCTTTCTCATCAGCTTTTTGCAAATTATGATCTGACATTCACACCTGCTTTTGATAATGTATGGTTGGGCATTCGCACCTTTTCTTACCCATTTTTCAGTAATTATGGGTGGACATTCACACCTTCTTGCAGCTGAACACCTCCTCTCCCGCTATTGATTGTGTACAGTCGGGTATTTTAACCTTTTCTTACCCGCTTTTTACCAAATATGGTCGGACATTCACACCGTCTTACAGCGGAACACCTCTGCTCCCGCTTTTGATGGTGTATAGTCAGGCATTTGAACCTTTTCTTACCCGCTTTTTACAAACTATGGTCGGACAATCAAACCTTCTTCTAGCCGAAAACCTCCGCTCCCTCTTTTGATTATACATTGTTGGGCATTCGCACCTTATTTACAAACTATAGTCAGACATTCACACCTTGCAGCTGAGCCACCTCAGTTCCCTGTTTTGATAGTGTATGTTCGGTTATTCGAACCTATTCTTACCCCCTTTTTACAAACTATGCTCGGAGATTCACACCTACTCACAGCCGAACAACTCCGCTCCCGCATTTGATGATGTCTTGTCCGGCATTCTAGTCTCTTCTAACACATTTTTCAGCAATTATGGTCGGACATTCACACCTACTCACAGCCGAACACTTCCGCTCCCGCATTTGATGGTTTGTCTCAATGATCCCCATAAAACCATCTGCTACTTGGTTTAAGTCACTAGATTCATGCATCTCCAAATTTCTGTGGAAAAACAAACCACCACGTATTAGTTTAAAAACCCTACAGAAGACCAAGGACAGTGGTGGATTAGATTTACCTCATTTTCAGCACTATTCCTTAGACAATAGGTTACAATATATATCAAAATGGTTTAAACCTTGTTGTTGTCACAGTTCCCAGAGACGTTGTAATCGTTGAGGATTCTATATTCACCCCCTCATTAGAGGCACGTAATGCAGATTGATGACACGGAATCTTCTTCTCTGTTCATTGCTGGCATCATTCCCAGCATCGTAAGTGTTCGTGGCATTGTTAGCCTCTTCTTCTGGATCTTGATATCGAGAATCCTTTTGTATTTCTGGTTTGTCAGTCCTCTGTCTTCGTTCACCGGAGTCTTTGTCTTTTTGTCCTTGAGTTTGGTGATTTTTTCTTCTTTTGATGCCTTGACACAATGTGACAGGTGATACCACGTTGGAGATCCTGTAACTTGGATTGCTGTCCCTGTGCTGCGAAATGGCTGTGCTGCTCAAATGGTCTCTCCTTCATCATGGTTACATGCTGCCATTCCGACATCTCGCCATTCCGACATGGGTCTCCAATTGTCGGAATGGCGACACTTAATTTTTTATCAAACGTCCCACCATTCCGACACTTTTTTCCTCCTATGGTCGGAATGGCGGTATGTTTTTTGTTTTTTTTTTAACATTCCGACAGTTCCTTTTAATAGCCTATTTTTTACCCAAAACATTTTGCACTAATGATATGCCGGCGCAAATACGCCCTAAAGTTTGGCGCACAAGCTTTGCACATGCAGAGGCCACAGCCTCGCAAACAAACTTTAATAATCTATTATCAAAATCCCCTGAATTTCAAATATAAAAATACAGATATTAATGTAACTCTGGCGAGACTGAAACTGATTAAGCAGAAATACAGTGTCAGTGAGCTGTTACAGCAGCCAGCTGGAGCGGAGCTCTCCACAGAGCCCATGCGTCTTTTGCACGCTGTCATCATATGCAAAAGTAATAATTCCAATTACAGATATCACGGCTACTGCACAGGACACAGTTGCGAGCACTCTGCCTTGCCTTGCCAATAGGAGAAGAGAGAAATGACAGCATAGAACGTATAAAACACAACAAAATGCAGTAAAAACGTTTATTCATGTTATTCACGTGATTTATGAGTACTCACTCCAATTTTGGCACAAACACACAGCCGCAACGGTTGTAGCTTTATACAGCCTGTTGATATCTTAAGGACCTAACTGGTCACACCTGGGAGTAAATGTCATGTAGAGATTGTTTTTACATGACATTACAGCTGAACATATAGCTTTCATCCACAAACCAACGTGGGAGAGCCCGAAGACGCATGTGCCAGACGCACATAGGCATGCGTAAAACCAATTTTGACCACTTCATACTGTTTATTTGCTTTCTTTTAGTTAACTTTCGTTTCTTTTGGATTCTTGTGCGTGTTATGGAGCCGTTTTGGTCCATGTTTGTAAGCCTTTTTTTCCTGGATTAAATTTTCGGAAGTTGAAACAAGTGGCATTGGAGTGTGTGATTAAAAACCACCGCGGACTGCTTCTCCTCCTCCAGTTGCCGAGACTTTGTGTTTTTAATAACGCTTGTCTATAAACATGTGTTAAACATATAAATTGCATGAACAGAAAGAAGGGACTCACCTGTTGAGTAACACACATTTCCTTATACGGAAAGCCTTGTCGGAATGGTGGGACATTTGAACGTCAGAATAGCGGGATGTCGCAATGGTGGGATGTCGGAATGGTGGGACGTTTGCATGTCGGAATGGTGGGATGTCGGAATGGTGGGATGTCGGAATGGTGGGATGTCGGAATAGCGGGATGTCGGAATGGCTGGATTTCGGAATGGGTGTTGCCACCCCCTTCATCATATACACAGTTATTTATACATCACCTTCCACCATGAAGCGTTGTCCCTTTTTGTTTCTCTCTTTGTTCTTAAAATGCTGTTATGCATGTCTAAACCAATCCATTAAATTAGATCATTTTGGCAGTAAAGCGATCTACAATGTGCTTGGTCGCAAAGCTGCTCATCTATGGTAAACAGCTCTTCAGAAAGGCATTCTTCAATTGATTTCACTAATTCTATGTAATAATTTTGTGATTTCCTACAAAACTACACTTCTTCTCCCATCTGTCTGAGTATTTAATATTGTCTGGGTCCCGTTAAAACATGTATTTTTCCCATCTAATTCCTTGTTTGCTTTAAAACAAGTATTCCCCATTTTCTATCCCTTCAGTAGCCAACCAGTTTGTATGGAGTACACTGGAGCAACTTGACTGATCAGTAAAACACTGCTTTTGTTGTCACCGTAAGGCTTCCCCCGTCGGTTGTTTCACTGAGACACTACTGAGTAACTATAACTCAACACAGTTTATACACATAACATTCATATACATACTAACAAACAAACAAACAATTATTTATCGCAATTTTCTCATCTCTGTTTGAACGTACACCCAGGTAAATATTCCTGTAGTCTTCTCATACCGACTATGGACCCATTCATTGTTTAACTTCACTGTTTTGCAAATCCTAATTGAATATTACACATTGACATTGAACTTTACTTGATAAGCAGGTCTTCATTGCATTCAGCAGCCTATATGTGAGCATCTATGTGTAAGCTGTTCTTCTTTGCATTTATCAACAGCAAGCAATTCTTCATTGCACATGCATATGAAAATAGTAAAACAATTCCAATGCGTTAGCGAAACCTTCTATATCAGGAGTGTCCATCATGATGCTGGGAATAGAACCTCTTTCCCAGAATAGTTCAACCTTCATTACTCAACTGATTATAACTCCGCAATGAGCACATTTCAAAGTATCATTCCTCTACATATATTCAAAAATCTATGTGTAAATGTTTAATATTTCTTATATTTGTTGATGTCATTCTGTGTGCATGTGGCCTAAACCCAATCTCTGTGTGGCAATTTTAATTTAAACAAGTTGAACTCTGCCTCTGATCATTTAAAAAAGGTGTGTACCAATATCAACCTTTCTCAGGTAATTACTGATCCTACAAAACCAAAGAGATCCTTCAAGGTTGTCCCTGATTGGCTCAATCTTAACAAATCACAGGTAGAAAATCCGCAGTATCTGAACTTGGTGTTAGTTATCACTGCTCAATAGCCTGTATCAGAATTGCAAAAATGAAAACATTAGGTCCACGCTTGGTATCCAGATCCTGAAACATCTCCATGAGCAGGCTTTTTTTTAACTGATCTGTTGAATAGTTATATGACACTGTTAAAATCCCAGATGAAGATCTAGCACTTGACCATTTTTGTAAATCTTCTAATTCCATAGTTGATAAACACGCCCCTTTTAAAAAGTATAGAACTTAGAACAGGTCTATCCCTGGCTTTCGGCAGAACTGTCTTCTTTACTTTTTTTTCCCCTTGTCCTGTTCAGCATTATGTCAGAAGAATTGTAGTCTGAATACCTTTGATGCCAAACAGATTTGTTTTGCCAAGGGAAGTTTTATAAATGTAAAGCTCCCCTTGATGCCCATTTATTTATTTCTGTTTACAATATATGACATGAACTGAACTAAACCGGACCGGGGGACAAGGAAAGAAGAAGAGGAAAGAAGAGGAAACAGAACAAAAATAGAAACAAAAACCAGACAACCAGCTGCTACACCTGTAAAAAACAAAACAGACAACAATCCATGGCCTATGAGGGGAATCCAGCCTTAGCGCCACCAGGAGCACCTGAAAGCAGACAAGCAGAGAAAAAAACAAACACACAAACAAACAAAAACAAGCACAAGAAGCGGCAATCGCATACAACACAGCTGTGGATATAGATGACCTGAGACGACATGATAATACATCAACTGCTTAGTGACCATGCTACTGGACTAATGAATGTGTGTGTGTGTGTGTGAGAACATGCAACACCCATGGCACAGGACCTACAGGATAACCGTGCTTAGTTATGAGTGTATAAGCGTACAGGGCCACAATCCACAGCCCCCCCCCCAAGCAATCAGAAGCAGGCAGAGAGGGCCACAAGACCCAGGCCACCAGCAGCCCCCACAGAGCACAGAACCCAGGCAGCCCACCGCAGGGGCAACCACGCATCCACCCAGAAGACTGCAGAGGAAGCCCCCGGAAAGAGCCCCCATAAGCATAGGGCAGAGGCACTCCGGGACCTGGGCCCCAGGAGCCCGAGCGCCTCCAAACCCCCCGGCAGAGGCCCCACCCAATACCCAGGAGGGCCAAGCGCCCCAGACAGCCACAAAGTGGGTCAGCGCCTGCCCCAGCGCCCCTGGCCAAGTGCCCTGGGAGTCAAGACGTGCCCACAGGTGGGTGAAGTCGCGAGCAGTGGGGAGAGGCAACGCTGATGCCCCATCGGGAGAAACACAGGCAGGCCAGGCGACAGCAAGTCCCAGATCCAGGCCCAATCATTACCACACACACTTTCACGTCCCATACATCCACACATCCACACATCCTACCTCCCTCGACTCTGCTGGGGTGTAGTGCAGCGGGCACACCAGGAGGCCAGCAACCCCCCAGCCACCACAGACCCCGAACCAGCAGAAAAATTAATTAATCCTCCTGGCCCCTCCTGCCCCGAGCAGACACCAGGAAGCAGGGGTGTGCGAAGAAGACCCCTCCCCTCACCCTTCTGGCTCTTCAATATTTTCTAATAGTGAGCAATTAAAATTGAGGGGCAGCCAAACTTGTAGAACTGGGAGCGCGGCACTCTGGGCAGCCTACATACCCAAAGAGCCCCGCCCACCAGATGCCACTCAGTGTAACCACCCCCCAAGACCTAATGTGTGTGTGTGAGTGTGTTTGATAAGTAGTAATGTCTAAGGTGTAATTAAAACAGGGGCAGGAAACTGCAGAGTGCAACCAAAGGGGACCACCTACGTGGCCCCATCCACTACATCACGTCATCTATCTTAGACAATAATTTATATATTTTTTATAGTAGTTTTGGGGTAGAGATGCTTAGAAATTCTGCTTCCCTAGTCGGGGGTTGTAAGTCTGGTTGGTGGAGGATATATCCATCCATCCATCCATCATCTGCCGCTTATCCGGGGGTCGGGTCGCGGGGGCAGCAGCTTGAGCAGAGAAACCCAGACGTCTCTGTCCCCGGCCACTTCCTCCAGCTCTTCCGGGGGGACCCCGAGGCGTTCCCAGGCCAGCCAAGAGACATAGTCTCTCCAACGTGTCCTGGGTCTCCCCCGGGGTCTCCTCCCAGTGGGACGTGCCCGGAACACCTCCCCAGGGAGGCGCCCAGGGGGCATCCTAACCAGATGCCCGAGCCACCTCATCTGACTCCTCTCAATGTGGAGGAGCAGCGGTTCTACTCCGAGCCCCTCCCGGATGACTGAGCTTCTCACCCTATCTCTAAGGGAGAGCCCAGACACCCTGCGGAGGAAACCCATTTCGGCCGCTTGTATTCGCGATCTTGTTCTTTCGGTCACTACCCACAACTCGTGACCATAGGTGAGGATGGGAACGTAGATTGACCAGTAAGTAGAGAGCTTCGCCTTCTGGCTCAGCTCCTTCTTCACAGCGACGGGTCGGTGCAGAGCCTGCAACAATGCAGGCGCCGCACCGATCCGCCCGTCAATCTCCCGCTCCATTCGTCCGTCACTCGTGAACAAGACCCCGAGATACTTGAACTCCTCCTCTTGGGGAAGGATCTCATTCCCGACCCGGAGAGAGCATTCCACCCTTTTCCGGCTGAGAACCATAGTCTCGGATTTGGAGGTGCTGATTCTCATCCCAGCCGCTTCACACTCGGCTGCGAATCACTCCAGTGAGAGCTGAAGGTCACGGCCTGACGACGCTAACAGAACCACATCATCTGCAAAAAGCAGAGACCCGATTCTGAGGTCGCCAAATGGGACACCCTCAACGCCCTGGCTCCGCCTAGAAATTCTGTCCATAAAAGTTAGGAACAGAATCGGTGACAAAGGGCAGCCCTGACGGAGTCCAACTCTCACCGGAAACGTATCCGACTTACTGCCGGCAATGCGGACCAAACTCTGGCACCGGTCATACAGAGACCGAACGACCCCTATCAAGGGGTCCGGCACTCCATATTCCCGGAGCACCCCCCACAGGACTCCACGAGGGACACGGTCGAACGCTTTCTCCAAGTCCACAAAACACATGTAGACTGGTTGGGCGAACTCCCATGCACCCTCCAGGATCCTGCCGAGGGAATAGAGCTGGTCCACTGTTCCACGGCCAGGACGAAAGCCACACTGCATCTCCTGAATCCGAGGCTCGATTATCCGACGGATCCTCCTCTCCAATACCCCCGAATAGACCTTACCAGGGAGGCTGAGGAGTGTGATACCCCTATAGTTGGAACACACCCTCCGGTCCCCCTTTTTAAAGAGGGGGACCACCACCCCAATCTGCCAGTCCAGAGGCACTGTCCCCGATGTCCACGCGATACTGCAGAGGCGTGTCAGCCAAGACAGCCCTACAACATCCAGAGCCTTGAGAAACTAAGGACGGACCTCATCCACCCTTGCCTTGCCACCGAGGAGCTTTTTAACCACCTCGGCAACCTCAGCCCCAGAAATGGGAGGCCCCGTCTCCGAGCTCTCCGACTCTGCCTCTTCCGAGCACGTGTTGGTAGGATTGAGGAGTTCCTCGAAGTACTCCCCCCACCGACTCACAACATCCCTAGTTGAGGTCAGCAAAGCCCCGTCCGCACTGTAAACAGTGTTTACCACCTCCGCTCCCTGTTTTGATCATGTATGGTCTGGCAATACTACCTTTTCTTACCCGTTTGTGAGTAATTAATCCCAAAATATTGAGCATAAAATAAGTCTTTATGCTGATGATGTATTACTTTTCCTTCAGAACTCACAGACGTCTCTCAGTCACACGATCACACTCATAAATAAATTCTCAGCACTTTCTGACTACTCTATCAACTGGTCTAAGACCACAGTTCTGCCCATTAACTGTAGGGTCCATAATATACCTGCGATCACTTTACAGTCAGGAAATATTAGATATTTAGGCATAAACATTTCCTCCAGGCTCTCAGAGCTAACAAAGCTAAATTATGTGCAATTATTAAAGACAGTAGAGGACGATCTCTCGTTGGAAGTCCTTACCTATATCACTTATGGGGAGAGTTACATCCATTAAAATGATGATACTACCAAAAGTTAACCATTTGTTCTCAATGATCCCCATAAAACCATCTGCTACTTGGTTTAAGTCACTAGATTCATGCATCTCCAAATTTCTGTGGAAAAACAAACCACCACGTATTAGTTTAAAAACCCTACAGAAGACCAAGGACAGTGGTGGATTAGATTTACCTCATTTTCGGCACTATTCCTTAGACAATAGGTTACAATATATATCAAAATGGTTTAAACCTTGTTGTTGTCACAGTTCCCAGAGACGTTGTAATCGTTGAGGATTCTATATTCATCCCCTCATTAGAGGCAAGTAATGCAGATTGATGACACTGAATCTTCTTCTCTGTTCATTGCTGGCATCATTCCCAGCATCGTAAGTGTTCGTGGCATTGTTAGCCTCTTCTTCTGGATCTTGATATCGAGAATCCTTTTGTATTTCTGGTTTGTCAGTCCTCTGTCTTCATTAACCGGAGTCTTTGTCTTTTTGTCCTTGAGTTTGGTGATTTTTTCTTCTTTTGATGCCTTGACACAATGTGACAGGTGATACCACGTGGGAGATCCTGTAACTTGGACTGCTGTCTCTGTGCTGCGAAATGGCTGTGCTGCTCAAATGGTCTCTCCTTCATCATGGTTACATGCTGCCATTCCGACATCTCGCCATTCCGACATGGGTCTCCAATTGTCGGAATGGCGACACTTAATTTTTTATCAAACGTCCCACCATTCCGACACTTTTTTCCTCCTATGGTCGGAATGGCGGTATGTTTTTTTTTTTTTTTTAACATACCGCCATTCCGACAGTTCCTTTTAATAGCCTATTTTTTACCCAAAACATTTTGCACTAATGATATGCCGGCGCAAATACGCCCTAAAGTTTGGCGCACAAGCTTTGCACATGCAGAGGCCACAGCCTCGCAAACAAACTTTAATAATCTATTATCAAAATCCCCTGAATTTCAAATATAAAAATACAGATATTAATGTAACTCTGGCGAGACTGAAACTGATTAAGCAGAAATACAGTGTCAGTGAGCTGTCACAGCAGCCAGCTGGAGCGGAGCTCTCCACAGAGCCCATGCGTCTTTTGCACGCAATCATGATATGCAAAAGTAATAATTGCAATTACAGATATCACGGCTACTGCACAGGACACAGTTACGAGCACTCTGCCTTGCCTTGCCAATAGGAGAAGAGAGAAATGACAGCATAGAACGTATAAAACACAACAAAATTCAGTAAAAACGTTTATTCATGTTATTCACGTGATTTATGAGTACTCACTCCAATTTTGGGAAGCGCGGATGGGCTTTGCGCATTTGGCACAAACACACAGCCGCAACGGTTGTAGCTTTATACAGCCTGTTGATATCTTAAGGACCTAACTGGTCACACCTGGGAGTAAATGTCATGTAGAGATTGTTTTTACATGACATTACAGCTGAACATATAGCTTTCATCCACAAACCAACGTGGGAGAGCCCGAAGACGCATGTGCCACACGCACATAGGCATGCGTAAAACCAATTTTGACCACTTCATACTGTTTATTTGCTTTCTTTTAGTTAACTTTTGTTTCTTTTGGATTCTTGTGCGTGTTATGGAGCCGTTTTGGTCCATGTTTGTAAGCCTTTTTTTCCTGGATTAAATTTTCGGAAGTTAAAACAAGTGGCATTGGAGTGTGTGATTGAAAACCACCGCGGACTGCTTCTCCTCCTCCAGTTGCCGAGACTTTGTGTTTTTAATAACGCTTGTCTATAAACATGTGTTAAACATATAAATTGCATGAACAGAAAGAAGGGACTCACCTGTTGAGTAACACACATTTCCTTTTACGGAAAACCTTGTCGGAATGGTGGGACATTTGAACGTCAGAATAGCGGGATGTCGCAATGGTGGGATGTCGGAATGGTGGGACGTTTGCATGTCGGAATGGTGGTATGTCGGAATGGTGGTATGTCGGAATGGTGGGATGTCGGAATAGCGGGATGTCGGAATGGCGAAATTTCGGAATGGGTGTTGCCACCCCCTTCATCATATACACAGTTATTTATACATCACCTTCCACCATGAAGCGTTGTCCCTTTTTGTTTCTCTCTTTGTTCTTAAAATGCTGTTATGCATGTCTAAACCAATCCATTAAATTAGATCATTTTGGCAGTAAAGCGATCTACAATGTGCTTGGTCGCAAAGCTGCTCATCTGTGGTAAACAGCTCTTCAGAAAGGCATTCTTCAATTGATTTCACTAATTCTATGTAATAATTTTGTGATTTCCTACAAAACTACACTTCTTCTCCCATCTGTCTGAGTATTTAATATTGTCTGGGTCCCGTTAAAACATGTATTTTTCCCATCTAATTCCTTGTTTGCTTTAAAACAAGTATTCCCCATTTTCTATCCCTTCAGCAGCCAACCAGTTTGTATGGAGTACACTGGAGCAACTTGACTGATCAGTAAAACACTGCTTTTGTTGTCACCGCAAGGCTTCCCCCGTCGGTTGTTTCACTGAGACACTACTGAGTAACTATAACTCAACACAGTTTATACACATAACATTCCTATACATACTAACAAACAAACAAACAATTATTTATCGCAATTTTCTCATCTCTGTTTGAACGTACACCCAGGTAAATATTCCTGTAGTCTTCTCATACCGACTATGGACCCATTCATTGTTTAACTTCACTGTTTTGCAAATCCTAATTGAATATTACACATTGACATTGAACTTTACTTGATAAGCAGGTCTTCATTGCATTCAGCAGCCTATATGTGAGCATCTATGTGTAAGCTGTTCTTCTTTGCATTTATCAGCAGCAAGCAATTCTTCATTGCACATGCATATGAAAATAGTAAAACAATTCCAATGCGTTAGCGAAACCTTCTATATCAGGAGTGTCCATCATGATGCTGGGAATAGAACCTCTTTCCTAGAATAGTTCAACCTTCATTACTCAACTGATCATAACTCCGCAATGAGCACATTTCAAAGTATCATTCCTCTACATGTATTCAAAAATCTATGTGTAAATGTTTAATATTTCTTATATTTGTTGATGTCATTCTGTGTGCATGTGGCCTAAACCAAATCTCTGTGTGGCAATTTTAATTTAAACAAGTTGAACTCTGCCTCTGATCATTTAAAAAAGGTGTGTACCAATATCAACCTTTCTCAGGTAATTACTGATCCTACAAAACCAAAGAGATCCTTCAAGGTTGTCCCTGATTGGCTCAATCTTAACATATCAAAGGTAGAAAATCCGCAGTATCTGAACTTGGTGTTAGTTATCACTGCTCAATAGCCTGTATCAGAATTGCAAAAATGAAAACATTAGGTCCACGCTTGGTATCCAGATCCTGAAACATCTCCATGAGCAGGCTTTGTTTTAACTGATCTGTTGAATAGTTATATGACACTGTTAAAATCCCAGATGAAGATCTAGCACTTGACCATTTTTGTAAATCTTCTAATTCCATAGTTGATAAACACGCCCCTTTTAAAAAGTATAGAACTTAGAACAGGTCTATCCCTGGCTTTCGGCAGAACTGTCTTCTTTACTTTTTTTCCCCTCTTCCTGTTCAGCATTATGTCAGAAGAATTGTAGTCTGAATACCTTTGATGCCAAACAGATTTGTTTTGCCAAGGGAAGTTTTATAAATGTAAAGCTCCCCTTGATGCCCATTTATTTATTTCTGTTTACAATATATGACATGAACTGAACTGAACCGGACCGGGGGACAAGGAAAGAAGAAGAGGAAAGAAGAGGAAACAGAACAAAAATAGAAACAAAAACCAGACAACCAGCTGCTACACCTGTAAAAAACAAAACAGACAACAATCCATGGCCTATGAGGGGAATCCAGCCTTAGCGCCACCAGGAGCACCTGAAAGCAGACAAGCAGAGAAAAAACAAACAAACAAACAAACAAAAACAAGCACAAGAAGCGGCAATCGCATACAACACAGCTGTGGATATAGATGACCTGAGACGACATGATAATACATCAACTGCTTAGTGACCATGCTACTGGACTAATGAATGTGTGTGTGTGTGTGTGAGAACATGCAACACCCATGGCACAGGACCTACATGATAACCGTGCTTAGTTATGAGTGTATAAGCGTACAGGGCCACAATCCACAGCCCCCCCCCCCAAGCAATCAGAAGCAGGCAGAGAGGGCCACAAGACCCAGGCCACCAGCAGCCCCCACAGAGCACAGAACCCAGGCAGCCCACTGCAGGGGCAACCACGCATCCACCCAGAAGACTGCAGAGGAAGCCCCCGGAAAGAGCCCCCATAAGCAGAGGGCAGAGGCACTCCGGGAACCAGGGGTAACAGCCCACCGACCCCGCCAGGCCCCAGCCGCCCAGACATGGGCCGTGCACTGGACCTGGGCCCCAGGAGCCCGAGCGCCCCCAAACCCCCCGGCAGAGGCCCCACCCAATACCCAGGAGGGCCAAGCGCCCCAGACAGCCACAAAGTGGGTCAGCGCCTGCCCCAGCGCCCCTGGCCAAGTGCCCTGGGAGTCAAGACGTGCCCACAGGTGGGTGAAGTCGCGAGCAGTGGGGAGAGGCAACGCTGATGCCCCATCGGGAGAAACACAGGCAGGCCAGGCGACAGCAAGTCCCAGATCCAGGCCCAATCATTACCACACACACTTTCACGTCCCATACATCCACACATCCACACGTCCTACCTCCCTCGACTCTGCTGGGGTGTAGTGCAGCGGGCACACCAGGAGGCCAGCAACCCCCCAGCCACCACAGACCCCGAACCAGCAGAACAATTAATTAATCCTCCTGGCCCCTCCTGCCCCGAGCAGACACCAGGAAGCAGGGGTGTGCGAAGAAGACCCCTCCCCTCACCCTTCTGGCTCTTCTATATTTTCTAATAGTGAGCAATTAAAATTGAGGGGCAGCCAAACTTGTAGAACTGGGAGCGCGGCACTCTGGGCAGCCTACATACCCAAAGAGCCCCGCCCACCAGATGCCACTCAGTGTAACCACCCCCCAAGACCTAATGTGTGTGTGTGAGTGTGTTTGATAAGTAGTAATGTCTAAGGTGTAATTAAAACAGGGGCAGGGAACTGCAGAGTGCAACCAAAGGGGACCACCTACGTGGCCCCATCCATACACCCCACCGAACACACACGCCCCCAAAACCCTTCATGTGTGAGTGTGTGCTGTGTACAGGAGCCAGAAGGGAGAGGGGTATGGGGATATATACCGGGGGAGCTACTCTCCCCCAGAGAGGGCAGCCAGGGACTGGCTGCAATAGGCATCCCCGCTACCTGGGAGCCAACAATGGGCAGGAGGGCCTGATGTCCACCAGGCTCGGGGCCTGCAGCGACCATATTCCGGGAGCTACTGTACCCCCAGAAGGTACCCATCCCGCCCCACCCCACTCAACCCAACCCCACCCAGGAGGACCTCTACAAAAAACAAACAAACAACATCAAAAAACAAACAAACAAACCACCCGGTCACACCAGTCGCAGCAGCCCGGGCCTGAGACCCACCATCACCCAGCAACCCACCACCACCACTATGTGATAAAACTAATCAGAGGGGACCAGAGAGAATGAAATTCAGCCAATTGATGTTTTGAGGAGGCAGACATTGTTTCCATGCTAATATAATCTAAAAGAAAATTTCTAAACTGGTTAATACACAGATTGTTCTTCGCTTTCCAGTTCATGAGAATAGTTTTCTTTGCGATACATAACACTGTGACAACCATGTGTGCTGAGTTAATTTCCATGTTGATGTTGTCTAAGTCACCCAGTATGCACAGTGTGGGGCATGCAGGGATGCTACACTTTAGCCATGTTGATAGGTCCTCACAGACTTCAAGCCAGAACTTCTGGACAGGCGCAGAAAACCACAAAGCGTGTGCATAATCATCAGGTGTGTTATCTGTGCAATGTGAGCAAATGTTTGAGTGTGTTAGACCCATCCTGAACATCCTTTGTCCTGTATAGTGTGTTCTATGAAGGATTTTGTATTGTATGAGCTGTAAATTAGGATTTTGAGTCTTTATGAAGGTGTTCAAACATATTTGTGGTTAGAAGCTATGACCAGAACTGATGGATAAATCTGCCTCCCATTTTGAGGATGGAAGAGACATTGTGTCATCTATCTTAGACAATAATTTATATATTTTTGATGGTAGTTTTGGGGTACAGATGCTTAGAAATTCTGCTACCCTAGTCGGGGGTTGTAAGTCTGGTTGGTGGAGGATATATCCATCCATCCATCCATCCATCATCTGCCGCTTATCCGGGGGTCGGGTCGCGGGGGCAGCAGCTTGAGCAGAGAAACCCAGACGTCTCTGTCCCCGGCCACTTCCTCCAGCTCTTCCGGGGGGACCCCGAGGCGTTCCCAGGCCAGCCGAGAGACATAGTCTCTCCAACGTGTCCTGGGTCTCCCCCGGGGTCTCCTCCCAGTGGGACGTGCCCGGAACACCTCCCCAGGGAGGCGCCCAGGGGGCATCCTAACCAGATGCCCGAGCCACCTCATCTGACTCCTCTCAATGCGGAGGAGCAGCGGTTCTACTCCGAGCCCCACCCGGATGACTGAGCTTCTCACCCTATCTCTAAGGGAGAGCCCAGACACCCTGCGGAGGAAACCCATTTCGGCCGCTTGTATTCGCGATCTTGTTCTTTCGGTCACTACCCACAACTCGTGACCATAGGTGAGGATGGGAACGTAGATTGACCAGTAAGTAGAGAGCTTCGCCTTCTGGCTCAGCTCCCTCTTCACAACGACGGGTCGGTGCAGAGCCTGCAACACTGCAGGCGCCGCACCAATCCGCCCGTCAATCTCCCGCTCCATTCGTCCGTCACTCGTGAACAAGACCCCGAGATACTTGAACTCCTCCTCTTGGGGAAGGATCTCATTCCCGACCCGGAGAGAGCATTCCACCCTTTTCCGGCTGAGAACCATAGTCTCGGATTTGGAGGTGCTGATTCTCATCCCAGCCGCTTCACACTCGGCTGCGAATCACTCCAGTGAGAGCTGAAGGTCACGGCCTGACGACGCTAACAGAACCACATCATCTGCAAAAAGCAGAGACCCGATTCTGAGGTCGCCAAATGGGACACCCTCAACGCCCTGGCTCCGCCTAGAAATTCTGTCCATAAAAGTTAGGAACAGAATCGGTGACAAAGGGCAGCCCTGACGGAGTCCAACTCTCACCGGAAATGTATCCGACTTACTGCCGGCAATGCGGACCAAACTCTGGCACCGGTCATACAGAGACCGAACGGCCCCTATCAAGGGGTCCGGCACTCCATATTCCCGGAGCACCCCCCACAGGACTCCACGAGGGACACGGTCGAACGCTTTCTCCAAGTCCACAAAACACATGTAGACTGGTTGGGCGAACTCCCATGCACCCTCCAGGATCCTGCCGAGGGTATAGAGCTGGTCCACTGTTCCACGGCCAGGACGAAAGCCACACTGCATCTCCTGAATCCGAGGCTCGATTATCCGACGGATCCTCCTCTCCAATACCCCCGAATAGACCTTACCAGGGAGGCTGAGGAGTGTGATACCCCTATAGTTGGAACACACCCTCCGGTCCCCCTTTTTAAAGAGGGGGACCACCACCCCAATCTGCCAGTCCAGAGGCACTGTCCCCGATGTCCACGCGATACTGCAGAGGCGTGTCAGCCAAGACAGCCCTACAACATCCAGAGCCTTGAGAAACTCAGGACGGACCTCATCCACCCCCGGGGCCTTGCCACCGAGGAGCTTTTTAACCACCTCGGCAACCTCAGCCCCAGAAATGGGAGGCCCCGTCTCCGAGCTCTCCGACTCTGCCTCTTCCGAGCACGTGTTGGTAGGATTGAGGAGTTCCTCGAAGTACTCCCCCCACGACTCACAACATCCCTAGTTGAGGTCAGCAAAGCCCGTCCCCACTGTAAACAGTGTTGACTGTGAGCCGCTTCCCCCCCCCTGAGACGCCGGATGGTGGACCAGAATCTTTTCGAGGCCGTCCGGAAATCGTTCTCCATGGTCTCACCGAACTCCTCCCAGGCCCGAGTTTTTGCCTCAGCAACCGCCGAAGCCGTGGCCCGTCTGGCCCGTCGGTACCTATCAGCTTCTTCCAGGGTCCCACTGGCCAAAAAGGCCCGATAGGACTCCTTCTTCAGCTTGATGGCTTCCCTCACCACTGGTGTCCACCAGCAGGTTCGAGGGTTGCCGCCACGACAGGCACCGACCACCTTACGGCCACAACTCCGACCAGCTGCCTCGGCAATGGAGTCACGGAACATGGCCCATTCGGACTCAATGTCCCCCACCTCAAATATGGTTGAAGCTCTGCCGGAGGTGGGAGTTAAAGCTCCTTCTGACGGGGGATTCTGACAAACGCTCCCAGCAGACCCTCACAATACGTTTGGGCCTGCCAGGTCTGATCGGCATCCTCCCCCATCAGCGGAGCCAACTCACCACCAGGTGGTGATCAGTTGACAGCTCCGCCCCTCTCTTCACCCGAGTGTCCAGGACATACGGCCGCAAGTCCGATGATACAACCACAAAGTCGATCATCGAACTGCGGCCAAGGGTGTCCTGGTGCCAAGTGCACATATGGACACCCTTATGCCTGAACATGGTGTTCGTTATGGACAGTCTATGACTGGCACAGAAGTCCAACAACATAACACCTCTCTGATTCAGATCGGGGGGGCCGTTCCTCCCAATCACACCCCTCCAGGTCTCACTGTCATTGCTCACGTGAGCATTGAAGTCCCCCAGCAGAATGAGGGAGTCTCCGGTAGGAGCATTCTCCAGTGCCTCCCCCAGAGACTCCAAAAAGGGTAGGTACTCTGAACTGCTGTTTGGCGCATAGGCACAAACAACAGTCAGGACTCGTCCCCCCACCCAAAGGCGGAGGGAGGCTACCCTCTCGTTCACTGGGGTAAACCCCAATGTACTGGCACACAGCCGGGGGGCAATAAGTATGCCCACACCTGCTCTGCGCCTCTCACCACGGGCAACTCCAGAGTGGAAGAGAGTCCAACCCCTCTCAAGAGTACTGGTTCCAGATCCCAAGCCGTGCGTCGAGGTGAGTCCGACTATATCTAACAGTCTGAGGAAGTTTCAACAATAAACAACAAACTTTGTATTATGAGAAAGAACCAGACTCATTCTTCAGGAATCCGAAAATAAGCTCTATTTTACGAGTTATGCACGAATTCGGATTCTCCTATAAAACGAATTCCTTAACTCAAACCAAGTTAAGACTGCTTTGTCCTTCATATTTATTCATGTCTAATCAAGTTTCAATGATAAACAACGTTGGACTTTGTAGAATGAGAAAGAACTTCTTCAGCAATAAGCATCTCTCGACAAATGACGAAATACAGATTTTGCTATAAAATTAATTGCTATCAGCCTGACTTAAAACTGTTTGTCTTCCTTATTTATCCACTTCAAATCAAGTTTCAACAATTAAAAAAATTTTGTAGTTTGAGAAATCAGTATAAAAAGAGGGTAAGCAAAGGTGCGAATGTCAAACCATACATGATCAAAACAGGGAGCGGAGGTGTTTGGCTGAGACAAGGTGTGAATGTCCACCCATAATTAATGAAAAGCGGGCAACAAGTAGGTTCGAATGCCCAACCATACATCATCAAAAGCAGGAGTGGATATGTTCGGCTACAAGAAGGTTTGAACGTCTGACCATAGTTTGTAAAAAGCGGGTAAGAAAAGGTTCGAATGCCCGAACATACACCATCAAAGGAGGGAGCGGAGGTGTTCCGCTGTAAGAAGGTGTGAATGTCCGACCATAGTTGGTAAAAAACGGGTAAGAAAAGGTTAAAATACCCGACTGTACACAATCAGTAGCGGGTGCGGAGTTGTTCGGCTACTAAAAGGTGTGAAAGTCCGACCATGGTTTGTAAAAAGCGGGTAAGAAAAGGTGCGAATGCCCGAAAATGTATGATCAAAAGAGGGAGCGGAGGTGTTTGGCTGCAAGAAGGTGTGAATGTACACCCATAATTACTGAAAAATGGGTAAGAAAAGGTGCGAATGCCCAACTATACATAATCAAAAGCAGGAGTGGATGTGTTCGGCTCCAAGAAGGGTTGAATGTCTGACCATAGTTTGTAAAAAGCAGGTAAGAAAAGGTTTGACTGCCCGAACATACACCATCAAAAGAGGGAGCGGAGGTGTTCCGCTGTAAGAAGGTGTGAATGTCCGACCATAGTTGGTAAAAAGCGGGTAAGAAAAGGTTAAAATACCCGACTGTACACAATCAATAGCGGGAGCGGAGTTGTTTGGCTACTAAAAGATGTGAAAGTCCGACTATGGTTTGTAAAAAGCGGGTAAGAAAAGGTGCTAATGCCCGACAATGTATGATCAAAAGAGGGAGCGGAGGTGTTCGGCTGCAAGAAGGTCTGAATGTCCAACCATAATTTGTAAAAACCGGGAAGGAAAGGCTCGAAAGCCCGACTATACACCATCAAAAGCGGGAGCAGAGTGGTTCAGCTGCAAGAAGGTCTGAATGTCCATCAATAATTGCTTTAAAACATGAAAGAAAATTTTCGAATATCATCCGCACATGATCATAAGAAGGAGAGGAGGTGTTCAGCTGCAAGAAGGTGTGAATGTCCACCCATAATTCCTGAAAAATGGGTAAAAAAAGGTGCGAATTCCCAACCATACATTATCAAAAGCAGGTGTGAATGTCAGATCATAATTTGCAAAAAGCTGATGAGAAAGGTTGAGAATGCCCGACTATACACCATCAAATGCGGGAGCGGAGGTGTTCGGCTCTGAGTAGGTGTGAATGTCCGACCATAATTGCTGAAAAATGTGTTAGAAAAGGAAAGAATGCCGGACCATACATCATAAAAAGCGAGAGAGGTGGTGTTCGGCTGCAAAAAGGTGTAAATGTTCGACTAAAGTTTGTAAAAAGCGGGTAAGACATGGTGCGAATGCCTGACAAGGTATGATCAAAAGCAGGAGCGGAGGTGTTCAGCTGCAAGAAGGTCTAAATGTCCATCAATAATTGCTAGAAAACATGAAAGAAAATTTTCGAAAATCAAACCGCACATGATCATTAGTGGGAGAGGAGGTGTTCAGCTGCAAGAAGGTGTGAATGTCCACCCATTATTCCTGACAAATGGGTAAAAAAAAGGTGCGAATGCCCAACCATACATCATCAAAAGCAGGAGTGGATGTGTTCGGCTACAAGAAGGTGTAAACTTCCAACCAAAGTTTGTAAAAAGCAGTTAAGAAAAGGTTTGAATATCCAACCAAACATAATCAAAAGCGGGACTATAGCATTTCGACTGCAAGTAGGTGTGAATGTCAGATCATAATTTGCAAAAAGCTGATGAGAAAGGGTGAGAATGTCCGACTGCACACCATCAAATGCGGGAGCGGAGTTGTTCGGCTGTGAGTAGGTGTGAATCTCCGACCGTAATTTCTGAAAAATGTGTTAGAAAAGGTAAGAATGCCGGTCCATACATCATCAAAAGCGAGAGAGGTGGTGTTCGGCTGCAAGTAGGTGTGAATGTCCAGCCATAATTACTCACAAACGGGTAAGAAAAGGTAGTATTGCCAGACCATACATGATCAAAACAGGGAGCGGTGGTTCAGCTGCAAGAAGGTGTGAATGTCTCACTAAAGTTCAAATATATTAACAAAAGCGGGAGGAGAGGTCTTCGGATGAGAGTGGTTGAGAATTTCCAACCATAATCTATAAAATTCGGTGAAAAAAAGGTGTGATAGAACACTAAAAGGTGGAGCGGAAGTGTTCGGCTGCAAGAAGGTGTGAATGTCCGACTATATTTGGTGAAAAGCAGGTGAAGCAAGGTCTGAATGCCCAACCTTACATTATCAAAAGCGAGATCAGAGGTGTTTGGCTGCAAGAAGGCCATAGTTTGCCAAAAGCGGGTAAGCTGCGAATGACCAACTAAATATCAACAAAAGTGGGGGCGGAGGTCTTCGGATGCAACTGGGTGTGAACATCCCACCATACAAGTATGGTGGAGAGGAAGCTGTGAACAGCCGACCATAGTTTGCAAAAAGCGGGTGAGACAAGGTGCGAATGTCCAACCATACATGATCAAAACAGGGAGCGGAGGTGTTTGGCTGTGACAAGGTGTGAATGTCCACCCAAAATTAATGAAAAGCGGGCAAAAAGTAGGTTTGAATATCCAAGCATACATCATCAAAAGAAGGAGTGGATGTGTTCGGCTACAAGAAGGTTTGAATGTCCGAGCATAGTTTGTAAAAAGCGGGTAAGATAAGGTGCGAATGCCCGACAATGTATAATCAAAAGAGGGAGCAGAGGTTTTCGGCTACACGAAGGTTTGAATGTCTGACCATAGTTTGTAAAAAGCGGGTAAGAAAAGGTTCAAATGCCTGACTATACACCATCAAAAGCAGGAGCGGAGATGTTCCGCTGTAAGACGGTGTGAATGTCCGACCATAGTTGGTAAAAAGCTGGTAAGAAAAGGTTAAAATACCCGACTGTACACAATCAATAGCGGGAGCGGAGTTGTTCGGCTACAAGAAGGTGTGAAAGTCCAACCATCGTTTGTAAAAAGCTGGTAAGAAAAGGTTCGAATGCCCGAATATATACCATCAAAAGCGGAAGCGGAGGTGTTCGGCTGCAAGAAGATGTGAACGTCCGACCAAAGTTGGCAAAAAGCAGTAAAGAAAAGGTTCGAATATCCAAACATAATTAAAAGCGAGAGAGATTGTGTTCAGCTGCAAGTAGGTGTGAATATCCAGCCATAATTACTCACAAACGGGTAAGAAAATGTAGTATTGCCAGACCATACATGATCAAAACAGGGAACGGAGGTGGTTTAGCTGCAAAAAGGGGTGAATGTCCAACTAAAGTTCAAATATATTAACAAAAGCGGGAGGAGAGGTCTTCGGATTAGAGTGGTTGAAATTTCCAACCATAATCTATAAAATGCGGTGGAAAAAAAAGGTGTGAAGGAATGAATTTTATAGCAAAATCCGAAATCATGCATAACTCCGCATAAGGAACGTATTGCTCAACCAAAGGGATGCTTCTTTCTCATTCAGGGTAATATGAGGAACTTTATAATTGATACATTTTAGACATGGATAACTATGAAGGACAAAGCAATTTTAACTTGGTTTGAGCAAAGCAATTCATTTTATAGGAAAATCCGAAATCGTGCAGGACTCATGAAAGTAAGCTTATTCTCGGATTCCTGATCCTCCAGTGTTGCTCTTTCCTATACTGCAAAATACAGCCTTGTTCTTTGTTGAAATCGATATAGACATTGATAAATATGAAGGACAAAGCAGTTTCCACTTTGTTTGAGTGAAGGAATTAATTTTATAGCAAAATCCCAAATCAAGCAGAACGTATGAAAATAAGCGTGTTTTCGGATTCCTGATCCTTCAGTGTTGCTATTTCTTCTACTGCAAAATACAATGTTGTTCTTTGTTGAAGTCAATCTAGACATTGATAAATATGAAGGACAAAGCAGTTTTAACATAGTTTGAGTAAAGGAATTCATTTTATACATAAAATCCCAAATCATGCAGAACGTATGAAAATAAGCTTATTCTCGGATTCCTGTTCCTTCAAGTGTTGCTCTTTCTACTACTGCAAAATACAATGTTGTTCTTTGTTGAAGTAAATCTAGACATTGATAAATATGAAGGACAAAGCAGTTTCCACTTTGTTTGAGTGAAGGAATTAATTTTATAGCAAAATCCCAAATCAAGCAGAACGTATGAAAATAAGCTTGTTTTCGGATTCCTGATCCTTCAGTGTTGCTATTTCTTCTACTGCAAAATACAATGTTGTTCTTTGTTGAAGTCAATCTAGACATTGATAAATATGAAGGACAAAGCAGTTTTAACATAGTTTGAGTAAAGGAATTCATTTTATACATAAAATCCCAAATCATGCAGAACGTATGAAAATAAGCTTATTCTCGGATTCCTGTTCCTTCAAGTGTTGCTCTTTCTACTACTGCAAAATACAATGTTGTTCTTTGTTGAAGTAAATCTAGACATTGATAAATATGAAGGACAAAGCAGTTTTCACTTGGTTTGAGTGAAGGATTTGCAGCTGAATACCTCCCGCTCCCGCTTTTGATTGTGTATAGTCGGGCTTTAAAGCCTTTTCTTACCCGGTTTTTAGAAATTATGGTTGGACATTCAGACCTTGGAGCCGAAGACATCCACTCCCTATTTTGATCATACATTGTCGGGCATTCGCACCTTGTCTTACCCGCTTTTTACAAACTATAGTCAGACATTCACACCTTGCAGCTGAACCACCTCAGCTCCCTGTTTTGATCATGTATGGTCTGGCAATACTACCTTTTCTTACCCGTTTGTGAGTAATTATGGCTGGACATTCACACCTACTTGCAGTCGAACAGCTCTGCTCCCGCTTTTGATGGTATATATTCGGGCATTCGAACCTTTTCTTAACTGCTTTTTGCAAACTTTGGTCGGACGTTCACACCTTCTTGCAGCCGAACACCTCCGCTTCCGCTTTTGATGGTATATATTTGGGCATTCGAACCTTTACTTAGCAGCTTTTTACAAACCATGGTTGAACTTTCACACCTTCTTGTAGCCGAACAACTCCGCTCCCGCTATTGATTGTGTACAGTCAGGTATTTTAACCTTTTCTTACCCGCTTTTTACCAACTATGGTCGGACATTCACACCGTCTTACAGCGGAACACCTCCGCTCCCGCTTTTGATGGTGTATAGTCAGGCATTTGAACCTTTTCTTACCCGCTTTTTACAAACTATGGTCGGACATTCAAACCTTCTTGTAGCCGAAAACCTCCGCTCCCTCTTTTGATCATACATTGTCGGGCATTCGCACCTTTTCTTACCCGCTTTTACAAACCATGGTCGGACTGTCACACATTCTTGTAGCCAAACACATCCGCTCCCGCTATTGATTGTGTACAGTCGGGTATTTTAACCTTTTCTTACCCGTTTTTTACCAACTATGGTCGGACATTCACACCTTCTTACAGGGGAACACTTCCGCTCCCTCTTTTGATGGTGTATGTTTGGGCATTCGAACCTTTTCTTACCCGCTTTTTACAAACTATGCTCGGACATTCAAACCTTGTAGCCGAACACATCCACTCCTGCTTTTGATGATGTATGGTTGGGCATTCAAACCTACTTGTTGCCCGATTTTCATTAATTTTGGGTGGACATTCACACCTTGTCACAGCCAAACACCTCCGCTCCCTGTTTTGATCATGTATGGTTGGACATTTGCACCTTTTCTCACCCGCTTTTTGCCAACTATGGTCGGCTGTTCACAGCTTCCTCTCCACCATACTTGTATGGTCGGATATTCACACCCACTTGCATCCGAAGACCTTTTGTTGATATTTAGTCGGTCATTCGCAGCTTATCCGCTTTTGGCAAACTATGGCCTTCATGCAGCCAAACACCTCTGATCTCGCTTTTGATGATGTAAGGTTGGGCATTCAGACCTTGCTTCACCTGCTTTTCACCAAATATAGTCGGACATTCAAACCTTCTTGCAGCCGAACACTTCCGCTCCACCTTTTAGTGTTCTATCACACCTTTTTTTTCACCGCATTTTATAGATTATGGTTGGAAATTCTCAACCACTCTCATCCGAAGACCTCTCCTCCCGCTTTTGTTAATATATTTGAACTTTAGTCGGACATTCACACCTTCTTGCAGCTGAACCACCTCCGCTCCCTGTTTTGATCATGTATGGTCTGGCAATACTACCTTTTCTTACCCGTTTGTTAGTAATTATGGCTGGACATTCACACCTACTTGCAGCCGAACACCACCTCTCCCGCTTTTGATGATGTATGGACCGGCATTCTTACCTTTTCTAACACATTTTTCAGCAATTATGGTCGGAGATTCACACTTACTCACAGTCGAACAACTCCGCTCCCGCATTTGATGGTGTATAGTCGGGCATTCTCACCCTTTCTCATCAGCTTTTTTCAAATTATGATCTGACATTCACACCTGCTTTTGGTAATGTATGGTTGGGCATTCGCACCTTTTCTTACCCATTTTTCAGGAATTATGGGTGGACATTCACACCTTCTTGCAGCTGAACACCTCCTCTCCCGCTATTGATTGTGGACAGTCGGGTATTTTAACCTTTTCTTACCCGCTTTTTACCAAATATGGTCGGACATTCACACCGTCTTACAGCGGAACACCTCTGCTCCCGCTTTTGATGGTGTATAGTCAGGCATTTGAACTTTTTCTTACCCGCTTTTTACAAACTATGGTCGGACATTCAAACCTTCTTATAGCCGAAAACCTCCGCTCCCTCTTTTTATTATACATTGTTGGGCATTCGCACCTTATTTACAAACTATAGTCAGACATTCACACCTTGCAGCTGAGCCACCTCCGCTCCCTGTTTTGATAGTGTATGTTCGGGCATTCGAAACTATTCTTACCCCCTTTTTACAAACTATGCTCGGAGATTCACACCTACTCACAGCCGAACAACTCCGCTCCCGCATTTGATGATGTATTGTCCGGCATTCTAGTCTCTTCTAACACATTTTTCAGCAATTATGTTCGGACATTCACACCTACTCACAGCCGAACACTTCCGCTCCCGCATTTGATGGTGTATAGCCGGGCATTCTCACCCTTTCTCATCAGCTTTTTGCAAATTATGATCTCACATTCACACCTACTTGCAGTCGAACAGCTCTGCTCCCGCTTTTGATTATGTTTGGTTGGATATTCGAACCTTTTCTTAACTGCTTTTTACAAACTTTGGTCGGACGTTCACACCTTCTTGCAGCCGAACCCATCCACTTCCACTTTTGATGGTATATATTCGGGCATTCGAACCTTTTCTTACCCGCTTTTTAAAAACCGTGGTCGGACTTTCACACCTTCTTGTAGCCAAACAACTCCGCTCCCGCTATTGATTGTGTACAGTCGGGTATTTTAACCTTTTCTTACCCGCTTTTTACCAACTATGGTCGGACATTTACACCTTCTTACAGCGGAACACCTCCGCTCCCTCTTTTGATGGTCTATGTTCGGGCATTCGAACCTTTTCTTACCCGCTTTTTACAAACTATGGTCGGACATTCAAATCTTCTTGTAGCCGAAAACATACACTCCTGCTTTTGATGATGTATGGTTGGGCATTTTCACCTTTTCTTACCCATTTTTCAGTAATTATGGGTGGACATTCACACCTTCTTGCAGCTGAACAACTCCTCTCCCGCTTATGATCATGTGCGGTTTGATATTCGAAAATTTTTTTTCATGTTTTAAAGCAATTATTGCTGGACATTCAAATCTTCTTGTAGCCGAACACATCCACTCCTGCTTTTGATGATGCATGGTTTGGCATTCGCACCCTTTTTTTACCCATTTTTCAGGAATTTTGGTGGACATTCAGACCTTCTTGCAGCCGAAAACCTCTGCTCCCTCTTTTGATCATACATTGTCGAGCATTCGCACCTTATCTTACCCGCTTTTTACAAACTATAGTCAGACATTCACACCTTGCAGCTGAACCACCTCCGCTCCCTGTTTTGATCATGTATGGTCTGGCAATACTACCTTTTCTTACCCGTTTGTGAGTAATTCATCCCAAAATATTGAGCATAAAATAAGTCTTTATGCTGATGATGTATTACTTTTCCTTCAGAACTCACAGACGTCTCTCAGTCACACGATCACACTCATAAATAAATTCTCAGCACTTTCTGACTACTCTATCAACTGGTCTAAGACCACAGTTCTGCCCATTAACTGTAGGGTACATAATATACCTGCGATCACTTTACAGTCAGGAAATATTAGATATTTAGGCATAAACATTTCCTCCAGGCTCTCAGAGCTAACAAAGCTAAATTATGTGCAATTATTAAAGACAGTAGAGGACGATCTCTCGTTGGAAGTCCTTACCTATATCACTTATGGGGAGAGTTACATCCATTAAAATGATGATACTACCAAAAGTTAACTATTTGTTCTCAATGATCCCCATAAAACCATCTGCTACTTGGTTTAAGTCACTAGATTCATGCATCTCCAAATTTCTGTGGAAAAACAAACCACCACGTATTAGTTTAAAAACCCTACAGAAGACCAAGGACAGTGGTGGATTAGATTTACCTCATTTTCGGCACTATTCCTTAGACAATAGGTTACAATATATATCAAAATGGTTTAAACCTTGTTGTTGTCACAGTTCCCAGAGACGTTGTAATCGTTGAGGATTCTATATTCACCCCCTCATTAGAGGCAAGTAATGCAGATTGATGACACTGAATCTTCTTCTCTGTTCATTGCTGGCATCATTCCCAGCATCGTAAGTGTTCGTGGCATTGTTAGCCTCTTCTTCTGGATCTTGATATCGAGAATCCTTTTGTATTTCTGGTTTGTCAGTCCTCTGTCTTCATTCACCGGAGTCTTTGTCTTTTTGTCCTTGAGTTTGGTGATTTTTTCTTCTTTTGATGCCTTGACACAATGTGACAGGTGATACCACGTGGGAGATCCTGTAACTTGGACTGCTGTCCCTGTGCTGCGAAATGGCTGTGCTGCTCAAATGGTCTCTCCTTCATCATGGTTACATGCTGCCATTCCGACATCTCGCCATTCCGACATGGGTCTCCAATTGTCGGAATGGCGACACTTAATTTTTTATCAAACGTCCCACCATTCCGACACTTTTTTCCTCCTATGGTCGGAATGGCGGTATGTTTTTTGTTTTTTTTAACATACCGCCATTCCGACAGTTCCTTTTAATAGCCTATTTTTTACCCAAAACATTTTGCACTAATGATATGCCGGCGCAAATACGCCCTAAAGTTTGGCGCACAAGCTTTGCACATGCAGAGGCCACAGCCTCACAAACAAACTTTAATAATCTATTATCAAAATCCCCTGAATTTCAAATGTAAAAATACAGATATTAATGTAACTCTGGCGAGACTGAAACTGATTAAGCAGAAATACAGTGTCAGTGAGCTGTCACAGCAGCCAGCTGGAGCGGAGCTCTCCACAGAGCCCATGCGTCTTTTGCACGCAATCATGATATGCAAAAGTAATAATTGCAATTACAGATATCACGGCTACTGCACAGGACACAGTTGCGAGCACTCTGCCTTGCCTTGCCAATAGGAGAAGATAGAAATGACAGCATAGAACGTATAAAACACAACAAAATGCAGTAAAAACGTTTATTCATGTTATTCACGTGATTTATGAGTACTCACTCCAATTTTGGGAAGCGCGGATGGGTTTTGCGCATTTGGCACAAGCACACAGCCGCAACGGTTGTAGCTTTATACAGCCTGTTGATATCTTAAGGACCTAACTGGTCACACCTGGGACTAAATGTCATGTAGAGATTGTTTTTACATGACATTACAGCTGAACATATAGCTTTCATCCACAAACCAACGTGGGAGAGCCCGAAGACGCATGTGCCAGACGCACATAGGCATGCGTAAAACCAATTTTGACCACTTCATACTGTTTATTTGCTTTCTTTTAGTTAACTTTCGTTTCTTTTGGATTCTTGTGCGTGTTATGGAGCCGTTTTGGTCCATGTTTGTAAGCCTTTTTTTCCTGGATTAAATTTTCGGAAGTTGAAACAAGTGGCATTGGAGTGTGTGATTGAAAACCACCGCGGACTGCTTCTCCTCCTCCAGTTGCCGAGACTTTGTGTTTTTAATAACGCTTGTCTATAAACATGTGTTAAACATATAAATTGCATGAACAGAAAGAAGGGACTCACCTGTTGAGTAACACACATTTCCTTATACGGAAAGCCTTGTAGGAATGGTGGGACATTTGAACGTCAGAATAGCGGGATGTCGCAATGGTGGGATGTCGGAATGGTGGGACGTCGGAATGGTGGGATGTCGGAATAGCGGGATGTCGGAATGGCGGGATTTCGGAATGGGTGTTGCCACCCCCTTCATCATATACACAGTTATTTATACATCACCTTCCACCATGAAGCGTTGTCCCTTTTTGTTTCTCTCTTTGTTCTTAAAATGCTGTTATGCATGTCTAAACCAATCCATTAAATTAGATCATTTTGGCAGTAAAGCGATCTACAATGTGCTTGGTCGCAAAGCTGCTCATCTATGGTAAACAGCTCTTCAGAAAGGCATTCTTAAATTGATTTCACTAATTCTATGTAATAATTTTGTGATTTCCTACAAAACTACACTTCTTCTCCCATCTGTCTGAGTATTTAATATTGTCTGGGTCCCGTTAAAACATGTATTTTTCCCATCTAATTCCTTGTTTGCTTTAAAACAAGTATTCCCCATTTTCTATCCCTTCAGTAGCCAACCAGTTTGTATGGAGTACACTGGAGCAACTTGACTGATCAGTAAAACACTGCTTTTGTTGTCACCGCAAGGCTTCCCCCGTCGGTTGTTTCACTGAGACACTACTGAGTAACTATAACTCAACACAGTTTATACACATAACATTCTTATACATACTAACAAACAAACAAACAATTATTTATCGCAATTTTCTCATCTCTGTTTGAACGTACACCCAGGTAAATATTCCTGTAGTCTTCTCATACCGACTATGGACCCATTCATTGTTTAACTTCACTGTTTTGCAAATCCTAATTGAATATTACACATTGACATTGAACTTTACTTGATAAGCAGGTCTTCATTGCATTCAGCAGCCTATATGTGAGCATCTATGTGTAAGCTGTTCTTCTTTGCATTTATCAGCAGCAAGCAATTCTTCATTGCACATGCATATGAAAATAGTAAAACAATTCCAATGCGTTAGCGAAACCTTCTATATCAGGAGTGTCCATCATGATGCTGGGAATATAACCTCTTTCCTAGAATAGTTCAACCTTCATTACTCAACTGATCATAACTCCGCAATGAGCACATTTCAAAGTATCATTCCTCTACATGTATTCAAAAATCTATGTGTAAATGTTTAATATTTCTTATATTTGTTGATGTCATTCTGTGTGCATGTGGCCTAAACCCAATCTCTGTGTGGCAATTTTAATTTAAACAAGTTGAACTCTGCCTCTGATCATTTAAAAAAGGTGTGTACCAATATCAACCTTTCTCAGGTAATTACTGATCCTACAAAACCAAAGAGATCCTTCAAGGTTGTCCCTGATTGGCTCAATCTTAACAAATCAAAGGTAGAAAATCCGCAGTATCTGAACTTGGTGTTAGTTATCACTGCTCAATAGCCTGTATCAGAATTGCAAAAATGAAAACATTAGGTCCACGCTTGGTATCCAGATCCTGAAACATCTCCATGAGCAGGCTTTTTTTTAACTGATCTGTTGAACAGTTATATGACACTGTTAAAATCCCAGATGAAGATCTAGCACTTGACCATTTTTGTAAATCTTCTAATTCCATAGTTGATAAACACGCCCCTTTTAAAAAGTATAGAACTTAGAACAGGTCTATCCCTGGCTTTCGGCAGAACTGTCTTCTTTACTTTTTTTTCCCCTTGTCCTGTTCAGCATTATGTCAGAAGAATTGTAGTCTGAATACCTTTGATGCCAAACAGATTTGTTTTGCCAAGGGAAGTTTTATAAATGTAAAGCTCCCCTTGATGCCCATTTATTTATTTCTGTTTACAATATATGACATGAACTGAACTGAACCGGACCGGGGGACAAGGAAAGAAGAAGAGGAAAGAAGAGGAAACAGAACAAAAATAGAAACAAAAACCAGACAACCAGCTGCTACACCTGTAAAAAACAAAACAGACAACAATCCATGGCCTATGAGGGGAATCCAGCCTTAGCGCCACCAGGAGCACCTGAAAGCAGACAAGCAGAGAAAAAACAAACACACAAACAAACAAAAACAAGCACAAGAAGCGGCAATCGCATACAACACAGCTGTGGATATAGATGACCTGAGACGACATGATAATACATCAACTGCTTAGTGACCATGCTACTGGACTAATGAATGTGTGTGTGTGTGTGTGAGAACATGCAACACCCATGGCACAGGACCTACATGATAACCGTGCTTAGTTATGAGTGTATAAGCGTACAGGGCCACAATCCACAGCCCCCCCCCCAAGCAATCAGAAGCAGGCAGAGAGGGCCACAAGACCCAGGCCACCAGCAGCCCCCACAGAGCACAGAACCCAGGCAGCCCACCGCAGGGGCAACCACGCATCCACCCAGAAGACTGCAGAGGAAGCCCCCGGAAAGAGCCCCCATAAGCATAGGGCAGAGGCACTCCGGGAACCAGGGGTAACAGCCCACCGACCCCGCCAGGCCCCAGCCGCCCAGACATGGGCCGTGCACTGGACCTGGGCCCCAGGAGCCCGAGCCCCCCCAAACCCCCCGGCAGAGGCCCCACCCAATACCCAGGAGGGCCAAGCGCCCCAGACAGCCACAAAGTGGGTCAGCGCCTGCCCCAGCGCCCCTGGCCAAGTGCCCTGGGAGTCAAGACGTGCCCACAGGTGGGTGAAGTCGCAAGCAGTGGGGAGAGGCAACGCTGATGCCCAATCGGGAGAAACATAGGCAGGCCAGGCGACAGCAAGTCCCAGATCCAGGCCCAATCATTACCACACAAACTTTCACGTCCCATACATCCACACATCCACACATCCTACCTCCCTCGACTCTGCTGGGGTGTAGTGCAGCGGGCACACCAGGAGGCCAGCAACCCCCCAGCCACCACAGACCCCGAACCAGCAGAACAATTAATTAATCCTCCTGGCCCCTCCTGCCCCGAGCAGACACCAGGAAGCAGGGGTGTGCAAAGAAGACCCCTCCCCTCACCCTTCTGGCTCTTCAATATTTTCTAATAGTGAGCAATTAAAATTGAGGGGCAGCCAAACTTGTAGAACTGGGAGCGCGGCACTCTGGGCAGCCTACATACCCAAAGAGCCCCGCCCACCAGATGCCACTCAGTGTAACCACCCCCCAAGACCTAATGTGTGTGTGTGAGTGTGTTTGATAAGTAGTAATGTCTAAGGTGTAATTAAAACAGGGGCAGGGAACTGCAGAGTGCAACCAAAGGGGACCACCTACGTGGCCCCATCCACTGCACCCCACCGAACACACACGCCCCCAAAACCCTTCATGTGTGAGTGTGTGCTGTGTACAGGAGCCAGAAGGGAGAGGGGTATGGGGATATATAACGGGGGAGCTACTCTCCCCCAGAGAGGGCAGCCAGGGACTGGCTGCAATAGGCATCCCCGCTACCTGGGAGCCAACAATGGGCAGGAGGGCCTGATGTCCACCAGGCTCGGGGCCTGCAGCGACCATATTCCGGGAGCTACTGTACCCCCAGAAGGTACCCATCCCGCCCCACCCCACTCAACCCAACCCCACCCAGGAGGACCTCTACAAAAAACAAACAAACAAACCACCCGGTCACACCAGTCGCAGCAGCCCGGGCCTGAGACCCACCATCACCCAGCAACCCACCACCACCACTATGTGATAAAACTAATCAGAGGGGACCAGAGAGAATGAAATTCAGCCAATTGATGTTTTGAGGAGGCAGACATTGTTTCCATGCTAATATAATCTAAAAGAAAATTTCTAAACTGGTTAATACACAGATTGTTCTTCGCTTTCCAGTTCATGAGAATAGTTTTCTTTGCGATACATAACACTGTGACAACCATGTGTGCTGAGTTAATTTCCATGTTGATGTTGTCTAAGTCACCCAGTATGCACAGTGTGGGGCATGCAGGGATGCTACACTTTAGCCATGTTGATAGGTCCTCACAGACTTCAAGCCAGAACTTCTGGACAGGCGCAGAAAAACCACAAAGCGTGTGCATAATCATCAGGTGTGTTATCTGTGCAATGTGAGCAGATGTTTGAGTGTGTTAGACCCATCCTGAACATCCTTTGTCCTGTATAGTGTGTTCTATGAAGGATTTTGTATTGTATGAGCTGTAAATTAGGATTTCGAGTCTTTATGAAGGTGTTCAAACATATTTGTGGTTAGAAGCTATGACCAGAACTGATGGATAAATCTGCCTCCCATTTTGAGGATGGAAGAGACATTGTGTCATCTATCTTAGACAATAATTTATATATTTTTGATAGTAGTTTTGGGGTACAGATGCTTAGAAATTCTGCTACCCTAGTCGGGGGTTGTAAGTCTGGTTGGTGGAGGATATATCCATCCATCCATCCATCATCTGCCGCTTATCCGGGGGTCGGGTCGCGGGGGCAGCAGCTTGAGCAGAGAAACCCAGACGTCTCTGTCCCCGGCCACTTCCTCCAGCTCTTCCGGGGGGACCCCGAGGCGTTCCCAGGCCAGCCAAGAGACATAGTCTCTCCAACGTGTCCTGGGTCTCCCCCGGGGTCTCCTCCCAGTGGGACGTGCCCGGAACACCTCCCCAGGGAGGCGCCCAGGGGGCATCCTAACCAGATGCCCGAGCCACCTCATCTGACTCCTCTCAATGCGGAGGAGCAGCGGTTCTACTCCGAGCCCCTCCCGGATGACTGAGCTTCTCACCCTATCTCTAAGGGAGAGCCCAGACACCCTGCGGAGGAAACCCATTTCGGCCGCTTGTATTCGCGATCTTGTTCTTTCGGTCACTACCCACAACTCGTGACCATAGGTGAGGATGGGAACGTAGATTGACCAGTAAGTAGAGAGCTTCGCCTTCTGGCTCAGCTCCTTCTTCACAGCGACGGGTCGGTGCAGAGCCTGCAACACTGCAGGCGCTGCACCGATCCGCCTGTCAATCTCCCGCTCCATTCGTCCGTCACTCGTGAACAAGACCCCGAGATACTTGAACTCCTCCTCTTGGGGAAGGATCTCATTCCCGACCCGGAGAGAGCATTCCACCCTTTTCCGGCTGAGAATCATAGTCTCGGATTTGGAGGTGCTGATTCTCATCCCAGCCGCTTCACACTCGGCTGCGAATCACTCCAGTGAGAGCTGAAGGTCACGGCCTGACGACGCTAACAGAACCACATCATCTGCAAAAAGCAGAGACCCGATTCTGAGGTCGCCAAATGGGACACCATCAACGCCCTGGCTCCGCCTAGAAATTCTGTCCATAAAAGTTAGGAACAGAATCGGTGACAAAGGGCAGCCCTGACGGAGTCCAACTCTCACCGGAAACGTATCCGACTTACTGCCGGCAATGCGGACCAAACTCTGGCACCGGTCATACAGAGACCGAACGGCCCCTATCAAGGGGTCCGGCACTCCATATTCCCGGAGCACCCCCCACAGGACTCCACGAGGGACACGGTCGAACGCTTTCTCCAAGTCCACAAAACACATGTAGACTGGTTGGGCGAACTCCCATGCACCCTCCAGGATCCTGCCGAGGGTATAGAGCTGTCCACTGTTCCACGGCCAGGACGAAAGCCACACTGCATCTCCTGAATCCGAGGCTCGATTATCCGACAGATCCTCCTCTCCAATACCCCCGAATAGACCTTACCAGGGAGGCTGAGGAGTGTGATACCCCTATAGTTGGAACACACCCTCCGGTCCCCCTTTTTAAAGAGGGGGACCACCACCCCAATCTGCCAGTCCAGAGGCACTGTCCCCGATGTCAACGCGATACTGCAGAGGCGTGTCAGCCAAGACAGCCCTACAACATCCAGAGCCTTGAGAAACTCAGGACTGACCTCATCCACCCCCGGGGCCTTGCCACCGAGGAGCTTTTTAACCACCTCGGCAACCTCAGCCCCAGAAATGGGAGGCCCCGTCTCCGAGCTCTCCGACTCTGCCTCTTCCGAGCACGTGTTGGTAGGATTGAGGAGTTCCTCGAAGTACTCCCCCCACCGACTCACAACATCCCTAGTTGAGGTCAGCAAAGCCCCGTCCCCACTGTAAACAGTGTTGACTGTGAGCCGCTTCCCCTCCCCCTGAGACGCCGGATGGTGGACCAGAATCTTTTCGAGGCCGTCCGGAAATCGTTCTCCATGGTCTCACCGAACTCCTCCCAGGCCCGAGTTTTTGCCTCACAACCGCCGAAGCCGTGGCCCGTCTGGCCCGTCGGTACCTATCAGCTTCTTCCAGGGTCCCACTGGCCAAAAAGGCCCGATAGGACTCCTTCTTCAGCTTGACGGCTTCCCTCACCACTGGTGTCCACCAGCAGGTTCGAGGATTGCCGCCACGACAGGCACCGACCACCTTACGGCCACAACTCCGACCAGCTGCCTCGGCAATGGAGTCACGGAACATGGCCCATTCGGACTCAATGTCCCCCACCTCAAATATGGTTGAAGCTCTGCCGGAGGTGGGAGTTAAAGCTCCTTCTGACAGGGGATTCTGACAAACGCTCCCAGCAGACCCTCACAATACGTATGGGCCTGCCAGGTCTGATCGGCATCCTCCCCCACCAGCGGAGCCAACTCACCACCAGGTGGTGGGAGGCTACCCTCTCGTTCACTGGGGTAAACCCCAATGTACTGGCACACAGCCGGGGGGCAATAAGTATGCCCACACCTGCTCTGCGCCTCTCACCACGGGCAACTCCAGAGTGGAAGAGAGTCCAACCCCTCTCAAGAGTACTGGTTCCAGATCCCAAGCCGTGCGTCGAGGTGAGTCCGACTATATCTAACAGTCTGAGGAAGTTTCAACAATAAACAACAAACTTTGTATTATGAGAAAGAACCAGACTCATTCTTCAGGAATCCGAAAATAAGCTCTATTTTACGAGTTATGCACGAATTCGGATTCTCCTATAAAACGAATTCCTTAACTCAAACCAAGTTAAGACTGCTTTGTCCTTCATATTTATTCATGTCTAATCAAGTTTCAATGATAAACAACGTTGTACTTTGTAGAATGAGAAAGAACTTCTTCAGCAATAAGCATCTCTCGACAAATGACGAAATACAGATTTTGCTATAAAATTAATTGCTATCAGCCTGACTTAAAACTGTTTGTCTTCCTTAGTTATCCACTTCAAATCAAGTTTCAACAATTAAAAAAATTTTGTAGTTTGAGAAATCAGTATAAAAAGAGGGTAAGCAAAGGTGCGAATGTCAAACCATACATGATCAAAACAGGGAGCGGAGGTGTTTGGCTGAGACAAGGTGTGAATGTCCACCCATAATTAATGAAAAGCGGGCAACAAGTAGGTTCGAATGCCCAACCATACATCATCAAAAGCAGGAGTGGATATGTTCGGCTACAAGAAGGTTTGAACGTCTGACCATAGTTTGTAAAAAGCGGGTAAGAAAAGGTTCGAATGCCCGAACATACACCATCAAAGGAGGGAGCGGAGGTGTTCCGCTGTAAGAAGGTGTGAATGTCCGACCATAGTTTGTAAAAAACGGGTAAGAAAAGGTTAAAATACCCGACTGTACACAATCAGTAGCGGGTGCGGAGTTGTTCGGCTACTAAAAGGTGTGAAAGTCCGACCATGGTTTGTAAAAAGCGGGTAAGAAAAGGTGCGAATGCCCGAAAATGTATGATCAAAAGAGGGAGCGGAGGTGTTTGGCTGCAAGAAGGTGTGAATGTACACCCATAATTACTGAAAAATGGGTAAGAAAAGGTGCGAATGCCCAACTATACATAATCAAAAGCAGGAGTGGATGTGTTCGGCTCCAAGAAGGGTTGAATGTCTGACCATAGTTTGTAAAAAGCAGGTAAGAAAAGGTTTGACTGCCCGAACATACACCATCAAAAGAGGGAGCGGAGGTGTTCCGCTGTAAGAAGGTGTGAATGTCCGACCATAGTTGGTAAAAAGCGGGTAAGAAAAGGTTAAAATACCCGACTGTACACAATCATTAGCGGGAGCGGAGTTGTTTGGCTACTAAAAGATGTGAAAGTCCGACTATGGTTTGTAAAAAGCGGGTAAGAAAAGGTGCTAATGCCCGACAATGTATGATCAAAAGAGGGAGCGGAGGTGTTCGGCTGCAAGAAGGTCTGAATGTCCAACCATAATTTGTAAAAACCGGGAAGGAAAGGCTCGAAAGCCCGACTATACACCATCAAAAGCGGGAGCAGAGTGGTTCAGCTGCAAGAAGGTCTGAATGTCCATCAATAATTGCTTTAAAACATGAAAGAAAATTTTCGAATATCATCCGCACATGATCATAAGAAGGAGAGGAGGTGTTCAGCTGCAAGAAGGTGTGAATGTCCACCCATAATTCCTGAAAAATGGGTAAAAAAAGGTGCGAATTCCCAACCATACATTATCAAAAGCAGGTGTGAATGTCAGATCATAATTTGCAAAAAGCTGATGAGAAAGGGTGAGAATGCCCGACTATACACCATCAAATGCGGGAGCGGAGGTGTTCGGCTCTGAGTAGGTGTGAATGTCCGACCATAATTGCTGAAAAATGTGTTAGAAAAGGAAAGAATGCCGGACCATACATCATCAAAAGCGAGAGAGGTGGTGTTCGGCTGCAAAAAGGTGTAAATGTTCGACTAAAGTTTGTAAAAAGCGGGTAAGACATGGTGCGAATGCCTGACAAGGTATGATCAAAAGCAGGAGCGGAGGTGTTCAGCTGCAAGAAGGTCTAAATGTCCATCAATAATTGCTAGAAAACATGAAAGAAAATTTTCGAAAATCAAACCGCACATGATCATTAGTGGGAGAGGAGGTGTTCAGCTGCAAGAAGGTGTGAATGTCCACCCATTATTCCTGACAAATGGGTAAAAAAAAGGTGCGAATGCCCAACCATACATAATCAAAAGCAGGAGTGGATGTGTTCGGCTACAAGAAGGTGTGAAAGTCCAACCAAAGTTTGTAAAAAGCAGTTAAGAAAAGGTTTGAATATCCAACCAAACATAATCAAAAGCGGGAGCATAGCATTTCGACTGCAAGTAGGTGTGAATGTCAGATCATAATTTGCAAAAAGCTGATGAGAAAGGGTGAGAATGTCCGACTGCACACCATCAAATGCGGGAGCGGAGTTGTTCGGCTGTGAGTAGGTGTGAATCTCCGACCGTAATTTCTGAAAAATGTGTTAGAAAAGGTAAGAATGCCGGTCCATACATCATCAAAAGCGAGAGAGGTGGTGTTCGGCTGCAAGTAGGTGTGAATGTCCAGCCATAATTACTCACAAACGGGTAAGAAAAGGTAGTATTGCCAGACCATACATGATCAAAACAGGGAGCGGTGGTTCAGCTGCAAGAAGGTGTGAATGTCTCACTAAAGTTCAAATATATTAACAAAAGCGGGAGGAGAGGTCTTCGGATGAGAGTGGTTGAGAATTTCCAACCAAAATCTATAAAATTCGGTGAAAAAAAGGTGAGATAGAACACTAAAAGGTGGAGCGGAAGTGTTCGGCTGCAAGAAGGTGTGAATGTCCGACTATATTTGGTGAAAAGCAGGTGAAGCAAGGTCTGAATGCCCAACCTTACATTATCAAAAGCGAGATCAGAGGTGTTTGGCTGCAAGAAGGCCATAGTTTGCCAAAAGCGGGTAAGCTGCGAATGACCAACTAAATATCAACAAAAGTGGGGGCGGAGGTCTTCGGATGCAACTGGGTGTCAACATCCCACCATACAAGTATGGTGGAGAGGAAGCTGTGAACAGCCGACCATAGTTTGCAAAAAGCGGGTGAGACAAGGTGCGAATGTCCAACCATACATGATCAAAACAGGGAGCGGAGGTGTTTGGCTGTGACAAGGTGTGAATGTCCACCCAAAATTAATGAAAAGCGGGCAAAAAGTAGGTTTGAATATCCAAGCATACATCATCAAAAGAAGGAGTGGATGTGTTCGGCTACAAGAAGGTTTGAATGTCCGAGCATAGTTTGTAAAAAGCGGGTAAGATAAGGTGCGAATGCCCGACAATGTATAATCAAAAGAGGGAGCAGAGGTTTTCGGCTACACGAAGGTTTGAATGTCTGACCATAGTTTGTAAAAAGCGGGTAAGAAAAGGTTCAAATGCCTGACTATACACCATCAAAAGCAGGAGCGGAGATGTTCCGCTGTAAGACGGTGTGAATGTCCGACCATAGTTGGTAAAAAGCGGGTAAGAAAAGGTTAAAATACCCGACTGTACACAATCAATAGCGGGAGCGGAGTTGTTCGGCTACAAGAAGGTGTGAAAGTCCAACCATCGTTTGTAAAAAGCTGGTAAGAAAAGGTTCGAATGCCCGAATATATACCATCAAAAGCGGAAGCGGAGGTGTTCGGCTGCAAGAAGATGTGAACGTCCGACCAAAGTTGGCAAAAAGCAGTAAAGAAAAGGTTCGAATATCCAAACATAATTAAAAGCGAGAGAGATTGTGTTCAGCTGCAAGTAGGTGTGAATATCCAGCCATAATTACTCACAAACGGGTAAGAAAATGTAGTATTGCCAGACCATACATGATCAAAACAGGGAGCGGAGGTGGTTTAGCTGCAAAAAGGGGTGAATGTCCAACTAAAGTTCAAATATATTAACAAAAGCGGGAGGAGAGGTCTTCGGATTAGAGTGGTTGAAATTTCCAACCATAATCTATAAAATGCGGTGAAAAAAAAAGGTGTGAAGGAATGAATTTTATAGCAAAATCCGAAATCATGCATAACTCCGCATAAGGAACGTATTGCTCAACCAAAGGGATGCTTCTTTCTCATTCAGGGTAATATGAGGAACTTTATGCTTGATACATTTTAGACATGGATAACTATGAAGGACAAAGCAATTTTAACTTGGTTTGAGCAAAGCAATTCATTTTATAGGAAAATCCGAAATCGTGCAGGACTCATGAAAGTAAGCTTATTCTCGGATTCCTGATCCTCCAGTGTTGCTCTTTCCTATACTGCAAAATACAGCCTTGTTCTTTGTTGAAATCGATATAGACATTGATAAATATGAAGGACAAAGCAGTTTCCACTTTGTTTGAGTGAAGGAATTAATTTTATAGCAAAATCCCAAATCAAGCAGAACGTATGAAAATAAGCGTGTTTTCGGATTCCTGATCCTTCAGTGTTGCTATTTCTTCTACTGCAAAATACAATGTTGTTCTTTATTGAAGTCAATCTAGACATTGATAAATATGAAGGACAAAGCAGTTTTAACATAGTTTGAGTAAAGGAATTCATTTTATACATAAAATCCCAAATCATGCAGAACGTATGAAAATAAGCTTATTCTCGGATTCCTGTTCCTTCAAGTGTTGCTCTTTCTACTACTGCAAAATACAATGTTGTTCTTTGTTGAAGTAAATCTAGACATTGATAAATATGAAGGACAAAGCAGTTTTCACTTGGTTTGAGTGAAGGAATTCATTTTATACATAAAATCCCAAATCATGCAGAACGTATGAAAAGAAGCCTATTCTCGGATTCCTGATCCTTCAGTGTTGCTTTTTCTTCTACTGCAAAATACAATGTTGTTCTTTGTTGAAGTCGATCTAGACATTGATAAATATGAAGGACAAAGCAGTTTTAACTTGGTTTGAGTGAAGGAATTCATTTTATACATAAAATCCCAAATCATGCAGAACGTATGAAAATAAGCTTATTCTCGGATTACTGATCCTTCAGTGTTGCTCTTTCTTCTACTGCAAAATCCAGTGTTGTTCTTTGTTGAAGTCAATCTAGACATTGATAAATATGAAGGACAAAGCAGTTTTAACATAGTTTGAGTGAAGGCATTCATTTATAGTAAAATCAATAATCGTGCAGATCTCATTAAAATAAGCTTATTCTCGGATTCCTAAAACTTTTGATTTGCTCTTTCTTTACTGAAAAGTACAATGTTGTTCTTTGTTGAAGTCGATCTAGACATTGATAAATATGAAGGACAAAGCAGTTTTCACTTGGTTTGAGTGAAGGATTTGCAGCTGAAAACCTCCCGCTCCCGCTTTTGATTGTGTATAGTCGGAATTTCGAGCCTTTTCTTACCCGGTTTTTAAAAATTATGGTTGGACATTCAGACCTTGCAGCCGAAGACCTCCACTCCCTCTTTTGATCATATATTGTCGGGCATTCGCACCTTGTCTTACCCGCTTTTTACAAACTATAGTCAGACATTCACACCTTGCAGCTGAACCACCTCAGCTCCCTGTTTTGATCATGTATGGTCTGGCAATACTACCTTTTCTTACCCGTTTGTGAGTAATTATGGCTGGACATTCACACCTACTTACAGTCGAACACCTCCGCTTCCGCTTTTGATGGTATATATTCGGGCATTCGAACATTTTCTTACCAGCTTTTTACAAACCATGGTTGGACTTTCACACCTTCTTGTAGCCGAACAACTCCGCTCCCCCTATTGATTGTGTACAGTCGGGTATTTTAACCTTTTCTTACCCGTTTTTTACCAACTATGGTCGGACATTCACACCTTCTTACAGCGGAACACCTCCGCTCCCTCTTTTGATGGTGTATGTTTGGGCATTCGAACCTTTTCTTACCCGCTTTTTACAAACTATGCTCGGACATTCAAACCTTCTTGTAGCCGAACACATCCACTCCTGCTTTTGATGATGTATGGTTTGGCATTCAAACCTAATTGTTGCCCGCTTTTCATTAATTTTGGGTGGACATTCACACCTTGTCACAGCCAAACACCTCCGCTCCCTGTTTTGATCATGTATGGTTGGACATTCGCACCTTTTCTCACCCGCTTTTTGCAAACTATGGTCGGCTGTTCACAGCTTCCTCTCCACCATACTTGTATGGTGGGATATTCACACCCACTTGCATCCGAAGACCTTTTGTTGATATTTAGTCGGTGATTCGCAGCTTACCCGATTTTGGCAAACTATGGCCTTCATGCAGCCAAACACCTCTGATCTCGCTTTTGATGATGTAAGGTTGGGCATTCAGACCTTGCTTCACCTGCTTTTCACCAAATATAGTCGGACATTCACACCTTCTTGCAGCCGAACACTTCCGCTCCACCTTCTAGTGTTCTATCACACCTTTTTTTTCACCGCATTTTATAGATTATGGTTGGAAATTCTCAACCACTCTCATCCGAAGACCTCTCCTCCCGCTTTTGTTAATATATTTGAACTTTAGTCGGACATTCACACCTTCTTGCAGCTGAACCACCTCCGCTCCCTGTTTTGATCATGTATGGTCTGGCAATACTACCTTTTCTTACCCGTTTGTTAGTAATTATGGCTGGACATTCACACCTACTTGCAGCCGAACACCACCCCTCCCGCTTTTGATGATGTATGGACCGGCATTCTTACCTTTTCTAACACATTTTTCAGCAATTATGGTCGGAGATTCACACTTACTCACAGCCGAACAACTCTGCTCCCGCATTTGATGGTGTATAGTCGGGCATTCTCACCCTTTCTCATCAGCTTTTTGCAAATTATGATCTGACATTCACACCTGCTTTTGATAATGTATGGTTTGGCATTCGCACCTTTTCTTACCCATTTTTCAGTAATTATGTCACACCTTCTTGCAACTGAACACCTCCTCTCCCGCTATTGATTGTGTACAGTCGGGTATTTTAACCTTTTCTTACCCGCTTTTTACCAAATATGGTCGGACATTCACACCGTCTTACAGCGGAACACCTCTGCTCCCGCTTTTGATGGTGTATAGTCAGGCATTTGAACCTTTTCTTACCCGCTTTTTACAAACTATGGTCGGACATTCAAACCTTCTTGTAGCCGAAAACCTCCGCTCCCTCTTTTGATTATACATTGTTGGGCATTCGCACCTTATTTACAAACTATAGTCAGACATTCACACCTTGCAGCTGAGCCACCTCCGCTCCCTGTTTTGATAGTGTATGTTCGGGCATTCGAAACTATTCTTACCCCCTTTTTACAAACTATGCTCGGAGATTCACACCTACTCACAGCCGAACAACTCCGCTCCCGCATTTGATGATGTCTTGTCCGGCATTCTAGTCTCTTCTAACACATTTTTCAGCAATTATGGTTGGACATTCACACCTACTCACAGCCGAACACTTCCGCTCCCGCATTTGATGGTGTATAGCCGGGCATTCTCACCCTTTCTCATCAGCTTTTTGCAAATTATGATCTGACATTCACACCTACTTGCAGTCGAACAGCTCTGCTCCCGCTTTTGATTATGTTTGGTTGGATATTCGAACCTTTTCTTAACTGCTTTTTACAAACTTTGGTCAGACGTTCACACCTTCTTGCAGCCGAACACATCCACTTCCACTTTTGATGGTATATATTCGGGCATTCGAACCTTTTCTTACCCGCTTTTTACAAACCGTGGTCGGACTTTCACACCTTCTTGTAGCCAAACAACTCCGCTCCCTCTTTTGATGGTCTATGTTCGGGCATTCGAACCTTTTCTTACCCGCTTTTTACAAACTATGGTCAGACGTTCAAACCTTCTTGTAGCCGAACATATCCACTCCTGCTTTTGATGATGTATGGTTGGGCATTCGAACCTACTTGTTGCCCGCTTTTCATTAATTATGGGTGGACATTCACACCTTGTCTCAGCCAAACACCTCCGCTCCCTGTTTTGATCATGTATGGTTTGACATTCGCACCTTTGCTTACCCTCTTTTTATACTGATTGCTCAAGATTAAGTTGTTCTTTCTCAAACTACAAAATTTTTTTAATTGTTGAAACTTGATTTGAAGTGGATAAATAAGGAAGACAAACAGTTTTAAGTCAGGCTGATAGCAATTAATTTTATAGCAAAATCTTTATTTCGTCATTTGTCGAGAGATGCTTATTGCTGAAGAAGTTCTTTCTCATTCTACAAAGTACAACGTTGTTTATCATTGAAACTTGATTAGACATGAATAAATATGAAGGACAAAGCAGTCTTAACATGGTTTGAGTTAAGGAATTCGTTTTATAGGAGAATCCGAATTCGTGCATAACTCGTAAAATAGAGCTTATTTTCGGATTCCTGAAGAATGAGTCTGGTTCTTTCTCATAATACAAAGTTTGTTGTTTATTGTTGAAACTTCATCAGACCGTTAGATATAGTCGGACTCACCTCGACGCACGGCTTGGGATCTGGAACCAGTACTCTTGAGAGGGGTTGGACTCTCTTCCACTCTGGAGTTGCCCGTGGTGAGAGGCGCAGAGCAGGTGTGGGCTTACTTATTGCCCCCCGGCTGTGTGCCAGTACATTGGGGTTTACCCCAGTGAACGAGAGGGTAGCCTCCCTCCGCCTTTGGGTGGGGGGACGAGTCCTGACTGTTGTTTGTGCCTATGCGCCAAACAGCAGTTCAGAGTACCTACCCTTTTTGGAGTCTCTGGGGGAGGCACTGGAGAATGCTCCTACCGGAGACTCCCTCATTCTGCTGGGGGACTTCAATGCTCACGTGGGCAATGACAGTGAGACCTGGAGGGGTGTGATTGGGAGGAACGGCCCCCCCGATCTGAATCAGAGAGGTGTTATGTTGTTGGACTTCTGTGCCAGTCATAGACTGTCCATAACGAACACCATGTTCAGGCATAAGGGTGTCCATATGTGCACTTGGCACCAGGACACCCTTGGCCGCAGTTCGATGATCGACTTTGTGGTTGTATCATCGGACTTGCGGCCGTATGTCCTGGACACTCGGGTGAAGAGAGGGGCGGAGCTGTCAACTGATCACCACCTGGTGGTGAGTTGGCTCCGCTGGTGAGGGAGGATGCCGATCAGACCTGGCAGGCCCAAACGTATTGTGAGGGTCTGCTGGGAGCATTTGTCAGAATCCCCCGTCAGAAGGAGCTTTAACTCCCACCTCCGGCAGAGCTTCAACCATATTTGAGGTGGGGGACATTGAGTCCGAATGGGCCATGATCCGTGACTCCATTGCCGAGGCAGCTGGTCGGAGTTGTGGCCGTAAGGTGGTCGGTGCCTGTCGTGGCGGCAACCCTCAAACCTGCTGGTGGACACCAGTGGTGAGGGAAGCCGTCAAGCTGAAGAAGGAGTCCTATCGGGCCTTTTTGGCCAGTGGGACCCTGGAAGAAGCTGATAGGTACCGACGGGCCAGACGGGCCACGGCTTCGGCGGTTGCTGAGGCAAAAACTCGGGCCTGGGAGGAGTTCGGTGAGACCATGGAGAACGATTTCCGGACGGCCTCGAAAAGATTCTGGTCCACCATCCGGCGTCTCAGGGGGGGGGAAGCGGCTCACAGTCAACACTGTTTACAGTGGGGACGGGGCTTTGCTGACCTCAACTAGGGATGTTGTGAGTCGGTGGGGGGAGTACTTCGAGGAACTCCTCAATCCTACCAACACGTGCTCGGAAGAGGCAGAGTCGGTGAGCTCGGAGACGGGGCCTCCCATTTCTGGGGCTGAGGTTGCCGAGGTGGTTAAAAAGCTCCTCGGTGGCAAGGCCCCGGGGGTGGATGAGGTCCGTCCTGAGTTTCTCAAGGCTCTGGATGTTGTAGGGCTGTCTTGGCTGACACGCCTCTGCAGTATCGCGTGGACATCGGGGACAGTGCCTCTGGACTGGCAGATTGGGGTGGTGGTCCCCCTCTTTAAAAAGGGGGACCGGAGGGTGTGTTCCAACTATAGGGGTATCACACTCCTCAGCCTCCCTGGTAAGGTCTATTCGGGGGTATTGGAGAGGAGGATCCGTCGGATAATCGAGCCTCGGATTCAGGAGATGCAGTGTGGCTTTCGTCCTGGCCGTGGAACAGTGGACCAGCTCTATACCCTCGGCAGGATCCTGGAGGGTGCATGGGAGTTCGCCCAACCAGTCTACATGTGTTTTGTGGACTTGGAGAAAGCGTTCGACCGTGTCCCTCGTGGAGTCCTGTGGGGGGTGCTCCGGGAATATGGAGTGCCGGACCCCTTGATAGGGGCCGTTCGGTCTCTGTATGACCGGTGCCAGAGTTTGGTCCGCATTGCCGGCAGTAAGTCGGATACGTTTCCGGTGAGAGTTGGACTCCGTCAGGGCTGCCCTTTGTCACCGATTCTGTTCCTAACTTTTATGGACAGAATTTCTAGGCGGAGCCAGGGCGTTGAGGGTGTCCCATTTGGCGACCTCAGAATCGGGTCTCTGCTTTTTGCAGATGATGTGGTTCTGTTAGCGTCGTCAGGCCGTGACCTTCAGCTCTCACTGGAGTGATTCGCAGCCGAGTGTGAAGCGGCTGGGATGAGAATCAGCACCTCCAAATCCGAGACTATGGTTCTCAGCCGGAAAAGGGTGGAATGCTCTCTCCGGGTCAGGAATGAGATCCTTCCCCAAGAGGAGGAGTTCAAGTATCTCGGGGTCTTGTTCACGAGTGACGGACGAATGGAGCGGCAGATTGACGGGCGGATCGGTGCGGCGCCTGCAGTGTTGCAGGCTCTGCTCTGCTGCCCCCGCGACCCGACCCCCGGATAAGCGGCAGATACTGGATGGATGGATGGATATATCCTCCACCAACCAGACTTACAACCCCCGACTAGGGTAGAAGAATTTCTAAGCATCTGTACCCCAAAACTACTATCAAAAATATATAAATTATTGTCTAAGATAGATGACACAATGTCTCTTCCATCCTCAAAATGGGAGGCAGATTTATCCATCAGTTCTGGTCATAGCTTCTAACCACAAATATGTTTGAACACCTTCATAAAGACTCGAAATCCTAATTTACAGCTCATACAATACAAAATCCTTCATAGAACACACTATACAGGACAAAGGATGTTCAGGATGGGTCTAACACACTCATACATCTGCTCACATTGCACAGATAACACACCTGATGATTATGCACACGCTTTGTGGTTTTCTGCGCCTGTCCAGAAGTTCTGGCTTGAAGTCTGTGAGGACCTATCAATATGGCTAAAGTGTAGCATCCCTGCATGCCCCACACTGTGCATACTGGGTGACTTAGACAACATCAACATGGAAATTAACTCAGCACACATGGTTGTCACAGTGTTATGTATCGCAAAGAAAACTATTCTCATGAACTGGAAAGCGAAGAACAATCTGTGTATTAACCAGTTTAGAAATTTTCTTTTAGATTATATTAGCATGGAAACAATGTCTGCCTCCTCAAAACATCAATTGGCTGAATTTCATTCTCTCTGGTCCCCTCTGATTAGTTTTATCACATAGTGGTGGTGGTGGGTTGCTGGGTGATGGTGGGTCTCAGGCCCGGGCTGCTGCGACTGGTGTGACCGGGTTGTTTGTTTGTTTGTTTTTTGATGTTGTTTGTTTGTTTTTTGTAGTGGTCCTCCTGGGTGGGGTTGGGTTGAGTGGGGTGGGGCGGGATGGGTACCTTCTGGGGGTACAGTAGCTCCCGGAATATGGTCGCTGCAGGCCCCGAGCCTGGTGGACATCAGGCCCTCCTGCCCATTGTTGGCTCCCAGGTAGCGGGGATGCCTATTGCAGCCAGTCCCTGGCTGCCCTCTCTGGGGGAGAGTAGCTCCCCCGGTATATATCCCCATACCCCTCTCCCTTCTGGCTCCTGTACACAGCACACACTCACACATGAAGGGTTTTGGGGGCGTGTGTGTTCGGTGGGGTGTAGTGGATGGGGCCACGTAGGTGGTCCCCTTTGGTTGCACTCTGCAGTTCCCTGCCCCTGTTTTAATTACACCTTAGACATTACTACTTATCAAACACACTCACACACACACATTAGGTCTTGGGGGGTGGTTACACTGAGTGGCATCTGGTGGGCGGGGCTCTTTGGGTATGTAGGCTGCCCAGAGTGCCGCGCTCCCAGTTCTACAAGTTTGGCTGCCCCTCAATTTTAATTGCTCACTATTAGAAAATATTGAAGAGCCAGAAGGGTGAGGGGAGGGGTCTTCTTCGCACACCCCTGCTTCCTGGTGTCTGCTCGGGGCAGGAGGGGCCAGGAGGATTAATTAATTGTTCTGCTGGTTCGGGGTCTGTGGTGGCTGGGGGGTTGCTGGCCTCCTGGTGTGCCCGCTGCACTACACCCCAGCAGAGTCGAGGGAGGTAGGATGTGTGGATGTGTGGATGTATGGGACGTGAAAGTGTGTGTGGTAATGATTGGGCCTGGATCTGGGACTTGCTGTCGCCTGGCCTGCCTGTGTTTCTCCCGATGGGGCATCAGCGTTGCCTCTCCCCACTGCTCGCGACTTCACCCACCTGTGGGCACGTCTTGACTCCCAGGGCACTTGGCCAGGGGCGCTGGGGCAGGCTCTGACCCACTTTGTGGCTGTCTGGGGCGCTTGGCCCTCCTGGGTATTGGGTGGGGCCTCTGCCGGGGGGTTTGGGGGCGCTCGGGCTCCTGGGGCCCAGGTCCAGTGCACGGCCCATGTCTGGGCAGCTGGGGCCTGGCGGGGTCGGTGGGCTGTTGCCCCTGGTTCCCGGAGTGCCTCTGCCCTATGCTTATGGGGGCTCTTTCCGGGGGCTTCCTCTGCAGTCGTCTGGGTGGATGCGTGGTTGCCCCTGCGGTGGGCTGCCTGGGTTCTGTGCTCTGTGGGGGCTGCTGGTGGCCTGGGTCTTGTGGCCCTCTCTGCCTGCTTCTGATTGCTTGGGGGGGGGGGCTGTGGATTGTGGCCCTGTACGCTTATACACTCATAACTAAGCACGGTTATCATGTAGGTCCTGTGCCATGGGTGTTGCATGTTCTCGCACACACACACACACATTCATTAGTCCAGTAGCATGGTCACTAAGCAGTTGATGTATTATCATGTCGTCTCAGGTCATCTATATCCACAGCTGTGTTGTATGCGATTGCCGCTTCTTGTGCTTGTTTTTGTTTGTTTGTGTGTTTGTTTTTTCTCTGCTTGTCTGCTTTCAGGTGCTCCTGGTGGCGCTAAGGCTGGATTCCCCTCATAGACCATGGATTGTTGTCTGTTTTGTTTTTTACAGGTGTAGCAGCTGGTTGTCTGGTTTTTGTTTCTATTTTTGTTCTGTTTCCTCTTCTTTCCTCTTCTTCTTTCCTTGTCCCCCGGTCCGGTTCAGTTCAGTTCATGTCATATATTGTAAACAGAAATAAATAAATGGGCATCAAGGGGAGCTTTACATTTATAAAACTTCCCTTGGCAAAACAAATCTGTTTGGCATCAAAGGTATTCAGACTACAATTCTTCTGACATAATGCTGAACAGGACAAGGGGAAAAAAAAGTAAAGAAGACAGTTCTGCCGAAAGCCAGGGATAGACCTGTTCTAAGTTCTATACTTTTTAAAAGGGGCGTGTTTATCAACTATGGAATTAGAAGATTTACAAAAATGGTCAAGTGCTAGATCTTCATCTGGGATTTTAACAGTGTCATATAACCATTCAACAGATCAGTTAAAAAAAAGCCTGCTCATGGAGATGTTTCAGGATCTGGATACCAAGCGTGGACCTAATGTTTTCATTTTTGCAATTCTGATACAGGCTATTGAGCAGTGATAACTAACACCAAGTTCAGATACTGCGGATTTTCTACCTTTGATTTGTTAAGATTGAGCCAATCAGGGACAACCTTGAAGGATCTCTTTGGTTTTGTAGGATCAGTAATTACCTGAGAAAGGTTGATATTGGTACACACCTTTTTTAAATGATCAGAGGCAGAGTTCAACTTGTTTAAATTAAAATTGCCACACAGAGATTGGGTTTAGGCCACATGCACACAGAATGACATCAACAAATATAAGAAATATTAAACATTTACACATAGATTTTTGAATATATGTAGAGGAATGATACTTTGAAATGTGCTCATTGCGGAGTTATGATCAGTTGAGTAATGAAGGTTGAACTATTCTGGGAAAGAGGTTCTATTCCCAGCATCATGATGGACACTTCTGATATAGAAGGTTTCGCTAACGCATTGGAATTGTTTTACTATTTTCATATGCATGTGCAATGAAGAATTGCTTGCTGCTGATAAATGCAAAGAAGAACAGCTTACACATAGATGCTCATATATAGGCTGCTGAATGCAATGAAGACCTGCTTATCAAGTAAAGTTCAATGTCAATGTGTAATATTCAATTAGGATTTGCAAAACAGTGAAGTTAAACAATGAATGGGTCCATAGTCGGTATGAGAAGACTACAGGAATATTTACCTGGGTGTACGTTCAAACAGAGATGAGAAAATTGTGATAAATAATTGTTTGTTTGTTTGTTAGTATGTATATGAATGTTATGTGTATAAACTGTGTTGAGTTATAGTTACTCAGTAGTGTCTCAGTGAAACAACCGACGGGGGAAGCCTTGCGGTGACAACAAAAGCAGTGTTTTACTGATCAGTCAAGTTGCTCCAGTGTACTCCATACAAACTGGTTGGCTACTGAAGGGATAGAAAATGGGGAATACTTGTTTTAAAGCAAACAAGGAATTAGATGGGAAAAATACATGTTTTAACGGGACCCAGACAATATTAAATACTCAGACAGATGGGAGAAGAAGTGTAGTTTTGTAGGAAATCACAAAATTATTACATAGAATTAGTGAAATCAATTGAAGAATGCCTTTCTGAAGAGCTGTTTACCACAGATGAGCAGCTTTGCGACCAAGCACATTGTAGATCGCTTTACTGCCAAAATGATCTAATTTAATGGATTGGTTTAGACATGCATAACAGCATTTTAAGAACAAAGAGAGAAACAAAAAGGGACAACGCTTCATGGTGGAAGGTGATGTATAAATAACTGTGTATATGATGAAGGGGGTGGCAACACCCATTCCGAAATCCCGCCATTCCGACATCCCGCTATTCCGACATCCCACCATTCCGACATACCACCATTCCGACATGCAAACGTCCCACCATTCCGACATCCCACCATTGCGACATCCCGCTATTCTGACGTTCAAATGTCCCACCATTCCGACAAGGCTTTCCGTATAAGGAAATGTGTGTTACTCAACAGGTGAGTCCCTTCTTTCTGTTCATGCAATTTATATGTTTAACATGTTTATAGACAAGCGTTATTAAAAACACAAAGTCTCGGCAACTGGAGGAGGAGAAGCAGTCCGCGGTGGTTTTCAATCACACACTCCAATGCCACTTGTTTCAACTTCCGAAAATTTAATCCAGGAAAAAAAGGCTTACAAACATGGACCAAAACGGCTCCATAACACGCACAAGAATCCAAAAGAAACGGAAATTAACTAAAAGAAAGCAAATAAACAGTATGAAGTGGTCAAAATTGGTTTTACGCATGCCTATGTGCGTCTGGCACATGCGTCTTCGGGCTCTCCCACATTGGTTTGTGGATGAAATCTATATGTTCAGCTGTAATGTCATGTAAAAACAATCTCTACATGACATTTACTCCCAGGTGTGACCAGTTACGTCCTTAAGATATCAACAGGCTGTATAAAGCCTTGCGCAACGGCTGTGTGTTTGTGCCAAATGCGCAAAGCCCATCCGCGCTTCCCAAAATTGGAGCGAGTACTCATAAATCACGTGAATAACATGAATAAACGTTTTTACTGCATTTTGTTGTGTTTTGTACGTTCTATGCTGTCATTTCTCTCTTCTCCTATTGGCAAGGCAAGGCAGAGTGCTCGCAACTGTGTCCTGTGCCGTAGCCGTGATATCTGTGCAATTATTACTTTTGCATATGATGACAGCGTGCAAAAGACGCATGGGCTCTGTGGAGAGCTCCGCTCCAGCTGGCTGCTGTTACAGCTCACTGACAATGTATTTCTGCTTTATCAGTTTCAGTCTCGCCAGAGTTACATTAATATCTGTATTTTTATATTTGAAATTCAGGGGATTTTGATAATAGATTATTAAAGTTTGTTTGCGAGGCTGTGGCCTCTGCATGTGCAGAGCTTGTGCGCCAAACTTTAGGGCGTATTTGCGCCGGCATATCATTAGTGCAAAATGTTTTGGGTAAAAAATAGGCTATTAAAAGGAACTGTCGGAATGGCGGTATGTTAAAAAAAAAAAAACATACCGCCATTCCGACCATAGGAGGAAAAAAGTGTCGGAATGGTGGGACGTTTGATAAAAAATTAAGTGTCGCCATTCCGACAATTGGAGACCCATGTCGGAATGGCGAGATGTCGGAATGGCAGCATGTAACCATGATGAAGGAGAGACCATTTGAGCAGCACAGCCATTTCGCAGCACAGGGACAGCAGTCCAAGTTACAGGATCTCCCACGTGGTATCACCTGTCACATTGTGTCAAGGCATCAAAAGAAGAAAAAATCACCAAACTCAAGGACAAAAAGACGAAGACGCCGGTGAACGAAGAGAGAGCACTGACAAACCAGAAATACAAAAGGATTCTCGATATCAAGATCCAGAAGAAGAGGCTAACAATGCCACGAACACTTACGATGCTGGGAATGATGCCAGCAATGAACAGAGAAGAAGATTCAGTGTCATCAATCTGCAACACGTGCCTCTAATGAGGGGGTGAATATAGAATCCTCAACGATTACAACGTCTCTGGGAACTGTGACAAAAACAAGGTTTAAACCATTTTGATATATATTGTAACCTATTGGCTAAGGAATAGTGCTGAAAATGAGGTAAATCTAATCCACCATTGTCCTTGGTCTTCTGTAGGGTTTTTAAACTAATACGTGGTTTGTTTTTCCACAGAAATTTGGAGATGCATGAATCTAGTTACTTAAACCAAGTAGCAGATGTTTTTATGGGGATCATTGAGAACAAATAGTTAACTTTTGGTAGTATCATCATTTTAATGGATGTAATTCTCCCCATAAGTGATATAGGTAAGGACTTCCAACGAGAGAGATCGTCCTCTACTGTCTTTAATAATTGCACATAATTTAGCTTTGTTAGCTCTGAGAGCCTGGAGGAAATGTTTATGCCTAAATATCTAATATTTCCTGACTGTAAAGTGATCGCAGGTATATTATGGACCCTACAGTTAATGGGCAGAACTGTGGTCTTAGACCAGTTGATAGAGTAGTCAGAAAGTGTTGAGAATTTATTTATGAGTGTGATCGTGTGAGTGAGAGACGTCTGTGAGTTCTGAAGGAAAAGTAATACATCATCAGCATAAAGACTTATTTTATGCTCAATATTTTGGGATTAATTACTCACAAACGGGTAAGAAAAGGTAGTATTGCCAGACCATACATGATCAAAACAGGGAGCGGAGGTCGTTCAGCTGCAAGAAGGTGTGAATGTCCAACTAAAGTTTATAAAAAGCGGGTAAGACAAGGTGCGAATGCCCGACAATGCATGATCAAAAGAGGGAGCGGAGGTTTTCGGCTGCAAGAAGGTCTGAATGTCCACCCATAATTCCTGAAAAATGGGTAAAAAAAGGGTGCGAATGCCAAACCATACATCATCAAAAGCAGGAGTGGATGTGTTCGGCTAGAAGTAGGTTTGAATGTCCGACCATAGTTTGTAAAAAGCGGGTAAGAAAAGGTTCGAATGTCCAAACATAGACCATCAAAAGAGGGAGCGGAGGTGTTCCGCTGTAAGAAGGTGTAAATGTCCGACCATAGTTGGTAAAAAGCGGGTAAGAAAAGGTTAAACTACCCGACTGTACACAATCAATAGCGGGAGCGGAGTTATTCGGCTACAAGAAGGTGTGAAAGTCCGACCACGGTTTGTAAGAAGCGGGTAAGAAAAGGTTCGAATGCCCGAATATATACCATCAAAAGTGGAAGTGGAGGTGTTCGGCTGCAAGAAGGTGTGAACGTCCGACCAAAGTTTGTAAAAAGCAGTTAAGAAAAGGTTCGAATATCCAACCAAACATAATCAAAAGCGGGAGCAGAGCTGTTCGACTGCAAGTAGGTGTGAATGTCAGATCATAATTTGCAAAAAGCTGATGAGAAAGGGTGAGAATGCCCGGCTATACACCATCAAATGCGGGAGCGGAAGTGTTCGGCTGTGAGTAGGTGTGAATCTCCGACCATAATTGCTGAAAAATGTGTTAGAAGAGACTAGAATGCCGGACAATACATCATCAAAAGCGGGAGAGGTGGTGTTCGGCTGCAAGTAGGTGTGAATGTCCAGCCATAATTACTCACAAATGGGTAAGAAAAGGTAGTATTGCCAGACCATACATGATCAAAAGAGGGAGCAGAGGTGTTCATCTGCAAGAAGGTCTGAATGTCCACCAATAATTACTGAAAAATGGGTAAGAAAAGGTGCGAATGCCCAACCATACATCATCAAAAGCAGGAGTGGATGTGTTCGGCTAGAAGAAGGTTTGAATGTCCGACCAAAGTTTGTAAAAAGCAGGTAAGAAAAGGTGAAAATACCCGACTGTACACAATCAAAAGAGGGAGCGGAGTTGTTCAGCAACAAAGAGTGAAAGTCTGACTATAGTTTGTACAAAGCGGTTAAGATAAGGTGCGAATGCCCGACAATGTATAATCAAAAGAGGGAGCAGAGGTTTTCGGCTACAAGAAGGTTTGAATGTCCGACCATCGTTTGTAAAAAGCGGGTAAGAAAAGGTTCAAATGCCTGACTATACACCATCAAAAGCGGGAGCGGAGATGTTCCGCTGTAAGACGGTGTGAATGTCCGACCATAGTTGGTAAAAAGAGGGTAAGAAAAGGTTAAAATACCCGACTGTACACAATCAATAGCGGGAGCGGAGTTGTTCGGCTACAAGAAGGTTTGAAAGTCCAACCATCGTTTGTAAAAAGCTGGTAAGAAAAGGTTCGAATGCCCAAATATATACCATCAAAAGCGGAAGCGGAGGTGTTCGGCTGCAAGAAGGTGTGAACGTCCAACCAAAGTTGGCAAAAAGCAGTAAAGAAAAGGTTCGAATATCCAAACATAATTAAAAGCGAGAGAGATTGTGTTCAGCTGCAAGTAGGTGTGAATATCCAGCCATAATTACTCACAAACGGGTAAGAAAATGTAGTATTGCTTGACCATACATGATCAAAACAGGGAGCGGAGGTGGTTTAGCTGCAAAAAGGGGTGAATGTCCAACTAAAGTTCAAATATATTAACAAAAGCGGGAGGAGAGGTCTTCGGATTAGAGTGGTTGAGAATTTCCAACCATAATCTATAAAATGTGGTGAAAAAAAAAGGTGTGAAGGAATGAATTTTATAGCAAAATCCAAAATCATGCATAACTTCGCAAAAGGAACGTATTGCTCAACCAAAGGGATGCTTCTTTCTCATTCAGGGTAAAATGAGGAACTTTATGCTTGATACATTTTAGACATGGATAACTATGAAGGACAAAGCAATTTTAACTTGGTTTGAGCAAAGCAATTCATTTTATAGGAAAATCCGAAATCGTGCAGGACTCATGAAAGTAAGCTTTTTCTCGGATTCCTGATCCTCCAGTGTTGCTCTTTCCTATAATGAAAAATACAGCCTTGTTCTTTGTTTAAATTTATATAGACATTGATAAATATGAAGGACAAAACAGTTTCCACTTTGTTTGAGTGAAGGAATTAATTTTATAGCAAAATCCCAAATCAAGCAGAACGTATGAAAATAAGCGTGTTTTCGGATTCCTGATCCTTCAGTGTTGCTCTTTCCTATAATGAAAAATACAGCCTTGTTCTTTGTTGAAATTTATATAGACATTGATAAATATGAAGAACAAAGCAGTTTCCACTTTGTTTGAGTGAAGGAATTAATTTTATAGCAAAATCCCAAATCAAGCAGAACGTATGAAAATAAGCTTGTTTTCGGATTCCTGATCCTTCAGTGTTGCTATTTCTTCTACTGCAAAATACAATGTTGTTCTTTGTTGAAGTCAATCTAGACATTGATAAATATGAAGGACAAAGCAGTTTTAACATAGTTTGAGTAAAGGAATTCATTTTATACATAAAATCCCAAATCATGCAGAACGTATGAAAATAAGCTTATTCTCGGATTCCTGATCCTTCAAGTGTTGCTCTTTCTACTACTGCAAAATACAATGTTGTTCTTTGTTGAAGTAAATCTAGACATTGATAAATATGAAGGACAAAGCAGTTTTCACTTGGTTTGAGTGAAGGAATTCATTTTATACATAAAATCCCAAATCATTCAAAACGTATGAAAAGAAGCTTATTCTCGGATTCCTGATCCTTCAGTGTTGCTTTTTCTTCTACTGCAAAATACAATGTTGTTCTTTGTTGAAGTCGATCTAGACATTGATAAATATGAAGGACAAAGCAGTTTTAACTTGGTTTGAGTAAAGGAATTCATTTTATACATAAAATCCCAAATCATGCAGAACGTATGAAAATAAGCTTATTCTCGGATTACTGATCCTTCAGTGTTGCTCTTTCTTCTACTGCAAAATCCAGTGTTGTTCTTTGTTGAAGTCAATCTAGACATTGATAAATATGAAGGACAAAGCAGTTTTAACATAGTTTGAGTGAAGGCATTCATTTATAGTAAAATCAATAATCGTGCAGAACTCATGAAAATAAGCTTATTCTCGGATTCCTAAAACTTTTGATTTGCTCTTTCTTTACTGCAAAGTACAATGTTGTTCTTTGTTGAAGTCGATCTAGACATTGATAAATATGAAGGACAAAGCAGTTTTCACTTGGTTTGAGTGAAGGATTTGCAGCTGAAAACCTCCCGCTCCCGCTTTTGATTGTGTATAGTCGGGCTTTCGAGCCTTTTCATACCCGGTTTTTAGAAATTATGGTTGGACATTCAGACCTTGCAGCCGAAGACCTCCACTCCCTCTTTTGATCATACATTGTCGGGCATTCGCACCTTGTCTTACCCGCTTTTTACAAACTATAGTCAGACATTCACACCTTGCAGCTGAACCACCTCAGCTCCCTGTTTTGATCATGTATGGTCTGGCAATACTACATTTTCTTACCCGTTTGTGAGTAATTATGGCTGGACATTCACACCTACTTGCAGTCGAACAGCTCTGCTCCCGCTTTTGATGGTATATATTCGGGCATTCGAACCTTTTCTTAACTGCTTTTTGCAAACTTTGGTCGGACGTTCACACCTTCTTGCAGCCGAACACCTCCGCTTCCGCTTTTGATGGTATATATTCGGGCATTCGAACCTTTTCTTAGCAGCTTTTTACAAACCATGGTTGAACTTTCACACCTTCTTGTAGCCGAACAACTCCGCTCCCGCTATTGATTGTGTACAGTCAGGTATTTTAACCTTTTCTTACCCGCTTTTTACCAACTATGGTCGGACATTCACACCGTCTTACAGCGGAACACCTCCGCTCCCGCTTTTGATGGTGTATAGTCAGGCATTTGAACCTTTTCTTACCCGCTTTTTACAAACTATGGTCGGACATTCAAACCTTCTTGTAGCCGAAAACCTCCGCTCCCTCTTTTGATCATACATTGTCGGGCATTCGCACCTTTTCTTACCCGTTTTTTACAAACCATGGTCGGACTGTCACACATTCTTGTAGCCAAATACATCCGCTCCCGCCATTGATTGTGTACAGTCGGGTATTTTAACCTTTTCTTACCCGTTTTTTTACCAACTATGGTCGGACATTCACACCTTCTTAAAGCGGAACACCTCCGCTCCCTCTTTTGATGGTGTATGTTTGGGCATTCGAACCTTTTCTTACCCGCTTTTTACAAACTATGCTCGGACATTCAAACTTTGTAGCCGAACACATCCACTCCTGCTTTTGATGATGTATGGTTGGGCATTCAAACCTACTTGTTGCCCGCTTTTCATTAATTTTGGGTGGACATTCACACCTTGTCACAGCCAAACACCTCCGCTCCCTGTTTTGATCATGTATGGTTGGACATTCGCACCTTTTCTCACACGCTTTTTGCCAACTATGGTCAGCTGTTCACAGCTTCCTCTCCACTATACCTGTATGGTGGGATATTCACACCCACTTGCATCCGAAGACCTTTTGTTGATATTTAGTCGGTCATTCGCAGCTTACCCGCTTTTGGCAAACTATGGCCTTCATGCAGCCAAACACCTCTGATCTCGCTTTTGATGATGTAAGGTTGGGCATTCAGACCTTGCTTCACCTGCTTTTCACCAAATATAGTCGGACATTCACACCTTCTTGCAGCCGAACACTTCCGCTCCACCTTTTAGTGTTCTATCACACCTTTTTTTTCACCGCATTTTATAGATTATGGTTGGAAATTCTCAACCACTCTCATCCGAAGACCTCTCCTCCCGCTTTTGTTAATATATTTGAACTTTAGTCGGACATTCACACCTTCTTGCAGCTGAACCACCTCCGCTCCCTGTTTTGATCATGTATGGTCTGGCAATACTACATTTTCTTACCCGTTTGTGAGTAATTATGGCTGGACATTCACACCTACTTGCAGTCGAACAGCTCTGCTCCCGCTTTTGATGGTATATATTCGGGCATTCGAACCTTTTCTTAACTGCTTTTTGCAAACTTTGGTCGGACGTTCACACCTTCTTGCAGCCGAACACCTCCGCTTCCGCTTTTGATGGTATATATTCGGGCATTCGAACCTTTTCTTAGCAGCTTTTTACAAACCATGGTTGAACTTTCACACCTTCTTGTAGCCGAACAACTCCGCTCCCGCTATTGATTGTGTACAGTCAGGTATTTTAACCTTTTCTTACCCGCTTTTTACCAACTATGGTCGGACATTCACACCGTCTTACAGCGGAACACCTCCGCTCCCGCTTTTGATGGTGTATAGTCAGGCATTTGAACCTTTTCTTACCCGCTTTTTACAAACTATGGTCGGACATTCAAACCTTCTTGTAGCCGAAAACCTCCGCTCCCTCTTTTGATCATACATTGTCGGGCATTCGCACCTTTTCTTACCCGTTTTTTACAAACCATGGTCGGACTGTCACACATTCTTGTAGCCAAATACATCCGCTCCCGCCATTGATTGTGTACAGTCGGGTATTTTAACCTTTTCTTACCCGTTTTTTTACCAACTATGGTCGGACATTCACACCTTCTTAAAGCGGAACACCTCCGCTCCCTCTTTTGATGGTGTATGTTTGGGCATTCGAACCTTTTCTTACCCGCTTTTTACAAACTATGCTCGGACATTCAAACTTTGTAGCCGAACACATCCACTCCTGCTTTTGATGATGTATGGTTGGGCATTCAAACCTACTTGTTGCCCGCTTTTCATTAATTTTGGGTGGACATTCACACCTTGTCACAGCCAAACACCTCCGCTCCCTGTTTTGATCATGTATGGTTGGACATTCGCACCTTTTCTCACACGCTTTTTGCCAACTATGGTCAGCTGTTCACAGCTTCCTCTCCACTATACCTGTATGGTGGGATATTCACACCCACTTGCATCCGAAGACCTTTTGTTGATATTTAGTCGGTCATTCGCAGCTTACCCGCTTTTGGCAAACTATGGCCTTCATGCAGCCAAACACCTCTGATCTCGCTTTTGATGATGTAAGGTTGGGCATTCAGACCTTGCTTCACCTGCTTTTCACCAAATATAGTCGGACATTCACACCTTCTTGCAGCCGAACACTTCCGCTCCACCTTTTAGTGTTCTATCACACCTTTTTTTTCACCGCATTTTATAGATTATGGTTGGAAATTCTCAACCACTCTCATCCGAAGACCTCTCCTCCCGCTTTTGTTAATATATTTGAACTTTAGTCGGACATTCACACCTTCTTGCAGCTGAACCACCTCCGCTCCCTGTTTTGATCATGTATGGTCTGGCAATACTACCTTTTCTTACCCATTTGTTAGTAATTATGGCTGGACATTCACACCTACTTGCAGCCGAACACCACCTCTCCCGCTTTTGATGATTTATGGACCGGCATTCTTACCTTTTCTAACACATTTTTCAGCAATTATGGTCGGAGATTCATACTTACTCACAGCCGAACAACTCCGCTCCCGCTATTGATTGTGTACAGTCGGGTATTTTAACCTTTTCTTACCCGCTTTTTACCAACTATGGTCGGACATTCACACCGTCTTACAGCGGAACACCTCTGCTCCCGCTTTTGATGGTGTATAGTCAGGCGCTTGAACCTTTTCTTACCCGCTTTTTACAAACTATGGTCGGACATTCAAACCTTCTTGTAGCCGAAAACCTCCGCTCCCTCTTTTGATTATACATTGTTGGGCATTCGGACCTTATTTACAAACTATAGTCAGACATTCACACCTTGCAGCTGAGCGACCTCAGCTCCCTGTTTTGATAGTGTATGTTCGGGCATTCGAACCTATTCTTACCCCCTTTTTACAAACTATGCTCGGAGATTCACACCTACTCACAGCCGAACAACTCCGCTCCCGCATTTGATGATGTATTGTCCGGCATTCTAGTCTCTTCTAACACATTTTTCAGCAATTATGGTCGGACATTCACACCTACTCACAGCCAAAAACTTCCGCTCCCGCATTTGATGGTGTATAGCCGGGCATTCTCACCCTTTCTCATCAGCTTTTTGCAAATTATGATCTGACATTCACACCTACTTGCAGTCGAACAGCTCTTTTCCCGCTTTTGATTATGTTTGGTTGGATATTCGAACCTTTTCTTAACTGCTTTTTACAAACTTTGGTCGGACGTTCACACCTTCTTGCAGCCGAACACATCCACTTCCACTTTTGATGGTATATATTCGGGCATTCGAACCTTTTCTTACCCGCTTTTACAAACCGTGGTCGGACTTTCACACCTTCTTGTAGCCAAACAACTCCGCTCCCGCTATTGATTGTGTACAGTCGGGTATTTTAACCTTTTCTCACCCGCTTTTTACCAACTATGGTCGGACATTTACACATTCTTACAGCGGAACACCTCCGCTCCCTCTTTTGATGGTCTATGTTTGGGCATTCGAACCTTTTCTTACCCGCTTTTTACAAACTATGGTCGGACATTCAAACCTTCTTGTAGCCGAACACATCCACTCCTGCTTCTGATGATGTATGGTTTGGCATTTTCACCTTTTCTTACCCATTTTTCAGTAATTATGGGTGGACATTCACACCTTCTTGCAGCTGAACAACTCCTCTCCCGCTTATGATCATGTGCGGTTTGATATTCGAAAATTTTCTTTCATGTTTTAAAGCAATTATTGATGGACATTCAAATCTTCTTGTAGCCGAACACATCCACTCCTGCTTTTGATGATGTATGGTTTGGCATTCGCACCCTTTTTTTACCCATTTTTCAGGAATTTTGGGTGGACATTCAGACCTTCTTGCAGCGAAAACCTCCGCTCCCTCTTTTGATCATACATTGTCGGGCATTCGCACCTTATCTTACCCGCTTTTTACAAACTATAGTCAGACATTCACACCTTGCAGCTGAACCACCTCCGCTCCCTGTTTTGATCATGTATGGTCTGGCAATACTGCCTTTTCTTACCCGTTTGTGAGTAATTAATCCCAAAATATTGAGCATAAAATAAGTCTTTATGCTGATGATGTATTACTTTTCCTTCAGAACTCACAGACGTCTCTCACTCACACGATCACACTCATAAATAAATTCTCTGCACTTTCTGACTACTCTATCAACTGGTCTAAGACCACAGTTCTGCCCATTAACTGTAGGGTCCATAATATACCTGCGATCACTTTACAGTCAGGAAATATTAGATATTTAGGCATAAACATTTCCTCCAGGCTCTCAGAGCTAACAAAGCTAAATTATGTGCAATTATTAAAGACAGTAGAGGACGATCTCTCGTTGGAAGTCCTTACCTATATCACTTATGGGGAGAGTTACATCCATTAAAATGATGATACTACCAAAAGTTAACTATTTGTTCTCAATGATCCCCATAAAACCATCTGCTACTTGGTTTAAGTCACTAGATTCATGCATCTCCAAATTTCTGTGGAAAAACAAACCACCACGTATTAGTTTAAAAACCCTACAGAAGACCAAGGACAGTGGTGGATTAGATTTACCTCATTTTCAGCACTATTCCTTAGACAATAGGTTACAATATATATCAAAATGGTTTAAACCTTGTTGTTGTCACAGTTCCCAGAGACGTTGTAATCGTTGAGGATTCTATATTCACCCCCTCATTAGAGGCACGTAATGCAGATTGATGACACTGAATCTTCTTCTCTGTTCATTGCTGGCATCATTCCCAGCATCGTAAGTGTTCGTGGCATTGTTAGCCTCTTCTTCTGGATCTTGATATCGAGAATCCTTTTGTATTTCTGGTTTGTCAGTCCTCTGTCTTCGTTCACCGGAGTCTTTGTCTTTTTGTCCTTGAGTTTGGTGATTTTTTCTTCTTTTGATGCCTTGACACAATGTGACAGGTGATACCACGTGGGAGATCCTGTAACTTGGACTGCTGTCCCTGTGCTGCGAAATGGCTGTGCTGCTCAAATGGTCTCTCCTTCATCATGGTTACATGCTGCCATTCCGACATCTCGCCATTCCGACATGGGTCTCCAATTGTCGGAATGGCGACACTTAATTTTTTATCAAACGTCCCACCATTCCGACACTTTTTTCCTCCTATGGTCGGAATGGCGGTATGTTTTTTGTTTTTTTTAACATACCGCCATTCCGACAGTTTCTTTTAATAGCCTATTTTTTACCCAAAACATTTTGCACTAATGATATGCCGGCGCAAATACGCCCTAAAGTTTGGCACACAAGCTTTGCACATGCAGAGGCCACAGCCTCGCAAACAAACTTTAATAATCTATTATCAAAATCCCCTGAATTTCAAATATAAAAATACAGATATTAATGTAACTCTGGCGAGACTGAAACTGATTAAGCAGAAATACAGTGTCAGTGAGCTGTCACAGCAGCCAGCTGGAGCGGAGCTCTCCACAGAGCCCATGCGTCTTTTGCACGCTGTCATCATATGCAAAAGTAATAATTGCAATTACAGATATCACGGCTACTGCACAGGACACAGTTGCGAGCACTCTGCCTTGCCTTGCCAATAGGAGAAGAGAGAAATGACAGCATAGAACGTATAAAACACAACAAAATTCAGTAAAAACGTTTATTCATGTTATTCACGTGATTTATGAGTACTCACTCCAATTTTTGGAAGCGTGGATGGGCTTTGCGCATTTGGCACAAACACACAGCCGCAACGGTTGTAGCTTTATACAGCCTGTTGATATCTTAAGGACCTAACTGGTCACACAATGTCATGTAGAGATTGTTTTTACATGACATTACAGCTGAACATATAGCTTTCATCCACAAACCAACGTGGGAGAGCCCGAAGACGCATGTGCCAGACGCACATAGGCATGCGTAAAACCAATTTTGACCACTTCATACTGTTTATTTGCTTTCTTTTAGTTAACTTTCGTTTCTTTTGGATTCTTGTGCGTGTTATGGAGCCGTTTTGGTCCATGTTTGTAAGCCTTTTTTTCCTGGATTAAATTTTCGGAAGTTGAAACAAGTGGCATTGGAGTGTGTGATTGAAAACCACCGCGGACTGCTTCTCCTCCTCCAGTTGCCGAGACTTTGTGTTTTTAATAACGCTTGTCTATAAACATGTGTTAAACATATAAATTGCATGAACAGAAAGAAGGGACTCACCTGTTGAGTAACACACATTTCCTTATACGGAAAGCCTTGTCGGAATGGTGGGACATTTGAACGTCAGAATAGCGGGATGTCGCAATGGTGGGATGTCGGAATGGTGGGACGTTTGCATGTCGGAATGGTGGTATGTCGGAATGGTGGGATGTCGGAATAGCGGGATGTCGGAATGGCGGGATTTCGGAATGGGTGTTGCCACCCCCTTCATCATATACACAGTTATTTATACATCACCTTCCACCATGAAGCGTTGTCCCTTTTTGTTTCTCTCTTTGTTCTTAAAATGCTGTTATGCATGTCTAAACCAATCCATTAAATTAGATCATTTTGGCAGTAAAGCGATCTACAATGTGCTTGGTCGCAAAGCTGCTCATCTGTGGTAAACAGCTCTTCAGAAAGGCATTCTTCAATTGATTTCACTAATTCTATGTAATAATTTTGTGATTTCCTACAAAACTACACTTCTTCTCCCATCTGTCTGAGTATTTAATATTGTCTGGGTCCCGTTAAAACATGTATTTTTCCCATCTAATTCCTTGTTTGCTTTAAAACAAGTATTCCCCATTTTCTATCCCTTCAGTAGCCAACCAGTTTGTATGGAGTACACTGGAGCAACTTGACTGATCAGTAAAACACTGCTTTTGTTGTCACCGCAAGGCTTCCCCCGTCGGTTGTTTCACTGAGACACTACTGAGTAACTATAACTCAACACAGTTTATACACATAACATTCCTATACATACTAACAAACAAACAAACAATTATTTATCGCAATTTTCTCATCTCTGTTTGAACGTACACCCAGGTAAATATTCCTGTAGTCTTCTCATACCGACTATGGACCCATTCATTGTTTAACTTCACTGTTTTGCAAATCCTAATTGAATATTACACATTGACATTGAACTTTACTTGATAAGCAGGTCTTCATTGCATTCAGCAGCCTATATGTGAGCATCTATGTGTAAGCTGTTCTTCTTTGCATTTATCAGCAGCAAGCAATTCTTCATTGCACATGCATATGAAAATAGTAAAACAATTCCAATGCGTTAGCGAAACCTTCTATATCAGGAGTGTCCATCATGATGCTGGGAATATAACCTCTTTCCCAGAATAGTTCAACCTTCATTACTCAACTGATCATAACTCCGCAATGAGCACATTTCAAAGTATCATTCCTCTACATGTATTCAAAAATCTATGTGTAAATGTTTAATATTTCTTATATTTGTTGATGTCATTCTGTGTGCATGTGGCCTAAACCCAATCTCTGTGTGGCAATTTTAATTTAAACAAGTTGAACTCTGCCTCTGATCATTTAAAAAAGGTGTGTACCAATATCAACCTTTCTCAGGTAATTACTGATCCTACAAAACCAAAGAGATCCTTCAAGGTTGTCCCTGATTGGCTCAATCTTAACAAATCAAAGGTAGAAAATCCGCAGTATCTGAACTTGGTGTTAGTTATCACTGCTCAATAGCCTGTATCAGAATTGCAAAAATGAAAACATTAGGTCCACGCTTGGTATCCAGATCCTGAAACATCTCCATGAGCAGGCTTTTTTTTAACTGATCTGTTGAATAGTTATATGACACTGTTAAAATCCCAGATGAAGATCTAGCACTTGACCATTTTTGTAAATCTTCTAATTCCACAGTTGATAAACACGCCCCTTTTAAAAAGTATAGAACTTAGAACAGGTCTATCCCTGGCTTTCGGCAGAACTGTCTTCTTTACTTTTTTTTCCCCTTGTCCTGTTCAGCATTATGTCAGAAGAATTGTAGTCTGAATACCTTTGATGCCAAACAGATTTGTTTTGCCAAGGGAAGTTTTATAAATGTAAAGCTCCCCTTGATGCCCATTTATTTATTTCTGTTTACAATATATGACATGAACTGAACTGAACCGGACCGGGGGACAAGGAAAGAAGAAGAGGAAAGAAGAGGAAACAGAACAAAAATAGAAACAAAAACCAGACAACCAGCTGCTACACCTGTAAAAAACAAAACAGACAACAATCCATGGCCTATGAGGGGAATCCAGCCTTAGCGCCACCAGGAGCACCTGAAAGCAGACAAGCAGAGAAAAAACAAACACACAAACAAACAAAAACAAGCACAAGAAGCGGCAATCGCATACAACACAGCTGTGGATATAGATGACCTGAGACGACATGATAATACATCAACTGCTTAGTGACCATGCTACTGGACTAATGAATGTGTGTGTGTGTGTGTGAGAACATGCAACACCCATGGCACAGGACCTACATGATAACCGTGCTTAGTTATGAGTGTATAAGCGTACAGGGCCACAATCCACAGCCCCCCCCCAAGCAATCAGAAGCAGGCAGAGAGGGCCACAAGACCCAGGCCACCAGCAGCCCCCACAGAGCACAGAACCCAGGCAGCCCACCGCAGGGGCAACCACGCATCCACCCAGAAGACTGCAGAGGAAGCCCCCGGAAAGAGCCCCCATAAGCATAGGGCAGAGGCACTCCGGGAACCAGGGGTAACAGCCCACCGACCCCGCCAGGCCCCAGCCGCCCAGACATGGGCCGTGCACTGGACCTGGGCCCCAGGAGCCCGAGCGCCCCCAAACCCCCCGGCAGAGGCCCCACCCAATACCCAGGAGGGCCAAGCGCCCCAGACAGCCACAAAGTGGGTCAGCGCCTGCCCCAGCGCCCCTGGCCAAGTGCCCTGGGAGTCAAGACGTGCCCACAGGTGGGTGAAGTCGCGAGCAGTGGGGAGAGGCAACGCTGATGCCCCATCGGGAGAAACACAGGCAGGCCAGGCGACAGCAAGTCCCAGATCCAGGCCCAATCATTACCACACACACTTTCACGTCCCATACATCCACACATCCACACATCCTACCTCCCTCGACTCTGCTGGGGTGTAGTGCAGCGGGCACACCAGGAGGCCAGCAACCCCCCAGCCACCACAGACCCCGAACCAGCAGAACAATTAATTAATCCTCCTGGCCCCTCCTGCCCCGAGCAGACACCAGGAAGCAGGGGTGTGCGAAGAAGACCCCTCCCCTCACCCTTCTGGCTCTTCAATATTTTCTAATAGTGAGCAATTAAAATTGAGGGGCAGCCAAACTTGTAGAACTGGGAGCGCGGCACTCTGGGCAGCCTACATACCCAAAGAGCCCCGCCCACCAGATGCCACTCAGTGTAACCACCCCCCAAGACCTAATGTGTGTGTGTGAGTGTGTTTGATAAGTAGTAATGTCTAAGGTGAAATTAAAACAGGGGCAGGGAACCGCAGAGTGCAACCAAAGGGGACCACCTACGTGGCCCCATCCACTACACCCCACCGAACACACACGCCCCCAAAACCCTTCATGTGTGAGTGTGTGCTGTGTACAGGAGCCAGAAGGGAGAGGGGTATGGGGATATATACCGGGGGAGCTACTCTCCCCCAGAGAGGGCAGCCAGGGACTGGCTGCAATAGGCATCCCCGCTACCTGGGAGCCAACAATGGGCAGGAGGGCCTGATGTCCACCAGGCTCGGGGCCTGCAGCGACCAAAAAAAAACAAACAAACAAACAAACAACAGCAAAAAACAAACAAACAAACCACCCGGTCACACCAGTCGCAGCAGCCCGGGCCTGAGACCCACCATCACCCAGCAACCCACCACCACCACTATGTGATAAAACTAATCAGAGGGGACCAGAGAGAATGAAATCCAGCCAATTGATGTTTTGAGGAGGCAGACATTGTTTCCATGCTAATATAATCTAAAAGAAAATTTCTAAACTGGTTAATACACAATTGTTCTTCGCTTTCCAGTTTATGAGAATAGTTTTCTTTGCGATACATAACACTGTGACAACCATGTGTGCTGAGTTAATTTCCATGTTGATGTTGTCTAAGTCACCCAGTATGCACAGTGTGGGGCATGCAGGGATGCTACACTTTAGCCATGTTGATAGGTCCTCACAGACTTCAAGCCAGAACTCCTGGACAGGCGCAGAAAACCACAAAGCGTGTGCATAATCATCAGGTGTGTTATCTGTGCAATGTGAGCAGATGTTTGAGTGTGTTAGACCCATCCTGAACATCCTTTGTCCTGTATAGTGTGTTCTATGAAGGATTTTGTATTGTATGAGCTGTAAATTAGGATTTCGAGTCTTTATGAAGGTGTTCAAACATATTTGTGGTTAGAAGCTATGACCAGAACTGATGGATAAATCTGCCTCCCATTTTGAGGATGGAAGAGACATTGTGTCATCTATCTTAGACAATAATTTATATATTTTTGATAGTAGTTTTGGGGTACAGATGCTTAGAAATTCTGCTACCCTAGTCGGGGGTTGTAAGTCTGGTTGGTGGAGGATATATCCATCCATCCATCCATCATCTGCCGCTTATCCGGGGGTCGGGTCGCGGGGGCAGGAGCTTGAGCAGAGAAACCCAGACGTCTCTGTCCCCGGCCACTTCCTCCAGCTCTTCCGGGGGGACCCCGAGGCGTTCCCAGGCCAGCCGAGAGACATAGTCTCTCCAACGTGTCCTGGGTCTCCCCCGGGGTCTCCTCCCAGTGGGACGTGCCCGGAACACCTCCCCAGGGAGGCGCCCAGGGGGCATCCTAACCAGATGCCCGAGCCACCTCATCTGACTCCTCTCAATGCGGAGGAGCAGCGGTTCTACTCCGAGCCCCTCCCGGATGACTGAGCTTCTCACCCTATCTCTAAGGGAGAGCCCAGACACCCTGCGGAGGAAACCCATTTCGGCCGCTTGTATTCGCGATCTTGTTCTTTCGGTCACTACCCACAACTCGTGACCATAGGTGAGGATGGGAATGTAGATTGACCAGTAAGTAGAGAGCTTCGCCTTCTGGCTCAGCTCCCTCTTCACAACGACGGGTCGGTGCAGAGCCTGCAACACTGCAGGCGCCGCACCGATCCGCCCGTCAATCTCCCGCTCCATTCGTCCGTCACTCGTGAACAAGACCCCGAGATACTTGAACTCCTCCTCTTGGGGAAGGATCTCATTCCCGACCCGGAGAGAGCATTCCACCCTTTTCCGGCTGAGAACCATAGTCTCGGATTTGGAGGTGCTGATTCTCATCCCAGCCGCTTCACACTCGGCTGCGAATCACTCCAGTGAGAGCTGAAGGTCACGGCCTGACGACGCTAACAAAACCACATCATCTGCAAAAAAGCAGAGACCCGATTCTGAGGTCGCCAAATGGGACACCCTCAACGCCCTGGCTCCGCCTAGAAATTCTGTCCATAAAAGTTAGGAACAGAATCGGTGACAAAGGGCAGCCCTGACGGAGTCCAACTCTCACCGGAAACGTATCCGACTTACTGCCGGCAATGCGGACCAAACTCTGGCACCGGTCATACAGAGACCGAACAGCCCCTATCAAGGGGTCCGGCACTCCATATTCCCGGAGCACCCCCCACAGGACTCCACGAGGGACATGGTCGAACGCTTTCTCCAAGTCCACAAAACACATGTAGACTGGTTGGGCGAACTCCCATGCACCCTCCAGGATCCTGCCGAGGGTATAGAGCTGGTCCACTGTTCCACGGCCAGGACGAAAGCCACACTGCATCTCCTGAATCCGAGGCTCGATTATCCGACGGATCCTCCTCTCCAATACCCCCGAATAGACCTTACCAGGGAGGCTGAGGAGTGTGATACCCCTATAGTTGGAACACACCCTCCGGTCCCCCTTTTATAAGAGGGGGACCACCACCCCAATCTGCCAGTCCAGAGGCACTGTCCCCGATGTCCACGCGATACTGCAGAGGCGTGTCAGCCAAGACAGCCCTACAACATCCAGAGCCTTGAGAAACTCAGGACGGACCTCATCCACCCCCGGGGCCTTGCCACCTAGGAGCTTTTTAACCACCTCGGCAACCTCAGCCCCAGAAATGGGAGGCCCCGTCTCCGAGCTCTCCGACTCTGCCTCTTCCGAGCACGTGTTGGTAGGATTGAGGAGTTCCTCGAAGTACTCCCCCCACCGACTCACAACATCCCTAGTTGAGGTCAGCAAAGCCCCGTCCCCACTGTAAACAGTGTTGACTGTGAGCCGCTTCCCCCCCCTGAGACGCCGGATGGTGGACCAGAATCTTTTCGAGGCCGTCCGGAAATCGTTCTCCATGGTCTCACCGAACTCCTCCCAGGCCCGAGTTTTTGCCTCAGCAACCGCCGAAGCCGTGGCCCGTCTGGCCCGTCGGTACCTATCAGCTTCTTCCAGGGTCCCACTGGCCAAAAAGGCCCGATTGGACTCCTTCTTCAGCTTGACGGCTTCCCTCACCACTGGTGTCCACCAGCAGGTTCGAGGGTTGCCGCCACGACAGGCACCGACCACCTTACGGCCACAACTCCGACCAGCTGCCTCGGCAATGGAGTCACGGATCATGGCCCATTCGGACTCAATGTCCCCCACCTCAAATATGGTTGAAGCTCTGCCGGAGGTGGGAGTTAAAGCTCCTTCTGACGGGGGATTCTGACAAATGCTCCCAGCAGACCCTCACAATACGTTTGGGCCTGCCAGGTCTGATCGGCATCCTCCCTCACCAGCGGAGCCAACTCACCACCAGGTGGTGATCAGTTGACAGCTCCGCCCCTCTCTTCACCCGAGTGTCCAGGACATACGGCCGCAAGTCCGATGATACAACCACAAAGTCGATCATCGAACTGCGGCCAAGGGTGTCCTGGTGCCAAGTGCACATATGGACACCCTTATGCCTGAACATGGTGTTCGTTATGGACAGTCTATGACTGGCACAGAAGTCCAACAACATAACACCACTCTGATTCAGATCGGGGGGGCCGTTCCTCCCAATCACACCCCTCCAGGTCTCACTGTCATTGCCCACGTGAGCATTGAAGTCCCCCAGCAGAATGAGGGAGTCTCCGGTAGGAGCATTCTCCAGTGCCTCCCCCAGAGACTCCAAAAAGGGTAGGTACTCTGAACTGCTGTTTGGCGCATAGGCACAAACAACAGTCAGGACTCATCCCCCCACCCAAAGGCGGAGGGAGGCTACCCTCTCGTTCACTGGGGTAAACCCCAATGTACTGGCACACAGCCGGGGGGCAATAAGTATGCCCACACCTGCTCTGCGCCTCTCACCACGGGCAACTCCAGAGTGGAAGAGAGTCCAACCCCTCTCAAGAGTACTGGTTCCAGATCCCAAGCCGTGCGTCGAGGTGAGTCTGACTATATCTAACGGTCTGATGAAGTTTCAACAATAAACAACAAACTTTGTATTATGAGAAAGAACCAGACTCATTCTTCAGGAATCCGAAAATAAGCTCTATTTTACGAGTTATGCACGAATTCGGATTCTCCTATAAAACGAATTCCTTAACTCAAACCAAGTTAAGACTGCTTTGTCCTTCATATTTATTCATGTCTAATCAAGTTTCAATGATAAACAACGTTGTACTTTGTAGAATGAGAAAGAACTTCTTCAGCAATAAGCATCTCTCGACAAATGACGAAATACAGATTTTGCTATAAAATTAATTGCTATCAGCCTGACTTAAAACTGTTTGTCTTCCTTATTTATCCACTTCAAATCAAGTTTCAACAATTAAAAAAATTTTGTAGTTTGAGAAAGAACAACTTAATCTTGAGCAATCAGTATAAAAAGAGGGTAAGCAAAGGTGCGAATGTCAAACCATACATGATCAAAACAGGGAGCGGAGGTGTTTGGCTGAGACAAGGTGTGAATGTCCACCCATAATTAATGAAAAGCGGGCAACAAGTAGGTTCGAATGCCCAACCATACATCATCAAAAGCAGGAGTGGATATGTTCGGCTACAAGAAGGTTTGAACGTCTGACCATAGTTTGTAAAAAGCGGGAAAGAAAAGGTTCGAATGCCCGAACATACACCATCAAAGGAGGGAGCGGAGGTGTTCCGCTGTAAGAAGGTGTGAATGTCCGACCATAGTTGGTAAAAAACGGGTAAGAAAAGGTTAAAATACCCGACTGTACACAATCAGTAGCGGGTGCGGAGTTGTTCGGCTACTAAAAGGTGTGAAAGTCCGACCATGGTTTGTAAAAAGCGGGTAAGAAAAGGTGCGAATGCCCGAAAATGTATGATCAAAAGAGGGAGCGGAGGTGTTCGGCTGCAAGAAGGTGTGAATGTAAACCCATAATTACTGAAAAATGGGTAAGAAAAGGTGCGAATGCCCAACTATACATAATCAAAAGCAGGAGTGGATGTGTTCGGCTCCAAGAAGGGTTGAATGTCTGACCATAGTTTGTAAAAAGCAGGTAAGAAAAGGTTTGACTGCCCGAACATACACCATCAAAAGAGGGAGCGGAGGTGTTCCGCTGTAAGAAGGTGTGAATGTCCGACCATAGTTGGTAAAAAGCGGGTAAGAAAAGGTTAAAATACCCGACTGTACACAATCAATAGCGGGAGCGGAGTTGTTTGGCTACTAAAAGATGTGAAAGTCCGACTATGGTTTGTAAAAAGCGGGTAAGAAAAGGTGCTAATGCCCGACAATGTATGATCAAAAGAGGGAGCGGAGGTGTTCGGCTGCAAGAAGGTCTGAATGTCCAACCATAATTTGTAAAAACCGGGAAGGAAAGGCTCGAAAGCCCGACTATACACCATCAAAAGCGGGAGCAGAGTGGTTCAGCTGCAAGAAGGTCTGAGTGTCCATCAATAATTGCTTTAAAACATGAAAGAAAATTTTCGAATATCATCCGCACATGATCATAAGAAGGAGAGGAGGTGTTCAGCTGCAAGAAGGTGTGAATGTCCACCCATAATTCCTGAAAAATGGGTAAAAAAAGGTGCGAATGCCCAACCATACATTATCAAAAGCAGGTGTGAATGTCAGATCATAATTTGCAAAAAGCTGATGAGATAGGGTGAGAATGCCCGACTATACACCATCAAATGCGGGAGCGGAGGTGTTCGGCTCTGAGTAGGTGTGAATGTCCGACCATAATTGCTGAAAAATGTGTTAGAAAAGGAAAGAATGCCGGACCATACATCATCAAAAGCGAGAGAGGTGGTGTTCGGCTGCAAAAAGGTGTAAATATTCGACTAAAGTTTGTAAAAAGCGGGTAAGACATGGTGCGAATGCCTGACAAGGTATGATCAAAAGCAGGAGCGGAGGTGTTCAGCTGCAAGAAGGTCTAAATGTCCATCAATAATTGCTAGAAAACATGAAAGAAAATTTTCGAAAATCAAACCGCACATGATCATAAGTGGGAGAGGAGGTGTTCAGCTGCAAGAAGGTGTGAATGTCCACCCATTATTCCTGACAAATGGGTAAAAAAAAGGTGCGAATGCCCAACCATACATCATCAAAAGCAGGAGTGGATGTGTTCGGCTACAATAAGGTGTGAACGTCCAACCAAAGTTTGTAAAAAGCAGTTAAGAAAAGGTTTGAATATCCAACCAAACATAATCAAAAGCGGGAGCATAGCTTTTCGACTGCAAGTAGGTGTGAATGTCAGATCATAATTTGCAAAAAGCTGATGAGAAAGGGTGAGAATGTCCGACTGCACACCATCAAATGCGGGAGCGGAGTTGTTCGGCTGTGAGTAGGTGTGAATCTCCGACCGTAATTTCTGAAAAATGTGTTAGAAAAGGTAAGAATGCCGGTCCATACATCATCAAAAGCGAGAGAGGTGGTGTTCGGCTGCAAGTAGGTGTGAATGTCCAGCCATAATTACTCACAAACGGGTAAGAAAAGGTAGTATTGCCAGACCATACATGATCAAAACAGGGAGCGGAGGTGGTTCAGCTGCAAGCAGGTGTGAATGTCCGACTAAAGTTCAAATATATTAACAAAAGCGGGAGGAGAGGTCTTCGGATGAGAGTGGTTGAGAATTTCCAACCATAATCTATAAAATTCGGTGAAAAAAAGGTGTGATAGAACACTAAAAGGTGGAGCGGAAGTGTTCGGCTGCAAGAAGGTGTGAATGTCCGACTATATTTGGTGAAAAGCAGGTGAAGCAAGGTCTGAATGCCCAACCTTACATTATCAAAAGCGAGATCAGAGGTGTTTGGCTGCAAGAAGGCCATAGTTTGCCAAAAGCGGGTAAGCTGCGAATGACCAACTAAATATCAACAAAAGTGGGGGCGGAGGTCTTCGGATGCAACTGGGTGTGAACATCCCACCATACAAGTATGGTGGAGAGGAAGCTGTGAACAGCCGACCATAGTTTGCAAAAAGCGGGTGAGACAGGGTGCGAATGTCCAACCATACATGATCAAAACAGGGAGCGGAGGTGTTTGGCTGTGACAAGGTGTGAATGTCCACCCAAAATTAATGAAAAGCGGGCAAAAAGTAGGTTTGAATGCCCAAGCATACATCATCAAAAGAAGGAGTGGATGTGTTCGGCTACAAGAAGGTTTGAATGTCCGAGCATAGTTTGTAAAAAGCGGGTAAGAAAAGGTTCGAATGCCCAAACATACACCATCAAAAGAGGGAGCGGAGGTGTTCCGCTGTAAGAAGGTGTGAATGTCCGACCATAGTTGTTAAAAGTGGGTAAGAAAAGGTTAAAATACCCGACTGTACACAATCAATAGGGGGAGCGGAGTTGTTCGGCTACAAGAAGGTGTGAAAGTCCAACCATGGTTTGTAAAAAGCTGCTAAGAAAAGGTTTGAATGCCCGAATATATACCATCAAAAGCGGAAGCGGAGGTGTTCGGCTGCAAGAAGGTGTGAATGTCCGACCAAAGTTTGTAAAAAGCAGTTAAGAAAAGGTTCGAATATCCAACCAAACATAATCAAAAGCGGGAGCAGAGCTGTTCGACTGCAAGTAGGTGTGAATGTCCAGCCATAATTACTCACAAACGGGTAAGAAAAGGTAGTATTGCCAGACCATACATGATCAAAACAGGGAGCTGAGGTGGTTCAGCACCAAGGTGTGAATGTCTGACTATAGTTTGTAAAAAGCGGGTAAGATAAGGTGCGAATGCCTGACAATGTATAATCAAAAGAGGGAGCAGAGGTTTTCGGCTACAAGAAGGTTTGAATGTCCGACCATAGTTTGTAAAAAGCGGGTAAGAAAAGGTTCAAATGCCTGACTATACACCATCAAAATCGGGAGCGGAGATGTTCCGCTGTAAGACGGTGTGAATGTCCGACCATAGTTGGTAAAAAGCGGGTAAGAAAAGGTTAAAATACCCGACTGTACACAATCAATAGGGGGAGCGGAGTTGTTCGGCTACAAGAAGGTGTGAAAGTCCAACCATCGTTTGTAAAAAGCTGGTAAGAAAAGGTTCGAATGCCCGAATATATACCATCAAAAGCGGATGCGGAGGTGTTCGGCTGCAAGGTGTGAACGTCCGACCAAAGTTGGCAAAAAGCAGTAAAGAAAAAGTTCGAATATCCAAACATAATTAAAAGCGAGAGAGATTGTGTTCAGCTGCAAGTAGGTGTGAATATCCAGCCATAATTACTCACAAACGGGTAAGAAAATGTAGTATTGCCAGACCATACATGATCAAAACAGGGAACGGAGGTGGTTTAGCTGCAAAAAGGGGTGAATGTCCAACTAAAGTTCAAATATATTAACAAAAGCGGGAGGAGAGGTCTTCGGATTAGAGTGGTTGAAATTTCCAACCATAATCTATAAAATGCGGTGAAAAAAAAAGGTGTGAAGGAATGAATTTTATAGCAAAATCCGAAATCATGCATAACTCCGCAAAAGGAACGTATTGCTCAACCAAAGGGATGCTTCTTTCTCATTCAGGGTAATATGAGGAACTTTATGCTTGATACATTTTAGACATGGATAACTATGAAGGACAAAGCAATCTTAACTTGGTTTGAGCAAAGCAATTCATTTTATAGGAAAATCCGAAATCGTGCAGGACTCATGAAAGTAAGCTTATTCTCGGATTCCTGATCCTCCAGTGTTGCTCTTTCCTATACTGCAAAATACAGCCTTGTTCTTTGTTGAAATCGATATAGACATTGATAAATATGAAGGACAAAGCAGTTTCCACTTTGTTTGAGTGAAGGAATTAATTTTATAGCAAAATCTCAAATCAAGCAGAACGTATGAAAATAAGCTTGTTTTCGGATTCCTGATCCTTCAGTGTTGCTATTTCTTCTACTGCAAAATACAATGTTGTTCTTTGTTGAAGTCAATCTAGACATTGATAAATATGAAGGACAAAGCAGTTTTAACATAGTTTGAGTAAAGGAATTCATTTTATACATAAAATCCCAAATCATGCAGAACGTATGAAAATAAGCTTATTCTCGGATTCCTGTTCCTTCAAGTGTTGCTCTTTCTACTACTGCAAAATACAATGCTGTTCTTTGTTGAAGTAAATCTAGACATTGATAAATATGAAGGACAAAGCAGTTTTCACTTTGTTTGAGTGAAGGAATTAATTTTATAGCAAAATCCCAAATCAAGCAGAACGTATGAAAATAAGCTTGTTTTCGGATTCCTGATCCTTCAGTGTTGCTATTTCTTCTACTGCAAAATACAATGTTGTTCTTTGTTGAAGTCAATCTAGACATTGATAAATATGAAGGACAAAGCAGTTTTAACATAGTTTGAGTAAAGGAATTCATTTTATACATAAAATCCCAAATCATGCAGAACGTATGAAAATAAGCTTATTCTCGGATTCCTGTTCCTTCAAGTGTTGCTCTTTCTACTACTGCAAAATACAATGTTGTTCTTTGTTGAAGTAAATCTAGACATTGATAAATATGAAGGACAAAGCAGTTTTCACTTGGTTTGAGTGAAGGATTTGCAGCTGAAAACCTCCCGCTCCCGCTTTTGATTGTGTATAGTCGGGCTTTAAAGCCTTTTCTTACCCGGTTTTTAGAAATTATGGTTGGACATTCAGACCTTGGAACCGAAGACATCCACTCCCTATTTTGATCATACATTGTCGGGCATTCGCACCTTGTCTTACCCGCTTTTTACAAACTATAGTCAGACATTCACACCTTGCAGCTGAACCACCTCAGCTCCCTGTTTTGATCATGTATGGTCTGGCAATACTACCTTTTCTTACCCGTTTGTGAGTAATTATGGCTGGACATTCACACCTACTTGCAGTCGAACAGCTCTGCTCCCGCTTTTGATGGTATATATTCGGGCATTCGAACCTTTTCTTAACTGCTTTTTGCAAACTTTGGTCGGACGTTCACACCTTCTTGCAGCCGAACACCTCCGCTTCCGCTTTTGATGGTATATATTCGGGCATTCGAACCTTTTCTTAGCAGCTTTTTACAAACCATGGTTGAACTTTCACACCTTCTTGTAGCCGAATACCTCCGCTCCCGCTTTTGATGGTGTATAGTCAGGCATTTGAACCTTTTCTTACCCGCTTTTTACAAACTATGGTCGGACATTCAAACCTTCTTGTAGCCGAAAACCTCCGCTCCCTCTTTTAATCATACATTGTCGGGCATTCGCACCTTTTCTTACCCGTTTTTTACAAACCATGGTCGGACTGTCACACATTCTTGTAGCCAAACACATCCGCTCCCGCTATTGATTGTGTACAGTCGGGTATTTTAACCTTTTCTTACCCGTTTTTTACCAACTATGGTCGGACATTCACACCTTCTTACAGCGGAACACCTCCGCTCCCTCTTTTGATGGTGTATGTTTGGGCATTCGAACCTTTTCTTACCCGCTTTTTACAAACTATGCTCGGACATTCAAACCTTCTTGTAGCCGAACACATCCACTCCTGCTTTTGATGATGTATGGTTGGGCATTCAAACCTACTTGTTGCCCGCTTTTCATTAATTTTGGGTGGACATTCACACCTTGTCACAGCCAAACACCTCCGCTCCCTGTTTTGATCATGTATGGTTGGACATTCGCACCTTTTCTTTTGCCAACTATGGTCGGCTGTTCACAGCTTCCTCTACACCATACTTGTATGGTGGGATATTCACACCCACTTGCATCCGAAGACCTTTTGTTGATATTTAGTCGGTCATTCGCAGCTTACCCGCTTTTGGCAAACTATGGCCTTCATGCAGCCAAACACCTCTGATCTCGCTTTTGATAATGTAAGGTTGGGCATTCAGACCTTGCTTCACCTGCTTTTCACCAAATATAGTCGGACATTCACACCTTCTTGCAGCCGAACACTTCCGCTCCACCTTTTAGTGTTCTATCACACCTTTTTTTTCACCGCATTTTATAGATTATGGTTGGAAATTGTCAACCACTCTCATCCGAAGACCTCTCCTCCCGCTTTTGTTAATATATTTGAACTTTAGTCGGACATTCACACCTTCTTGCAGCTGAACCACCTCCGCTCCCTGTTTTGATCATGTATGGTCTGGCAATACTACCTTTTCTTACCCGTGTGTTAGTAATTATGGCTGGACATTCACACCTACTTGCAGCCGAACACCACCTCTCCCGCTTTTGATGATGTATGGACCGGCATTCTTACCTTTTCTAACACATTTTTCAGCAATTATGGTCGGAGATTCACACTTACTCACAGCCGAACAACTCCGCTCCCGCATTTGATGGTGTATAGTCGGGCATTCTCACCCTTTCTCATCAGCTTTTTGCAAATTATGATCTGACATTCACACCTGCTTTTGATAATGTATGGTTTGGCATTCGCACCTTTTCTTACCCATTTTTCAGTAATTATGGGTGGACATTCACACCTTCTTGCAGCTGAACCACCTCCGCTCCCTGTTTTGATCATGTATGGTCTGGCAATACTACCTTTTCTTACCCGTTTGTGAGTAATTATGGCTGGACATTCACACCTACTTGCAGCCGAACACAACCTCTCTCGCTTTTGATGATGTATGGACCGGCATTCTTACCTTTTCTAACACATTTTTCAGAAATTACGGTCGGAGATTCACACCTACTCACAGCCGAACAACTCCGCTCCCGCATTTGATGGTGTGCAGTTGGACATTCTCACCCTTTCTCATCAGCTTTTTGCAAATTATGATCTGACATTCACACCTACTTGCAGTCGAAAAGCTATGCTCCCGCTTTTGATTATGTTTGGTTGGATATTCAAACCTTTTCTTAACTGCTTTTTACAAACTTTGGTTGGACGTTCACACCTTCTTGTAGCCGAACACATCCAGTCCTGCTTTTGATCATGTGCGGTTTGATTTTCGAAAATTTTCTTTCATGTTTTCTAGCAATTATTGATGGACATTTAGACCTTCTTGCAGCTGAACACCTCCGCTCCTGCTTTTGATCATACCTTGTCAGGCATTCGCACCATGTCTTACCCGCTTTTTCAAACTTTAGTCGAACATTTACACCTTTTTGCAGCCGAACACCACCTCTCTCGCTTTTGATGATGTATGGTCCGGCATTCTTTCCTTTTCTAACACATTTTTCAGCAATTATGATCGGACATTCACACCTACTCAGAGCCGAACACCTCCGCTCCCGCATTTGATGGTGTATAGTCGGGCATTCTCACCCTTTCTCATCAGCTTTTTGCAAATTATGATCTGACATTCACACCTGCTTTTGATAATGTATGGTTGGGCATTCGCACCTTTTTTTACCCATTTTTCAGGAATTATGGGTGGACATTCACACCTTCTTGCAGCTGAACACCTCCTCTCCTTCTTATGATCATGTGCGGATGATATTCGAAAATTTTCTTTCATGTTTTAAAGCAATTATTGATGGACATTCAGACCTTCTTGCAGCTGAACCACTCTGCTCCCGCTTTTGATGGTGTATAGTCTGGCTTTCGAGCCTTTCCTTCCCGGTTTTTACAAATTATGGTTGGACATTCAGACCTTCTTGCAGCCGAACACCTCCGCTCCCTCTTTTGATCATACATTGTCGGGCATTAGCACCTTTTCTTACCCGCTTTTTACAAACCATAGTCGGACTTTCACATCTTTTAGTAGCCGAACAACTCCGCTCCCGCTATTGATTGTGTACAGTCGGGTATTTTAACCTTTTCTTACCCGCTTTTTACCAACTATGGTCGGACATTCACACCTTCTTACAGCGGAACACCTCCGTTCCCTCTTTTGATGGTGTATGTTCGGGCAGTCAAACCTTTTCTTACCTGCTTTTTACAAACTATGGTCAGACATTCAACCCTTCTTGGAGCCGAACACATCCACTCCTGCTTTTGATTATGTATAGTTGGGCATTCGCACCTTTTCTTACCCATTTTTCAGTAATTATGGGTGTACATTCACACCTTCTTGCAGCCGAACACCTCCGCTCCCTCTTTTGATCATACATTTTCGGGCATTCGCACCTTTTCTTACCCGCTTTTTACAAACCATGGTCGGACTTTCACACCTTTTAGTAGCCGAACAACTCCGCACCCGCTACTGATTGTGTACAGTCGGGTATTTTAACCTTTTCTTACCCGTTTTTTACCAACTATGGTCGGACATTCACACCTTCTTACAGCGGAACACCTCCGCTCCCTCCTTTGATGGTGTATGTTCGGGCATTCGAACCTTTTCTTACCCGCTTTTTACAAACTATGGTCAGACGTTCAAACCTTCTTGTAGCCGAACATATCCACTCCTGCTTTTGATGATGTATGGTTGGGCATTCGAACCTACTTGTTGCCCGCTTTTCATTAATTATGGGTGGACATTCACACCTTGTCTCAGCCAAACACCTCCGCTCCCTGTTTTGATCATGTATGGTTTGACATTCGCACCTTTGCTTACCCTCTTTTTATACTGATTGCTCAAGATTAAGTTGTTCTTTCTCAAACTACAAAATTGTTGAAACTTGATTTGAAGTGGATAAATAAGGAAGACAAACAGTTTTAAGTCAGGCTGATAGCAATTAATTTTATAGCAAAATCTGTATTTCGTCATTTGTCGAGAGATGCTTATTGCTGAAGAAGTTCTTTCTCATTCTACAAAGTACAACGTTGTTTATCATTGAAACTTGATTAGACATGAATAAATATGAAGGACAAAGCAGTCTTAACATGGTTTGAGTTAAGGAATTCGTTTTATAGGAGAATCCGAATTCGTGCATAACTCGTAAAATAGAGCTTATTTTCGGATTCCTGAAGAATGAGTCTGGTTCTTTCTCATAATACAAAGTTTGTTGTTTATTGTTGAAACTTCATCAGACCGTTAGATATAGTCGGACTCACCTCGACGCACGGCTTGGGATCTGGAACCAGTACTCTTGAGAGGGGTTGGACTCTCTTCCACTCTGGAGTTGCCCGTGGTGAGAGGCGCAGAGCAGGTGTGGGCATACTTATTGCCCCCCGGCTGTGTGCCAGTACATTGGGGTTTACCCCAGTGAACGAGAGGGTAGCCTCCCTCCGCCTTTGGGTGGGGGGACGAGTCCTGACTGTTGTTTGTGCCTATGCGCCAAACAGCAGTTCAGAGTACCTACCCTTTTTGGAGTCTCTGGGGGAGGCACTGGAGAATGCTCCTACCGGAGACTCCCTCATTCTGCTGGGGGACTTCAATGCTCAAGTGGGCAATGACAGTGAGACCTGGAGGGGTGTGATTGGGAGGAACGGCCCCCCCGATCTGAATCAGAGAGGTGTTATGTTGTTGGACTTCTGTGCCAGTCATAGACTGTCCATAACGAACACCATGTTCAGGCATAAGGGTGTCCATATGTGCACTTGGCACCAGGACACCCTTGGCCGCAGTTCGATGATCGACTTTGTGGTTGTATCATCGGACTTGCGGCCGTATGTCCTGGACACTCGGGTGAAGAGAGGGGCGGAGCTGTCAACTGATCACCACCTGGTGGTGAGTTGGCTCCGCTGGTGAGGGAGGATGCCGATCAGACCTGGCAGGCCCAAACGTATTGTGAGGGTCTGCTGGGAGCATTTGTCAGAATCCCCCGTCAGAAGGAGCTTTAACTCCCACCTCCGGCAGAGCTTCAACCATATTTGAGGTGGGGGACATTGAGTCCGAATGGGCCATGATCCGTGACTCCATTGCCGAGGCAGCTGGTCGGAGTTGTGGCCGTAAGGTGGTCGGTGCCTGTCGTGGCGGCAACCCTCGAACCTGCTGGTGGACACCAGTGGTGAGGGAAGCCGTCAAGCTGAAGAAGGAGTCCAATCGGGCCTTTTTGGCCAGTGGGACCCTGGAAGAAGCTGATAGGTACCGACGGGCCAGACGGGCCACGGCTTCGGCGGTTGCTGAGGCAAAAACTCGGGCCTGGGAGGAGTTCGGTGAGACCATGGAGAACGATTTCCGGACGGCCTCGAAAAGATTCTGGTCCACCATCCGGCGTCTCAGGGGGGGGAAGCGGCTCACAGTCAACACTGTTTACAGTGGGGACGGGGCTTTGCTGACCTCAACTAGGGATGTTGTGAGTCGGTGGGGGGAGTACTTCGAGGAACTCCTCAATCCTACCAACACGTGCTCGGAAGAGGCAGAGTCGGTGAGCTCGGAGACGGGGCCTCCCATTTCTGGGGCTGAGGTTGCCGAGGTGGTTAAAAAGCTCCTCGGTGGCAAGGCCCCGGGGGTGGATGAGGTCCGTCCTGAGTTTCTCAAGGCTCTGGATGTTGTAGGGCTGTCTTGGCTGACACGCCTCTGCAGTATCGCGTGGACATTGGGGACAGTGCCTCTGGACTGGCAGATTGGGGTGGTGGTCCCCCTCTTTAAAAAGGGGGACCGGAGGGTGTGTTCCAACTATAGGGGTATCACACTCCTCAGCCTCCCTGGTAAGGTCTATTCGGGGGTATTGGAGAGGAGGATCCGTCGGATAATCGAGCCTCGGATTCAGGAGATGCAGTGTGGCTTTCGTCCTGGCCGTGGAACAGTGGACCAGCTCTATACCCTTGGCAGGATCCTGGAGGGTGCATGGGAGTTCGCCCAACCAGTCTACATGTGTTTTGTGGACTTGGAGAAAGCGTTCGACCGTGTCCCTCGTGGAGTCCTGTGGGGGGTGCTCCGGGAATATGGAGTGCCGGACCCCTTGATATGGGCCGTTCGGTCTCTGTATGACCGGTGCCAGAGTTTGGTCCGCATTGCCGGCAGTAAGTCGGATACGTTTCCGGTGAGAGTTGGACTCCGTCAGGGCTGCCCTTTGTCACCGATTCTGTTCCTAACTTTTATGGACAGAATTTCTAGGCGGAGCCAGGGCGTTGAGGGTGTCCCATTTGGCGACCTCAGAATCGGGTCTCTGCTTTTTGCAGATGATGTGGTTCTGTTAGCGTCGTCAGGCCGTGACCTTCAGCTCTCACTGGAGTGATTCGCAGCCGAGTGTGAAGCGGCTGGGATGAGAATCAGCACCTCCAAATCCGAGACTATGGTTCTCAGCCGGAAAAGGGTGGAATGCTCTCTCCGGGTCGGGAATGAGATCCTTCCCCAAGAGGAGGAGTTCAAGTATCTCGGGGTCTTGTTCACGAGTGATGGACGAATGGAGCGGGAGATTGACGGGCGGATCGGTGCGGCGCCTGCAGTGTTGCAGGCTCTGCACCGACCCGTCGTTGTGAAGAGGGAGCTGAGCCAGAAGGCGAAGCTCTCTACTTACTGGTCAATCTACGTTCCCATCCTCACCTATGGTCACGAGTTGTGGGTAGTGACCGAAAGAACAAGATCGCGAATACAAGCGGCCGAAATGGGTTTCCTCCGCAGGGTGTCTGGGCTCTCCCTTAGAGATAGGGTGAGAAGCTCAGTCATCCGGGAGGGGCTCGGAGTAGAACCGCTGCTCCTCCACATTGAGAGGAGTCAGATGAGGTGGCTCGGGCATCTGGTTAGGATGCCCCCTGGGCGCCTCCCTGGGGAGGTGTTCCGGGCACGTCCCACTGGGAGGAGACCCCGGGGGAGACCCAGGACACGTTGGAGAGACTATGTCTCTCGGCTGGCCTGGGAACGCCTCGGGGTCCCCCCGGAAGAGCTGGAGGAAGTGGCCGGGGACAGAGACGTCTGGGTTTCTCTGCTCAAGCTGCTGCCCCCGCGACCCGACCCCCGGATAAGCAGCAGATGATGGATGGATGGATGGATATATCCTCCACCAACCAGACTTACAACCCCCGACTAGGGTAGCAGAATTTCTAAGCAGCTGTACCCCAAAACTACTATCAAAATTATATAAATTATTGTCTAAGATAGATGACACAATGTCTCTTCCATCCTCAAAATGGGAGGCAGATTTATCCATCAGTTCTGGTCATAGCTTCTAACCACAAATATGTTTGAACACCTTCATAAAGACTCGAAATCCTAATTTACAGCTCATACAATACAAAATCCTTCATAGAACACACTATACAGGACAAAGGATGTTCAGGATGGGTCTAACACACTCAAACATCTGCTCACATTGCACAGATAACACACCTGATGATTATGCACACGCTTTGTGGTTTTCTGCGCCTGTCCAGAAGTTCTGGCTTGAAGTCTGTGAGGACCTATCAACATGGCTAAAGTGTAGCATCCCTGCATGCCCCACACTGTGCATACTGGGTGACTTAGACAACATCAACATGGAAATTAACTCAGCACACATGGTTGTCACAGTGTTATGTATCGCAAAGAAAACTATTCTCATGAACTGGAAAGCGAAGAACAATCTGTGTAATAACCAGTTTAGAAATTTTCTTTTAGATTATATTAGCATGGAAACAATGTCTGCCTCCTCAAAACATCAATTGGCTGAATTTCATTCTCTCTGGTCCCCTCTGATTAGTTTTATCACATAGTGGTGGTGGTGGGTTGCTGGGTGATGGTGGGTCTCAGGCCCGGGCTGCTGCGACTGGTGTGACCGGGTTGTTTGTTTGTTTGTTTTTTGATGTTGTTTGTTTGTTTTTTGTAGAGGTCCTCCTGGGTGGGGTTGGGTTGAGTGGGGTGGGGCGGGATGGGTACCTTCTGGGGGTACAGTAGCTCCCGGAATATGGTCGCTGCAGGCCCCGAGCCTGGTGGACAACAGGCCCTCCTGCCCATTGTTGGCTCCAAGGTAGCGGGGATGCCTATTGCAGCCAGTCCCTGGCTGCCCTCTCTGGGGGATTGTAGCTCCCCCGGTATATATCCCCATACCCCTCTCCCTTCTGGCTCCTGTACACAGCACACACTTACACATGAAGGGTTTTGGGGGCGTGTGTGTTCGGTGGGGTGTAGTGGATGGGGCCACGTAGGTGGTCCCCTTTGGTTGCACTCTGCAGTTCCCTGCCCCTGTTTTAATTACACCTTAGACATTACTACTTATCAAACACACTCACACACACACATTAGGTCTTGGGGGGTGGTTACACTGAGTGGCATCTGGTGGGCGGGGCTCTTTGGGTATGTAGGCTGCCCAGAGTGCCGCGCTCCCAGTTCTACAAGTTTGGCTGCCCCTCAATTTTAATTGCTCACTATTAGAAAATATTGAAGAGCCAGAAGGGTGAGGGGAGGGGTCTTCTTCGCACACCCCTGCTTCCTGGTGTCTGCTCGGGGCAGGAGGGGCCAGGAGGATTAATTAATTGTTCTGCTGGTTCGGGGTCTGTGGTGGCTGGGGGGTTGCTGGCCTCCTGGTGTGCCCGCTGCACTATACCCCAGCAGAGTCGAGGGAGGTAGGACGTGTGGATGTGTGGATGTATGGGACGTGAAAGTGTGTGTGGTAATGATTGGGCCTGGATCTGGGACTTGCTGTCGCCTGGCCTGCCTGTGCTTCTCCCGATGGGGCGTCAGCGTTGCCTCTCCCCACTGCTCGCGACTTCACCCACCTGTGGGCACGTCTTGACTTCCAGGGCACTTGGCAAGGGGCGCTGGGGCAGGCGCTGACCCACTTTGTGGCTGTCTGGGGCGCTTTGCCCTCCTGGGTATTGGGTGGGGCCTCTGCCGGGGGGTTTGGGGGCGCTCGGGCTCCTGGGGCCCAGGTCCAGTGCACGGCCCATGTCTGGGCGGCTGGGGCCTGGCGGGGTCGGTGGGCTGTTGCCCCTGGTTCCCGGAGGGCCTCTGCCCTATGCTTATGGGGGCTCTTTCCGGGGGCTTCCTCTGCAGTCTTCTGGGTGGATGCGTGGTTGCCCCTGCGGTGGGCTGCCTGGGTTCTGTGCTCTGTGGGGGCTGCTGGTGGCCTGGGTCTTGTGGCCCTCTCTGCCTGCTTCCAATTGCTTGGGGGGGGCTGTGGATTGTGGCCCTGTACGCTTATACACTCATAACTAAGCACGGTTATCATGTAGGTCCTGTGCCATGGGTGTTGCATGTTCTCACACACACACACACACACATTCATTAGTCCAGTAGCATGGTCGCTAAGCAGTTGATGTATTATCATGTCGTCTCAGGTCATCTATATCCACAGCTGTGTTGTATGCGATTGCCGCTTCTTGTGCTTGTTTTTGTTTGTTTGTGTGTTTGTTTTTTCTCTGCTTGTCTGCTTTCAGGTGCTCCTGGTGGCGCTAAGGCTGGATTCCCCTGGATTCTATTTTTGTTCTGTTTCCTCTTCTTTCCTCTTCTTCTTTCCTTGTCCCCCGGTCCGGTTCAGTTCAGTTCATGTCATATATTGTAAACAGAAATAAATAAATGGGCATCAAGGGGAGCTTTACATTTATAAAACTTCCCTTGGCAAAGCAAATCTGTTTGGCATCAAAGGTATTCAGACTACAATTCTTCTGACATAATGCTGAACAGGACAAGGGGAAAAAAAAAAAAAAAGTAAAGAAGACAGTTCTGCCGAAAGTCAGGGACTAGACGTGTTCTAAGTTCTATACTTTTTAAAAGGGGCATGTTTATCAACTATGGAATTAGAAGATTTACAAAAATGGTCAAGTGCTAGATCTTCATCTGAGATTTTAACAGTGTCATATAACTATTCAACAGATCAGTTAAAAAAAAGCCTGGTCATGGAGATGTTTCAGGATCTGGATACCAAGCGTGGACCTAATGTTTTCATTTTTGCAATTTTGATACAGGCTATTGAGCAGTGATAACTAACACCAAGTTCAGATACTGCGGATATTCTACCTTTGATTTGTTAAGATTGAGCCAATCAGGGACAACCTTGAAGGATCTCTTTGGTTTTGTAGGATCAGTAATTACCTGAGAAAGGTTGATATTGGTACACACCTTTTTTAAATGATCAGAGGCAGAGTTCAACTTGTTTTAATTAAAATTGCCACACAGAGATTGGGTTTAGGCCACATGCACACAGAATGACATCAACAAATATAAGAAATATTAAACATTTACACATAGATTTTTGAATACATGTAGAGGAATGATACTTTGAAATGTGCTCATTGCGGAGTTATGATCAGTTGAGTAATGAAGGTTGAACTATATGGGAAAGAGGTTCTATTCCCAGCATCATGATGGACACTCCTGATATAGAAGGTTTCGCTAACGCATTGGAATTGTTTTACTATTTTCATATGCATGTGCAATGAAGAATTGCTTGCTGCTGATAAATGCAAAGAAGAACAGCTTACACATAGATGCTCACATATAGGTTGCTGAATGCAATGAAGACCTGCTTATCCAGTAAAGTTCAATGTCAATGTGTAATATTCAATTAGGATTTGCAAAACAGTGAAGTTAAACAATGAATGGGTCCATAGTCGGTATGAGAAGACTACAGGAATATTTACCTGGGTGTACGTTCAAACAGAGATGAGAAAATCGCGATAAATAATTGTTTGTTTGTTTGTTAGTATGTATATGAATGTTATGTGTATAAACTGTGTTGAGTTATAGTTACTCAGTAGTGTCTCAGTGAAACAACCGACGGGGGATGCCTTGCGGTGACAACAAAAGCAGTGTTTTACTGATCAGTCAAGTTGCTCCAGTGTACTCCATACAAACTGGTTGGCTACTGAAGGGATAGAAAATGGGGAATTCTTGTTTTAAAGCAAACAAGGAATTAGATGGGAAAAATACATGTTTTAACGGGACCCAGACAATATTAAATACTCAGACAGATGGGATAAGAAGTGTAGTTTTGTAGGAAATCACAAAATTATTACATGAAATTAGTGAAATCAATTGAAGAATGCCTTTCTGAAGAGCTGTTTACCACAGATGAGCAGCTTTGCGACCAAGCACAATGTAGATCGCTTTACTGACAAAATGATCTAATTTAATGGATTGGTTTAGACATGCATAACAGCATTTTAAGAACAAAGAGAGAAACAAAAAGGGACAACGCTTCATGGTGGAAGGTGATGTATAAATAAAAGTGTATATGATGAAGGGGGTGGCAACACCCATTCCGAAATCCCGCCATTCCGACATCCCGCTATTCCGACATCCCACCATTCCGACATACCACCATTCCGACATACCACCATTCCGACATGCAAACGTCCCACCATTCCGACATTCAAATGTCCCACCATTCCGACAAGGCTTTCTGTATAAGGAAATGTGTGTTACTCAACAGGTGAGTCTCTTCTTTCTGTTCATGCAATTTATATGTTTAACACATGTTTATAGACAAGCGTTATTAAAAACACAAAGTCTCGGCAACTGGAGGAGGAGAAGCAGTCCGCGGTGGTTTTCAATCACACACTCCAATGCCACTTGTTTCAACTTCCGAAAATTTAATCCAGGAAAAAAAGGCTTACAAACATGGACCAAAACGGCTCCATTAACACGCACAAGAATCCAAAAGAAACGAAAATTAACTAAAAGAAAGCAAATAAACAGTATGAAGTGGTCAAAATTGGTTTTACGCATGCCTATGTGCGTCTGGCACATGCGTCTTCGGGCTCTCCCACATTGGTTTGTGGATGAAAGCTATATGTTCAGCTGTAATGTCATGTAAAAACAATCTCTACATGACATTTACTCCCAGGTGTGACCAGTTACGTCCTTAAGATATCAACAGGCTGTATAAAGCCTTGCGCAACGGCTGTGTGTTTGTGCCAAATGCGCAAAGCCCATCCGCGCTTCCCAAAATTGGAGCGAGTACTCATAAATCACGTGAATAACATGAATAAACGGTTTTACTGCATTTTGTTGTGTTTTATACGTTCTATGCTGTCATTTCTCTCTTCTCCTATTGGCAAGGCAAGGCAGAGTGCTCGCAACTGTGTCCTGTGCCGTAGCCGTGATATCTGTTATTGCAATTATTACTTTTGCATATGATGACAGCGTGCAAAAGACGCATGGGCTCTGTGGAGAGCTCCGCTCCAGCTGGCTGCTGTGACAGCTCACTGACAATGTATTTCTGCTTAATCAGTTTCAGTCTCGCCAGAGTTACATTAATATCTGTATTTTTATATTTGAAATTCAGGGGATTTTGATAATAGATTATTAAAGTTTGTTTGCGAGGCTGTGGCCTCTGCATGTGCAGAGCTTGTGCGCCAAACTTTAGGGCGTATTTGCGCCGGCATATCATTAGTGCAAAATGTTTTGGGTAAAAAATAGGCTATTAAAAGGAACTGTCGGAATGGCGGTATGTTAAAAAAAAAAAAACATACCGCCATTCCGACCATAGGAGGAAAAAAGTGTCGGAATGGTGGGACGTTTGATAAAAAATTAAGTGTCGCCATTCCGACAATTGGAGACCCATGTCGGAATGGCGAGATGTCGGAATGGCAGCATGTAACCATGATGAAGGAGAGACCATTTGAGCAGCACAGCCATTTCGCAGCACAGGGACAGCAGTCCAAGTTACAGGATCTCCCACGTGGTATCACCTGTCACATTGTGTCAAGGCATCAAAAGAAGAAAAAATCACCAAACTCAAGGACAAAAAGACGAAGACGCCGGTGAACGAAGAGAGAGTACTGACAAACCAGAAATACAAAAGGATTCTCGATATCAAAATCCAGAAGAAGAGGCTAACAATGCCACGAACACTTACGATGCTGGGAATGATGCCAGCAATGAACAGAGAAGAAGATTCAGTGTCATCAATCTGCAACACGTGCCTCTAATGAGGGGGTGAATATAGAATCCTCAACGATTACAACGTCTCTGGGAACTGTGACAAAAACAAGGTTTAAACCATTTTGATATATATTGTAACCTATTGGCTAAGGAATAGTGCTGAAAATGAGGTAAATCTAATCCACCATTGTCCTTGGTCTTCTGTAGGGTTTTTAAACTAATACGTGGTGGTTTGTTTTTCCACAGAAATTTGGAGATGCATGAATCTAGTTACTTAAACCAAGTAGCAGATGGTTTTATGGGGATCATTGAGAACAAATAGTTCACTTTTGGTAGTATCATCATTTTAATGGATGTAATTCTCCCCATAAGTGATATAGGTAAGGACTTCCAACGAGAGAGATCGTCCTCTACTGTCTTTAATAATTGCACATAATTTAGCTTTGTTAGCTCTGAGAGCCTGGAGGAAATGTTTATGCCTAAATATCTAATATTTCCTGACTGTAAAGTGATCGCAGGTATATTATGGACCCTACAGTTAATGGGCAGAACTGTGGTCTTAGACCAGTTGATAGAGTAGTCAGAAAGTGTTGAGAATTTATTTATGAGTGTGATCGTGTGAGTGAGAGACGTCTGTGAGTTCTGAAGGAAAAGTAATACATCATCAGCATAAAGACTTATTTTATGCTCAATATTTTGGGATGAATTACTCACAAACGGGTAAGAAAAGGTAGTATTGCCAGACCATACATGATCAAAACAGGGAGCGGAGGTCGTTCAGCTGCAAGAAGGTGTGAATGTCCAACTAAAGTTTATAAAACGCGGGTAAGACAAGGTGCGAATGCCCGACAATGCATGATCAAAAGAGGGAGCGGAGGTTTTCGGCTGCAAGAAGGTCTGAATGTCCACCCATAATTCCTGAAAAATGGGTAAAAAAAGGGTGCGAATGCCAAACCATACATCATCAAAAGCAGGAGTGGATGTGTTCGGCTAGAAGAAGGTTTGAATGTCCGACCATAGTTTGTAAAAAGCGGGTAAGAAAAGGTTCGAATGCCCAAACATAGACCATCAAAAGAGGGAGCGGAGGTGTTCCGCTGTAAGAAGGTGTAAATGTCCGACCATAGTTGGTAAAAAGCGGGTAAGAAAAGGTTAAAATACCCGACTGTACACAATCAATAGCGGGAGCGGAGTTGTTCGGCTACAAGAAGGTGTGAAAGTCCGACCACGGTTTGTAAAAAGCGGGTAAGAAAAGGTTCGAATGCCCGAATATATACCATCAAAAGTGGAAGTGGAGGTGTTCGGCTGCAAGAAGGTGTGAACGTCCGACCAAAGTTTGTAAAAAGCAGTTAAGAAAAGGTTCGAATATCCAACCAAACATAATCAAAAGCGGGAGCAGAGCTGTTCGACTGCAAGTAGGTGTGAATGTGAGATCATAATTTGCAAAAAGCTGATGAGAAAGGGTGAGAATGCCCGGCTATACACCATCAAATGCGGGAGCGGAAGTGTTCGGCTGTGAGTAGGTGTGAATGTCCGACCATAATTGCTGAAAAATGTGTTAGAAGAGACTAGAATGCCGGACAATACATCATCAAAAGCGGGAGAGGTGGTGTTCGGCTGCAAGTAGGTGTGAATGTCCAGCCATAATTACTCACAAATGGGTAAGAAAAGGTAGTATTGCCAGACCATACATGATCAAAACAGGGAGCGGAGGTGGTTCAGCTGCAAGGTGTGAATGTCTGACTAAAGTTTGTAAAAAGCGGGTAAGACAAGGTGCGAATGCCCGACAATGTATGATCAAAAGAGGGAGCAGAGGTGTTCAGCTGCAAGAAGGTCTGAATGTCCACCAATAATTACTGAAAAATGGGTAAGAAAAGGTGCGAATGCCCAACCATACATCATCAAAAGCAGGAGTGGATGTGTTCGGCTACAAGAAGGTTTGAATGTCCGACCAAAGTTTGTAAAAAGAAGGTAAGAAAAGGTGAAAATACCCGACTGTACACAATCAAAAGAATGAGCGGAGTTGTTCAGCAACAAAGAGTGAAAGTCTGACCATGGTTTGTAAAAAGTGGGTAAGAAAAGGTTTGTATGCCCGAATATACAACATCAAAAGCAGAAGCGGAGGTGTTCGGCTGCTTGAAAGTTTGAACGTCCTACCAAAGTTTGTAAAAAGCAGTTAAGAAAAGTTTCGAATATCCAACCAAACATAATCAAAAAGCGGGAGCAGAGTGGTTCAGCTGCAAGAAGGTCTGAATGTCCATCAATAATTGCTTTAAAACATGAAAGAAAATTTTCGAATATCATCCGCACATGATCATAAGAAGGAGAGGTGTTCAGCTGCAAGAAGGTGTGAATGTCCACCCATAATTCCTGAAAAATGGGTAAAAAAAAGGTGCGAATGCCCAACCATACATCATCAAAAGCAGGAGTGGATGTGTTCGGCTACAAGAAGGTGTGAACGTCCAACCAAAGTTTGTAAAAAGCAGTTAAGAAAAGGTTTGAATATCCAACCAAACATAATCAAAAGCGGGAGCATAGCTTTTCGACTGCAAGTAGGTGTGAATGTCAGATCATAATTTGCAAAAAGCTGATGAGAAAGGGTGAGAATGTCCGACTGCACACCATCAAATGCGGGAGCGGAGTTGTTCGGCTGTGAGTAGGTGTGAATCTCCGACTGTAATTTCTGAAAAATGTGTTAGAAAAGGTAAGAATGCCGGTCCATACATCATCAAAAGCGAGAGAGGTAGTGTTCGGCTGCAAGTAAGTGTGAATGTCCAGCCATAATTACTCACAAACGGGTAAGAAAATGTAGTATTGCCAGACCATACATGATCAAATCAGGGAGCGGAGGTGGTTCAGCTGCAAGAAGGTGTGAATGTCCGACTAAAGTTCAAATATATTAACAAAAGCGGGAGGAGAGGTCTTCGGATGAGAGTGGTTGAGAATTTCCAAACATAATCTATAAAATTCGGTGAAAAAAAGGTGTTATAGAACACTAAAAGGTGGAGCGGAAGTGTTCGGCTGCAAGAAAGGTGTGAATGTCCGACTATATTTGGTGAAAAGCAGGTGAAGCAAGGTCTGAATGCCCAACCTCACATCATCAAAAGCGAGATCAGAGGTGTTTGGCTGCAAGAAGGCCATAGTTTGCCAAAAGCGGGTAAGCTGCGAATGACCAACTAAATATCAACAAAAGTGGGGGCGGAGGTCTTCGGATGCAACTGGGTGTGAACATCCCAACATACAAGTATGTTGGAGAGGAAGCTGTGAACAGCCAACCATAGTTTGCAAAAAGCGGGTGAGAAAAGGTGCGAATGTCCAACCATACATGATCAAAACAGGGAGCGGAGGTGTTTGGCTGTGACAAGGTGTGAATGTCAACCCAAAATTAATGAAAAGCGGGCAAAAAATTAGGTTTGAATGCCCAAGCATACATCATCAAAAGAAGGAGTGGATGTGTTCAGCTGTAAGAAGGTTTGAATGTCCGAGCATAGTTTGTAAAAAGTGGGTAAGAAAAGGTTAAAATACCCGACTGTACACAATCAATAGCGGGAGCGGATGTGTTTGGCTACAAGAATGTGTGAAAGTCCGACCATGGTTTGTAAAAAACGGGTAAGAAAAGGTGCGAATGCCCGACAATGTATGATCAAAAGAGGGAGCGGAGGTTTTTGGCTACAAGAAGGTTTGAATGTCCGACCATAGTTTGTAAAAAGCGGGTAAGAAAAGGTTCAAATGCCTGACTATACACCATCAAAAGTGGGAGCGGAGGTGTTCCGCTGTAAGACAGTGTGAATGTCCGACCATAGTTGGTAAAAAGCGGGTAAGAAAAGGTTAAAATACCCGACTGTACACAATCAATAGGGGGAGCGGAGTTGTTCGGCTACAAGAAGGTGTGAAAGTCCAACCATGGTTTGTAAAAAGCTGATAAGAAAAGGTTCGAATGCCCGAATATATACCATCAAAAGCGGAAGCGGAGGTGTTCGGCTGCAAGAAGGTGTGAACGTCCGACCAAAGTTTGTAAAAAGCAGTTAAGAAAAGGTTCGAATATCCAACCAAACATAATCAAAAGCGGGAGCAGAGCTGTTCGACTGCAAGTAGGTGTGAATGTCCAGCCATAATTACTCACAAACGGGTAAGAAAAGGTAGTATTGCCAGACCATACATGATCAAAACAGGGAGCTGAGGTGGTTCAGCACCAAGGTGTGAATATCTGACTATAGTTTGTACAAACCGGGTAAGATAAGGTGCGAATGCCCGACAATGTATAATCAAAAGAGGGAGCAGAGGTTTTCGGCTACAAGAAGGTTTGAATGTCCGACCATAGTTTGTAAAAAGCGGGTAAGAAAAGGTTCAAATGCCTGACTATACACCATCAAAAGAGGGAGCGGAGATGTTCCGCTGTAAGACGGTGTGAATGTCCGACCATAGTTGGTAAAAAGCGGGTAAGAAAAGGTTAAAATACCCGACTGTACACAATCAATAGCGGGAGCAGAGTTGTTCGGCTACAAGAAGGTGTGAAAGTCCAACCATGGTTTGTAAAAAGCTGGTAAGAAAAGGTTCGAATGCCCGAATATATACCATCAAATGCGGAAGCGGAGGTGTTCGGCTGCAAGAAGGTGTGAACGTCCAACCAAAGTTGGCAAAAAGCAGTAAAGAAAAGGTTCGAATATCCAAACATAATTAAAAGCGAGAGAGATTGTGTTCAGCTGCAAGTAGGTGTGAATATCCAGCCATAATTACTCACAAACGGGTAAGAAAATGTAGTATTGCCACACCATACCTGATCAAAACAGGGAGCGGAGGTGGTTTAGCTGCAAAAAGGGGTGAATGTCCAACTAAAGTTCAAATATATTAACAAAAGCGGGAGGAGAGGTCTTCGGATTAGAGTGGTTGAGAATTTCCAACCATAATCTATAAAATGTGGTGAAAAAAAAAGGTGTGAAGGAATGAATTTTATAGCAAAATCCGAAATCATGCATAACTCCGCATAAGGAACGTATTGCTCAACCAAAGGGATGCTTCTTTCTCATTCAGGGTAATATGAGGAACTTTATGCTTGATACATTTTAGACATGGATAACTATGAAGGACAAAGCAATTTTAACTTGGTTTGAGCAAAGCAATTCATTTTATAGGAAAATCCGAAATCGTGCAGGACTCATGAAAGTAAGCTTTTTCTCGGATTCCTGATCCTCCAGTGTTGCTCTTTCCTATAATGAAAAATACAGCCTTGTTCTTTGTTGAAATTTATATAGACATTGATAAATATGAAGAACAAAGCAGTTTCCACTTTGTTTGAGTGAAGGAATTAATTTTATAGCAAAATCCCAAATCAAGCAGAACGTATGAAAATAAGCTTGTTTTCGGATTCCTGATCCTTCAGTGTTGCTATTTCTTCTACTGCAAAATACAATGTTGTTCTTTGTTGAAGTCAATCTAGACATTGATAAATATGAAGGACAAAGCAGTTTTAACATAGTTTGAGTAAAGGAATTCATTTTATACATAAAATCCCAAATCATGCAGAACGTATGAAAATAAGCTTATTCTCGGATTCCTGATCCTTCAGTGTTGCTCTTTCTACTACTGCAAAATACAATGTTGTTCTTTGTTGAAGTAAATCTAGACATTGATAAATATGAAGGACAAAGCAGTTTTCACTTGGTTTGAGTGAAGGAATTCATTTTATACATAAAATCCCAAATCATGCAAAACGTATGAAAAGAAGCTTATTCTCGGATTCCTGATCCTTCAGTGTTGCTTTTTCTTCTACTGCAAAATACAATGTTGTTCTTTGTTGAAGTCGATCTAGACATTGATAAATATGAAGGACAAAGCAGTTTTAACTTGGTTTGAGTGAAGGAATTCATTTTATACATAAAATCCCAAATCATGCAGAACGTATGAAAACAAGCTTATTCTCGGATTACTGATCCTTCAGTGTTGCTCTTTCTTCTACTGCAAAATCCAGTGTTGTTCTTTGTTGAAGTCAATCTAGACATTGATAAATATGAAGGACAAAGCAGTTTTAACATAGTTTGAGTGAAGGCGTTCATTTATAGTAAAATCAATAATCGTGCAGAACTCATGAAAATAAGCTTATTCTCGGATTCCTAAAACTTTTGATTTGCTCTTTCTTTACTACAAAGTACAATGTTGTTCTTTGTTGAAGTCGATCTAGACATTGATAAATATGAAGGACAAAGCAGTTTTCACTTGGTTTGAGTGAAGGATTTGCAGCTGAAAACCTCCCGCTCCCGCTTTTGATTGTGTATAGTCGGGCTTTCGAGCCTTTTCTTACCCGGTTTTTAGAAATTATGGTTGGACATTCAGACCTTGCAGCCGAAGACCTCCACTCCCTCTTTTGATCATACATTGTCGGGCATTCGCACCTTGTCTTACCCGCTTTTTACAAACTATAGTCAGACATTCACACCTTGCAGCTGAACCACGTCAGCTCCCTGTTTTGATCATGTATGGTCTGGCAATACTACCTTTTCTTACCCGTTTGTGAGTAATTATGGCTGGACATTCACGCCTACTTGCAGTCGAACAGCTCTGCTCCCGCTTTTGATGGTATATATTCGGGCATTCGAACCTTTTCTTAACTGCTTTTTGCAAACTTTGGTCGGACGTTCACACCTTCTTGCAGCCGAACACCTCCGCTTCCGCTTTTGATGGTATATATTCGGGCATTCGAACCTTTACTTAGCAGCTTTTTACAAACCATGGTTGAACTTTCACACCTTCTTGTAGCCGAACAACTCCGCTCCCGCTATTGATTGTGTACAGTCAGGTATTTTAACCTTTTCTTACCCGCTTTTTACCAACTATAGTCGGACATTCACACCGTCTTACAGCGGAACACCTCCGCTCCCGCTTTTGATGGTGTATTGTCAGGCATTTGAACCTTTTCTTACCCGCTTTTTACAAACTATGGTCGGACATTCAAACCTTCTTGTAGCCGAAAACCTCCGCTCCCTCTTTTGATCATACATTGTCGGGCATTCGCACCTTTTCTTACCCGTTTTTTTACAAACCATGGTCGGACTGTCACACATTCTTGTAGCCAAACACATCCGCTCCCGCTATTGATTGTGTACAGTCGGGTATTTTAACCTTTTCTTACCCGTTTTTTACCAACTATGGTCGGACATTCACACCTTCTTACAGCGGAACACCTCCGCTCCCTCTTTTGATGGTGTATGTTTGGGCATTCGAACCTTTTCTTACCCGCTTTTTACAAACTATGCTCGGACATTCAAACCTTGTAGCCGAACACATCCACTCCTGCTTTTGATGATGTATGGTTGGGCATTCAAACCTACTTGTTGCCCGCTTTTCATTAATTTTGGGTGGACATTCACACCTTGTCACAGCCAAACACCTCCGCTCCCTGTTTTGATCATGTATGGTTGGACATTCGCACCTTTTCTCACCCGCTTTTTGCCAACTATGGTCGGCTGTTCACAGCTTCCTCTCCACCATACTTGTATGGTGGGATATTCACACCCACTTGCATCTGAAGACCTTTTGTTGATATTTAGTCGGTCATTCGCAGCTTACCCGCTTTTGGCAAACTATGGCCTTCATGCAGCCAAACACCTCTGATCTCGCTTTTGATGATGTAAGGTTGGGCATTCAGACCTTGCTTCACCTGCTTTTCACCAAATATAGTCGGACATTCAAACCTTCTTGCAGCCGAACACTTCCGCTCCACCTTTTAGTGTTCTATCACACCTTTTTTTTCACCGCATTTTATAGATTATGGTTGGAAATTCTCAACCACTCTCATCCGAAGACCTCTCCTCCCGCTTTTGTTAATATATTTGAACTTTAGTCGGACATTCACACCTTCTTGCAGCTGAACCACCTCCGCTCCCTGTTTTGATCATGTATGGTCTGGCAATACTACCTTTTCTTACCCGTTTGTTAGTAATTATGGCTGGACATTCACACCTACTTGCAGCCGAACACCACCTCTCCCGCTTTTGATGATGTATGGACCGGCATTCTTACCTTTTCTAACACATTTTTCAGCAATTATGGTCGGAGATTCACACTTACTCACAGCCGAACAACTCCGCTCCCGCATTTGATGGTGTATAGTCGGGCATTCTCACCCTTTCTCATCAGCTTTTTGCAAATTATGATCTGACATTCACACCTGCTTTTGGTAATGTATGGTTGGGCATTCGCACCTTTTCTTACCCATTTTTCAGGAATTATGGGTGGACATTCACACCTTCTTGCAGCTGAACACCTCCTCTCCCGCTATTGATTGTGTACAGTCGGGTATTTTAAACTTTTCTTACCCGCTTTTTACCAAATATGGTCGGACATTCACACCGTCTTACAGCGGAACACCTCTGCTCCCGCTTTTGATGGTGTATAGTCAGGCATTTGAACTTTTTCTTACCCGCTTTTTACAAACTATGGTTGGACATTCAAACCTTCTTGTAGCCGAAAACCTCCGCTCCCTCTTTTGATTATACATTGTTGGGCATTCGCACCTTATTTACAAACTATAGTCAGACATTCACACCTTGCAGCTGAGCCACCTCCGCTCCCTGTTTTGATAGTGTATGTTCGGGCATTCGAAACTATTCTTACCCCCTTTTTACAAACTATGCTCGGAGATTCACACCTACTCACAGCCGAACAACTCCGCTCCCGCATTTGATGATGTATTGTCCGGCATTCTAGTCTCTTCTAACACATTTTTCAGCAATTATGGTCGGACATTCACACCTACTCACAGCCGAACACTTCCGCTCCCGCATTTGATGGTGTATAGCCGGGCATTCTCACCCTTTCTCATCAGCTTTTTGCAAATTATGATCTCACATTCACACCTACTTGCAGTCGAACAGCTCTGCTCCCGCTTTTGATTATGTTTGGTTGGATATTCGAACCTTTTCTTAACTGCTTTTTACAAACTTTGGTCGGACGTTCACACCTTCTTGCAGCCGAACCCATCCACTTCCACTTTTGATGGTATATATTCGGGCATTCGAACCTTTTCTTACCCGCTTTTTAAAAACCGTGGTCGGACTTTCACACCTTCTTGTAGCCAAACAACTCCGCTCCCGCTATTGATTGTGTACAGTCGGGTATTTCAACCTTTTTTTACCCGCTTTTTACCAACTATGGTCGGACATTTACACCTTCTTACAGCGGAACACCTCCGCTCCCTCTTTTGATGGTCTATGTTCGGGCATTCGAACCTTTTCTTACCCGCTTTTTACAAACTATGGTCGGACATTCAAACCTTCTTCTAGCCGAAAACATACACTCCTGCTTTTGATGATGTATGGTTGGGCATTTTCACCTTTTCTTACCCATTTTTCAGTAATTATGGGTGGACATTCACACCTTCTTGCAGCTGAACAACTCCTCTCCCGCTTATGATCATGTGCGGTTTGATATTCGAAAATTTTCTTTCATGTTTTAAAGCAATTATTGCTGGACATTCAAATCTTCTTGTAGCCGAACACATCCACTCCTGCTTTTGATGATGTATGGTTTGGCATTCGCACCCTTTTTTTACCCATTTTTCAGGAATTTTGGGTGGACATTCAGACCTTCTTGCAGCCGAAAACCTCCGCTCCCTCTTTTGATCATACATTGTCGGGCATTCGCACCTTATCTTACCCGCTTTTTACAAACTATAGTCAGACATTCACACCTTGCAGCTGAACCACCTCCGCTCCCTGTTTTGATCATGTATGGTCTGGCAATACTACCTTTTCTTACCTGTTTGTGAGTAATTAATCCCAAAATATTGAGCATAAAATAAGTCTTTATGCTGATGATGTATTACTTTTCCTTCAGAACTCACAGACGTCTCTCAGTCACACGATCACACTCATAAATAAATTCTCAGCACTTTCTGACTACTCTATCAACTGGTCTAAGACCACAGTTCTGCCCATTAACTGTAGGGTCCATAATATACCTGCGATCACTTTACAGTCAGGAAATATTAGATATTTAGGCATAAACATTTCCTCCAGGCTCTCAGAGCTAACAAAGCTAAATTATGTGCAATTATTAAAGACAGTAGAGGACGATCTCTCGTTGGAAGTCCTTACCTATATCACTTATGGGGAGAGTTACATCCATTAAAATGATGATACTACCAAAAGTTAACTATTTGTTCTCAATGATCCCCATAAAACCATCTGCTACTTGGTTTAAGTCACTAGATTCATGCATCTCCAAATTTCTGTGGAAAAACAAACCACCACGTATTAGTTTAAAAACCCTACAGAAGACCAAGGACAGTGGTGGATTAGATTTACCTCATTTTCGGCACTATTCCTTAGACAATAGGTTACAATATATATCAAAATGGTTTAAACCTTGTTGTTGTCACAGTTCCCAGAGACGTTGTAATCGTTGAGGATTCTATATTCACCCCCTCATTAGAGGTAAGTAATGCAGATTGATGACACTGAATCTTCTTCTCTGTTCATTGCTGGCATCATTCCCAGCATCGTAAGTGTTCGTGGCATTGTTAGCCTCTTCTTCTGGATCTTGATATCGAGAATCCTTTTGTATTTCTGGTTTGTCAGTCCTCTGTCTTCATTCACCGGAGTCTTTGTCTTTTTGTCCTTGAGTTTGGTGATTTTTTCTTCTTTTGATGCCTTGACACAATGTGACAGGTGATACCACGTGGGAGATCCTGTAACTTGGACTGCTGTCCCTGTGCTGCGAAATGGCTGTGCTGCTCAAATGGTCTCTCCTTCATCATGGTTACATGCTGCCATTCCGACATCTCACCATTCCGACATGGGTCTCCAATTGTCGGAATGGCGACACTTAATTTTTTATCAAACGTCCCACCATTCCGACACTTTTTTCCTCCTATGGTCGGAATGGCGGTATGTTTTTTGTTTTTTTTAACATACCGCCATTCCGACAGTTCCTTTTAATAGCCTATTTTTTACCCAAAACATTTTGCACTAATGATATGCCGGCGCAAATACGCCCTAAAGTTTGGCGCACAAGCTTTGCACATGCAGAGGCCACAGCCTCGCAAACAAACTTTAATAATCTATTATCAAAATCCCCTGAATTTCAAATGTAAAAATACAGATATTAATGTAACTCTGGCGAGACTGAAACTGATTAAGCAGAAATACAGTGTCAGTGAGCTGTCACAGCAGCCAGCTGGAGCGGAGCTCTCCACAGAGCCCATGCGTCTTTTGCACGCTGTCATCATATGCAAAAGTAATAATTGCAATTACAGATATCACGGCTACTGCACAGGACACAGTTGCGAGCACTCTGCCTTGCCTTGCCAATAGGAGAAGATAGAAATGACAGCATAGAACGTATAAAACACAACAAAATGCAGTAAAAACGTTTATTCATGTTATTCACGTGATTTATGAGTACTCACTCCAATTTTGGGAAGCGCGGATGGGTTTTGCGCATTTGGCACAAACACACAGCCGCAACGGTTGTAGCTTTATACAGCCTGTTGATATCTTAAGGACCTAACTGGTCACACCTGGGACTAAATGTCATGTAGAGATTGTTTTTACATGACATTGCAGCTGAACATATAGCTTTCATCCACAAACCAACGTGGGAGAGCCCGAAGACGCATGTGCCAGACGCACATAGGCATGCGTAAAACCAATTTTGACCACTTCATACTGTTTATTTGCTTTCTTTTAGTTAACTTTCGTTTCTTTTGGATTCTTGTGCGTGTTATGGAGCCGTTTTGGTCCATGTTTGTAAGCCTTTTTTTCCTGGATTAAATTTTCGGAAGTTGAAACAAGTGGCATTGGAGTGTGTGATTGAAAACCACCGCGGACTGCTTCTCCTCCTCCAGTTGCCGAGACTTTGTGTTTTTAATAACGCTTGTCTATAAACATGTGTTAAACATATAAATTGCATGAACAGAAAGAAGGGACTCACCTGTTGAGTAACACACATTTCCTTATACGGAAAGCCTTGTCGGAATGGTGGGACATTTGAACGTCAGAATAGCGGGATGTCGCAATGGTGGGATGTCGGAATGGTGGGACGTTTGCATGTCGGAATGGTGGTTTGTCGGAATGGTGGTATGTCGGAATGGTGGGATGTCGGAATAGCGGGATGTCGGAATGGCGGGATTTCGGAATGGGTGTTGCCACCCCCTTCATCATATACACAGTTATTTATACATCACCTTCCACCATGAAGCGTTGTCCCTTTTTGTTTCTCTCTTTGTTCTTAAAATGCTGTTATGCATGTCTAAACCAATCCATTAAATTAGATCATTTTGGCAGTAAAGCGATCTACAATGTGCTTGGTCGCAAAGCTGCTCATCTGTGGTAAACAGCTCTTCAGAGAGGCATTCTTAAATTGATTTCACTAATTCTATGTAATAATTTTGTGATTTCCTACAAAACTACACTTATTCTCCCATCTGTCTGAGTATTTAATATTGTCTGGGTCCCGTTAAAACATGTATTTTTCCCATCTAATTCCTTGTTTGCTTTAAAACAAGTATTCCCCATTTTCTATCCCTTCAGTAGCCAACCAGTTTGTATGGAGTACACTGGAGCAACTTGACTGATCAGTAAAACACTGCTTTTGTTGTCACCGCAAGGCTTCCCCAGTCGGTTGTTTCACTGAGACACTACTGAGTAACTATAACTCAACACAGTTTATACACATAACATACTATATATACCTATACCTATACATACTAACAAACAAACAAACAATTATTTATCGCAATTTTCTCATCTCTGTTTGAACGTACACCCAGGTAAATATTCCTGTAGTCTTCTCATACCGACTATGGACCCATTCATTGTTTAACTTCACTGTTTTGCAAATCCTAATTGAATATTACACATTGACATTGAACTTTACTTGATAAGCAGGTCTTCATTGCATTCAGCAGCCTATATGTGAGCATCTATGTGTAAGCTGTTCTTCTTTGCATTTATCAGCAGCAAGCAATTCTTCATTGCACATGCATATGAAAATAGTAAAACAATTCCAATGCGTTAGCGAAACCTTCTATATCAGGAGTGTCCATCATGATGCTGGGAATAGAACCTCTTTCCCAGAATAGTTCAACCTTCATTACTCAACTGATCATAACTCCGCAATGAGCACATTTCAAAGTATCATTCCTCTACATGTATTCAAAAATCTATGTGTAAATGTTTAATATTTCTTATATTTGTTGATGTCATTCTGTGTGCATGTGGCCTAAACCCAATCTCTGTGTGGCAATTTTAATTTAAACAAGTTGAACTCTGCCTCTGATCATTTAAAAAAGGTGTGTACCAATATCAACCTTTCTCAGGTAATTACTGATCCTACAAAACCAAAGAGATCCTTCAAGGTTGTCCCTGATTGGCTCAATCTTAACAAATCAAAGGTAGAAAATCCGCAGTATCTGAACTTGGTGTTAGTTATCACTGCTCAATAGCCTGTATCAGAATTGCAAAAATGAAAACATTAGGTCCACGCTTGGTATCCAGATCCTGAAACATCTCCATGAGCAGGCTTTTTTTTAACTGATCTGTTGAACAGTTATATGACACTGTTAAAATCCCAGATGAAGATCTAGCACTTGACCATTTTTGTAAATCTTCTAATTCCATAGTTGATAAACACGCCCCTTTTAAAAAGTATAGAACTTAGAACAGGTCTATCCCTGGCTTTCGGCAGAACTGTCTTCTTTACTTTTTTTTCCCCTTGTCCTGTTCAGCATTATGTCAGAAGAATTGTAGTCTGAATACCTTTGATGCCAAACAGATTTGTTTTGCCAAGGGAAGTTTTATAAATGTAAAGCTCCCCTTGATGCCCATTTATTTATTTCTGTTTACAATATATGACATGAACTGAACTGAACCGGACCGGGGGACAAGGAAAGAAGAAGAGGAAAGAAGAGGAAACAGAACAAAAATAGAAACAAAAACCAGACAACCAGCTGCTACACCTTTAAAAAACAAAACAGACAACAATCCATGGCCTATGAGGGGAATCCAGCCTTAGCGCCACCAGGAGCACCTGAAAGCAGACAAGCAGAGAAAAAACAAACACACAAACAAACAAAAACAAGCACAAGAAGCGGCAATCGCATACAACACAGCTGTGGATATAGATGACCTGAGACGACATGATAATACATCAACTGCTTAGTGACCATGCTACTGGACTAATGAATGTGTGTGTGTGTGTGTGAGAACATGCAACACCCATGGCACGGGACCTACATGATAACCGTGCTTAGTTATGAGTGTATAAGCGTACAGGGCCACAATCCACAGCCCCCCCCCCCCAAGCAATCAGAAGCAGGCAGAGAGGGCCACAAGACCCAGGCCACCAGCAGCCCCCACAGAGCACAGAACCCAGGCAGCCCACCGCAGGGGCAACCACGCATCCACCCAGAAGACTGCAGAGGAAGCCCCCGGAAAGAGCCCCCATAAGCATAGGGCAGAGGCACTCCGGGAACCAGGGGTAACAGCCCACCGACCCCGCCAGGCCCCAGCCGCCCAGACATGGGCCGTGCACTGGACCTGGGCCCCAGGAGCCCGAGCGCCCCCAAACCCCCCGGCAGAGGCCCCACCCAATACCCAGGAGGGCCAAGCGCCCCAGACAGCCACAAAGTGGGTCACCGCCTGCCCCAGCGCCCCTGGCCAAGTGCCCTGGGAGTCAAGACGTGCCCACAGGTGGGTGAAGTCGCGAGCAGTGGGGAGAGGCAACGCTGATGCCCCATCGGGAGAAACACAGGCAGGCCAGGCGACAGCAAGTCCCAGATCCAGGCCCAATCATTACCACACACACTTTCACGTCCCATACATCCACACATCCACACATCCTACCTCCCTCGACTCTGCTGGGGTGTAGTGCAGCGGGCACACCAGGAGGCCAGCAACCCCCCAGCCACCACAGACCCCGAACCAGCAGAACAATTAATTAATCCTCCTGGCCCCTCCTGCCCCGAGCAGACACCAGGAAGCAGGGGTGTGCGAAGAAGACCCCTCCCCTCACCCTTCTGGCTCTTCAATATTTTCTAATAGTGAGCAATTAAAATTGAGGGGCAGCCAAACTTGTAGAACTGGGAGCGCGGCACTCTGGGCAGCCTACATACCCAAAGAGCCCCGCCCACCAGATGCCACTCAGTGTAACCACCCCCCAAGACCTAATGTGTGTGTGTGAGTGTGTTTGATAAGTACTAATGTCTAAGGTGTAATTAAAACAGGGGCAGGGAACTGCAGAGTGCAACCAAAGGGGACCACCTACGTGGCCCCATCCACTGCACCCCACCGAACACACACGCCCCCAAAACCCTTCATGTGTGAGTGTGTGCTGTGTACAGGAGCCAGAAGGGAGAGGGGTATGGGGATATATAACGGGGGAGCTACTCCCCCCCAGAGAGGGCAGCCAGGGACTGGCTGCAATAGGCATCCCCGCTACCTGGGAGCTAACAATGGGCAGGAGGGCCTGATGTCCACCAGGCTCGGGGCCTGCAGCGACCATATTCCGGGAGCTACTGTACCCCCAGAAGGTACCCATCCCGCCCGACCCCACTCAACCCAACCCCACCCAGGAGGACCTCTACAAAAAACAAACAAACAAACCACCCGGTCACACCAGTGAGGGCCTGAGACCCACCATCACCCAGCAACCCACCACCACCACTATGTGATAAAACTAATCAGAGGGGACCAGAGAGAATGAAATTCAGCCAATTGATGTTTTGAGGAGGCAGACATTGTTTCCATGCTAATATAATCTAAAAGAAAATTTCTAAACTGGTTAATACACAGATTGTTCTTCGCTTTCCAGTTCATGAGAATAGTTTTCTTTGCGATACATAACACTGTGACAACCATGTGTGCTGAGTTAATTTCCATGTTGATGTTGTCTAAGTCACCCAGTATGCACAGTGTGGGGCATGCAGGGATGCTACACTTTAGCCATGTTGATAGGTCCTCACAGACTTCAAGCCAGAACTTCTGGACAGGCGCAGAAAAACCACAAAGCGTGTGCATAATCATCAGGTGTGTTATCTGTGCAATGTGAGCAGATGTTTGAGTGTGTTAGACCCATCCTGAACATCCTTTGTCCTGTATAGTGTGTTCTATGAAGGATTTTGTATTGTATGAGCTGTAAATTAGGATTTCGAGTCTTTATGAAGGTGTTCAAACATATTTGTGGTTAGAAGCTATGACCAGAACTGATGGATAAATCTGCCTCCCATTTTGAGGATGGAAGAGACATTGTGTCATCTATCTTAGACAATAATTTATATATTTTTGATAGTAGTTTTGGGGTACAGATGCTTAGAAATTCTGCTACCCTAGTCGGGGGTTGTAAGTCTGGTTGGTGGAGGATATATCCATCCATCCATCCATCATCTGCCGCTTATCCGGGGGTCGGGTCGCGGGGGCAACAGCTTGAGCAGAGAAACCCAGACGTCTCTGTCCCCGGCCACTTCCTCCAGCTCTTCCGGGGGGACCCCGAGGCGTTCCCAGGCCAGCCAAGAGACATAGTCTCTCCAACGTGTCCTGGGTCTCCCCCGGGGTCTCCTCCCAGTGGGACGTGCCCGGAACACCTCCCCAGGGAGGCGCCCAGGGGGCATCCTAACCAGATGCCCGAGCCACCTCATCTGACTCCTCTCAATGCGGAGGAGCAGCGGTTCTACTCCGAGCCCCTCCCGGATGACTGAGCTTCTCACCCTATCTCTAAGGGAGAGCCCAGACACCCTGCGGAGGAAACCCATTTCGGCCGCTTGTATTCGCGATCTTGTTCTTTCGGTCACTACCCACAACTCGTGACCATAGTTGAGGATGGGAACGTAGATTGACCAGTAAGTAGAGAGCTTCGCCTTCTGGCTCAGCTCCCTCTTCACAAAGACGGGTCGGTGCAGAGCCTGCAACACTGCAGGTGCCGCACCGATCCGCCCGTCAACCTCCCGCTCCATTCGTCCGTCACTCGTGAACAAGACCCCGAGATACTTGAACTCCTCCTCTTGGGGAAGGATCTCATTCCCGACCCGGAGAGAGCATTCCACCCTTTTCCGGCTGAGAACCATAGTCTCGGATTTGGAGGTGCTGATTCTCATCCAAGCCGCTTCACACTCGGCTGCGAATCACTCCAGTGAGAGCTGAAGGTCACGGCCTGACGACGCTAACAGAACCACATCATCTGCAAAAAGCAGAGACCCGATTCTGAGGTCGCCAAATGGGACACCCTCAACGCCCTGGCTCCGCCTAGAAATTCTGTCCATAAAAGTTAGGAACAGAATCGGTGACAAAGGGCAGCCCTGACGGAGTCCAACTCTCACCGGAAACGTATCCGACTTACTGCCGGCAATGCGGACCAAACTCTGGCACCGGTCATACAGAGACCGAACGGCCCCTATCAAGGGGTCCGGCACTCCATATTCCCGGAGCACCCCCCACAGGACTCCACGAGGGACACGGTCGAACGCTTTCTCCAAGTCCACAAAACACATGTAGACTGGTTTGCCGAACTCCCATGCACCCTCCAGGATCCTGCCAAGGGTATAGAGCTGTCCACTGTTCCACGGCCAGGACGAAAGCCACACTGCATCTCCTGAATCCGAGGCTCGATTATCCGACGGATCCTCCTCTCCAATACCCCCGAATAGACCTTACCAGGGAGGCTGAGGAGTGTGATACCCCTATAGTTGGAACACACCCTCCGGTCCCCCTTTTTAAAGAGGGGGACCACCACCCCAATCTGCCAGTCCAGAGGCACTGTCCCCGATGTCAACGCGATACTGCAGAGGCGTGTCAGCCAAGACAGCCCTACAACATCCAGAGCCTTGAGAAACTCAGGACGGACCTCATCCACCCCCGGGGCCTTGCCACCGAGGAGCTTTTTAACCACCTCGGCAACCTCAGCCCCAGAAATGGGAGGCCCCGTCTCCGAGCTCTCCGACTCTGCCTCTTCCGAGCACGTGTTGGTAGGATTGAGGAGTTCCTCGAAGTACTCCCCCCACCGACTCACAACATCCCTAGTTGAGGTCAGCAAAGCCCCGTCCCCACTGTAAACAGTGTTGACTGTGAGCCGCTTCCCCCCCCCTGAGACGCCGGATGGTGGACCAGAATCTTTTCGAGGCCGTCCGGAAATCGTTCTCCATGGTCTCACCGAACTCCTCCCAGGCCCGAGTTTTTGCCTCACAACCGCCGAAGCCGTGGCCCGTCTGGCCCGTCGGTACCTATCAGCTTCTTCCAGGGTCCCACTGGCCAAAAAGGCCCGATAGGACTCCTTCTTCAGCTTGACGGCTTCCCTCACCACTGGTGTCCACCAGCAGGTTCGAGGGTTGCCGCCACGACAGGCACCGACCACCTTACGGCCACAACTCCGACCAGCTGCCTCGGCAATGGAGTCACGGAACATGGCCCATTCGGACTCAATGTCCCCCACCTCAAATATGGTTGAAGCTCTGCCGGAGGTGGGAGTTAAAGCTCCTTCTGACGGGGGATTCTGACAAACGCTCCCAGCAGACCCTCACAATACGTATGGGCCTGCCAGGTCTGATCGGCATCCTCCCCCACCAGCGGAGCCAACTCACCACCAGGTGGGGATCAGTTGACAGCTCCGCCCCTCTCTTCACCCGAGTGTCCAGGACATACGGCCGCAAGTCCGATGATACAACCACAAAGTCGATCATCGAACTGCGGCCAAGGGTGTCCTGGTGCCAAGTGCACATATGGATACCCTTATGCCTGAACATGGTGTTCGTTATGGACAGTCTATGACTGGCACAGAAGTCCAACAACATAACACCACTCTGATTCAGATCGGGGGGGCCGTTCCTCCCAATCACACCCCTCCAGGTCTCACTGTCATTGCCCACGTGAGCATTGAAGTCCCCCAGCAGAATGAGGGAGTCTCCGGTAGGAGCATTCTCCAGTGCCTCCCCCAGAGACTCCAAAAAGGGTAGGTACTCTGAACTGCTGTTTGGCACATAGGCACAAACAACAGTCAGGACTCGTCCCCCCACCCAAAGGCGGAGGGAGGCTACCCTCTCGTTCACTGGGGTAAACCCCAATGTACTGGCACACAGCCGGGGGGCAATAAGTATGTCCACACCTGCTCTGCGCCTCTCACCACGGGCAACTCCAGAGTGGAAGAGAGTCCAACCCCTCTCAAGAGTACTGGTTCCAGATCCCAAGCCCTGCGTCGAGGTGAGTCCGACTATATCTAACGGTCTGATGAAGTTTCAACAATAAACAACAAACTTTGTATTATGAGAAAGAACCAGACTCATTCTTCAGGAATCCGAAAATAAGCTCTATTTTACGAGTTATGCACGAATTCGGATTCTCCTATAAAACGAATTCCTTAACTCAAACCATGTTAAGACTGCTTTGTCCTTCATATTTATTCATGTCTAATCAAGTTTCAATGATAAACAACGTTGTACTTTGTAGAATGAGAAAGAACTTCTTCAGCAATAAGCATCTCTCGACAAATGACGAAATAAAGATTTTGCTATAAAATTAATTGCTATCAGCCTGACTTAAAACTGTTTGTCTTCCTTATTTATCCACTTCAAATCAAGTTTCAACAATTAAAAAAATTTTGTAGTTTGAGAAAGAACAACTTAATCTTGAGCAATCAGTATAAAAAGAGGGTAAGCAAAGGTGCGAATGTCAAACCATACATGATCAAAACAGGGAGCGGAGGTGTTTGGCTGAGACAAGGTGTGAATGTCCACCCATAATTAATGAAAAGCGGGCAACAAGTAGGTTCGAATGCCCAACCATACATCATCAAAAGCAGGAGTGGATATGTTCGGCTACAAGAAGGTTTGAACGTCTGACCATAGTTTGTAAAAAGCGGGTAAGAAAAGGTTCGAATGCCCGAACATACACCATCAAAGGAGGGAGCGGAGGTGTTCCGCTGTAAGAAGGTGTGAATGTCCGCCCATAGTTGGTAAAAAACGGGTAAGAAAAGGTTAAAATACCCGACTGTACACAATCAGTAGCGGGTGCGGAGTTGTTCGGCTACTAAAAGGTGTGAAAGTCCGACCATGGTTTGTAAAAAGCGGGTAAGAAAAGGTGCGAATGCCCGAAAATGTATGATCAAAAGAGGGAGCGGAGGTGTTTGGCTGCAAGAAGGTGTGAATGTACACCCATAATTACTGTAAAATGGGTAAGAAAAGGTGCGAATGCCCAACTATACATAATCAAAAGCAGGAGTGGATGTGTTCGGCTCCAAGAAGGGTTGAATGTCTGACCATAGTTTGTAAAAAGCAGGTAAGAAAAGGTTTGACTGCCCGAACATACACCATCAAAAGAGGGAGCGGAGGTGTTCCGCTGTAAGAAGGTGTGAATGTCCGACCATAGTTGGTAAAAAGCGGGTAAGAAAAGGTTAAAATACCCGACTGTACACAATCAATAGCGGGAGCGGAGTTGTTCGGCTACTAAAAGATGTGAAAGTCCGACTATGGTTTGTAAAAAGTGGGTAAGAAAAGGTGCTAATGCCCGACAATGTATGATCAAAAGAGGGAGCGGAGGTGTTCGGCTGCAAGAAGGTCTGAATGTCCAACCATAATTTGTAAAAACCCGGAAGGAAAGGCTCGAAAGCCCGACTATACACCATCAAAAGCGGGAGCAGAGTGGTTCAGCTGCAAGAAGGTCTGAATGTCCATCAATAATTGCTTTAAAACATGAAAGAAAATTTTCGAATATCATCCGCACATGATCATAAGAAGGAGAGGAGGTGTTCAGCTGCAAGAAGGTGTGAATGTCCACCCATAATTCCTGAAAAATGGGTAAAAAAAGGTGCGAATTCCCAACCATACATTATCAAAAGCAGGTGTGAATGTCAGATCATAATTTGCAAAAAGCTGATGAGAAAGGGTGAGAATGCCCGACTATACACCATCAAATGCGGGAGCGGAGGTGTTCGGCTCTGAGTAGGTGTGAATGTCCGACCATAATTGCTGAAAAATGTGTTAGAAAAGGAAAGAATGCCGGACCATACATCATCAAAAGCGAGAGAGGTGGTGTTCGGCTGCAAAAAGGTGTAAATGTTCGACTAAAGTTTGTAAAAAGCGGGTAAGACATGGTGCGAATGCCTGACAAGGTATGATCAAAAGCAGGAGCGGAGGTGTTCAGCTGCAAGAAGGTCTAAATGTCCATCAATAATTGCTAGAAAACATGAAAGAAAATTTTCGAAAATCAAACCGCACATGATCATAAGTGGGAGAGGAGGTGTTCAGCTGCAAGAAGGTGTGAATGTCCACCCATTATTCCTGACAAATGGGTAAAAAAAAGGTGCGAATGCCCAACCATACATCATCAAAAGCAGGAGTGGATGTGTTCGGCTACAAGAAGGTGTGAACGTCCAACCAAAGTTTGTAAAAAGCAGTTAAGAAAAGGTTTGAATATCCAACCAAACATAATCAAAAGCGGGAGCATAGCTTTTCGACTGCAAGTAGGTGTGAATGTCAGATCATAATTTGCAAAAAGCTGATGAGAAAGGGTGAGAATGTCCGACTGCACACCATCAAATGCGGGAGCGGAGTTGTTCGGCTGCAAGTAGGTGTGAATGTCCAGCCATAATTACTCACAAACGGGTAAGAAAAGGTAGTATTGCCAGACCATACATGATCAAAACAGGGAGCGGAGGTGGTTCAGCTGCAAGAAGGTGTGAATGTCTCACTAAAGTTCAAATATAAAGTTCAAAACAAAAGCGGGAGGAGAGGTCTTCGGATGAGAGTGGTTGAGAATTTCCAACCATAATCTATAAAATTCGGTGAAAAAAAGGTGTGATAGAACACTAAAAGGTGGAGCGGAAGTGTTCGGCTGCAAGAAGGTGTGAATGTCCGACTATATTTGGTGAAAAGCAGGTGAAGCAAGGTCTGAATGCCCAACCTTACATTATCAAAAGCGAGATCAGAGGTGTTTGGCTGCAAGAAGGCCATAGTCTGCCAAAAGCGGGTAAGCTGCGAATGACCAACTAAATATCAACAAAAGTGGGGGCGGAGGTCTTCGGATGCAACTGGGTGTGAACATCCCACCATACAAGTATGGTGGAGAGGAAGCTGTGAACAGCCGACCATAGTTTGCAAAAAGCGGGTGAGACAAGGTGCGAATGTCCAACCATACATGATCAAAACAGGGAGCGGAGGTGTTTGGCTGTGACAAGGTGTGAATGTCCACCCAAAATTAATGAAAAGCGGGCAAAAAGTAGGTTTGAATGCCCAAGCATACATCATCAAAAGAAGGAGTGGATGTGTTCGGCTACAAGAAGGTTTGAATGTCCGAGCATAGTTTGTAAAAAGCGGGTAAGATAAGGTGCGAATGCCCGACAATGTATAATCAAAAGAGGGAGCAGAGGTTTTCGGCTACACGAAGGTTTGAATGTCTGACCATAGTTTGTAAAAAGCGGGTAAGAAAAGGTTCAAATGCCTGACTATACACCATCAAAAGCAGGAGCGGAGATGTTCCGCTATAAGACGGTGTGAATGTCCGACCATAGTTGGTAAAAAGCGGGTAAGAAAAGGTTAAAATACCCGACTGTACACAATCAATAGCGGGAGCGGAGTTGTTCGGCTACAAGAAGGTGTGAAAGTCCAACCATCGTTTGTAAAAAGCTGGTAAGAAAAGGTTCGAATGCCCGAATATATACCATCAAAAGCGGAAGCGGAGGTGTTCGGCTGCAAGAAGGTGTGAACGTCCGACCAAAGTTGGCCAAAAGCAGTAAAGAAAAGGTTCGAATATCCAAACATAATTAAAAGCGAGAGAGATTGTGTTCAGCTGCAAGTAGGTGTGAATATCCAGCCATAATTTCTCACAAACGGGTAAGAAAATGTAGTATTGCCACACCATACATGATCAAAACAGGGAGCGGAGATGGTTTAGCTGCAAAAAGGGGTGAATGTCCAACTAAAGTTCAAATATATTAACAAAAGCGGGAGGAGAGGTCTTCGGATTAGAGTGGTTGAAATTTCCAACCATAATCTATAAAATGCGGTGAAAAAAAAAGGTGTGAAGGAATTAATTTTATAGCAAAATCCGAAATCATGCATAACTCCGCATAAGGAACGTATTGCTCAACCTAAGGGATGCTTCTTTCTCATTCAGGGTAATATGAGGAACTTTATGCTTGATACATTTTAGACATGGATAACTATGAAGGACAAAGCAATTTTAACTTGGTTTGAGCAAAGCAATTCATTTTATAGGAAAATCCGAAATCGTGCAGGACTCATGAAAGTAAGCTTATTCTCGGATTCCTGATCCTCCAGTGTTGCTCTTTCCTATACTGCAAAATACAGCCTTGTTCTTTGTTGAAATCGATATAGACATTGATAAATATGAAGGACAAAGCAGTTTCCACTTTGTTTGAGTGAAGGAATTAATTTTATAGCAAAATCCCAAATCAAGCAGAACGTATGAAAATAAGCGTGTTTTCGGATTCCTGATCCTTCAGTGTTGCTATTTCTTCTACTGCAAAATACAATGTTGTTCTTTGTTGAAGTCAATCTAGACATTGATAAATATGAAGGACAAAGCAGTTTTAACATAGTTTGAGTAAAGGAATTCATTTTATACATAAAATCCCAAATCATGCAGAACGTATGAAAATAAGCTTATTCTCGGATTCCTGTTCCTTCAAGTGTTGCTCTTTCTACTACTGCAAAATACAATGTTGTTCTTTGTTGAAGTAAATCTAGACATTGATAAATATGAAGGACAAAGCAGTTTTCACTTGGTTTGAGTGAAGGAATTCATTTTATACATAAAATCCCAAATCATGCAGAACGTATGAAAAGAAGCTTATTCTCGGATTCCTGATCCTTCAGTGTTGCTTTTTCTTCTACTGCAAAATACAATGTTGTTCTTTGTTGAAGTCGATCTAGACATTGATAAATATGAAGGACAAAGCAGTTTTAACTTGGTCTGAGTGAAGGAATTCATTTTATACATAAAATCCCAAATCATGCAGAACGTATGAAAATAAGCTTATTCTCGGATTACTGATCCTTCAGTGTTGCTCTTTCTTCTACTGCAAAATCCAGTGTTGTTCTTTGTTGAAGTCAATCTAGACATTGATAAATATGAAGGACAAAGCAGTTTTAACATAGTTTGAGTGAAGGCATTCATTTATAGTAAAATCAATAATCGTGCAGAACTCATGAAAATAAGCTTATTCTCGGATTCCTAAAACTTTTGATTTGCTCTTTCTTTACTGCAAAGTACAATGTTGTTCTTTGTTGAAGTCGATCTAGACATTGATAAATATGAAGGACAAAGCAGTTTTCACTTGGTTTGAGTGAAGGATTTGCAGCTGAAAACCTCCCGCTCCCGCTTTTGATTGTGTATAGTCGGAATTTCGAGCCTTTTCTTCCCCGGTTTTTAAAAATTATGGTTGGACATTCAGACCTTGCAGCCGAAGACCTCCACTCCCTCTTTTGATCATATATTGTCGGGCATTCGCACCTTGTCTTACCCGCTTTTTACAAACTATAGTCAGACATTCACACCTTGCAGCTGAACCACCTCAGCTCCCTGTTTTGATCATGTATGGTCTGGCAATACTACCTTTTCTTACCCGTTTGTGAGTAATTATGGCTGGACATTCACACCTTCTTACAGCGGAACACCTCCGCTCCCTCTTTTGATGGTGTATGTTTGGGCATTCGAACCTTTTCTTACCCGCTTTTCACAAACTATGCTCGGACATTCAAACCTTCTTGTAGCCGAACACATCCACTCCTGCTTTTGATGATGTATGGTTTGGCATTCAAACCTACTTGTTGCCCGCTTTTCATTAATTTTGGGTGGACATTCACACCTTGTCACAGCCAAACACCTCCGCTCCCTGTTTTGATCATGTATGGTTGGACATTCGCACCTTTTCTCACCCGCTTTTTGCCAACTATGGTCGGCTGTTCACAGCTTCCTCTCCACCATACTTGTATGGTGGGATATTCACACCCACTTGCATCCGAAGACCTTCTGTTGATATTTAGTCGGTCATTCGCAGCTTACCCGCTTTTGGCAAACTATGGCCTTAATGCAGCCAAACACCTCTGATCTCGCTTTTGATGATGTAAGGTTGGGCATTCAGACCTTGCTTCACCTGCTTTTCACCAAATATAGTCGGACATTCACACCTTCTTGCAGCCGAACACTTCCGCTCCACCTTCTAGTGTTCTATCACACCTTTTTTTTCACCGCATTTTATAGATTATGGTTGGAAATTCTCAACCACTCTCATCCGAAGACCTCTCCTCCCGCTTTTGTTAATATATTTGAACTTTAGTCGGACATTCACACCTTCTTGCAGCTGAACCACCTCCGCTCCCTGTTTTGATCATGTATGGTCTGGCAATACTACCTTTTCTTACCCGTTTGTTAGTAATTATGGCTGGACATTCACACCTACTTGCAGCCGAACACCACCTCTCCCGCTTTTGATGATGTATGGACCGGCATTCTTACCTTTTCTAACACATTTTTCAGCAATTATGGTCGGAGATTCACACTTACTCACAGCCGAAAAACTCCGCTCCCGCATTTGATGGTGTATAGTCGGGCATTCTCACCCTTTCTCATCAGCTTTTTGCAAATTATGATCTGACATTCACACCTGCTTTTGATAATGTATGGTTTGGCATTCGCACCTTTTCTTACCCATTTTTCAGTAATTATGGGTGGATATTCACACCTTCTTGCAACTGAACACCTCCTCTCCCGCTATTGATTGTGTACAGTCGGGTATTTTAACCTTTTCTTACCCGCTTTTTACCAAATATGGTCGGACATTCACACCGTCTTACAGCGGAACACCTCTGCTCCCGCTTTTGATGGTGTATAGTCAGGCATTTGAACCTTTTCTTACCCGCTTTTTACAAACTATGGTCGGAAATTCAAACCTTCTTGTAGCCGAAAACCTCCGCTCCCTCTTTTGATTATACATTGTTGGGCATTCGCACCTTATTTACAAACTATAGTCAGATATTCACACCTTGCAGCTGAGCCACCTCAGCTCCCTGTTTTGATAGTGTATGTTCGGGCATTCGAACCTATTCTTACCCCCTTTTTACAAACTATGCTCGGAGATTCACACCTACTCACAGCCGAACAACTCCGCTCCCGCATTTGATGATGTCTTGTCCGGCATTCTAGTCTCTTCTAACACATTTTTCAGCAATTATGGTTGGACATTCACACCTACTCACAGCCGAACACTTCCGCTCCCGCATTTGATGGTGTATAGCCGGGCATTCTCACCCTTTCTCATCAGCTTTTTGCAAATTATGATCTGACATTCACACCTACTTGCAGTCGAACAGCTCTGCTCCCGCTTTTGATTATGTTTGGTTGGATATTCGAACCTTTTCTTAACTGCTTTTTACAAACTTTGGTCGGACGTTCACACCTTCTTGCAGCCGAACACATCCACTTCCACTTTTGATGGTATATATTCGGGCATTCGAACCTTTTCTTACCCGCTTTTTACAAACCGTGGTCGGACTTTCACACCTTCTTGTAGCCAAACAACTCCGCTCCCCCTATTGATTGTGTACAGTCGGGTATTTTAACCTTTTCTTACCCGTTTTTTACCAACTATGGTCGGACATTTACACCTTCTTACAGCGGAACACCTCCGCTCCCTCTTTTGATGGTCTATGTTCGGGCATTCGAACCTTTTCTTACCCGCTTTTTACAAACTATGGTCGGACATTCAAACTTTCTTGTAGGGTACACATCCACACAACCGAACACATCCACTCCTGCTTTTGATGATGTATGGTTGGGCATTTTCACCTTTTCTTACCCATTTTTCAGTAATTATGGGTGGACATTCACACCTTCTTGCAGCTGAACAACTCCTCTCCCGCTTATGATCATGTGCGGTTTGATATTCGAAAATTTTCTTTCATGTTTTAAAGCAATTATTGATGGACATTCAAATCTTCTTGTAGCCGAACACATCCACTCCTGCTTTTGATGATGTATTGTAACCTTTTCTTACCCGCTTTTTACAAACTATAGTCGGAAAGTCCAACCATGGTTTGTAAAAAGCTGGTAAGAAAATGTTCGAATGCCCGAATATATACCATCAAAAGCGGAAGCGGAGGTGTTCGACTGCAAGTAGGTGTGAATGTCCAGCCATAATTACTCACAAACGGGTAAGGAAAGGTAGTATTGCCAGACCATACATGATCAAAACAGGGAGCTGAGGTGGTTCAGCTGCAAGGTGTGAATGTCTGACTATAGTTTGTAAAAAGCGGGTAAGACAAGGTGCGAATGCCTGACAATATATGATCAAAAGAGGGAGTGGAGGTCTTCGGCTGCAAGGTCTGAATGTCCAACCATAATTTCTAAAAACCGGGTAAGAAAAGGCTCGAAATTCCGACTATACACAATCAAAAGCGGGAGCGGGAGGTTTTCAGCTGCAAATCCTTCACTCAAACCAAGTGAAAACTGCTTTGTCCTTCATATTTATCAATGTCTAGATCGACTTCAACAAGAATCCGAGAATAAGCTTATTTTCATGAGTTCTGCACGATTATTGATTTTACTATAAATGAATGCCTTCACTCAAACTATGTTAAAACTGCTTTGTCCTTCATATTTATCAATGTCTAGATTGACTTCAACAAAGAACAACACTGGATTTTGCAGTAGAAGAAAGAGCAACACTGAAGGATCAGTAATTCGAGAATAAGCTTATTTTCATACGTTCTGCGTGATTTGGGATTTTATGTATAAAATGAATTCCTTCACTCAAACCAAGTTAAAACTGCTTTGTCCTTCATATTTATCAATGTCTAGATCGACTTCAACAAAGAACAACATTGTATTTTGCAGTAGAAGAAAAAGCAACACTGAAGGATCAGGAATCCGAGAATAAGCTTCTTTTCATACGTTCTGCATGATTTGGGATTTTATGTATAAAATGAATTCCTTCACTCAAACCAAGTGAAAACTGCTTTGTCCTTCATATTTATCAATGTCTAGATTTACTTCAACAAAGAACAACATTGTATTTTGCAGTAGTAGAAAGAGCAACACTTGAAGGAACAGGAATCCGAGAATAAGCTTATTTTCATACGTTCTGCATGATTTGGGATTTTATGTATAAAATGAATTCCTTTACTCAAACTATGTTAAAACTGCTTTGTCCTTCATATTTATCAATGTCTAGATTGACTTCAACAAAGAACAACATTGTATTTTGCAGTAGAAGAAATAGCAACACTGAAGGATCAGGAATCCGAAAACACGCTTATTTTCATACGTTCTGCTTGATTTGGGATTTTGCTATAAAATTAATTCCTTTACTCAAACAAAGTGGAAACTGCTTTGTCCTTCATATTTATCAATGTCTATATCGATTTCAACAAAGAACAAGGCTTTATTTTGCAGTATAGGAAAGAGCAACACTGGAGGATCAGGAATCCGAGAATAAGCTTACTTTCATGAGTCCTGCACGATTTCGGATTTTCCTATAAAATGAATTGCTTTGCTCAAACCATGTTAAAATTGCTTTGTCCTTCATAGTTATCCATGTCTAAAATGTATCAAGCATAAAGTTCCTCATATTACCCTGAATGAGAAAGAAGCATCCCTTTGGTTGAGCAATACGTTCCTTATGCGGAGTTATGCATGATTTCGGATTTTGCTATAAAATTCATTCCTTCACACCTTTTTTTTTCACCACATTTTATAGATTATGGTTGGAAATTTCAACCACTCTAATCCGAAGACCTCTCCTCCCGCTTTTGTTAATATATTTGAACTTTAGTTGGACATTCACCCCTTTTTGCAGCTAAACCCCCTCCGCTCCCTGTTTTGATCATGTATGGTCTGGCAATACTACATTTTCTTACCCGTTTGTGAGTAATTATGGCTGGATATTCACACCTACTTGCAGCTGAACACAATCTCTCTCACTTTTAATTATGTTTGGATATTCGAACCTTTTCTTTACTGCTTTTTGCCAACTTTGGTCGGACGTTCACACCTTCTTGCAGCCGAACACCTCCGCTTCCGCTTTTGATGGTATATATTCGGGCATTCGAACCTTTTCTTACCAGCTTTTTACAAACGATGGTTGGACTTTCACACCTTCTTGTAGCCGAACAACTCCGCTCCTGCTATTGATTGTGTACAGTCGGGTATTTTAACCTTTTCTTACCCGCTTTTTACCATCTATGGTCGGACATTCACACCGTCTTACAGCGGAACATCTCCGCTCCCGCTTTTGATGGTGTATAGTCAGGCATTTGAACCTTTTCTTACCCGCTTTTTACAAACTATGGTCGGACATTCAAACCTTCGTGTAGCCGAAAACCTCTGCTCCCTCTTTTGATTATACAATGTCGGGCATTCGCACCTTATCTTACCCGCTTTTTACAAACTATAGTCAGATATTCACACCTTGCAGCTGAACCACCTCAGCTCCCTGTTTTGATCATGTATGGTCTGGCAATACTACCTTTTCTTACCCCTTTGTGAGTAATTATGGCTGGACGTTCACACCTACTTAAAGTCGAACAGCTCTGCTCCCGCTTTTGATTATGTTTGGTTGGATATTCGAACCTTTTCTTACCAGCTTTTTACAAACCATGGTTGTACTTTCACATCTTCTTGTAGCCGAACAACTCCGCTCCCCCTATTGATTGTGTACAGTCGGGTATTTTAACCTTTTCTTTCCCACTTTTTACCAACTATGGTCGGACATTCACACCTTCTTACAGCGGAACACCTCCGCTCCCTCTTTTGAAGGTGTATGTTTGGGCATTCGAACCTTTTCTTACCCGCTTTTTACAAACTATGCTCGGACATTGAAACCTTCTTGTAGCCGAACACATCCACTCCTTCTTTTGATGATGTATGCTTGGGCATTCAAACCTACTTTTTGCCCGCTTTTCATTAATTTTGGGTGGACATTCACACCTTGTCACAGCCAAACACCTCCGCTCCCTGTTTTGATCATGTATGGTTGGACATTCGCACCTTGTCTCACCCGCTTTTTGCAAACTATGGTCGGCTGTTCACAGCTTCCTCTCCACCATACTTGTATGGTGGGATGTTCACACCCAGTTGCATCCGAAGACCTCTGCCCCCACTTTTGTTGATATTTAGTTGGTCATTCGCAGCTTACCCGCTTTTGGCAAACTATGGCCTTCTTGCAGCCAAACACCTCTGATATCGCTTTTGATAATGTAAGGTTGGGCATTCAGACCTTGCTTCACCTGCTTTTCACCAAATATAGTCGGACATTCACACCTTCTTGCAGCCGAACACTTCCGCTCCACCTTTTAGTGTTCTATCAAACCTTTTTTTCACCGAATTTTATAGATTATGGTGGGAAATTCTCAACCACTCTCATCCGAAGACCTCTCCTCCCGCTTTTGTTAATATATTTGAACTTTAGTGAGACATTCACACCTTCTTGCAGCTGAACCACCTCCGCTCCCTGTTTTGATCATGTATGGTCTGGCAATACTACCTTTTCTTACCCGTTAGTGAGTAATTATGGCTGGACATTCACACCTACTTGCAGCCGAACACCACCTCTCTCGCTTTTGATGATGTATGGACCGGCATTCTTACCTTTTCTAACACATTTTTCAGAAATTACGGTCGGAGATTCACACCTACTCACAGCCGAACAACTCCGCTCCCGCATTTGATGGTGTGCAGTCGGACATTCTCACCCTTTCTCATCAGCTTTTTGCAAATTATGATCTGACATTCACACCTACTTGCAGTCGAAAAGCTATGCTCCCGCTTTTGATTATGTTTGGTTGGATATTCAAACCTTTTCTTAACTGCTTTTTACAAACTTTGGTTGGACGTTCACACCTTCTTGTAGCCGAACACATCCACTCCTGCTTTTGATGATGTATGGTTGGGCATTTGCACCTTTTTTCTACCCATTTGTCAGGAATAATGGGTGGACATTCACACCTTCTTGCAGCTGAACACCTCCTCTCCCACTTATGATCATGTGCGGTTTGATTTTCGAAAATTTTCTTTCATGTTTTCTAGCAATTATTGATGGACATTTAGACCTTCTTGCAGCTGAACACCTCCGCTCCTGCTTTTGATCATACCTTGTCAGGCATTCGCACCATGTCTTACCCGCTTTTTACAAACTTTAGTCGAACATTTACACCTTTTTGCAGCCGAACACCACCTCTCTCGCTTTTGATGATGTATGGTCTGGAATTCTTTCCTTTTCTAACACATTTTTCAGCAATTATGGTCGGACATTCACACCTACTCAGAGCCGAACACCTCCGCTCCCGCATTTGATGGTGTATAGTCGGGCATTCTCACCCTTTCTCATCAGCTTTTTGCAAATTATGATCTGACATTCACACCTACTTGCAGTCGAAAAGCTCTGCTCCCGCTTTTGTGTTTGGTTGGATATTCAAACCTTTTCTTAACTGCTTTTTACAAACTTTGGTTGGACGTTCACACCTTCTTGTAGCCGAACACATCCACTCCTGCTTTTGATGATGTATGGTTGGGCATTTGCACCTTTTTTCTACCCATTTTTCAGCAATTATGGTCGGACATTCACACCTACTCAGAGCCGAACACCTCCGCTCCCGCATTTGATGGTGTATAGTCGGGCATTCTCACCCTTTCTCATCAGCTTTTTGCAAATTATGATCTGACATTCACACCTGCTTTTGATAATGTATGGTTGGGCATTCGCACCTTTTTTTACCCATTTTTCAGGAATTATGGGTGGACATTCACACCTTCTTGCAGCTGAACACCTCCTCTCCTTCTTATGATCATGTGCGGATGATATTCGAAAATTTTCTTTCATGTTTTAAAGCAATTATTGATGGACATTCAGACCTTCTTGCAAATGAACCACTCTGCTCCCGCTTTTGATGGTGTATAGTCGGGCTTTCGAGCCTTTCCTTCCCGGTTTTTACAAATTATGGTTGGACATTCAGACCTTCTTGCAGCCGAACACCTCCGCTCCCTCTTTTGATCATACATTGTCGGGCATTAGCACCTTTTCTTACCCGCTTTTTACAAACCATAGTCGGACTTTCACATCTTTTAGTAGCCGAACAACTCCGCTCCCGCTATTGATTGTGTACAGTCGGGTATTTTAACCTTTTCTTACCTGCTTTTTACCAACTATGGTCGGACATTCACACCTTCTTACAGCGGAACACCTCCGCTCCCTCTTTTGATGGTGTATGTTCGGGCAGTCAAACTTTTTCTTACCTGCTTTTTACAAACTATGGTCAGACATTCAACCCTTCTTGGAGCCGAACACATCCACTCCTGCTTTTGATTATGTATAGTTGGGCATTCGCACCTTTTCTTACCCATTTTTCAGTAATTATGGGTGTACATTCACACCTTCTTGCAGCCAAACACCTCCGCTCCCTCTTTTGATCATACATTTTCGGGCATTCGCACCTTTTCTTACCCGCTTTTTACAAACCATGGTCGGACTTTCACACCTTTTAGTAGCCGAACAACTCCGCACCCGCTACTGATTGTGTACAGTCGGGTATTTTAACCTTTTCTTACCCGTTTTTTACCAACTATGGTCGGACATTCACACCTTCTTACAGCGGAACACCTCCGCTCCCTCCTTTGATGGTGTATGTTCGGGCATTCGAACCTTTTCTTACCCACTTTTTACAAACTATGGTCAGACGTTCAAACCTTCTTGTAGCCGAACATATCCACTCCTGCTTTTGATGATGTATGGTTGGGCATTCGAACCTACTTGTTGCCCGCTTTTCATTAATTATGGGTGGACATTCACACCTTGTCTCAGCCAAACACCTCCGCTCCCTGTTTTGATCATGTATGGTTTGACATTCGCACCTTTGCTTACCCTCTTTTTATACTGATTGCTCAAGATTAAGTTGTTCTTTCTCAAACTACAAAATTTTTTTAATTGTTGAAACTTGATTTGAAGTGGATAAATAAGGAAGACAAACAGTTTTAAGTCAGGCTGATAGCAATTAATTTTATAGCAAAATCTGTATTTCGTCATTTGTCGAGAGATGCTTATTGCTGACGAAGTTCTTTCTCATTCTACAAAGTACAACGTTGTTTATCATTGAAACTTGATTAGACATGAATAAATATGAAGGACAAAGCAGTCTTAACATGGTTTGAGTTAAGGAATTCGTTTTATAGGAGAATCCGAATTCGTGCATAACTCGTAAAATAGAGCTTATTTTCGGATTCCTGAAGAATGAGTCTGGTTCTTTCTCATAATACAAAGTTTGTTGTTTATTGTTGAAACTTCATCAGACCGTTAGATATAGTCGGACTCACCTCGACGCACGGCTTGGGATCTGGAACCAGTACTCTTGAGAGGGGTTGGACTCTCTTCCACTCTGGAGTTGCCCGTGGTGAGAGGCGCAGAGCAGGTGTGGGCATACTTATTGCCCCCCGGCTGTGTGCCAGTACATTGGGGTTTACCCAAGTGAACGAGAGGGTAGCCTCCCTCCGCCTTTGGGTGGGGGGACGAGTCCTGACTGTTGTTTGTGCCTATGCGCCAAACAGCAGTTCAGAGTACCTACCCTTTTTGGAGTCTCTGGGGGAGGCACTGGAGAATTCTCCTACCGGAGACTCCCTCATTCTGCTGGGGGACTTCAATGCTCACGTGGGCAATGACAGTGAGACCTGGAGGGGTGTGATTGGGAGGAACGGCCCCCCCGATCTGAATCAGAGTGGTGTTATGTTGTTGGACTTCTGTGCCAGTCATAGACTGTCCATAACGAACACCATGTTCAGGCATAAGGGTGTCCATATGTGCACTTGGCACAAGGACACCCTTGGCCGCAGTTCGATGATCGACTTTGTGGTTGTATCATCGGACTTGCGGCCGTATGTCCTGGACACTCGGGTGAAGAGAGGGGCGGAGCTGTCAACTGATCACCACCTGGTGGTGAGTTGGCTCCGCTGGTGGGGGAGGATGCCGATCAGACCTGGCAGGCCCAAACGTATTGTGAGGGTCTGCTGGGAGCGTTTGTCAGAATCCCCCGTCAGAAGGAGCTTTAACTCCCACCTCCGGCAGAGCTTCAACCATATTTGAGGTGGGGGACATTGAGTCCGAATGGGTCATGTTCCGTGACTCCATTGCCGAGGCAGCTGGTCGGAGTTGTGGCCGTAAGGTGGTCGGTGCCTGTCGTGGCGGCAACCCTCAAACCTGCTGGTGGACACCAGTGGTGAGGGAAGCCGTCAAGCTGAAGAAGGAGTCCCATCGGGCCTTTTTGGCCAGTGGGACCCTGGAAGAAGCTGATAGGTACCGACGGGCCAGACAGGCCGCGGCTTCGGCGGTTGCTGAGGCAAAAACTCGGGCCTGGGAGGAGTTCGGTGAGACCATGGAGAACGATTTCCGGACGGCCTCGAAAAGATTCTGGTCCACCATCCGGCGTCTCAGGGGGGGGGAAGCGGCTCACAGTCAACACTGTTTACAGTGGGGACGGGGCTTTGCTGACCTCAACTAGGGATGTTGTGAGTCGGTGGGGGGAGTACTTCGAGGAACTCTTCAATCCTACCAACACGTGCTCGGAAGAGGCAGAGTCGGAGAGCTCGGAGACGGGGCCTCCCATTTCTGGGGCTGAGGTTGCCGAGGTGGTTAAAAAGCTCCTCGGTGGCAAGGCCCCGGGGGTGGATGAGGTCCGACCTGAGTTTCTCAAGGCTCTGGATGTTGTAGGGTTGTCTTGGCTGACACGCCTCTGCAGTATCGCGTGGACATCGGGGACAGTGCCTCTGGACTGGCAGATTGGGGTGGTGGTCCCCCTCTATACCCTCGGCAGGATCCTGGAGGGTGCATGGGAGTTCGCCCAACCAGTCTACATGTGTTTTGTGGACTTGGAGAAAGCGTTCGACCGTGTCCCTTGTGGAGTCCTGTGGGGGGTGCTCCGGGAATATGGAGTGTCGGACCCCTTGATAGGGGCCGTTCGGTCTCTGTATGACCGGTGCCAGAGTTTGGTCCGCATTGCCGGCAGTAAGTCGGATACGTTTCCGGTGAGAGTTGGACTCCGTCAGGGCTGCCCTTTGTCACCGATTCTGTTCCTAACTTTTATGGACAGAATTTCTAGGCGGAGCCAGGGCGTTGAGGGTGTCCCATTTGGCGACCTCAGAATCGGGTCTCTGCTTTTTGCAGATGATGTGGTTCTGTTAGCGTCGTCAGGCCGTGACCTTCAGCTCTCACTGGAGTGATTCGCAGCCGAGTGTGAAGCGGCTGGGATGAGAATCAGCACCTCCAAATCCGAGACTATGGTTCTCAGCCGGAAAAGGGTGGAATGCTCTCTCCGGGTCGGGAATGAGATCCTTCCCCAAGAGGAGGAGTTCAAGTATCTCGGGGTCTTGTTCACGAGTGACGGACGAATGGAGCGGGAGATTGACGGGCGGATCGGTGCGGCGCCTGCAGTGTTGCAGGCTCTGCACCGACCCGTCGTTGTGAAGAGGGAGCTGAGCCAGAAGGCGAAGCTCTCTACTTACTGGTCAATCTACGTTCCCATCCTCACCTATGGTCACGAGTTGTGGGTAGTGACCGAAAGAACAAGATCGCGAATACAAGCGGCCGAAATGGGTTTCCTCCGCAGGGTGTCTGGGCTCTCCCTTAGAGATAGGGTGAGAAGCTCAGTCATCCGGGAGGGGCTCGGAGTAGAACCGCTGCTCCTCCGCATTGAGAGGAGTCAGATGAGGTGGCTCGGGCATCTGGTTAGGATGCCCCCTGGGCGCCTCCCTGGGGAGGTGTTCCGGGCACGTCCCACTGGGAGGAGACCCCGGGGGAGACCCAGGACACGTTGGAGAGACTATGTCTCTCGGCTGGCCTGGGAACGCCTCGGGGTCCCCCCGGAAGAGCTGGAGGAAGTGGCCGGGGACAGAGACGTCTGGGTTTCTCTGCTCAAGCTGCTGCCCCCGCGACCCGACCCCCGGATAAGCGGCAGATGATGGATGGATGGATGGATATATCCTCCACCAACCAGACTTACAACCCCCGACTAGGGTAGCAGAATTTCTAAGCATCTGTACCCCAAAACTACTATCAAAAATATATAAATTATTGTCTAAGATAGATGACACAATGTCTCTTCCATCCTCAAAATGGGAGGCAGATTTATCCATCAGTTCTGGTCATAGCTTCTAACCACAAATATGTTTGAACACCTTCATAAAGACTCGAAATCCTAATTTACAGCTCATACAATACAAAATCCTTCATAGAACACACTATACAGGACAAAGGATGTTCAGGATGGGTCTAACACACTCAAACATCTGCTCACATTGCACAGATAACACACCTGATGATTATGCACACGCTTTGTGGTTTTTCTGCGCCTGTCCAGAAGTTCTGGCTTGAAGTCTGTGAGGACCTATCAACATGGCTAAAGTGTAGCATCCCTGCATGCCCCACACTGTGCATACTGGGTGACTTAGACAACATCAACATGGAAATTAACTCAGCACACATGGTTGTCACAGTTTGTTTTTTGTAGAGGTCCTCCTGGGTGGGGTTGGGTTGAGTGGGGTGGGGCGGGATGGGTACCTTCTGGGGGTACAGTAGCTCCCAGAATATGGTCGCTGCAGCCTCGAGCCTGGTGGACATCAGGCCCTCCTGCCCATTGTTGGCTCCCAGGTAGCGGGGATGCCTATTGCAGCCAGTCCCTGGCTGCCCTCTCTGGGGGAGAGTAGCTCCCCCGGTATATATCCCCATACCCCTCTCCCTTCTGGCTCCTGTACACAGCACACACTCACACATGAAGGGTTTTGGGGGCGTGTGTGTTCGGTGGGGTGTAGTGGATGGGGCCACGTAGGTGGTCCCCTTTGGTTGCACTCTGCAGTTCCCTGCCCCTGTTTTAATTACACCTTAGACATTACTACTTATCAAACACACTCACACACACACATTAGGTCTTGGGGGGTGGTTACACTGAGTGGCATCTGGTGGGCGGGGCTCTTTGGGTATGTAGGCTGCCCAGAGTGCCGCGCTCCCAGTTCTACAAGTTTGGCTGCCCCTCAATTTTAATTGCTCACTATTAGAAAATATTGAAGAGCCAGAAGGGTGAGGGGAGGGGTCTTCTTCGCACACCCCTGCTTCCTGGTGTCTGCTCGGGGCAGGAGGGGCCAGGAGGATTAATTAATTGTTCTGCTGGTTCGGGGTCTGTGGTGGCTGGGGGGTTGCTGGCCTCCTGGTGTGCCCGCTGCACTACACCCCAGCAGAGTCGAGGGAGGTAGGATATGTGGATGTGTGGATGTATGGGACGTGAAAGTGTGTGTGGTAATGATTGGGCCTGGATCTGGGACTTGCTGTCGCCTGGCCTGCCTGTGTTTCTCCCGATGGGGCATCAGCGTTGCCTCTCCCCACTGCTCGCGACTTCACCCACCTGTGGGCACGTCTTGACTCCCAGGGCACTTGGCCAGGGGCGCTGGGGCAGGCGCTGACCCACTTTGTGGCTGTCTGGGGCGCTTGGCCCTCCTGGGTATTGGGTGGGGCCTCTGCCAGGGGGTTTGGGGGCGCTCAGGCTCCTGGGGCCCAGGTCCAGTGCACGGCCCATGTCTGGGCGGCTGGGGCCTGGCGGGGTCGGTGGGCTGTTACCCCTGGTTCCCGGAGTGCCTCTGCCCTATGCTTATGGGGGCTCTTTCCGGGGGCTTCCTCTGCAGTCTTCTGGGTGGATGCGTGGTTGCCCCTGCGGTGGGCTGCCTGGGTTCTGTGCTCTGTGGGGGCTGCTGGTGGCCTGGGTCTTGTGGCCCTCTCTGCCTGCTTCTGATTGCTTGGAGGGGGGGGGCTGTGGATTGTGGCCCTGTACGCTTATACACTCATAACTAAGCACGGTTATCATGTAGGTCCTGTGCCATGGGTGTTGCATGTTCTCACACACACACACACACATTCATTAGTCCAGTAGCATGGTCACTAAGCAGTTGATGTATTATCATGTCGTCTCAGGTCATCTATATCCACAGCTGTGTTGTATGCGATTGCCGCTTCTTGTGCTTGTTTTTGTTTGTTTGTGTGTTTGTTTTTTCTCTGCTTGTCTGCTTTCAGGTGCTCCTGGTGGCGCTAAGGCTGGATTCCCCTCAGAGGCCATGGATTGTTGTCTGTTTTGTTTTTTACAGGTGTAGCAGCTGGTTGTCTGGTTTTTGTTTCTATTTTTGTTCTGTTTCCTCTTCTTTCCTCTTCTTCTTTCCTTGTCCCCCGGTCCGGTTCAGTTCAGTTCATGTCATATATTGTAAACAGAAATAAATAAATGTGCATCAAGGGGAGCTTTACATTTATAAAACTTCCCTTGGCAAAGCAAATCTGTTTGGCATCAAAGGTATTCAGACTACAATTCTTCTGACATAATGCTGAACAGGACAAGGGGAAAAAAAAAAAAAGTAAAGAAGACAGTTCTGCCGAATGTCAGGGACTAGACCTGTTCTAAGTTCTATACTTTTTAAAAGGGGCATGTTTATCAACTATGGAATTAGAAGATTTACAAAAATGGTCAAGTGCTAGATCTTCATCTGAGATTTTAACAGTGTCATATAACTTTTCAACAGATCAGTTAAAAAAAAGCCTGCTCATGGAGATGTTTCAGGATCTGGATACCAAGCGTGGACCTAATGTTTTCATTTTTGCAATTCTGATACAGGCTATTGAGCAGTTATAACTAACACCAAGTTCAGATACTGCGGATATTCTACCTTTGATTTGTTAAGATTGAGCCAATCAGGGACAACCTTGAAGGATCTCTTTGGTTTTGTAGGATCAGTAATTACCTGAGAAAGGTTGATATTGGTACACACCTTTTTTAAATGATCAGAGGCAGAGTTCAACTTGTTTAAATTAAAATTGCCACACAGAGATTGGGTTTAGGCCACATGCACACAGAATGACATCAACAAATATAAGAAATATTAAACATTTACACATAGATTTTTGAATACATGTAGAGGAATGATACTTTGAAATGTGCTCATTGCGGAGTTATGATCAGTTGAGTAATGAAGGTTGAACTATTCTGGGAAAGAGGTTCTATTCCCAGCATCATGATGGACACTCCTGATATAGAAGGTTTCGCTAACGCATTGGAATTGTTTTACTATTTTCATATGCATGTGCAATGAAGAATTGCTTGCTGCTGATAAATGCAAAGAAGAACAGCTTACACATAGATGCTCACATATAGGTTGCTGAATGCAATGAAGACCTGCTTATCCAGTAAAGTTCAATGTCAATGTGTAATATTCAATTAGGATTTGCAAAACAGTGAAGTTAAACAATGAATGGGTCCATAGTCGGTATGAGAAGACTACAGGAATATTTACCTGGGTGTACGTTCAAACAGAGATGAGAAAATTGCGATAAATAATTGTTTGTTTGTTTGTTAGTATGTATAGGAATGTTATGTGTATAAACTGTGTTGAGTTATAGTTACTCAGTAGTGTCTCAGTGAAACAACCGACGGGGGATGCCTTGCGGTGACAACAAAAGCAGTGTTTTACTGATCAGTCAAGTTGCTCCAGTGTACTCCATACAAACTGGTTGGCTACTGAAGGGATAGAAAATGGGGAATTCTTGTTTTAAAGCAATCAAGGAATTAGATGGGAAAAATACATGTTTTAACGGGACCCAGACAATATTAAATACTCAGACAGATGGGAGAAGAAGTGTAGTTTTGTAGGAAATCACAAAATTATTACATAGAATTAGTGAAATCAATTGAAGAATGCCTTTCTGAAGAGCTGTTTACCACAGATGAGCAGCTTTGCGACCAAGCACAATGTAGATCGCTTTACTGACAAAATGATCTAATTTAATGGATTGGTTTAGACATGCATAACAGCATTTTAAGAACAAAGAGAGAAACAAAAAGGGACAACGCTTCATGGTGGAAGGTGATGTATAAATAAAAGTGTATATGATGAAGGGGGTGGCAACACCCATTCCGAAATCCCGCCATTCCGACATCCCGCTATTCCGACATACCACCATTCCGACATACCACCATTCCGACATGCAAACGTCCCACCATTCCGACGTTCAAATGTCCCACCATTCCGACAAGGCTTTCTGTATAAGGAAATGTGTGTTACTCAACAGGTGAGTCCCTTCTTTCTGTTCATGCAATTTATATGTTTAACACATGTTTATAGACAAGCGTTATTAAAAACACAAAGTCTCGGCAACTGGAGGAGGAGAAGCAGTCCGCGGTGGTTTTCAATCACACACTCCAATGCCACTTGTTTCAACTTCCGAAAATTTAATCCAGGAAAAAAAGGCTTACAAACATGGACCAAAACGGCTCCATAACACGCACAAGAATCCAAAAGAAACGAAAATTAACTAAAAGAAAGCAAATAAACAGTATGAAGTGGTCAAAATTGGTTTTACGCATGCCTATGTGCGTCTGGCACATGCGTCTTCGGGCTCTCCATTGGGCTCTCAAACATTGGTTTGTGGATGAAAGCTATATGTTCAGCTGTAATGTCATGTAAAAACAATCTCTACATGACATTTACTCCCAGGTGTGACCAGTTACGTCCTTAAGATATCAACAGGCTGTATAAAGCCTTGCGCAACGGCTGTGTGTTTGTGCCAAATGCGCAAAGCCCATCCGCGCTTCCCAAAATTGGAGCGAGTACTCATAAATCACGTGAATAACATGAATAAACGTTTTTACTGCATTTTGTTGTGTTTTGTACGTTCTATGCTGTCATTTCTCTCTTCTCCTATTGGCAAGGCAAGGCAGAGTGCTCACAACTGTGTCCTGTGCCGTAGCCGTGATATCTGTGCAATTATTACTTTTGCATATGATGACAGCGTGCAAAAGACGCATGGGCTCTGTGGAGAGCTCCGCTCCAGCTGGCTGCTGTTACAGCTCACTGACAATGTATTTCTGCTTAATCAGTTTCAGTCTCGCCAGAGTTACATTAATATCTGTATTTTTATATTTGAAATTCAGGGGATTTTGATAATAGATTATTAAAGTTTGTTTGCGAGGCTGTGGCCTCTGCATGTGCAGAGCTTGTGCGCCAAACTTTAGGGCGTATTTGCGCCGGCATATCATTAGTGCAAAATGTTTTGGGTAAAAAATAGGCTATTAAAAGGAACTGTCGGAATGGCGGTATGTTAAAAAAAAAAAAACATACCGCCATTCCGACCATAGGAGGAAAAAAGTGTCGGAATGGTGGGACGTTTGATAAAAAATTAAGTGTCGCCATTCCGACAATTGGAGACCCATGTCGGAATGGCGAGATGTCGGAATGGCAGCATGTAACCATGATGAAGGAGAGACCATTTGAGCAGCACAGCCATTTCGCAGCACAGGGACAGCAGTCCAAGTTACAGGATCTCCCACGTGGTATCACCTGTCACATTGTGTCAAGGCATCAAAAGAAGAAAAAATCACCAAACTCAAGGACAAAAAGACGAAGACGCCGGTGAACGAAGAGAGAGTACTGACAAACCAGAAATACAAAAGGATTCTCGATATCAAAATCCAGAAGAAGAGGCTAACAATGCCACGAACACTTACGATGCTGGGAATGATGCCAGCAATGAACAGAGAAGAAGATTCAGTGTCATCAATCTGCAACACGTGCCTCTAATGAGGGGGTGAATATAGAATCCTCAACGATTACAACGTCTCTGGGAACTGTGACAAAAACAAGGTTTAAACCATTTTGATATATATTGTAACCTATTGGCTAAGGAATAGTGCTGAAAATGAGGTAAATCTAATCCACCATTGTCCTTGGTCTTCTGTAGGGTTTTTAAACTAATACGTGGTGGTTTGTTTTTCCACAGAAATTTGGAGATGCATGAATCTAGTGACTTAAACCAAGTAGCAGATGGTTTTATGGGGATCATTGAGAACAAATAATTAACTTTTGGTAGTATCATCATTTTAATGGTTGTAACTCTCCCCATAAGTGATATAGGTAAGGACTTCCAACGAGAGAGATCGTCCTCTACTGTCTTTAATAATTGCACATAATTTAGCTTTGTTAGCTCTGAGAGCCTGGATGAAATGTTTATGCCTAAATATCTAATATTTCCTGACTGTAAAGTGATCACAGGTATATTCTGGATTCTACAGTTAATGGGCAGAACTGTGGTCTTAGACCAATTGATAGAGTAGTCAGAAAGTGCTGAGAATTTATTTATGAGTGTGATCGTGTGAGTGAGAGACGTTTGAGAGTTCTGAAGGAAAAGCAAAACATCATCAGCATAAAGACTTATTTTATGCTCAATATTTTGGGGTGCCTTTAATATTTCTATCTTGTCTGATAGCAGCTGCTAAAGGTTTGATGAAAATAGCAAAAAGTGAGGGAAAAAGTGGGCAACCCTGTCTTGTACCTCTCTGCAGACTGAAGCTTGGAGAAGTTTGATCATTTGTCCTGACACACGCATTTGGGGAGCTATATAATATCCTTATCCAGTTTATGAAGTGTGACCCAAACCCAAATTAGTTTAATGCTGATGTGTTCAGCTACAAAAAGGTTTGAATGTCCGACCATAGTTTGTAAAAGGCAGGAAAGAAAAGGGTCGAATGCCCGAACATACACCATCAAAAGAGGGAGCGGAGGTGTTCCGCTGTAAGAAGGTGTGAATGTCCGACCATAGTTGGTAAAAAGCGGGTAAGAAAAGGTTAAAATACCCGACTGTACACAATCAAAATAGGGAGCGGAGTTGTTCAGCTAAGAGAAGGTGTGAAAGTCCGACCATGGTTTGTAAAAAGCGGGTAAGAAAAGGTTCGTATGCCCGAATATACACCATCAAAAGCAGAAGCGGAGGTGTTCGGCTGCAAGAAAGTGTGAACGTCCGACCAAAGTTTGTAAAAAGCGGGTAGGAAAAGGTGCGAATGCCCAACAATGTATGATCAAAAGAGGGAGCAGAGGTGTTCGGCTGCAAGAAGGTCTGAATGTCCAACCATAATTTGTAAAAACCGGGGAAGAAAAGGCTCGAAAGCCCGACTATACACCATCAAAAGCGGGAGCGGAGGTGGTTCAGCTGCAAGAAGGTGTGAATGTCCGACTAAAGTTTGTAAAAAGCGGTTAAGACAAGGTGCGAATGCCCGACAATGTATGATCAAAAGAGGGAGCGGAGGTTTTCGGCTGCAAGGTCTGAATGTCCAACCAGAATTTGTAAAAACCGGGGAAGAAAAGGCTCGAAAGCCCGACTATACACCATCAAAAGCGGGAGCGTAGGTGTTCAACTGCAAGAAGGTCTGAATGTCCACCAAAATTTACTGAAAAATGGTTAAGAAAAGGTGCGAATGCCCAACCATACATCATCAAAAGCAGGAGTGGATGTTTTCGGCTACAAGAAGGTTTGAATGTCCGAGCATAGTTTTTAAAAAGCGGGTAAGAAAAGGTTCGAATGCCCGAATATACACCATGAAAAGAGGGAGCGGAGGTGTTCCGCTGTAAGAAGGTGTGAATGTCCGACCATAGTTGGTAAAAAGCGGGTAATGAAAGGTGAAAATACCCGACTGTACACAATCAAAAGAAGGAGCGGATGTGTTCGGCTACAAGAAGGTGTGAAGGTCCACCCATGGTTTGTAAAAAGCGGGTAACAAAAGGTTCGAATGCCCGAATATATACCATCAAAAGCGGAAGCGGAGGTGTTCGGCTGCAAGAAGGTGTGAACGTCCGACCATAATTGCTGAAAAATGTGTTAGAAAAGACTAGAATGCCGGACCACACATCATCAAAAGCGGGAGAAGTGGTGTTCGGCTTGCCAAGTAGGTGTGAATGTCCAGCCATAATTACGCAAAAACGGGTAAGAAAAGGTAGTATTGCCAGACCATACATGATCAAAACAGGGAGCGGAGGTGGTTCAGCTGCAAGGTGTGAATTTCTGACTAAAGTTTGTAAAAATCGGGTAAGACAAGGTGCGAATGCCTGACAATGTATGATCAAAAGAGGGAGCGGAGGTTTTCGTCTGCAAGGTCTGAATGTCCAACCATAATTTGTAAAAACCGGGGAAGAAAAGGCTCGAAAACCCGACTACACACCATCAAAAGCGGGAGCGGAGGTATTCAGCTGCAAGAAGGTCTGATTGTCCACCAATGATTACTGAAAAATGGTTAAAAAAAAGGTGCGAATGCCGAACCATACATCATCAAAAGCAGGAGTGGATGTGTTCGGCTACAAGAAGGTTTGAATGTCCGACCATAGTATGTAAAAGGCGGGTAAGAAAAGGTTTGAATGCCCGAACACTCACCATCAAAAGAGGGAGCGGAGGTGTTCCGCTGTAAGAAGGTGTGAAAGTCCGACCATAGTTGGTAAAAAGCGGGTAAGAAAAGGTTAAAATACCCGACTGTACAAAATCAATAGCGGGAGTGGAGTTGTTCGGCTACAAGAAGGTGTGAAAGTCCGACCATGGTTTGTAAAAAGCGTGTAAGAAAAGGTGCGACTGAACGACAATTTATGATCAAAAGAGGGAGCGGAGGTTTTTGGCTGCAAGAAGGTCTGAATGTTCGACTAAAGTTTGTAAAAAGCGGGTAAGACAAGGTGCGAATGCCCGACAATGTATGATCAAAAGAGGGAGCGGAGGTTTTCGGCTGCAAGGTCTGAATGTCCAACCATAATTTGTAAAAACCGGGGAAGAAAAGGCTCGAAAGCCCGACTATACACCATCAAAAGCGGGAGCGGAGGTGTTCAACTGCAAGAAGGTCTGAATGTCCACCAAAATTTACTGAAAAATGGTTAAGAAAAGGTGCGAATGCCCAACCATACATCATCAAAAGCAGGAGTGGATGTTTTCGGCTACAAGAAGGTTTGAATGTCCGAGCATAGTTTGTAAAAACCGGGTAAGAAAAGGTTCGAATGCCCGAACATACACCATGAAAAGAAGGAGCGGAGGTGTTCCGTTGTAAGAAGGTGTGAATGTCCGACCATAGTTGGTAAAAAGCGGGTAAGAAAAGGTTCAAATACCCGACTGTACACAATCAAAAGAGGGAGCGGATGTGTTCGGCTACAAGAAGGTGTGAAGGTCCACCCATGGTTTGTAAAAAGCGGGTAACAAAAGGTTCGAATGCCCGAATATACACCATCAAAAGCGGAAGCGGAGGTGTTCGGCTGCAAGAAGGTGTGAACGTCCGACCATAATTGCTGAAAAATGTGTTAGAAAAGACTAGAATGCCGGACCACACATCATCAAAAGCGGGAGAAGTGGTGTTCGGCTGCAAGTAGGTGTGAATGTCCAGCCATAATTACGCAAAAACGGGTAAGAAAAGGTAGTATTGCCAGACCATACATGATCAAAACAGGGAGCGGAGGTGGTTCAGCTGCAAGGTGTGAATGTTTGACTAAAGTTTGTAAAAATCGGGTAAGACAAGGTGCGAATGCCTGACAATGTATGATCAAAAGAGGGAGCGGAGGTTTTCGTCTGCAAGGTCTGAATGTCCAACCATAATTTGTAAAAACCGGGGAAGAAAAGGCTCGAAAACCCGACTACACACCATCAAAAGCGGGAGCGGAGGTATTCAGCTGCAAGAAGGTCTGATTGTCCACCAATGATTACTGAAAAATGGTTAAAAAAAAGGTGCGAATGCCGAACCATACATCATCAAAAGCAGGAGTGGATGTGTTCGGCTACAAGAAGGTTTGAATGTCTGACCATAGTATGTAAAAGGCGGGTAAGAAAAGGTTCGAATGCCCGAACACTCACCATCAAAAGAGGGAGCGGAGGTGTTCCGCTGTAAGAAGGTGTGAAAGTCCGACCATAGTTGGTAAAAAGCGGGTAAGAAAAGGTTAAAATACCCGACTGTACAAAATCAATAGCGGGAGTGGAGTTGTTCGGCTACAAGAAGGTGTGAAAGTCCGACCATGGTTTGTAAAAAGCGTGTAAGAAAAGGTGCGACTGAACGACAATGTATGATCAAAAGAGGGAGCGGAGGTTTTTGGCTGCAAGAAGGTCTGAATGTCCACCCATAATTCCTGAAAAATGGGTAAAAAAAAGGGTGCGAATGCCCAACCATACATCATCAAAAGCAGGAGTGGATGTTTTCAGCTACAAGAAGGTTTGAATATCCATCAATAATTGCTTTAAAACATGAAAGAAATTTTCGAATATCAAACCGCACATGATCATAAGCGGGAGAGGAGGTGTTCAGCTGCAAGGTGTGAATGTCCACCCATAATTCCTGAAAAATGGGTAAGAAAAGGTGCGAATATCCAACCATACATCATCAAAAGCAGGAGTAGATGTGTTCGGCTACAAGAAGGTTTGAATGTCCGACCATAGTTTGTAAAAAGCCGGTAATAAAAGGTTCGAATGCCCGAATATATACCATCAAAAGCGGAAGCGGAGGTGTTCGGCTGCAAGAAGGTGTGAACGTCCGACCAAAGTTTGTAAAAACCAGTTAAGAAAAGGTTCGAATATCCAACCAAACCTAATCAAAAGCGGGAGCAGAGCTGTTCGACTGCAAGTAGGTGTGAATGTCAGATCATAATTTGCAAAAAGCTGATGAGAAAGGGTGAGAATGCCCGACTATACACCATCAAATGCGGGAGCGGAAGTTTTCGGCTGTGAGTAGGTCTGAATGTCCAACCATAATTGCTGAAAAATGTGTAAGAAAAGGTAAAAATGCTGGACCATACATCATTAAAAGCGGGAGAGGTGGTGTTCGGCTGCAAGGTGTGAAAGTCCGACCATGGTTTGTAAAAAGCGGGTAAGAAAAGGTTTGAATGCCCGAATATACACCATCAAAAGCGGAAGCGGAGGTGTTCGGCTGCAAGAAGGTGTGAACGTCCGACCAAAGTTTGTAAAAAGCAGTGAAAAGCGAGAAAAAGCTTTTCGTAAGTTCTGTATGATTTGAGTTTCTCAGTATAAGAAGTTGAAATTGATCTAGACATTGATAAATATGAAGTTAAAAGCAGTTTTAACATAGTTTACGTGAAGTAATTTATTTTATAGCAAAATCCCAAATCATGCAAAACGCATGAAAATAAGCTTTTTCTCGGATTCCTGATACTTCAGTGTTGCTCTTTCTTCTACTGCAAAATCCAATGTTGTTCTTTGTTGAAGTCAATCTAGACATTGATAAATATGAAGGACAAAGCAGTTTTCACTTGGTTTGAGTGAAGGAATTCATTTTATACGTAAAATCCCAAATCATGCAGAACGCATGAAAATAAGCTTATTCTCGGATTCTTGATACTTCAGTATTGCTCTTTCTTCTACTGCAAAATCCAATGTTGTTCTTTGTTGAAGTCGATCTAGACATTGATAAATTTGAAGGACAAAGCAGTTTTCACTTGGTTTGAGTGAAGGAATTAATTTTATACATAAAATCCCAAATCATGCAGAACGCATGAAAATAAGCTTATTCTCGGATTCTTAAAACTTTTGATTTGCTCTTTCTTTTACTGCAAAGTACGATGTTTTTTTGGTTTAAATCTATGTAGACATTGATAAATATCAAGGTAAAAGCCGTTTTAACTTGGTTTGAGTGAAGGAATTCATTTTATAGATAAAATCCCAAATCATGCAGAACTCCTCAAAAGGGTTGCATGGCTTAATCACAAGTGTGGTTCTTTCTCATAGAGGGTAATATGAGGAAGTTTATGCTTGAAATATATGTAAAAATAGGTACATATGAAGGACAAAACAGTTTTAACATAGTTTGAGTGAAGGAATTAATTTTAAGACAAAATCTCAAAACATGCAGAACACACGAAAAGCTTATTCTCGGATCATTTAGTGTTGCTCTTTCTTCTACTGCAAAATACAATGTTGTTCTTTGTTGAAGTCGATCTAGACATTGATAAATATGAAGTTAAATGCAGTTTTAACATAGTTTGAGTGAAGGATTTCATTTTATAGTAAAATCCAAAATCGTGCAGAACTCATGAAAATAAGCTTATTCTGGGATTCCTAAATCTTTTGATTTGCTGTTTCTTCTACTGCAAAATACAATGTTTTTCTTTGTTGAAGTTGATCTAGACATTGATAAATATGAAGTTAAAAGCAGTTTTAACATAGTTTGAGTGAAGGAATTGATTTTATAGCAAAATCACAAATCATACAGAACGTATGAAAATAAGCTTATTCTCGGATTCCTGATCCTTCAGTGTTGCTCTTTCTAATATTGCAAAGTACAACGTGTTTTTTTTTTTTAAATCTATCCCGACATTGATAAATATGGAAGGACAAAGCAGTTTTAACTTAGTTTGAGAGAAGGAATTGATTTTATAGCAAAATCCGAAATCGTGCAGAACTCATGAAAGCAAGCTTATACTCGGATTCCTGAAACTTTATATTTGCTCTTTCTTTTACTGCAAAGTACAACGTTGTTTTCTTGTTTAAATCTATCTAGACATTGATAAATATGAAGGACAAAACAGTTTTAACATAGTTTGAGTGAAGGAATGCATTTTATAAGCAAAATCCTAAATCATGCAGATCTCACGAAAAGCTTTTTCTCGGATTTCTGAACCTTTGCTCTTTCTTTTACTGCAAAATACAACGTTGTTTTTTGTAGAAATCTATCTAGACAGTGATAAATACCAGCCGAACATCTCTGCCGCCGCTTTTGATAATTTATGGTTGGGCATTCTTACCTTTTCTTACCCGCTTTTTACAAATTATGATCTGACATTCACACCTACTTGCAGTCGAACACCTCCTCTCCCGCTTATCATCATGTGCGGTTTGATATTCGAAAATATTCTTTCATGTTTTCTAGCAATTATTGATGGATATTCAGACTGTCTTACTGCGGAGCACCTCTTTTGATGGTGTATGTTCGGGCATTCGAACGTTTCCTTACCCGCTTTTTACAAACTATAGTCGGACATTCAAACCTTGTAGCCGAACACATCCACTCCTGCTTTTGATGATGTATGGTTGGGCATTCGCACCTTTTCTTAACCATTTTTCAGTAATTATGGGTGGACATTCAGACCTTCTTATAGCCGAACACCTCCGCTCCCGCTTTTGATTGTGTATAGTCTGGCTTTCGAGCCTTTTCTTCCCCGGTTTTTACAAATTATTGTTGGACATTCAGACCTTCTTGCAGCCGAAAACCTCCGCTCCCTCTTTTCATCATACATTGTCGGGCATTCGCAAACTTTTCTTACCCGCTTTTTACAAACCATGGTCGGACTTTCACACCTTTTAGTAGCCGAACAACTCCGCTCCCGCTATTGATTGTTTACAGTCGGGTATTTTAACCTTTTCTTACCCGCTTTTTACCAACTATGGTCGGAGATTCATACCTACTCACAGCCGAAACACTCCGCTCCCGTATTTGATGGTGTATAGTCGTGCATTCTCACCTTTTCTAATCAGCTTTTTGCAAATTATGATCTGACATTCACACCTACTTCCAGTCGAACAGCTCTGCTCCCGCTTTTGATTATGTTTTGTTGGATATTCGAACCTTTTCTTAACTGCTTTTTACAAATTTTGATTAAACGTTCAAACCTTCTTGCAGCGGAACACCTCCGCTTCCGCTTTTGATGGTGTATATTCGGGCATTCGAACCTTTTCTTACCCGCTTTTTACAAACCATGGTCGGACATTCACACCTTCTTACAGCGGAACACCTCCGCTCCCCTTTTGATTGTGTACAGTCGGGTATTTTCACCTTTTCTTACCCGCTTTTTACCAACTATGGTCGAACATTCACACCTTTCAGCGGAACACCTCCGCTCCCTCTTTTGATGGTGTATGTTCGGGCATTCGAACCTTTTCTTACCCGCCTTTTACAAACTATGGACGGACATTCAAACCTTCTCGTAGCCGAACACATCCACTCCTGCTTTTGATGATGTATGGTTGGGCCTTCGCACCTTTTCTTACCCATTTTTCAGTAATTATTGGTGGACATTCAGACCTTCTTGCAGCTGAACACCTCCGCTCCCTCTTTTGATCATATATTGTCGGGCATTCGCACCTTGTCTTACCCGCTTTTTACAAACTTTAGTCAGACATTCACACCTTGCAGCTGAACCACCCCCGCTCCCTGTTTTGATCATGTATGGTCTGGCAATACTACCTCTTCTTACCCGTTTGTGAGTAATTATGGCTGGACATTCACACCTACTTGCAGCCGAACACCACCTCTCCCGCTTTTGATGATGTATTGTCCGGCATTCTAGTCTTTTCTAACACATTTTTCAGCAATTATGGTCGGACATTCACACCTACTCACAGCCGAACACTTCCGCTCCCGCATTTGATGGTGTATAGTCGGGCATTCTCACCCTTTCTCATCAGCTTTTTGCAAATTATGATCTGACATTCACACCTACTTGCAGTCGAACAGCTCTGCTCCCGCTTTTGATTATGTTTGGTTGGAGATTCGAACCTTTTCTTAACTGCTTTTTACAAATTTTGATCAGACGTTCACACCTTCTTGCACCCAAACACCTCCGCTTCCACTGTTGATGGTATATATTCGGGCATTCGAACCTTTTCTTACCCGCTTTTTACCAACTATGGTCGGACATTCACACCTTCTTACAGCGGAACACCTCCGCTTCCGCTTTTGATGGTGTATATTCGGGCATTCGAACCTTTTCTTACCCGCTTTTTACAAACCTTGGTCGGACATTCACACCTTCTTACAGCGGAACACCTCCGCTCCCTCTTTTGATTGTGTACAGTCGGGTATTTTCACCTTTTCTTACCCGCTTTTTACCAACTATGGTCGGACATTCACACCTTACAGCGGATCACCTCCGCTCCTTCTTTTGATGGTGTATGTTCGGGCATTCGAACCTCTTCTTACGCGCCTTTTACAAACTATGGTCGGACATTCAAACCTTCTCGTAGCCGAACACATCCACTCCTGCTTTTGATGATGTATGGTTGGGCCTTCGCACCTTTTCTTACCCATTTTTCAGTAATTATTGGTGGACATTCAGACCTTCTTGCAGCTGAACACCTCCGCTCCCGCTTTTGATGGTGTATAGTCGGGCTTTCGAGCCTTTTCTTCCCCGGTTTTTACAAATTATGGTTGGACATTCAGACCTTGCAGCCGAAAACCTCCGCTCCCTCTTTTGATCATACATTGTCGGGCATTCGCACCTTGTCTTACCAGCTTTTTACAAACTTTAGTCAGACATTCACACCTTGCAGCTGAACCACCTCCGCTCCCTGTTTTGATCATGTATGGTCTGGCAATACTACCTCTTCTTACCCGTTTGTGAGTAATTATGGCTGGACATTCACACCTACTTGCAGCCGAACACCACCTCTCCCGCTTTTGATGATGTATTGTGCGGCATTCTAGTCTTTTCTAACACATTTTTCAGCAATTATGGTCGGACATTCACACCTACTCACAGCCGAACAGTTCCGCTCCCGCATTTGATGGTGTATAGTCGGGCATTCTCACCCTTTCTCATCAGCTTTTTGCAAATTATGATCTGACATTCACACCTACTTGCAGTCGAACAGCTCTGCTCCCGCTTTTGATTATGTTTGGTTGGATATTCGAACCTTTTCTTAACTGCTTTTTACAAATTTTGATCAGACGTTCACACCTTCTTGCACCCGAACACCTCCGCTTCCACTGTTGATGGTATATATTCGGGCATTCGAACCTTTTCTTACCCGCTTTTTACCAACTATGGTCGGACATTCACACCTTTTTACAGCGGAACACCTCCGCTTCCGCTTTTGATGGTGTATATTCAGGCATTCGAACGTTTTCTTACCCGCTTTTTACAAACCATGGTCGGACATTCACACCTTCTTACAGCGGAACACCTCCGCTCCCTCTTTTGATGGTATATATTCGGGCAATCGAACCTTTTCTTACCCGCCTTTTACAAACTATGGTCAGACATTCAAACCTTGTAGCAGAACACATCCATTCCTGCTTTTGATGATGTTTGGTTAGGCATTCGCACCTTTTCTTACCCATTTTTCAGTAATTATTGGTGGACATTCAGACCTTCTTGCAGCTGAACACCTCTGCTCCCGCTTTTGATGGTGTATAGTCGGGCTTTCGAGCCTTTTCTTCCCCGGTTTTTACAAATTATGGTTGGACTGTAAAAGGAGGGAGTTGGCTGTTGCTCACAAGTCCACAGCAGCACTGCACTCCCAGAAGAGATGCCTCACCGTCTCAGGCGCGCCACAACCTGGACAGGGGCAGGTGGCCGTTGCCGACATACTCCTGGAGTGCATGACAGATCTGTCTGGGAGAATCTCATCAGCCACCATCCATGACAAATCCCAAAGTCTGTTCGGAAGAGCTGAAAGGTTCACACTGCGCCAAACTGTTGAGGGCTCGCCAATAGTGAGCCCATGCACTGGACTCACTGGGGTCCGCTCCGGCACAACAGAGACCAAAGATCGATGTCACGTTAAAACTTGTACATCTTCTTGTTCTAAATTAAAATGGTTTAAAAATGTCTTTATAAAAGCATAACTTTCTGTTAGATTAAAAGACACAGGTACTTTCAGGTCTGATGGTAAAAGTCGTAGTCTTCTCAAGTAGGCCCCCATCCAGAATCTTGCCATTGCAGCTGCCGCTGGGTTTTTGGATGGGTTAATTTCACACTTTAATTGGACAGAGGTAAAGAGACTTCCTAAAAACAAATACAGATCTGGTACTGCTTTCCCTCCTTTCACTTTTGGCTTCTTCAGTACTTCCCTCCTCAACCTTTCCCATTTGGAGTTCCATAAAAAATAAAAGATGGATCGTTCCAGGTCTAAAAGAACTCTTCGAGGTGGCATAAAGACAGAACTGGCAAGCAACAGCAGAGGTAAAATAACTGTTTTGATCATTAAAATCTCGCCTTCTTGTCAGTCCTTTGAGTCCCCAAAACCCTAGTCGTTTCCTTATTTTCCCCACAATATCTGGCCAATTTGTTTTTCCTTTTCCTTCTGTATGAAATTTGATCCATGGTATTTTTTGGTCTCTGTGGGCAATTGTCAGGCAATTGTCAGGAGTCCAGTCACCTCTGATTCTGTCCATGGTCCGTAAAATTTGGTTTGTGTCTTTTCTTTGTTTATTTTTGCCCCTGATCCCTTGGCGTACCAGTCAGTGACATCGAAAGTTCTATTTATAGATAAAATATCTGTACACAATATGTTAATGTCATCCATGTATAGGACACATTTAGCTACCAAGCCTGCACTGCCTGGGATTACAACTCCTTTAATCTGTCGATCTTTTCTCAAGATCTGTGCTACAGGCTCGATGCAACACACATACAAGAGAGCATATAATGGGCATCCTTGCCGAACACCACACTTCACTTTCACTGCATCAGTCAGGTGACCATTTATGACGAACCTACTGCTTATATCTTGGTACAGTAATCCCACCCATGTCGTCAGTCTTTGAGGGAAACCCACCTTTTGCAACACCTGAAAGAGATATTGATGCGAGACCTGATCAAAAGCTTTTTCAAAGTCTAAATTTAAGATGACAAGCCGGGTGTTTCTGTCTCTAGCGTAATCAATGATGTCTCGAGTCAGTACGAGGCTGTCGGTGAGTTGTCTCCCTGAGATGGCACAAGCCAAATTACCTCCTCTAAAACAAAGGACATCCATGTCGCTAAAACCTTGCTAAAAAGTTTACAGTCAAAGTTTAAAAGTGTGATGGGCCTCCAATTCTTTAGGTCAGTCTTGTCATTTTTTTTATAATGTAGAGTCACTATTCCCACTCTAAAACTGCCAGGCAGTCGGTCGAGTTTTTCAAAATCTTTAAAAACATCTAAAATGTCTGATGATAAAAGGTCCCAAAAGGTCAGATAGAATTCTGCAGGAAGCCCGTCTAAACCCGGAGCTCGACTTCTCTTAAAACCTGTTAGGCATTTTTCTCTAAAGCAGTAAAATCCTGTGTCAAATGTATGCAGTGTGCATTTTTCACCTTCCTCAATTTCCTGCTCCCTGCTTCTTACAAAAATTCCTTTACTCTTTATTTCTGCTAAAACTGACATTTCCTTTTTGACATCTTTGATTTCTTCATTAAAGTCTATGCCACACTGATTTAGTTTAAAGTAGCCCTGTAAGCGTTTCTGTAGTCCCATCATACATCTATTCTCTTTCCTTTTCTTATGTTTACCTTGCTGTTTAAAAAAAGTCTGGGTCGTTTCCTTCACCATTTCCCCCCATTGTGCATGTGTTTCGTAGAGGTCTTGAAGGGTCTGCCACTCTTTATAACATTCCCTGTACTGACTGACTATGATTTCATCCTCCAACAGGGAACAGTTGAGTTTCCACAGACCACTTCCTACCGTCACACCAGAAGGGAGTGAAAGGGTGCAGGAGAGCATAAGGTGGTCTGAAAAGAAAACAGGGGTTAATCTAACATCCATGGGTGGGCAATCTCTAGTAAAGAAATAATCAATGCGAGAGGCTCTGGTGCCATCATGACTAAACCAGGTGAAGCCCTCCTCTCTGGGATGCATAGTTTTAAAACAGTCAGTAAGCTTAAAATCCCTGCATATGCCCTGAAGTAAAATCGAAGTCTTATCCACTTTAAAATCTCCCCCTGCTCTTTTTCTATCTTTCCTGCTCAAGATACAGTTAAAATCCCCTCCTACAACTAAAGGTACTTGCCCTAGCATGTAAAGCTGTATATCTTCTAAAAGGTCATACCTGTCATTTTTTCCATCGAAACCATAAATATTTAAGAGGTTAAAGTCTTGCCCCATAAAATTCAAGTGTGCTAAAAGTGCCCGTCCGTCTCTCACCACTGTGCTACCTTTCACCAGAACATGCAGATTTTTAATTAGAATGGCCACACCATCATTTTTATTTTGATTTGAGCAACTCCATATCGATAAATGGGGCCCCATTTCCTCCCATTGTCTATGGTTTTTTAAAAAAGGTAGTCCACATTCTTGTATTAAAAACACATCTGATTTTATGGAGTCTAAGAAGGATAAAATACTCTGGGCTCTTGTCTTTGATTTCACACTTCTCACATTTAGTGTTGAGAAGGTGAGAACCATTAAAAGGATAAAGGAAAGTAGGTATGTCATTTTCGTTTTTCTTTTTTTTTTTTTTTTTTCCTTGTCCTGTTCAGCATTATGGCAGCAGAATTGTAGTCTGAATACCTTTGATGCCAAACAGATTTGCTTTGCCAAGGGAAGTTTTATAAATGTAAAGCTCCCCTTGATGCCCATTTATTTATTTCTGTTTACAATATATAACATGTAATAGAACTGAACCGGACCGGGGGACAAGGAAAGAAGAAGAGGAAAGAAGAGGAAACAGAACAAAAATAGAAACAAAAACCAGACAACCAGCTGCTACACCTGTAAAAAACAAAACAGACAACAATCCATGGCCTCTGAGGGGAATCCAGCCTTAGTGCCACCAGGAGTACCTGAAAGGAGCTAGTCTCCCCCGGAGAGGGCAGCCAGGGACTGGCTGCAATAGGCATCCCCGCTACCTGGGAGCCAACACAGGGCAGGAGGGCCTGATGTCCACCAGGCTTGTGGTCTGCAGCGGCCATATTCCGGGAGCTACTGTACATCCAGAAGGCACCCATCCCGCCCCACCCCACTCAACCCAACCCCACCCCGGAGGACCTCTACAAAAAACAAACAAACAACAACAAAAAACAAACAAACAAACCACCCGGTCACACCAGTCGCAGCAGTTTTCTTTGCGATACATAACACTGTGAGAACCATGTGAGCTGAGTTATTTTCCATGTTGATGTTGTCTAAGTCACCCAGTATGTACAGTGTGGGGCATGCAGGGATGCTACACTTTAGCCATGTTGATAGGTCCTCACAGACTTCAAGCCAGAACTTCTGGACAGGCGCACAAAACCACAAAGCGTGTGCATAATCATCAGGTGTGTTATCTGTGCAATGTGAGCAGATATTCGAGTGTGTTAGACCCATCCTGAACATCCTTTGTCCTTTATAGTGTGTTCTATGAAGGATTTTGTATTGTATGAGCTGTAAATTAGGATTTTGAGTCATTCTGAAGGTGTTCAAACATATTTGTGGCCAGAAGCTAAGACTAGAACTGATGGATAAATCTGCCTCCCATTTTGAGGATGGAAGAGACATTGTGTCATCTATCTTAGACAATAATTTATATATTTTTTTATAGTAGTTTTGGGTTGCAGATGCTTAGAAATTCTGCTACCCTAGTTGGGAGTTGTAAGTCTGGTTGGTGGAGGATATATTTCTTTGTTATTATAGACTTAAGTTGTTGATATTCTAGGAATTTATTGCTGCCTATCTCATGTTGTGATATGAGCTCATCAAATGAAATAGAATTTCCATTTTGGATTATATGTTCCAGATGTTTGATACCTTTGATCTTCCACAGAGTAAAGTTTAGCATTCTTTTGTTTTGCAGTATGTCAGGATTGTTCCAGATGGGTGTAAGCTTACACGGGACAAGTGAGGACTTTGTTATTTTAAGAAATTCCCACCAGGCTGTCAGAGAGGTGCTGATGTTAATGCTTTTGAAACATTTGTTATTTTTTACGTTTTGACTAAAAAGTGGCAGGTCAGAGACTTCCAGATTATCACACAATGCTTGTTCTATATTTATCCATGGTTCATCTATTGGGCTAGGTTTAAACCATTTTGATATATACTGTAACCTATTGGCTAAGGAATAGTGCTGAAAATTAGGTAAATCTAATCCACCACAGTCCTTGGTCTTGTGTAGGGTTTTTAAACTAATACGTGGTGGTTTGTTTTTCCACAGAAATTTGGAGATGCATGAATCTAGTGACTTAAACCAAGTAGCAGATGGTTTTATGGGGATCATTGAGAACAAATAATTAACTTTTGGTAGTATCATCATTTTAATGGTTGTAACTCTCCCCATAAGTGATATAGGTAAGGACTTCCAACGAGAGAGATCGTCCTCTACTGTCTTTAATAATTGCACATAATTTAGCTTTGTTAGCTCTGAGAGCCTGGATGAAATGTTTATGCCTAAATATCTAATATTTCCTGACTGTAAAGTGATCACAGGTATATTCTGGATTCTACAGTTAATGGGCAGAACTGTGGTCTTAGACCAATTGATAGAGTAGTCAGAAAGTGCTGAGAATTTATTTATGAGTGTGATCGTGTGAGTGAGAGACGTTTGAGAGTTCTGAAGGAAAAGCAAAACATCATCAACATAAAGACTTATTTTATGCTCAATATTTTGGGGTGCCTTTAATATTTCTATCTTGTCTGATAGCAGCTGCTAAAGGTTTGATGAAAATAGCAAAGAGTGAGGGAGAAAGTGGGCAACCCTGTCTTGTACCTCTCTGCAGACTGAAGCTTGGAGAAGTTTGATCATTTGTCCTGACACACGCATTTGGGGAGCTATATAATATCCTTATCCAGTTTATGAAGTATGACCCAAACCCAAATTTGTTTAATGCTGATGTGTTCAGCTACAAAAAGGTTTGAATGTCCGACCATAGTTTGTAAAAGGCAGGTAAGAAAAGGGTCGAATGCCCGAACATACACCATCAAAAGAGGGAGCGGAGGTGTTCCGCTGTAAGAAGGTGTGAATGTCCGACCATAGTTGGTAAAAAGCGGGTAAGAAAAGGTTATACCCGACTGTACACAATCAAAATAGGGAGCGGAGTTGTTCAGCTAAGAGAAGGTGTGAAAGTCCGACCATGGTTTGTAAAAAGCGGGTAAGAAAAGGTTCGTATGCCCGAATATACACCATTAAAAGCAGAAGCGGAGGTGTTCGGCTGCAAGAACGTGTGAACGTCCGACCAAAGTTTGTAAAAAGCGGGTAGGAAAAGGTGCGAATGCCCAACAATGTATGATCAAAAGAGGGAGCAGAGGTGTTCGGCTGCAAGAAGGTCTGAATGTCCAACCATAATTTGTAAAAACCGGGGAAGAAAAGGCTCGAAAGCCCGACTATACACCATCAAAAGCGGGAGCGGAGTTGGTTCAGCTGCAAGAAGGTGTGAATGTCCGACTAAAGTTTGTAAAAAGCGGGTAAGACAAGGTGCGAATGCCCGACAATATATGATCAAAAGAGGGAGCGGAGGTTTTCGGCTGCAAGGTCTGAATGTCCAACCATAATTTGTAAAAACCGGGGAAGAAAAGGCTCGAAAGCCCGACTATACACCATCAAAAGCGGGAGCGGAGGTGTTCAACTGCAAGAAGGTCTGAATGTCCACCAATATTTACTGAAAAATGGTTAAGAAAAGGTACGAATGCCCAACCATACATCATCAAAAGCAGGAGTGGATGTTTTCGGCTACAAGAAGGTTTGAATGTCCGAGCATAGTTTGTAAAAAGCGGGTAAGAAAAGGTTCGAATGCCCGAACATACACCATGAAAAGAGGGAGCGGAGGTGTTCCGCTGTAAGAAGGTGTGAATGTCCGACCATAGTTGGTAAAAAGCGGGTAAGAAAAGGTGAAAATACCCGACTGTACACAATCAAAAGAGGGAGCGGATGTGTTCGGCTACAAGAAGGTGTGAAGGTCCACCCATGGTTTATAAAAAGCGGGTAACAAAAGGTTCGAATGCCCGAATATACACCATCAAAAGCGGAAGCGGAGGTGTTTGGCTGCAAGAAGGTGTGAACGTCCGACCATAATTGCTGAAAAATGTGTTAGAAAAGACTAGAATGCCGGACCACACATCATCAAAAGCGGGAGAAGTGGTGTTCGGCTGAGAGTAGGTGTGAATGTCCAGCCATAATTACGAAAAAACGGGTAAGAAAAGGTAGTATTGCCAGACCATACATGATCAAAACAGGGAGCGGAGGTGGTTCAGCTGCAAGGTGTGAATTTCTGACTAAAGTTTGTAAAAAGCGGGTAAGACAAGGTGCAAATGCCTGACAATGTATGATCAAAAGAGGGAGCGGAGGTTTTCGTCTGCAAGGTCTGAATGTCCAACTATAATTTTTAAAAACCGGGGAAGAAAAGGCTCGAAAACCCGACTACACACCATCAAAAGCGGGAGCGGAGGTATTCAGCTGCAAGAAGGTCTGATTGTCCACCAATGATTACTGAAAAATGGTTAAAAAAAAGGTGCGAATGCCGAACCATACATCATCAAAAGCAGGAGTGGATGTGTTCGGCTACAAGAAGGTTTGAATGTCCAACCATAGTATGTAAAAGGCGGGTAAGAAAAGGTTCGAATGCCCGAACATACACCATCAAAAGAGGGAGCGGAGGTGTTCCGCTTTAAGAAGGTGTGAAAGTCCGACAATAGTTGGTAAAAAGCGGGTAAGAAAAGGTTAAAATACCCGACTGTGCAAAATCAATAGCGGGAGTGGAGTTGTTCGGCTACAAGAAGGTGTGAAAGTCCGACCATGGTTTGTAAAAAGCGTGTAAGAAAAGGTGCGACTGCCCGACAATGTATGATCAAAAGAGGGAGCGGAGGTTTTTGGCTGCAAGAAGGTCTGAATGTCCACCCATAATTCCTGAAAAATGGGTAAAAAAAAGGGTGCAAATGCCCAACCATACATCATCAAAAGCAGGAGTGGATGTTTTCAGCTACAAGAAGGTTTGAATATCCATCAATAATTGCTTTAAAACATGAAAGAAATTTTCGAATATCAAACCGCACATGATCATAAGCGGGAGAGGAGGTGTTCAGCTGCAAGGTGTGAATGTCCACCCATAATTCCTGAAAAATGGGTAAGAAAAGGTGCGAATGCCCAACCATACATCATCAAAAGCAGGAGTAGATGTGTTCGGCTACAAGAAGGTTTGAATGTCCGACCATAGTTTGTAAAAAGCGGGTAATAAAAGGTTCGAATGCCCGAATATATACCATCAAAAGCGGAAGCGGAGGTGTTCGGCTGCAAGAAGGTGTGAACGTCCGACCAAAGTTTGTAAAAAACAGTTAAGAAAAGGTTCGAATAGCAAAATCCCAAATCATGCAAAACGCATGAAAATAAGCTTATTCTCGGATTCCTGATACTTCAGTGTTGCTCTTTCTTCTACTGCAAAATCCAATGTTGTTCTTTGTTGAAGTCGATCTATCATATTGATAAATATGAATGACAAAGCAGTTTTCACTTGGTTTGAGTGAAGGAATTCATTTTATACATAAAATCCCAAATCATGCAGAACGCATGAAAATAAGCTTATTCTCGGATTCCTGATACTTCAGTGTTGCTCTTTCTTCTACTGCAAAATCCAATGTTGTTCTTTGTTGAAGTCGATCTAGACATTGATAAATTTGAAGGACAAAGCAGTTTTCACTTGGTTTGAGTGAAGGAATTAATTTTATACATAAAATCCCAAATCATGCAGAACGCATGAAAATAAGCTTATTCTCGGATTCTTAAAACTTTTGATTTGCTCTTTCTTTTACTGCAAAGTACGATTTTTTTTTTTTGTTTAAATCTATGTAGACATTGATAAATATCAAGGTAAAAGCCGTTTTAACTTGGTTTGAGTGAAGGAATTCATTTTATAGATAAAATCCCAAATCATGCAGAACTCCTCAAAAGGGTTGCATGGTTTAATCACAAGTGTGGTTCTTTTTCATTCAGGGTAATATGAGGAAGTTTATGCTTGAAATATATGTAGAAATAGGTACATATGAAGGACAAAGCAGTTTTAACATAGTTTGAGTGAAGGAATTCATTTTAAGACAAAATCCCAAAACATGCAGAACACACGAAAAGCTTATTCTCGGATCCTTTAGTGTTGCTCTTTCTTCTACTGCAAAATACAATGTTGTTCTTTGTTGAAGTCGATCTAGACATTGATAAATATGAAGTTAAATGCAGTTTTAACATAGTTTGAGTGAAGGAATTGATTTTATAGCAAAATCACAAATCATACAGAACGTATGAAAATAAGCTTATTCTCGAATTCCTGATCCTTCAGTGTTGCTCTTTCTATTGCAAAGTACAACGTGTTTTTTTTTTTTAAATCTATCCCGACATTGATAAATATGGAAGGACAAAGCAGTTTTAACTTAGTTTGAGTGAAGGAATTGATTTTATAGCAAAATCCGAAATCGTGCAGAACTCATGAAAGCAAGCTTATACTCGGATTCCTGAAACTTTAGATTTGCTCTTTCTTTTACTGCAAAGTACAACGTTGTTTTTTTGTTTAAATCTATCTAGACATTGATAAATATGAAGGACAAAACAGTTTTAACATAGTTTGAGTGAAGGAATGCATTTTATAAGCAAAATCCTAAATCATGCAGATCTCACGAAAAGCTTTTTCTCGGATTTCTGAACCTTTGCTCTTTCTTTTACTGCAAAATACAACGTTGTTTTTTGTTGAAATCTATCTAGACATTGATAAATACCAGCCGAACATCTCTGCCGCCGCTTTTGATAATTTATGGTTGGGCATTCTTACCTTTTCTTACCCGCTTTTTACAAATTATGATCTGACATTCACACCTACTTGCAGTCGAAAACCTCCTCTCCCGCTTATCATCATGTGCGGTTTGATATTCGAAAATATTCTTTCATGTTTTCTAGCAATTATTGATGGATATTCAGACTGTCTTACTGCGGAGCATCTCTTTTGATGGTGTATGTTCGGGCATTCGAACGTTTCCTTACCCGCTTTTTACAAACTATAGTCGGACATTCAAACCCTATAGCCGAACACCTCCGCTCCCGCTTTTGATGGTGTATAGTCGGGCTTTCCAGCCTTTTCTTCCCCGGTTTTTACAAATTATGGTTGGACATTCAGACCTTCTTGCAGCCGAAAACCTCCGCTCCCTCTTTTCATCATACATTGTCGGGCATTCGCAACTTTTCTTACCCGCTTTTTACAAACCATGGTCGGACTTTCACACCTTTTAGTAGCCGAACAACTCCGCTCCCGCTATTGATTGTTTACAGTCGGGTATTTTAACCTTTTCTTACCCGCTTTTTACCAACTATGGTCGGATATTCACACCTTCTTACAGCGGAACACCTCCACTCTCTCTTTTGATGGTGTATGTTCGGGCATTCGAACCTATTCTGACCCCCTATTTACAAACTATGGTCGGAGATTCATACCTACTCACAGCCAACAACTCCGCTCCCGTATTCGATGGTGTATAGTCGTGCATTCTCACCCTTTCTCATCAGCTTTTTGCAAATTATGATCTGACATTCACACCTACTTCCAGTCGAACAGCTCTGCTCCCGCTTTTGATTATGTTTGGTTGGATATTCGAACCTTTTCTTAACTGCTTTTTACAAACTTTGGTCGGACTTTCACACCTTCTTGCAGCCGAACACCTCCGCTTCCGCTTTTGAATGTGTATATTCGGGCACACAAACGTTTTCTTACCCGTTTTTTACAAACCATGGTCGGACTTTCACACTTTGTTGTTGAACATCTCCGCTCCCTCTTTTGATTGTGTACAGTCGGGTATTTTCACCTTTTCTTACTTTCTTTTTACCAACTATGGTCGGACGTTCACACCTTCTTGCAGCCGAACACCTCCGCTTCCGGTTTTGATGGTGTATATTCGGGCATACAAACCTTTTCTTACCTGCTTTCTACAAACCATGGTCGGACATTCACACTTTGTTGCTGAACATCTCCGCTCCCTCTTTTGATTGTTTACAGTCGGGTATTTTAACCTTTTCTTACCCGCTTTTTACCAACTATTGTCGGACATTCACACCTTACAGCGGAACACCTCCGCTCCCTCTTTTGATGGTGTATGTTCGGGCATTCGAACCTTTTCTTACCCGCCTTTTACAAACTATGGTCGGACATTCAAACTTTCTCGTAGCCGAACACATCCTCTCCTGCTTTTGATGATGTATGGTTGGGCCTTCGCACCTTTTCTTACCCATTTTTCAGTAATTATTGGTGGACATTCAGACCTTCTTGCAGCTGAACACCTCCGCTCCCGCTTTTGATGGTGTATAGTCGGGCTTTCGAGCCTTTTCTTCCCCGGTTTTTACAAATTATGGTTGGACATTCAGACTTTGCAGCCGAAAACCTCCGCTCCTTCTTTTGATCATACATTGTCGGGCATTCGCACCTTGTCTTACCCACTTTTTACAAACTTTAGTCAGACATTCACACCTTGCAGCTGAACCACCTCCGCTCCCTGTTTTGATCATGTATGGTCTGGCAATACTACCTCTTCTTACCCGTTTGTGAGTAATTATGGCTGGACATTCACCCCTACTTGCAGCCAAACACCACTTCTCCCGCTTTTGATGATGTGTGGTCCGGCATTCTAGTCTTTTCTAACACATTTTTCAGCAATTATGGTCGGACGTTCACACCTTCTTGCAGCCGAACACCTCCGCTCCCGCATTTGATGGTATATAGTTGGGCATTCTCACCCTTTCTCATCAGCTTTTTGCAAATTATTATCTGTCATTCACACCTACTTGAAGTCGAAAAGCTCTGCTCCCGCTTTTGATTATGTTTGGTTGGATATTCGAACCTTTTCTTAACTGCTTTTTACAAATTTTGATCAGACGTTCACACCTTCTTGCAGCCGAACACCTCCGCTTCCACTGTTGATGGTATATATTCGGGCATTCGAACCTTTTCTTACCCGCTTTTTACCAACTATGGTCGGACATTCACACCTTCTTACAGCGGAACACCTCCGCTTCTGCTTTTGATGGTGTATATTCGGGCATTCAAACCTTTTCTTACCCGCTTTTTACAAACCATGTTCGGACATTCACACCTTCTTACAGCGGAACACCTCCGCTCCCTCTTTTGATGGTGTATATTCGGGCAATCGAACCTTTTCTTACCCGCCTTTTACAAACTATGGTCGGACATTCAAACCTTCTTGTAGCAGAACACATCCATTCCTGCTTTTGATGATGTTTGGTTGGGCATTTGCACCTTTTCTTACCCATTTTTCAGTAATTATTGGTGGACATTCAGACCTTCTTTCAGCTGAACACCTCTGCTCCCGCTTTTGATGGTGTATAGTCGGGCTTTCGAGCCTTTTCTTCCCCGGTTTTTACAAATTATGGTTGGACTGTAAAAGGAGGGAGTTGGCTGTTGCTCACAAGTCCACAGCAGCACTGCACTCCCAGAAGAGATGCCTCACCGTCTCAGGCGCGCCACAACCTGGACAGGGGCAGGTGGCCGTTGCCGACATACTCCTGGAGTGCATGACAGATCTGTCTGGGAGAATCTCATCAGCCACCATCCATGACAAATCCCAAAGTCTGTTCGGAAGAGCTGAAAGGTTCACACTGCGCCAAACTGTTGAGGGCTCGCCAATAGTGAGCCCACGCACTGGACTCACTGGGGCCCGCTCCTGCACAACAGAGACCAAAGATCGATGTCACGTTAAAACTTGTACATCTTCTTGTTCTAAATTAAAATGGTTTAAAAATGTCTTTATAAAAGCATAACTTTCTGTTAGATTAAAAGACACAGGTACTTTCAGGTCTGATGGTAAAAGTCGTAGTCTTCTCAAGTAGGCCCCCATCCAGAATCTTGCCATTGCAGCTGCCGCTGGGTTTTTGGATGGGTTAATTTCACACTTTAATTGGACAGAGGTAAAGAGACTTCCTAAAAACAAATACAGATCTGGTACTGCTTTCCCTCCTTTCACTTTTGGCTTCTTCAGTACTTCCCTCCTCAACCTTTCCCATTTGGAGTTCCATAAAAAATAAAAGATGGATCGTTCCAGGTCTAAAAGAACTCTTCGAGGTGGCATAAAGACAGAACTGGCAAGCAACAGCAGAGGTAAAATAACTGTTTTGATAATTAAAATCTTGCCTTCTTGTCAGTCCTCTGAGTCCCCAAAACCCTAGTCGTTTCCTTATTTTCCCCACAATATCTGGCCAATTTGTTTTTCCTTTTCCTTCTGTATCAAATTTGATCCGTGGTATTTTTTGGTCTCTGTGGGCAATTGTCAGGGGGAGTCCAGTCACCTCTGATTCTGTCCATGGTCCGTAAAATTTGGTTTGTGTCTTTTCTTTGTTTATTTTTGCCCCTGATCCCTTGGCGTACCAGTCAGTGACATTGAAAGTTATATTTATAGATAAAATATCTGTACACAATATGTTAATGTCATCCATGTATAGGACACATTTAGCTACCAAGCCTGCACTGCCTGGGATTACAACTCCTTTAATCTGTCGATCTTTTCTCAAGATCTGTGCTACAGGCTCGATGCAACACACATACAAGAGAGCATATAATGGGCATCCTTGCCGAACACCGCACTTCACTTTCACTGCATCAGTCAGGTGACCATTTATGACGAACCTACTGCTTATATCTTGGTACAGTAATCCCACCCATGTCGTCAGTCTTTGAGGGAAACCCACCTTTTGCAACACCTGAAAGAGATATTGATGCGAGACCCGATCAAAAGTTTTTTCAAAGTCTAAATTTAAGATGACAAGCCGGGTATTTCTGTCTCTAGCGTAATCAATGATGTCTCGAGTCAGTACGAGGCTGTCGGTGAGTTGTCTCCCTGAGATGGCACAAGCCAAATTACCTCCTCTAAAACAAAGGACATCCATGTCGCTAAAACCTTGCTAAAAAGTTTACAGTCAAAGTTTAAAAGTGTGATGGGCCTCCAATTCTTTAGGTCAGTCTTGTCATTTTTTTTATAAAGTAGAGTCACTATTCCCACTCTAAAACTGTCAGGCAGTCGGTCGAGTTTTTCAAAATCTTTAAAAACATCTAAAATGTCTGATGATAAAAGGTCCCAAAAGGTCAGATAGAATTCTGCAGGAATCCCGTCTAAACCCGGAGCTCGACTTCTCTTAAAACCTGTTAGGCATTTTTCTCTAAAGCAGTAAAATCCTGTGTCAAGTGTGCATTCTCTTTTACGGTTTTGTCAACGAATTTTAAAATTTCTGCCGATGTTTCCAAGTGCACTGGTTTCTCTTTGTACATGTTACTATAAAAGGTATGTAAAGTTTCAATCATCTCTTGTGTGGATTTTGTTAAAAACCCATCTTCTCTTTTTAGATTTTGAATACACTCCTTTTTATTTATAACTTTCTTAAAAAAGTACCGTGTGCATTTTTCACCTTCTTCAATTTCCTGCTCCCTGCTTCTTACAAAAATTCCTTTACTCTTTATTTCTGCTAAAACTGACATTTCCTTTTTGACATCTTTCATTTAAGTCTATACCACACCGATTTAGTTTAAAGTAGCCCTGTAAGCGTTTCTGTAGTCCCATCATACATCTATTCTCTTTCCTTTTTTTTACGTTTACCTTGCTGTTTAAAAAAAGTCTGGGTCGTTTCCTTCACCATTTCCCACCATTGTGCATGTGTTTCGTAGAGGTCTTGAAGGGTCTGCCACTCTTTATAACATTCCCTGTACTGACTGACTATGATTTCATCCTCCAACAGGGAACAGTTGAGTTTCCACAGACCACTTCCTACCGTCACACCAGAAGGGGGTGAAAGGGTGCAGGAGAGCATAAGGTGGTCTGAAAAGAAAACAGGGGTTAATCTAACATCCATGGGTGGGCAATCTCTAGTAAAGAAATAATCAATGCGAGAGGCTCTGGTGCCATCATGACTAAACCAGGTGAAGCCCTCCTCTCTGGGATGCATAGTTTTAAAACAGTCAGTAAGCTTAAAATCCCTGCATATGCCCTGATGTAAAATCGAAGTCTTATCCACTTTAAAATCTCCCCCTGCTCTTTTTCTATCTTTCCTGCTCAAGATACAGTTAAAATCCCCTCCTACAACTAAAGGTACTTGCCCTAGCATGTAAAGCTGTATATCTTCTAAAAGGTCATACCTGTCATTTTTTCCATCGAAACCATAAATATTTAAGAGATTAAAGTCTTGCCCCATAAAATTCAAGTGTGCTAAAATTGCCCGTCCGTCTCTCACCACTGTGCTACCTTTCACCAGAACATGCAGATTTTTAATTAGAATGGCCACACCATCATTTTTATTTTGATTTGAGCAACTCCATATCGACAAATGGGGCCATATTTCCTCCCATTGTCTATGGTTTTTTAAAAAAGGTAGTCCACATTCTTGTATTAAAAACACATCTGATTTTATGGAGTCTAAGAAGGATAAAATACTCTGGGCTCTTGTCTTTGATTTCACACTTCTCACATTTAGTGTTGAGAAGGTGAGAACCATTAAAAGGATAAAGGAAAGTAGGTATGTCATTTTCGTTTTTCTTTTTTTTTTTTTTTTCCTTGTCCTGTTCAGCATTATGGCAGCAGAATTGTAGTCTGAATACCTTTGATGCCAAACAGATTTGCTTTGCCAAGGGAAGTTTTATAAATGTAAAGCTCCCCTTGATGCCCATTTATTTATTTCTGTTTACAATATATAACATGTAATAGTACTGAACCGGACCGGGGGACAAGGAAAGAAGAAGAGGAAAGAAGAGGAAACAGAACAAAAATAGAAACGAAAACCAGACAACCAGCTGCTACATCTGTAAAAAACAAAACAGACAACAATCCATGGCCTCTGAGGGGAATCCAGCCTTAGCGCCACCAGGAGTACCTGAAAGGAGCTACTCTCCCCCGGAGAGGGCAGCCAGGGACTGGCTGCAATAGGCATCCCCGCTACCTGGGAGCCAACACAGGGCAGGAGGGCCTGATGTCCACCAGGCTTGGGGTCTGCAGCGACCATATTCCGGGAGCTACTGTACATCCAGAAGGCACCCATCCCGCCCCACCCCACTCAACCCAACCCCACCCAACCCCGGAGGACCTCTACAAAAAACAAACAAACAACAACAAAAAACAAACAAACAAACCACCCGGTCACACCAGTCGCAGCAGCCCGGTTCTGAGACCCACCATCACCCAGGCCCCCCCCCAACAGGGGAAAAGCACACAAACTGGTTAATACACAGATTGTTCTTCGCTTTCCAGTTCATGAGAATAGTTTTCTTTGCGATACATAACACTGTGAGAACCATGTGTGCTGAGTTAATTTTCATGTTGATGTTGTCTAAGTCACCCAGTATGCACAGTGTGGGGCATGCAGGGATGCTACACTTTAGCCATGTTGATAGGTCCTCACAGACTTCAAGCCAGAACTTCTGGACAGGCGCACAAAACCACAAAGCGTGTGCATAATCATCAGATGTGTTATCTGTGCAATGTGAGCAGATATTTGAGTGTGTTAGACCCATCCTGAACATCCTTTGTCCTGTATAGTGTGTTCTATGAAGGATTTTGTATTGTATGAGCTGTAAATTAGGATTTCGAGTCATTCTGAAGGTGTTCAAACATATTTGTGGCCAGAAGCTATGACTAGAACTGATGGATAAATCTGCCTCCCATTTTGAGGATGGAAGAGACATTGTGTCATCTATCTTAGACAATAATTTATATATTTTTCATAGTAGTTTTGGGGTGCAGATGCTTAGAAATTCTGCTACCCTAGTTGGGAGTTGTAAGTCTGGTTGGTGGAGGATATATTTCTTTGTTATTATAGACTTAAGTTGTTGATATTCTAGGAATGTATTACTGCCTATCTCATGTTGTGATATGAGCTCATCAAATGAAATAAAATTTCCATTCTGGATTATATGTTCCAGATGTTTGATTCCTTTGATCTTCCACAGAGTAAAGTTTAGCATTTTTTTGTTTTGCAGTATGTCAGGATTGTTCCAGATGGGTGTAAGCTTACACGGGACAAGTGAGGACTTTGTTATTTTAAGAAATTCCCACCAGGCTGTCAGAGAGGTGCTGATGTTAATGCTTTTGAAACATTTGTGATTTTTTACGTTTTGACTGGCAGGTCAGAGATCTCCAGATTATCACACAATGCTTGTTCTATTTTTATCCATGGTTCATCTATTGGGCTAGGTTTAAACCACTTTGATATATACTGTAACCTATTGGCTGAAAATTAGGTAAATCTAATCCACCACAGTCCTTGGTCTTGTGTAGGGTTTTTAAACTAATACGTGGTGGTTTGTTTTTCCACAGAAATTTGGAGATGCATGAATCTAGTGACTTAAACCAAGTAGCAGATGGTTTTATGGGGATCATTGAGAACAAATAATTAACTTTTGGTAGTATCATCATTTTAATGGTTGTAACTCTCCCCATAAGTGATATAGGTAAGGACTTCCAACGAGAGAGATCGTCCTCTACTGTCTTTAATAATTGCACATAATTTAGCTTTGTTAGCTCTGAGAGCCTGGATGAAATGTTTATGCCTAAATATCTAATATTTCCTGACTGTAAAGTGATCACAGGTATATTCTGGATTCTACAGTTAATGGGCAGAACTGTGGTCTTAGACCAATTGATAGAGTAGTCAGAAAGTGCTGAGAATTTATTTATGAGTGTGATCGTGTGAGTGAGAGACGTTTGAGAGTTCTGAAGGAAAAGCAAAACATCATCAGCATAAAGACTTATTTTATGCTCAATATTTTGGGGTGCCTTTAATATTTCTATCTTGTCTGATAGCAGCTGCTAAAGGTTTGATGAAAATAGCAAAAAGTGAGGGAGAAAGTGGGCAACCCTGTCTTGTACCTCTCTGCAGACTGAAGCTTGGAGAAGTTTGATCATTTGTCCTGACACACGCATTTGGGGAGCTATATAATATCCTTATCCAGTTTATGAAGTGTGACCCAAACCCAAATTTGTTTAATGCTGATGTGTTCAGCTACAAAAAGGTTTGAATGTCCGACCATAGTTTGTAAAAAGCGGGGAAGAAAAGGCTCGAAAGCCCAACTATACACCATCAAAAGCGGGAGCGGAGGTGGTTCAGCTGCAAGGTGTGAATGTCCGACTAAAGTTTGTAAAAAGCGGGTAAGACAAGGTGCGAATGCCCAACAGTGTATGATCAAAAGAGGGAGCGGAGGTGTTCGGCTGCAAGAAGGTCTGAATGTCCAACCATAATTTGTAAAAACTGGGGAAGAAAAGGCTCGAAAGCCCGACTATACACCATCAAAAGCGGGAGCGGAGGTGTTCAGCTGCAAGAAGGTCTGAATGTCCACCAATATTTACTGAAAAATGGTTAAGAAAAGGTGCGAATGCCCAACCATACATCATCAAAAGCAGGAGTGGATGTGTTCGGCTACAAGAAGGTTTGAATGTCCGAGCATAGTTTGTAAAAAGCGGGTAAGAAAAGGTTCGAATGCCCGAACAGACACCATCAAAAGAGGGAGCGGAGGTGTTCCGCTGTAAGAAGGTGTGAATGTCCGACCATAGTTGGTAAAAAGCGGGTAAGAAAAGGTTAAAATACCCGATTGTACACAATCAATAGAGGGAGTGGAGTTGTTCGGCTACAAGAAGGTGTGAAAGTCCAACCATGGTTTGTAAAAAGCGGGTAAGAAAAGGTTCGAATGCCCGAATATATACCATCAAAAGCGGAAGCGGAGGTGTTCGGCTGCAAGAAGGTGTGAAAGTCCGACCAAAGTTTGTAAAAAGCAGTTAAGAAAAGGTTCGAATATCCAACCAAACATAATCAAAAGCGGGAGCAGAGCTGTTCGACTGTGAGTAGGTGTGAATGTTCGACCATAATTGCTGAAAAATGTGTTAGAAAAGAATAGAATGCCGGACCATACATCATCAAAAGCGGGAGAAGTGGTGTTCGGCTGCAAGTAGGTATGAATGTCCAGCCATAATTACTCACAAACGGGTAAGAAAAGTTAGTATTGCCAGACCATACATGATCAAAACAGGGAGCGGAGGTGGTTCAGCTGCAAGGTGTGAATGTCTGACTAAAGTTTGTAAATAGTGGGTAAGACAAGGTGCGAATGCCCGACAATGTATAATCAAAAGACGGAGCGGAAGTTTTCGTCTGCAAGGTCTGAATGTCCAACCATAATTTGTAAAAACCGGGGAAGAAAAGGCTCAAAAGCCCGACTATACACCATCAAAAGCGGGAGCGGAGGTGTTCAGCTGCAAGAAGGTCTGAATGCCCAATCATAATTTGTAAAAACCGGGGAAGAAAAGGCTCGAAAGCCCAACTATACACCATCAAAAGCGGGAGCGGAGGTGGTTCAGCTGCAAGAAGGTGTGAATGTCCGACTAAAGTTTGTAAAAAGCAGGTAAGACAAGGTGCGAATGCCCAACAATGTATGATCAAAAGAGGGAGCGGAGGTGTTCGGCTGCAAGAAGGTCTGAATGTCCAACCATCATTTGTAAAAACCGGGGAAGAAAAGGCTCGAAAGCCCGACTATACACCATCAAAAGCGGGAGCGGAGGTGTTCAGCTGCAAGAAGGTCTGAATGTCCACCAATATTTACTTAAAAATGGTTAAGAAAAGGTGCGAATGCCCAACCATACATCATCAAAAGCAGGAGTGGATGTGTTCGGCTACAAGAAGGTTTGAATGTCCGAGCATAGTTTGTAAAAAGCGGGTAAGAAAAGGTTCGAATGCCCGAACAGACACCATCAAAAGAGGGAGCGGAGGTGTTCCGCTGTAAGAAGGTGTGAATGTCCGAACATGGTTTGTAAAAAGCGGGTAAGAAAAGGTTAAAATACCCGACTGTACACAATCAATAGCGGGAGTGGAGTTGTTCGGCTACAAGAAGGTGTGAAAGTCCGACCAAAGTTTGTAAAAAGCAGTTAAGAAAAGGTTCGAATATCCAACCAAACATAATCAAAAGCGGGAGCAGAGCTGTTCGACTGCAAGTAGGTGTGAATGTCAGATCATAATATGCAAAAAGCTGATGAGAAAGGGTGAGAATGCCCGACTATACACCATCAAATGCGGGAGCGGAAGTGTTCGGCTGTGAGTAGGTGTGAATGTCCAACCATAATTGCTGAAAAATGTGTTAGAAAAGACTAGAATGCCGGACCACACATCATCAAAAGCGGGAGAAGTGGTGTTCGGCTGCAAGTAGGTATGAATGTCCAGGCATAATTACTCACAAACGGGTAAGAAAAGGTAGTATTGCGAGACCATACATGATCAAAACAGGGAGCGGAGGTGGTTCAGCTGCAAGGTGTGAATTTCTGACTAAAGTTTGTAAATAGTGGGTAAGACAAGGTGCGAATGCCCGACAATGTATGATCAAAAGACGGAGCGGAGGTTTTCGTCTGCAAGGTCTGAATGTCCAACCATCATTTGTAAAAACCGGGGAAGAAAATGCTCGAAAACCCGAATATACACCATCAAAAGCGGAAGCGGAGGTGTTCGGCTTCAAGAAGACATGAACGTCCGACCAAAGTTTGTAAAAAGCAGTTAAGAAAAGGTTTGAATATACAATCAAACATAATCAAAAGTGGGAGCAGAGCTGTTCGACTGCAAGTAGGTGTGAATGTCAGATCATAATTTGCAAAAAGCTGATGAGAAAGGGTGAGAATGCCCGACTATGCACCATCAAATGCGGGAGCGGAAGTGTTCGGCTGTGAGTAGGTGTGAATGTCCGACCATAATTGCTGAAAAATGTGTTAGAAAAGACTAGAATGCCGGACCATATATCATCAAAAGCGGGAGAAGTGGTGTTCGGCTTCCAGTAGGTGTGAATGTCCAGCCATAATTACTCACAAACGGGTCGGAAAAGTTAGTATTGCCAGACCATACATGATCAAAACAGGGAGCGGAGGTGGTTCAGCTGCAAGGTGTGAATGTCTGACTAAAGTTTGTAAATAGTGGGTAAGACAAGGTGCGAATGCCCGACAATGTATGATCAAAAGACGGAGCGGAAGTTTTCGTCTGCAAGGTCTGAATGTCCAACCATAATTTGTAAAAACCGGGGAAGAAAAGGCTCAAAAGCCCGACTATACACCATCAAAAGCGGGAGCGGAGGTGTTCAGCTGCAAGAAGGTCTGAATATCCATCAATGATTACTGAAAAATGGTTAGGAAAAGGTGCGAATGCCCAACCATACATCATCAAAAGCAGGAGTGGATGTGTTCGGCTACAAGAAGGTTTGAATGTCCGACCATAGTTTGTAAAAGGCGGGTAAGAAAAGGTTCTAATGCCCGAACATAAACCATCAAAAGAGGGAGCGGAGGTGTTCCACTGTAAGAAGGTGTGAAAGTCCGACCATAGTTGGTAAAAAGCGGGTAAGAAAAGGTTAAAATACCCAACTGTACACAATCAAAAGAGGGAGCGGATGTGTTCGGCTACAAGAAGGTGTGAAGGTCCACCCATGGTTTGTAAAAAGCGGGTAACAAAAGGTTCGAATGCCCGAATATATACCATCAAAAGCGGAAGCGGAGGTGTTCGGCTGCAAGAAGGTGTGAACGTCCGACCAAAGTTTGTAAAAAGCAGCTAAGAAAAGGTTCGAATATACAATCAAACATAATCAAAAGCAGGAGCAGAGCTGTTCGACTGCAAGTAGGTGTGAATGTCCGACCATAATAGCTGAAAAATGTGTTAGAAAAGACTAGAATGCCGGACAATACATCATCAAAAGCGGGAGAAATGGTGTTCGGCTGCAAGTAGGTGTGAAAGTCCGACCATGGTTGGTAAAAAGCGGGTAATAAAAGGTTAAAATACCCGACTGTACAAAATCAATAGCGGGAGTGGAGTTGTTCGGCTACAAGAAGGTGTGAAAGTCCGACCATGGTTTGTAAAAAGCGTGTAAGAAAAGGTGCGACTGCCCGACAATGTATGATCAAAAGAGGGAACGGAGGTTTTTGGCTGCAAGAAGGTCTGAATGTCCACCCATAATTCCTGAAAAATGGGTAAGAAAAGGTGCGAATGCCCAACCATACATCATCAAAAGCAGGAGTAGATGTGTTCGGCTACAAGAAGGTTTGAATGTCCGACCATAGTTTGTAAAAAACGGGTAATAAAAGGTTCGAATGCCCGAATATATACCATCAAAAGCGGAAGCGGAGGTGTTCGGCTGCAAGAAGGTTTGAATGTCCGACCATAGTTTGTAAAAGGCAGGTAAGAAAAGGGTCGAATGCCCGAACATACACCATCAAAAGAGGGAGTGGAGGTGTTCCGCTGTAAGAAGGTGTGAATGTCCGACCATAGTTTGTAAAAAGCGGGTAAGAAAAGGTTAAAATACCCGACTGTACACAATCAAAATAGGGAGCGGAGTTGTTCAGCTAAGAGAAGGTGTGAAAGTCCGACCATGGTTTGTAAAAAGCGGGTAAGAAAAGGTTCGTATGCCCGAATATACACCATCAAGAGCAGAAGCGGAGGTGTTCGGCTGCAAGAAAGTGTGAACGTCCGACCAAAGTTTGTAAAAAGCGGGTAGGAAAAGGTGCCAATGCCCAACAATGTATGATCAAAAGAGGGAGCAGAGGTGTTCGGCTGCAAGAAGGTCTGAATGTCCAACCATAATTTGTAAAAACCGGGGAAGAAAAGGCTCGAAAGCCCGACTATACACCATCAAAAGCGGGAGCGGAGGTGGTTCAGCTGCAAGAAGGTGTGAATGTCCGACTAAAGTTTGTAAAAAGCGGGTAAGACAAGGTGCCAATGCCCGACAATGTATGATCAAAAGAGGGAGCAGAGGTTTTCGGCTGCAAGGTCTGAATGTCCAACCATAATTTACTGAAAAATGGTTAAGAAAAGGTGCGAATGCCCAACCATACATCATCAAAAGCAGGAGTGGATGTTTTCGGCTACAAGAAGGTTTGAATGTCCGAGCATAGTTTTTAAAAAGCAGGTAAGAAAAGGTTCGAATGCCCGAACATACACCATGAAAAGAGGGAGCGGAGGTGTTCCGCTGTAAGAAGGTGTGAATGTCCGACCATAGTTGGTAAAAAGCGGGTAATAAAAGGTGAAAATACCCGACTCTACACAATCAAAAGAGGGAGCGGATGTGTTCGGCTACAAGAAGGTGTGAAGGTCCACCCATGGTTTGTAAAAAGCGGGTAACAAAAGGTTCGAATGCCCGAATATACACCATCAAAAGCGGAAGCGGAGGTGTTCGGCTGCAAGAAGGTGTGAACGTCCGACCATAATTGCTGAAAAATGTGTTAGAAAAGACTAGAATGCCGGACCACACATCATCAAAAGCGGGAGAAGTGGTGTTCGGCTGCAAGTAGGTGTGAATGTCCAGCCATAATTACGCAAAAACGGGTAAGAAAAGGTAGTATTGCCAGACCATACATGATCAGAACAGGGAGCGGAGGTGGTTCAGCTGCAAGGTGTGAATTTCTGACTAAAGTTTGTAAAAATCGGGTAAGACAAGGTGCGAATGCCTGACAATGTATGATCAAAAGAGGGAGCGGAGGTTTTCGTCTGCAAGGTCTGAATGTCCAACCATAATTTGTAAAAACCGGGGAAGAAAAGGCTCGAAAACCCGACTACACACCATCAAAAGCGGGAGCGGAGGTATTCAGCTGCAAGAAGGTCTGATTGTCCACCAATGATTACTGAAAAATGGTTAAAAAAAAGGTGCGAATGCCGAACCATACATCATCAAAAGCAGGAGTGGATGTGTTCGGCTACAAGAAGGTTTGAATGTCCGACCATAGTATGTAAAAGGCGGGTAAGAAAAGGTTCGAATGCCCGAACACTCACCATCAAAAGAGGGAGCGGAGGTGTTCCGCTGTAAGAAGGTGTGAAAGTCCGACCATAGTTGGTAAAAAGCGGGTAAGAAAAGGTTAAAATACCCGACTGTACAAAATCAATAGCGGGAGTGGAGTTGTTCGGCTACAAGAAGGTGTGAAAGTCCGACCATGGTTTGTAAAAAGCGTGTAAGAAAAGGTGCGACTGAACGACAATGTATGATCAAAAGAGGGAGCGGAGGTTTTTGGCTGCAAGAAGGTCTGAATGTCCACCCATAATTCCTGAAAAATGGGTAAAAAAAACGGTGCGAATGCCCAACCATACATCATCAAAAGCAGGAGTGGATGTTTTCAGCTACAAGAAGGTTTGAATATCCATCAATAATTGCTTTAAAACATGAAAGAAATTTTCGAATATCAAACCGCACATGATCATAAGCGGGAGAGGAGGTGTTCAGCTGCAAGGTGTGAATGTCCACCCATAATTCCTGAAAAATGGGTAAGAAAAGGTGCGAATGCCCAACCATACATCATCAAAAGCAGGAGTAGATGTGTTCGGCTACAAGAAGGTTTGAATGTCCGACCATAGTTTGTAAAAAGCGGGTAATAAAAGGTTCAAATGCCCGAATATATACCATCAAAAGCCGAAGCGGAGGTGTTCGGCTGCAAGAAGGTTTGAATGTCCGACCATAGTTTGTAAAAGGCAGGTAAGAAAAGGTGCGAATGCCCGAACATACACCATCAAAAGAGGGAGCGGAGGTGTTCCGCTGTAAGAAGGTGTGAATGTCCGACCATAGTTGGTAAAAAGCGGGTAAGAAAAGGTTAAAATACCCGACTGTACACAATCAAAATAGGGAGCGGAGTTGTTCAGCTAAGAGAAGGTGTGAAAGTCCGACCATGGTTTGTAAAAAGCGGGTAAGAAAAGGTTCGTATGCCCGAATATACACCATCAAAAGCAGAAGCGGAGGTGTTCGGCTGCAAGAAAGTGTGAACGTCCGACCAAAGTTTGTAAAAAGCGGGTAGGAAAAGGTGCGAATGCCCAACAATGTATGATCAAAAGAGGGAGCAGAGGTGTTCGGCTGCAAGAAGGTCTGAATGTCCAACCATAATTTGTAAAAACCGGGGAAGAAAAGGCTCGAAAGCCCGACTATACACCATCAAAAGCGGGAGAGGAGGTGGTTCAGCTGCAAGAAGGTGTGAATGTCCGACTAAAGTTTGTAAAAAGCGGGTAAGACAAGGTGCGAATGCCCGACAATGTATGATCAAAAGAGGGAGCGGAGGTTTTCGGCTGCAAGGTCTGAATGTCCAACCATAATTTGTAAAAACCGGGGAAGAAAAGGCTCGAAAGCCCGACTATACACAATCAAAAGCGGGAGCGTAGGTGTTCAACTGCAAGAAGGTCTGAATGTCCACCAAAATTTACTGAAAAATGGTTAAGAAAAGGTGCGAATGCCCAACCATACATCATCAAAAGCAGGAGTGGATGTTTTCGGCTACAAGAAGGTTTGAATGTCCGAGCATAGTTTTTAAAAAGCGGGTAAGAAAAGGTTCGAATGCCCGAACATACACCATCAAAAGAGGGAGCGGAGGTGTTCCGCTGTAAGAAGGTGTGAATGTCCGACCATAGTTGGTAAAAAGCGGGTAAGAAAAGGTGAAAATACCCGACTGTACACAATCAAAAGAGGGAGCGGATGTGTTCGGCTACAAGAAGGTGTGAAGGTCCACCCATGGTTTGTAAAAATCGGGTAAGACAAGGTGCGAATGCCTGACAATGTATGATCAAAAGAGGGAGCGGAGGTTTTCGTCTGCAAGGTCTGAATGTCCAACCATAATTTGTAAAAACCGGGGAAGAAAAGGCTCGAAAACCCGACTACACACCATCAAAAGCGGGAGCGGAGGTATTAAGCTGCAAGAAGGTCTGATTGTCCACCAATGATTACTGAAAAATGGTTAAAAAAAAGGTGCGAATGCCGAACCATACATCATCAAAAGCAGGAGTGGATGTGTTCGGCTACAAGAAGGTTTGAATGTCCGACCATAGTATGTAAAAGACGGGTAAGAAAAGGTTAAAATACCCGACTGTACAAAATCAATAGCGGGAGTGGAGTTGTTCGGCTACAAGAAGGTGTGAAAGTCCAACCATGGTTTGTAAAAAGCGTGTAAGAAAAGGTGCGACTGAACGACAATGTATGATCAAAAGAGGGAGCGGAGGTTTTTGGCTGCAAGAAGGTCTGAATGTCCGACTAAAGTTTGTAAAAAGCGGGTAAGACAAGGTGCGAATGCCCTACAATGTATGATCAAAAGAGGGAGCGGAGGTTTTCGGCTGCAAGAAGGTCTGAATGTCCAACCATAATTTGTAAAAACCGAGGAAGAAAAGGGTCGAAAGCCCGACTATACACGATCAAAAGCGGGAGCGGAGGTGTACAACTGCAAGAAGGTCTGAATGTCCACCAAAATTTACTGAAAAATGGTTAAGAAAAGGTGCGAATGCCCAACCATACATCATCAAAAGCAGGAGTGGATGTTTTCGGCTACAAGAAGGTTTGAATGTCCGACCATAGTTTGTAAAAAGCGGGTAATAAAAGGTTCAAATGCCCGAATATATACCATCAAAAGCCGAAGCGGAGGTGTTCGGCTGCAAGAAGGTTTGAATGTCCGACCATAGTTTGTAAAAGGCAGGTAAGAAAAGGGTCGAATGCCCGAACATACACCATCAAAAGAGGGAGTGGAGGTGTTCCGCTGTAAGAAGGTGTGAATGTCCGACCATAGTTGGTAAAAAGCGGGTAAGAAAAGGTTAAAATACCCGACTGTACACAATCAAAATAGGGAGCGGAGTTGTTCAGCTAAGAGAAGGTGTGAAAGTCCGACCATGGTTTGTAAAAAGCGGGTAAGAAAAGGTTCGTATGCCCGAATATACACCATCAAGAGCAGAAGCGGAGGTGTTCGGCTGCAAGAAAGTGTGAACGTCCGACCAAAGTTTGTAAAAAGCGGGTAGGAAAAGGTGCCAATGCCCAACAATGTATGATCAAAAGAGGGAGCAGAGGTGTTCGGCTGCAAGAAGGTCTGAATGTCCAACCATAATTTGTAAAAACCGGGGAAGAAAAGGCTCGAAAGCCCGACTATACACCATCAAAAGCGGGAGCGGAGGTGGTTCAGCTGCAAGAAGGTGTGAATGTCCGACTAAAGTTTGTAAAAAGCGGGTAAGACAAGGTGCCAATGCCCGACAATGTATGATCAAAAGAGGGAGCAGAGGTTTTCGGCTGCAAGGTCTGAATGTCCAACCATAATTTACTGAAAAATGGTTAAGAAAAGGTGCGAATGCCCAACCATACATCATCAAAAGCAGGAGTGGATGTTTTCGGCTACAAGAAGGTTTGAATGTCCGAGCATAGTTTTTAAAAAGCGGGTAAGAAAAGGTTCGAATGCCCGAACATACACCATGAAAAGAGGGAGCGGAGGTGTTCCGCTGTAAGAAGGTGTGAATGTCCGACCATAGTTGGTAAAAAGCGGGTAATAAAAGGTGAAAATACCCGACTCTACACAATCAAAAGAGGGAGCGGATGTGTTCGGCTACAAGAAGGTGTGAAGGTCCACCCATGGTTTGTAAAAAGCGGGTAACAAAAGGTTCGAATGCCCGAATATACACCATCAAAAGCGGAAGCGGAGGTGTTCGGCTGCAAGAAGGTGTGAACGTCCGACCATAATTGCTGAAAAATGTGTTAGAAAAGACTAGAATGCCGGACCACACATCATCAAAAGCGGGAGAAGTGGTGTTCGGCTGCAAGTAGGTGTGAATGTCCAGCCATAATTACGCAAAAACGGGTAAGAAAAGGTAGTATTGCCAGACCATACATGATCAGAACAGGGAGCGGAGGTGGTTCAGCTGCAAGGTGTGAATTTCTGACTAAAGTTTGTAAAAATCGGGTAAGACAAGGTGCGAATGCCTGACAATGTATGATCAAAAGAGGGAGCGGAGGTTTTCGTCTGCAAGGTCTGAATGTCCAACCATAATTTGTAAAAACCGGGGAAGAAAAGGCTCGAAAACCCGACTACACACCATCAAAAGCGGGAGCGGAGGTATTCAGCTGCAAGAAGGTCTGATTGTCCACCAATGATTACTGAAAAATGGTTAAAAAAAAGGTGCGAATGCCGAACCATACATCATCAAAAGCAGGAGTGGATGTGTTCGGCTACAAGAAGGTTTGAATGTCCGACCATAGTATGTAAAAGGCGGGTAAGAAAAGGTTCGAATGCCCGAACACTCACCATCAAAAGAGGGAGCGGAGGTGTTCCGCTGTAAGAAGGTGTGAAAGTCCGACCATAGTTGGTAAAAAGCGGGTAAGAAAAGGTTAAAATACCCGACTGTACAAAATCAATAGCGGGAGTGGAGTTGTTCGGCTACAAGAAGGTGTGAAAGTCCGACCATGGTTTGTAAAAAGCGTGTAAGAAAAGGTGCGACTGAACGACAATGTATGATCAAAAGAGGGAGCGGAGGTTTTTGGCTGCAAGAAGGTCTGAATGTCCACCCATAATTCCTGAAAAATGGGTAAAAAAAACGGTGCGAATGCCCAACCATACATCATCAAAAGCAGGAGTGGATGTTTTCAGCTACAAGAAGGTTTGAATATCCATCAATAATTGCTTTAAAACATGAAAGAAATTTTCGAATATCAAACCGCACATGATCATAAGCGGGAGAGGAGGTGTTCAGCTGCAAGGTGTGAATGTCCACCCATAATTCCTGAAAAATGGGTAAGAAAAGGTGCGAATGCCCAACCATACATCATCAAAAGCAGGAGTAGATGTGTTCGGCTACAAGAAGGTTTGAATGTCCGACCATAGTTTGTAAAAAGCGGGTAATAAAAGGTTCAAATGCCCGAATATATACCATCAAAAGCCGAAGCGGAGGTGTTCGGCTGCAAGAAGGTTTGAATGTCCGACCATAGTTTGTAAAAGGCAGGTAAGAAAAGGGTCGAATGCCCGAACATACACCATCAAAAGAGGGAGCGGAGGTGTTCCGCTGTAAGAAGGTGTGAATGTCCGACCATAGTTGGTAAAAAGCGGGTAAGAAAAGGTTAAAATACCCGACTGTACACAATCAAAATAGGGAGCGGAGTTGTTCAGCTAAGAGAAGGTGTGAAAGTCCGACCATGGTTTGTAAAAAGCGGGTAAGAAAAGGTTCGTATGCCCGAATATACACCATCAAAAGCAGAAGCGGAGGTGTTCGGCTGCAAGAAAGTGTGAACGTCCGACCAAAGTTTGTAAAAAGCGGGTAGGAAAAGGTGCGAATGCCCAACAATGTATGATCAAAAGAGGGAGCAGAGGTGTTCGGCTGCAAGAAGGTCTGAATGTCCAACCATAATTTGTAAAAACCGGGGAAGAAAAGGCTCGAAAGCCCGACTATACACCATCAAAAGCGGGAGAGGAGGTGGTTCAGCTGCAAGAAGGTGTGAATGTCCGACTAAAGTTTGTAAAAAGCGGGTAAGACAAGGTGCGAATGCCCGACAATGTATGATCAAAAGAGGGAGCGGAGGTTTTCGGCTGCAAGGTCTGAATGTCCAACCATAATTTGTAAAAACCGGGGAAGAAAAGGCTCGAAAGCCCGACTATACACAATCAAAAGCGGGAGCGTAGGTGTTCAACTGCAAGAAGGTCTGAATGTCCACCAAAATTTACTGAAAAATGGTTAAGAAAAGGTGCGAATGCCCAACCATACATCATCAAAAGCAGGAGTGGATGTTTTCGGCTACAAGAAGGTTTGAATGTCCGAGCATAGTTTTTAAAAAGCGGGTAAGAAAAGGTTCGAATGCCCGAACATACACCATCAAAAGAGGGAGCGGAGGTGTTCCGCTGTAAGAAGGTGTGAATGTCCGACCATAGTTGGTAAAAAGCGGGTAAGAAAAGGTGAAAATACCCGACTGTACACAATCAAAAGAGGGAGCGGATGTGTTCGGCTACAAGAAGGTGTGAAGGTCCACCCATGGTTTGTAAAAATCGGGTAAGACAAGGTGCGAATGCCTGACAATGTATGATCAAAAGAGGGAGCGGAGGTTTTCGTCTGCAAGGTCTGAATGTCCAACCATAATTTGTAAAAACCGGGGAAGAAAAGGCTCGAAAACCCGACTACACACCATCAAAAGCGGGAGCGGAGGTATTAAGCTGCAAGAAGGTCTGATTGTCCACCAATGATTACTGAAAAATGGTTAAAAAAAAGGTGCGAATGCCGAACCATACATCATCAAAAGCAGGAGTGGATGTGTTCGGCTACAAGAAGGTTTGAATGTCCGACCATAGTATGTAAAAGGCGGGTAAGAAAAGGTTCGAATGCCCGAACACTCACCATCAAAAGAGGGAGCGGAGGTGTTCCGCTGTAAGAAGGTGTTAAAGTCCGACCATAGTTGGTAAAAAGCGGGTAAGAAAAGGTTAAAATACCCGACTGTACAAAATCAATAGCGGGAGTGGAGTTGTTCGGCTACAAGAAGGTGTGAAAGTCCGACCATGGTTTGTAAAAAGCGTGTAAGAAAAGGTGCGACTGAACGACAATGTATGATCAAAAGAGGGAGCGGAGGTTTTTGGCTGCAAGAAGGTCTGAATGTCCACCCATAATTCCTGAAAATGGGTAAAAAAAACGGTGCGAATGCCCAACCATACATCATCAAAAGCAGGAGTGGATATTTTCAGCTACAAGAAGGTTTGAATATCCATCAATAATTGCTTTAAAACATGAAAGAAATTTTCGAATATCAAACCGCACATGATCATAAGCGGGAGAGGAGGTGTTCAGCTGCAAGGTGTGAATGTCCACCCATAATTCCTGAAAAATGGGTAAGAAAAGGTGCGAATGCCCAACCATACATCATCAAAAGCAGGAGTAGATGTGTTCGGCTACAAGAAGGTTTGAATGTCCGACCATAGTTTGTAAAAAGCGGGTAATAAAAGGTGAAAATACCCGACTGTACACAATCAAAAGAGGGAGTGGATGTGTTCGGCTACAAGAAGGTGTGAAGGTCCACCCATGGTTTGTAAAAAGCGGGTAACAAAAGGTTCGAATGCCCGAATATACACCATCAAAAGCGGAAGCGGAGTTGTTCGGCTGCAAGAAGGTGTGAACGTCCGACCATAATTGCTGAAAAATGTGTTAGAAAAGACTAGAATGCCGGACCACACATCATCAAAAGCGGGAGAAGTGGTGTTCGGCTGCAAGTAGGTGTGAATGTCCAGCCATAATTACGCAAAAACGGGTAAGAAAAGGTAGTATTGCCAGACCATACATGATCAAAACAGGGAGCGGAGGTGGTTCAGCTGCAAGGTGTGAATTTCTGACAAAAATTTTTTAAAAATCGGGTAAGACAAGGTGCGAATGCCTGACAATGTATGATCAAAAGAGGGAGCGGAGGTTTTCCTCTGCAAGGTCTGAATGTCCAACCATAATTTGTAAAAACCGGGGAAGAAAAGGCTCGAAAACCCGACTACACACCATCAAAAGCGGGAGCGGAGGTATTAAGCTGCAAGAAGGTCTGATTGTCCACCAATGATTACTGAAAAATGGTTAAAAAAAAGGTGCGAATGCCGAACCATACATCATCAAAAGCAGGAGTGGATGTGTTCGGCTACAAGAAGGTTTGAATGTCCGACCATAGTATGTAAAAGACGGGTAAGAAAAGGTTAAAATACCCGACTGTACTAAATCAATAGCGGGAGAGGAGTTGTTCGGCTACAAGAAGGTGTGAAAGTCCAACCATGGTTTGTAAAAAGCGTGTAAGAAAAGGTGCGACTGAACGACAATGTATGATCAAAAGAGGGAGCGGAGGTTTTTGGCTGCAAGAAGGTCTGAATGTCCGACTAAAGTTTGTAAAAAGCGGGTAAGACAAGGTGCGAATGCCCGACAATGTATGATCAAAAGAGGGAGCGGAGGTTTTCGTCTGCAAGAAGGTCTGAATGTCCAACCATAATTTGTAAAAACCGAGGAAGAAAAGGCTCGAAAGCCCGACTATACACGATCAAAAGCGGGAGCGGAGGTGTTCAACTGCAAGAAGGTCTGAATGTCCACCAAAATTTACTGAAAAATGGTTAAGAAAAGGTGCGAATGCCCAACCATACATCATCAAAAGCAGGAGTGGATGTTTTCGGCTACAAGAAGGTTTGAATGTCCGAGCATAGTTTGTAAAAAGCGGGTAAGAAAAGGTTCGAATGCCCGAACATACACCATGAAAAGAGGGAGCGGAGGTGTTCCGCTGTAAGAAGGTGTGAATGTCCGACCATAGTTGGTAAAAAGCGGGTAAGAAAAGGTGAAAATACCCGACTGTACACAATCAAAAGAGGGAGCGGATGTGTTCGGCTACAAGAAGGTGTGAAGGTCCACCCATGGTTTGTAAAAAGCGGGTAACAAAAGGTTCGAATGCCCGAATATACACCATCAAAAGCGGAAGCAGAGGTGTTCGGCTGCAAGAAGGTGTGAACGTCCGACCATAATTGCTGAAAAATGTGTTAGAAAAGACTAGAATGCCGGACCACACATCATCAAAAGCGGGAGAAGTTGTGTTCGGCTGCAAGTAGGTGTGAATGTCCAGCCATAATTACGCAAAAACGGGTAAGAAAAGGTAGTATTGCCAGACCATACATGATCAAAACAGGGAGCGGAGGTGGTTCAGCTGCAAGGTGTGAATTTCTGACTAAAGTTTGTAAAAATTGGGTAAGACAAGGTGAGAATGCCTGACAATGTATGATCAAAAGAGGGAGCGGAGGTTTTCGTCTGCAAGGTCTGAATGTCCAACCATAATTTGTAAAAACCGGGGAAGAAAAGGCTCGAAAACCCGACTACACACCATCAAAAGCGGGAGCGGAGGTATTCAGCTGCAAGAAGGTCTGATTGTCCACCAATGATTACTGAAAAATGGTTAAAAAAAAGGTGCGAATGCCAAACCATACATCATCAAAAGCAGGAGTGGATGTGTTCGGCTACAAGAAGGTTTGAATGTCCGACCATAGTATGTAAAAGGCGGGTAAGAAAAGGTTCGAATGCCCGAACACTCACCATCAAAAGAGGGAGCGGAGGTGTTCCGCTGTAAGAAGGTGTGAAAGTCCGACCATAGTTGGTAAAAAGCGGGTAAGAAAAGGTTAAAATACCCGACTGTACAAAATCAATAGCGGGAGTGGAGTTGTTCGGCTACAAGAAGGTGTGAAAGTCCGACCATGGTTTGTAAAAAGCGTGTAAGAAAAGGTGCGACTGAACGACAATGTATGATCAAAAGAGGGAGCGGAGGTTTTTGGCTGCAAGAAGGTCTGAATGTCCACCCATAATTCCTGAAAAATGGGTAAAAAAAAGGGTGCGAATGCCCAACCATACATCATCAAAAGCAGGAGTGGATGTTTTCAGCTACAAGAAGGTTTGAATATCCATCAATAATTGCTTTAAAACATGAAAGAAATTTTCGAATATCAAACCGCACATGATCATAAGTGGGAGAGGAGGTGTTCAGCTGCAAGGTGTGAATGTCCACCCATAATTCCTGAAAAATGGTTAAGAAAAGGTGCGAATGCCCAACCATACATCATCAAAAGCAGGAGTAGATGTGTTCGGCTACAAGAAGGTTTGAATGTCCGACCATAGTTTGTAAAAAGCGGGTAATAAAAGGTTCGAATGCCCGAATATATACCATCAAAAGCGGAAGCGGAGGTGTTCGGCTGCAAGAAGGTGTGAACGTCCGACCAATGTTTGTAAAAACCAGTTAAGAAAAGGTTCGAATATCCAACCAAACCTAATCAAAAGCGGGAGCAGAGCTGTTCGACTGCAAGTAGGTGTGAATGTCAGATCATAATTTGCAAAAAGCTGATGAGAAAGGGTGAGAATGCACGACTATACACCATCAAATACGGGAGCGGAGGTATTCAGCTGCAAGAAGGTCTGAATGTCCACCCATAATTCCTGAAAAATGGGTAAAAAAAAGGGTGCGAATGCCCAACCATACATCATCAAAAGCAGGAGTGGATGTTTTCAGCTACAAGAAGGTTTGAATATCCATCAATAATTGCTTTAAAACATGAAAGAAATTTTCGAATATCAAACCGCACATGATCATAAGCGGGAGAGGAGGTGTTCAGCTGCAAGGTGTGAATGTCCACCCATAATTCCTGAAAAATGGTTAAGAAAAGGTGCGAATGCCCAACCATACATCATCAAAAGCAGGAGTAGATGTGTTCGGCTACAAGAAGGTTTGAATGTCCGACCATAGTTTGTAAAAAGCGGGTAATAAAAGGTTCGAATGCCCGAATATATACCATCAAAAGCGGAAGCGGAGGTGTTCGGCTGCAAGAAGGTGTGAACGTCCGACCAATGTTTGTAAAAACCAGTTAAGAAAAGGTTCGAATATCCAACCAAACCTAATCAAAAGCGGGAGCAGAGCTGTTCGACTGCAAGTAGGTGTGAATGTCAGATCATAATTTGCAAAAAGCTGATGAGAAAGGGTGAGAATGCCCGACTATACACCATCAAATGCGGGAGCGGAAGTGTTCGGCTGTGAGTAGGTCTGAATATCCAACCATAATTGCTGAAAAATGTGTAAGAAAAGGTAAAAATGCTGGACCATACATCATTAAAAGCGGGAGAGGTGGTGTTCGGCTGCAAGGTGTGAATGTCCAACCATGGTTTGTAAAAAGCGGGTAAGAAAAGGTTTGAATGCCCGAATATACACCATCAAAAGTGGAAGCGGAGGTGTTCGGCTGCAAGAAGGTGTGAACGTCCGACCAAAGTTTGTAAAAAGCAGTGAAAAGCGAGAAAAAGCTTTTCGTAAGTTCTGTATGATTTGAGTTTCTCAGTATAAGAAGTTGAAATTGATCTAGACATTGATAAATATGAAGTTAAAAGCAGTTTTAACATAGTTTACGTGAAGTAATTCATTTTATAGCAAAATCCCAAATCATGCAAAACGCATGAAAATAAGCTTATTCTCGGATTCCTGATACTTCAGTGTTGCTCTTTCTTCTACTGCAAAATCCAATGTTGTTCTCTGTTGAAGTCGATCTAGACATTGATAAATATGAATGACAAAGCAGTTTTCACTTGGTTTGAGTGAAGGAATTAATTTTATACATAGAATCCCAAATCATGCAGAACGCATGAAAATAAGCGTATTCTCGGATTCTTAAAACTTTTGATTTGCTCTTTCTTTTACTGCAAAGTACGATGTTTTTTTTTGTTTAAATCTATGTAGACATTGATAAATATCAAGGTAAAAGCCGTTTTAACTTGGTTTGAGTGAAGGAATTCGTTTTATAGATAAAATCCCAAATCATGCAGAACTCCTCAAAAGGGTTGCATGGCTTAATCACAAGTGTGGTTCTTTCTCATTCAGGGTAATATGAGGAAGTTTATGCTTGAAATATATTTAGAAATAGGTACATATGAAGGACAAAGCAGTTTTAACATAGTTTGAGTGAAGGAATTAATTTTAAGACAAAATCCCAAAACATGCAGAACACACGAAAAGCTTATTCTCGGATCCTTTAGTGTTGCTCTTTCTTCTACTGCAAAATACAATGTTGTTCTTTGTTGAAGTCGATCTAGACATTGATAAATATGAAGTTAAAAGCAGTTTTAACATAGTTTGAGTGAAGGAATTGATTTTATAGCAAAATCACAAATCATACAGAACGTATGAAAATAAGCTTATTCTCCGATTCCTGATCCTTCAGTGTTGCTCTTTCTAATATTGCAAAGTACAACGTGTTTTTTTTTAAAAATCTATCCCGACATTGATAAATATGGAAGGACAAAGCAGTTTTAACTTAGTTTGAGTGAAGGAATTGATTTTATAGCAAAATCCGAAATCGTGCAGAACTCATGAAAGCAAGCTTATACTCTTAAACTTTAGATTTGCTCTTTCTTTTACTGCAAAGTACAACGTTGTTTTTTTGTTTAAATCTATCTAGACATTGATAAATATGAAGGACAAAACAGTTTTAACATAGTTTGAGTGAAGGAATGCATTTTATAAGAAAAATCCTAAATCATGCAGATCTCACGAAAAGCTTTTTCTCGGATTTCTGAACCTTTGCTCTTTCTTTTACTGCAAAATACAACGTTGTTTTTTGTAGAAATCTATCTAGACATTGATAAATACCAGCCGAACATCTCTGCCGCCGCTTTTGATAATTTATGGTTGGGCATTCTTACCTTTTCTTACCCGCTTTTTACAAATTATGATCTGACATTCACACCTACTTGCAGTCGAACACCTCCTCTCCCGCTAATCATCATGTGCGGTTTGATATTCGAAAATATTCTTTCATGTTTTCTAGCAATTATTGATGGATATTCAGACTGTCTTACTGCGGAGCACCTCTTTTGATGGTGTATGTTCGGGCATTCGAACGTTTCCTTACCCGCTTTTTACAAACTATAGTCGGACATTCAAACCTTGTAGCCGAACACATCCACTCCTGCTTTTGATGATGTATGGTTGGGCATTCGCACCTTTTCTTAACCATTTTTCAGTAATTATGGGTGGACATTCAGACCTTCTTATAGCCGAACACCTCCGCTCCCGCTTTTGATTGTGTATAGTCTTGCTTTCGAGCCTTTTCTTCCCCGGTTTTTAAAAATTATTGTTGGACATTCAGACCTTCTTGCAGCCGAAAACCTCCGCTCCCTCTTTTCATCATACATTGTCGGGCATTCGCAAACTTTTCTTACCCGCTTTTTACAAACCATGGTCGGACTTTCACACCTTTTAGTAGCCGAACAACTCCGCTCCCGCTATTGATTGTTTACAGTCGGGTATTTTAACCTTTTCTTACCCGCTTTTTACCAACTATGGTCGGAGATTCATACCTACTCACAGCCGAAACACTCCGCTCCCGTATTTGATGGTGTATAGTCGTGCATTCTCACCCTTTCTAATCAGCTTTTTGCAAATTATGATCTGACATTCACACCTACTTCCAGTCGAACAGCTCTGCTCCCGCTTTTGATTATGTTTGGTTGGATATTCGAACATTTTCTTAACTGCTTTTTACAAACTTTGGTCGGACGTTCACACCTTCTTGCAGCCGAACACCTCCGCTTCCGCTTTTGAATGTCTATATTCGGGCATACAAACCTTTTCTTACCCGTTTTTTACAAACCATGGTCGGACTTTCACACTTTGTTGTTGAACATCTCCGCTCCCTCTTTTGATTGTGTACAGTCGGGTATTTTCACCTTTTCTTACTTTCTTTTTACCAACTATGCTTGGAGATTCACACCTACTCACAGCCGAACAACTTCGCTCCCGCATTTGATGGTGTATAGTCGTGCATTCTCACCCTTTTCTTATCAGCTTTTTGCAAATTATGATCTGACATTCACACCTACTTGCACTCGAACAGCTCTGCTCCCGCTTTTGATTATGTTTTGTATGATATTCACACCTTTTCTTAACTGCTGTTTACAAACTTTGGTCGGACGTTCACTCCTTCTTGCAGCCGAACACCTCCGCTTCCGGTTTTGATGGTGTATATTCGGGCATACAAACCTTTTCTTACCTGCTTTCTACAAACCATGGTCGGACATTCACACTTTGTTGCTGAACATCTCCGCTCCCTCTTTTGATTGTGTACAGTCGGGTATTTTCACCTTTTCTTACCTGCTTTTTACCAACTATGGTCGGACATTCACACCTTACAGCGGAACACCTCCGCTCCCTCTTTTGATGGTGTATGTTCGGGCATTCGAACCCTTTCTTACCCGCCTTTTACAAACTATGGTCGGACATTCAAACCTTCTCGTAGCCGAACACATCCACTCCTGCTTTTGATGATGTATATTCGGGCTTTCGAGCCTTTTCTTCCCCGGTTTTTACAAATTATGGTTGGACATTCAGACCTTCTTGCAGCCGAAAACCTCCGCTCCCTCTTTTCATCATACATTGTCAGGCATTCGCAACTTTTCTTACCCGCTTTTTACAAACCATGGTCGGACTTTCACACCTTTTAGTAGCCGAACAACTCCGCTCCCGCTATTGATTGTTTACAGTCGGGTATTTTAACCTTTTCTTACCCGCTTTTTACCAACTATGGTCGGATATTCACACCTTCTTACAGCGGAACACCTCCACTCTCTCTTTTGATGGTGTATGTTCGGGCATTCGAACCTATTCTGACCCCCTATTTACAAACTATGGTCGGAGATTCATACCTACTCACAGCCGAACAACTCCGCTCCCGTATTTGATGGTGTATAGTCGGGCATTCTCACCCTTTCTCATCAGCTTTTTGCAAATTATGATCTGACATTCACACCTACTTCCAGTCGAACAGCTCTGCTCCCGCTTTTGATTATGTTTGGTTGGATATTCGAACCTTTTCTTAACTGCTTTTTAAAAACTTTGGTCGGACGTTCACACCTTCTTGCAGCCGAACACCTCCGCTTCCGCTTTTGAATGTGTATATTCGGGCATACAAACGTTTTCTTACCCGTTTTTTACAAACCATGGTCGGACTTTCACACTTTGTTGTTGAACATCTCCGCTCCCTCTTTTGATTGTGTACAGTCGGGTATTTTCACCTTTTCTTACTTTCTTTTTACCAACTATGGTCGGACGTTCACACCTTCTTGCAGCCGAAAACCTCCGCTTCCGGTTTTGATGGTGTATATTCGGGCATTCGAACCTTTTCTTACCCGCCTTTTACAAACTATGGTCGGACATTCAAACCTTCTCGTAGCCGAACACATCCACTCCTGCTTTTGATGATGTATGGTTGGGCATTCGCACCTTTTCTTACCCATTTTTCAGTAATTATGGGTAGACATTCACACCTTCTTGCAGCTGAACACCTGCTCTCCCGTTTTTGATCATGTGCGGTTTGACATTTGAAAATTTTCTTTCATGTTTTCTAGCAATTATTGATGGACATTCAGCCCTTCTTGCAGCTGAACACCTCCGCTCCCGCTTTTGATGGTGTATAGTCGGGCTTTCGAACCTTTTCTTACCCGCTTTTTACAAACTTTAGTCAGACATTCACACCTTGCAGCTGAACCACCTCCGCTCCCTGTTTTGATCATGTATGGTCTGGCAATACTACCTCTTCTTACCCGTTTGTGAGTATTTATGGCTGGACATTCACACCTACTTGCAGCCGAACACCACCTCTCCCGCTTTTGATGATGTATTGTCTGGCATTCTAGTCTTTTCTAACACATTTTTCAGCAATTATGGTCGGACATTCACACCTACTCACAGCCGAACAGCTCTGCTCCCGCTTTTGATTATGTTTTGTTGGATATTCGAACCTTTTCTTAACTGCTTTTTACAAATTTTGATTAAACGTTCAAACCTTCTTGCAGCGGAACACCTCCGCTTCCGCTTTTGATGGTGTATATTCGGGCATTCGAACCTTTCCTTACCCGCTTTTTACAAACCATGGTCGGACATTCACACCTTCTTACAGCGGAACACCTCCGCTCCCCTTTTCATTGTGTACAGTCGGGTATTTTCACCTTTTCTTACCCGCTTTTTACCAACTATGGTCGAACATTCACACCTTACAGCGGAACACCTCCGCTCCCTCTTTTGATGGTGTATGTTCGGGCATTCGAACCTTTTCTTACCCGCCTTTTACAAACTATGGACGGACATTCAAACCTTCTCGTAGCCGAACACATCCACTCCTGCTTTTGATGATGTATGGTTGGGCCTTCGCACCTTTTCTTACCCATTTTTCAGTAATTATTGGTGGACATTCACACCTTCTTGCAGCTGAACACCTCCGCTCCCTCTTTTGATCATATATTGTCGGGCATTCGCACCTTGTCTTACCCGCTTTTTACAAACTTTAGTCAGACATTCACACCTTGCAGCTGAACCACCCCCGCTCCCTGTTTTGATCAGGTATGGTCTGGCAATACTACCTCTTCTTACCCGTTTGTGAGTAATTATGGCTGGACATTCACACCTACTTGCAGCCGAACACCACCTCTCCCGCTTTTGATGATGTATTGTCCGGCATTCTAGTCTTTTCTAACACATTTTTCAGCAATTATGGTCGGACATTCACACCTACTCACAGCCGAACACTTCCGCTCCCGCATTTGATGGTGTATAGTCGGGCATTCTCACCCTTTCTCATCAGCTTTTTGCAAATTATGATCTGACATTCACACCTACTTGCAGTCGAACAGCTCTGCTCCCGCTTTTGATTATGTTTGGTTGGATATTCGAACCTTTTCTTAACCGCTTTTTACAAATTTTGATCAGACGTTCACACCTTCTTGCAGCCGAACACCTCCGCTTCCACTGTTGATGGTATATATTCGGGCATTCGAACCTTTTCTTACCCGCTTTTTACCAACTATGGTCGGACATTCACACCTTCTTACAGCGGAACACCTCCGCTTCCGCTTTTGATGGTGTATATTCGGGCATTCGAACCTTTTCTTACCCGCTTTTTACAAACCTTGGTCGGACATTCACACCTTCTTACAGCGGAACACCTCCGCTCCCTCTTTTGATTGTGTACAGTCGGGTATTTTCACCTTTTCTTACCCGCTTTTTACCAACTATGGTCGGACATTCACACCTTACAGAGGATCACCTCCGCTCCCTCTTTTGATGGTGTATGTTCGGGCATTCGAACCTTTTCTTACCCGCCTTTTACAAACTATGGTCGGACATTCAAACCTTCTCGTAGCCGAACACATCCACTCCTGCTTTTGATGATGTATGGTTGGGCCTTCGCACCTTTTCTTACCCATTTTTCAGTAATTATTGGTGGACATTCAGACCTTCTTGCAGCTGAACACCTCCGCTCCCGCTTTTGATGGTGTATAGTCGGGCTTTCGAGCCTTTTCTTCCCCGATTTTTACAAATTATGGTTGGACATTCAGACCTTGCAGCCGAAAACCTCCGCTCCCTCTTTTGATCATACATTGTCGGGCATTCGCACCTTGTCTTACCCGCTTTTTACTAACTTTAGTCAGACATTCACACCTTGCAGCTGAACCACCCCCGCTCCCTGTTTTGATCATGTATGGTCTGGCAATACTACCTCTTCTTACCCGTTTGTGAGTAATTATGGCTGGACATTCACATCTTCTTGCAGCCGAACACCACCTCTCCCGCTTTTGATGATGTATTGTGCGGCATTCTAGTCTTTTCTAACACATTTTTCAGCAATTATGGTCGGACATTCACACCTACTCACAGCCGAACAGTTCCGCTCCCGCATTTGATGGTGTATAGTCGGGCATTCTCACCCTTTCTCATCAGCTTTTTGCAAATTATGATCTGACATTCACACCTACTTGCAGTCGAACAGCTCTGCTCCCGCTTTTGATTATGTTTGGTTGGATATTCGAACCTTTTCTTAACTGCTTTTTACAAATTTTGATCAGACGTTCACACCTTCTTGCACCCGAACACCTCCGCTTCCACTGTTGATGGTATATATTCGGGCATTCGAACCTTTTCTTACCCGCTTTTTACCAACTATGGTCGGACATTCACACCTTTTTACAGCGGAACACCTCCGCTTCCGCTTTTGATGGTGTATATTCGGGCATTCGAACCTTTTCTTACCCGCTTTTTACAAACCATGGTCGGACATTCACACCTTCTTACAGCGGAACACCTCCGCTCCCCTTTTCATTGTGTACAGTCGGGTATTTTCACCTTTTCTTACCCGCTTTTTACCAACTATGGTCGAACATTCACACCTTACAGCGGAACACCTCCGCTCCCTCTTTTGATGGTGTATGTTCGGGCATTCGAACCTTTTCTTACCCGCCTTTTACAAACTATGGATGGACATTCAAACCTTCTCGTAGCCGAACACATCCACTCCTGCTTTTGATGATGTATGGTTGGGCCTTCGCACCTTTTCTTACCCATTTTTCAGTAATTATTGGTGGACATTCACACCTTCTTGCAGCTGAACACCTCCGCTCCCTCTTTTGATCATATATTGTCGGGCATTCGCACCTTGTCTTACCCGCTTTTTACAAACTTTAGTCAGACATTCACACCTTGCAGCTGAACCACCCCCGCTCCCTGTTTTGATCATGTATGGTCTGGAAATACTACCTCTTCTTACCCGTTTGTGAGTAATTATGGCTGGACATTCACACCTACTTGCAGCCGAACACCACCTCTCCCGCTTTTGATGATGTATTGTCCGGCATTCTAGTCTTTTCTAACACATTTTTCAGCAATTATGGTCGGACATTCACACCTACTCACAGCCGAACACTTCCGCTCCCGCATTTGATGGTGTATAGTCGGGCATTCTCACCCTTTCTCATCAGCTTTTTGCAAATTATGATCTGACATTCACACCTACTTGCAGTCGAACAGCTCTGCTCCCGCTTTTGATTATGTTTGGTTGGATATTCGAACCTTTTCTTAACCGCTTTTTACAAATTTTGATCAGACGTTCACACCTTCTTGCAGCCGAACACCTCCGCTTCCACTGTTGATGGTATATATTCGGGCATTCGAACCTTTTCTTACCCGCTTTTTACCAACTATGGTCGGACATTCACACCTTCTTACAGCGGAACACCTCCGCTTCCGCTTTTGATGGTGTATATTCGGGCATTCGAACCTTTTCTTACCCGCTTTTTACAAACCTTGGTCGGACATTCACACCTTCTTACAGCGGAACACCTCCGCTCCCTCTTTTGATTGTGTACAGTCGGGTATTTTCACCTTTTCTTACCCGCTTTTTACCAACTATGGTCGGACATTCACACCTTACAGAGGATCACCTCCGCTCCCTCTTTTGATGGTGTATGTTCGGGCATTCGAACCTTTTCTTACCCGCCTTTTACAAACTATGGTCGGACATTCAAACCTTCTCGTAGCCGAACACATCCACTCCTGCTTTTGATGATGTATGGTTGGGCCTTCGCACCTTTTCTTACCCATTTGTCAGTAATTATTGGTGGATATTCAGACCTTCTTGCAGCTGAACACCTCCGCTCCCGCTTTTGATGGTGTATAGTCGGGCTTTCGAGCCTTTTCTTCCCCGGTTTTTACAAATTATGGTTGGACATTCAGACCTTGCAGCCGAAAACCTCCGCTCCCTCTTTTGATCATACATTGTCGGGCATTCGCACCTTGTCTTACCCGCTTTTTACAAACTTTAGTCAGACATTCACACCTTGCAGCTGAACCACCCCCGCTCCCTGTTTTGATCATGTATGGTCTGGCAATACTACCTCTTCTTACCCGTTTGTGAGTAATTATGGCTGGACATTCACACTTTCTTGCAGCCGAACACCACCTCTCCCGCTTTTGATGATGTATTGTGCGGCATTCTAGTCTTTTCTAACACATTTTTCAGCAATTATGGTCGGACATTCACACCTACTCACAGCAGAACAGTTCCGCTCCCGCATTTGATGGTGTATAGTCGGGCATTCTCACCCTTTCTCATCAGCTTTTTGCAAATTATGATCTGACATTCACACCTACTTGCAGTCGAACAGCTCTGCTCCCGCTTTTGATTATGTTTGGTTGGATATTCGAACCTTTTCTTAACTGCTTTTTACAAATTTTGATCAGACGTTCACACCTTCTTGCACCCGAACACCTCCGCTTCCACTGTTGATGGTATATATTCGGGCATTCGAACCTTTTCTTACCCGCTTTTTACAAACCATGGTCGGACATTCAAACCTTCTTGTAGCAGAACACATCCATTCCTGCTTTTGATGATGTTTGGTTAGGCATTCGCACCTTTTCTTACCCATTTTTCAGTAATTATTGGTGGACATTCAGACCTTCTTGCAGCTGAACACCTCTGCTCCCGCTTTTGATGGTGTATAGTCGGGCTTTCGAGCCTTTTCTTCCCCTGGTTTATACAAATTATGGTTGGACTGTAAAAGGAGGGAGTTGGCTGTTGCTCACAAGTCCACAGCAGCACTGCACTCCCAGAAGAGATGCCTCACCGTCTCAGGCGCGCCACAACCTGGACAGGGGCAGGTGGCCGTTGCCGACATACTCCTGGAGTGCATGACAGATCTGTCTGGGAGAATCTCATCAGCCACCATCCATGACAAATCCCAAAGTCTGTTCGGAAGAGCTGAAAGGTTCACACTGCGCCAAACTGTTGAGGACTCACTGGGGTCCGCTCCGGCACAACAGAGACCAAAGATCGATGTCACGTTAAAACTTGTACATCTTCTTGTTCTAAATTAAAATGGTTTAAAAATGTCTTTATAAAAGCATAACTTTCTGTTAGATTAAAAGACGCAGGTACTTTCAGGTCTGATGGTAAAAGTCGTAGTCTTCTCAAGTAGGCCCCCATCCAGAATCTTGCCATTGCAGCTGCCGCTGGGTTTTTAGATGGGTTAATTTCACACTTTAATTGGACAGAGGTAAAGAGACTTCCTAAAAACAAATACAGATCTGGTACTGCTTTCCCTCCTTTCACTTTTGGCTTCTTCAGTACTTCCCTCCTCAACCTTTCCCATTTGGAGTTCCATAAAAAATAAAAGATGGATCGTTCCAGGTCTAAAAGAACTCTTCGAGGTGGCATAAAGACAGAACTGGCAAGCAACAGCAGAGGTAAAATAACTGTTTTGATAATTAAAATCTTGCCTTCTTGTCAGTCCTCTGAGTCCCCAAAACCCTAGTCGTTTCCTTATTTTCCCCACAATATCTGGCCAATTTGTTTTTCCTTTTCCTTCTGTATGAAATTTGATCCATGGTATTTTTTGGTCTCTGTGGGCAATTGTCAGGCAATTGTCAGGAGTCCAGTCACCTCTTATTCTGTCCATGGTCCGTAAAATTTGGTTTGTGTCTTTTCTTTGTTTATTTTTGCCACTGATCCCTTGGCATACCAGTCAGTGACATCGCAAGTTCTATTTATAGATAAAATATCTGTACACAATATGTTAATGTCATCCATGTATAGGACACATTTAGCTACCAAGCCTGCACTGCCTGGGATTACAACTCCTTTAATCTGTCGATCTTTTCTCAAGATCTGTGCTACAGGCTCGATGCAACACACATACAAGAGAGCATATAATGGGCATCCTTGCCGAACACCGCACTTCACTTTCACTGCATCAGTCAGGTGACCATTTATGACGAACCTACTGCTTATATCTTGGTACAGTAATCCCACCCATGTCGTCAGTCTTTGAGGGAAACCCACCTTTTGCAACACCTGAAAGAGATATTGATGCGAGACCCGATCAAAAGCTTTTTCAAAGTCTAAATTTAAGATGACAAGCCGGGTGTTTCTGTCTCTAGCGTAATCAATGATGTCTCGAGTCAGTACGAGGTTGTCGGTGAGTTGTCTCCCTGAGATGGCACAAGCCAAATTACCTCCTCTAAAACAAAGGACATCCATGTCGCTAAAACCTTGCTAAAAAGTTTACAGTCAAAGTTTAAAAGTGTGATGGGCCTCCAATTCTTTAGGTCAGTCTTGTCATTTTTCTTATAATGTAGAGTCACTATTCCCACTCTAAAACTGTCAGGCAGTCGGTCGAGTTTTTCAAAATCTTTAAAAACATCTAAAATGTCTGATGATAAAAGGTCCCAAAAGGTCAGATAGAATTCTGCAGGAAGCCCGTCTAAACCCGGAGCTCGACTTCTCTTAAAACCTGTTAGGCATTTTTCTCTAAAGCAGTAAAATCCTGTGTCAAGTGTGCATTCTCTTTTACGGTTTTGTCAACGAATTTTAAAATTTCTGCCGATGTTTCCAAGTGCACTGGTTTCTCTTTGTACATGTTACTATAAAAGGTATGTACAGTTTCAATCATCTCTTGTGTGGATTTTGTTAAAAACCCATCTTCTCTTTTTAGATTTTGAATACACTCCTTTTTATTTATAACTTTCTTAAAAAAGTACTGTGTGCATTTTTCACCTTCCTCAATTTCCTGCTCCCTGCTTCTTACAAAAATTCCTTTACTCTTTATTTCTGCTAAAACTGACATTTCCTTTTTGACATCTTTGATT